>NC_074683.1:4200961-5460991 GCF_029448725.1 Salvelinus fontinalis
TTCTCCCTCTCGCTCTCTCCCTCTGTCTTGTTCTCTCTCTCTGTGTTCTCGTCCTTTCTCTCTCGCTTTCTCTCTCTCCCTGTTTGTCTCTATCTCTTTCTCTCCTGTAGGTCCCGATGCGGTGATAGAGATGAGATTTCTCCCAAGAGGATTAAAACAGAGGTGAGCCCATCTCTTTCTCACTGCATGATCCAACGACCACGGAGCTTTCCACAGAGTTTGACTTTATATAAGTTAAAGCTCACTCCTATATCCCCAGTTTCCTAACACATGTGTGCTGTTAGATTAGAAAGGGTAAATCCCTTAACAATCCCGGATTCCCACAGACCGATAGTGCATGGTTCTGGATGGGTGTGTCCAGTGCCTTTTGTTTGCATAGCTGCCTGTCAGCCAGCTTGGCCGTGTATATGGGGCTCGGCGGACAGGGGGCGTGTCCCTCAAGACTACTGGGTGTCATAATGTAGGGGAAAGATCAAAGTTCACCGGAATAAAAACTTCCTCTGTCGAATCAGGTCACCTCCTCCTCCACGCCTTACGTAACGCCCTGAGGACCCACAGTGAGAGATTGACTGACACACCTTGCTGCGTCCACTCCTTGTCTTTTGAAGTGCGTTGGATACCGCGTAGTAGAGGGCTTTGTCTGTCAGTGTGTCAATGCTTCTCTAGTTCCGTTCCTCATAGTGTAGTGCAGGTGTTGAGTAAAGAGTTCCCCCAGAAAAAAACAAGAGTTGTTTTGAGTTGTTAAGTAAAGAGTGTCTTTGTGTAGGGAACTGTTGTGAGCTGAGCTTATGGCAGCTGTCCATTCATCTCTCTCCAGTGGTATGTTTGATGACGGTCCAAATCTCTGATGTGAGTGAGCTTCCCCTACGCCTCCACAGACCAGGGGTGGGCCAGGGTGAGACTAGCTAGCAGGCCCACGCCCCCCATCACCTTCCCCCTGTTTCTCAGTCCTCTGGGGCAGTCACATACCAGACCTTGGTAGAACATATACAGTTATTTGTTTGAATGAATGAATGTGTTGAAGTGGATTGTTTTCATCGAAAATATATTTTCTGGAATATTTTGGAGACTACTGAAGATATTTGCTACAGATGTAGGATCTTAATTTGACCACTCTTTTGTTGCTGCAAATGTTCCTGCACAGCAGGCAATGTAAACGTATAGTGTATTCAAGGTTAAAAAGGCTTCTAAAGTTTGTAATTTCCACATTAAAATGCCATAATAAATTGATTATAATCCACATTTTAATTCAACATTTTCCTGCTGTATGACACACCTTTTCAGTTTTTTGTAGCACTTTTCTCTTACTAAAGGCAAATTATTCTCACAACCTGGTTGTTTTCTTTTAACTACATGTTACTGTGTGTCCTTGAGATGAAGTTTTACATATTTATCTCAACAAAGGACTTAACTGGAGTTAACCATGGAGAGTTAGAAAATGAATCCCCACCCACTCTTCTGCCCTACCCCCATCTCAAACACGCACGCACACGTACGCACACACACGCACACGCGCACGCACGCGCACGCGCACGCACACACACACACACACACACACACACACACACACACACACACACACACACACACACACACACACACACACACACTACTGCCACCCTCCCATTAAGAGCCAGCCACACGCCCACATGGACAACACAAAAGCCCAAATGAGCTCAGTCACGCCTACCCATAGTCCTGAGGTTTACATGACATCACCGCATGGGCGCGCTCGGAACCACCCACCCCCATGCACTTGCGCAGTTGGGTTGTCCGCACACCGATACTCATATGCTCTTTGTCTCTCCCTCTCTTTCACATACACACACTCTGACTCCACACCTTCTGTGGGTGCTTTGAAGGCGTGATAAATCATAAGGTGTGGCGGTAGGGTGAGTTCAGATTTACGTCACTTGTAGACATGCGTTAACCTTCCCCCTACATCTTCCACAAACCCTGTACAGAGAGGAGGGACAGCCCTCTCAACCCAACCCAACCTGGCAACCCACTGTCTCCTTATTCAGACCTCAATTTCAACTTCAGAATCCCATAAACAGATCTAAGGGTAGACATGCTGAAAATATAACAGTTATTTTTCACAGGAGATAAGTGTGACAAGCATCCTCTGGTGAGACTGGGTGACATTATTTCAGCTAGAAGGCATCATGAGTGGAGTATAAAAGGAGAGAAAATCTGAATGGGACCATGGTCTGATAGTGGCATATTTCTCTCTCTCAATTCAATTCAATTTGCTTTATTGGCATGACGTAACAATGTACATATTGCCAAAGCTTATATTGGATATTTACAATATAAAAATAAAAATAAGAATCAAAATTGTCAACGGGACAACAGTAACAACAATAACCAAGTGTCAAAATAACCATACATTCAACAATAACAATAAGCATACAGTAGAGTACATGTGCAGGTTGATTGGTTTGTCAGACACTGTCCCTCAACTTATGGCAGGCAGCAATGTAGTGCGCTGCCAACCCACAGCTCTGCGTCCTCCCCCAACAGGACTGGTAGCCTAATCTCATCAGAGAGGTCTTTAAACCTTGAATAAGGGAAATTACACTCTCTAATTGTTTTATATTTTTTACATTTTGTCAGGAAATGCAGCTCCGTCTCAGGTTCTGCTGTTGTGCAGTGGTTGCACAGCCTTTCCTCTACAGGGAGCCAGGTTTTCCTGTGTCTACCCTTCTCAATGGCAAGGCTGTGCTCACTGAGCCTGTACTTTGTCAATGTTTTTCTAAGGTTTTGATCAGTAACCATGGTCAAATATTTAGCCACAGTGTACTGTCAATTTAGGCCCAGATAGCACTGCATTTTGCTTTGTGTTCGTACTTGTGTTTCCCAATAAGCAATGCAGTTCTGCTTTGACTGTGTTGTAATTTGGTTTATCCTGATTGATTGGATGTTCTGGTCCTGAGGTTTCAGTGTGTTAGTAGAACATGTTTGTGAAGTCAGCCCCAGGACCAGCTGGATGAGGGGACTCTTTTCTTTGCTCAGCTCTTGGCATTGCGGGGCTTGGTAGTGATATGAGAGGGGGTCACTGTATTTTAGATGTTTCCAAAACTTAATTGCTCTTTTTTGAGTTTTTATTATGACTGGATATTTTCCTAATTCTGCCCTGCATGCATTGTGTGTAGTTTTCCTCTGGACATGTAGGATAATCTTACAGAACTCTGCATGCAGGGTTTCAATGGGGTGTTTGTCCCATTTGATGAAATCTTGTTTTGCAAGTGGACCCCACACCTCGCAATAAGGTGCAATTGGTTCAATGACATTTTAGCCAAATGTTAATAGGTATTTCAATTTAAATTGTCTTTTTAATGGCGTAGAATGCCCTGCATGCTTTCTCTCTCAGTTCATTCACTGCCTCATTAAGGTGTCCAGTTGAGCTTATTTTTAAACCTAAGTTATTGGAGTGTGTGCAGTACTCTATATATTTTGTACCAATTGAGAACTTTGGTCTAATTCCCTGAGATCTGGATCTTCTCTGGAAAATCATTATTTTTGTCTTTTTGGGGTTTACTGCCAGGGCCCAGGTCTGGCAGTACTGCTCTAGCAGGTCCAGGCTCTGCTGTAGTCCATGTGCTGTGGGTGACAGCAGGCATAGGTCATCTGCGAAGAGTAGGCATGTAACCTCTCTCTCTCTCTCTCTCTCTCTCTCTCTCTCTCTCTCGCTCTCTGTCTCTCTCTCTCTCTGTCTCTTTATCGTGTCAGGAGGGCTTCTTTGACCTCCAGGAGGCACTGCAGGCCATCCACATGAGACAAGAGACCCTGAGGGAGCAGCTGGCCACAGCCAAGTCTAAAGGAGAGGAGACCACAGGACGCAACATCCAGGTGACTACACTACCACTCACTGACTGACTGTCTGAGGGACGGCTGGACAGACTGACGGACAAACAGACATAAAGACTGGCTGGCTAGTAAACTGCTTGGCTGCCTGATCGACTGTATGGCTTGCTGGCTGATTGACTGACTGACTTACTGGCTAGTTGACATTCAATCTGCAGGTGGTGCATTGGCTGGGTAATACCAATTAGAAGAAATGTGAGAAAGCGAAGATTCACCACTAATCAGCAGCGTTATTGACAAGCTATTTTGTTTTATAATACAGTTTGTATCCTCGTTTCTCATTTCTAGTTGAGGAAAAAACAGAATAAGTAAAGCGGTAGCACGTCCATGCCCTCTTTGTCAGTTATGACATCATCACCAATACCCACCTAATTATCCCTCATCAAAATGCAGGCTTATTTTCTGTTGTTTTGGAGAAACAGACAAGATGGTGTAGATGCAGGAAATGGCTGACAGATTTTTTATTTAACTAGGCAAGTCAGTTAAGAACAAATTCTTATTTACAATGATGGCCTACCGGGGAACAGTGGGTTAACTGCCTTGTTCAGGGGCAGAACGACAGATTTGTACCTTATCAGCTCAGGGATTCAATCCAGCAACCTTTTGGTTACTGTCCCAACGCTCTAACCACTAGGCTACCTGCCACCCCAAAAGATACATGTAAACAACGAGTATCTAGACTAGAGAAGGAACTTAAGATTGTGCTGCCCTTTTAGATGGTCTTTGATAGAGCTTTAGGCTCAGTTTTTTGTGTGTTATGTGTTTTCTAATGTGTGTGGATGTGTGTGTGTAACATTAGACATTTATCTTGAACTGATTATATGCATCTGTGTTTGTGTGTTGTAGCTGCAGCTGGAGCATCTGCTGGCCAGGCAGATGGAGATCCTCCACGAGGCCAAGGCCCAGGACAGACTTCAGACCCTGGAGTGGAGGGTTCCTATGGGGGGCTTCAAATTCAGACACAGCACAGACCCAGAGCACCGCCACCATACCAACGGAGGCTCCACTGATAACACCAGTCTACAACCAGGTCAGACATTAGACATTTACAGTTGAAGTCGGAAGTTTACATGCACCTTAGCCAAATACATTTTAACTCAGTTTTTCACAATTTCTGACATTTAAACCTAATAAAAATTCCCTGTCTTAGGTTAGTTAGGATCACCACTTTATTTTAAGAATGTGAAATGTCAGAATAATAGTAGAGAGAATGATTTATTTAAGCTTTTATTTCTTTCATCACATTGCCAATGGGTCAGAAGTTTACATACACTCAATTAGTATTTGGTAGCATTGCCTTTAAATTGTTTAACTTGGGTCAAACGTTTCGGGTAGCCTTCCACAAGCCTTCCTCCCACAATAAGTTGGGTGAATTTTGGCCCATTCCTCCTGACAGAGCTGGTGTAACTGAGTCAGGTTGGTAAGCCTCCATGCTAGCACATGCTTTTTCAGTTCTGCCCACACATTTTCTATAGGATTGAGGTCAGGGCTTTGTGATAGCCACTCCAATACCTTGACTTTGTTGTCCTGAAGCCATTTTGCCACAAATTTGGAAGAATGCTTGGGGTCAGTGTCCATTTGGAAGCATTAACTTCCTAACTGATATCTTGAGATGTTGCTTCAAAATATCCACAGAATTTTCCTACCTCATGACACCATCTATTTTGTGAAGTGCACCAGTCCCTCCTGCAGCAAAGCACCCCCACAACATGATGCTGCCACCCCCGTGCTTCACGGTTGGGTTGGTGTTCTTCGGCTTGGAAGCCTCACCCTTTTTCCTCCAAACATAATGATGGTCATTATGGCCAAACAGTTCCATATTTGTTTTAAAAGACCAGAGGACATTTCTCCAAAAAGTACGATATTTGTCCCCATGTGCAGTTGAAAACTGTAGTCTGGCTTTTTTATGGCAGTTTTGGAGCAGTGACTTCTTCCTTGCTGAGCGGCCTTTCAGGTTATGTTGATATAGGACTCGTTTTACTGTTGATATAGATACTTTTGTACCCGTTTCCTCCAGCATCTTCACAAGGTCCTTTGCTGTTGTTCTGGGATTGATTTTGCACCAAAGTACGTTAATCTCTAGGAGACAGAACACGTCTCCTTCCTGAGCGGTATGATGGCTGCGTGGTCCCATGGTATTTATACTATTGTTTGTACAGATGAATGTGGTACCTTCAGGCATTTGAAAATTGCTCCCAAGGATGAACCAGACTTGTGGAGGTCTACAATTTTCCCACTGAGTTTGAAGGTAGGCCTTGAAATACATCCACAGGTACACCTCCAATTGACTCAAAGGATGTCAAATAGCCTATCAGAAGCTTCTAAAGCCATCACATCATTTTCTGGAATTTTCTAAGCTGTTTAAAGGGACAGACAACTTAGTGTGTGTAAACTTCTGACCCACTGGAATTGTGATACAGTGAATTATAAGTGAAATAATCTGTCTTTAAACAATAGTTGGAAAAATTACTTGTGTCATGCACAAAGTAGATGTCCTAAACGACTTGCCATAACTATAGTTTGTTAACAAGAAATTTGTGGAGTGGTTGAAAAACAAGTTTTAATGACTCCAACCTAAGTGTATGTAAACTTCCGACTTCAACTGTATGTTTGGAAGTGTATATTACACCGGCAGAACGAAAACATAAGTTTAGCCATAGGGGTCGAAATTATACTGAACAAAAATATAAACATGTAAAGTGTTGGTCCCATGTTTCATGCGCTGAAATAAAAGATGCCAGAAATTTTCCATACACACAAAAGCTTATTTCTCTCAAATGTTTTGCACAAATTTGTTTACATCCCTGTTAGTGAGCATTTCTCCTTTGCCAAGATAATCCATCCACCTGACAGGTGTGGCATATCAAGAAGTTGATTAAACAGCATGATCATTCCACAGGTGCCCCTTGTGCTGGGGACACTGACAGGCCACTCTAAAAATGTGCAGTTTTGTCACACAACACAATGCAACAGATGTCTCAAGTTTTGAGGGAGCGTGCAATTGGCATGCAGGAATGTCCACCAGAGCTGTTGCCAAAGAATTGATGGTTCATTTCTCTACCATAAGCCGTTTTGGAGAATTTGGCAGTACGTCCATCCGGCCTCACAACCGCAGACCACGTGTAACGACGCCAGCCCAGGACCTCCACATCCAGCCTCCACACCTGCGGGATCGTCTGAGACCAGCCACCCGGACAGCTGATTAAACTGTGGGTTTGCACAGCCGAAGAATTTCTGCACAAACTGTCAGAAACCATCTCAGGGAAGCTCATCTGCGTGCTCGTCATCCTCACCAGGGTCTTGACCTGACTGCAGTTCGGCATTGTAACAGACTTCAGTGGGCAAATGCTCACCTTCGATAGCCGCTGGCGAAGTGTGCTCTTCATGGATGAATCCCGGTTTGAACAGTTGTCAGAGCGGTTTGCTGATGTCAACATTGTGAACAGTGCCCCATGGTGGTGGTGGGGATATGGAAAGGGCAGGCATAAGCTACATTCAACGAGCACAATTTTATTTTATTTATGGCAATTTGAATGCGCAGCGATACGGTGACAAGATCCTGAGGCCCATTGTCGTGCCATTCATCCGCCGCCATCACCTCGTGTTTCAGCATGATAATGCACGGCCCCATATCGCAAGGATCTGTACACAATTCCTGGAAGCTGAAAATGTCCCAGTTCTTCCATGGCCTGCATACTCACCTGCCATATAGATTTGACCTAGATAGTTTGTGTGTATCTATTGATATGTAGGCTACGTGTGCCATTTTTAAATGTCTGTATTTCTAACCTTGAGCTGTTCTTGTCTATTAAAGTTCTGTATTGTCATGTTTCATGTTGTGTGGATCCCAGGAAGGGTAGCTGCTGCTTTCTCAGCAAATACTGTAGCAAGATCAAGGGCGTGGGGTTTCCACGTCACCAAGTTCAATAACAAAACATGCACCAGTAGCACAAATCGAATGCAAAACGGAAGTTTATTAGGGATTTTGGTACATGGGGAAAGAAGCGGGAATTCACCAGTCACCTCACAGTCCACAAGCCGTTCTCTTTGTCCATTCCGTTTTCCAGGGGTAATCCTCACACTCGGGTCCTCAGCCAATCCGGTACGCAGCAGGAGGAGGAGGGGTGGGGGTAGTCCAACAGTCCAGGTCACAACGGGCAATCACACAGATTTTGTTCTCATAACTCTCTTGTCTCTCACTCTTCATACCTCTCTTGTCTCTCACTCTTCATACCTCTCACTCTTCATACCTCGCACTCTTCATACCTCGCACTCTTCATACCTCGCACTCTTCATACCCCGCACTCTTCATACCTCTCTTGTCTCTCACTCTTCATACCTCTCTTGTCTCTCACTCTTCATACCTCTCTTGTCTCTCACTCTTCATACCTCTCTTGTCTCTCACTCTTCATACCTCTCTTGTCTCTCACTCTTCATACCTCTCTTGTCTCTCACTCTTCATACCTCTCTTGTCTCTCACCTCTGCCCTTTTGTGCAGGCTGCTTTCTCCTTTATCCCCAAGCACTCCCCGGCTTAATGACCCACAGCCTTTCCTCGTTGGGGCAGAAAGTCCATATAAGGCTTGGTGGGTGGATCCAGCTACCTGCAAGATCTCTCTCCTCAATTACCACTCCCCTCACCTCTCCCTGCCGGCTGCCACAATACCGATACCAAATATGAACTGTAACTCAGTAAAGTCTTTGATATTGTTGCATGTTGCGTTTATATTTTTGTTCAGTGTAATCAAGTTTTGAAGTTATGTTTAGGAACGAGGGTTAGGTTAAGGTTCAGGTTAGGTGTAGTTTCAATGACGTTTAGGAAAGGAAAATGCATAAAAGTTTACATTGGTTCAGTGTACCACCATCCGACGCAATTCTTTTTGTGCTGGTTAAATATTTTGCCTTTATGTTTAGTTTCTCAGGCAAATTTTAATTTCTTCCATTCATTTGTCAGCTGTTTGTGGAGATTTTGGGGAGTTTCAGGAAGGATCCACGTGTGTGTATGGTCCTCAGATAGGGAAAAACGGACTTATATAACCATAAATGCTATGAGTTGCTTTAAGCTTGCTTTGAGTACCATAGGCTGCTATTGTATTGATCTGAAGCCCTCTTAAGAGTGCGTGGTGAACACAGAGGATAGAGGGTGACACCTTTCACACCCACAACCTCACACAGTCAACAGCATGACACTGTCGTATTAATGCTGCTTATTCTCTTTCCCTTCACACACACACACACACACACACACACACACACACACACACACACACACACACACACACACACACACACACACACACACACACACACACACACACACACACACACACACACACACACACGTACACAGCATCCTTTGTGCTCTATCTAATGGGTCTTCATTGACAGCATTGTGGCGTGACTAACACCTTTTTTATTTTATACACAGTACACACACCGCTCTTTCATTTAACAGCCTCTATTCATTACAGAGCGAGACATAGATAATGGCATTTTCTACAGAACAGACACAAATCATTATTTTGAATAATGGTGTTTTAATGGCTTTTTATGGTTTGAATTGAGTGTTAGAATAGAATTGAATAGATAAGTACTGTATTGTCATTCTGTTTTTATAAAATATTTGGCCTTACCTAGCTGTGTGTTCTTGCAGGGGAGAGGCCACTGAACCTGCGTGTGGCGGGTCAAAGGTCAGATGGAGACATACCCCTGGGGAAACAGCTAGCCAATGAGCTGAAGAGGCATCACAGCAACGGGGAGGGAAAGACCCCGGCGACGAGTCACCATGGCAATGTCGAGGGCAAAACTTTGGCCACAGGTCTGCACCTAGATATTCTCTATTGTAGTTAATTCACAATGAATCATTTGATATGGAATCAGCTCAAAGATTCCATCACATTTAACCTTCGTTCTGAATCATTTGATACTGAATCAGCTGGTTAATTCTCTGTCATAGTTCACTCATGCTGAATCATCTGATAATAATCCAACTCCTATTTGTTTTCTCTTTCTCATTCCAGAAAATGGAAACGGGGCCGACTTCTCCCAAGGGGCTCTCAACCTTTCCGACAAGAAGACCATCAAATCAGAGCCAGAGGATTCCAGATAGCACCTCTTCTCCTCCTACTCCTCCTCCTTCCTCATCCCTCTCTCATAACATAGTCGTCGGTCAATACTAAAAAAGCACAACTGCAGTAGAGCCTTAACAACCAATGTTGCCTCAAGTAAAGGGATTTTACTTTTTGTTTATTTTTTGCCAAAGCACCTAGAGAGCCTTTATTTCTTTCCTTGTAGAAGCCCAGTTTTTTGTGTTTTCACTGACTGTGCTGATTCCCCCACCCCTCTCTCCTTTCTTACTATCAAGACTGATGGCGAGTGGTCTGTAGATGTCGTTTTTGTACATACATAATTCTGACTCTGAAAAGTGTTTGTCATTAATGTTATTTAAATATGTGCTGTGTATAATAAGGAAACATATTTCTGGTGGACTATAGGATGTCAGTTATGTCCAGATTGGGAAGATGGATGTCCCAGTTGTTACGAGGACAGGTTTGGCTCTGGTGTGTTAAGAGTGTACGAGGACAACACCAGAATATCCTGGTAGTATTCCCTTTCACTTCGAGTCAACCAGGATTTGGCTCAGAAAAGTCTTATTTAATTTGACAATGTGGTCCGATTTGATCAAAGCACTAACAGTAGGGTGTGCAGGTCATTCGGAAAGTATTCAGACCACTTGACTTTTTCCACATTTTGTTACGTTACAGCCTTATTCTAAAATGGATTAAATAAAAAAATGTCCCTCATCAATCTGCACACAATACCCCATAATGACAAAGCGAAAACAGGTTTTTAGAAATGTTTGCCAATGTATATAACAAAACAAAACAGAAATACCATATTTACATAAGTATTCAGACCCTTTGCTATGAGACTCAAAATTGAGCTCAGATGCATCCTTTTTCCATCGATCCTCCTTGAGATGTTTCTACAACTTTATTGGAGTCCATCTGTGGTAAATTCAATTGATTGGACATGATTTGAAAAGACAGTTGACAGTTGACAGTGCATGTCAGAGCCATGAGGTCGAAGGAACCTGCTCAAGAGCGCTGAGGACCTCAGACTGGGGCGAAGGTTCACCTTCCAACAGGACAACGACCCTATGCATACAGCCAAGACAACGCAGGAGTGGCTTCAGGACAAGTCTCTGAATGTCCTTGAGTGGCCCAGCCAGAGTCCGGACTTGAACCCGATCAAACATCTCTGGAGAGACCTGAAAAAAAGCTGTACAGCGACGCTCCCAATCCAATCTAACAGAGCTTGAAAGGATCTGCAGAGAAGAATGGGAGAAACTGCACAAATACAGGTGTGCCAAGCTTGTAGTGTCATACCCAAGAAGACTCGAGGATGTAATTTACATTTAAGTCATTTAGCAGACGCTCTTATCCAGAGCGACTTACAAATTGGAAAGTTCATACATATTCATCCTGGTCCCCACGTGGGAATTGAACACTGGGTCCCCCCGTGGGAATTGAACCCACAACCCTGGCGTTGCAAGCGCCATGCTCTACCAACTGAGCCACACGGGACCACTGCTAATCACTGCTAAAGCTGCTTCAACAAAGTACTGAGTAAAGGGTCTGAATACTTATGTAAATGTGACTTTCTTTTTGGAATTTATTTTTGGAAATTTGCAAAACAATTGCAAAAGCTGTCAAAATAATGTCATCAATTTTAGAATAAGGCTGTAATGTAACAAAATGTGGAAAAGGTCAAAGGGTCTGAATACTTTCCAAATGCACTGTATATGGGACGACAACTTTATGTGATAACGTTGGGTGTGTATTATAGCCATCAATAATAAGCACAAGTAGTCTTAGCCGCCATATTTTCAAATGGAGACGTTGACCTTCTCGATTTTACTAAATGGAGGGAATTTAAAATAGTGTGAACCACAAAACAGTAATAACTGAATTTGAAAGCAGGGTTTACCATCGCACCATCTCACTTTGATTAGTACAATACCAATTGTGTGTTAGTAGAGCAATACCAACTAGCTGTTGTTGAGGAACCCAGTGCAAATGTCTAGTTGTCCCAGTTTTGGGGATCTTGTTCACTGTACAGTTGTTTTATTTCTTGTTGACTAGCGTTAGCCATAGTCCTAGGTAACCCCGGCCCACACCCATCCTCAAGATGACCTGTAACAAATATGCACTATTGTTTGATTCTAAAATGCATCGTCATGTTTTTAGAATTTCCATCAAAGTATTTTTCACATTTCTGATAGTCTCCCATGAATGATGTGCTGTACATGTATGTATAGCAACGTTTGAGTAATGTAGTCAATGACATGCATTTCTGGGGTACTGGGGTCCTCTATTAATGTCACTTTAGATCAGGAAATTTTAGAGCCACCATCATATGATGTCATTTGTCAGGTTTCCCTCTCAAATTCATATTTTAGTCACGTACCAGTTTAGCTGTCTCGCTAATTGTATTGATGTTTAAAATGATTACCTCTTCTTTCAGTTACACTGATATATTATGTTCTCTATTCTCATGCAATAGTTAAAGGGACAATTCACTAAAAATAGAAATTGTGTGATTTACCACTTGATGTGTTTCATGTTTTTAGAGCACAGCATTTGATGACAATGTCTACAATGATGTGGTTAGCTTTTGGTCAGGGGAGGCTATCCAAAGCATGCTGACACGTACACAATAACCAGGATAAGCCCTGAACAACTGCCGGGTTGATCATTGCAACACCATGGAGTAAAAAAAAACATGTGCATTTTTATATTTAGTGAACAACCAAAATGTGAGGATAAAATATACATTTTTATAATCTATTAGATGGATGCATTTTTGTTCAGAACACAAATAATTTTTAGCATGCAAATCTTTGTTAATTTACCTAAGTGGGGATTGTTATTTAATGGCCTATGGGACGTCTACATTCACCCTATATTTGAAAAACGTATTTTTAAGTAATTTGAATGTCTCAATAGATTCCCCCTACTTCATGCAACATTTTTGGCAGTATGATTTATTCAGAAATGTTTACCTAATTCTGTACATGACTGTTTCTGTATTCAAAATAGCCATCTCTAAATAAGGTAAGGCAATGACAAGTTGGCTCATACAGAAACAGATCAGCACCCAGGCTGCCACCAACCAGCTTCACAAAAGGAGGTTATCTGAACCACCTTAGCTCCCTGTGAGTTCCTGTTCCTCTGCACCTACCTTTGTTCTTACACTCTGTTGAACTTGTAACGGCTTCGTATTATACAGTAGAATTATACATTTAGAACTGTGGGATGAAACTGTGTTTGTTGTCGATAGAAGTTGCTCTTATCACTGTTGTTGTTGGTAAAAACATAATTAGGTTATGCATTGTCATGCACCCAATTGTTTTGTAAACACTAATATATTTACTTTGTTATACAGCACATGAACATTAAACTTTATTTTTTTAGATCTGGTGGATTACTTTTCATGCTGCTGTCCTTTTTCCTAAAAAAATGATTGATGTGCTTTATACTGAACTAAGTTGAACAAAAATGGAGTTCTTTGTGGAGAGCCCAGAGTTCTGAGAAGTTCTTAGCTTGACAAACCAAAACAACTTCTGAGAACTCATTTGAGGTAAAAGTGTCCTCTCCTCTTTGATAGGGTTGCAGATCCTCTCTCTGAATCGAGATAGCAACCTTAGATGAGGTTTGGGCGACTTTTTGTGTCCTCAGCAAATACTGTGCTAGTTCTGCCTTCAGAAAACCCCAAAGAGGTGGATGTAAAAGCGTCTACGAGGGTGTACATAGTGAAAAGGCAATCCAGCCTGCACAATTCTCCATCTCTTTCAAGTCCAAAAAAACAACCTACAAAACTACATTTGCATACAAGATTTGGAAATTCTGCCGCTGCAGTGCTTCTGAACAAGTGATTCTGATTCTCCAGCATACAGCATATTGCAGCGCAACCTCGCAAACCTTTGACTCTCAACACCATCTTAGTGTCCTTATTCATGCGTAGCCATTTAAACTCAGTTAGCATTTGGATGTTTTTGAAAAACTTCAGAGGAAAATTTCACGTCACTGCTATGTGCTATGTTCTAAGAAACAAACAGTTATACACAGCATGTATATAGGTCTGATAGGCCCTATCATATGCCTGGGTGTGGCTGTGTTACACATAGATATAGAACCCTGATATATTGTATATACAGTGCCTTGCAAAAGTATTCAGACCCCTTGGATATCGTCAAATTTGATTGTGTTACGAAGTGGGATTAAAATTGATTTAATTGTCATTTTGTTGGTCAACATCTACATAAAATACTCTGTAATGTGAAAGTGGAAGAAACATGAAATGTTATTTTAAGATAAATAAAAATGGTAAAACTAAACTATAGTTGTCGTATAAGTTTTCAGCCCCTTTGTTTAGGCAAGCGTAAATTAATTCAGGAGTATAATTTTCCTTAACAAATCACAGAATAAGTTATATGGGCTCCCTCTGTGTGAAATAATACCGGTTGACCAGATTTTTTAAATACTAACCCTTCCTCTGTCCCCCATACATACAACATCTATAAGGTCACTCAGACAAGTATTGCATTTCAAGGACAGATTCAACTACAAAGACCAGGGAGCTTTTCGAAAGCCTCATAAAGAAGGGCAGTGATTGGTAGATGGGTAACAATAACAAATCAGACATTGAATATCTCTTTAAGCATGGTCAAGTTAATAATTATGCATTAAACCGCCCAAACATATCAAAGATAAAGTTGTCCTTTTGAATTAAGCTGCAGGACAGGAATGGAATTGTTCATGGATGTTCCCATGAGGCCACAGAGTTCAATGGCTGTGATGGGAGAGAACTGAGAATGGATCAACAACATTATAGTGACTCCACAATACTGACCTAAATGACAGAGTGAAAAGAAGAATACAAATATACAGAATACAAATATTCCCAAACATGCATCTTGTATGCAACAAGGCACTAAAGTAATACTGGGGGGGGGAACACAGCAAAGGAATACACTTTCTGGCCTAAATGTTGGCAAATCCAACACATCACTGAGTAACTGCCTCCTTGTTTTCAAGCATGGTGGTGGCTGCATCATGGTATGGGTACGCTTAACATCTGTCACGCCCTGACCTTAGTTATCTATGTTATCTTTATTATTTTGGTTAGGTCAGGGTGTGATGAGGGTATGGGTATGCTTGTTTTGGGTATGCTTGTGGGTATGCTTGTTTTGTATTGTCTAGGGCACAGGTGTCAAACTCATTCCACGGAGGGCCGAGTGTCTGCGGGTTTTCGCTCCTCCCTTGTACTTGATTGATGAATTAACATCACTAATTAGTTAGGAACTCCCCACACCTGGTTGTCTAGGGCTTTATTGAAAGGAAAAACCAAAAACCTGCAGACACTAGGCCCTCCGTGGAATGAGTTTGACACCCCTGGTCTAGGGGGTTTTCTATGTATCGGGGTTTTGGTAAATCTAGGTATATGTAAGTCTATGGTGACCTGAATTGGTTCCCAATCAGAGGCAGCTGTTTATCGTCGTCTCTGATTGGGGATCATATTTAGGTTGCCATTTCCCTTTTGGTTTTGTGGGTTCTTATTCTATGTTTAGTTGCCTGTCTGCACTAGCCATATTAGCTTCATGGTTCGTTTTGTTATTTTGTTCATTTTGTTCAGTGTTCATTTTTTAAATAAAGAAGAATGTACGCTTATCACGCTGCGCCTTGGTCTGCTCCCTACGGCGGCCGTGACAACATCGGCAAATACTGGGGAGTTTTTCAGGAAAAAAGAGGTTGAGCTAAGCACAGGCAAAATTCTAGAGGAAAACCTGTTTCAGTCTGCTTTACACCAGAGACTGGGAGAGAAATTCACCTTTAAGCAGGACAATAACCTACAACACATTCCAATTCTACACTGGAGTTGCTTAGCAAGAAGACAGTGAATGTTTCTGAGTGGCCAAGTTACAGTTTTGACTTAAATCTGCTTGAAAATCTATGGCAAGACTGGTAAATTGCTGTCTAAGCATCTAACATTTTGACACAGCTTGAAGAATTTTGAAAGGAATAATGGGAAAATATTGCACAATCCAGGTGTGCAAAGCTCTCATAGACTTATCTAAGAAGACTCACAGCTGTAATCAATACCATAGGTGTTTCTAACTTGTATTGACTCAGAGATCTGAATATTTATGCAACAAACAATATTTTTGTTATTACATATTTATTAATATTTGTTTTATTTTTATGAATTATTCTTCCACTTTGACATTACAGAGTATTTTGTGTAGATTTTTTACAAAAAATTACAATTAACAACATTTTAATCCCACTTTGTAACACAATAAAATGTGAAGAAATCCAAGGGGTCTGAATAGGATTTCAAGGCACTGTAGTGTTACACAGATATCTAGTAAAGATACACCTGTCTGTTTGTCTTCCTAAAGTCTTATCAGTCTATCACTTTCTATTCAGGGAGTAATGGTGGACTCCATATGTCCAAATTGTATGAACCTTCTGTCCTCTGACACATACAGTGGCTTGCGAAAGCATTCACCCCCCTTGGCATTTTTCCTATTTTGTTGCCTTACAACCTGGAATTAAAATGGATTTCTGGGGGGTTGTATCATTTGATTTACACAACATGTCTAACACTTTGGAGATGCAAAATATGTTTTTTATGAAACAAACAATAAATAAGACAAAAAACCTGAAAACTTGAGCGTGCATAACTATTCACCCCTCAAAGTCAATACTTTGTAGAGCCACCTTTTGCAGTAATTACAGCTGCAAGTCTCTTGGGGTATGTCTCTAAAAACTGCTCCAGCGCCTTCAAGCTGGATGGGTTCTGCTGATGTACAGCAATATTTAAGTCATACCACAGATTCTCAATTGGATTGAGGTCTGGGCTTTAACTAGGCCATTCCAAGACATTTAAATTTTTCCCCTTAAACCACTCGAGTGTTGCTTTAGCAGTATGCTTAGGGTTATTGTCCTGCTGGAAGGTGAACCTCCGTCCCAGTCTCAAATCTCTGGAAGACTGAAACAGGTTTCCCTCAAGAATTTCCCTGTATTTAGCGCCATCCATCATTCCTTCAATTCTGACCAGTTTCCCCGTCCCTGCCGATGCAAAAACATCCCCACGGCATGATGCTGCCACCACCATGCTTCACTGTGGGGATGATGTTCTCGGGGTAATGAGAGGTGCTGTGTTTGCGCCAGACATAGCGTTTTCCTTGATGGCCAAAAAGCTCAGTTTTAGTCTCATCTGACCAGAGTTCCTTCTTCCATATCTCCCACATGCCTTTTGGTTAAAACCAAACGTGTTTGCTTATTTTTTTCTGGCCACTCTTCTGTAAAGCCCAGCGCTGTGGAGTGTACGGCTTAAAGTGGTCTTATGGACAGATAATCCAATCTCCGCTGTGGAGCTTTGCAGCTCATTCAGGGTTACCTTTGGTCTCTTTGTTGCCTCTCTGATTAATGCCCTCCTTGCCTGGTCCGTGAGTTTTGGTGAACGGCCCTCTCTTGGCAGGTTTGTTGTGGTGCCATATTCTTTCCATTTTTTACTAACGGATTTAATGGTGCTCCGTGGGATGTTGAAAGTTTCTGATATTTTTTAATAACCATCCCTGATCTGTACTTCTCCACAACTTTGTCCCTGTCCTGTTTGGAGAGCTACTTGGTCTTCATAGTGCTGCTTGCTTGGTGGTGTTGTAGACTCTGGGGCCTTTCAGAACAGGTGTATATATACTGAGATCATGTGACACTTAGATTGCACACAGGTTGACTTTCTTTAACTAATTATGTAACTTCTGAAGGTAATTGGTTGCGCCAGATCTTATTTAGGGCCTTCATAGCAAAGGGGGTGAATACATATGCACGCACCATTTTCATTTTTTTTTTAAATAATAAAAAAATTCCCGTCACCAATTTGGACTATTTTGTGTATGTCCATTACATGAAATCCAAATCCAAATCCATTTAAATAACAGGTTGTAATGCAACAAAATAGGAAAAACACCAAGTGGGTGAATACTTTTGCAAGGCACTGTACAAGTCTTCTTAATGCTTCTTAATGTACAACAGCCTCTGTTATTGATAAGGCTATATGGAACGACATTCACATAAAGGGGTCACTGGGCAAAAGCTTGAGTCTTTGTTGTCCTTTGACATGTCACATCATATCAACACATTATGAAACTTCAAAATGACTCATCTCTGACGCACTGCCTGTCTCCCTACGCTTCACATGCGCTTGGACTGATAATAGAATAGTCCCCTCCACCCACTGCAACCCACAGCCCTGTGTCTACATACACACACACACACACAAGCCACCATGGCGTGACTCGGGGACACACCGTCGAGCCTAGCAGGACTGAAAAAAAGCAGGCACGTCGTCATGCTCATTTAGAAGGCGTTAAACTGACATTCGAGAAAGTATGGGCGGTGGTATATTATCCTGTCCTCTTTAGAGGACTTTTTTTTAAACTAATCTGTTACAGATAAACCTGAGCAGTGCAGTTGATGATTGCTCACTATAAACCTCCTGAACCTTTTAATCTTACAAATGTGCAGGCAGGCATCTGCAATGTAGTCAGTCTGAAACACAGCCATTGTGTTTGCCATGTGTTATTTTCCAGAAGAGAGCTATTTTTGGTCAAATTTTTGATTATTTTAGTGCATAATTTTCCCTCTCTTTTCTCACAATAGGCTATGTTGGCAGCTGTGTTTTTATTTTCTTTAGGGGTGTGGTAGCGAGAATGGAGTCAGAATGAAGCTTGTCTGTGCACATTCAAAAGCTCTTTCATTATGGTTGTTGAAATTGATATGAATGCATTTCAAGTGTCAGAGTTTACAATTTCACAAGCAATTTTATAACTTGGTGTAATAGCCATCTAGTGGAAAGACTGCTGTCATTACACTAATGGATGCACCCTATATGGTATTGTTTTCCCCCCAAATGCTTCCAGAAATGTTATTTTCTCTGAAAGAATCTGAGCTCCAGTCTTACGGTCCTGTTCACAATTATGGTGATAACTTGAATTATTATTGAGGACCAATCAGATACAACCCCGGAAACTATTTTCTTTATTCTTTTAGAAAGTTTCAGATTAGGTGATCTAATTCTGACATGTACACATTATTGAGATGTTTTTATTATTTAAAAAAGGTATACAAATGTACTATAGTAATGTCCCCAATGTCCTGGATTATTATCACTTTGTTTTGTGCTGTCATTCAAATGTGTATTTATCATCAATCATCAATACCGCGTCTGTAATTTGCTGTTGTAGGAAAAGATGAATAGCAAGGTTAAAGTAATGGGTTTGGATGTAATTCAATATATTTGATACTTGAATATTAATCCCCTTGTCCTAAAACGGACATATGTTTTCAAACTCTTCTGTACATCACATGTATTTGTTCATGAGTCACAGCAGAGGTTCAGCATCATTACAATGAATGACTAAGCTGACTGACAAAAAATATACAACATAATTAGCAGTATGGAATCAACCACCAGATGGCAGTATAGACTTGTGGACCAAAAATACATTTTGCCCTCTGAAATGGCTAATAACTTTTGTCCAGTTAAAAACAGTTTTTTCATGACCTTTTTTTCCCAGTTAGAATATTGTAATGCCTAACGCTTCTCTTAACTCTTTGCAGAAAGGAAAGACATTGTCGAAAATAGAAAAGCCTAATACATATTTAACATATTCCCACATGAATTAAGTTCGGGACCAAGGATTTAGGCAGCTTTGACAATGTTATTCCAGTTCAAAATAAAACTACTGTATGTACACAGGAGAAGTATTCCCACATTGTATCACATAGCATCATAGCATAGCTCACTCATAAAGGATATTGGGGTGAATCCTCAGTTGAAATACAAATCCAGTTTAGGATTTCTCACACATTGACTAAGAGAAATAACCTGAATGCCACAGTCCTGGAAATTTGCTTGGGGCGAAACTTTAGTCTAAAAGAAATGTGGTGAATAACAGCTGCCATCTGCGGTATCAACATGTGATACATGTGTTTGTGACATACTTGAGTTGGGCCATGATGACTAATGTGTGAGACTCTAGTCAGCATGTGGCATGTGGAACCTCTTATCTCTGGACAAAGGAAGGGATTGATTAGTTCTGATTATGAGGAACTGTGTAGGAAAGATCATCAGTCTGTAAGTCTGGGGTCTGTCACGTCTCAGATGATAAATGACAGACTCCAGGTCTGTTACCGTGTGGATCACCAGGTTAGAATGCAATAAAATGCTGGTTAGATTACAAATTATTTACCTTTAAGGGAGATTGGGGTAAATTGAGCAAAAGGGGTAAGTTGAGCCACCCTTGTTTCTAGGAAATCATACACTAAATTAATAATTTGACCAAATATTTAGGAAGAGGTTGGCATTTCATGTAGTCTGTGAAGGAAGAAATCACATGGAAAAAGTGGTAAGAAAGTTACGTCCAAAAAACTGATTTTCAACAAATCAATATAAATGTATTGTGTTAGAGGCTTCATATTGCTTTAATCTAAACCAAAGTATATATTTGTAAGATTATTCTATACATCAGTCGGGGTCTTTATAAGCTTCAATATGAGGTCCTAAACTTTGCATGAAAGTGCATTCTTGTAGCTGTGTGGGCTAATATAGTCCCAATGTTTGCCTTGGTGTAAGTTGAGCCAATGGCCGTAGGGTAATTTGAGCAAATGGTTGAGCCAATGGAAAGTTAAGCAAATTGAAGTGTTTTTTTCCCAGGCGTAATGCAAGGCAGGTAACAACAGGGCCTGGCCCTGGCCTATGTTAAAAGTGTACAAAAAAAAGAACAAAGTATTTGTAAGGTATTAAGCATGGGTCAAAAGATGCTTAAAACTATTAAAAGACCACAAATCTAGTGTGATTGTGTTTGTTAGGTATTAAGCATGGGTTAAAATATGCTTAAAACTATTAAAAGACCACAAATCTAGTGTGATTGTGTTTGTTAGGTATTAAGCATGGGTTAAAATATGCTTAAAACTATTAAAAGACCACAAATCTAGTGTGATTGTGTTTGTTAGGTATTAAGCATGGGTTAAAATATGCTTAAAACTATTAAAAGACCACAAATCTAGTGTGATTGTGTTTGTTAGGTATTAAGCATGGGTTAAAATATGCTTAAAACTATTAAAAGACATCAAATCTAGTGTGATTGTGTTTGTTAGGTATTAAGCATGGGTTAAAATATGCTTAAAACTATTAAAAGACCACAAATCTAGTGTGATTGTGTTTGTTAGGTATTAAGCATGGGTTAAAATATGCTTAAAACTATTAAAAGACATCAAATCTAGTGTGATGGTGTTGAATTGTGTTTGGAAAATAAAGTTAGACGTGGTTTTAAAAAGGTAGTGGTAATATTTCATTCAGTACAGGCTGCTTAACTGATTCCCCTTCTCACCCACACAACACCCCAAAACGAAAAAGTGAAAACAAGTTTCTAGTATTTTTTTGAAAATGTAGTGAAAATTAAATACCAAAAGATCAACTTACTTTGCCCCATACTATGTGCCAAGAGCACTTTTTTGGGATGTTATCAAAACTGTAATGTTAACATGAATTCTGAATATTTCCAGAGATACACCACATCCTGAAATATACTGTATGTGGATATCTTTGTTAGAGAGAACACAATATTTCCCTTGAAGGAGTGATGCTGAATGTAAAGAATGGCTCAACAAACCCCACTCTCCCCTACAGTAGTTATTGCACGACTTTACAATCTCATAGACTTGTTGCTGTAATGGCAGTTTGCATTGTGTTATTTAGATCAAGTGATTTTAGACAGGAGTTGTGCAACCCTTTAACTTAATCATCTTGAGTGTTTTCAGTTTTTCTGTCAGGTTGCCGTACATAGGCCTTAATCAGAATAATACAGACATAACACAGATGGATGCAGTGATATTTTTGTGAAAATTGATTATTCGTTTAAAAATGCGCATTTTCCTTGATCTGGGTTCTTAGACTAGGCTGTAAATACACTGCAACCAACAAGCTCCCACAGACTCCAAAACATTCACTACTCAATGTTCTCACTATTTAATTGTGCAATTGCTAACAGATAACTAGTGTAGCTGCCTGCCCCGGTGAAACACTGTCACATAACATATCATTGATCTGTTAGAAAGGACTACTTTGTCAGGTTGCCTCTGCCCATGGCCATCTTTGCCAAGTTAAAGGGTACAACAGTAATGTATTCAGTGTGTGTTTGTTTAAAAACTAGGCCAATCTTTGGGCTTGCCCGAGCAAGCTACCCTCACTACCCTTGATTGTCTTTCTGCTTCTGATCCATACTCATTTGGCCTGCATATTTTGTTCCAGGGAATGTCTAAGTTGTGTATCAGTACCTCGGCATACCTCCTATGTCAGAGTTGATTGATTGATTTTATTTTGGGTAAAACAATTTGTACAGTTTAAAAACAGTTTTACAAGAAATCCAGAGGATGACACATGAACGCGTAAAACCACTTATTTCCAATGTGATCCTCTGTGTAGGACAAAAACAGGACATAACACAGAAAAATACAGTTGATCTACTTTTCATTTTGACTAGCCTGGTGAGGACATCCAACCAGAAGGACAGTCGTCCTCTATGAGGACTCTACTACACTAGATAAATGCCTCCTTTATTCTGCGTCTCCTCCAATGTCAGCTAGTGAGGTTGGGAGAGTTGCAGTGACCCAATTATCTTTGGAAGCAGAGTCACAAGGGTCCGCTTAGATGCTCTTTGTTTTCCACTTCTCAGAACAAGGCTGTCTGATTCCGTAGAATCTGGCCGCGCCGAGGCTCTTTCCCCCAAGAACTCTGCCACAAATCAGGGGCAGCAGATGCGACAGGACTTACCGCTCGGCTCTTCTCTATTTGAATATGTCTGTCTTCCTCTTTAAATTTGTCAAAATGTACAGATAGCAACCAATAACTGTAAAGAACAGATACATTGTATTTGTTGTTGGCCTCTATAGGTCTAACAGATACCCAAGCAGCCAAAGAAACAATGATTTCCATCATATTCTCACAGTTTGCAAGCCTACTTTTTCTCTTCACAGCATATTGCTCCTTTTCATCCCTGGGGTTCATAACAAAGGTTTCTTTGCTTCCCCCCTCTGTTCCATGTGCCCTCGAAGAGATAGTTGTAGATATGACTTCCACCTCCCTTCCCTAGCCTCCAACAGTTGAGCTGTTTTCTGAGTGCCCTCTCCCTGGGGCCATAGGGGTGATAAATTACATGAGCTCAGTTCAACACACACATTGGCCACATCTACTGACATCCCTGAGTAGGTCGCCACAGCCGCACAGCCCTCCCCCTCACAAACTGTCTGTTTTGATGTTAATGGAAAGTCCGTCTGTTGCGTAGCGATCCACAATGTAGTGTCCCTCTGTCCCCCTGTTAAATAAATTACAAAACATTCAAATATTCATGGTATTTTATTTTTCTTCTCACATCCCTGACTTATTTTTTACATCTGTATGGCAACTTTGCATAGTGGATCTTTTTTCCTCCGTGTTACAGTGCGTGATGTGTAGTGTCTCGTGATTGAGATGAATCACTCTAGTCATTTGTAAGAACATGAAAATGAACATCAGAGGAATCCTTGTTAGGCTGAGGTTAACTACCCTTGGCTGCCTCTCCTGGTTCCTTAACTGGAACTGTGATCGCATTACCACAGTGAACCAATGTGGTCTGCTGTTCTATGTGTTCCTGTGGTCTGGTGGACCTCTCCTGGGTGTCTGATTGTCCTCTGGTTGATCCTCAACCAATCTCCATGTAAGCTACATGGTCCCTACGAAGGTCCAGTGAGGTCCAGTACAGACCATAATCATGTATCTTACACTCTTGTTCCACGCAAAGCTGACAGAGACAGTTGACAGACGGATTCTAAAGCTTGAGGTTCAATGAAGCATAAAGACATTTAAATGGAAATTGTTTGAACTATTTTGTCATGTAAGAGGTAAGTACTGTAGGATTAACTGATGCTTGAGTACAGCAGAGAACAGCTAGTCAAATTCCACAGTGCCTGAAGTAGAAACACAGCCATGCAGGCAACAGATGTTTTCCTTTGTTTTCATGTCTCATCCTAGTGCAACATTTAGTTGTGCAGGCAATCTTTAAAGGGATAACCAACATGGCAAACTCTTTTGATAGGCGTCTTGTGGTCCATGATAAACAATATGGTTCCTATATATCTGGTTTCAGATGGGAATGAAACCTCCAATTCTATAATGTTAAAACAGACGTCAGTGTTCCATGACTATACCTCATGTTGTTGACTTCAAAATCTAGGTCAAAGGTTTTTGCAGTGACATTTCTGTTGGAATGCAAAATGAACCAACTAATAGTTGTATCTCTATATTTCACCATAATTATTCCAACCCTTCTTCATTTTCTATTCAATTATTATTATTATTTTTATCCAGATAAGCATTCATTGCCCTTATTGAATTTCAGATTACAATTAATTTCATTTTTCATAAAATATTGGATTGAAGTGATGTAGCATACATTGGAATGAGCTACCCAGCTTCAATTTGCTGAGGTGATTTAACCCCAAATTGAAACTTGTTCCAGAGAGAAAAAGCTGGCTGCAATAGAATGCTGTACATGTACTGAGACGATCACATGGTGTAGAACCATTCTAGAGAAGAATGTAAATCATTCCAGTGAAGGTCACCTAAGTCACATGTTGGGATTTCTGCTGGATTCACGACATGACAGTCCAGTTTAGTACTAGTTTAGTACTAGTTTTCTCTTTGTTCTCACTTGGTCAGCCAGCCTTCTTTCCAGATGATCCAACTCAGGGAAAAACAGCGAGAGAAGAAATGTGCATATAGAATTAGCAGCTGAATATGTCAGACTTTGAAGCAATTTTGTACTTACTTCATCATAAACCCTGACTCATTGCAGCACTAAGGGTGTGCAAATGAGAACTAATTGGATCTGTCATATGGTTCATGTTGCAACATCAGCGCCTGTTGGCACAGTCAAGAAATTCACAACAAGATCGGAAACATTTAAAAAGAATGAAATTGAAATCCATTGCATTTGAGTCATAGATTAGAACAGATATGTTCAGCCTTTGATAATGGAAAGGGAGGACATGTGTTGTCTCTTTGGGGCTGTAATGAAACTACATCCTGTTCCTTGACAAAGATGTTTGAGTTTACAGTTTTTCTGTAATGTCATGTTATTATCATACCCTAGTTAGAGTCCATAAGCAAATTCATTTTCTTTTTCTTCAATCACTTTTTCACATTTGATGTCCAAACTATCAAGTTATATGCACTGTCAAGTCTGACTCCAAGGCAAGTAAAATGTGCATCATTAACCCCCCCTGTAAAACTTTAATTTTTTTGTTTTATAGGAATAATACGGGACGATACAGTGAAAGGGTTGAAAATGGTTCACTAATCAGGTTTCCATTCAACCTTTTTATGCGAGTAAAGTGACGTTGGGATAAAAAAAAATGTCATGACAGGCCCGATAGAAACAGAACATTTCGACGAAACACTAGATACTAGATGTTCTGTTATAATCTCCACCCGGCACAGCCAGAAGAGGACTGGCCAACCCTCATAGCCTGGTTCCTCTCTAGGTTTCTTCCTAGGTTCTGGCCTTTCTAAGGAGTTTTTCCTAGCCAACGTGCTTCTACACCTGCATTGCTTGCTGTTTGGGGATTTAGGCTGGGTTTCTATACAGCACTTTGAGATATCAGCTGATGTAAAAAGGGCTTAATAAATATATTTGATTTGATTTGATTTGAAGGTGGGATGTCTTTGTGTTGGTAAAATGTAATTAATGTTAACTTGTATTCATTATATGGTACATGGGAATTTTTATGTGAATTTTCAACAAGTCAATTTGATGGAAACACATCTCTGTTGGGACAATGCACATATTGTTTTTATGTGGATTTTTGAATATTCGCATGAGAATCTGTCGCCAATTGGATGAAAAACGTGCTATTGACAGACATTGGTAGCAGCATTACGTTTCATAGTTCCTCATAGGAAGGGAGTTAGGAGGGTTATTCTGTGGTTTTTCAGAGTCTCTATTGACGTCTCAACAAATTGTATTATTATTTTGGTCTACTTGTGAATATAAATGGATGTCATTTTTTTAAATGACATCTACTGTAGCAACAAAGAGACTTCTGTACAGATGTTTTGCATGGATCACCAACTTGGTCTAAATCTCTGGATTTGGGTGATATAAAGGAGAGATGGCAGGTCTGAAAGCTCCAAGTTATCTAGAGGTTTTCAGGACACAGACTCTGCCACCTCTAATTGATTTCCCATTCAAAAATAGAGAGACGGCTCCTGGACAACATCAA
Source organism: Salvelinus fontinalis (assembly GCF_029448725.1). Lineage (NCBI taxonomy): Eukaryota > Metazoa > Chordata > Actinopteri > Salmoniformes > Salmonidae > Salvelinus > Salvelinus fontinalis. Next base: position 4,227,216 of record NC_074683.1, read on the forward strand.
TAAGGCATTTGTCAAACGTCTCCATGAACAATAAATAAATCCAGGCTACTTAGTATGCCGGCCAGCACACCTTCTGAAAGGAAGGGGCCAAGGACCAAGTTGCCATTTAAACACTTTTCTCATTTCTCATAACATCAGAAGCCTCCTCCCTAAGTTTGTTTTACTCACTGCTTTAGCACACTCCGCCAACCCTGATGTTCTTGCCATGTCTGAATCCTGGATTAGGAAGGCCACCAAAGATTCTGAGATTTCCATCCCCAACTACAACATTTTCCGTCAAGATAGAACTGCCAAAGGGGGAGGAGTTGCAATCTACTGCAGAGATAGCCTGCAGAGTTCTGTCATACTTTCCAGGTCTATGCCCAAACAGTTCGAGCACCTAATTTTAAAAATTAATCTCTCCAGAAATAAGTCTCTCATTGTTGCCGCCTGTTATAGAACCCCTTCAGCTCCCAGCTGTGCCCTGGACACCATATGTGAATTGATTGCCCCCAATCTATCTTCAGAGTTCATTCTGTTAGGTGACCTGAACTGGGATATGCTTAACAACGCAGCAGTCCTACAATCTAAGCTAGATGCCCTCAATCTCACACAAATAATCAAGGAACCCACCAGGTACAACCCTAAATCCGTAAACATGGGCACCCTCATAGATATTATCCTGACCAACTTGCCCTCCAAATACACCTCTGCTGTTTTCAATTAGCATCACAGCGATCACTGCCTCATTGCCTGCATCCGCTATGGGTCCACGGTCAAACGACCACCCTTCATCACTGTCAAACACTCCCTAAAACACTTCTGCACACAGGCCTTTCTAATCGACCTGGCCTGGATATCCTGGAAGGATATTGACCTCATCCCGTCAGTCGAGGATGCCTGGTCGTTCTTTGAAAGTAATTTCCTCGCCATCTTAAATAAGCATGGCCCTTTCAAAAAATGTAGAACTAAGAACAGATATAGCCCTTGGTTCACTCCAGACCTGACTGCCCTTGACCAGCACAAAAACATCCTGTGGCGGACTGCACTAGCATCGAATAACCAATACACGCAGTCAGTTAGGAAAGCAAAGGCAGGCTTTTTCAAACAGATATTTGCATCCTGTAGCTCGAACGCCAAAATGTTTTGGGACACTATGAAGTCCATGGAGAATAAAAGCACCTCCTCCCAGCTGCCCACTGCACTGAGGCTAGGAAACACTGGCACCACCGATAAATCCACGATAATTGAGAATTTCAATAAGCATTTCTCTACATGCTTCCTCCAGCCTACCCCAACCACACCCAACAGCTCCGCACCCCCTGCAGCTACTTGCCCAAGCCTCGCCAGCTTCTCCTTCACCCATATCCAGATAGCAGATATTCTGAAAAATCTGCAAAACCTGGACCCGTACAAATCAGCTGGGCTAGACAATCTGGACCCTCTCTTTCTAAAATTATCCGCCGCCATTGTTGCAACCCCTATTACCAGTCTGTTCAACTTATCTTTCGTATCGTCCGAGATTCCTAAAGATTGGAAGGCTGCCGCGGTCATCCCCCTCTTCAAAGGGGGTGACACTCTAGACCCAAACTGTTACAGACCTACTGTATATCCATCCTGCACTGCCTTTCTAAAGTCTTTGAAAGCCAAGTTAACAAGTAGATACTTCTCAGATAGAGTTCAGTGTGTCAAATCGGAGGACCTGTTTTCCGGACCTCTGACAGTCTCTATGGGGGTATCACAGGGTTCACAGGGTTTCAATTCCAGACTCATATTAAACATCTCCAATCCAAAATGAAATCTAGAATCGGCTTCCTATTTTGCAACAAAGCCTCCTTCACTCACGCTGCCAAACATACCCTCGTAAAACTGACTATCCTACCGGTCCTCGACTTTGGCGATGTCATTTACAAAATAGCCTCCAAAACTCTACTCAGCAAACTGGATGCAGTCTATCACAGTGCCATCCGTTTTGTCACCAAAGCCCCATATACCACCCACCACTGCGACCTGTGGCCCTCGCTACATATTCGTCGCCAGACCCACTGGCTCCAGGTCATCTATAAGTCTATGCTAGGTAAAGTCCCCCCTTATCTCAGCTCACTGGTCACCATAACAACACCCACCCGTAACACGCGCTCCAGCAGGTATATCTCACTGGTCATCCCCAAAGCCAACACCTTATTTGGCTGCCTTTCCTTCCAGTTCTCTGCTGCCAATGACTGGAACAAATTGCAAAAATCACTGAAGTTGGAGACTTATATCTCCCTCACTAACTTTAAGCATCAGCTAGATGAGCAGCTTACCGTTCGCTGCAGATGTACACAGCCCATCTGTAAATAGCCCATCCAACTACCTACCTCATCCCCATATTGTTTTTATTTGCTTTTCTGCTCTTTATCACACCAGTATCTCTACTTGCACATCATCATCTGCTCATTTATCACTCCAGTGTTAATCTGCTAAATTGTATTTACTTCACTACTATGGCCTATTTATTGCCTACCCCCTCACGCCATTTGCACACACTGTATATAGACCAAAAAATTATATTGTGTTATTGACTGTATGCTTGTTTATTCTATGTGTAACTCTGTGTTGTTGTTTGTGTCGCACTGCTTTGCTTTATCTTGGCCAGTTCGCAGTTGTAAATGAGAACTTCTTCTCAACTAGCTTACCTGGTTAAATAAAGGTGAAATAAAAAAATATAAAAAATAAAGAGGGGCCGCTGTGGGGAAACACACAATGCCATTCACCATCGATCCAGTGCATTGCTATCTGGTATCCAAGGAGGCCACAGTGCTCTCCAGGCCCAGTCTATTCATTGTCGGACAAATGGCCAACTCTCAATGCACCGCTTAATGGTCAAGCAGGGCTTCCGCCCAACAGGTCAAGGACAACCAATAGAAAAGGGAATTTCTTGGTATCACTGAGAGCGAGGGGATATCTACTGTTTACTTTATTTAATGAAAACAGGAATTGATATTGTGTTTTGGAGTAGTTGAGTAAAGGATTGTCATCAGGCTCAGTCATATATTTTCCATCAATATCAACAAGAATATCTACAGAGTTCATCAATCGTGAGCCAACCTTCTAGAACACACAAGTATGTGAGTAACACCCTGATTCTGTATGTCTGTATACATTACTACATGTGTCTAAGTCAATAAGGAGAGCATTCCAGCACTGTGCCTGCTGGTACAGTGGAACAGCAGCTGACAGACAGCAGACAGATAGACAGCTTTTAAAGCAGTGGACACACACACACATCAAATTCATCTGGTGATGTCTATAGACAGCTAGGCAACACTTATGTTAAATCAATCCCAGACCTTTGAGGTAATATTTCATTTTACAGATGTCCATTTTTGGCCAGCATAAGAGGTTCACCACTGAGTAGAGGTAGCAGGGTGCCCCATTTCACAGGTACAGACACATTTAATTGTTCAGAATTATTTCCTTTGCTCAACAGTGGCAGCTTAGACCTTCACTTCCTGTGGAATTGTTTGTTAAAACCCATTTGTTGACTGTGGTGTTATTGGGGAATCTGTGTGACTTGTAAGACTACAATCAGCCGCTTGTTGAGAATAAGGAGAGAGCGAGGGAGCTAAGGGAGCCAGTTTGCATGGCAGGATAGTTGACTAGCTCTTCAATGTCACTATGGGGATGAGAAGAGTCTTTTTCAATTAGCTTCCCTTAGCTGAAGGTCTTCTGTTAAGGTATGTTACAAATCTGATGTTCCATTTTAAATGCATATGTTACCATGGAAAAAATACACTTTGGTAAAAATCTATTCATATCAAAAATCTGTATTTAGATCATAGAACATTCATAAATAATAGTTCAACACCATGCTCCAAATTTCTCCCAACATAATCGTAAATTTACCCAATGGAACTATTGTTGTTGGCCGTGGTTCCCCTAACCTGGAGTAACGAGGAAGGAGTCAACTCTGCCAAACATTCCTTTCACAACTGCACAGATCTCAAGAATCTAGGCATTTGCCAAATGAGCACTTGATCACTGTAAACCTCAATGTGCTGTCATTATTGAAAACTTTTGAGAAAACCTGTTGCACTTAATATATCTGAGTACAGTTACTTAAAGTGATTTTGTAATCACTACTCAAACCGATAGAGTCACTGTGACCCTGTATGGAGTCCAGTTTTAAGTTGTATCAACTTGACATTTTTGACTGACGCCGCCACAAAGCTACGCCTCAAATATAATTTCCCAGTGTGCTATGCCTTTTCAAGTGAACTGCAGTTACCACCCATGATTGTATTAGTTAGTGACAGAGACATGGTTGTTGAATTTGTTCAGGACTGGGATCTTCACCAAGTGAGTTCCTAGGTGAATATTATCATTATATTTAAACTCTATACAACACTACATATCTTTTAGTCCTTATTTTGAGGCCACGCTTTACCCTTACAGTGGCCTGAAACACATGGTTTACAGGCCACATCAGGCCTACAAATAGGGTGGCACAATTCTATAACTTTCCAGTAAAAAAAATCCTGTTAGGAGGTTCCAGGGATCTTCCATCCAGGAGCTGCAGCAATTGGTTAGCTGCTCAGATAGCTGAGGTTTAAAGTTTGTGAGGGAAATATAAGTCTCCAGCTTCAGCGATTTTTGCAATTTGTTCCAGTCACTGGCAGCAAAGGCGGCCAAAGGGGGTGTTGGCTTTGGTGATGACCAGTAAGGTATACCTGCTGGAGCGCATGCTACGGGTGGGTGTTGTTATTGTCACCAATGAGCTGAGATAAGGCGGAGCTTTACCTAGCATACACTTATAGATGACCTGGAGCCAGTGGGTCTGGCGACGAATATGTAGCGAGTGCCAGCCGACTAGAGCATACAGGTCGCAGTGGTGGGTGGTATATGGGGCTTTGGTAATAAAATGGATGGCACTGTGATAGACTGCATCCAGTTTGCTGAATAGAGTATTGGAAGCTATTTTGTAGATGACATCGCCGTAGGATAGTCAGTTTTACGAGGGTAAGTTTGGCGGCGTGAGTGAAGGAGGATTTGTTGCGAAATAGGAAGCCGATTCTAGATTTGATTTTGGATTGGAGATGTTTAATATGAGTCTGGAAGGAGAGCTTACAGTCTAGCCAGACACCTAGGTATTTGTAGTTGTCCACATATTCTAGGTCAGAACCGTCCAAGGTAGTGATGCTCGTCGGGCGGGCGGGTGCGAGCAGCGAACGGTTGAAAAACATGCATTTGGTTTTACTAGCGTTTAAGAGCAGTTGGAAGGAGTGTTGCACAGAAGGAGTGTTGTATGGCATTGAAGCTCGTATGGAGGTTAGTTAACACAGTGTCCAAAGAAGGGCCAGATGTATACAGAATGGTGTCGTCTGCGTAGAGGTGGATCAGGGAATCACCCGCAGCAAGAGCGACATCATTGATATATACAGAAAAAAGAGTCGGCAGGAAAATTGAACACTATGGTATCACCATAGAGACTGCCAGAAGTCCGTACAACAGGCCCTCTGATTTGACACACTGAACTCTGTCTGCGAAGTAGTTGGTGAACCAGGTGAGGCAGTCATTTGAGAAACCAAGGCTAATGAGTCTGCCGATAAGAATGAGGTGTTTGACAGAGTCGAAAGCCTTGGCCAGGTCGATGAAGACGGCTGCACAGTACTGTATTTTATCGATGGTGGTTATGATATCATTTAGTACCTTGAGTGTGGCTGAGGTGCACCCGTGGCCAGCTCGGAAACCGGATTGCACAGCGGAGAAGGTATGGTGGGATTCTAAATGGTCAGTGATCTGTTTGTTAACTTGGCTTTCGAAGACTTTAGAGAGGCAGGGCCGGATGGATATAGGTCTATAACAGTTTGGGTCTAGAATGTCACCCCCTTTGAAGAGGGGGATGACCGCGGCAGCTTTCCAATCTTTAGGAATCTCGGACGATATGATAGGGAGGTTGAACAGACTGGTAATAGGGGTTGCAACAATGGCGGCGCATCATTTTAGAAAGAGAGGGTCCAGATTGTCTTGCCCAGCTGATTTGTACAGGTCCAGGTTTTGCAGCTCTTTCAGAACATCTGCTATTTTGGTGAAGGAGATGCTGGGGAGGCTTGGGCAAGTAGCTGCAGGGGGGGGGGGGGGGGGCAGAGCTGTTTGCCGGGGTTGGGGTAGCAAGGAGGAAATTATGGCCAGACGTAAAGAAATGCTTATTGAAATTTTCGATTACCATGGATTTATCGGTGGTGACCGTGTCACCTAGCCTCAGTGCAGTGGGCAGCTGGGAGGAGGTGCTTTTGTTCTCTATGGACTTTACAGTGTCGCACATTTTTGGGGAGTTAGAGCTCCAGGATGCAAATTTCTGTTTGAAAAAACTAGCCTTTGCTTTCCTGACTGACTGTGTATTGGTTCTTGAATTCCCTGAACAGTTGCATATCGCGGGGACTATTCGATGCTATTGCAGTCCGCCACAGGATGTTTTTGTGCTGGTCAAGGGCAGTCAGGTCTGGAGTGAACCAAGGGCTATATCTGTTCTTAGTTCTACATTTTTTAAAAGGGCCATGCTTATTTCAGATGGTGAGGAAATTACTTTCAAAGAACGACCAGGCATCCTCGACTGACGGGATGAGGTCAATATCCTTCCAGGATACCCAGGCCAGGTCGATTAGAAAGGCCTGTGTGCAGAAGTGTTTTAGGGAGTGTTTGACAGTGATGAGGGGTGGTCGTTTAACCGTGGACCCATAGCGGATGCAGGCAATGAGGCAGTGATCGCTGTGATCCTGATTGAAAACAGCAGAAGTGTATTTGGAGGGCAAGTTGGTCAGGATAATATCTATCTATCTAATATCGTGTTTACGGATTTAGGGTTGTACCTGGTGGGGTCCTTGATTATTTGTGTGAGATTGAGGGCATCTAGCTTAGATTGTAGGACTGCTGGGGTTGTTAAGCATATCCCAGTTCAGGTCACCTAACAGAACGAACTCTGAAGATAGATTGGGAGCAATCAATTCACATATGGTGTCCAGGGCATAGCTGGGAGCTGAGGGGGGTCTATAACAGGCGGCAACAGTGAGAGACTTATTTCTAGAGAGATTCATTTTTTAAATTAGAAGCTCGAAATGTTTGGGCATAGACCTGGAAAGTATGACAGAACTCTGCAGGCTATCTCTGCAGTAGATTGCAACTCCTCCCCCTTTGGCAGTTCTATCTTGACGGAAAATGTTGTAGTTGGGGATGGAAATCTCAGAACTTTTGGTGGCCTACCTAAGCTAGGATTCAGACACGGCAAGGACATCAGGGTTGGCGGAGTGTGCTAAAGCAGTGAATAAAACAAACTTAGGGAGGAGGCTTCTAATGTTAACATGCATGAAACCAAGGCTTTTACGATTACAGAAGTCAACAAATGAGACTGCCTGGGGACACGCAGTGCCTGGGTTAATCTCCACATCACCAGAGGAACAGAGGAGGATTAGGATGAGGGTACGGCTAAAGGCTATCAAAACTGGTCGTGTAGTGCGTTGGGGCAGAGAATAAAAGGAGCAGATTTCTGGGCGTGGTAGAATGGATTCAGGGCATAATGTGCAGACAGGGGTATGGTGGAGTGCGGGTACAGTGGAGGTAAACCCAGGCGCTGAGTGATGATAAGAGAGGTTGCATCTCTGGACGTGCTGGTTATACTGGGGGATGTCACCGCATGTGTGGGGGGGTGGGACAAAGGAGGAATCTGAGGCATGTAGAGTGGGACTAGGGGCTCCACTGTAAACTTAAACATTGATAACTATCTTAAACAACAGTATACAAGGCATATTGACATTTGAGAGAGACATGAAGCGAGGCATAAACTAATCACAGGTGTTGATTGGGAGAGCTAGCTAAGACAACAATGGGTAAGACAACAACAGCTAATCAGCTAAGACAACAACACCAGGCAAAATGGTGATGAATGGGCAGAGAGGCTCGGTTAACTACACACAGGGCCTGAGTTTGAGGCTAGGGCCGACAGATTAACAAAAAAAATAAACAAACTGGAGAACCGTGATAAATGAACAGTCCAGCAGGCATCAGCTATGTAGCCAAGTGATCATAGGGTCCAGTGAACAGCAATAGATGGAACAGGGAAGCCGCAGGGTAGTCATTAAATCCTGCGGACCAGTTGTGGGCGTACGGCGGGGCGCCGTGTCGACAAAGGGTCCGGGCCAGATGGCGAAAGAGGTATTGTAGTTGTAGTAATTTCGTTTGCTAGCCGGGAGATGCGCATGGCTCACGGCTAACTGGTGCTAGCCTCGGGGCAGGGGCGTTAGCCATTATAGCCACTCGGTAGCAACTAGCTAGCAGCGATGATCCGCTGCAAAGGTCCATAGCTTACAGCAAGTATCCGGTGGAGTAGTGGATTCTAGCCGTGTCCGGAAGGCATCGGCTGGGTTGCCGGGTGATCACAGAGTAGACCGGGAGGTGGGGCTGGCTCAGGGCTAGCTTCGGGGCTGGGTCACTCGGTGGCAGCTAGCTAGCTGTGATGATCAGGAGTAATGGTCCAGGGTTTACGGCAGGAATCCGGCGTTGTAGTGGAGAAAAACTGCCTGAGGCTGGTAGGTATTATCCAGGTTAAAAAAAATGGTTGGTGCTGTGCAGAAGGTAAAGGCCGCTAGCAGTTGCTAACAATAACTAAATAGCTAGTAGCTAATTAGCTGGTTAGCCTCTGATGGTTAGCTTCTGATGGAGGTTCTGGCTAATGTCTAAAAAAAAAAATGCGGATCCGCGTCACATTGAGTGAGGCGGGTTACCGGAAGGTATATTTAATTTAAAAATAGAAAAGAGATTGAAAATAAATGGAAATATATACAAAAAAGACGAAAAATACAAAAAGTAAACGAGAGGACGACAAACCACGTCTGCACTGCTACGCCATCTTGGGGGAAAAAAAGATTGAAGTTAGTGAGGGAGATATAAGACTCCAGCTTCAGTGATTTTTGCTATTCATTCCAGTCATTGGCAGCAGAGAACTGGAAGGAAAGGCAGCCAAGGGAGGAGTTGGCTTTGGGGATGACCAGTGAAATATACCTGCTGTAGCGCGTGCTACGGGCTCCAGAAACAGAGGGACTGGAATTTATGCCAGTGGACAGCAGGTTGGATTCACTGACACTGCAAGTCTAGGGCTAACCTAATTTAGCAGGCTTAAAAGAAAAGCATGAGCGGAGTTCCCACGGAAAAGGAAGCTAGGTTGAAGATAGCTGTATCACTGAAAACCGGAACGATCCGGTTGGGGGCAATTCCGCTAAGGGAGGTCTGGGGCTAACCTCTGATCTGTCATTGGTTCCTTGTCCTTGTTGTCTTTCTTGGACAGGATAGCCCAGCTGACCTGACAACTTAACACCTTATCCAAAACATTGGATTACTGGGAGCTTCAGGGGTACATCACAGGACACTGCAGCATTGAGAATAAGCCTTGGCTTACCCTGCAATGCTAAACCTGTCTCTCCAGACAAATATAATTTTGGGGGTATAACTTGATGTGTCATTTCACTTGAATTACACGTTTATTACATTCCCTCAAAACATCTCAGCTAAGGCATTATGTGGATAATTTAACCCAGGTATCGCCTTTATCCAAGCAATGGCACATTTTCATTGATCTAAATTTAGACCAGTGGTCTTTTATCTGGAACCCCATAAGAATGTTGTGCATGCTGCATAACTGGGCTGAACAAAGATAAAGTATCTGGTGTTGAATGAGCAACAAACTTGTCACAGTTGTCATCTGAAGAGGGGCGAGTTAAGGGGCCTAAGCACTACGCTGTCCTGTCCTACCCAGACCTACACACTAATCCTCCGGTGGTGACGTCACTCAGCCTGTCTCCAAACGGGACGCGGTGCAGCAACAACTTTGTGGACTAGTTAGGCGTTCGTTGTGCATCTCCGGACGCAACATCACCCGTTAGCTGAACTTTTAACAGACTCCTCAACTTCGGAAACTCTGGGAAACTAAAAATGGGTAGGTTTAAAATTAAATATAAATACATGTTTATGTTTGACTTAACGTTTAAGATTGACCACTTTTTCCGTGATTGTTGATTCTTTTTGGTCCTCCAATGAGATCTCTCCGCGCAAACCACATCTAAAGGTGTCATGTTTACAATACTTTCCACCCAATTTATTTTTATCTGACCCGGTTTAGTAGGCTATCAGCATTAGAGTAGTTGACCAACTCGACACAAGACGATTATAGGGAGATAAGTCTGAAAGGATTTCCCTACTACCAGGCGCAACTCGGCATGGGCTGAGAAGTTCCAACTGGAGTTGATAACCCACATCATTATCAGCTGTCTGAGGAAGTACATTCCTCATATTGCTCTTTGGTTTATCAACCACTAACTCAATGAGTTATCGATCACAAATACATGTGAATAATGCCATCTTGTATGAGTCATTTTCCAGTATAGATTGGTTTTGATGGAAGAGATCATAATGTTTTGACTATATAATTTAGTTGATGGCTTGGAAACGCATTCTCCAATAGCTTTTATAGAGATGTTTCAGATTGTTATTGAATAATTGGTGGTGTAATATCCGTGGAGCTTGTGGAGCTTTAGTTGCAGCTACATCTGGGTATGCAACATGCAACATATTGAGCTGTTACTAACGAGTTTGAGAGTTGTGTGGGCGGACAGTGGATGAGTTTTAGTTTATAAACAAAAACCTATATTATGCTATATCATTTGGGTATCAAAACCAACGTAGAGTCCATAGACTGTACACCCTCCATCAAGTTTCGCACTGTCTCAGGCAGGCTAGGCAAGTGATGCAGTGCCGTGCCTGTGAGGGGCTGGGAGTTGTACTGGGGTGTAATTCCTGTCTCCTACTTGACTCTCTGACTCAGTCCCAAGTGTTGACCATCTGTGTTTCGACCCAGGGGATGCCTGCCTAGCAAAGGGAGCTTGGCGCCAATGCTATGGATATCCAGCAACTTCTTAAAGGCTCCCAGCGGACTTATGGGCTTTGGGGCTCTAAGAGGCTGTCGGCCAGATGGGACAGACAGTATAGATTGAGAAAGAGCACTCTCATTTACCCCCAAATTGTCTATGAGACTGTTAAGCTATAGTCAGTGTCTTTTATGTTCTTAATATCATATCACACGGTCCTTCATTAATAGGAGCAGAATCATTCTCATTAATGCAGAAATAGATTGTTGATGCTCTCCAAGGCAGGCCTAAATGTTGCTTTTTTTATTGGGGGAACTGAGCCTTCCCTCTTACAGGATAGATGGATTCTAAGAAAACAAATGGAATAGCGCTCTCACATAAGCCTGTTGATTTGCAATGGAGCAGCTGAGGCTATGGGAGGACTGGGAGGAGAGAACACTGTCAGTGTGAGAATGTGTATCAGCATTCATTAATTCCCTATGAAGCTCCCACAGTGGCCTCTTTGTGTTCCTAATTTGGCCCTGCTCCTTTGTGTGCGACTTTAGTGGCTGTTGATGCCGAGGGAAGTTCACTGAATTGCAAGTTGCAGAGTAGACGGACTCCCTGTGAAATAACACATTGAGGCCCCTCATCCTGTATCTCTCTCTTTCTCTCTCTCTTCTCTCTCTCTCTCTCTCTCTCTCTCTCTCTCTCTCTCTCTCTCTCTCTCTCTCTCTCTCTCTCTCTCTCTCTCTCTCTCTCAGAGGATATTGCCTTGCATTGCAATTGACCATTGTCCACTGCCCCAAGGCTCTGTTCACATTCATATGTCTCTCAGTAGGACATTAAGACAATAGGTCCCCTAGGAGGGATAGGAATGAGAAGTTAGTTGTGTTTTCACTTCAACCTATCATTGAGTATAGTAGTGCTGGTGAGCTTCTTATAATGAAGTATTGGCTGGCGCTGTTGTTGAATTTTTCCCTAAGGTGTTATCCGTAACGCACGAGAAAGACTAATAAGACGTGATCTAACAGCATGTAATGTGTTGATGACTATATTATCACTGTGGAAAAGTGGAAAACAAGCACGAGGATCTTTCCAGTGGTTCTGATGGTTGACCTGTTTTGCATAATGAAATTAATATAATACAGCTGTTTAGGGATATGTTTTGTGCTCCGTGCATCATAGGAATACACAGAGAAGACTCTGCTGTAGATTAAATCAGGAATGCAGGCACGGACTGGTGACTACATCCCAAAAAATACAGGATGCCTTGAAGACATGGAGAACAGATGATGCCCTTCAGACATTAGCCTGTAGGTTACTGGCACTGTCTAAATGGATTCCCTGGTGACTTTCTCATGGAGGTGGTGTCACATTTAAAACATTCCCCACTGTTTCTCCGATGCCTCTATGGTGTTAAAGAGGTTTTATAACAGTGGATATATGGACAATGTGGGAGGATGCTTGGCTCTGACCGGGACCTCCGAAGTCCAAGACTTAATTCAGTGAGTAAGCAGCATGGAGTTAGATGTTCCAGATGTTTTGCCAACTTCTACTCAGCTCTATAGTCATGTGACTCTCCCCTGTTTACTCAGCATCGGCCTCTGTTGCTATGCATCTCCTCCATGCCAACAGCCCAGAGTAGAGATTGTGGACGCATGCAACACTATTATGGGATCTAAACTATCACCCCTTGGGATATTACCATGATATAATTGAGGAAGGATAACTGTTTTATAGTGCTTGTGAGGATCATGCATGTTTATGCAGTACAGCAGCTAAGAACTTACGTTTTTGTTTGCAATACAGGGGCCTAGGAGTGGCTTCTGGCTGTTTCATTAGTCAAAGTACTTTACAGATGGGATCAATATGTCTCTGCCATTTCTTGATCTACTGCCGGTTTATAGATACTCTGAAAGGAGAGAAGGGGCAGATGCGAAAAGGGGAAACTTACAAGCCTGTCATTTTCCATTTTATAGAGACAATTTAATTATATGCTCGTTCACATTTGGGGCTGTCTTGTGACTGCAGGAGTTAAGGCTAATCAAATACAGCGAATTATGGACTTACTTGACTCTGAACAATTCCTCTCTGAGCCAGACCTTGATAGCCAAAAAAATAAAAATAGTTTTTCCTGCATGGAAACTCTCAAACCCCAAAAACTGTTTTGATCTGTACTTAACATAATTGTTCTCTGGAAAGAGTGATTCACCACTGGCGTCAAACCTCAAGATTTAAACATTGCACCATTGTTTATGACTGTAATCGGAGAAAGAGAGAAAAAATCACTTGATTGCTAACCCAAATCAATAATGTAATTTTGAAAGACTCATTTGATTAAACATCTCATGGGTGCTGTTGTCTGTCATACGATTGGCTTATCTCTATTACTCATGGTTTACGGGTAGAGTTTAGTGGTGACATAAGTCTTGTGCCAAATGTTGTTAATCTCCCTCAATCCCAAAGTCAATGTCTCCATTGACTGTAATTTCAGAACGTCATTGTTGACTACATTGACACACCAATTGAGAAAACAGACATATTGTTTATTTCTGCTTCATGGAAATTATCTATCTCAGATGTTGTCCCTCGGGACTTTTTTGAACTGCCTGTCTGCCTGATGTTTGTGCAACCATCTGGGATGTCTGGAAGGTGTCAGATTGTTTTTGTCACACCAAGCAGGGTTACTGTGACAGGATTATATACACAGTGCACACGACTGTGCAGTGACCCTGCATCCTGAGAGGGACGAGAGGATAGGAGAGGACATGTTCCACATCTTTGAATGTCATGCCACTGGGCGAGTGTTTTTTGCTCTCAGAATCAGTGGCTTGTCAACCGATGCCTGAGCAATAACAGAGGGTGAGATTATTTTTCTCATGCTCTGAAGTGATTCAAGGTTATCTGTGTGTGTGGGAGCACAGCTGGTCCAGGCCAGGCCCACTCCAGATAATGGGTACTGGAACAGAGGACAGCTCATGAATAACTTTTACATCCATATTTTTGTGAAGTCTGCAGAGACCCAGTTTGGCCTGTTTTCTGTTCAAATACCTGGTATTCTCACATGTGACCGCTGTCATTTTACCACCTGTGTAGGAATGATGAAGTTAGAAAGGATGACATTATAACACATTTACTCAGCCACTGATGCAACCATTTGTTTATTATGTTTCATCAACCACCATTTCACCCCCCCTCTCTCCACATACTGTATGTTTTTGTTGTTATTATGTAGACAATTTCATTTTCAGCATTCACGATTTTTCATTACTCTTTATTATGGGTTTGCGGGCATCAAATATGCTTAATATCCATGTTAATGAGGTATTTGTTGTAATAATTTAATGATTTCTGGGCTTCTTTCCATTTGGCAGAGGATCTTACCGAGCATCTTTGGCAATTAAGCAGCAGATGAGGCCCACATATCCTCTCAGACAATCTGAGCTGCTCTGATGTGAAACCACTTAGTCCAACCAAATAAACTCTGCTATTTAATCCCTTTCTCTTTCTCTCCCCTCCTCTTTCTTCTCCTGTTCCACCTTCCCACCTCTCCTGCTGTCTCTCCTCCTTCTCTTCATTTCCTTCTCCCCTCTTCACTTCTCATTCTCTCCACTCGTCCACACCTCTTATCCTCTCTTCTCTGTCTTCACTGTGGATGGTTGATTGCCCGGCACCAACATTGCGGCTCTGTCCAAGCGCTCATGTTAATTTGTTGAGCTTAATAAGTCCTCCTCCTGTCACAAAGAGGGCCATTGTGTATTGTGATATGAAATGATAGGAATAGAAGTTCCTGAGTGGGAATGCTTGCTCAAGCATGGCCCGTTCCCCTCACTTTTATTAAGGGGCTATTCACTGCTACACAGTGATGTGTGGGGGCGAGGGGGGGGGGGGGGGGGGGGGGGGGGATTCACTGTGCTAACCTCCAGAGTTCACCCTTGTTCGAGAGTTGTCACATTGGTGCTGGAAACAGGATGGAATCTCAATGTCTAAAAATGTCCAGGATATGTAAATGAGTACATTCTGCCTCCTCCAGAACACTTGTTCCGTTTGACATGGTCGGTCATAATATAGACATTGACTGTGCGATTGTTTGTTGAGCTTGTTTAAAAAAAAAATTTACTGTGAGTTTTTGTTATTGAACATTACCTCCAGAGTAACAAAAACTTTTTCTACAATAGCCTTTTTATTAATAATTTTTAAAATGCATCCTGATAGTATGAAGTACCTTATAACATGAACAAACCCATGATGGACAAAGTATCTTCAGATACTCTGTATGCTGGCAGTGGCCCGAGCCTAGCTGAGGGGATATTTGTCATCCCTGTCTGTGGACAAACAGTCTGTATCAGTGTTTTTTGTACAGCACAGAATGTGTGGTCCACACAAACATTTCCAGAAGGCCTGGGTGAAAGCCGACAGTGGACCACAGACCGACACAAAAGCAGACAGTTGCCACGGACCGACACAAAGCAGACAGTAGCCACAGACCGACACAAAATCAGACAGTAGCCACAGACCGACACAAAAGCAGACAGTAGCCACAGACCGACACAAAATCAGACAGTAGCCACAGACCGACACAAAAGCAGACAGTAGCCACAGACCGACACAAAATCAGACAGTAGCCACAGACCGACACAAAGCAGATAGTAGCCACAGACCGACACAAAAGCAGACAGTGGGCCACAGACCGACACAAAAGCAGACAGTAGCCACAGACCGACACAAAAGCAGACAGTGGCCACAGACCGACACAAAAGCAGACAGTGGGCCACAGACTGACCTAAAAGCAGACAGTGGGCCACAGAACGACACAAAAGCAGACAGTGGGCCACAGAACGACACAAAAGCAGACAGTGGGCCACAGACTGACACAAAGCAGACAGTGGGCCACAGACCGACACAAAGCAGACAGTGGGCCACAGACCGACACAGTGCTGATGTGCATTCACACCCTCATTGAACAGGCCACTGTAGTGCATCATGCACTGCTGCATGCTGCCCAAATCAAATTACACAACACTGGAGAGAGAGAGAGAGAGAGAGAGATGATACCAACACACCATTTACTTTCTGATACACTCTATCCTCTGTCCAGCCTACGCCTGGGGACTGTATTGATGCGACGGAAATCAATAACCATTTCCAACATGACCCAGAACTATGCCAAGCTTCGGTTAAACAAATAGCCTACACAGATCATAAAGTATATAGGTTAGGGCATAACAGTCACTTTGTTTCAGGGTCAGGAATAGTGGCTTGACATAATTGGTATATAGTGATAGACAGCATCATGCCTAGCTACTGATACCAGGGGGCAGAGGTATCTGTAGGTTGTGACATCATTTCCTATACTAGTAACCCAGAGGCCCCAACCCTTCAGTACTAGATCAGGATCTGGGCCAGTGAATTAGCTAGTAGGTCAGAGGGCAAGATGGGGGTTAATGATAGTGTCGTCAAAGATGGGGCTGATGCAATTAACAAGACAGACTACTTCCTTTGGATTTGTATCTTAATTTTGTGGGAGCAATAGTATTTTAATGATACAAGTACGAAATCTTACTGTATCTCTGCAGAGAAAGCAAAATAATTAAATAAAATCCAATTGGACCGAAGGAGACCCAATAATCTTTCACCTTCCATTTTATAATGTGCCTGAAAATAGACAACTGGCAGACCCTTTTGCAGTGATTTCGCTGTCAACAGTGATAGCTCAAGTGAAATATTGGAGCCATTCAACACACTTCAACATACTGCGGTCAGTATCTCTCATTGTCTTCTGACCTTGTTCAAAGCCACCGCTTGAACTTCTCATGTTGTAGCCTTGATCTGTTTTGTTTGTCTTTTAGTTCAGTTCAGTCTTTGCTTTTTATGGAATCGTAAAAAAAAAAAAAGAACTGTTTGACTGTGGATGGCAGTTAGGGTAGCAGCAACGGAGTTAAAGTGAGTCCAAATGATTTGGAGCTTCCAGCTAATGCCCTCCAGGGTCATCTGCAGAGAGCCAGAGAGAAAATACCCCCAGAATACATTACGCTGTGGGAGACTGGGAATGTATTGTGGTGGTGGAGGACTGTTATATACCTTTCATACCTAGACGTTTTTCCGCTTACTTTATCATGCCACCAACTTTTTGACCCCTTTTCTTTATATCTAAAAGGTATTGCAACAAAACCTGTACTTTTATTACTGCCAACCAACCAAGCCATGATTGCGGTAATGTATTTAAAAGTCCCGCCAACCCCTCGCCTTTCATCTTACCGTCTTTGGCACACATTGAATTATGAACATTCTATTGTTGTCCGACATCAAACTTGTCCTTGTCGACCACAGAAATGCTTTTAATGCATTTATTTCTCTCCATTTAAATGTATGTAGTTCTGTCCTTGAGTTGTTCTTGTCTATTGTCACAGAAATGCTTTGTAATTTAGCCTGGGGGAATGCACACTACCATTTCATCTTTTTTTTCTTGACATTGATGGGTAAATGTTTAAAGGCAAGTTTGTGGTCATACACACATCCTTAAAAACATAAGTGCTGGGCTAATAAAGAATACTAGTACAGAACAAGAAGGCCCACACACTGTTAAAGCTCCCAATTCACCGATTTTCGATTCGAAACGGATCTTCGTCAGGTATTTAAAGTCTTCATCTCCAGCACCACCCCAACATCAACATACTGTTGTGAAAATGGCTCGTTGTTCTGTAGTAAAAAAACATAGAGAAAGATAAATGTTTCCAATGACATCATCAACCAATTAGTAGGCAATGCCTACTCATAATTGGTTAAAATCATACGATGCACACCAATGATATTATTGGAAACACTTATCTTTCTCCCCCCAAAATTACTACAAAACATAGAAGCGCACCATTTTCACATTGATTTTGGGGTGGTACTGGACATGATGAACATGACATTTCCCTTTAAAGGCCCTTATATTTAGCTAATACATTTTGGATTAAAGTCGCTCAGCCATTTCTTGGTTGCAAAAATTCTAATAAATCGCCTAATTTCAGTTTATGTGACAAAACAAGCAAGTATAGTGTAGAATCATTGTGCCATCTAAACTGCTGTGAACAATATTTTCCATAACCAAAAATCTAGTATTTTCAAGTTTGAGGCTGATGTACAAAACTGGAAGTAAAAGACGCAAAAACTAAACTTAAGAACAGGAAGCATAGAAATAGCGCACATAGAACAGATCTACCACTTCTTAGACTTGCTTTCACAGAGAAAGACAGATCTATAGCAAACATTTCTATGCAAATTTGATTGGGTCGCCCAAAAAGTTACATATTGCAGCTTAAATACTTAATATGCATAAGTTTCTCATTTAAACTACAAATCGCTAGTAGGCTATCTGTCATCAGCCAAAATAGCTGTTGGGGAGTTTGAAAGGAAAGAAGGTGTGCGATTTTGTGATTACATCCAATGTGGATCAATAAAGGTGCTTTCTGAAATCATCCTACAGAGTTTCATTCAGGTCAGAGGTTTTTATTCTGTACATGATCGAACAGAGCAGATTCTAATGCCATTCCAAATATTATTTCCATTTTATTCTGTTATATTCCTTTATATTAATTCTTACAATAAAATATAGGCCATATGTGTGTTGGTTGTGATCAGGGCAGTGGAATGTAGGCTAAGTGTGTCTCTTGTCTGTTTTAAAAAATAACTATTGATTTAATTTGCATGTTGCAGCAGACCAGTAACATAATAAACTCAAATGCTACGCTATTCTGTTCTTTTGAAAATACATTTGATTAGTCTTATAATGTTTTTTAGGACCTGCATGAACAAATTAATAAAGGATTTCTTTGCCTAACCTGCTCATATAAGAATATCTGCTCTTACCAGAACATAGAATGTTTTGAGTAGCCAACTTTTTATTCACCATAACAGGAAAATGCAAGGTCATTAATTACTAATTATTTACAAGTAGGCTATGACAAGCTGCTAACCTACCGTTGTGAATGTGAAGAAATGAAAGCAGTGGAACGTCAGAATTTAAATAGGGGAATAGAAACTACAGCTGTCAGGTTACCGTGACAACGATCACAACAACAGGGTCAAAGTTGAATGTCTCTTGCTCTTTCCCGGCAAAAGCAATGGCTAGATAAAGAGAGAATGCCCACAAGAAAGAGGTAAAAATAGGGCTGTTTAAAAGAAACATTGACCAATTGTTTTTACACGCAACATACTGTGCATCCAAAATTACAGAAGGAGGCTGTAGGACCAGCTGTTGGCCAGGTGCCCATGGAGAATATTCAACAACTTCACAGATAGCTCTTTGTGCTCGGCTCCTTTAGCACTGCTGCTAAACAACCGTAAGACAAAGGCATCTGGGGTTCCCCCAGTGCAGCGCTAAGAAGTGTTCACCATATGAAGAGGCATGCTGGCCTGCCCCGGGCCATTCACATGCAGCCAAAAGGGTACGCTGTATCGAGCAGACTTTTAACTGCAAACTAAAGTAACCCTCTCATACTTCCTCTGGGCCTCTTCAGGACAACATGAAAAATAATACTTTTGTGAGATCTGGTTTAACAGCCAAGTATCTGGTGGTGTTTACCTGTTGCATAGCTGTGGATGGATACTGCTTCTGGCATTCTGATGGAATTTGCTAATGGCCCAATACAGTGATAACTTATTCTTTTGACTCGTTTTATGTGAATAAAGAGAACTCCGTTTAATATTTATCAAATCCAATCAAGCAAATTCCAACCCACAAATACTGTACAAATGTTCAATGTTTACGAAAAGATGTCAAATGAAAAGACACTAATTAGACCATCGTCCTTATAAGCAAGTCATAATTGATCACTGCTATTCAAAGATACATTTAAGAGATAAATCAGTTGAACTGTACCAAAGGTCATCATGTACACACATTGCCTAACTCCTTTTAATTGAAGAATATTCTTAGCACATCTTCGATGTTACAGAATGTACACATGATGATTCCCCCCCCCCCCCCCCCCCCCCCCAGTCAGCTCACTGTGATTCTAATGCATGTGACTATGGAACCAGTGTCTCAGAGCTTTGACCGTGTTAGCCGAATTGTTCCGCTAGGAATGCTTTTCCTGTGGAATGAATGAAGGCTCTGAGTCAAGCTCACATTGTCCACCTGTTATCCTCCTAGGATTATCTTGATAGACATAGAAGACACCTCTGCCCAGCAGATGAAAATATCCGTAATAGCTGAGCATTCTGTCTGGTTAAAGCGACATCTGCAGGAAACCCATTAGCTTGTGTATCCAGGGATCACATTTGCCGCTAAGACTGTTTGGGGATTGAAACATTGGAATAAAGAATGTAGTTTACAGTATCTAGACGCATGACTGAGCCTCATATTCTCTCAACACAAATATGAGAGATGTAGAAAGATATCTGGTGTGTTGGCTGGTAAAGAATTATCAATGTTATTGGTAACATTTATATCTTGACCAAACTATACCGGAAGCATTTTTTCTGGTGTCTAGCTAGCATCACTATGGTTCTTTGGTTAATGGGGCAGTATTTAAGCTGAGGGGATTTTGTATCCTTCTAGTTCATTTATGAGGAAATGAGAAGTGAAAACATTGAGAACAGTGTGAGAGCTGCAAAGCCATGGACTAAGAGAATGTCAATGAGAATGAAGCTTCAGGGCCTGGGAGAGGAAATCCCAGATGTTCCTGTCTGAAAAACAACTTGACCCCGAAACTGTGTTTAGTGAGCAACACAGACCAAGGGAGACCAGGAGAGAGGAGTTAGCGGTGCTGTGTGATATTTAAACTGCTGCTATGTCTCATAATTCATTTCAATGTTGGACATCTGCTCTATAAGAAACTAATGCTGTAACAATAGAGAGGCCACAGCTGAGATGAAAAAATAATGCAGTGAAGGAGAGAGAACATCTGGAACATATGGAGCGACCAGCTTCCTGGTTTACTGTTACCCAAACAGGGTTGGGACCAATTAAAGAGCTTTGTAGAACCGTATTGGGGATAGTGAACCTTATTAACCAGATGTACATGAGAAGTATGATTCAGTGTGTGTGTGTGTGTGTGTGTGTGTGTGTGTGTGTGTGTGTGTGTGTGTGTGTGTGTGTGTGTGTGTGTGTGTGTGTGTGTGTGTGTGTGTGTGTGTGTGCGTCATCTATTTGACTTGACCAAGTTCAAAGCTGCTGGTTTCATTTAGGCTTAACGAAAGCTGTTTAAGTCGCCTGGCTGGCTTTTCAGCTATGGTCAGTTTTTTTCTGAACATAAAAAATGGGATGATCATTTGCTATGTTTTTAGATCTGATGTTTAGCTATTGGCACTAGAATTGAGGGATGTCTGTGTTTTTCGTCTGTGGTTCACAATTGGACGGGTGAATCTAATGAGGAATAACATGGCTTCAGGACATATTAAAGTATGCACTGTCAGATGCATGAGCCAAGCAGTTGGAAATTGGAATTCAGCTTGCAGTCTATAGTGTTTATGAAATTATGTCTGTTATTTTTCATATTCAGATATACCAAACAGTTGGTTAAAACTGTGTTGTGTCCTTCAGGATGGTTTAATGTACACATTCAGCTACAGCTGAGAGCAGGAGACATTTAGAAGTACAGTACAGAGGCTGATGTTGGCATAAATGGGTCATCCACCGTCTGTGTTTTCATTGCTCCCTCTTCTCTACCTCTCCTTAGACATACCAATAGACCGGGAAATTATCCAGTGTGAAAACAAAATAAAATGTGGGAATTTTGGGACCCTACTTGCAGTCCTGTATGAACTGGGGTACAATTATGCACTTATAACTAAAGGTACATAGGATGACCTTACAGGGTACCACTACAGGGACAAGTGAATGGAGGAATGCAACAACCATGTCTCTGTCACTAACAAATACAGTCATAGGTGGTAACTACAATTCACTCGAAAGGCAGGGCACTCTGGGAAATATTTGAATAAGGCTTTACTCTAAGCAGTGTATTCACTTAACACTGAGTATATGGGTCCACATACTCAACACTTTCAGTGTTGATTTCTTTGAAAAAATAACACTGGAGAATTTTCTGTGTAGAGTAATGGAATGACCCACTTACTAAAATAGATTAGTTTCCATCTTCATCTTACAACACTTGTGACCCTATATTCACTTAGTCAGAATTGAATAAAGGATAACTGGTCAACACATCTCCTGGTTGGTGCCTGGGGCCAGCAGCGGGGTGGAAATGCCAAGTTCAGGTTGCAGCAGGTCTTTGTCCTTCCAGGATCCAGCTCCAGGATGCAGATCATAGCTCACATAGCCGGGTTGGGAGGGTTAGGAGTGCTGCGTGGCACAACAAAGGCATTAAAGTGAGCTGCCCCATCCATTCCTCTGTTGTCATAGCGCTGCTGATGAATCCTGACACTCCTTTAGATGCCTGGCCTGTGGAGATAGAGAGAGAGAGCGAGAGAGAGAGGGGGGAGCTCTGGCTGGGCTGAATGGAGAAGGAGGTCCCCGTGTTAAAGATGTCTGGGAGCCTCGAGCCCCGGAGTTAGAGTAGGGTAAACTGTTGGGTCAGGGGTGAGAGGTTGGCAGCGTGATGCTGGAGACAATAGGTATGCCGATACGGAGACCGCTGGAAGAGAAAGAGCTCCCAGCAGCTGTGAGAGAAGGAGGGAGGAGGAGGGAGTAGGGGGTGGTCATGGGAAACCCCAAAGATTAGCCTGGGAGTTTTGTGTCTGTGTTTCATTATGTCTCCATTGTGTGTGTGTGTGCGTGTGTGTGTGTGTGTGTGTGTGTGTGTGTGTGTGTTTGTGTGTGTGTGTGTGTGTGTGTGTGTGTGTGTGTGTGTGTGTGTGTGTGTGTGTGTGTGTGTGTGTGTGTGTGTGTGTGTGTGTGTGTGTGTGTGTGTGCTTGTGCGTGTACTCTCGTGCATGTCCCTACCCCCTGTGTGACAAGTAGCAAAATTAAAGACATGATCAGAGATAATGTTATGCACAATCATAGCAGCTGCAGCATGGGAACTTCTAGAAAGTGATTAGAGGCTCATCAGACACCGTTGGGACACAAGTAAAGCACTTTTCTTTGAGATCCTACCTGAACAATAAGCGTATTTTTGCCCTTAATAGAATACAGGCTTATATGAAATTTAGAGCATGAGCAACCTCATGCATTCATACATGCAAGGAATATTAAATGCATTATAATTCCTTGGCCACAGGCAATGGCCAAACTGTATGATCCATACTAACCTTCTCATAGATAGCGAGGTAGGCCTACTTATCCATTCAATTCCAGCACTTTTATATTGAATTCTATAGGAGCAGCTGTTGTTACTAATGAATATTCATGTACACAGTTGATTTCTCAAGTCTGAGGTTATTCACATGGCTGGCTAACAATGTCAAGTTTGTGTGCCTCTCGTTGCCTGAAGGACATGTTCAGATGTACTGAGACGTGAGAAAGTAGCATAAAGAGGGCAATAAAACAGTATTCAAGAGTCAAGTAACACAGGATTCTCACGATGGAGATACAGCAGATGGCTGGTAATATTAGTGTTTACTGCTGAGTAATTACAGCATTAACTTTTTGAATTATTTATGATACAAGTAGCAGTACCATGAACCTTTTGCTGGGTTAAATATAAAAGGCTTATGATGATGAACATTGTATTTAGGAGATTAAGATCACTGAGGTGAGGTTCTGTTTCATGCTGTATACGGTCCAGCTCCAATGAACAGTACACACTTCAGATCTGAGCTTATTGAGTCTTCTCTGTCTTCTCTGAAATTATAGATCAGCAGAACAAGTGGGTGCAATTTCAGTTCCGTTATCGTTTGTCATCACAGAGACTTAGAGCTTCATTAGCAGGGCTGTGATGTGTCAATGTGCCCCTCTCTTCCCCTGAGAGATAGAGAGATAGATAGATAATAGATAGATAGATAGATAGATAGATAGATAGATAGATAGATAGATAGATAGATAGATAGATAGATAGATACAGTGAGGAACGGAGGGGACAGATTGACTCAGATTAGAGGGATTTCATCCACCCGTGCGGCTGCCTGACTAATGCCTTTACCAAATGAGTCTTCAGACACACAGAGAGCATACACCTGGCAACAGTTTCTCTGAAAGGGTAGATCAAGCCTGGTGATCAGCCTGTTTGTACTTTAGTCAAAGACAATGATAGAAGACTTGGCTACTGTACAGCAGAATTGTAGCACCAATTTTTTTTCTGTACTGCTCAATGTCAAATACAGTTTGTTATTGTCACTTGGGAACAAAGAGGGTTGTGCCAATTGCTTTTTAAGAGTTCTGTTCATGACCTTTTCTCTGAGAAGAGCCTCCCTCCCTCTCCAGTTTAAATAACTCCCAGACCTTTCTGGAGAAGATGGAATGGTTGCTGAGCAGAGAAAGGAACCCATGGCTCGCCTGTGGAGTGGAAAATGTCATTCCAAATGCTGCTATTTGTAGCTTCTTTTATTCCAGAATAATTATTGAATGAGCTGCATTTACCCCTGTGAGCCACAGTGATGTGTTTTGTTTTGAATTACAACCCACATTTTTCTAGTGGCCCATATTTTCTGGGGTAACGGGAGAGTCTTACTGGTACAGTACATACAGGCCAACAGGACCTATCTATAAGTAGTATGGTCCGTCCATGTCATCTGGACCTGATCTTGGAGAGCTACATGTATACCTCGCTACTTGCTAATTGACTTGATAAGCGTCGCTTTTACCACAAAGAGCCTTGTCCAGGCCAGAGGCACAAGTCAAGGATCCCTCGTCTTTTCACTTTGAGTAGAGAACAGTCTTCTATACTCCACTGAAGAATGTCAACAGGCCCATTTACTTAGAAAAGGAGCCAAACGAGATGGTTTCATTCTACCTGGAAACAACTGCATTACCAAAGCGCTGTAAACCGACTCTCATAAAGTTTTTTAAATATATATACAGTTGAAGTCGGAAGTTTACATACACTTAGGTTGGAGTCATTACAACTCGTTTTTCAACCACTTCACACATTTCTTGTTAACGAACTATAGTTTTGGCAAGTCGGTTAGGACATCTACTTTGTGCATGACACAAGTCATTTTTCCAACAATTGTTTACAGACAGATTATTTCACTTATAATTCACTGTATCACAATTTCAGTGGGTCAGAAGTTTACATACTCTAAGTTGACTGTGCCTATAAACAGCTTGGAAAATTCCAGACAATGATGTGATGGCTTTAGAAGATTCTGATAGGCTAATTGACATCATTTGAGTCAATTGGAGGTGTACCTGTGGATCAAGGCCTACCTTCAAACTCAGTGCCTCTTTGCTTGACATCATGGGAAAATCAAAAGAAATCAGCCAAGACCTCAGAAAAAAAATTGTGGACCTCCACAAGTCTGGTTCATCCTTGGGAGCAATTTCCAAATGCCTGAAGGTACCACATTTATCTGTACAAACAATAGTACGCAAGTATAAACACCATGGGACCACGCAGCCGTCATACCACTCAGGAAGGAGACGCGTTCTGTCTCCTAGAGATGAACGTACTTTGGTGCGAAAAGTGCAAATCGATCCCAGAACAACAGCAAAGGACCTTGTGAAGATGCTGGAGGAAACAGGTACAAAAGTAGCTATATCCATAGTAAAACAAGTCCTATATTGACATAATCTGAAAGGCCGCTCAGCAAGGAAGAAGCCACTGCTCCAAAACCGCCATAAAAAAGCCAGACTACGGTTTGCAACTGCACATGGGGACAAAGTTTCTACTTTTTGGAGAAATGTCCTCTGGTCTGATGAAACAAAAATAGACCTGTTTGGCCATAATGACCATCGTTATGTTTGGAAGGAAAAGGGGGAGGCATGCAAGCCGAAGAACACCATCCCAATCGTGAAGCACGGGGGTGGCAGCATCATGTTGTGGGGGTGCTTTGCTGCTGGAGGGACTGGTGCACTTCACAAAATTGATGGCATCATGAGGGAGGAAAATTATGTGGATATATTGAAGCAACATCTCAAGACATCAGTCAGGAAGTTAAAGCTTGGTCGCAAATGGGTCTTCCAAATGGACAATAACCTCTGACCTCAATCCTATAGAAAATTGAAAAAGCGTGTGCGAACAAAGGAGGCCTACAAACCTGACTCAGTTACACCAGCTCTGTAAGGAGGAATGGGCCAAAATTCACCCAACTTATTGTGGGAAGCTTGTGGAAGGCTACCCGAAACGTGACCCAAGTTAAACAATTTAAAGGCAATGCTACCAAATACTAATTGAGTGTATGTAAACTTCTGACCCACTGGGAATGTGATGAAAGAAATAAAAGCTGAAATAAATCATTCTCTCACTATTATTCTGACATTTCACATTCTTAAAATAAAGTGGTGATCCTCACTGACCTAAAACAGGACATTTTTACATGGATTAAATGTCAGGATTTGTGAAAAACTGAGTTTAAATGTATTTGGCTAAGGTGTATGTAAACTTCCGACTTCAACTGTATATGTACACAGTTATAATAACCCAGCCTTGTCCTGGTGGCAGCGTTAAAATGACGACCGGGTCCTGAGGCTTTCATCCTCGTCGCTCTCTGCATTCTGCCCAGCCAATGGCTCTTCAAGCCTGATGGCAGTTTCCAAGGTGGAACAGACAGGAAGCACGGGTAATATGAAACATCTGGTGCTGCTCACCACAGCCAATCCCAACGGCCCGCTGGAGGTGCCAGCTCTGGGAGTGTAAAGTCACATGAGAGGCGAAACATGGCTGCCAGGCATCCCCCAGTGTGGCTTCTCCCCTTCTCTTCTTCCTTCTTCCAGACCTAAAACGACAGCAACACAAACATGCAATTTGAGAAGTACTGAGTCAGAGGTCCGGGGGATTATTTAGTCAAACACTAGCTCGCAATTACACCACAGGCAGAGAATGTCTCCTAGACCAGAGAGAACATCACAATGAGTAGTGTGTCAAACATCAAACTAACTTCAGCAGATATGGGTTTCTAAAGAGAAGCATAGTATCTATGAAGAAGATAGCTCAGGTTAGCTAAGGTGATGAACTTTCAAACACAGCCAACATGTTGACATGGTGTAAACAACGCCTGTCAGGCTACTGGAGTTTTAAAGCACAAATGCCTAATGTGTTGGCATGCATGAAGAGACTTGTGATGCACCACACAATGACCCTGTGGTTTGTTTGCAAGAGGTTAACAATATATCAAACTGTGGCCCCTCAAGCAGTTGAAGGAGTTTGGACATACTCCATGTGTTTTTGATCAGCATTCAAAGGCTACCAGCTTGAGGTGTAAACAACATGGTGTTGTGTGAAGGGAATTTATTTCCCCAGTCCTTTAGTTGTGGATTTGTGTAAATTTGAATTTTAGAGACCCTCGTTTAAATCTTGTCTGCCCACTTGATTCTAAATTCACTCTGTGAGGTTTTCTTTGCAAATCCTTGTATGCAATACTTTTAGTTTACAAAGTTGACTTTATCAAATCAGTTGTTATAGCTAGCATGTCAGTTTTACTGTAAGCTCAAATATTTTCATAAGTGAAGATTGTATTTCTATAATGACCATTCAGTAGCGAGTCCTACATTTGTCCTAGCCCGTTGCCTTACTGAGGCTCATTACTGACAGAAAGCCTGTTGTTGTATCCTCCTCCCTACATGAATCTCTCTGTAATGAATGAGGACAGTTATTCTTAAACAGCAGTTTCTCAGCAATAAAAGAGAGGTATTTCCCAGAGGAGGTAGGTTCAAGGGCCTCAGACGGTACATCAGAGCATTAGAACAATGACTGGGCAACATTAGCTACACTCCTGGGGTTAATTGGAAGCATACACGTTGAATAATGCTTTCTTAAAGACCTTAGCAAGGTCTCCTTTACATGGACATGTGGACTGCATTTTGTTATGGGTTTGGTACATACACTGAGTATACCAAACATTAGGAACACCTTCCCCACCCCCCCTTTTGTCCTCAGAACAGCCTCAATTTGTCGGGGCATAGACTCTGCAAGGAGTCAAAAGCGTTCCACAGGGATGCTGGCCCATGTCGACTCCAATATTTCCCACAGTTGTGTCAAGTTGGGTGGATGTCCTTTGGGTGGTGGACCACTCTTGATACACACAGGAAAATGTTGAGCATGAAAAACCCAGCAGTGTTGCAGTTCTTGACACACACCTATGCGCCTGGCACCTACTACTATACCCTGTTCAAAGGAACTTACATATTATGTATTGGCCATTCACTCTCTGAATTGCACATATCCACAATCCATGTCTCAATTGTCTCAAGGCTTAAAAATCCATCTTTAATCTGTCTCCCCTTCATCTACGTTGACTGTAGTGAGCGGCAGGTAGCCTAGTGGTTAGAGCTTTGGACTAGTAACCGAAAGGTTGCACGATCGACTCCCTGAGCTGACAAGGTAAAAATCTGTTGTTCTACCCCTGAACAAGGCAGTTAACCCACTGTTCCTAGGCTGTCATTGAAAATAAGAATTTGTTCTTAACTGACTTGCCTAGTTAAATTATTTAATTTAACAAGTCACATCAGTAAGGGATCATAGCTTTCACCTGGTCAGTCTATGTCATGGAAAGAGCATGTGTTTTTAATGTTTTGTAGACTCAATGTAGGTGTGCGCTGAACACTAGGCTAACTATAAGTGGTAGGTTGAGACTTGTTCAGCTAGATAAACTACAGGGCTCAATGTTATATGTGTTGCATTTCAACTGCCTTTGTTCTTGTGGAGCCACTTACATTAAATGGGTCAACAAACAACAGAATGGATATGCATAACAAATCAATGACATAATGGGTGGTGCAGCATGCCAACCATGATGTCAGAAATATAGATCATGTTGACTTATGAAGTTCTCCCAAAAAGTGGGTCAACATAGTCTACTCTGGCGTGAAGGTATCTGGGGTTATTGCCAATCGAATCCTGCTTCATGGTTTCCTGGCATAAAAGTCTACCAAAATGTTTGAATATTTCCACCCTGGCCTGCTACACCACATAACTCACAACTCATCAAACTTGATTTTTCTCTGTCCTTTCTGTCATAGACAAGGGACAGGATGTTCACAACTCCCTGCGCCCCCCCCCACCCTCCTTGACCCAGTCATCAGTCCCAGTAAAAGGAGATAGTATGTTGAGTCTGAGCCTGTTCTGTTGTTAGTGTGTATGAATGAATGGTGTCGGGGCTGAGGCCATAGGCTTAAGGCTTGGGAACTCCTTGGTCCATGAGAACGCCTTCCTCTGTATGGGACAAGCAGGGCGCAGGTCTTCACGGGTGAGTGAGCACTCAGGGAGCATTTAGGGCCAGTCTCACGCCATAATGACTGAGCCACAATGACTGAGCCATAATGACTGAGCCATAATGCAGCTCCCTGCATTCTACTGTGCTTCATCAGCGTTCAGATTGTGCCCTTGACAAGGGGGCTGGTACACACTCTTAACACTGGTACTGAGTACGCAGTGACGCCCTGCTTTGTCAAGTATGGCCGACTGATCTTCTCACAGTCATTTAGGCAGTCAAAGTAGTGTTTGGGGACCTCAATGGCTATCATGTTTCAGGCAGAGATACACATTTGGTAGTGTTGAGATTGTTCTCATGGAAAGCTATCCATGTAGTCTGAAAGGCCCACTAGTGCTTTATGAAGATAAACACACATTAACATTTCAGGCTGATGTTATATTTATATCATATCAACTTGTGCACCGCAATAGTTTGGACCTTAACTACTACAACTACTCATTTTCTGCCTCTGAAATGTCCTGAAGTCCACAAACATGTTTGCGGTGTTAGAATACAATAAGGATAGAGACATGTGGTTTGAAGGTGGAACGTAAAAGGGAGGGAGTTAATGTTTGGAAGCTGGTACTTACAGGGAAGTGCAATATCCTCACAGGCAGGGTTACACAGGCCATTCTTTCGTTTTTTCTCTTCCAAGATCTGGCCTCTTTTCCCGCTAATGTTTTCTCTGGTGGAAATAGGAATTGATTTGCTGCAGCATACCCTAGGACAATAAACGTCTACTTGTATAGGAATTGATTTGCAGCAGCATACCCTAGGACAATAAACGTCTACTTGTATAGGAATTGATTTGCAGCAGCATACCCTAGGACAATAAACGTCTACTTGTATAGGAATTGATTTGCTGCAGCATACCCTAGGACAATAAACGTCTACTTGTATAGGAATTGATTTGCAGCAGCATACCCTAGGACAATAAACGTCTACTTGTATAGGAATTGATTTGCTGCAGCATACCCTAGGACAATAAACGTCTACTTGTATAGGAATTGATTTGCTGCAGCATACCCTAGGACAATAAACGTCTACTTGTATAGGAATTGATTTGCTGCAGCATACCCTAGGACAATAAACGTCTACTTGTATAGGAATTGATTTGCTGCAGCATACCCTAGGACAATAAACGTCTACTTGTATAGGAATTGATTTGCTGCAGCATACCCTAGGACAATAAACGTCTACTTGTATAGGAATTGATTTGCTGCAGCATACCCTAGGACAATAAACGGCAACTTGAGCAAATTCTGTTTCCTTGTTCTGATCTTGTCTTGAGTGAAATTGGCAGTTCTTCGAAAAATAGCATTCTGAAATGTCATTTAGACACTTTAGAATGCGATAGTTTTGAACAGTGGCCAGAGATGTAGCGTTTGTGCAATGCAAAAGTAATAAAACAATGACGACCTTTGCGGCATAACATTACATATTTAGGATGATTTATGTTAAAACAACAGTCAACTGCTGATGACCTGATTAAACAAAGCCCTATTTGGCCAGGGGGAGACACACACAGAGAGAGAGAGAGGGAGAGAGAGAGAGACTGCTTTCACATAGGATTTACGGTGGCTGTGTCCGAAAAACCATACTAGTGTACTACATATTAAACTGCATACTATGTACTCATCGTCGCATACTATTTAACATGTACCGTTTAGTAAAAGGTATGCTGTATGCCACAGCTGCAACGCGGTATTTTACTTTATTTATTTATTTAACCTTTATTTAACTAGGCAGTTAAGAACAAATTCTTATTTAGCATGACGGCCTACACCAGCCAAACCCAGACGACAAGAGAGACAACACAACACTACATAAAGAGAGACCTAAGACAACAACATAGCAAGGCAGCAACACATGAGAACACAGCATGGTAGCAACACAACATTGTAGCAGCACAAAATATGGTATTGGGCACAGACAACAGCACAAAGGGCAAGAATGTAGAGACAACAATACATCACACAAAGCAGCCACATCTGTCAGTAAGAGTGTCCATGATTGAGTCTTTGAATGAAGAGATTGAGATAAAATTGTTCAGTTTGAGTGTTTGTTGCAGCTCGTTCCAATCGCAAGCTGCAGCGAACTGAAAAGAGGAGCGACCCAGGGATGTGTGTGCTTTACGGACCTTTAACAGAATGTGACTGGCAGAATGGGTCTTGTATGTGGAGGATGAGGGCTGCAGTAGATATCTCAGAAATGGGGGAGTGAGGCCTAAGAGGGTTTTATAAATAAGCATCAACCAGTGGGTCTTGTGACGGGTATAAAGAGATTACCAGTTTACAGAGGAGTATAGAGTGCAGTGATGTGTCCTATAATGAGCATTGGTGGCAAATCCGATGTCTGAATGGTAAAGAACATCTAGCTCCTCGAGAGCACCCTTACCTGCCGATCTATAAATTATGCCTCCGTAATCTAGCATGGGATGGAAGGTCATCTGAATCGGGGTTAGTTTGGCACCTGGGGTGAAAGAGGAGCGATTACGATAGAGGAAACCAAGTCTAGATTTAAATTTAGCCTGCAGCTTTGACATGTGCTGAGGAAGACAGTGTACCGTCTAGCCATTCTCCCAAGTACTTGTATGAAGTAACTACCTCAAGCTCTAAACCCTCAGAGGTAGTAATCACATCTGTGGGTAGAGGGGCATTCTTCTTACCAAACCACATGACCTTTGTTTTGGAGGTGTTCAGAACAAGGCTAAGGGTAGAGAAAGTGCTGTAACATACACTGCTCAAACAAATAAAGGGAACACTTAAACAACACAATGTAACTCCAAGTCAATCACACTTCTGTGAAATCAAACTGTCCACTTAGGAAGCAACACTGATTGACAATAAATTTCACATGCTGTTGTGCAAATGGAATAGACAAAAGGTGGAAATTATAGGCAATTAGCAAGACACCCCCAATAAAGGAGTGATTCTGCAGGTGGTGACCACAGACCACTTCTCAGTTCCTATGCTTCCTGGCTGATGTTTTGGTCACTGGCACATCAATGCGAGCTGTGGCAAGAAGGTTTGCTGTGTCTGTCAGCGTAGTGTCCAGAGCATGGAGGCGCTACCAGGAGACAGGCCAGTACATCAGGAGACGTGGAGGAGGCCGTAAGAGGGCAACAACCCAGCAGCAGGACCGCTACCTCCGCCTTTGTGCAAGGAGGAGCACTGCCAGAGCCCTGCAAAATGACCTCCAGCAGGCCACAAATGTGCATGTGTCAGCATATGGTCTCACAAGGGCTCTGAGGATCTCATCTCGGTACCTAATGGCAGTCAGGCTACCTCTGGCGAGCACATGGAGGGCTGTGCGGCCCCACAAAGAAATTCCACCCCACACCATGACTGACCCACCGCCAAACCGGTCATGCTGGAGGATGTTGCAGGCAGCAGAACGTTCTCCACGGCGTCTCCAGACTCTGTCACGTCTGTCACATGTGCTCATGTGCTCAGTGTGAACCTGCTTTCATCTGTGAAGAGCACAGGGCGCCAGTGGCGAATTTGCCACTCTTGGTGTTCTCTGGCAAATGCCAAACGTCCTGCACGGTGTTGGGCTGTAAGCACAACCCCCACCTGTGGACGTTGGGCCCTCATACCACCCTCATGGAGTCTGTTTCTGACCGTTTGAGCAGACACATGCACATTTGTGGCCTGCTGGAGGTCATTTTGCAGGGCTCTGGCAGGGCTCTGGTAGCGCCTCCATGCTCTGGACACTACGCTGACAGACACAGCAAACCTTCTTGCCACAGCTCGCATTGATGTGCCATCCTGGATGAGCTGCACTACCTGAGCCACTTGTGTGGGTTGTAGACTCCGTCTCATGCTTCCACTAGAGTGAAAGCACCGCCAGCATTCAAAAGTGACCAAAACATCAGCCAGGAAGCATAGGAACTGAGAATTGGTCTGTGGTCACCACCTGCAGAACCACTCCTTTATTGGGGGAGTCTTGCTAATTGCCTATAATTTACACCTTTTGTCTATTCCATTTGCACAACAGCATGTGAAATTTATTGTCAATCAGTGTTGCTTCCTAAGTGGACAGTTTGATTTCACAGAAGTGTGATTGACTTGGAGTTACATTGTGTTGTTTAAGTGTTCCCTTTATTTTTTTGAGCAGTGTATATCAATTCAATTAAGTAGCCTAGTATACACACCAAAACGTTTCAAAAGTTCAAATCAAAAGGCTATTGCACAGTCGGGGGAATCGCAACTTCAGAACCGCTGGATAGCAACATAATAAACTAAAGAACTGATCATTGGGAACGAGATCAGAATGACTGCTAAGGCTTGATCCATAAATGAAATAATTAAAAAGGTAGCTTAGCCTACAAAACTAAAACAATCCATATGTTCAAATAAAATACTATAGAACTATAATTTTTTCGCATTCTCAAATGGCCTACTATTTAGGACGTAAGTATGGGTATTTAGACCCGGCCAGTATGTTGCCTTTATTTCACACAGACCTATTTCTACCTCATTCTTGTGCCGGGAAGGAGCAAGAGGCATTCAACTTGGACCCTGTGGTTGCAACTGTTGTCACGATAACCTGAAAGCTAGCAGCTTGCCATAGTCTACTTGTAAATAATGACCTTGTTTTTTCCTGTTGGCTACTCAAAAAGTTGTCGGATAGCCTATGTTATGGTAATTATATGAGCTGGTTAGGCAAATAAATCCATTATTAATTTGTTTATACACTATGCAGGTCTTAAGAAACATTATAAGACTAATCAAATGTATTTTCGAAAGAACAGAATAGCGTAGCATTTTAGTTTATTATGTTACTGGTCTGCTGCAACATGCAAATTAAATCAATAGTTATTTTTTAAAACAGACAAGAGACACACTTAGCCTACATTCCACTGCCCTGATCACAACCAACACACATATGGCTTATATTTTATTGTAAGAATTCACGTAAAGGAATATAACAGAATAAAATTGAAATAATATTTATTGAACACATTCTAACTTGAACGTCAAGAACATGTGGAACCGTGGTCATGTGACAAAAAAGTATCAAATCAAATCAAATTTTATTAGTCACATACACATGGTTAGCAGATGTTAATGCGAGTGTAGCGAAATGCTTGTGCTTCTAGTTCCGACAATGCAGTAATAACAACAAGTAATCTAACCTAACAATTCCACAACTACTACATTATACACGCAAGTGTAAAGGGATAAAGAATAAGTACATTTATTTATTTATTTTATCGTTATTTTACCAAGTAAGTTGACTGAGAACACGTTCTCATTTGCAGCAACGACCTGGGGAGTAGTTACAGGGGAGAGGAGGGGGATGAATGAGCCAATTTTAAACTGGGGATTCTTAGGTGACCATGATGTTTTGAGGGCCAGATTGGGAATTTAGCCAGGACACCGGGGTTAACACCCCTACTCTTACGATAAGTGCCATGGGATCTTTAATGACCTCAGAGAGTCAGGACACCCGTTTAACGTCCCATCCGAAAGACGGCACCCTACACAGGGCAGTGTCCCCAATCACTGCCCTGGGGGATTGGGATATTTTTTAGACCAGAGGAAAGAGTGCCTCCTACTGGCCCTCCAACACCACTTCCAGCAGCATCTGGTCTCCCATCCAGGGACCGACCAGGGCCAACCCTGCTTAGCTTCAGAAGCAAGCCAGCAGTGGTATGTAGGGTGGTATGCTGCCGGTGACATAAAGATATATGAATGAGTGATGGTACAGAACGGCATAGGCAAGATGCAGTAGATGGTATAGAGTACGGTATATACATATGAGATGAGTACTGTAGGGTATGTAAACATAAAGTGGCATAGTTTAAAGTGGCTAGTGGTACATGTATTACATAAAGATGGCAAGATGCAGTAGATGATATAGAGTACAGTATATACATATACATATGAGATGGGTAATGTAGGGTATGTAAACATTATATTAAGTGGCATTGTTTAAAGTGGCTAGTGGTACATTTTTACATAATTTCCATCAATTCCCATTTTTAAAGTGGCTGGAGTTGAGTCAGTATGTTGGCAGCGGCCGCTAAATGTTAGTGGTGGCTGTTTAACAGTCTGATGGCCTTGAGATAGAAGCTGTTTTTCAGTCTCTCGGTCCCTGCTTTGATGCACCTGTACTGGCCTCGCCTTCTGGATGATAGCGGGGTGAACAGGCAGTGGCTTGGGTGGTTGTTGTCCTTGATGATCTTTATGGCCTTCCTGTGACATCGGGTGGTGTAGGTGTCCTGGAGGGCAGGTAGTTTGCCCCCGGTGATGCGTTCTGCAGACCTCACTACCCTCTGGAGAGCCTTACGGTTGTGGGCGGAGCAGTTGCCGTACCAGGCGGTGATACAGCCCGACAGGATGCTCTCGATTGTGCATCTGTAGAAGTTTGTGAGTGCTTTTGGTGACAAGCCGAATTTCTTCAGCCTCCTGAGGTTGAAGAGGCGCTGCTGCGCCTTCTTCACAACGCTGTCTGTGTGGGTGGACCAATTCAGTTTGTCCGTGATGTGTACACCGAGGAACTTAAAACTTTCCACCTTCTCCACTACTGACCCGTCGATGTGGATAGGGGGGTGCTCCCTCTGCTGTTTCCTGAAGTCCACAATCATCTCCTTTGTTTTGTTGACGTTGAGTGTGAGGTTATTTTCCTGACACCACACTCCGAGGGCCCTCACCTCCTCCCTGTAGGCCGTCTCGTCGTTGTTGGTAATCAAGCCTACCACTGTAGTGTCATCCGCAAACTTGATGATTGAGTTGGAGGCGTGCATGGCCACGCAGTCGTGGGTGAACAGGGAGTACAGGAGAGGGCTCAGAACGCACCCTTTTGAAAGAGAGCCCATGTCCACATATTTTGGCCCATGTCCTCATTTGTAAGAATATTTCAGAAAGTAGCTTTTTTGATCCACGTTGGATGTGATCACATCGCACACTGTCTCATCTTTGAAACTCCCCAACAGTTATTTTGGCTGAAGACAGCTTACTGAGCGATTTGTAGTTTATGTTAGAAATGTATGCATATTAACCCATCATGTATCATGTAATATAAGGGTCTTTAGATATTTACCTGTCAAAGTAAAAAAACGAATGCAATGGCAGTGCATTTCCCCAGGCTAAATGCCAGGCTAAATGCCAGGCTAAATGCCAAAGCATTTCTGTGACAATTGACACGAACATCTCAAGGACAGAACTGAACATGCATTTAAATGGTGCGAAAAAAATGCATTTAAAGCGTTTCTGTGAAGCTTTGTGGTTGACAAGGACAAGTAGAATGTTCATAATTCAATGTGTGCCAAAGACGGTAAGATGAAAGGCGACATTTATGCTGAGGGGTTGGCGGGACTTTTAAATACATTACCTCAATCATGACTGTGTCGGTTGGCGGAAATAAAAGTACAGGCTTTGTTGCTGGCAATTCCTTTCAGATATAAAGAAAAGGCATCAAAACGTTGGTGGCATGGTAAAGTTGGCAGAAAAAACGTCTTGGTATGAAAGGTATAAGAGAGAGTGAAGGAGAAGAATTCTCATGGGGAGTTCTACTGTATCTCCAAAAGAGAGAACTGAACTCTATCTCTTGGCCAGAGAAAGGAGAGCTGACTGTGGATAGGGAGGGACATGATTGTCATCATCATTCATTTGTTCGCTCGGCAGTTCTCACAATCTATTTAATTGGATAATTACAAGGTTCGCCATAATGCCAAGCCTCAAATGAACCACTTATATCAATTAGCATCAATCACATCCAAATCACAACAGAGCTAAATCTGTGTCATCCTCACATGTAAAATGCAAACCTGCATTTCTATCTTATGAGATTTTGCTCATGAAGAATTAGCTTTAGATGTAGTTAGCCATACTCATGTTCTGACTGTTTTTTTTCTTCTTCAAACGATGATGTAAACTCTTTAGGTTTTATAGGGGAGATAAATGAAAAAGCTTGCAGATCTGTGCAGCCTAGCGTTTGTTGTTGTGAGACCCCTGCTAAGTTCACTTCCCTGACCCCTGAGGCTCCCCTCTCCTTTTCTCTCCCGCTGCTCCCCCTCCTCTCTGTGGTGTGGAATCCATGAGAAGACCCCACTTTACCAGCACTCCAGCAGCAGGGCTCCACACTCAAAGATGACTCTCTCATTAGCATGCCTCAGGACTCTCCCCAGACCCAGACCGATTCAGATAAACAAACACAGCCTCTCTCCAAGACTCCTCTCTCTGTCTCTCTCTGTCTGTGTCTGGATGTCTCTATATGTCCCTACTCTGTCTCCGGTCATCTCTCTTGTTGTCTCCTTGTCTCTCTATCTCTGTCCCTGTCTGTCTCTGGTCATCTCTCTTGTTGTCTCCTTGTTTCTCTATCTCTGTCCCTGTCTGTCTCTGGTCATCTCTCTAGTTGTCTCATTGTTTCTCTATCTCTGTCCCTGTCTGTCTCTGGTCATCTCTCTTGTTGTCTCCTTGTCTCTCTATCTGTGTGTCTGGCTGCTGTCGCTCTATTATCTCTCTGTCTCTCTGTTCCTATCTCTATCTGTCTTTCTGTTTCCATCTCTGTCTGTCTCTGTTTCTATCTCTATCTGTCTTTCTGTTTCTATATCTCTGTCTCTCTGTTTCTATCTCTATCTGTCTCTCTGTTTCTATCTCTATCTGTCTTTCTGTTTCTATCTCTATCTGTCTCTGTTTCTATCTCTATCTGTCTCTCTGTTTCTATATCTCTGTCTCTCTGTTTCTATCTCTATCTGTCTCTCTGTTTCTATCTCTATGTCTTTCTGTTTCTATCTCTATATGTCTCTCTGTTTCTATCTCTATCTGTCTCTCTGTTTCTATCTCTATCTGTCTATCTCTCTGTCTCTCTGTTTCTATCTCTATGTCTTTCTGTTTCTATCTCTATCTGTCTCTCTGTTTCTATCTCTATGTCTTTCTGTTTCTATCTCTATCTGTCTCTATCTCTATCTGTTTCTGTTTCTATCTCTGTCTCTCTGTTTCTATCTCTATCTGTCTCTCTGTTTCTATCTCTATCTGTTTCTGTTTCTATCTCTATCTGTCTCCCTGTTTCTATCTCTATCTGTCTCTCTGTTTCTATATCTCTGTCTCTCTGTTTCTATCTCTGTTTCTATCTCTATCTGTCTCTATCTGTCTCTCTGTTTCTATCTCTATCTATCTCTGTTTCTATCTCTATCTGTCTCTCTGTTTCTATCTCTATCTGTCTCTCTGTTTCTATCTCTATCTATCTCTGTTTCTATCTCTATCTATCTCTGTTTCTATCTCTATCTGTCTCTCTGTTTCTATCTCTATCTGTCTCTATCTCTATCTGTTTCTGTTTCTATCTCTATCTGTCTCTCTGTTTCTATCTCTCTGTCTCACTGTTTCTATATCTATCTGTCTCACTATTTCTATCTCTATCTGTCTCTCTGATTCTATCTCTGTCTCTGTTTCTATCTCTGTCTCTATCTATATCTGTCTCACTGTTTCTATCTCTATCTGTCACACTGTTTCTATCTCTATATGTCTCTCTGTTTCTATCTCTATCTGTCTCTCTGTTTCTATCTATCTGTCTCTCTGTTTCTATCTCTGTCTGTCTCTCTGTTTCTATCTCTGTTTCTATCTCTATATGTCACACTGTTTCTATCTCTATCTGTCTCTCTGTTTCTATCTCTATCTGTCTCTCTGTTTCTATCTATCTGTCTCTCTGTTTCTATCTCTGTCTGTCTCTCTGTTTCTATCTCTGTTTCTATCTCTATCTGTCACACTGTTTCTATCTATCTGTCTCTCTGTTTCTATCTATCTGTCTCTCTGTTTCTATCTCTATCTGTCTCTCTGTTTCTATCTATCTGTCTCTCTGTTTCTATCTCTGTCTGTCTCTCTGTTTCTATCTCTGTCTGTCTCTCTGTTTCTATCTCTATCTGTCTATCTCTCTGTCTCTATGTTTCTATCTCTATCTGTTACTCTGTTTCTATATCTCTGTCTCTCTGTTTCTATCTCTGTTTCTATCTCTATCTGTCTCTCTGTTTCTATCTCTATGTCTTTCTGTTTCTATCTCTATCTGTCTCTCTGTTTCTATCTCTGTCTTTCTGTTTCTATCTCTATCTGTCTCTCTGTTTCTATCTCTATCTGTCTCTCTGTTTCTATCTCTATCTGTCTCTCTGTTTCTATCTCTATGTCTTTCTGTTTCTATCTCTATCTGTCTCTCTGTTTCTATCTCTATGTCTTTCTGTTTCTATCTCTATCTGTTTCTGTTTCTATCTTGATCGGTCTCTCTGTTTCTATCTCCATCTGTCTCTGTTTCTATCTCTATCTGTCTCTCTCTTTCTATCTCTGTCGGTTTCTGTTTCTATCTCTGTCTCTCTGTTTCTATCTCTATCTGTCTCTGTTTCTATCTCTGTCTGTCTCTCTGTTTCTATCTCTATCTGTCTCTCTGTTTCTATCTCTCTGTCTCTCTGTTTCTATCTCTAGCTGAGTATATTCTTTCCCTCTATCAATCTCCCTATCATAATTTCAGGCATCCTTTCTCAGCCTCTTCTTCACTTCTCTCTCTCTCCTTCTATTTCCTAATGCCTCTACAGTTCTCATGTTTTTTCGCCCTTTTTCTCCCTGGCTTTCCTCTTTCACCCGTACAAACATCGGAGATGCTCCTTTTGCTTGTTCGGAGGAGAGGGATCATCCACCTTTTCTTGTGTGCTTTTATGTGGGAGTTAAAAGTTACCAGATGGAGAGGAGACAGCGTTCAGAGGTTGTGAATGTACGCCACGGGAGCAGGGGGCATATGGTGCAAATCAGTGGCCTGCCCCTCTCCCCCAAACTCTCACCCTCCCCCTCCCCCTTTAACTGTGGTCGGATGGGAAAGAGAGGCTGGAGATTGTGTGCTGACATGCATTCTCCCCCATTCTCTCCCAGCAGCACACAAATACAGAGTGGGGCTTTCATCCAGTGGAGCCCCCCAGCAGCCAAGGGAGGGGGTCCCTACTCTCCCACACACATCTACTCCTGTGATGTAACCAGTCCATTCTTACCAGGCAGGCAGGGCAAGCAGCCCCCTAATTGTCATTCATGGTGCGCCTCCCTGAGCCCGAGACGCCTCAGAGGAGGGAGTGTCTATGTGGGTTGAGCAGGGGGGGTCGATGTGTGTGAGGGTGTGTGAGAGGGAGGTGTATGGTTGATGCGACAAGTGGTTCCATAGCTACCCAGACTGATTGCCCAAACAGTCAGTGTAAATAAAGCAGACTTCCTGGGAAAGTGGAATCTCACGAGACGTATGGTGGAGCATTAGGTTAGCTGGCAGCGTTGCTTCTGGACCTCTAAGCTACAACCAAATATCATCCGACAAGACCTCTGCATCTTGGAAAGGAACTGTGAAATACTAGGAGCGAGGGAACGTGCAAGAGAGAGAGAGGGAGGGAGGGAGAAAAAAAGAGAGCGAGAGTGAGTGGAGGAGAGCGAGCGAGGGAGGGAGAGATAGGAGGAGAAAATTCTGCTGAAAGGAAGCATTTTTGGTGGATGGGATAAAACCAACCATGGAAACTACATCAGAAGAGAACCAAGAGCAGAGCCAGGAGAAAAAAGGTACCAGAATGAATAGTAACAAAAGAGATGTTTAACTCTTCTCACCACCTTGTTTACTGGGGCTTTAGCCTACTTGAGGCTGCTTGTGTGGCAGTCTACCCTGCCACACAATAGCAGGGTAGACTGCTCAGCAGGGGGCTCCATTCACACGCTCGATATCTCATCGCTGCGCTTTAAGCAATTGCAATCTCTCCGTTTTCCTTCATTCAGTACAGTCGATGATGTGATGGTTGTGTGTGGCGTTGTATTTCCGTGTGTACATCTGTTGGACAATCCACAGTAGATGACCCATGCTGTATGTAGGGTATGAAGAATATGTGAGAGGCTGTTGCAAGTGTATTAGTAAGGCGTTGACTGCTTGGTTTTCTGTGTCAGTGTCTCTGTCTCTCAACGTGTGGTGGATGGTGTATCTTATGTTGTCATTGGCATTGTTTGTCCCCTTATGAGGACCTAGGACCTATTTCATGCCTCATCATAAGTGAACATTTATTACTCTACTGTGAGAATTGGATGTTATTGGTGGGTCGATGTTAATGAGGTTGAGGTTGAGAGAGAGAGAGAGAGAGAGAGAGAGAGAGAGAGAGAGAGAGAGAGAGAGAGAGAGAGAGAGAGAGAGAGAGAGAGAGAGAGAGAGAGAGAGAGAGAGAGAGAGAGAGAGAGAGAGAGAGAGAGAGAGAGAGAGAGAGAGAGAGAGAGAGAGAGAGAGAGAGAGAGAGAGAGAGAGAGAGAGAGAGAGAGAGAGAGAGAGAGAGAGAGAGAGAGAGATGTGGGGATCAAGACAAAGAGACAAGCACATCATCAGTCCCATACACAGCGCTACAGATTAATCACTCCTCTGCGGCTGGCTGATCTGTCGACACCACACACATGCACACACAAGCACGCATGCCCACAACGTTTGACATTCTCACACATGCACACACACACACGTCTTCAGGAATCAGTTGCAGGACAGGGATATATTGATTTGTTTCCTCTTTCTTCTGTTTCACCCCCAGGAGAAAAGGCTACCGTTTCATATCAAAGCACACAAATGATGTGTGTTTTTATGTCATTGATGTTAGATGTATCGAACAGTAATCAAATACAACAAAGGCAGATGGGATGGTGATTTATTGGTCATTATAGGAACCTTTATTTATTGAAATGATTATGTTTTGTTAGTACCAGCTCACATTTCTCTCTGATCAGGTGGACAGTTCTAGCAGGATTGTTGCTTTGGAACATTGTCTGTTTTCCAAAGTTAAAGCTTTTGACAAGTCCAGAGTGGATTTACCAACGCGCTCAGTTTGTCACTACCTTTGTTTACAATGCCTTTGGAAAGTATTCAGACCGCTTGC
The DNA here is from genome assembly GCF_029448725.1 of Salvelinus fontinalis. Classification (NCBI taxonomy): domain Eukaryota; kingdom Metazoa; phylum Chordata; class Actinopteri; order Salmoniformes; family Salmonidae; genus Salvelinus; species Salvelinus fontinalis. The sequence goes on from NC_074683.1 coordinate 4,269,177, forward strand.
CTTTTTCACATTTTGTTACATTACAGACTTATTCTAACATTTATAAAAAATAAAAATAAATCCTCATCAATACAATACCCCATAATGACAAAGAAAAACCTGTTTTTAGAACGTTTTTGCAAAAACGGAAATATACCATTTCCATAAGTATTCAGACTGTTTACTCAGTACTTTGTTGAAGCACCTTTATCAGCGATTAGAGCCTCGAGTCTTCTTGGGTATATTGCTACAAGCTTGGCACACCTGTATTAGGGGAGTTTCTCCAATTCTTCTCTGCAGATCCTCTCCAGCTCTGTCAGGTTGGATGGGGAGCGTCGCAGCACAGCTATTTTCAGGTCTCTCCAGAGATGTTCGATCGGGTTCAAGTCCAGGCTCTGGACTACTCAAGGACATTCAGAGACTTGTCCCCAAAGCCATCCCTGCGTTGTCTTGGCTGTGTGCTTAGGTTAGTTGTCCTGTTGGAAGGTGAACCTTTGCCCCAGTCTGAGGTCCTGAGCGCTCTGGAGCAGGTTTTCATCAAAGATTTCTCTGTACTTTGCTCAGTTCATCTTTCATCTCCCTGTCCCTGCGGCTGAAAAACATCCCTGCAGCATGATGCTGCCACCACCATGCTTCACCGTAGGGATGGTGCCAAGTTTCCTCCAGACGTGACGCTTGGCATTCAGGCCAAAGAGTTCAATCTGGGTTTCATCAGACTAGAGAATCTTGTTTCTCATGGTCTGAGAGTCCTTTAGGTGCCTTTTGGAAAACACCAAGCGGGCTGTAATGTGCATTTTACTGAGGAGTGGCTTCCGTCTGGCCACTCTACCATAATGGCCTGATTGGTGGAGTGCTGCAGAGATGTTTGTCCTTCTGGAAGATTCTCACATCTCCATAGAGGAACTCTGGAGCTCTGTCAGAGTGATCATCTGGTTCCTGGTCACGTCCCTGACCAAGGCCCTTCTCCCCCGATTGCTCATATTGGCCGGGCAAACAGCTCTAGGAAGAGTCTTGGTGGTTCCAAACTTCTTCCATTTAAGAAGGATGGAGGCCACTGTGTTCTTGGGGACCTTCAATGCTGCAAATATTTGTTGGTACTCTTCCCCAGATCTGTGCCTCGACACAATTCTGTCTTGGAGCTCTACAGACAATTCCTTCAACCTCATGGCTTGGTTTTTGCTCTGCCATGCACTGTCAACTGTGGGACCTTATATAGGCAGGTGTGTGCCTTTCCAAATCATGTCCAATCAATTGAATTTACCACAGGTGGACTACAATCAAGAAATAGGATGCACCTGAGCATAATTTCGAAGTCTCATAGCAAATGGTCTGAATACCTATATAAATAAGTTATTTCTGTTTTTTATTTCAAATAAATTAGCAAACATTTCTGAAAACCTGTTTTTGCTTTGTCATTATGCGTTATTGTATGTAGATTGTTGAGAAACTTGTTTTATTTCATCCATTTTAGAATAAGGCTGTAACGTAACAAAATCTGGAAAAAGGGAAGGGGTCTGAATACTTTCCGAAAGCACTGTATACCTGAAGATGTCATATCACACACACACAAACACACACACACACACACACACACACACACACACACACACACACACACACACACACACACACACACACACACACACACACACACACACACACACACACACACACACACACACACACACACACACACACACAAATCTCAATCTAACATTATGTCATTATGAATTACAGTCAACAGCAGTCTGAATAGGCAACCCCAGTCATGGGCGATCGTTAGCCCGCGTAACATTTCTTTGCTCTGCAACACAAGTAAACAATACGATCCTTTGATGTGTGAGCGAGGTTAGACCTCTTCATCCCTAGAGAATGATCACTGTTGTCTTTCTAACTGATGATCTACCTCGTGTCTAGGAGTGTGGAAGATCCTTATGTCTCATAAATGGTGTTTTGGCCGCACCTCAGTGAGTGGAAGAACAAGCAACAACACTTAGTCCTAGCAGCAACCAGGGCACATCTGTTAATAATGAAGATAGATGGCAGATTAGGCCGGAGAGTTGTTATTAGCTTCTCAGTGCTGCTCTGTGCTGCCACGCTGACTGGGTTTAGTAACAAAAGTGAGGAGGAGGCTCCATGGAAGAATCACACTGGAACTTTGTGTCCCCTTTACGTATTTAGCTAGAGGGCTGTGGTGTGTGCGCTCATATAGAACAGAAGGTAATTTAAGAGGAGAGAAATGGGAGGACGTCCAACATGCTGTGTTTCTGTTTTTAATTTTGTCGTTTGTTTTCTCTGTTGGCAGCTTCTACCTTGATACTGCAGTAGGAGAAACAACCGAACACATGTCAAATGGCATAACTGTCCTGACTGTAAATCACATCTCTATAGTATTAATAGGGAGCCAGGAAGCTACAAAGCATTTCATATATACGGAACAAAAATATAAATGAAACAATTTCAAATATTTTACTGAGTTACAGTTCATATAAGGAAATCAGTCAATTTAAATAAATTCATCGGGCCCTAATCAATGGATTTCACAAGACTGGGAATACAGATATGCATCTGTTGGTCACAGATACCTTGAAAAAAGGTAGGTGTGTGGATCAGAAAACCAGTCAGTATCTGGTGTGACCACCATTTGCCTTATGCAGCACGACACCGTCTCATTTAGAGTTGATCAGGCTGTTGATTGCGGTCTATGAAATGTTGTCCAACTCCTCTTCAATGGCTGTGCAAAGTTGCTGGACATTAGTGGGAACTGGAACACTCTGTCGTACATGTCGATCAAGAGGATCCCAAACATGCTCAATTGGTGACATGTCTGCGGGCCTTGGAATAACTGGGACATTTTCAGCTTCCGTGAATTGTTTACAGATCCTTGCGACATAGGGCCGTGCATTACTGAAATATGAGGTGAGGAACGACAACGGGCCTGAGGATCTCGTCACGGTATCTTTTTGCATTCAAATTGCCATTGATAAAATGCAATTGTGTTTGTTGTCCATAGCTTATGCCTGCCCATACCATAACCCCACCACCATGGGGCATTCTGTTCATAACGTTGACATCAGCAAACCGCTCGCCCACACAACGCCATACACATGGTCTGCGGTTGTGAGGCCAGTTTGATGTACTGCCAAATTCTCTAAAACAACATTGGAGGCGGCTTATGGTAGAGAAATTAACATTTCATTTTCTGGCAACAGTTCTGGTGGACATTCATGCAGTCAGCATGCAAATTGCACACTCCCTTAAAACTACACATTTTAGGGTGGTCTTTTCTTGTCCTTATCACAAGGTGCACCTGTGTAATGATCATGCTGTTTAATCAGCTTCTTGATATGCCACATCTGTCAGGTGGATGGATTATCTTGGCAAAGCACAAATTTGTTCACAACATTTCTGAGCAATAAGCTTGTAGAACATTTCTGGGATCTTTTATTTAAGCTCATAAAACATGGAACCAACACTTTACATGTTGCATTCATATTTTTGTTCAGTGTACAATGGAAGTGTTTTTTCTCATGCAATAGCTACCTGTCTGCAGTTATAGAATCCCCATACAATAATGAGAACAGCTGTTATGATCTGCATTGCTCAGCCTAAAGATTCAAGATTTTTCTGGTGGGCTTTATTCGGACAGCCTCGGTTCCACGGTTCCCACAGAGGGTCCCAGGCAGCTGTTGGGTATTGAGAGGGTCTGAGTGGGGGCTGTGTGGGGGTGTTGACAGGCTGTGGTGGGTCACGTGACAGCTGGTGTTGAGGGATGGACTGGCATGAGGAAGCAGCCCCAGCTGTGGATGTGGAAGGAAGTGGAGTCCATGGAGGGGTCGGGAGCTAGAAACATGGGGATGAGCTACAGCAGCAGGGTTAGAGGTCAACACCCTCTCCCACCCCCACCTTCCATATCACTTTCTCTCTCTTTCACGCTCTCTTTTACACACAAACGCACATAATGTCTCTCTCCTTCTATTTCTCTATCTCTAATCCTAGTCTCTCTCTCTCTCTCTCTCTCTCTCTCTCTCTCTCTCTCTCTCTCTCTCTCTCTCTGTCTCTGTCTCTGTCTCTGTCTCTGTCTCTGTCTCTGTCTCTGTCTCTCTCTGTCTCTGTCTCTGTCTCTGTCTCTGTCTCTGTCTCTCCTAATGAGCCATCTGACACAGGCGATGAGTCCTGTTTGTCTTGTCAGATGCCCAGATCAACAGGATGCTTCTGGAGTGTGAAGTGGGCTGCCACCCATCTCCGCCGCGCTTTGTGGCCGGCGCAATGCATGCTGGGTGGACAGGATGGAGCTCTGTGGTTGGCCTGCCCTGTGCTCCAGTCCAAACTAAGAGGCTGGAAGAGCAGGGCCCTGGACCAGAGCTGCTCTGAATGAGCCTTCTCCATTGAGACTCCTGCTTGACGAATAGTCTGGGGCTACACACACTGGCTCTTTGTGTCAGGGCTCTTTTGACTGCCGTCCATACGGCAGTCTCTCTCTCTGTCTCTCTGGCTCAATCTCTCTTTGTGTTTCTGACTCAGTCTCTATAGCATGACCAGAGTAATGAGAGACTCAACAGTTTGGCATGGTGTGACTGCAGATGGTCACAGTTGTTCTGTACTCGCTTTTCACATCCCTCCTGGTCTCCCTATTTGTCTGTCTCTCAGAATACTTACTGTCTCTCGCTCTCTTGCCTACTTAACCTCAGCCTCTGTCCCTCTTTCTGCCTCTCTCTCTCTCCCTTGCTGATTCTGTCTTTCTCTCTCTCTCCCTTCCCTCTCTCTCTCCCTCTCTCTCTCTGTCTGTTTCTGCCTCTTTCTCACTCTCTTTCTCAGTCTCTCTCACTCTTGCTTAGTCTTTCTGTCTCTGTCTCTCCCTCCCTCACCCTCTCTGTGTCTTTTCAATCAGGAGGGAGGGGATGAGTGGAGGGAGAGTCACGGGAGTGGTTTAACCGGGATATCAATCAGGCTCTATGAGCATATGAAAGTCATCAAAGAGAAGAGGGCCAATTAGATTTTCCTTTGGAACAGTTTTCTATTCGGAGTATGCCAGGAGGCTCCATCTTGTGTGTGATTACGTGTGTGTGTCACCCAGAGGGAGAGAGTCAACAAGTCCCCTTCTCTCTCCCTGAGGAGGACTTTACTACAGAAATCAAGACCTGTAATATCCTGTAATATTTGGTGTATCATAAAGGGCTGGATTTATAGAGAAGAGGTTTATAGAGAATCCTCTGATCTGACTTGTATGTCAGGTTTAGCCAGCAGGAAGGGTTTGTGTGTTGTTTCTGATCTAGTCCCTGGTGCCAGGTCACTACCTGTTGATGGTCAACATGTTCTTACACTGTACATCACTCCTCTCACAACCGTATGCCCATTTACTCTCACTCCTGTACAGATGCTCTCTGGTGAAAACGTTGTTTCAATATTATCTTTGATAAAGTTCTAATTTGCAAGTGGTGAATGGGAGAGCAAATAAGCCTAAGGGCTCCGTTCAATCCGTATCGCTTAAATTCTGTGTTACAGCGCACTTGAAATTTAAAGGTGATGTTCCTGCGGTAGTGAAGGCTTAACTTCCGCTAGACGCTGCCAATGTCAGCCCAATAGGAAATGACCTTATACATTTTACCGCGCTTTCTGTAACGCTCCAGTAATACAGATTGAATAGAGCCCTGATTGAATACAGCCCTAGACCGTGATGGCAAAAACAGGGACTGAATATTGTCTAGTGGCCCTGGAGACTTCAGTTATTGTTCTGACTCTACAGTGTTTCTCACAGTCTGATATTTGGACAAAAATAGCTACAGGGCTAACACTGCTCTCGTCCCATAGTGTACTATCTACACTGACATGGAAAGACTACCACACTATGTATGTGTGTGAGAGAGACTGAGCTTACTGCCCATCACTGTGCTAAACGACTTACCCATAGGGGACCTACTATCGCACATCCATAATCAGTACCGGATATTATTACTCCTCTGTACTGAATGAGTCTCTGTAGAGATGAGAAGAGATAAGAAGAGATTAATACCACATAATGCAAACATGATGCATGATGGTCAAGCCAGACAGCCCTCTCTATGGTCCTTTGTGAAGGACCCATTGAGGATCTGCGTAGGCGATAGATTATGTTTTTTCAATTTCCTCCGACTCATGCACCAAAGAATAAGTCCTTTATAGTGGTTCTATGTAAATAGAGTGGTATTATTGTGGTGGTTAAACGCTAAACCATGTCAGTGGGCCTGTCTTGGTGCCAGTGTTGTTTCAGGGTTAGGGTTAGACGTAACACACAATCCAGCCAACAGCATGGCGAATGTTACTCCAGCTGAGAAAACACCACCTCCGATTTATTGAGTAATTAAACACAACACCTTAGGAGAGAGGCCTTAAGCTTCTCCATGGAGAGAAAAGGAGCGTTGTGTGTGTGAGGAGTGGTGTTTAACAGCACCCCAAGGTGTAATAGCATCACAGTCAGTGTTGAGGGGACAGAGAGGTCACATGACAGCATACTGTAGTACAGTAGAGTACAGTACAATAGCTTTCCAGTTTAACTAATGTGTTCTGGGAATTGAAAGCAGGCCAGGTCAGGCCATTGTTAAAGGACCTCTTATCAACTGGATGGTAAATTGATTGGATTTGTGGCCTTTAATCACCGATGCCCCCTCCCCTCCCTCTTTCTCTCTCTCTCTGTCTCTCTCAATTAAATTTCAATTCAAGGGGCTTTATTGGCATGGGAAACATACGTTTACATTTTTCCTATTTTGTTGCCATACAACCTGGAATTGAAATTGATTTTTGGGGGGTTTGTATCATTTGATTTACACAACATGCCTACCACTTTGAAGATGCAAAATATTTTTTATTGTGAAATGAAACAAGAAATAAGACAAAAAAACTGAAAACTTGAGCGTGCATAACTATTCACCCCCCAAACTCAATACTTTGTAGAGCCACTTTTTGCAGTAATTACAGCTGCAAGTCTCTTGGGGTATGTCTCTATAAGCTTGGCACATCTAGCCACTGGGATTTTTTCCCATTCTTCAGAGCAAAACTGCTCCAGCTCCTTCAGCTTGGATGGGTTCCGCTGGTGTACAGCAATATTTAAGTCATACCACAGATTCTCAATTGGATTGAGGTCTGGGCTTTGACTAGGCCATTCCAAGACATTTCAATGTTTCCCCTTAAACCACTCGAGTGTTGCTTTAGCAGTATGCTTAGGGTCTTTATCCTGCTGGAAGGTGAATCCCCCTTCCCAGTCTCAAATCTCTGGAAGACTGAAACAGGTTTCCCTCAAGAATTTCCCTGTATTTAGCGCCATCCATCATTCCTTCAATTCTGACCAGTTTCTCAGCCCCTTCTGATTAAAAACATTCCCACAGCATGACGCTGCCACCACCATGCTTCATTGTGGGGATGGTGCTCTCGTGGTGATGAGAGATGTTGGGTTTGCGCCAGACATAGCGTTTTCCTTGATGGCCAAAAAGCTACATTTTTGTCTCATCTGACCAGAGTACCTTCTTCCCTATGTTTGGGGAGTCTCCCACATGCCTTTTGGTGAACACCAAATGTGTTTGCTTATTTTTATCTTTAAGCATTGGCTTTTTTTCTGGCCACTCTTCCGTAATTCCCAGCTCTGTGGAGTGTACGGCTTAAAGTGGTCCTATGGACAAATACAATTACATTTACATTTAACATTTAAGTCATTTAGCAGACGCTCTTATCCAGAGCGACTTACAAATTGGTGCATTCACCACAATCTCAGCTGTGGAGCTTTGCAGCTCCTTCAGGGTTATCTTTGGTCTCTTTGTTGCTTCTCTGATTAATGCCCTCCTTGCCTGGTCCATGAGTTTTGGTGGGTGGCCCTCTCTTGGCAGGTTTGTTGTGGTTCTTTCAATTTTTTAATAATGGATTTAATGTTGCTATGTGGGATGTTGAAACTTTCAGATATTATTTTATAACACAACCCTGATCTGTACTTCTCCTGAACTTTGTCCCTGACTTGCTTGGTGGTGCCCCTTGCTTTGTGGTGTTGCAGAATCCGGGGCCTTTCAGAACAGGTGTATATATACTGAGATCATGTGACACTTAGATTGCACACAGGTGGACTTTATTTAACTAATTATGTGACTTCTGAAGGTAATTGGTTGCACCAGATCTTATTTAGGGACTTCATAGCAAAAGGGGTGAATACATATGCACGCACCACTTTTCAGTTTATTATTATTATTTTTTTTTTTTTGCATTTTTGCATTTTTTGAAATAAGTTATTTTTGTCATTTCACTTCACCAATTTGGACTATTTTGTGTATATCCATTACATGAAATCCAAATAAAAATCAATTTAAATTACAGGTTGTAATGCAACAACTGGTTGATTGTGTTAATTGGTTGGTTGGTTGGTTTTCATGACACATGGTCTCCATGACTTGGAGTGAAAGCCAACTTATTTCCCCCAAGATCAGACATATGCCTACCTGACGGTAATAGATGATAGAGGACCAACACTGTGGTTGAGCTCTATATCCTGCTGGTCCTGCCTGCCATGTGTGTCTATGTGGGAAATGTGCTCCGCCTCGCCTCGAGCACGCTCACTGGGTTGTGGTTAATGCGCTGCCATGGAAACTGTTATTCACCAACCCTGGGACAAAAATGTTTTTATCCCTCTGTGTGACACAAAAGGCTACAGGATGAACTTTCTGTTAACACACAACTATTGAGTGGCTCTGTTCTGGCTCTAATATATTAATGTTTCATTTCCTTTGTCGCCAGAGAAAGAGGACAAACACAAACACACTTTCAGGATTCCCACCTCATGGAAGAAGTTTGGATTTCGATAGGCATATTCTGCCTTGTCTCTCTTATCTCAGACTTTTGCATTGGAGTAGTCTCTAGAACATGCACCAATGGGCTTTTTATGTTGTGCTGAAATCCTGGCTGGGCATTTATTGAATGCCATGTCCACTGACAGTAAGCCTCCATTCAGGCCATATCCAATGGAGGAAACAGTTGTCTGGAACACAATTTTCCACACTTGAACAAATCAATGTGAATCTCTGAATCTATCCATAGAGTTTTATGGAACACACATTAGTAAGGCCTTCACATATGCAGCTCACTCTCCAACCAGGACCAGGCTATGCTATAAATCTATAGCCTGCTGTTTGAAATACAACATCCTTCTAGACAAACATGTGGATTTTATTGGCAACACATTGTGGTCTGTTTACATACTGTCTGTCTAAGAGGAACTGCTCTGCTGGTGTCTGTACCAAAGAGGCACTGCTCTATTTGGCGTCTGTACCAAATAGGCTACAGTGCCTTCGGAAACTATTCAGAACCCATTACTTTTCCCACATCTTGTTATGTTACAGCACTATTCTAAAATGGGTATATAAAAAAAGAGAACTCAGCAATCTACACACAATACCCCATAATGACAAAGCGCAAACAGGTTTTTAGACATTTTACCAAATTTATTAACAATAAAAACATAAATACCTTATTTATATAGGTATTCAGACCCTTTGCTATGATACTCGAAATTGAGCTCAGGTGCATCCTGTTTCCATTGATCACCCTTGAGATGTTTCTACAATTTCATTGGAGTCCACCTGTGGTAAATTCAAGTGATTGGGCATGATTTGGAAAGGCACACAGCTGCCTATATAAGGTCCTACAGTTGACAGTGCATGTCAGAGCAAGAATCAAGCCATGAGTTCGAAGGAATTGTCCGTAGAGCGCCGAGACAGGATTGTGTCGAGGCACAAATCTGGGGAAGGGTACCAAAAAAAGCCAAGACAACGCAGGAGTGGCTTTGGGACAAGTCTCTGAATATTCTTGAGTGTCCCAGCGAGATCCCGGACTTGAACCCGATCTAACATCTCTGGAGAGACCTGAAAATAGCTGTGCTGCGATGCTCCCCATCCAACCTGACAGAGCTTGAGAGTATCTGCAGAGAAGAATAGGAGAAACTGGCCAAATGCAGGTGTGCCAAGCTTGTAGTGTCATACCCAAGAAGACTTGATCCTGTAATCGCTGCCAAAGGTGCTTCAACAAAGTACTGAGTAAATGTGCTATTTCTGTTTTTTATTTGTAATAAATACGCAAAAAATTCTAAAAACGTGTTTTTGCTTTGTCAGTATGGGGTAGATTGATGAGGGGGAAAAAATATTCATTGCATTTTATAATAAGGCTGTAACTTAACACAATTTGGGAAAAGTCATGGTGTCTGAATAGTTTCCAAAGGCACTGTGTACCATAATGCAGTAGAGGAAATGGATTCTACAGTACAACTCATCTGGTCACTTAATTCTGCCATTATGAATTGCCATTGATTCCATTAGGGTTTGGCTGGCTTCCACAGCCCAGTAGTGACCTGTCTGCCTCCCATTAGTGCACTTTAATTCTAGCGATGAATAGTCAGGACAGGCTGCTCTCGCTGGCTGCAAATGCAGACACAGCTAGATGACCCTACTGAGTGGCAACGGTAACGTTCAGTCTCATTATAGCATGATAATCAATGTATGATCAACTGTCACTCATCATCAAAATACCACTCCACTCTCCACTCTGAGGAGTGTGTGTTGGCAGTGTGTGTTCATTGTTTTGTAGTGTATTGGTAGATGAGGATTCCGTGATGATGGGTCATTTGGAGGAGGTTGAGAAAGTCAGTACATGTTCTTATTGAGTTCTGATGAATAATGAATAATTAATTGACCTCTACTGTACTGTCGTTGGTTATGCAGCAGCTCATTTAAATGTTTCAGTGAGTTGAACTTGAAACGTCTCCCTAAACTCATTACTGCAAAGATGGCTATGTATATGATTTAAATGCATTGTGCACCAATACTTCAGCTCGTCTGTGTATTATAGAGTGAAACACAACCTCCTTATATGGACGTGTCACTGTTACACTGCAGCCTACAGTAAAAAGTTCACCAAAGAATTTAAAGAGAATGTCAGAAAGAAAACAACTTCACTTTAACTAGTCTGTGATGAATGATGATTTCAATAAATTGACTGATCTCACACTCTGTTTCTCTCCATCTGTGTTTCCATGTAGGTTGCTTTGAGTGCTGCATCAAGTGTTTAGGTGGGGTGCCGTATGCGTCACTGGTGGCTACGATCCTGTGTTTCTCTGGCGTGGCCCTGTTCTGTGGCTGTGGCCATGTGGCCCTCACCGGCACCATCAGCATCCTGGAGAACCACTTCTCCAAGATCACCTCTGACCACGCCATGCTGACCGACGTGTGAGTGACCGCACCTCTTTATACTGACCCCATGAGTATGGTTAGGATTTGTAGACCATAACCTGACCATGAAACACGATCTAGAAGTAGGGTCTGGCTAACCATAAGTATTCTACTGTATGGTCAGAGTCGAGCAGCAATTAGATACTATTGGATCCCACCTCATCCCAAAACCTATACATCCTGATGCTATCTGCAGTAGCACAGTGACTATATGTCTACAGCGATATCTCGTAACACATTTTTTCCCACTTACAGTACCAGTCAAAAGTTGACACACCTACTCATTTTAGGGTTTTTCTTAATTTTTTACTATTTTCTACATTGTAGAATAATAGTGAAGACATCAAAACTATGAAATAACACATATGGAATCATGTAGTAACCAAAAATGTGTTATATTCATAGTTCTTCAAAGTATCCACCCTCCGCCTTTTTTTATTTTACTAGGCAAGTCAGTTAAGAACAAATTCTTATTTTCAATGACGGCCTAGGAACAATGGGTTAATTGCCTTGTTCAGGAGCAGAACGACAGTTTTTTACCTTGTCAGCTTGGGGATTCAATCTTGCCACCTTTCGGTTACTAGTCCAACGCTCTAACCACTAGGCTACCCTGCTGCCTTGATGACAGCTTTGCACACTCTTGGCATTCTCTCCACCATCTTCATGACATAGTCACCTGGAACGCTTTTCAATTAACAGGTGTGCCTTGTTAAAAGTTAATTTGTGGAATTTTTTTCCTTCTTATTGCATTTGAGCTAATCAGTTGTGTTGTGACAAGGTACAGGTGCTATACAGAAGATAGCCCTATTTGGTAAAAGACCAAGTCCTTATTATGGCAAGGACAGCTCAAATAAGCAAAGTGAAACGACAGTCCATTATTTCTTTAAGACATGAAGGTCAGTCAATCCGGAAAATTTCAAGAACTTTGAAAGTTTCTTTAAGTGCAGTTCCGAAAACCATCAAGCTCTATGATGAAACTGGCTCTCATGAGGACCGCCACAGGAAAGGAAGACTCAGAGTTACCTCTGCTGCAGAGGATAAGTTAAATTCTTCACAGAGTTCAAGTAAACAGACACATCTCAACATCAGCTGTTCAGAGGAGACTGCGTGAATCAGGCCTTGATGGTCAAATTGCTGCAAAGAAACCACTACTAAAGGACATCAATAAGAAGACGAAGAGCCAAGAAACACGAGCAATGGACATTAGACCGGTGGAAATTTGTTCTTTGGTCTGATGAGTCCAAATTTGAGATTTTTGGTTCCAACCGCCATGTCTTTGTGACACGCAGAGTAGGTGAATGGATGATCTCCGCATGTGTGGTTCCCACCGTGAATTATGGAGGAGGATGTGTGATGGTGTGGGGGTACTTTGCTGGTGACACTGTCAGTGATTTATTTAGAATTTAAGGCACACTTAACCAGCATGGCTACCACAGCATTCTGCAGCGATACACCATCCCATCTGGTGTGCGCTTAGTGGGACTATCATTTGTTTTTCAACAGAACAATGACCCAACACACCTCCAGGCTGTAGAAGTGCTATTTGGCCAAGAAGGAGAGTGATGGATTGCTGCATCAGATGACCTGGCCTCCACAATCACCCGACCTAAACCCAATTGAGATGGTTTGGGATGACTTGGACCGCAGAGTGAAGGAAAAGCAGCCAACAAGTGCTCAACATATGTTGGAACTCTTTCAAGACTGTTGTAAAAGCATTCCAGGTGAAGCTGGTTGAGAGAATGCCAAGAGTGTGCAAAGCTGTCATCAGGGCAAAGGCTGGCTACTTTGAAGAATCTAAAATATATTTTGATTTGTTTAACACTTTTTTGGTTACCACATGATACCATATGTGTTATTTCATAGTTTTGATGTCTTCCCTATTATTCTATAATGTAGAAAATATTAAAAATAAATAAAAACTCTTGAATGATTAGGTGTGTCCAAACTTTTGACTTGTACATCAACCCCTTTATCCAAATAAGCTGAGCCTCCTAGTGTAAGCATAGATAAGCCCAATCCATAAATTACAAGTACTTTTATATAGATATGTTCTTTCTTCAATGAGCTCATCACTGCGACTATTTTTAACTGATAATATCCCCTGTCTGAACCTCATCCTGTAGACAATGCCTAATATGGAGCTCTTCTTATCTGGATCCATTAGTCTAAGGAGAAAAACAGAGGAGAGAGAGGACAGGACAGAGCATGTGTTTTGTGTTGAGGTTGAAAGGGGAGTCTCTGTGAGTGCACTGTTTAATTAAAGATGTCTAGCAGGCCGATCGGTCTTTTAGCAGATTATTTCCCCAGTCATGTATCCCCTGTTATCTGTCCAGGCTGTGTTAAGGGTTTGGGACTGTTTCTCCCTTTTTTGGGAAACTGAGACAGTCATCCTCCACTCGAAGACATCTGTTTACAGTTCATCAGCCAAAGTTGTTAATGATTTCAAGATTTTCACAGAATGATTGGTATAGGTTGCAGTTTTCCAACCCAAGACTAATGTAAACTAATTCAGCTCTGTGCCTTTGATCACACACAGGACACTGAGATGGTTTATGTGTGATTTGCTCCTATACAGAATACAACTGATGCAGTACGTCATCTATGGCATCGCCTCCTTCTTCTTCCTCTATGGGATCATCCTGCTGGCCGAGGGCTTCTACACCACCAGCGCTGTCAAGGAGCTGCACAGCGAGTTCAAGACCACCATTTGCGGGCGCTGTATTAGTGGGATGGTACGTCACTATCAACACCACTGGACTGTGATTGCCATGAACTGAACTTACACAAAACACAAATAACCAACTCACTGCAGTCTCGACTGGCTATCAAACCCTTTTGTCATAATGAGAAAATATTGTTGCAATTGGACACATAAACAGTCTCTCCCACATGACCTACTCGTCAAATAGGCTGCGAAAATGTTTATGTTTATGATTCCGTTCTGCCTAATGCTAATAGGATGCTGTGTAATTTTGTCTGTCTGTGTGTGTGTGTGTGTCTGTGTCCTCTCAGTTTGTGTTCCTGACCTACATCCTGGGTATTGCCTGGCTGGGAGTGTTTGGTTTCTCCGCCGTGCCCGTCTTCCTCTTCTACAACATGTGGTCCACCTGTGCCGCCATGAGGTCACCAGTCGCCAACTTCACCAACGTGGACTCTATCTGCGTGGACGTCCGTCAGTACGGTAAGAGAATGCCTCAGTCACAGTCAGGGTCATCTTCATTAGGCACCATGTGAAAGAAAACAGACTGAAATTAAGGAGGGACTACCTAAACTTGTCCAATAAGAAATGTATATTTTCGTTTTCTTTTAAACGTTCTGTTACGGTGTGCTTTACTGAATATGACCCTTATTTCACCATAGTGGCTGAGAGCCAAGATGGTAGTGGGATAAATAACGAATAGGATAACAAACCACGTGTGGCATCTTTTCTACAGCTCGATTGCCTCCCTGTCTCCTCTCAGGCAGAGTTTTATAGCAGCAATAATCATCATAATGTTCAGTGTGTCGCGTTTAGCAGCTTTAATACACTCAACTCTCCAATTATGACATTTTAATGGTGATTTGAAGTTGCAACCATTCTGTAAATTGTAATGTGATATGTGACTATGGGCCATTAACGAGTTTACTCTGATTCGTTTACTGCATGACTATCTGATTTATATGAACACGTTTTATGAAGACATGATGTGAAGAATTTGCTCAGTGTAAATATTAACCTTTAACGACTGTCTGCAGGTATCATCCCCTGGAACGCTACACCAGGCAAGGCTTGTGGGTCCACACTAGGAGACATCTGTAATACTAGTGAGGTAAGGCTTCTCTCCTCTAATTTGGAGACATTCATTCACATCTGTAATACTAGTGAGGTAGGGCTTCTCCCCTCTAATTTGGAGACATTCATTCACAGGTGACATACTGTCTATTATTTGGTGTCATTACTTTGAGAGGCATGCGCTCACAACTATATTAAGTGTTTGGGGGCCACAAAGGCGCAACAAATTGTATTCACAATGTGTTAAAAAAACGAAACAAAAAAACACCCCTTCCTTTCTTGAACACACTCGTACTTGTCTTTTTTTACTTGCTGACAGGTACTTTATTGAGGACAAATGTACTTACTATGACTGTGATATGGGGTTGTCTCACCTAGCTATCTTAAGATAAATGCATTAACTGTAAATCGTTCTGGTTAAGAGCTTCTGCTAAATTACTCAAATGTAAATGTAAGTTACTGTACTGTGTTACTATGTTCATTCACATAAATCATTGTTTTTTCTTGTCTTTTTTAGTTCTACCTGTCCTACCACCTGTACATTGTAGCATGCGCTGGAGCCGGGGCCACCGTCATTGCTCTGGTAAGCTCACCTCTCTCGCTATCTCTCTCTCATCCTCCCACTCAGTCTATCCTTGCACGGTTTGTATCTGACTGTAGATCATGAATCCAGTGCTACTCTCCTCATTTCCCATATGGTTTATGTAACCTCTGTAAAGCAGATTACACATAGGCTTTTCCACATCTCCAATCCCATTCGCTGTAAACCATCTCCGTAGATGCCCCTGGCCCCAGTCTTATTATAGGAAAAAGGAAACAGGGTGGAGACTTGCCTTGGCAATGTTTATACAGTATCAAGGAGAATCTCTGTTAGGATATAAACATTTGTAGACTAAATCAGAGTGCTTTGAACTAAGGGCACCCCATTTCCAAAGAGTCCCATCTTGGGTGTTTTGAAAACAATGAGTATGATAGTAGAGGAAAATTCTCTGTCTAGGCCATGGAGACCATTTTGTTCTCTGATTGCTTCCAAAGATAGTTTCATACGTTTCTACTTAACTCACATCTGAAAGTGATAAACAATAATATTTGACTAATACTTATTTTTTTACAAGTAAAAATGTGAACGTTGAAAGATCAGTTGTTGCCAATATGGCAGCCATGCACGTTCCTGGAGTGTTCTCTTACCGCCTGTATTCTGTTCTCTTCCACCAGCTGATCTACATGATGGCTACCACTTATAACTTTGCCGTTTTGAAGTTTAAGAGTCGAGAAGACTGCTGCACTAAGTTTTAACTGGTGTTCAGAGACACAGCACAGCACAGTCTATGACACTACACTGAGTAGAGACAGCAGCCACTTACTACATGAACTAAAAACCAACAGAACATAGACAAAAACATCTTCCCCATTAGTATTCACCTAAAACGTAAATAACTGAGTGTATGCGTCCTTTAGCATTTGATATCCAGGGATAGGCCTGTCGGAAGGTTCAATGGTACCCGAGGAGAGTTGTCTTCAGAATGGGGTGGTGTATAGTTAGCAGGGTTATGCTTTTCTCCAGGTCATGTTAAGATCTTATAAGGACATTAAATCAGTAATAACTCCCTTAAATGAATAGCACTCAAGCTATAGAGTAGGCTTGGAGGAGGAAAACAAAACACACTTAATCTGAGGACAATACAGTATTCAGTGCTATGACTATCGCTCTTACATTCGGGGTGAAAAAAAGTATTTGTTTTTTATTGGTGGTCAATTTGTCCGAGGACCAGCCAGCCTTGGCATAGTGCCCTTTCCCCATTCATGTTTTCGGTTTGATCATGTGTACTTTTGTATTTTCTTGGTGCAAGACACAAAGTGTTACATAGAGAATTGTCAGTATTACAAGCTTCTGTCACAAACTAGCTCCTAATTCGTATCATGATATAGACACTTCATCTGTAAGATGACATAGACAAGATGAACAGTGTTGTACAGTAGTACTTCAAAAATAACTGCGCATATAACTAGTATTTTGAATGGTTAGGGCAGTACCAGGGGTATATTTTTGCTCAAGGTATATAGCCTCAGTTTATGACTTCATACATTTTATAAAGGAGGTTTTCCTATTTTAGAGGAGTAATGTGATTTTTTTATGCAATCTGATGCCTTCCTAGCTTCAGCTGATAGTTTCATGTTTTGTTTAATTCTTTTTTCTTTGACTCATCCAGAAACTGCCAATCAGTTGTTTAAAGAGACGCTGTTGTTGTTTTTTAACACTGAGCCTGCATGCGTACTTGTAGTTTTTTTGTATTACTTAATCTGTTTATGATTACTTATATTCCATATTTCTTAAATATTTAATTATTTCCTAAGATTTTTGAATACTGTAGTTATTATTCTCTTTCTATACAAAATAAACAATCTTTGTGTACAAAATATCCCTATTGGTCTATGTTATTGTCAAATGAAAGACAGACACTAACTAAGAACAGTACCAGTGACAGAACACAGGAAGATAAGGTTGACTCCATCTCATGTCTCAATCTAATTTCCCACTAACCTCTGACCTTCATTAACCACCATCCTCATCAAGCTTGCACGCAAAACCTCAAACCCCACTCCCCTTCCTCTCCCCTTTAAAATGTCTCTTCTGTAGTATGGTTTGTTCATGGTGTAATAGTAATGTTAGTTGCGTTGATAATGATATAACGTTACTGTGCAGGTTTGTCTGTTGTCAGCTTAACGTTGTGTTATATGTGTGTGTGACGTAGCTCTGACTCCTGTAGCCTGCTTTGCATCTTGACATGCTCACCGGCCATCCACCCTCACCCTTCTCTTCCAGATCCACTTCCTCATGATTCTCTCAGCAAACTGGGCCTACCTAAAGGACGCCAGTCACATGCATGCCTACCAAGACATCAAAATGAAGGAAGAGCAGGAGCTGCACGACATCACGTCTCGCTCAAAGGAATGTCTCAATTCCTACACATAAGGATTACGCCCTCGTCCACCTCTATGACACCACACACACGCACACACACACACACACCTCCTGTAACCTGCCAGCTGCCCTCACGCAGCGCAGTAATACAGCTCCTAACAAACTAAAGCATCAATGTCGCTTTCTGCAACTAACTAACCAAGACGTGTCGGAACCTCTGTTTTGTATGTGAATATATTTTTGTTTTATTTTTCTAATTGTCGAATAAGAAAAATATGCAGATTTGAAAAATTATTTTGATCTGTTCTTTTTTTGCTTTCTTCCTAATCAGTCTTTGCTGGTGAAGCTTGAAACATTGCACTATTCTAAGACAAGAACGTAAAGAAATAGTGAAAGTTGTTTTAGAGTGTTCTGTTATGATTCTGGCCTGACTGTTGGCCATTTATGAATAAGGGAGAGCAGGAAGTTCGTGTCAGCGAGAAGAGAATCAGACTTTTTTTTAATCAAAGATGCAGTTTTGATAACACTTCATAGCACAACATGAAACGCCTTACAAAATCAGTTATATTAAAGTAGTGCAATGTGTTGTTTTTAATTGCACACAAGTTTGGTCTTCCTGGCTTTGAATGGAGAGAATATAAGGAAGAGAAATATGAAGGCACAACAACATTCCATTGTAGAACAGAACATGCATTTGTTGGCTTCATTGACAATTTATGTTACCCCTCTGCCCATTGAAACTATGTTAGGTTTAGATACATTTTCTCTTGATAGTAGTTTTCCTATTTTAGGGCTGACATTTAGTTTAAATAGGTATGCTAATTCTAGTTACATTCGTCACGTACATAAATAATGATGCAAAATACTAATTCCCTCAGGTGTACAATAGTGGGCCTACGTAGGTACACTTTATCTACATACATAGGTATTTTACTTAACCACGTGCCCATGTGACTGTAAGCGAACCTGTGGTGGTTTCAGATTTTAGTTTTAGTGCTTTTGGAAGGGAGGAATCCCTTACACTAAAATACATGCTAAGGTTTTTTTTTCTTCTCTTAGACTTAAAAAAAAAACTCTGGCAAGTGAATGGTGCCAATAACAATTCTACTGTTAGACTGACCAAAATATATTTCATCTTAATACATCACCAAAGTGTGATGCCATGGGTAATAATTAGTATCATTTATTTTTATTTTTTAAATGGAGCAATTTAAAATGTCATGGTTAATGTCTTTGTGAGATGAAAAATAAATGTCAAATTTGACAATAGAGCATGAGGATGGTATACTACCCTGTTGGACAGAGGGGCTTGTATATCCAAAGTATTGTTGGGATGAATAAATGCTTCCCATTGTATAGTGTATGATCTCCCACAGTTCATTCCAAATTCCCATGTGACTTGAAATTCCCATTTGTGATTGTTAAATGTTCATCCCTATAACTACAAGATACAGGATGCTTCCATTATACTTGGTTGAGAAAAAAACTGTCTGTAACGAAACATTTGATATAATGTGATGTGCTTTGTTACCATGGCAGACCTTACAACTTAGACAGTGCAAGTAAAATGTGTGAATGTTATCCCTTCTACATCCAGGCTAACTCAGTCTTAGGATGTGGATCTACAAACAAAATCTGTGCTTGTATGTGTACAATGTAAAGATGTTACAAGTCAGGAATCTTTGTGATGTTTCAATCTTGTTTTTTTATTGAATATATAACCACTTAAAAAGAAAAAAAGTTTCAAAACCTCTTGAATTGAATCTCAGCATTGTTTTTGACCTGCAATTGTTAAAATACTGACAAGTACTGATGTAATCTTTTTCTTTACGTAGAGAAGACACAGGGATATTGATGTTAATTCATTACTGCATGAAGGAGAAAGCTGTTTCTGCAGTGATACAGGTGATGTGTAGTCATATGTACTGACAACTATCGTAGGCAGTGTTTGCCTGTTTCCTTTCTTTTTTTTCTAACAAGAGAACCAATTAATCCATTGTATGTCCATTGTATGGCATAGTAGTCCTAGGTGTTTCCAAGTCTGACGTATGTGAATCCTCTATAGTATTTTGTAACCTAATAGTGTACCCCATTTTTTTCTATGAGTGTCAAGGGCTTCCTTGTGAATTTATTTCAGATGATACTTAATGCATCACAGTATTATGAATATTAATCATCACTCATCACCATATAATTGAAAATGGCAATCTGACCATGAATGGAATACGGTTCAGCCAAAGTTTATGCCACTGTAACTCTTGATTGAAAACATCTTGTTTTGTGAACAAAGCGGTCTCAGAAATATTGTAGAACAGATGCAAAAGCGGCCTGCAGGAAGATGACTGATGTGAAGTGAATGTCTTTGATCATGCAGTCTCATTATACAGTGTTTCCTGTGTATAACGTACCAAAAAATTATAGAAATCAAAATGGCTACTGATCAATCACCAGGAGGACACCAATCCAACATCCTGTCTGACTGGGATCCCCTCTGACATCTCTCTCTCAACAAGCCTGTTAACTGTTTTTATGAAAATAAAGAAAAATGAACTCCACTCAATTATGTATTGCATTTATTTTCCATGTCTAATGGGCATAGAACCTAATGTCAAGGTACACACACATACAAAAAGTTGTAAGCAAGTGTCGATAAGTCATTTTGAGGCACTGTGTGATTTATAAATCAAAGGTTTATTCGTGTTAATGAACCAAGACTGACATTTATACAACTTAAACATCTAAAAACAACAAAGTAAAACGTACAGTAGTATTGTACCTTCCACACTCTGTGCCACCTCACCAGAACTCATCTGCATCTTCATGTGAGAAAGCAACGCTAAAGAGGAATAGAATAATGATTTATTAACAGTAGTCTATGGATAGGAGTGAAAAACACATGTTCTTGATGAATTGGTCTAAAAATCAAAAGACTGGCATATAAGAGGAGAGGAGGTCCTTTCTTGTGAAGTGAGTCAGGAAACCTCACTGGCAGTCTCTCTGCCATATCTAAAATCTGCCCCGCTCTTCTCCTCTCTCACAAGCACTGTGAAATGTTTAGACTTACCTATCATCTTTCTCATCAGACAAACTCTTTGCCTCGGGGCTTCTGTGTTCTGGCTCCTCTCTCCCAGCAGGGCTCTAAAAAAAACAACACAAATTTAAACACTCCGCTGTATACACTCGACTGCTGCTTCCGTTCCGCAAGAAAACCGGGTCTTCACACTTCATAGGACAGAAAAGTGTGTGAGAGTGTGTTGCACCTGTACATGCGGACTCCGTCTTTGCTCCATGATCATCTTCAAGTACTTCTCGAGTGGATCTTTGTCTAAGGACGGGGCTTTCTCCTCCTCAGGCTCTTCTGCCTCCTTCAGTTCTTCCTGCCCTCCTCTCTCCTCCTTCTCTTCATCTCCCCCCACCTCCTCTCCATACTGCTGCACTTCTTCCAAAAGCTAAGAAACAGATAGGTCAATCCATCAATGCTAAGGTCAATCCATCAATGTTAAGGTCATTATAGAAGGAGGTGAATGTGTCAAGTTAGAAGTTAATCCCCACCCTTTCTTTCTCCAATCTCTCCAGTTCTCTCAGCTCCCTCTCCTGGGCTTCTTCCTTTTCCCGCTGTCGTTTTTCTTCTCTCTCTCTCCTCTCTCGCTCCCACCTCAGCTCCTCTTCTTCCTCCTGTCTGGCAGGTTCATCCAGCGTTTGTTGAACTTCTACAAATCAAAGTGGGTTCACTTGGGGGTAAAAGAATGAGCGGAATCGGTGCTCCCTGCACAGCGGTTTTAAAAACGGGACTACCGTATTGCAGTATAGTGGTAAGCTATCAAATATCAGCTTGGATAAAACATGGGCAGAGTATGGCCAGTGCATTGTGGGTGGGATGACAGATCAGTTAGTCTAAAAGTTGGGTGTGCTCTTCTAGGGAGAGGGGATGTGCTCCCTTACTCACCCTCCTGCAGCTGAGCCTCTGTGAGGTCCCAAGGGGCCCGAGACGGGGGGACAGACAGGGGCCCGTCAAGGGCCTCCTCCTCAGTGCCCGCCGTGTCCAGGAGCAGCTCTGGAATGTGGCTGGGCTCTAGAGGGTGCGGGGGGGGGAGATAGAGAGAAAGAAAAAGTCACAATGAGGCCCTTTATGCTCAGGCCAGGAGGACCAACACAGAATACATAATCAGCTGCCCTTCATCCTTACCATTGTGCCGGGCCAGTGAGAGGCCACTCTGGAGGCCAGTCACACATTAAAAAGCAGCCATAACTGATTTAGCAGTAGGTGTTGTCATTACAGTGATTTATAGATTACCTGTGTAAATATATGGAAAGACTCATTCCTGATTAAGGCCACCTTAAACTGATATGTATTACTAGATGTCTAACAGTCATTCTAAATGGGATTCCCCAGTAAAAGTATAGGATTGAATGCGACACATTGGGTTAGGAGGGGCATTTGGTATGGGCAGACATATGGCATACTGTATGGCCCATACCCTCTGTTAGCTGGTACTGATTCAGCACTGAGGTGAAAACAGGTGAAAACATGCCTGGATTTGCAAACACTCCCAAATCTAATATGGATCAGTCAATCGGCTACATCAGATGCAGAAAACCTTGGATGCATCATTGATAACGAAATAGGTGAATATTTCAATGCCACTGGTCAACAACACAAACCAATATCCCAACACCATTCCTGCAGTGCTGAAGGTGTTTGCTCCCCCCCTTGCCCCTCCCAAGGTATGATTCCGGTATTACAGCAGTACAGTGGGGAAACGCACAGGTGCTGTTTGTTTAGGAAGCAAAGCATGCTGGGAGCACAGAGGGCTGTGTCATCTCTGCCTGGCGTCCTATAGAGAAGGCGTCTGCCATCTCAGATATCTCCGAGCCACAGCAGTTATTAATAGACCGACTACAGCATGGCGAACTGCCGACCACGGATTAAGGTGACATTTTAACCATACCGCAGTTCGATGGTTACGGTCAAGAGAGATTATATAGTGGAATGTAGTAACACGACTGGAAACACACACATCAATCACAATTCTGCTTGGTGTTCTAGTGCTTTGTATTTCTCACGGCAGAATGGAAAGGCTGACTGGTTATGAAGTAAATCCCACTAGTTAAGGGCGACGGTGTAGAATAAAATGCACGTAGCAGCACATAGTCGACATAATGTGAATTGAAGTACACTAGAATCGTCAGTAGTGGAAATCATCATGGAAACTAAACGCCATGTTGAAGAAAGAGAGACGGAGTCATTTTGGTCCAATTTCAAGTACATTAAAACAGTACAGAACACACTCCCCCATCACAGTATCCCAGGAATATACCCTGAACCCGTAGTTTTTTAAGAAGCAGCAGATGACACAAGACGGACACCAACACAACATAACGAAACTGATCTGGGATTAAGAGTACCTGGCAAAGGCTCCGTGAGATCTTCAATGGTTATCTTCTCAGGCTGAGGAGAAGACTCTGACTCGGAACTGGAGAAGATGATTTGCTGTACCTGTGGTGGACTACAGACGAACAAACAACTGTACAACTGAACTGATCGTAATATATTGTTATAATGCCGATCATGTGGTGAACCCCGGTGCTACCTGCATTGGCCTCGTGCAGTGCTCCTGAGCTGAGGGCTGCGAGGTGGGGAGAGATCGGAGGTAAAGTCCCCTGAGCATGCCACCACTCCGTGGGGTAGGGGGAGGGGGGAGAGCTGCCTCTCAGGAGACAGCACAGGAAACGCCACAGACGATACCTCAGCCTCTGAGAATGAGAGGGGGAGCAACTGTTAGTTACAAAATGCAGCAAACGACAGAAGATACAGCTTCAGCAATGTCACATGGGGTTTCAAAATGCTTGAAGTGGAAGGGCTCAAAGGGGGGAAATATGGAGATGACAAGATGTCGACTAAAACTCAGAACACAATGGTATGGACTGACTCAATGACTCACAAGTTATGAATGGGATATAAAATACTAACTATACACCAAGACAAGCATTGTTTCGAGCAATGACAGTAAATTATTTCCAAAACACATTTACAGTCTTAGCAGTAAAGCGCTTGGGACATTAAATCCATTTGAAGTGAAACAACCCACTAAAACAGATTGCACGCTCCTACCTTCCACAGGCTCTGTGTGAAGCTGCCTCCTGGAGAGGGAGAGGGGTGTGGAAGACAGGCGTCTGGGGGGAGAGGAGCTGCCTTCCTGGGGGCGTCTGTCTCCTGAAAACCGGGCCTCACTGAAGTCCAGAGACTGGAAGTCCCTTCCGCTCCCTGGACCAGGGTACTGATCCTGCGACTGGTCTTCAGCGAAGGTCACTCTGGGTTGGGGAGAGGTTGGGGCTCTGGTACGCTGGGAAGGGGTTGGTCGTGGAGGGGAGAGAGGTCTGTGGGAGACCTGTGGATGCTGGGGTGAGTGGGGGCAAGGATGGGGGGGGACTTGTTGTCTTTGGGGCGAGCGAGAGCGTTGGTGAGAGATATGTTGCCTCTGAGTTGAGTGAGAGCGGGGTGATACCGGTGCTCGTTGGGGTGAGAGGCATCGCGGGGGCAGCATGTGAGACACAGTGGCGTGCACCGCCCTCTGCTGGTAGTTCCTGTAAGCTTCCTCCAGTGTCTCCGCCTCCTTCTCCAGCTCTCTGATCCTGGCCTTGGCCCCGGCCACCAGCTCAGTGTCAGAGTCTGGGGAGCTGTTCCGCCCCCAGCGAGGCCTGCGCCCTCGAGAGTGCATCACACCTGCTTCACACACGTCATCATAACCCGCCACCCAGGCTCTCAGGACACCTCTGTCCACATAGATATCAGGGGGCACTAGTTTATCAGGACTGAGCTCCAGCACTGAGCGGTCCACTAGGGAGGGCTTAGGGTTACGTAGGACCTCGTTCTCTAGAGCTGCCCACCGCAATCACACAGAACACACAGAACCAAGAGATCGAAGAGGGGAAAGAAATGGGGATTGAAAGAGGAGAGTCTAAGGGTGCATGTCAATATCATGAAGTAGATTCCTCTCCTTGCCTCCATTCCTTCATCTGCACTGATCTGAGAACAGAGATTAAGCGAAAGTAGTGTATCGAAAGCCTACTGTAGGACTTGCTTTCACCTGTTCAACTTTTGAAGATCAGAGCAGGTGAAGGAACAGGAATGAAGAGAGTCAGGAAAGGCCACCATTGAGATGCAGACTACTATACAAGCTAAGCTACAGAAGCTAGGCTTCATGCAAAATACAGAGATGTGAAGCAGAGCTAGATAAAGGAACTACAATATGCACACATGATTCAGGGTGACTAGCCATGTCTAAAAAAATAAAATACGCCACAGGGACCATGCACACTCAGTGTACCTAGTTGTGTTTGTCGGAGCTGCATCTTGATGTCCTCTGCATGGGTGGTCATCCACTCAGTCCTCTCCTCACAATCTATGAGCTGGGCCTTCAACTGGGCACAGCGCTCCACCTGGTATACACAGGCACAGTCAACAAGGGGTTAATACAGAGAGAGAACACCTCCAACAGGTGGACAGAGCCAACAAGGGGTTACAGACAGAGAAGAAGACCCTGCAACTGGTGCAAGATGACATGCAGGCTCCCAATTGGACCAGAACTCAGATGTAAGGCCTAACCATAAGCACAAAGAACTAAACGTCAAGCCAGATGTGTGTTAAAGAGAAGAAGTCTCTCTACTTTCCACATTGTTTCCCACACCATCAGAGAAGCATTGTGTCACTGACCTCATTGTGGAGCTGGGCCTGCAGCACCTGTCTGTGGCTGTCAAACTCCTCCTCTGACAGCCTCCTGGCACTCTCCAGCCTCCTCAGCTCCGTCTGCAGCGCCAGCTGCTCCACCGACGGCCTGCCCAGATCTATGGGGAGACAATCGGCTAAGAGAGTCACAACATCCCGGCAAACAGCTTACACATTAGAGCACTCATTGTACAGTATATCCAAATACCAATCTTTAACTTTTCAATTAAGGACAAGTTGTAATGGGCTCAGGTTAGGTACTTTTCTTAAAATCATTGTGACAATGCCCCAGAAATGTCAAGAGAGGTTTTGTGGCAAAAACGTTAACTTGTGATTTTCACCTGACATTATGTGATACGTTCCAGTGAATATCCTCAGCTAGCTACAGTATATTGGTTTGGCTGAGAAGGTGCTGGGAGGTTGACAATATCGAGCACATGGTACTAGCCTAACTTGGTGGTTAATGAAGCCTACTGTTAGGGAGGAAGAGAGCGGCCCATTGGTCCCCCATCCACCCTTCTCCTCTGACAGGAAGAACATTGTGTCCCTCAGAGAGAGATGAAGCATTGGCCCTCTGCCCTCTGTAGAGAGCCCTATGTCCCTCCTCCTCCGCAGTCGCCTGGACTCTCCACCCCCACATCCCCCCTGCTTTCACTTCACAGAGACGTCTGTAAAGCCACAAACACTGCAGAGAGGGTCCCGCATTGACAGTCATCTAGAGCACATCCAAAAAGACTCTGCCACAGTGCCAAGACCAGCTGGGCAGAGTAGACTGAATACTTCCCAGTAGAGTCTATACAGACTCCACACAGTCAAACCACAAAGCCTTTGAATGCCTCAAAAATGACATACTGTATCCTCTCTGGGTAGGAAAAAAATTTCATGCATTATTTGTATGTTTCTCAACACATTCCGTTTGACCAGAAAATGGAGAGCATCTCTAAACAAGGTAACCTCTTGTTTAAAAAACAAACGTTTCCCCCTTAGAGTAAAGGACTAGTCAAAGAGAGAGAGATGCTAGAGGCTAAAATGGAAGCAAAAAGTGAAGGGAAATTTCACTGGTTCCCCACACGCCCAGAATAAGCCCACCAATGCAAAACTGAAAGAAGGCAGTAGCATATCTCATATGGTAAGGCCACCATTCCTCACCTGCCCGTAGGCGCTGGTTCTCCTCCTGAGCTTCCTCCAGCTGTTTCTTCAGCAGCCTGAGCTGGGCCTGCTGCTCCACCCTCTCTCGTCTCAGGGTGGGGTAGTCATTCATGGTCTCCAGCCTCTCTCTCAGCAGCTCATTCTGCTGCGTTAGCAGAGAGTACTGAGACTGGGACGTGTCCAGCTCCATCTAAATTACAGAGTAGCATGCATGATGACAATCTGTCTCAGGACAATCCTACAAAGCAGGGCCAGTCTCTGCATTACAGTGTCATTGGTTGCCAAGTTTACCTGCAATCGTCTCAACTCAGCACAAGCTCTGCTGTGTTCCTCTAGCTTGGCATCGATTGCAGCAGACTCCTTCTGCATACGAATAGTCTCCACTGAGAGAAAATAAATGTGTGATAAGACATTTGTATAAAATGATACAAAGCACAACAGTTAATACATTGTTTATAACAACAGCCTACAGGAAAAATACAGACCTTTGTTTCTTTTTTCATTCTCTGTGAGATTTTCAGTCCTTTTGGTGTACTCTTCATTCAACTCAAGCTGATATCTGATAGCCAGAGAGAAATATCAAATAATCACTCAAATTATTTATACAAGGAAAGCATTGACATAAACAGCATGGAATAATGACTGACAGTAACATAAATGTTAGTAATACAGTATAAGACAGTAATGTAATAAACTGGGTGGTTCGAGCCCTCAATCCTGATTGGCTGACAGCCATGGTATATTTCAGTATTAAGGCCCGAGGAGGTGTGGTATATGGCCAAAATACCACGGCTAAGGGCTGTTCTTATGCACAATGCAACGCGGAGTGCCTTGACACAGCCCTTAGCCGTGGTATATTGGCCATATACCAAACCCCCGAGGTGCCTTATTGCTATTATAAACTGGTTACCAATGTAAAAATAAATGTTTCATCATACCCGTGGTATATGTATTACATCAAACTTCTTATATTTAGACTGTAACTATCCCAAAACCATGACATAAACAAAATATGCATTGAGGATATGAAAGTGAATGTCAGAGTATACATATTTTTTCTCTACACAAGAGTGCCACCTTCTGGATGCAGAGAGAAGAGATGTAATGGAATGATGTCCTCTGTGTGGGAGGTGAAGGGAAATCAAACAGATACAGCAAGTAACTATCATCTTTAAAAAAGTACAGAACAGTCCAAGTAGGCTACATTTAGCAAAATGCCATCATAACACCTTGAAAGCTCATTCTTCAGCTTTCGGTCATGGCTGTCCTCCGTTGTCTTCACTGCAAGCTCTCTTCTTCTCAGCAGCTCCTCCATTGTCTTGGTCTTGTCTTCCTGTATTTTGCAAGTCCTGTGGTGAATAAGCATTCTGTGAGTAACATGAGAAACCAACCCTGAGAAACATGGTGCCCAGTATGACAAAGATTCAGCATGAGTATGGCAATATGACTTCATCTTACTTTTCAAAAGCCTCCATCCTTAACCTCAGCTCAGCTTCTCTATTCCGCACGGTTTCTATTTCTTTCAACACAGCTTGTCTTTGCATATAGACGTCTTTTTCCTCAATCTGAAAAACACAAATGAAATACAAAGTAATTCATAACATCACATAACCACACAACACCCGAATGCAAAAAGTTTAAGAAAATAGAACGACCCAAGTAAAACATGAATTGGCCACTGACTCGATGATTGGAGAGCTGAGAATCAACTACCTCTTGTTGTTTCTGTAATCGATCAATGGCATTCTTCTCCCTATTGATCAATGCCCCTGACTTCATCTCATAAGTCCTCTCCATGTCCTGCCTCAGCTGCAAAATCTCTTTGCGAGATTTGTCTTTTTCCTCCATCTTCACTTTGGATATTTCCACATCTTTATAATGTTGCAGCTGAAGAAGCAAAAAGCACCATGTTTCTCAATACAGACATTTCCAACACTAGAACATCAGAATGCATAAAGAGGCGTTGAGAAATAGAGTCATACCTTTGCATTCATTTCTGCTTGAACCTGTGCTTCAACTTCTTTTCGATATGCAGCAAGCTTAGATTCATAGGACACCCACTTGTCCCCTTTGTAGCGGAGAGCTTCATACTCATCATCGATCATTTTCATCTTGTCAACTGCACACAAAAGGTCCATTATTTTGTTATTAAATGTACGTTACTATAATACTGGGTGAACTTGAGAGTGCTTCATGCTTACCAAGAGATTCTCTATAAGCTGGCGTAGTGGTGGTCTGAGTATCAGCATCACGTTGTTCTCCATGCAGATGATGGTCTGTTAACTCTATCAAGAGACTCATCAGGAAACCTGGAAGAAACATCAATAAGGAACATGCCAGTATGCTTGAGCTGACAAGAGGGGGCTTGGCATATGAAAGTAAACATCACGCAACATACCCTTATTCTCTTTCTGTGTGCTTGATGCCTGTTGAAAAATATACAAATAACCATCATTCACATCATTAGGTACAAATGATATAATTTTGTATAATTTTACCAAGATGATGTGATTACCAGAGATTTGTAAAGTAGTGACTGCGGGCTGATTTTCATAAGTTGAAGAAGGTCCCTTGAAGTGAAAATCTGGCAGGGTGTAGATGAGAGCATAGTCAACAAAAGAGTATAACGTAAAGGAAGAAGCTAAGAGTTCAGCACAAGCAAAGCTGACCACACATTACTGGAGTGGGGTCATTCAGAGCTTCAACATAATACGAAACATAAGGTAGTGTGTAGTGATGGGGGGTTGGGAAGAAATCCATAGTTACATGTCAGGATCTTATCATTTTGACAATATCATATTTGCGCTAGTTGGCTGTACCTGCACCAAAACATCATAGCTTGTTCTTCTTTTTAAATACGGAGCCAATTTGATTTCAGCACTTTTATTTCCATGACTGATCAAAACCTTTTTTTCATCCCTCTGCAGCAGACATACAGTTAGCAGTATGTTTGGAACATCGAATCGCAATAAAATCACAGTATCGAATCACAATACATAAAGAATTGTGAGAATTGCAATACATATCGTATCAGCACCTAAGTACCGTGATAATATCGTATCGTTGATGTCCCTGGAAATTCCCAGCCCTAGTACTGTGTTACTGCTCCAAAGCATAAGTGCAAGTGCTCACCTTATCTTTGCCCATGCTACATTCAGGGTAGAACACAGACAGGGTGTACTCATACCCAGAGTTCCTCAAATGATCTGCCACCAGACTATTAGAAGCGGTGACCAGGACAGAGTCTGACTTCATAGGGACTGGCCTGGGAACAGTTTCTCCACTCAAGATGGGGTGCTTCAATTCATGGATCAACTGATTACGAAGCTGCGTCTGGAACAAGAACATAACGTTTGACAAAGGGAGAAACAATGGTCTTTGGTAGTAAAATACTAAATACCAATGTAAATAATTACTTTAAGTGTGTCAAGCACTCCTCGATTCTTAAAAGTTTGGTAAAGCCTCTTCCTCAGCTCATCTGGGGATAAAGCCTCCTCCTTGGCAACAGACATGTTGACTTCAATTGGAGAACAGAGGATCAATCAATGAATACTTGCTAGCTGTTTTTTCTTGCTGAAGACAAGTACCAAATTCTCTGTAACGCGACTAACATGTATATAGCTCGTGTTTATGGCACGTATTTCAACGTATTCTGGTTTAAATGACCTGCTTAGTAACCAACGGCGTCCTCTCCAAGTGCCCAACGACTTGAATTCAACGAACTGGCCTGTTATCGTTTTAGTTCCGGTCGCACAGTTATGATGCACCAATTATGTCTTTGAAATCAGAAATAAAAACAAATACATTAGTCAACTAACAGATATATTACTACATATGTATACATAAAATGTAATATAAGATATACAAAATTACTAAATCCCTTTTCATTGCAAATTTATTTTATGTTCAACTTTTCAAGTCGTTGTCAAACAGCGACGTTATTACGGAAAGGAGAGGCTCGTTTTTAACAGGTAAATACACATTTGATTTATCAAATTAAAACCATTGCTTTAGAGGTAAATGCACATACCTATAGGATCTTTATGACAATTAAGAATTTTGTAGTTCGCTTCAATGTGTTTAGCTTGACGATAATCACGTATTTGCAGCACGCTAGCTACGTTAACGTTAGCTACAAGCTAACTTAGCTAGCTAGTTAAGGTTTTAAGTACAGTGTCCATATTACTACTATCCAATAATGTGTATATATTTCTGTTCACACAGAAAATTGCAGATTGCTGGAAAGAAATATGTCTGGAAGTTTCTATTTTGTCATGGTTGGGCATCATGATAATCCTGTCTTTGAAATGGAATTCTTGCCTGCTGGTAAAGCTGAGTCAAAGGAATGTATCGTTATGATATACTCAACATAATATATAGATTTATATATGTGTGTAATACATACATACCTACCTACCTACCTACCTACCTGCATACATACATACATACATACCTACCTACCTACCTGCCTACCTGCCTACATGCCTACATGCCTACATGCCTACATGCATACATACATGCATACCTACATACACGTGTATATGTGTGTTCCTGATAACTGTCTAAAGGGGCAGCTAGCCTATATAACTATGTATTGAGATACTGGTCTACATCCAGTAAAAAGAAGAGGATACTGTAATGCCCACTCAATTACCATTCTGTCTCTTATATGTAAACAGGATGACCACCGGCATCTGAACCAGTTCATTGCGCATGCAGCCCTCGATTTGGTGGATGAAAACATGTGGCTGTCTAACAACATGTACCTGAAAACTGTGGACAAGTTCAACGAGTGGTTCGTCTCTGCCTTTGTCACTGCAGGACATATCTTTTTCTAGCTTTTACCCAATACCTACAGATACAGTTGAAGTCGGAAGTTTACATACACTTAGGTTGGAGTCATTAACACTCGTTTTTCAACCACTTCACAAATTTCTTGTTAACAAACTATAGTTTCGGCAAGTCGGTTAGGACATCTACTTTGTGCATGACACAAGTAATTTTTCCAACAATTGTTTTCAGACAGATTATTTCATTTCCAGAGGGTCAGAAGTTTACATACACTAAGTTGAGTGTGCCTTTAAACAGCTTGGAAAATTCCAGAAAATTATGTGATGGCGTTAGAAGCTTCTGCTATGCTAATTGACATCATTTGAGTCAATTGGAGGTGTACCTGTGGATGTATTTCAAGGTTTACCTTCAAACTCAGTGCCTCTTTGCTTGACATCATGGGAAAATTTTAAAAATCAGCCAAGACCTCAGAAAAAGATTGTAGACCTCCACAAGTCTGGTTCATCCTTGGGAGCAATTTCCAAACGCCTGAAGGTACCACGTTCATCTGTACAAACAATAGTACGCAAGTATAAACACCATGGGACCACGCATCCGTCATACCACTCAGGAAGGAGACGCGTTCTGTCTCCTAGAGATGAACATACTTTGGTGCGAAAAGTGCAAATCATTCCCAGAACAATAGCAAAGGACCTTGTGAAGTTGCTGGAGGAAACAGGTACAAAAGTATCTATATCCACAGTAAAACGAGTCCTATATCGACATAACCTGAAAGGCCGCTCCACAATGAAGAAGCCACTGCTCCAAAACCTCCATTAAAAAAGCCAGACTACGGTTTGCAAATGCACATGGGGACAAAGATCGTATCTTTTGGAGAAATGTCCTCTGGTCTGATAAAACAAAAATAGAACTGTTTGGCCATAATGACCATCGTTATGTTTGGAGGAAAAAGGGTGAGGCTTGTAAGCCGAAGAACACCATCCTAACCGTGAAGCACGAGGGTGGCAGCATCATGTTTTGGGGGTGCTTTGCTGCAGGAGGGACTGGTGAACTTCACAAAATAGATGGCATCATGAGGCAGGAAAATTATGTGGATACATTGAAGCAACTTCTCAAGACATCAGTCAGGAAGTTAAAGCTTGGTCGCAAATGGGTCTTCCAAATGGACAATGACCCCAAGCATACTTCCAAATTTGTGGCAAAATGGCTTAATGACAACAAAGTCAAGGTATTGGAGTGGCCATCACAAAGCCCTGACCTCAATCCTATAGAAAATTTGTGGGCAGAACTGAAAAAGTGTGTGCGAGCAAGGAGGCCTACAAACCTGACTCAGTTAACCCAGCTCTGTCAGGAGGAATGGGCCAAAATGTACCCAATTTATTGTGGGAAGCTTGTGGAAGGCTACCCAAAACGTTTGACCCAAGTTAAACAATTTAAAGGCAATGCTACCAAATACTAATTGAGTGTATGTTAACTTCTGACCCACTGGGAATGTGATGAAAGAAATGAAAGCTGAAATAAATCATTCTCTCTACTATTATTCTGACATTTCACATTCTTAAAATAAAGTGGTGATCCTAACTGACCTATTACAGGGAATTTTTACTATGATTAAATGTCAGGAATTGTGAAACTGAGTTCAAATGTATTTGGCTAAGGTATGTGTAAACTTCTGACTTCAACTGTAAGTAAGTAGCCTTGTCTGAGCCAGAATAGTCCATAGTGCAGGAGCATATCTCCTGTTTCTGCAGCTTGATTCAACAGCTACAATTCAACTCTACATAGGATGCTAGTCTATCACAGGGACATACTCCCAATATTGAGTGCCAGGCAGAGAACCATTGGGTCCTGTTTTTTTTTGTCTTTGGGATCTAGTAATGAATGGTGTGGCTGTTGAGCAAGTTGAGGAGACTTAATTAGGAGACTTGTTACCTTAGATTGTAAACTGTCATGGTCAAAACATATTGATTCAATGGTTGTAAAGATGGGGAGAGGTCTGTCTGTGATAAAGAGATGTTCTGCTTTTTTGACACCACACTCCGCAAAGCAGGTCCTGTATGCTCTAGTTTAATCTTTATTTAATCTTATTGTTCAGTCATATGATCAAGTGCTGCAAAGAAAGACTTAGTTAAGCTGCAGCTGGCCCAGAACAGTGGCATGTTTTGCTCTTCATTGTAATCTGAGGGCTAATATCAATAGTGTGCATGCCAGTTTCTCTTGACTAAGAGTTGAGGAAAAACTGACTGCATCGTTTCTTGTTTTTATAAGAAATATTAATGTGTTGGAAGTTCCAAATAGTTTGCATAGTCAACTTACACACTGCACTGACACACACACTTACCCCATCAGACATGCCACCTGGTGTATTTTCATAGTCCCCAGGTCCAGAACAATTTCAAGCAAACATACAGTATTATACAGAGCCATTATTGCATGGAACTCCCTTCCATCTCATATAGAGAAAGTGAACAGCAAACCTGGTTTAAAAAAATAAAGCAACACCTCACGTCACAACACCTCTCCCTCATGTGACCTACTTTTTGTGTGTATGTACTGACATGTATATGTAACTGAGAGCTGCACACACACTACATGTTAAAATACTTTACATACATTTAAAAATATTGTCTGTAATGTATTTTTTTGCTATGTGTCGGACCCCAGTAAGACTCGCTGTCGCCATTGGCATCGGCTAATGGGGATCGTAATAAAATCAAGACTTGACTGGGGATTGAACCCACAACCTACAAATTTCAGGGCGGACACCAACCACAAATCCACAGAGACCTATATAGCCCTCTGGAAACATTGCAACAAAACATAAATATTATGTCTACAGTGTTGAATTCAACAAATCGTCATTGTTACAAAGGGCGCAGACAAATAATTAGTGTGTTCGTGTGTGTTCCATTTTTCCCTTAACCATCTCCATCACATATGAGATTCATCATGCTTCATGATGTACGACAAGAAGATGGTATCAAAAACTTCTTCAATGACGTGTATGATTTATACATTAAGGTGAGTTATCCTTTCTATAAACAGTATGTTCATGTATAATTCATATTCTGATGATTTATTCTTGTTCATTCTGTGCTCTTTTCCAGTTTGCAATGAATCCTTTCTATGAAACCAATGCTCCAATCCGGTCGACGGCATTTGACAGGAAAGTACAGTTCCTTGGAAAGAAGCACCTCTTGAGCTGATGAACTAACCTGGACAACATGGTTGTGTAGCTTTTTTAATGTCTTCATTGTGTGCAGTTTCCAGTTGAAATATGTTTTAAGACATACATAATATAAAAATAATTTGTCTATGATCACCTGTTGTATGTCTTATAAATTCAGTATGTATTACTGATACTTCCCAACCACTGTATAAAAGCTATTGTAAGCATGGAACATTGTTGCATAATGAATGAATGGTACACTTCTTCAATGACGTGTATGATATATATATATTTACAAAAGTATGTGGACACCCCTTCAAATTTGTCGATTCAGCAATTTCAGCCACACCCATTTTTTGACAGGTGTATAAAATCGAGCACACAGCCATGCAATCTCCATAGCTAACACTTGCAGTAGAATGGCCTTACTGAAGAGCTCAGTGACTTTCAATGTGGCACCATCATAGGATGCCACCTTTCCAACAAGCCAGTTTGTCAAATTTCTGCCCTGCTAGAGCTGCGCAGGTCAACTGTTCAAGTGCTGTTATTGTGAAGTTAGAAAGTCTAAGAGCAACAATGGCTCAGCAGTGAAGTGGTAGGCCACACAAGCTCACTGAAAGGGACCGCCGAGTGCTGAAGCGTGTAAAAATTGTCTCCTAGGTTGCAACAATCACTACCGAGTTCCTAACTGTTTGTCGGGAGCTTAATGAAAGGGGTTTTCATGGCTGAGCAGCTGCACACAAGCCTAAGATTACCATGTGCAATGCCAAGCATCGGCTGGAGTGGTGTAAAGCTCGCCGCCATTGGATTCTGGAGCAGTGGAAAAGCGTTCTCTGGAGTGATGAATCACGCTTCAAAATCAGACGGACTAATCTGGGTTTCGCAGAGGCCAGGAAAATGCTACCTGCCCAAAATGCATAGTGCCAACTGCAAAGTTTGGTGGATAAGGAATAATGGTTTGGGCCAGGTCCCTTAGTTCCAGAAAAGATCAATCTTAATGCTACAGCATACAATGACATTCTAGACGATTCTGTGCTTCCACCTTTGTGGCAACAGTTTGTGATAGACCATTTTCTGTTTCGTCATGACAATGCCCCTGTGCACAAAGCGAGGTCCATAGAGAAATGGATTTTTGAGATCAGTGTGGAAGAACTTGACTGGCCTGCACAGAGCCCTGACCTCAACCCCATGAAATCCCTTTGGGATGAATAGGAACACTGACTGCGAGCCAGACCTAATCGCCCAACATCAGTGCCCGACCTCACTAATGCTTTTGTGGCTGCTGCGGGGACTTGCTTCCATTCAATGTTCCAACATATAGTGGAAAGCCTTCCCAGAAGATTGGAGGCTGTTACAGCAGCAAAGGGGGGACCAACTCCATATTAATGACCATGATTTTGGAACGAGATGTTCGACGATCAGGTGTCCACCTACTTTTGGTAATGTAGTGTATGTGTGAGTGCCACCAGAATGTTGTTTGCAAGTTTGATAATAATGACAAGGTTTGTATGAGGCTTTTCTCTGAACTTGAATGAGCTTGTTAAACACTAGCCCATTCAAAAGACGGTAATGTTAAACATTCACAAAGCATGCCGCCTTAGGGGAATTCTCTGGCGCTGCCCAAATGCTCTGTGCAACTATGCCCTGCACACAATAGTTTTGGAAACATTTGCAACCTTTCATATAAGCTAGAAATAATTTTTCAAATACAAAAAACACAACGTACGCAGTTCAGGAAAGTTGCACCCGGCTGTATTTTGTGGAACACTCAAAATCTGGAGTGGCATGTGTCGTAGCCGGCTGCAACTTTGCTAAACTGCGAAAAGTAAGTGTACCTTTTTGTATTTGAAAGATTCTTTCTTGCTTGTATGAAAGTTAAGTTCCAAAGGTTTCCAAAAATGCATTACAATTGAGGCGTATTTGCTTTGAAACAGAGCGTCTGGATTGTAGTTCACATGGAGGTAGCTGTGGTCCGTACCATTGGCTGAGAAGCCAAAAGGGTGGCCGACTGCAAGCTGGTTATACCCCCCCCTTGGGTTCTTGAGAGCTAGTTAAATCGATGTAAATTTGGGTGAGTTTACACAGGTAGCCCAATTCTGATGAGATCTGCTCTGATTGGTCAAAAGACCCATTGTTGGCAGAATATCAGAATTAGGCTGCCCATGTAAACTAAGCCATTCATTCATGAGGTTTGTGAAATGCTCTGAATCACTGTCCAGTTTCTCTGATTAAATACTATCATTAAAATAATTTGGGGATTTCCTCTGGTGATCTTGTTCCAAATAATTCACTGGTTTACATGTTTGTGCCATACAAAGTAATGTTGATTCACCAATCAATTTCTGCTAAACTGAAATCGCATGACAATTGACTGAGGGAATGGTCTGCCTGTAATGGGCTCTTTATGAATGCAACAATCACACCAAACATTTCTCAATGACTTCCTGCTGAAGTCTTACTCTGATATCAAGTGTTTATTTTCATAATTTGTAGGGTTTTTTTCATAGTGGGGAAGAAATACAAACATGTTTTCAGGGGAAATTATTCATTCATGGAGTTTATTCAAATAACATTTTCCATTCAACTTTCATTCCAATCATTCTGGACAACACTGCTGTAGCTAAATAATATGAAAGTGTTCTCAGCACTCTACCTGAATTAGATGAAATATGAATGAGGAATTTGTGATAATGTACAACACTGTAAAATCAATAAACTGTTGAAATCCAAAGTCTTAGTATCAAAACTATACTAGCAAGTAAGAAAATGAAATTGATCTCCATAAATGTAAATAAAATGCATGTAAGATTAGATGTCCATAGAAAAACTGGCAGTGGGTTTTGCTGATGACATGACGGTGGTAGGCCTGATAACTGACGATGATGAGACTGCCTATAAAGAGGTCAGTGACCTGGTAGTATGGTGCCAGCACAAAAACCTCTCCAATGTCAGAAAGACAAAGGATCTGATCGTGGACTACAGGAAACGGAGGGCTGAGCACACCCCCATCCACGGGGCTGTAGTGGAACAGGTCGAGAGCTTCAAGTTCTTTGGTGTCCACATCACTAAGGAATGAACATGGTCCACACACACCAACACCGGTTGTGAAAGCACGACAGTGCCTCATTCCCCTCAAGAAGCTGAAAAGATTTGGCATGGGCCTTCAGTTCTACAGCTGCACTAACTCTTGACTCATTACATACAGTGCTGCTAATGTTAATTATCTATCCTGTTGCCTAGTCACTTTACCCCTACCTGTATGTACATATCTACCTCGTACCCCTGCAAATAGACTCAGTACTGGTACCCCGTGTATATAGCCAAGTTATCGTTACTCAGATTTATTCAGCATTGTTAGGAAGGGCCCGTAAGTAAGCATTTCACTGTTTACAAAGCATGTGACAAATACAATTTGATTTGAGGTACATGCAGCATATTACTTTGTTCAGTCATATCCACCTAATTATCACCCATCTTAATTACAATTATCCAAGATATTGGATCACTGAAATTCTGGTATGATGAAAAAAACAATTCTTTACAAACTATTAGTGGTAGTGAGCATAAAATGTCATGCAGTACATACACATAGGATACCAACTCAACTATTTATTGAACATTACTCATCTCTTATCCTTCTGTGCAGGTGTTAAAACATGGAGTCCATTACATAATAACTCATTAATTACGGTATGTTGAGAACAAATATCGCAAGGCCAGCAAGTTGTATAGAATTCTCAGCACCTATAATAAACAGTAATAAATCATAAGCCTTCATTTCTGCTTACATTTCTCCCTCTACAATAAAGTAGTGCCAGTAAACCTTGAACTTAATCAAATAAAAATACTGCATAAATTACTCTATGAACATTTGTTGTTATAAATATATTATGTATATTCCTAATCCCATTCAGGTCAGTTGATTAAAGTGACTTGCTTTTAAAGTATCACATTTGGGGTCATATCTCTGGATAAGGTCCTCAATACAATTTGAATGCAATCAAATATATGTTCACTGGTAAGGCAGCACATCTCAACCTTGGTTTCAGTCACAGTGTAAGAAACCCTTTCTACAAAAAAATAAAAAATTAACTTAGTGGGACATGAATTGGAAATTAAACTTTGGAAATATATTTCTGGCAACCACATTGTTGTAATACGTTTTAAGACTATATAATTCAAATACAGCAGATTGAAATTATAATGCATTTCTTGGAATCTGACAAATAATACCATTCTTCAGTACCCTCTTCACATCAATGAGTCCAGAGACCAACAAGCCCAGTGGATTATCATCCACAGACACTAGCCAGTGTTTGCACATGTTATTTGAGAGAGCATGAGTGTTGGTAAGCCTGTGTGTCTTCCTAGCTCCAGTTCTTTGTAGGTTGTAGGCCCTACATTATATCAACAGCAGGAAGCACTGGAGCGGGGCTTTCTGTGGAGGTTAACTGTGTCTGTGGGGATGAGGTGGTCTGCCCTCTCCTCCATGGCTAGCACATTCCGCACCGCCTCCTCAAAAGCTATAGCTACGTTGGTGGAATCCTTGGCACTGGTCTCATAGTAAGGGTGATTGCCATTATCTCGACACCACTGTTGAGCATCCTCAGCAGACACCTGTCTCTCTGTCACATCCACCTTGTTCCCCAGCACCACGAAGGGGAACTTCTCGGGCTCCTTGACGTCGGCGTAGTAGATGAACTCCTTTTTCCAGTTGGCCAGGTTGTGGAAGCTCTGGTTGTCATCCACGCTGAAGGTGAGCAGGCAACAGTCGGAGCCGCGGTAGAAGGGAGTCCTGAGGCTGCGGAAACGCTCCTGTCCAGCAGTGTCCCAGATCTGCATGGTGACCAGACGGCTGTCCACTTCCAGGTCCTTGTTGAGGAACTCCACGCCGATGGTGTGGAAGAGGTGCGTGTCAAACTTGTTGGTGACGTAGCGGTTCATGAGGGAGCTCTTCCCCACTCCTCCGTCTCCCAGCAGGATGACTTTCAGCAGGGATGACTTGGCGGTCATGGCTCTTAAACGACACGTGGACTCTTCGTCTGGAGAATAGGACCTTGAGGACAGTAATGTGTAACTAACAACTGTAGCACAATAGCCTTCAAGTTTCTCAAACCTGTTTTTCCACCTAAAAAGTATATGTCTAGGAGCTAGACTTACCTTTACTGCTCAGCGTAGATATTCTGAAACCTATGGAAAACACTTGAATGTTATCACTATATCTTATAACAACTAAACACTAGTCAAATCACACAAATAGGGAGAGGTGAAATGTGGTTGACCTTCACCAAAGAGACTTGACTTACCCGTGAATTATTGAAGCCTCCCTCGGTCTCAGCTGGCCCGGATCATGTGCTACAGACAATGGCCGGGTTCTTAGTCACGTGTGTCTGTTTCGCGTCGGTCATTATAATGTGAAGCATAGTCAACATTCAAAGAGCTGGAATGAAATATTAGCAAGCAATGTGTTGACTGAACCTTCAAGTATAGCTACATAACACAAACATTCAGTACAGTGACTGCACAGCTGTCTGTATTACCAGCCTTTTTTTACAAAACATACCGATACATAGTTAAACTGACAAGTCATAGCTACTGTTTGCTAACAGTAGTTAACATGTTAAATTTCTAACTAGTTAGCAAGCTAATGTTAGTTATTATTGTATAACTAACGTTAGCTAAATAGCTAGGTAATTATGACACGGAAGAAAAAAAATCGCGGTGAAATATTGTTTGTAACGAACTTATAATAAAATAGGGCGCACCGCCCTCACAACAGGCTGAGGTTGGATGACAATCAATATTTAGCTAGCTTTGTTATGCTAGTTAGCCTAGCTACTATAGCTATTAAGCATGCTGAAAATGATTTAGCAAACGTTAGCTAGCTAAACCTTCAGACACTTAGTTACCTTACCGTTGGTAAGTTTTGAAGAACACATCCAAGGACTGTGATAGTTAAAAGCTTTTTTTCAAGCTGTCAATTGTTTGGCTTCGATAGGAGTTAGCTAACGTTAACTAGCTGGTTCTCGCTCGCTCAACACTGATGGCTGCGTTGGCGGGCTAGCCTCTGTTTCCACTCATGTGACCCAAGAAGTCTCGAGCTTTTTACAGTACTGTCAAATATTTTCGAGTCTCATCACTCAGTTCACAATAGTAGATCATTTATTATAAAAAGCAATTTTAAACGAATGCAACTATGCTGGTGACTGTTTTAGCCATAGAGATTGATAGAGGACTCATCTTTGTATCTGTGCTATATAGCATCTGTGCCAGTATTGAGGCTATCTCCACGTTAAATTAGTACATCTTCTTTATGATTGGCTGATCTTTCCTGATGACCCAGTTGGACATGACTCCAACAGGGTCACCAGGTGGGATCAGCCAATAAAGTTGGATGTCCCACCCAGTTGGCTACATTAAATGGCGGAAGCCCTCAATGGAAGGAGCCAGGTTTCCTGTTTAGAAGCACAGTTTCAGGGGCTACAGTTTTGCTTAGGTACTGCAGTTTAACTGACGCCCGGCCCAGAAATACCATTTCTATACACTCCCATATAGTGAAATCAGATTAGAATATTCCTAATTAGACACTTTAGTCATCACCTTTTTTCACAATACATCCATTGAATTACTCAAATAATTGTTGCGAAGGCCGACAATGTTAAATGTTTTTTCATCCAATGTTTGCCATGTTTTTAGGTGACGTGATGACATTGTCACTGTTCGCACTGCTCCCTGTGCACACTGAGTGCTACCCGGATATAGACTGTCCATGAATCAGTGTTTGCAAACGTGAGTAGATTACCTTGAAAACAACGGTCAGACATCTTGAACGCAGCCTCCAGTTCTTATTATACCAATGGCGTTGCCCATGCTAAAATTGCCCTTTGGCCACTAGAGGTCTCTATCATTTTCTATGGTTTTAGCCAGTAAATAGCTAGCTAGCTGCAGTACTCAATCAACACCACTTCTGATAATTACAGAAACAGAGCCACCAGAGGGCGATAAACACACGGTAGACAGGACTAGATCAGTACCAAAATCAAGCTACTTTTTTCATAACTTTTGACCAGAGGACAGAAAGTTAAAAATAAAGCATTAGCCCGGTAAATTGGTTACGATTATTTATGATTTCTAACATTGTAGGCCCATATTTTACACAGTCTGACAGCTGATTTGATGTCTGTAGTAGGCCTAATATTTTCATGGTGTTGTCTATTAAAGAGTAAAAACTGGCCAATTAAAGATAATTTTTCTTTTGCAATGTCTATGGAACACATTCCACTACATCAGTGGTTGCCAACCAGAGGACCCCTGGGGGAACTTGAGAAGACTCATGAGACAGACCCTAGGTCTACTGAATATAGGCCTATTGGTAAAATGCACACAAGATATTTCAGGGGTACTCCAGGCAGAGCAAAATCCAGTTGGTGGTACAGTAACTGAAAAAGGTTTGGAATTACTGCCCCTAAGGCTTTTCCACTACCCACTCATTTGTTTTAAGTGAACATGTGTTGCTTTCTGTGAGAATGAGTTTGGAAAACAGCATTTCAATAGCAGTAGTGCTGAGCGATTAAAGTCCCATGATGGTAGTGACTTCCCTTACTGCTTATTAACTATTATTTATTCACATTACTTTACATTAATAAAATATTTCAGTTGTTGTATATGTTACATTTATTTTATTTGACGACTTCATTATTTAATTCCAAGTCATCTCTGTAACGTCATGGGGCTCCCGAGTGGCGCAGCGGTCTAAGGCACAGTGTTAGAGCCGTCACTACAGACCCTGGTTTGATTCCAGGCAGTATCACAACCGGCTATGATTGGGGGTCCCGTAGGGGGCGCACAATAGGCCCAGTGTCGTCCGGGTTATGGTTTGGCTGGGGTAGGCCGTCATTGTAAATAAGAAGTTGTTCTTAACTGACTTGCCTAGTTAACGTTCTCAAGTCGCCCTCTACCGGCGGCGTCATTGTGATGCCCTAAAGTGGTGATAGACTCCGTCCAGAATGACTAGGTTTAACTACTGTTTTGTCTAAATTACACTATATGTAACAGTATAACTTTAAACCGTCCCCTCGCCCTGAAACGGGCGCGAACCAGGGACCCTCTGCACACATCAACGACGGTCGCCCACAAAGCATCGTTACCCATCGCTCCACAAAGGCCACGGCCCTTGCAAAGCAAGGGGCAACACTACTTAAGTCTCAGAGCAAGTGACGTAACTGATTGAAATGCTACTAGCGCGTACCCGCTAACTAGCTAGCCATTTCACATCCGTTACACTCACCCCCCTTTCAACCTCCTCCTTTTCTGCAGCAACCAGTGATCCGGGTCAACAGCATCAATGTAAGAATATAACTTTAAACCGTCCCCTCGCCCCGACACGGGCGCGAACCAGGGACCCTCTGCACACATCAACAACGG
Source organism: Salvelinus fontinalis (assembly GCF_029448725.1). Lineage (NCBI taxonomy): Eukaryota > Metazoa > Chordata > Actinopteri > Salmoniformes > Salmonidae > Salvelinus > Salvelinus fontinalis. The sequence continues at coordinate 4,312,344 of NC_074683.1, forward strand.
TTGCCCACGAAGCACGGTCGTTACCCATCGCTCCACAAAGGCCGAGGCCCTTGCAAAGCAAGGGGCAACACTACTTAAGTCTCAGAGCAAGTGACGTAACTGATTGAAATGCTACTAGCGCGTACCCGCTAACTAGCTAGCCATTTCACATCCGTTACATATAGTGCCTGGAAATACGATGTCATTGCTAAAGTAGTCATATTTAGTATGAAACAACTTTTCCAGCATTATCGTGTTGTCAAATTTACTTTAGACAGCACAGTTTGTCAAAAATAGCTAGCAATGCTAATGTTAGCTAGCTATAACCCTCCAGTTTAGCTAACAATCTAATGTTATACTGCATCTAAAGTCAATCTGGCATCATGAAAATAGTGACAAAAGGTTTTCCTACTAGTTATTGGCCTCCTTTTGAATGCCATTGTATTTCAAAGCCACAGTTTAATTTTTTTTTTAATGTAACCTTTATTTAACTAGGCAAAGTCAGTTAAGAACAAATTCTTATTTACAATGATGGTCAAAACCGGACGACGCTGGGCTAATTGTGTGCCGCCCTATGTGACTCCCAATCACGGCAGGATGTGATACACCCTGGATTCAAACCAGGGACTGTAGTGATGCCTTCTGTACCATATGCAGTGCCGTAGACCGCTGCGCCACTCGGGAGCACTGTAATGCACTTTTGATGAAATCTTCATCAGCGCTCATTGACAATGCATTAAGTAGAATACTCAGTCGGGCATCAGTCCAAAACAATAACGTTCAAAACAATATTGTGAAAAAACATGCAACCCATGAATAGAGCTGCTGCCTATACTGTCTGACAAAATCACTATTTTAGTAGTTCATAGTATATATATTTTATGACTGCTGAATACCAACTATTAATCACTTAATAGTTGGGAGAAATACCTTGTGAAGCAACTGCTTTCTGTCCCTCTCAATCACGCATTCTCTCTTCTCTCCATCTCTGTGTCTGCTCCACACAGAAGAGACAAGTAGGCGGGCTCAATGGATTATGGTCATTGTAGTTAAATACCATGTTTTCTGCGCTAAACTATATTGAATATTGGCCAGTTGGAAACTACAACCCCCTACTACATCGCACAGTTCTAGTTTAATCTGATTTATCTGTCGAGAAACTGTGCATCTAGCTCACAGATTTTTTTTTTGAAGTAATGGAATTCAAATAATTGAACCGACATCAATAATTAGTAGTTTAAAAACCTACAAATAACAGAAATGTTGGTTTATCGCTCACTAATATCTAGCAGTTATGACAGATCAAGCTTGGTGTGTGAGAGGTTGTGACCTTTTTAGTATACATGGCCTCATAGACAATCAGCTGGTGACCACAAGCAAAGACCATTAGAATGAAATATGGACAGAGTCCTTATAAAAACATTTTTTATGTATTACGATATGAAAGCACAATTTACAGCAGTTTATTCATTGTTACATACACATATGATCTTAAAAACCGAGTAACCTTCAAGTGAAGACTTCTTGATTAATCTAATATTCATATTTTGATTTCACATAACTACAAGTTGCATGTCTTAGTATATCTTTTTTCTTTCTTTATTGCAGCTACCTGCAGTATTTCACTATCACTTAAAAATGAAAAAGCAACACAATTTTGTTTTTTGTAGACTTTTGTAGACATGCCATATTCTCACATATAAAAATCTGATATTTAATGTGAAAATAATTGAATAAACGAAAAGTATTTGTGAACATTGAAATCCACACTGTATATATGTGTCGGATCATTTATTTCTGGACATTACTCTTTGTCTTGGTGGCTAAAATTAACAGAAAAGTTCAAAAGCACAGTCTCGTAAACGTGCAGAAATCCCTCCACATACCATTGCTCAAACTCTTATGCAACACTTTCCAATGTGGATGGCTGAACAATACTTGTTGCACATACAGTACAGCAAAAATACACCCTTAGTTTGGGATTATGAAGATGTGTTCTCTGAAAAGGGCAGACTAAAGGTAGAGACTTCTGCTCTGCCTCTGGCTGTGAGTTAAACACAGTGGACTGATTCTATGGTGTCACTGAGTTGAGCAGTTTAAAAGATGGCAGCGTCTTCCTCTTGACAGGCGCCTGAGGTCAACACCACGTTGTCCAGCCCAATCTCTCCCCTAACTCCATTCCCACGCTCAGCTTCAAAGATGATCTGCAGAATGAGAGCAAAGATTTTGATGAGATGTTTTGGAAATTGGGACTTGTGTAGTGTATCTTGTTTGCCTGGACAGTGGTCATAGTGGCAAGTGTGGTGATTAAATTAAAAACCTCTCTAAACATTGTGCTAGTAAATACGGCAATCATAGAACATACAGTGTATTGGTAAAGTACTCAGACCCCTTGACTTTTCCACATTTTGTTACGTCACAGCCTTATTCTAAAATTGATTGAATTGTTTTTCCCCTCATCAATCTCACACAATACCCCATAATTGTGTGATACCCCAAAGCAGAAATATACAAACCAAAATATTAAATTTTCAGTTGAAGTCAGAAGTTTACATACACTTAGGATGGAGTCATTAAAACCTGTTTTTCAACCACTCCATAAATGTCTTGTTAACGAACTATAGTTTCGGGAAGTCGGTTAGGACATCTACTTTGTGCATGACACAAGTAAATTTTCCAACAATTGTTTACAGACAGATTATTTCACTTATAACTCACTGTATCACAATTCCAGTGGGTCAGAAGTTTACATACACTAAGTTGACTGTGCCTTTAAACAGCTTGGAAAATTCCAGAAAATGATGTCATGACTTTAGAAGCTTCTGATAGGCTAATTGACATCATTTGAGTCAATTGGAGGTGTATCTGTGGATGTATTTCAAGGCCTACCTTCAAACTCAGTGCCTCTTTGCTTGACATCATGGGAAACTAAAAAGAAGTCAGCCAAGACCTCAGAAACAAATTTGTAGACCTCCACAAGTCTAGTTCATCCTTGGGAGAAATTTCCAAACACCTGAAAGGTACCACGTTCATCTGTACAAACAATAGTATGCAAGCATAAACACCATGGGACCACGCAGCCATCATACCGCTCAGGAAGGAGACGCGTTCTGTCTTCTAGAGATGAACGTACTTTGGTGCGAAAAGTGCAAATCAATCCCGGATTAACAGCAAAGGACCTTGTGAAGTTGCTGGAGGAAACGGGTACAAAAGTATCAATATCCACAGTAAAATGAGTCCTATATCGACATAACCTGGAAGGCAGCTCAGCAAGGAAGAAGCCACTGATCCAAAACCGCCATAAAAAGCCAGACTACGGTTTGCAAATGCACATGGGGACAAAGATCGTACTTTTTGGAGAAATGTCCTCTGGTCTGATGAAACAAAAATAGAACTGTTTGGCCATAATGACCATCGTTATGTTTGGAGGAAAAAGGGGGTTGCTCTTAAGCCGAAGAACACCATCCCAACCGTGAAGCATGTTGTGGGGGGTGCTTTGCTGCAGGAGGGACTGGTGCACTTCACAAAATAGATGGCATCATGAGGGATGAAAATTGTGTGGATATATTGAAGCAACATATCAAGACATCAGTCAGGAAGTTAAAGCTTGGTCGCAAATGGGTCTTCCAAATGGACAATGACCCCAAGCATACTTCCAAAGTTGTGGTATAATGGCTTAATGACAACAAAGTCAAGGTATTGGAGTGGCCATCACAAAGCCCTGACCCCAATCCTCTAGAAAATCTGTGGGCAGAACTGAAAAAGCATGTGCGAGCAAGGAGGCCTACAAACCTGACTCAGTTACACCAGCTCTGTCAGGGGGAATGGCCCAAAATTCACCTACTTCTTGTGGAAGGCTACCCGAAATGATAGACCCAAATTAAATAATTAAAAGGCAGTGCTGGCAGTGCTACCAAATACTAATTGAGTGTATGTAAACCTCTGACCCACTGGAAATGTGATGAAAGAAATAAAAGCTGAAATAAATAATTCTCTCTACTATTATTCTGACATTTCACATTCTTAAAATAAAGTGATGATCCTAACTGACCTAAGACAGGGACTTTTGACTAGGATTAAATGTCAGAAATTGTGAAAAACTGAGTTTAAATGTATTTGGATAAGGTGTATGTAAACTTACGACTTCCACTGTACATAAGTATTCAGACCCTCTACTCAGTACTTTGTTGAAGCACCTTTTGGCAGTGATTACAGCCTCAAATCTTCTTGGGTATGAGGCTACAAGCTTGGCACACCTGTATTTAGGGAGTTTATCCCGTTCTTCTCTGCAGATCCGCTCAAGCTCTGTCAGGTTGGATGGGGAGCGTCTCAGCACAGCTATTTTCAGTTCTCTCCAGAGATGTTCAATCGGGTTCAAGTTGTCTTGGCTGTGTACTAAGGGTCGTTGTCCTGTTGGAAGGTGAACCGTCACCCCAGTCAGAGGTCCTGAGCGCTCTGGAGCAGGTTTTCATCAAAGATCTCCCGGTACTTTGCTCCATTCATCTTTCCCTCGATGCTGTCTAGTCTCCCAGTCCCTGCTGCTGAAAAACATCCCCACAGCATGATGCTGCACCCACCATTCTTCACTGTAAGGATGGTGCTAGGTTTCCTCCCGACGTGACGCTTGGCATTCAGGACAAAGAGTTCTTGGTTTCATCAGACCAGAGAATCTTGTTTCTCATGGTCTGAGAGTCTTTTAGGTGCCTTTTGGCAAACTCCAAGCTGGCTGTCATGTGTCTTTTACTGAGGAGTGGCTGCCGTCTGGCCACTGTACCATAAAGGCCTGATTGGTGCAGAGATGGTTGTCCTTCTGGAAGGTTCTCCCATCTCCACAGAGGAACTCTGGAGCTCTTTCAGAGTGACCATCGGGTTCTTGGTCGCCTCCCTGACCAAGGACCTTCTCCCCCGATTGCTCAGTTTGGCCGGGAGGGAGGGGGGGAGGGGGGGGGGGGGCAGCTCTAGGAAGAGTCTTGGTGGTTCCAAACTTCTTCCATTTAAGAATGATGGGGGGCACTGTGTTCTTGGGGACCTTCAATGCTGCAGAAATGTTTTGTTACCCTTCCCCAGATCTGTGCCTTGACACAATCCTGTCTCGGACCTCTACGGACAATTCCTGCGACCTCATGGCTTGGTTTTTGCTCTGACATGCACTGTCAACTGTGGGTTCTTTTATAGACAGGTGTGGGCAGAACTTTCCAAATCATGTCCAATCAATTGAATTTACCACAGGAGGTCTCCAATCAAGAAACATCTCAAGGTCAATGGAAACAAGCTTGATCAATGGAAACAAGCTGCACCTGAGCTCAATTTTGAGTCTCATAGCAAAGGGTCTGAATCCTTACAGTACCAGTCAAAAGTTTGGACACACCTACTCATTCAAGGGTTTTTCTTTATTTTTACTATTTTCTACATTGTAGAATAATAGTGAAGACATCAAACCCATGAAATAACACATATGGAATCATGTATTAACCAAAATAAGTGTTCAAAGTAACCACCCTTTGCCTTGATGACAGCTTTGCATACTCTTGGCATTCTCTCAACCGACTTAATGAGGAATGCTTTTCCAACAGTTTTGAAGGAGTTCCCACATATTTCTTTGCAGCAATTCGACCATGAAGGCCTGATTCACGCAGTCTCCTCTGAACAGTTGATGTTGAGATGTGTCTGTTACTTGAACTCTGTGAAGCATTTATTTGGGCTGCAATCTGAAGTGCAGTTAACTCTAATGAACTTATCCTCTGCAGCAGAGGTAACTCTGAGTCTTCCTTTCCTGTGGCGGTCCTCATGAGAGCCAGTTTAATCATAGAGCTTGATGGTTTTTACGATTGCACTTGAAGAAAATTCTTGAAATTTTCCAGATTGACTGACCTTCATGTCTTAAAGTAACGATGGACTGTCATTTCTCTTTGCTTATTTGAGCTGTTCTTGCCATAATATGGACTTGGTCTTTTACCAAATAGGGCTATCTTCTATATACCACCCTACCTTGTCATAACACAACTGATTGGCTCAAATGCATTAAGATGGAAAGAAATTCCACAAATGAACTTAAGGCACACCTGTTAATTGAAATGCATTCCAGGTGACTACCTCATGAAGCAGTTTTTATTTATTTGTTTTTATTTAACTAGGCAAGTCAGTTAAGAACAAATTCTTATTTACAAAGACGGCTTAGGAATTCTCTGGTTGAGAGAATGCCAAGAGTGTGCAAAGCTGTCATCAAGGCAAAGGGTGGCTACTTTGAAGAATCTCAAATATATATATATATATACTTTTTTGGTTAGTACATGATTCCATGTGTTATTTCATAGTTTTGATGTCTTCCCTATTATTCTACAATCTTTAAAATAGTTAAAAATAAAGAAAAAACATTGAATAAGTAGGTGTGTCCAAACTTTTGACTGGTACTGTATGTAAAAAAAGGTATTGCTGTTAAATAAATATATATAAATTAGCAAAAATCCTTAACACCTGTTTTCAATTTATAGTTATGGGGTATTGGGTGTAGATGAGGAAAACAATTAATTCAAGAATAGCGCTGTAATGTAAGAAGGGGTCTGAATACTTTCTGAATGCACTGTACCATTATCCGCTGACATTGTCAGCATTCTATGTGTCCTTTATCATTCTAGGTGTTTGAATGGAATGGTAACTTACAGATTCTGGGGCCTGGTTCTTCCAGGCCACAGTGAGCAGTTCTGTCTGCCACTCCTGGTCTTGGCTGCGGCTCTGCTCCCACACCGGGTAGGCATTGTTGTTCAGCAGCACCCGCAGCGAGCCCACCTGGTTTCCAGTGACGCGGTAGTTGAAGGTGAGGCAGAAGCTCCCCTGTTTGGCCCGGTCACTGAGGAGTAGTTTTAGCCTAGCCTGGTCCTTCTTCTCCCCCAGAAGACCACTCATAGCCATGTAGTACTCCATACCTGGGGGTTAGGGATCAGGGAGTGGACACAGGCTGATCAGTGATAGTCGTTAACGTATTACTAACAGCTATTTGGGAATACATAGATTAAGCACAGCAAAGATGTGCCTGTGTTTCCAAGATGGCGTAGCAGTCGGACGTGTGTTTGTCTTGTCCTGCGTAAATAGTCCTCGTATTTTTCGTATACATTTCGTATATATTTTAATTTCACTTTCCATCTAGGAACTGAATATACATTCCTGCAACCCGCCTCACCCAATGTGGTACGGATCTGCTATTTTTTTATACTTTAGAACCGTAACCCCAATCAGAAGCTAGTCAGATAACTAGCTACTAGCTAGTAGTCAGTTAGCCACTGCTGCGGTCTTCACCCTTAACTCGGACACCAGCCAGCTTCAGCTCGGGCCAATACCTGCCAGTCTGCAGGCGCGATATCAACCCAGAGCATATAGGACTGCTTTTTCTCTACCACATCACCGGATTCCTGACGCAAGCTCTGGACAATTACACCGGATCATCGTAGCTAGCTAGCTGCAACCGAGTGGCTACTACTGGCTAACACCTCTGTCCCGAAACAAGCACCAGTTAGCCTTGAGCTAGCCTCGAGCTAGGCCCATCTGCCGGCTAGCCGAAGAGGTCTACCAGCGAATTCTTGGGCTACAATACCTCTTTTGCCAATTGGACTGGACCCTTTATTGCCGAAACGGAGCCCCGCCGATCCATCACGACTGGTCTGCCGACGTAATTGTCCGAGGTGGTTTCAACAGGCTTTTCCATTGCAACGTTTCTGAATACCCATCTGCTAATTATTAGCTGTCTTATCGTAAGTAAGTATAAGTATACCGGACAATTTTTTTCTTTTTTTTCTTGGGTCACTATATCTATTTTGCCAATTGGATCGATCCCCTCTACCACACGGAACCCCACTAATCTACCGACGGAAACGCACGAGGTGACAAAAAAAATTAAAAATAAAAATACACCTCCATCCTATGTTATCTTGCTACCGATAGCCAGCTACCCGGCCAGCTGTCTGGATCGCCGTGACCCCAACCAACCTCTACTCACTGGACCCTTATGATCACTCGATTAAGCATGCCTCTCCTTAATGTAAATATGCCTTGTCCATTGCTGTTCTGGTTAGTGTTTATTGGCTTATTTCACTGTAGAGCCTCTAGCCCTGCTCACTATATATCCAACCTTTCAGTTCCACCACCCACATATGCGATGACATCACCTGGTTTCAATGATGTTTCTAGAGACAATATCTCTCTCATCATCACTCATTACCTAGGTTTACCTCCACTGTATTCACATCCTACCATACCTTTGTCTGTACATTATTCCTTGAAGCTATTTTATCGCCCCCAGAAACTTCCTTTTACTCTCTGTTCTAGTCGTTCTAGACGACCAATTCTCATAGCTTTTAGCCGTACCCTTATCCTACTCCTCCTCTGTTCCTCTGGTGATGTAGAGGTGAATCCAGGCCTTGCAGTACCTAGCTCCACTCCTATTCCCCAGGCGCTCTCTTTTGATGACTTCTGTAACCGTAACAGCCTTGGTTTCATGCATGTTAACATTAGAAGCCTCCTCCCTAAGTTTGTTTTGTTCACTGCTTTAGCACACTCTGCCAACCCAGATGTTTTAGCCGTGTCTGAATCCTGGCTTAGGAAGCCCACCAAAAATTCAGACATTTTCTTTCCTAACTACAAGATTTTCAGACAAGATAGAACGGCCAAAGGGGGTGGTGTTGCAAGGATTGCCTGCAGAGTTCTGTTTTACTATCCAGGTCTGTTCCCAAACAATTTGAACTTCTACTATTAAAAATCCACCTCTCTAAAAACAAGTCTCTCACTGTTGCCGCCTGCTATAGACCACCCTCTGCCCCCAGCTGTGCTCTGGACACCATATGTGAACTGATTGCCCCCCATCTATCTTCAGAGCTTGTGCTGCTAGGCGACCTAAATTGGAACATGCTTAACACCCCAGCCATCCTACAATCTAAGCTTGATGCCCTCAATCTCACACAAATTATCAATGAACCTACCAGGTACCACCCCAATTCCGTAAACACGGGTACCCTCATAGATATCATCCTAACCAACTTGCCCTCCAAATACACCTCTGCTGTTTTCAACCAAGATCTCAGCGATCACTGCCTCATTGCCTGTATCCGTAATGGGTCAGCGATCAAACGACCTCCACTCATCACTGTCAAACGCTCCCTGAAACACTTCAGCAAGCAGGCCTTTCTAATCGACCTGGCCGAGGTATCCTGGAAGGATATTGATCTCATCCCGTCAGTAGAGGATGCCTGGTCATTTTTTTTAAATGCCTTCCTCACCATCTTGAATAAGCATGCCCCATTCAAGAAATTTAGAACCAGGAACAGATATAGCCCTTGGTTCTCTCCTGACCTGACTGCCCTTAACCAACAGAAAAACATCCTATGGCGTTCTGCATTAGCATCGAACAGCCCCCGTGATATGCAACTTTTCAGGGAAGCTCGAAACCAGTATACACAGGCAGTTAGAAAAGCCAAGGCTAGCTTTTTCAAGCAGAAATTTGCTTCCTGCAACACAAACTCAAAAAAGTTCTGGGACACTGTAAAGTCCATGGAGAATAAGAACACCTCCACCCAGCTTCCAACTGCACTGAAGATAGGAAACACTGTCACCACCGACAAATCCACTATAATTGAGAATTTCAACAAGCATTTTTTTAAGGCTGGCCATGCTTTCCACCTTGCTACCGGTCAACAGCACTGCCCTCCCCTCTGCTACTCGCCCACGCCTTCCCCATTTCTCTTTCTCCCAAATACAGTCAGCTGATGTTCTGAAAGAGCTGCAAAATCTGGACCCTTACAAATCATCCGGGCTAGATAATCTGGACCCTTTCTTTCTAAAACTATCTGCTGAAATTGTTGCCACCCCTATTACCAGCCTTTTCAACCTCTCTTTCGTGTCATCTGAGATCCCCAAAGATTGGAAAGCAGCTGCGGTTATCCCCCTCTTCAAAGGGGGGGACACTCTTGACCCAAACAGCTACAGACCTATATCTATCCTACCCTGCCTTTCTAAGGTCTTCGAAAGCCAAGTCAACAAACAGATTACCGACCATTTCGAATCCCACCATACCTTCACCGCTATGCAATCTGGTTTCAGAGCTGGTCATGGGTGCAACTCAGCCACGCTCAAGGTCATAAACGATATCTTAACCGCTATCGATAGGAAACAGTACTGTGCAGCCATATTCATTGACCTGGCCAAGGCTTTTGACTCTGTCAATCACCACATCCTCATCGGCAGACTCGACAGCCTTGGTTTCTCTAATGATTGCCTCGCCTGGTTCACCAACTACTTCTCTGATCGAGTTCAGTGTGTCAAATCGGAGGGTCTGTTGTCCGGACCTCTGGCAGTCTCTATGGGGGTGCCACAGGGTTCAAGTCTTGGACCGACTCTCTTCTCTGTATACATCAATGATGTCGCTCTTGCTGCTGGTGAGTCTCTGATCCACCTCTACGCAGACGACACTATTCTGTATACTTCTGGCCCTTCTTTTGACACTGTGTTAACAACCCTCCAGGCGAGCTTCAATGCCATACAACTCTCCTTCCGTGGCCTCCAATTACTCTTAAATACAAGTAAAACTAAATGCATGCTCTTCAACCGATCGCTGCCTGCACCTGCCCGCCTGTCCAACATCACTACTCTGGACGGCTCTGACTTAGAATATGTGGACAACTACAAATACCTAGGTGTCTGGTTAGACTGTAAACTCTCCTTCCAGACTCACATCAAACATCTCCAATCCAAAGTTAAATCTAGAATCGGTTTCCTATTCCGCAACAAAGCATCCTTCACTCATGCTGCCAAACATACCCTTGTAAAACTGACCATCCTACCAATCCTCGACTTCGGTGATGTCATATACAAAATAGCCTCCAAAACCCTACTCAATAAATTGGATGCAGTCTATCACAGTGCCATCCGTTTTGTCACCAAAGCCCCATATACTACCCACCACTGCGACCTGTACGCTCTCGTTGGCTGGCCCTCGCTTCACACTCGTCGCCAAACCCACTGGCTCCAGGTCATCTACAAAACCCTGCTAGGTAAAGTCCCCCCTTATCTCAGCTCGTTGGTCACCATAGCAGCACCTACCTGTAGCACGCGCTCCAGCAGGTATATCTCTCTGGTCACCCCCAAAACCAATTCTTCCTTTGGCCGCCTCTCCTTCCAGTTCTCTGCTGCCAATGACTGGAACGAACTACAAAAATCTCTGAAACTGGAAACACTTATCTCCCTCACTAGCTTTAAGCACCAGCTGTCAGAGCAGCTCATAGATTACTGCACCTGTACATAGCCCATCTATAATTTAGCCCAAACAACTACCTCTTTACCTACTGTATTTATTTATTTTGCTCCTTTGCACCCCATTATTTCTATCTCTACTTTGCACCTTCTTCCACTTCCAAACCAACCATTCCAGTGTTTTTTTACTTGCTATATTGTATTTACTTCGCCACCATGGCCTTTTTTATATTTTTATTTATTAATATATTTTATTTGCCTTCACCTCCCTTATCTCACCTCACTTGCTCACATTGTATATAGACTTATTTTTCACTGTATTATTGACTGTATGTTTGTTATACTCCATGTGTAACTATGTGTTGTTGTATGTGTCGAACTGCTTTGCTTTATCTTGGCCAGGTCGCAATTGTAAATGAGAACGTGTTCTCAATTTGCCTACCTGGTTAAATAAAGGTGAAATAAATAAATAAAATAAAAAAAGAGCAACTTCTGGAAGATAGATTCAGATGATCATGTGGATAATAAAATATTTACCTTATTGGTCATTGTATAAACATATATGCATCTACAAGGCAAATATAGGAGGTAGAAATACTATTAATGCCCCATTAGCATTATGCTATGTACCGTTTTCATGGTAGGACACGCTCCAGTCGACGTTATCGTCCTTGTCCTGCACCCACTCACAAGCACCCTGATCAAAGTTGCAGTCCATGAGGAACTCTGGAAGGCACAGACAGATGTCAACGATTCACAGTAATTAGAAAGGTATTATTTATTACCCACCTTATGTCAACAACTTAACCAAGGATTACCTTCCTGGGCTGGAGTTATTTCAATCTCTTTGACTTCTGTTGGAGGACCAAATACCGACTCAAAGTCCTCTGGAACTGCTTTGGGAGAGAGAGAACTCCGTTATGATATGGTCCATCAAATGTCAAGATAATGTAGTTCACTTCTGCTGAAAGCACAAAAAGACCAGACATAAGACATATTGAAACAGGATATTAACCACCTTGATTAGTGTGTATGTATAACCTTGTCTAAACAGTTATGAATGCTTAATATTGCTCTATCAAAACAAGCCATTTCAGATCCAAGCATTCTTCTGAAGATATGTGGTCCATGGAGATCATCCAGATGATTATGCAGTGGAAAGATTTCCCATCATAAAACAAAAGCCAGTCAGGGAAGTGGAAGCCTACAAGTGGAAGCCTGCCCTGTTGACATTTAGGATATTATAACTGAAGCATCTTAAAGCTCTCCCAACAAACTTCCCCCTTCACTGAGTTGCTCTAGACAACCAGATGTACAGCGGCTTTGCTAATTGAACCTGCCCAGCCAGAGTGGGTTGGTGTTTGAGGGGATTTGAAGAGCTGATGACAGACTTTCTCTGTCAGGGAGTCAGGTCTGTTTGCGCAACAGCTGTTCTGGGGGATGATAATAAAAGGCTTGGAGTCTCTGCAACCCCCCCCCCCCCCCCCCCCCCCCCCTAGTGGATGGGGAGTAGAGGCGCAGGGAGAGCTGTGTGTATCCCAAGGCGCTCATATGGCGGCAGTGGAATTCCTCCATGGAGCTGATGAATGTCTCGGGGCCTGTCTCCTCTTGCTATTTGAGTCATCCTGACGAAGGCTCAGGCTGCTGTCTCACTTGTTTCCTTAAAGAGATCAACATTAGCGGCGAAAGGCAGCCTTGTTACTGTCTCACTGAGAGGCATACCATCACGTGTGATCCTTTGCCCACACTCATCTTAAGATGAAGAGCCAATAATAATAATAATAATCCTAGCTATCTAAACCAAATAGCTACAGAGGCAACTTAAAGGCATGTGTGTTTTATCCCAAGAGCTATGAACTCCACTGTTTCTGTTGTATCTATGTTGTATCTGCACAAAAGGATTGATTTGGCATGAAAGGCATATTTCATTGCTTTTATGCATCCTGGCCTCATTATACTCATCTCTATGCTACGGTATCTCCTCAGCAGTGGATGGCTCATAATAATGGCTGGAACAGAGTGAATAGAATGGCATCAATACCTGTGTTTGATGTATTTGAAACCATTCCACCCATTCCGCTCCAGCAATTACCACCAGCTCATCCTCCCCAATTAAGATGCCCCCAACGTCCTGTGTTCCTCATGATATGCCGGGGCGGCAGTGGTTAGAGCGTTGGACTAGAAACCGAAAGGTTGCAAGTTAGAATCCCCAAGCTGACAAGGTACAAATCTGTCATTCTGCCCCTGAACAATGTAACCCACTGTTCCTATTATTGAAAATAATAGTTTGTTCTGAACTGACTTGCCTAGTTAAAACTTCTTTGGGATAGGTGGGACGGCAGCATCCCACCTCGACAATAGCCAGTGAAATTGCAGAGTGCCAAATTCAAAAACAGAAATACTCCTAATAAAAATTCCTAAAACATACAAGTGTTATACATCAGCTGAAAGATAAACGTCTTGTTAATCCAACCGCTGTGTCAGATTTCAAAAAGGCTTTACGGTGAAAGCAAACCATGCAATTATCTGAGAACAGCGCCCAGCAGACAAATCATTACAAACAGTAACCAGCCAAGCAGAGGAATAACAACAATTCTATCGCTATTTCTGATTTATCACTTACCTTTGATGATCTTCGTATGCTTGCACTCACAAGACTCCATGTTACACAAAATGTTTGTTTTGTTCGATAAAGTCCCTGTTTATGTCCAAAAACCTCAGTTTTGTTGGTGCGTTTTGTTCAGTAGTCCATTGGCACAAAGCGCGGTCACAGCAGGCAGACGAAAAATCTAAAAAATACCATAAAAGTTTGTACAAACATGTCAAACGATGTTTATAATCAATCCTCAGGTTGTTTTTGTCATAAATAATCGATCATATTTCAACCGGACAATAGCTTCGTCAATAGAAAAGGAAAAACAAGAAAGGCGCGCTCTCGGGATCGCGCAGGAGACATCTCTGGATATATCCACTGGCCTCTCATTGAAAGTGGTGTTTCTCCCTAATTTTTCAGAGTAAAAGCCTGAAACAATGCCTAAAGACTGGCCACATATAGTGGAAGCCATAGGGATCACGAACTGCGTCATAAGTCTTTGAATGGTGGATAGGCTTTCAATGGAAAAACAGGCATTTCAAAACAATAGCACTTCCTGGATGGATTTTCCTCAGGTTTTCGCCTGTCATATCAGTTCTGTTATACTCACAGACATTATTTTTAACGGTTTTGGAGACTTTAGAGTATTTTCTATCCAAATCTAGCAATTATATGCATATCCTAGCTTCCTGGCCTGAGTAGCAGGCAGTTTACTTTGGGCACCTCAGTCATCCAAACTTCCGAATACTGCCCCCTATCCTAAAAAAGTTAAATAGAGAAAAATATATATTTATTTCCCACAAGTCAAATGAAATGATCTTCTCTCAAGGGTTTCTACTTGCTTTTCAACTTTCAGTTTCAGCCCATGGCCAGAGAAGGTTAGAGAAGTTATTCTGTTTGACAGTTTGACTGATGGCCTCAGTGCGTCCACCTCTTTCCCAGGCTTGGCTGTGTGGGATTGTCACACTGCTATTCAGCACAGCTGTTTTTCTGGCCTTAGTCTCCTTTCAATGGTCAATGGCAAATGACAGGGGTGAAACAGAATACTCTTTCAAACACTAGGACCAGATCTAGTTTATTACATCAACCAACATGCGTAGAGCATGTACTGAACTATACGCAGCATTTAACACACAGCATTTAACCAGTGGTGGAAAAAGTACCACGTTGTCATTCTTGAGTAAAGGTATAGATACCTTTATAGAAAGTTACTCAAGTAAAAGTGAATGTCAGCCAGTAAAATACTACTTGACCAAAAGTCTAAAAGTATTTGGTTTTAAATATACTTAAGTATCAAAAGTAAATGTAATTGCTAAAATATACTTAAGTATCAAAAGTAAAAATGTAAATCACTTACAATTCATTATGTTTTTAGAATTTATGGATAGTCAGGGGAACACTCAGAGATTATTTACAAAATATTAATTTGTGTTTAGTGAGTCCGCCAGGCCAGAGGCAGTAGGGATGACCATGTGTTCTCTTGATAAGTGTGTGAATGTGACCATTTTCCTGTCCTGCTAAGCATTCAAAATATATATAAATACCACCCAAAAACTACTTAAGGAGTACTTTAAAGTATTTTTACTTAAGTACTTTACACTAATGCATTTAACAGTAACTTAGTTCAACTTCATGGCTGAATATATTCACTCTCTTGCTACATCTTATTTAGGGTTGGAGGTATCACATAACACTGGAAGATCTTTTCTAGCATAAGCTAATGTCTTGTTGTCTTGTCCTCCAACCACATTAGCTATTTATACCTCACAGTATGTGTTGTATTTACAACATGTGAATCTAATATGTGAAAGAGGCCATTCTCTGCTTACCAGGGTTGGGCTCAATTAAACATTTTGGATTTGACTCCCATTCAAATCATGAGTTGAAATTCGAATTTAATTGCACATACCCCACAGGATGTAGAATTGGAGTTTGAGTGACAGGAAGTAGAATTTAATTCAGTTCATTTCAAAGAAATTCCACTCAGTCATAGAACATGACCGTTTAATTGAATCTGACTGGTCACACTGCCAGATACCAAAGAATATATCAAATTTCTCTGAAAACAATGTTCATATACTCCTTCAACTTTAGTGCTTAGAATAGCCTATTTTATTTCCACCAACCATTGCATTTATTTGGCTTCTTTTTAAAGGCATCTTGAGGGTTAAACTAATGCATTCTGGGAAATGTAGTATTTCCCTCATATTTAACAGAATTGAAGTGATTAATGAAATATAATTACTTAGAATATTTGCATACAGGTTTTCTTATGTTTTCCTTGAACATTCATTTCAACAGTTTCCCCAAAAATGATATGCACGTATATAACGACATGTTTGATGATTTACAGTATGTAGAATATTTATATTTGTATAGACTACACCTATATAATGAATAGAAAAGGGATTGGAATTTTATTGAATTTCACTGAATTAAATTTGATTTATTTTAATTCTAAATGTACTACTTCAATTCAAATTCAAGAATTGAACTAGAATTTGAGGCATTCTCAATTTAATTTGAGCCCAACCCTGCTGCTTACTGCGAATTAGCTTTCATTCTAAGCCATAGATCTACTCAGTGCCCAGAACATGAAGCAACAGGCTGAATCCTGACACACACTCAGGTCCAGGGCTTAGAACTGACCTTTTATTGTGGAATGGTAATCCTCAAGTTTACACTGCCTGACATCACATTGCAGCTTTGAGATGTCTTGAACAAGGTTAGAGTCAGAAGGGACTCAATCCATACGTTTAGTCCAGCTAACCGTGGATCTTTAAAGGAATCCAAAGCACTCCCCAGTCCTTGCTGTCTCTGAATAAAACTGTCAAGTGACAGCGGATCATCTGACTCCTATAGATAAAAATAAAAGCTCAGATGTTGTTTATACATAGTTTCCAAGACTTGTGTGCATGCATATGTTTGTATATCAAGTAGAACTGTGTTTGATAAGCGATATAGGTTTTATTGTATACCTCAGGTTTATGTCAAAGACACCTAATAAATAGTACCCTTCATTTTAACAACGACGATGAGTTTAACTCCCTGGCAGTTGACAAGAGATACATAGGACAGATAGATAAGACTAGACTTCCTTCAAGCAAGGCCAAGAAACCTGAGGCCAGCCGGCCGGAGAAATGTGAAGTCAGGTTTGGAAGGGGGGGGGGGGGGGGGGGGTGTAATTAGGCCAGACCTTAGACTCCATAAATTCCCCCTGTCTTGAGACATCTGTAAAATATGTCCAGAGAGGATATACTGTGGGTCTCTGTGAAGGCATGGGGGTAGCTAATAGAAAGAGTAGACAGATGTGCAGCAGGGTCATAGGGTCGTTGTAGGCTACACTAACCCTCACAGAACAGGGCATAGAGCAAAAACCCTGTGATCTAACCTAACTTTGACTGGTAGAGTGTTTGAGAGCATCCTGTTTAGTGTTCTATGATGCCATAGAACATGTGTAACCCTAAATATAACTGAGTGAAAAGAAGAGTATACATCACAAAGTTCTTGCCATTCCTATTTAGCTGACGCAAATGGGGGATAGTATTTCTGAATAACTATGAGTGCTACACGCCACCACAGCAGTAATGGTGTGTGAAAATCCATATGATCAGTGTTGGTGTAATCAGATTTGGGACCACCCACGATGGAAATAAATAGGGGGATTAGTGGGGAGGAGTTAGGGAAAGGAGGCTTACTGAAAACATCTCCTCTTGGATTGAGTTGGTTGTCCACATCTGCCTCCTCCTCGTCCTCTTCTTCCTCCTCCCCTACATTAGTGAAGTCCACCTGGCCCACCTTCTCTGAGCCACCGATGTAGGTCTCACCATCGTAGTCGAAGGGCTGCATACGTATCTGAGGGGGGACGGTCACCTGGGGCTCGGGGATGACATTCTTGATCTGCTCGTTGTCCAGCTTTCCTGGCAGTCTTGGTCTCACTGGGGAGTCTGGGATAGCTGCAGGAAGAAGAACCAGCTCAGACCTCTGGAACTACAATCACAGGTGGAATCTGATGCAGTTATACAAGAGTTTAGGCATAAATCCTGTGTTTATACAGCCATTATAGTTTATAAAGCCATTATAGTTTTTTAAAGCCAAAACGTGTCAGAGAGTATGTCATGGGAATTTTTCTAAATTACTTACCTTGTGTTTTTTATGTATTATTATTATTTATTTTTTATTGGCCCACCCACCAATGGATGGACAAAAATAAATGTTGTTTTTACATCTTTTAATTAATAATTAATCTATTGATGCTAAATCTGCAGAGCTGAGATGGTTGTATTCCCCTTACACATAACATTCTGTTGGCTGCAATATGGAATCGGCACATCGAAATTCTCTTCACAACTTTTTTGCAACCTCTATGGCACTGATGTCAACATTTTGGTCCTTAAAAACTGGTTTATTTTTCTATTCATGACAATTTTTTTGTGTGCCAATTTTTGTCTTTAATAAAGGGCAGACAAACAAGTTCCCACTCCACTAACCTTCTCCATTTTTTGCTGTAATCAGTTGGTTGTAAGTTTGGATAGAACATTTACATATATTTTTGTTAGCTGCACATGTGACATAACTCCACCTTTCCTATTCATAATATAATTAACAAAGATCATTTAAAAAAGGCGATATTTTGAAAAAGGTTCAATTTTCAGGCCATGTTTTAACAAGGGGTGAGCCATTCTTACTAATCTACTGGAGAACGAGTTCAGGTTTATGTATAACTTTTGTCTGACATGCTTTAAGTGAGGTTTAATGCTGTAATTTTGAATAATTTTTATCCCTCCAAACTCATATTCATTATATAAATAAGCATGTTTAAGTATTGTTTTTGATCGCATAATAAAAAATAAAAATGTTCGGCATAACCATAAGTAAATTGGTAAGCTGGGATATGACTAAAGACTTAATTAGACTTACCTTGTTCATTGAAATACATGTATTTCTTTTGTGTAAACATGTTGTCATAGACATGAAAGATGAGCACATAGAGTAGGACGACAGACAGGAATATCATACTCCATGCATGGGAAGCATGACAGCCAGCTTCAGCCATATATACTGTATGTGCTTGCAAAGTCTAAAATGGTTTCATGCTGACTTCTACATGGCAGATCAAGCTGTGTGTGGTGCGGATAGGACGTAGCCAGCCTTGAGCCATGAGAGAGGGAAGAAAGGGGGAGTTCACAAAGCAACAGTGGTAGGTAGGAGGGGGGTGGGGGACGCTGCAGGGCGAGGTGCGAACAGAGGAAGTGGAAAGCCTTGTTGCATTCCATACACATCTCACCATTGAGGAAATTATCATCTGCACTGCCTTTGTCTCCCTGGTCCCAGGAGCTTTGATAAAAGGGTTTGACTACAAAAACATAAAGGCATCTTTGTTTACACAAAGCCACGGCGCACCTATCATGTCATCTAGGCTACATCAGCTAGTGCCAACTGCCTGGTTCAGAGAGTGCACTGTGGCCCCTCTGCGACAGACAGACAGACAGACAGACAGACAGACAGACAGACAGACAGACAGACAGACAGACAGACAGACAGACAGACAGACAGACAGACAGACAGACATGCCTCTCAGACATGATATTTACACAGGTGTAATTTGAATCAGGGGCTCTCCCTGAGTAACATCTGTAGAGTGCAGGGGTTGTCTGAAAACAGGAAACTGGCTTTGGCAGTGCTGATGTTTCAAGAGCACAGTTAAAATATGCTATAGTGAAATAACTGTCTGAGAGACTTTTCACTCTTGTATCGGATATAAAAGCTGAATATACAGTTGAAGTCGGAAGTTTACATACAGTTAGGTTGAAGTCATTAAAACACATTTTTCAACCACTCCACAAATTTCTTGTTAACAAACTATAGTTTTCGCAAGTCAGTTAGGACATCTACTTTGTGCATGACACAAGTAATTTTTCCAACAATTGTTTACAGACAGATTATTTCACTTATAATTCACTGTATCACAATTTCAGTGAGTCAGAAGTTTACATACACTAAGTTGACTGTGTATTTAAACAGCTTGGAAAATTCCAGAAAATGATGTCATGGCTTTAGAAGCTTCTGATAGGCTAATTGGCATCATTTGAGTCAATTGGAGGCGTACCTGTGGATGTATTTCAAGGGCTACCTTCAAACTCAGTGCTCAACTGTAGACCTCCACAAGTCTGGTTCATCCCTGGGAGTAATTTCAAAATGCCTGAAAGGTACCACGTTCATCTGTACAAACAATAGTACGCAAGTATAAACACCATGGGACCACGCAGCCGTCATACCGCTCTGGAAGGAGACATGTTCTGTCTCCTAGAGATGAACATACTTTGGTGCGAAAAGTGCAAATCAATCCCAGAACAACAGCAAAAAACCTTGTGAAGTTGCTGGAGGAAACAGGTACAAAAGTATCAATATCCACAGTAAAACGAGTCCTATATCGACATAACCTGGAAGGCCGCTCAGCAAGAGAGAAGCCACTGCTCCAAAACCGCCATAAAAAAGGCAGACTATGGTTTGCAACTGCACACGGAGAAATGTCCTCTGGTCTGATGAAACAAAAATAGAACTGTTCGGCCCTAATGACCATAATTTTGTTGGAAGGAAAAGGGGGATGCTTGCAAGCCGAAGAACACCATCCCAACTGTGAAGCACGGGGGTGGCAGCATCTTGTTGTGGGGGTGCTTTGCTGCTGGAGGGACTGGTGCACTTCACAAAATAGATGGCATCATGAGGCAGAAAAATTATGTGGATACATTGAAGCAACATCTCAAGACATCAGTCAGGAAGTTAAAGCTTGGTCGCAAATGGGTCTTCCAAATGGACAATGACCCCAATCATACTTCCAAAGTTGTGGCAAAATGGCTTAATGACAACAAAGTCAAGGTATTGGAGTGGCCATCACAAAGCCCTGACCTCAATCCCATTGAAAATTTGTGGGCAGAACTGAAAAAGCGTGTGCAAGCAAGGAGGCCTACAAACCTGACTCAGTTACACCAGCTCTGTCAGGAGGAATGAGCCAAATTCACCCAACTTATTGTGGGAAGCTTGTGGAAGGCTACCCGAAACGTTTGACCCAAGTTAAACTATTTAAAGGCAATGCTACCAAATACTAATTGAGTGTATGTAAACTTCTGACCCACTGGGAATGTGATGAAAGAAATAAAAGCTGAAATAAATTCTCTCACTATTATTCTGACATTTCACATTCTTAAAATAAAGTGGGGATCCTAACTGACCTAAAACAGGGAATTTGTACACAGATTAAATGTCAGGAGTTTTGAAAAACTGAGTTTAAATGTATTTGGCTAAGGTGTATGTAAACTTCCGACTTTAACTGTAGTATATGCAGTATGGGAAAAAACACTGTCCGATTGTGGCCCCCTTGCACATCAACAACTTTTCTATCAAATGGTTTTTACTCTAAGAATGTTTTGATGATTGATGAGTAGTGAATCTGTTCAGGTCTCACCAGAGCATTCGAAGCCACTGCCACGGAAGCCTTGCTTGCACTTGCACTTGTAGGATCCCTGAGTGTTCAGACAGACTGCATGGTGGCTGCACTTGTGTGTGTTGGCCGCACACTCGTCATTGTCTGAAAAATACATTTACTGATTTGATATCTCCTCACAGATTGTTTTAAAGTAAATTGTTGTGTATGTGAAATGATTGTATACCTTACCTACACAGTCATATTTCCCACTAACATACGTCAGATCGTAGCCATTCTGGCACTTGCAGTAGTAGCTACCAAATGTGTTGACACACTGTCTGTTGTATGGGCACAGGTTCATCCCAGTTACACATTCATCAATATCTAAAGGCACAAGGGAGGAAGACGGACAGATTTGAATAAACATGGAATGACCGAGTTCTGTTTTCTACATTGAAGCATAGGGTTAAATATTTGGATCAATGTCAACCATCCCTGACTGACACTTTAGTTTAGCACCACAATGGGACAATGGCTCCCAATCCACTCAAGTAGTTTTGTGGGAAGAAACACTACCCCATGTTGTCCAACCGGCTGCTACAGATGATTAAGTTCTTATGTGAGAAGCCTTGAGATGGAGCAGGAATGTGAAACCACATAATGGAGGCTTCACAGAGCTTTACAAAGCTCCAACATGTTGACTCCTTCTGTTGTGTTCAGTAGCTGCTAATCTATGAGGTGGAGTGGTCCAGTGAGAACCAGCATAAACTCCTCATGAAGTGATATACTGCAGTGTCAGGGTTGGTGGTCCAAGGTGGTGGTACTCACCCACGCAGGACCTCTCGTCCGGCCCCAGCTGCAGACCTGCAGACGGGCAGAGACAACGGATCTCCCCCTGTACCTCCTCACAGCCATACTGACAGTGGGCCAGGGAGCACGTCCTGGAGTCTATACACACACTCACACAGGAAAGAGAACTTCTTAAACAGTACTGGTACAGTATAAAACGAACACCATTTCTTGAGTGAATAGCAGCAGGTAAAGTAGGGGTTACAGTGCCCACTCACTGGTACAGGAGCCATCAGGCATGAGGGTGTATCCGTTGAGGCAGTAGCACATGTAGCTGCCATGGGTGTTCATGCAGCGATGCTCACAGGGACGGGGCTTCAGGCCACACTCATTCAGATCTAGACAGAGAGACAGACAGTCGTCCTCAGTTATGTACTTCAGGGATATTTATGGCTATACTATATTAGCTTGTAATCAGAAATAATGCACCTGTGGCTTCTATAAGTCTGTTGGCTTCACCAGAGACATCAAACTTGAAAATTGTCCCATGGACATCATATCTTACATGGTCCCAGGGGTAACATATTGAATACATTTTAGGTTTCTCCAGATTAAGTATTCTATATAGCAGAAAATGTATAGTTTGGTATTGAAATATTGAGGCATCTGTAAAGGTGTCAACATGATGATCAAGTGATGTACAGTGCGTTGCGAAAGTATTCACCCCCTTGGCATTTTCCTATTTTGTTGCCTTACAACCTGGAATTAAAATAGTTTTTTGTCTGGGTTTGTATAATTTGATTTACACAACATTCCTACCACTTTGAAGACGCAAAATATTTTTTCTTGTGAAACAAACAAGAAATAAGACAAAAAAATGGAAAACTTGAGCGTGCATAACTATTCACCCCCCCAAAGTCAATACTTTGTAGAGCCACCTTTTGCAGCAACTACAGATGCAAGTCTCTTGGGATATGTCTCTATAAGCTTGGCACATCTAGCCACTGGGATTTTTGCCCATTCTTCAAGGCAAAACTACTCCAGCTCCTTCAAGGCAAAACTACTCCAGCTCCTTCAAGTTGGATGGGTTCCGCTGGTGTACAGCAATCTTTATTCATACCACATATTCTCAAATGGATTGAGGTCTGGGCTTTGACTAGGCCATTCCAAGACATTTAAATGTTTCCCCTTAAACCACTCAAGTGTTGCTTTAACAGTATGCTTAGGGTCATTGTCCTGCTGGAAGGTGAACCTCCGTCCCAGTCTCAAATCTCTGGAAGACTGAAACAGGTTTCCCTCAATAATTTCCCTGTATTTAGCGCCATCCATCATTCCTTCAATTCGGACCAGTTTCCCAGTTCATGCTTCGTGGGATGTTCAAAGTTTCTGATATTTTTTTATAACCCAATCCTGATCTGTATTTTTCCACAACTTCTTGCTCGTTTGTGCTGTTTGCTTAGTGGTGTTGCAGACTCTGGGGCCTTTCAGAACAGGTGTATATATACTGAGATCACGTGACAGATCATGTGACACTTAGATTGCACACAGGTGGACTTTATTTAATTAATCATGTGACTTCTCAAGGTAATTGGTTGCACCAGATCTTATTTAGGGGCTTCATAGCAAAGGGGGTGAATACATATGCACGCACCACTTTTCCGTATTTATTATTATTATTATTTTTTTTTTTTAAACAAGTTATATTTTTCATTTCACTTCTCCAATTTGGACTAGTTTGTCTATGTCCATTATGTTACATAAAAAATAAAAATTACAGATTGTAATGCAACAAAATAGGAAAAATGCCAAGGGGGTGAATACTTTTGCAAGGCACTGCATTAGGGGCTTGTGAAGTAGAGAGGGATAACTACAGAGACAGGCTACAAATCTGAGCTGCAAGTTGATCTCCATAAAGAGACCACTTTGGCTCACATTTCTCTGACCTTTGACCCTCATTCCATTGACTATAGTTAACCCACTGACCTTGATTGCATGTCTTTCCGGTGTATCCTTGGTAACACTTGCATTTGTTGGGGCCAACACACTCTCCGTGCTTGCAGCCATGTTCACACTGAGCTGGTAAAGCATTCAAGGAGAGAAATACCACCAGCGGCAATAAGAGGGGTTATGCAGGTTCACTGAGGTTCAAACATGCCAGGTTTACTATCCCAGAGGTAATTTAGTCCACATTTCTTCTGGTGCAGAAAATACCCAGCCACAAAGAATAACAAATGTGAAAACCCATTATTGTGGAGAACAATTTGAGTTCTTAAACTTGAGGTTTTCATTCATTGAATATCCATTTACAGTATACAATATTTTCATTCAACGAAACAAAGAAAAAGTTAAATTGATGAGCAGAGCTATACAAATAGATTTCTATTCACCATTCAAACAAGCAACATGACAAGGTCAAATACAGTACATTTTGACTAAACGTAACCACAGTTTGTTTTGTTGAGATACTTACCTTCACATTGTCCTTTGCTGTTCTTTTTCCAGCCATAGCAACACTCTAACCTCCTGCCAAAGCGACATACACCTGGTTGGCCACCGGCGGGGACTTGTCTGCGGACCCTATGCACATAAAGGGCAGGGGAAATAGGTGATACACAGCTCTACCCTGGATCTTTGGTTCCATTCCTTGAGGGGCAGTTGAATCATGATCATAACTTGATAATGGATTGCACAATAAAAACAAATACCCAAATAAGCACAACTTGCAGTAAATATGCATCAAATAGAGAAGATAATTGGATCACTAAATTAGTGTACCCCTCCCCCAAAGACAAACAACCCTAAACAGGTACTCCAAAGCACCCCAAACAACCCCAGGTGCCCCAAAATATACCAAGCAACCTCAAACAACCCCAAACAGGTACCCAAAAGTACCTGAAAGTACCTCCAACTTTTATAGATCTGACCCAGGAGAATGCAGCCAAGTAGTGAAAATATAGGTGGGAATCAGATAGTTGCGAGAATTTAAGCGTAAATGCATATTTTTATATTATTTACAGTATACATATTATCTTTGACAGATTCCCTGAGGCTCAAATGTTGATCAATAAGGCTTTTTTTCATTTCAAGTGCATTGTCCAATAAAATATAATGCACAGGCTTCATCCAGACAATGCATGCCTTGTTTATTTTTAAAAGCTCAGATATGGTGCCACACGGGGCCCCCCCAGGGGTGTGTGCTTAGTCCCCTTCTGTACTCCCTGTTCACACACGACTGTGTGACCACTTATGTATAGGGTACTTTGGGTTACATGTTACATGTTTGGGCTTGTTTGGCATACTTTGGGGTACCTGTTTGGAGTTTTTGGGTTACTTTGGGCAGTGTTTAAGTCACTTAACCTCGAGTCCGAGTTGAGTCCCAAGTCCATTGTGCTCGAGTCCGAATCGAGTCACGAGTCCCTATGGCTAAGTCCGAGTCGAGTCCAAGTCAGAGTCACCAATGGTCGAGTCACGAGTTGGGGTACTTTGGGGTAGCTGTTTGGAGTTGTTTGGGGTGATTAGTACAGTGCCTTGTAAAAGTATTCATCCCCCTTCGCATTTTTCCAATTTTGTTGCATTACAACCTGTAATTTTAATGGATTTCTATTTGGATTTCATGTACTGGACATACACAAAATAGTCCAAATTGGTGAAGTGAAATGAAAAAAATAACTTGTTTCAAAAAAATGCAAAAAAATAAAAATGGAAAAGTGGTGCGTGATTATGTATTCACCCCCTTTGCTATGAAGCCCCTAAATAAGATCTGGTGCAACCAATTACCTTCAGAAGTCACATAATTAATGAAATAAATATAAAGTCAACCTGTGTGCAATCTAAGTGTCACATGATCTCAGTATATATACACCTGTTCTGAAAGGCCCCAGAGTCTGCAACACCACTAAGCAAGGGGCACCACCAAGCAAGCGGCACCACCAAGCAAGCGGCACCATGAATACCAAGGAGCTCTCCAAACAGGTCAGGGACAAAGTTGTGGAGAAGTACAGATCAGGGTTGGGTTATAAAAAAATATCAGAAACTTTCAACATCCCACGAAGCATCATTAAATCCGTTGTTAAAAAATGGAAATAATATGGCATCATAACAAACCTGCCAAGAGAGGGCCGCCCACCAAACTCACGGACCAGGCAAGGAGGGCATTAATCAGAGGCAACAAAGAGACCAAAGGTAACCCTGAAAGAGCTGCAAAGCTCCACAGCGGAGATTGGAGTATCTGTCCGTAGGACCAATTTAAGCCGTACACTCCACAGAGCTGGGCTTTATGGAAGAGTGGCCAGAAAAAAGCCATTGCTTAAAGAAAGAAATAAGCAAACACATTTGGTGTTTGCCAAAAGGCATATGGGAGACTCCCCAAACATATGGAAGAAGGTAATCTGGTCAGATGAGACAAAAATTTAGCTTTTTTTGCAAAAAAAAAAGAAAAAGCTATGTTTGGTGCAAACCCAACACCTCTCATCACCTCGAGAACACCATGGTGGCAGTATCATGCTGTGGGGATGTTTTTTCATCGGCAGGGACTAGGAACCAGGTCAGAATTGAAGGAATGATGGATGGCACTAAATACAGGAAATTCTTGAGGGAAACCAGAGATTGGGACGGAGGTTCACCTTCCAGCAGGACAATGAAGCTAAGAATACTGCTAAAGCAACACTTGAGTGGTTTAAGGGGAAACATTTAAATGTCTTGGAATGACCTAGTCAAAGCCCAGACCTCAATCCAATTGAGAATCTGTGGTATGACTTAAGTATTGCTGTATGCCAGCGGAACCCATCCAACTTGAAGGAGCTGGAGTAGGTTTGCCTTGAAGAATGGGCAAAAATCACAGTGGCTAGATGTGCCAAACTTATAGAGACATAGGGAGACTTGCAGCTGTAATTGCTGCAAAAGATGTCTCTACAAAGTATTGATTTTGGGGGGATGAATAGTTTTGCACGCTCAAGTTTTCAGTTTTTTTGTCTTATTTCTTGTTTGTTTCACAAGAAAAAATATTTGCATCTTCAAAGTGGTAGGATTGTTGTGTAAATAAAATGATACAAACCCCTCAAAAAACTATTTTAATTCCAGGTTGTAAGGCAACAAAATAGGGAAATGCCAAGGGGGGTGAATACTTTCGCAAGACACTGTAGGACACATCCCCGGCTACTTTTTGGTGACATTTGACTTCAACACTTAGTCTAATATAGGTATCTCAAATGCATCCTTGCGGACACCCCAGCTAATTGTCACCCTAATAGCACTGTGGCAGTGGTTTGGAAAACTAACAGGCCAAATAAAATTCCCCCCGACTCCCTCCGATAGGAAGAAAAAGTGGGCTCTCTACTTACACTTAATCAGTCACTCCTTAAAGTCCTTACAGAGTTACATGAATAACTCAAGCAGGAACCTATTCCCTCCATTTTCATGACCCTCATCCGATTACACTTAAAGTGACCGTCATCAAGTCAGCACTTTGGAAATTATATGCATAGTGATTGAATTGCACATATATTTTTACTGTAAATTAAATTGGGATGGGATGTCAATCTGCTGCTTCCCCTTTCATTGCTTGAAATGTACCCTCAAGGATCATAAAATAACTTGAGCTTTTGAAGCACACATCTGGATGGGGAAACCTTCTGATCTGAGGAGCCCTCTAACCTCTAGCCCAGTGCCAAACTCAAATGGCCCAGATATTTGGCATTCTGGCGTTCCCCTCATGGCTTCCTAAATGCAGCCCTGGCTCAAGGGGACGGGAAGAATCTGAGACCTGGTAGAAATCAACCAGAATAGCCTACAGGAGGAAAGGGCTAGGGGCCCCTATGTGTGACAGGTGTCCTTCGGTGATTAACAGTGCCATGAGCAACATTTAGCTGACACAGCCCCCATACCTCACATAGTCCCTGGCCAAGGCGCAGACAGCCTGAGAGTGAGGACATGCATTGCACCAAAACACCACTTTTCCCATTATTACATATTGAAACCAACTGACATGCCTGTGATTGTCATTAGCTAAACTGAGTCACCCTGGATAAAAGTGTCTGCTAAATTACTAAAATGAGCTTGTCACATGTCTCATTAGTTAAAGTTAGGATCAGGCTACTGGTAATAGCAGTTCAATAAGAGGCGACTTCTACTTGAGCAATATCGCACGAGGGGGTGTGGTATATGGCCAATATACCATGGCTAAGGGCTGTTCTTATGCACGACACAACGCGAAGTGCCTGGATACCTCCCTCAGCCCAGGTATATTGGCCATATACCACAAACCCCAGAGGTACCTTTTGGCTATTATTAATTGGTTACCAATGTCATTAGAGCAGTAAAATACATGTTTTTCTTTGTTTTGTCATATACCACAGCTGTCAACCAATCAGCATTCAGGGCTCGAACCACCCAGTTTATAATACTGTATAAGTAATGGAATATAATGCATTTACAACCCTTACAACACACAGCTGTGTCTGCTAGTAGCTGCTAGGAGTGTTAGCTAGGGATGTGACAATTGCTTTTGCAGTGCTGTTCCCTTGACCCTGCAATGGAATGTCCATACTGAATGCTCTACTATCCAGATGAATCATACCAATAAACACTGAGCTTTACACCTGCTGCAGGCATCAGAGTGAACAGATACAATGACAGCAGCAAGAACTACATTAAACTGTATGAACATGTATATCTCTCTGACAATCGTTTCCTACAGCAGTACATAGGATTGATTGATTGATTGCTTACTTACCTGTTGGTGTCTGCACTTCCAGAGGAAACATAGAACAGGAAGAAGAGTGCACCGATCCAGCTGAGGGGCTGCATGTTTTTCACTGGGTACAGCTCACGTTCTCTCACTATCTCTCTCTGTGTTTCTCACAGAAGCTCTCACTCACTCTGTTTCTTGCTCGTTTGTGCTCTGCTCCTCCCAGGGGCTTGCTATTGCTCCATGCACTAACACAGGGGTCCCAGCCCAGGAACAAGTCCCAATTGAGTCTAGTGTTTCCCCACCACACACACTCCCCTCGAGTAAGTAGACTTTTCTCTCTCTCTTTTTCTCTCACTCTTTTTCACTCTCCTGATAGAAGCCTCTGTGATCTGTATCCTCCTCTCTCTTCTCTCTCTCTCTCTCTCTCTCTCTCTCTCTCTCTCTCTCTCTCTCTCTCTCTCCTCTCTCTCTCTCTCTCTCTCTCTCTCTCTCTCCTCCTCTCTCTCTCTCTCTCTCTCTCTCTCTCCTCTCTCTCTCTCTCTCTCTCTCTCTCTCTCTCTCTCTCTCTCTCTCCTCTCTCTCTCTCTCTCTCTCTCTCTCTCTCTCTCTCTCTCTCTCTCTCTCTCTCTCTCTCTCTCTCTCTCTCTCTCTCTCTCTCTCTCTCTCTCTCTCTCTCTCTCTCTCTCTCTCATTCCCCTTCTGCCACTCTCTGTCTCCTACTCTTTCTTTCTTTCTCTCTTTCTTTCTCTCTCTCTGCTGAAATTCCAGAGGTAGGTTTTCATTACAATGAGTGACAGTGGGTGTGAGCATGGTAAGGAGTCTGGAGTGGTAGAGGGGATGGGAAAAGGAGTGGAAGGGGGTCAGCCTGTATGTTGGAGGGTGCACCAGACACCTATACTGGTAAACCCAATCCAGAGACATATGATTGATGATAGTTTTCCTGCAATATTTCACGAGCAGGGACAGATATGTGATCACCTTTGCGACTATACTTGTACATAAGGAAGTGTAGTATTAAATACCAGATACAGGTACAGGAGGTCTGTGAACTTCACCTATATGCCCTGACCTGGTGTTAAAAACAGTGTTTATCTTTTGCTTCATGATGATAAAATTCCTATCTTGCATGTTCCATCGATCTTGGCTCTTGATGCCATGCCTTGCTCTGACATTGTCCTGGTTGGTAATTAGCTGGATCTCCTGTGTTAATTGTAGGGCCCAATCGTGACCAGGCCTGTTATTAGGAGCTGCATGGTCCTTTGATGTCCTGCTCATGATCAGCACCCATAAAGCCCTACTCTCACACATGCTAATACCAAGTTCAAGCGAAGCTAATCTCAAGTCATGAAAGCCCTTAATGAGTTAGCATACTTTCAAAGTGAACTCTAACATCTGGTCTAGATCTGGCTATGCCCCCAGTATACACAACAGACAATAGTGTTGTGGGAATGTTTGGGTGTCAGGTTTTGCTTTAAGTTCAGTGAAACATGGCAATGTGCTATTACCCTTTCCTATTGGATGTCTATGATCCAATTGCTTAAGTTTACAATGACTTTTGCAACATATTTGGGGTTTAGATTAAATACTGTATGTCTGAACTTGTTAATAAGTTGCCTTGATACTTCTCAGTGCTCTTTCAATAAGTCAATAAAAACTACACACTCTTAGAAAAAAAGGTGTTTTCTAGAACCTAAAAGGTTTATTCAGTTGTCCCTCTAGGAGAACCCTTTTGGGTTCCAGGTAGCACCCTTTTCACAGAGGGTTCTACATGGAACCCAAAAGGGTTCTACCTGGGGAACCCTTTTTTCTTGAAGTGCATTATCACTATTACATCTGCATAACCCTCCTGTTCTTTCCCCCTCAACTTATGATTTATGGAGAGGGACATTTTATGCTTGAAAGCTTTGTGCGGTATTGCCCATATTACGGAACCACACCTTCAAAAGAGTCAGTCTACCTCCAAGCTTTCAAACAATGATTTTGGAGGCACAACAGAAATTGCTTTCACATGAGGAGAAGAAAGCCTTTTCACAGTCAGGTAGTGTAGTTAAACTGTAAAATACGAACCTGTGATTTATCTGCCATGGCAGGATATACTGTACTGTACCTAACCACAACCAAAGCTGAGGGGGGGAGGTCCTTTTAACTGCGGAAATCTGAGAAAGTGAAGGCTGGAAAAGTGGTTAATGTTTCCCGACTCATTCAGGAGAAAGGGGTAACAGTAATAACATAGAATCAGATTCTATGTTAAATTGACCTGATCATAACTGGGTCATTCCACCATTTGGGTGCCTTTAGAGCAGTGTAAATTGGTAAAAAAACAACATTCTGTCATAAAGAGCACCTGTTCAACTTCATAAAAAACATGTTTTCCCATCTCAAGAGGTTATTAAATACCAAAATTACTATATTAAGTGCCTAGTAGTTGCTAACCAGGGTTGACTGTAACAGGATTGAGGATTACATCTTAAATCAGCTTGTGACAGGGGCAATGGAAATGTGTTGTGGGCAACAGGGAGGGGCAGTTGAATGCAAGCTTCACCAACAACAAAAATAATTAAAACATTTCTAGCCTGTCTATGGCTAACAGAGTTGATGTGTTATGCCTGATCCGCTCAGTTTTCTACCAGAAAGTGCCCGTAAAAGAGTAGAACCAGTTCAGTGATTGTTTTCAACTTGAAATTATTAAAAAAAGGCTTCTTAGCAAAGACACATTTCTCAAGCAAGAATTTTGTGGGGAGGGGAAAACATGGAAAATCATGTGGTTTTGGAACACTTCAAATGTCATGATATTTCACAGGAAGTGAAATTATTCCTGGCGAAAGCCAAACACTGCATTCCACAGTAAGAACCTTATACCAACGGTCAAGCATGGTCAAATCATATCAAATTGTATTTGTCACATGCTCTGAACACAACAAGTGTAGACCTTACAGTGAAATGCTTACTTACAAGCCCTTAACCAACAATGCAGTTTTAAGAAAAATAAGTGTTCATGAAAAAATAAGTAAGTAAAAAATAAAAGTAACAAATAATTAAAGAGCAGCAGTAAAATAACAATAGTGAGGCTATTTACAGGGGCTACTGTACAAAGTCAATGTGCGGGAGCACCGGTTAGTCGAGGTAATATGTACATGTAGGTAGAGTTAAAGTGACTATGCATAGATAATAAACAGAGAGTAGCAGCAGCGTAAAAGGGGGGGGGGGGGGGTCAATGCAAATAGTCTGGAAAGCCATTTGAGTGGCTGTTCAGGAGTCTTATGGCTTGGGGGTAGAAGCTGTTAAGAAGTCTTTTGGACCTAGACTTGGAGCTCCGGTACCGATTGCCGTGCGGTAGCAGAGAGAACAGTCTATGACTAGGGTGGCTGGAGACAATTTTTAGGGCCTTCATCTGACACCGCCTGGTACAGAGTTCCTGGATGGCAGGAAGTTTGACCCCATTGATGTACTGGGCCATACGCACTACCCTCTGTAGTGTCTTGCGGTCGGAGGCCAAACAGTTGCCATACCAGGCAGTGATGCAACCCGTCAGGGTGCTCTCAATGGTGCAGCTGCAGAACTTTTTGAGGATCTGAGGGCCCATGCCAAATCTTTTCAGTCTCCTGAAGGGGAATAGGCTTTGTCGTGCCCTCTCCACGACTGTCATGGTGTGCTTGGACCATGATAGTTTGTTGGGGATGTGGAGACCAAGAACCTTAAAGTTTTCAACCTGCTCCACTACAGCTCCATTGATGAGAATGGGGGCGTGCTCTGTCCTCCTTTTCCCGTCAGTCCACAATCGTCTCTTTTGTCTTGATCACATTGAGGGAGAGGTTGTTGCCCTGGCACCACACGGCCAGATGTCTGACCTACTCCCTATAGGCTGTCTCGTCGTTGCCGGTGATCACGTCTACCACTGTTGTGTCAACTGCAAACTTGATGATGGTGTTGGAGTCATGTCTGGCCATGCAGTCATGAGTGAACAGGGAGTACAGGAGGGGACTGAGCACGCACCCCTGAGGGGCCCCCGTGTTGAGGATCAGCGTGTCGGATGTGTTGTTACCTACCCTTACTACCTGGGGGTGGCCCGTCAGGAAGTCCAGGATCCAGTTGCAGAGGGAGGTGTTTAGTCCCAAGGTCCTTAGCTTAGTGATGAGCTTTGAGGGCACTATGGTGTTGAACGCTGAGCTGTGCTTCCCTTTGTAATTTGTGCTTCCCTTTGTAGTCTTTAATAGTTTGCAAGCCCCGAATTATCTGACGAGCGTCTGAGCCAGTGCAGTACGATTCAATCTTAGGCCTGTATTGACGCTTTGCCTACTTTATGGTTCGTTGGAGGCAGTGGTGGACAAAGTACCCAATTGTCATTCTTCAGTAAAAGTATAGATACCTTAATGGAAAGTTACTCAAGTAAAAGTAAAAGTCACCCAGTAAAATATTACTTGAGGAAAAGTCTAAAAGTATTTGGTTCTAAATATACAAAAGTATCAAAAGTAAATGTAATTGCTAAAATATACTTAAGTATCAAAAGTAAAAGTATAAATCATTTCAAATTCCTTCTATTAAGTAAAGTAGGAGGCACCATTTTCTTGTTTTTAAAATGTATGGATAGCCAGGGCCACACTTCAACAAAATGTACAAAATATACATTTGTGTTTAGTGAGTTTGACAGATCAGAGGCAAAAGGGATGACCATGTGTTGGGATGACCAAAAGGGATGACCATGACATCATTGATATATACAGAGAAAATATTTGGCCCGAGAATTGAACCCTGTGGCACCCCCTTAGAGACTGCCAAAGGTCCAGACAACAGGCCCTCCGAATTTGACACACTGAACTATCTGAGAGGTAGTTGGTGAACCAGACGAGGCAGTCATTTCAGAATCCAAGGCCATTGAGTCTGCCGATAAGAATACAGTGATTGACAGAGTCGAAAGCCTTGGCCAGGTTGATGAAGACGGCTGCACAGTACTGTCTTTTATCGATGGCGGTTGTGATATTGTTTAGGACCTTGAGTGTGGCTGAGGTGCACCCATGACCAGCTCGGAAACCAGATTGCATAGTGGAGAAGGTACGATGGGATTCGAAATGGTCGGTGATCTGTTTGTTAACTTGGCTTTCGAAGATTTTAGAAAGGCAGGGCAGGATGGGCTTAGGCAAGTTGGTGCAGGGGGTGCTGAGATGTTGGACGGGGTAGGGGTAGCCAGGTGCAAAGCATGGCCAGCTGTAGGAAAATGCTTACTGACATTTTTGATTATCGTAGATCTTTCGGTGGTGATAGTCTTTCCTAGCCTCAGTGCAGTGGGTAGATGGGAGGGGGTGCTCTTATTCTCCATGGACTTTACAGTGTCCCAAAACTCTTTGGAATTAGTGCTACAGGAAGCAAATTTCTGTTTGAAAACCTAGCCTTAGCTAGCTGACCTCCTAGCTAGGGGCAATTCTTTTTTTTTTAGCTTTCTAGACATTTTCATGTAGTCTTGATTGTGTTAGCTAGCTAGCCTCCTAGCTGACTTAGTATATTGTTTCCTGACTTCCCTGAAAAGTTGCATATCGTGGGGGCTATTCAATGCTAATGCAGAATGCCACAGGATGTTTTGTGCTGGTCAAGGACAGTAAAACCTGGGGTGAACCAAGGTTTATTTCTGTTCTTAGTTCTACATTTTTCTAACGGGGCATGCTTATTTAAGATGGTGAGGAAAACACTTTTGAAGAGCAACCAGGCATCCTCTACGGACGGGATGAGGTCAAGATCCTTCCAGGATACCCGGGCTAGGTTGATTAGAAAGGCCTGCTCACTGAAGTGTTTTAGGGAGCGTTTGACATTGATGAGGGGTGGTCGTTTGACCGTGGACCCATTACGCACACAGGCAATGAGACAGTGATGCCTCCCTGCGGACCTGGCATCCTTTCACTCCCTCCTCTCTACATTTTCCTCTTCTGTCTCTGCTGCTAAAGCCACTTTCTACCACTCTAAATTCCAAGCATCTGCCTCTAACCCTAGGAAGCTCTTTGCCACCTTCTCCTCCCTCCTGAATCCCCCCCCCCTCCTCCCTCTCTGCGGATGACTTCATCAACCATTTTGAAAAGAAGGTCGACGACATCCGATCCTCGTTTGCTAAGTCAAACGACACCGCTGGTTCTGCTCACACTGCCCTACCCTGTGCTTTGACCTCTTTCTCCCCTCTCTCTCCAGATGAAATCTCGCGTCTTGTGACGGCCGGCCGCCCAACAACCTGCCCGCTTGACCCTATCCCCTCCTCTCTTCTCCAGACCATTTCCGGAGACCTTCTCCCTTACCTCACCTCGTTCATCAACTCATCCTTGACCGCTGGCTACGTCCCTTCCGTCTTCAAGAGAGCGAGAGTTGCACCCCTTCTGAAAAAACCTACACTCGATCCCTCCGATGTCAACAACTACAGACCAGTATCCCTTCTTTCTTTTCTCTCCAAAACTCTTGAACGTGCCGTCCTTGGCCAGCTCTCCTGCTATCTCTCTCAGAATGACCTTCTTGATCCAAATCAGTCAGGTTTCAAGACTAGTCATTCAACTGAGACTGCTCTTCTCTGTGTCACGGAGGCACTCCGCACTGCTAAAGCTAACTCTCTCTCCTCTGCTCTCATCCTTCTAGACCTATCGGCTGCCTTTGATACTGTGAACCATCAGATCCTCCTCTCCACCCTCTCCGAGTTGGGCATCTCCGGCCCACGCTTGGATTGCGTCCTACCTGACAGGTCGCTCCTACCAGGTGGCGTGGCGAGAATCTGTCTCCGCACCACGTGCTCTCACCACTGGTGTCCCCCAGGGCTCTGTTCTAGGCCCTCACCTATTCTCGCTATACACCAAGTCACTTGGCTCTGTCATATCCTCACATGGTCTCTCCTATCATTGCTATGCAGACGACACACAATTAATCTTCTCCTTTCCCCCTTCTGATAACCAGGTGGCGAATCACATCTCTGCATGTCTGGCAGACATATCAGTGTGGATGATGGATCACCACCTCAAGCTGAACCTTGGCAAGACGGAGCTGCTCTTCCTCCCGGGGAAGGACTGCCCGTTCCATGATCTCGCCATCACGGTTGACAACTCCATTGTGTCCCCATCCCAGAGTGCTAAGAACCTTGGCGTGATCCTGGACAACACCCTGTCGTTCTCAACTAACATCAAGGCGGTGACCCGTTCCTGTCGGTTCATGCTCTACAACATTCGCAGAGTACGACCCTGCCTCACGCAGCAAGCGGCGCAGGTCCTAATCCAGGCACTTGTCATCTCCCGTCTGGACTACTGCAACTCGCTGTTGGCTGGGCTCCCTGCCTGTGCCATTAAACCCCTACAACTCATCCAGAACGCCGCAGCCCGTCTGGTGTTCAACCTTCCCGAGTTCTCTCACGTCACCCCGCTCCTCCGCTCTCTCCACTGGCTTCCAGTTGAAGCTCGCATCCGCTACAAGACCATGGCGCTTGCCTACGGAGCTGTGAGGGGAACGGCACCTCCGTACCTTCAGGCTCTGATCAGGCCCTACACCCAAACAAGGGCACTGCGTTCATCCACCTCTGGCCTGCTTGCCTCCCTACCTCTGAGGAAGTACAGTTCCCGCTCAGCCCATTCAAAACTGTTCGCTGCTCTGGCACCCCAATGGTGGAACAAACTCCCTCACGACGCCAGGTCAGCGGAGTCAATCACGACCTTCCGGAGACACCTGAAACCCCACCTCTTTAAGGAATACCTAGGATAGGATAAAGTAATCCTTCTAACCACCCCCCCCCCTTAAAAGATTTAGATGCACTATTGTAAAGTGGTTGTTCCACTGGATATCATAAGGTGAATGCACCAATTTGTAAGTCGTTCTGGATAAGAGTGTCTGCTAAATGACTTAAATGTAAATGTAATGTAAATGAATACAGTTGAGGTAAACCTAGGCATTGAGTGACAATGAGAGAGGTTTTGTCTCTAGAGGCACCATTTAAGCCAGGTGAGGTCACCGCATGTGTGGGGGGTAGAACAAAAGGGCTAGCTAAGGCATATTGAGCAGGGCTGGAGGCTCTACAGTGAAATAAGACAATAATCACTAACCAAAACAACAATAGACAAGGCATATTGACATTAGGGAGAGGCATGTGTAGACGAGTGATCATAGGGTCCAGTGAGTAGCTAGGTGAACTGGAGACAAGGCAATTCAGACAGCTAGCAGGCTGGGGCTAGCAGGCTAGCAGATGGGCCTCAGGGGGACGCCGTAATGGAAGAGCCTGTTAAAACCCCCTCGGACGGTTACGTCGGCAGACCGGTCGTGATGGATCGGCGGGGCTCCATGTCGGCAGCAAAGGGTCCAGGCCAATTGGCAAAAGAGGTATTTAAACCCAGGAATTGTCTGATGGATCTCTTCTGCTAGCTGGTAGATGGGCCTAGCTCCAGGCTAACTGGTACTTGCTTCGGGTCAGAGACATTAGCCAGGAGTAGCCACTCGGATAGCAGCTAGTTAGCTGCGGTGGTCCGTTGTAAAGGTTCAGAGCTTGCGGTAGAAATCCGGAGACGTGGAAGAGAAAAAGCAGTCCGATATGCTCTGGGTTGACATCATACTGTGCAGACTGGCAGGAATTTACCGGGCTGAGGCTGGCTGATGTCCGAGTTAACGGTGATGACCGCTAGCAGTGTCTAACTGACTACTAGCTAATAGCTAGTTAGCTGGCTCGCTTCTGATGGGGGTTCTGGTTCTAAAGTATAAAAAACAGCAGATCCGTACCACATTGCGGGAGGTTGCAAGAGAGTATGTTCAGTCTGTAGATGGAAATTGAGATTAAAAATATTAAAAATATATATGAAATATATACGAAGAAAACGATATCTACACGGGACAAGACAAAACAGACGTCCGACTGCTACGCCATCTTAATGTCCCATTGGTAGGATATACAGTACGTGCTCGTAGTTTGTCTATTTTATCATCCACTGATTGTACGTTTGTTAATAGGGCCGATGGTAAAGGCAGATTACCCACTCGCTGTCGGATCCTTACAAGGCACCCAGACCTACGTCCCCGATATCTCCGTCTCTTTCTCCTGAGAATGACGGGGATGAGGGCCTTGTCGGGTGTTGAGTAAATCCTTTGCGTCCGACTTGTTAAAGGAAAGAATCTTCTTCCAGTACGGGGTGAGTAATCGCTGTCCTGATATCTAGAAGCTCTATTCAGTCATAAGAGACGGTGGCAGAAATATTATGTACAAAATAAGTTACAAAGGAAGCGAAAAAACACACTATAGCAGAATTGGTTAGGGGACCGTAAAACGGCAGCCATCTTCTCCGGCGCCATTATCTCCGCCATTATCTGGTGGTAGTGGGATGGTTTGGTAATGCCTTGCTGCCTCAGGACGTGGACGATTTGCCTTAATAGAAGGAACCATGAATTCTGCTCTGCATCCGAGAATTCTACAGGAGAATGTCTGGCCATCCGTCTGTCAGCTGAAGCTGAAGCACAGCTGGGTCATGCAGCAAGACAGTGATCCAAAACACACAATCAAGACTACATGAAAATGTCTAGAAAGCTAAAAAAAAATAGTTTTGGAATGGCCTAGTCAAAGGCTAGACCTAATTCCAATTGTGATGTTGTGGCAGGACTTGAAACGACTAGTTCATGCTTGAAAACCCACAAATGTCGTTGAGTTAAAACAGTTCTGCATGGAAGAGTGGGCCAAAATTCCTCCACAGCTACGTGAGACTGATCAACAACTACAGGACTCGTTTGGAAGGAGTCATTGCAGCTAAATGTGGCACAACCAGTTATTGAGTGTAAGGGGGCAATTACTTTTTCACACGGGGCATTGGGTGTTGCATAACTTTGTTTATGAAATAAGTATGTAATTGTGGTGTTATTTGCTCACTCGGGTTCCCTTTATCTAATATTAGATTTTGGTTGAAGATCTGATAGCATTCAATATCAAAAATATGCACAAGTAGAAATCCTTTTTCACAGGACTGTGTAAAACACAGGAAAATCACATGCCTTTAAAGAGTCGCTCGGGTCTCCTTTTCACTTCATTTAACACCTGATTTACTTCACAAACGGCACATCTCAATAGGTGGTCCAGGTGAGTCATGACATCGCACAATTTGGGGGTGGGCCTTTCCTCTATTGCTCCTCTATTGTTCCTCAAGCAAGGGGGAGGCTGATGACATCACAGGTTCCCATCAGACCAACTGATTGAAGTTTTCAGTTGTGTCTAAAAACACTATTTTACCCAAAACATGTGTGACGAAGTACACACACTTTAGTGTGTGTACGTCTTTTAAAAGGAAACTCTCAGTGAATACACACTTTATTCTGTGACATAGGCAAACAGTAACATGAATCAACATGACACAGTTCTTCATGTAGCCCGTAACCTTGACTTGACTTGAGCATGAATCTCAGTCTGAGTTAAAAGCAAATGAGGTTTATTCTGTCTCAGAGATATTCTGCAAAAGCAATCCTGGGGCAGTCTACACTGCTAAATGGAGAGACATTGCTTAGAAGTCTGCAAATGGAAAACGAGATGAGACCAGATCTTTACTAGGAATAATAATCGAATCAGACCTCTCAGTATGACTGCCTGTCCTCTGACTGTGGAGTCTTGAACATGTATGTAACCTAAGAAGACATGGTTGTAATACAGTAAGTAAAGAAACTGAAGTCAAATATAGCCCAAGAAAAAATATTTCCCTCAAGTAGACCTATGGCAGACAGACAATACAGTGCATTTGGAAAGTATTCAGACCCCTTCCCTTTTTTTCACATGTTGTTAAGTTACAGACTTATTCTAAAATTGATTAAATGAAATGTTGTCCCTATCAAACGACACACAATATCCCACAATGACGAAGCAAAAATAGGTTTTTAGAAATATTTGCAAATTTATGAACAATAAAAAACAGAAACAACTTATTTACATAAGTATTCAGACCATTTGCTATGAAACTTGAAATTGAGCTCAGGTGCATCCTGTTTCCATTTATTGTCCTTGAGATGTTTCTACACCTTGATTGGAGTCCACCTGTGGTAAATTCAATTGATTGGACATGATTTGGAAAGGCACACACCTGTCTATATAAGGTCACACAGTTGACAGTGCATGTCAGAGCAAAAACCAACCATGAGGTCAAAAGGAATTGTCCATAGAGCTCTGAGACAGGATTGTGTCGAGGCACAGGTCTGGAGAAGGTTACCAAAACGTTTATGCAGTGTTGAATGTCCCCAAGAACAAAGTGGCCTCCATCATTCTTAAATGGAAGACCTTTGGAACCACAAAGTCTCTTTCTAGAGCTGGCTTCCTGGCCAAACTGAACAATCAGGGGAGAATGGTCCTGGTCAGGGTGGTGACCAAGAACCCGATGGTCACTCTGAGAGAGCTCCAGAGTTCCTCTGTGGAGATGGGGAAACCTTCCAGAAGGACAACCATCTTTGCAGCACTCCACCAATCAGGCGTTATGGTAGAGTGGCCAGACGGAAGCCACTCCTCAGTAAAAGACACATGACAGCCCGCTTGGAGTTTGCCAAAAGGCACCTAAAGGATTCTCAGTCAAACCAAGATTGAAGTTTTTGGCCTTAATGTCAAGTGTCATGTCTAGAGGAAACCTGGCACCATCCCTACAGTGAAGCATGGTGGTGGCAGCATCAGCAGCATGTGGGGATGTTTTTCAGTGGCAGGGATTGGGAGACTAATCAGGATCGAGGGAAAAATGAACGGAGCAAAGTACAGAGAGATCCTTGTTGAAAACCTGCTCAAGAGCACTCAGGACCTCAGACTGGGGTGAAGGTTCACCTTTCAACAGGACAACAACCCTAAGCACACAGCCAAGGCAATGCAGGAGTGGCTTCGGGACAATTCTTTGAATGTCCTTGAGTTGCCCAGCCAGAGCCCGGACTTGAACCTGATCAAACATCTTTGGAGAGATCTGAAAACAGTTGTGTAGTGCCACTCCCCATCCAACTTGACAGAGCTTGAGAGGCTCTGCAGAGAAGAATGGGAGAAACTCCCTAAATACAGGTGTGCCAACTTATAGCGTCATACCCAAGAAGACTTGAGACTGTAATCGCTGCCAAAGGTGCTTCAACAAAGTACTGAGTAAAGGTTCTGAATCCTTATGGAAATGTG
The DNA here is from genome assembly GCF_029448725.1 of Salvelinus fontinalis. NCBI lineage: Eukaryota > Metazoa > Chordata > Actinopteri > Salmoniformes > Salmonidae > Salvelinus > Salvelinus fontinalis. Next base: position 4,353,157 of record NC_074683.1, read on the forward strand.
ATATTTCAGTTAATTTTATTTTTTTTCAAAATTAAAAAATATATTTTTGCTTTGTCATTCAAATCAAATCAATTCAAATACAACAGGTGTAGACCTTACAGTGAAATGCTTACCTACAAGCCCTTAACCAACAATGCAGTTTTAAAACTTCTAATGGCTGAGATCCCGTTAACAGGATCGATATGACAACAGCCAGTGAAAGTGCAGGGCGCCAAATTCAAACAGAAATCTCTTGATTAAAATTCTTATACCATTTTAAAGGTAATCTTGTTGTTAATCCCACCACAGTGTCCCATTTCAAAAAGGCTTTACAGCTAAAGCACCACAAACGATTATGTTAGGTCACCGCCAAGTCACAGAAAAACACAGCCAAAGACAGGAGTCACAAAAAGCAGAAATAGAGATAAAATGAATCACTAACCTTTGACTATCTTCATCAGATGACACTCATAGGACTTCCTGTTACACAATACATGTATGTTTTGTTCGGTAAAGTTCATATTTATATAAAAGAATCTCAGTATACATTGCTGCATTTTCAGTAGTTCCAAAAACATCCGGTGATTTTGCAGAGAGCCACATCAATTTCCAGAAATACTCATAATAAACGTTGATCAAAGATAAAAGATTTATATATTTAGATACACTTCTCCTTAATGCAACCGCTGTGTCAGATTTCAAAAAAGCTTTACAGAAAAAGCAAACCATGCAATAATCTGAGTACTGCACTCAGAGCCCAAACCAGCCAAAAAGATATCCGCCATATTGTGCAGTCAACAGAAGTCAGAAATAACATGATAAATATTCACTTACCTTTGATGATCTTCATCAGAATGCACTCCCAGGAATCCCAGTTCCACAATAAATGTTTTGTTCGATAATGTCCATAATTTATGTCCAAATAGCTACTTTTGTTAGCGCGTTTTGTAAACAAATCCAAAGTCACGAAGCGCGTTCTGTAGGAGCAGACAAAATGTCAAAAAGTACCGTAACAGTCAGTAGAAACATGTCAAATGATGTATAGAATCAATTCTTAGGATGTTTTTAACATAAATCTTCAATAATGTTCCAACCGGAGAATTCCTTTGTCTGTAGAAAAGCAATACAATGCGAGCTACCTCTCACGTGAACGAGCGTCACGAGCCTGTGGCACTCTGCCAGACCACTGACTCAAAGAGCCCTTATGAGCCCCTCCTTTACAGTAGAAGTCTCAAACAAGATTCTAAAGACTGTTGACATCTAGTGGGAGCCTTAGGAAGTGCAACATGACCAATATCCCACTGTATCTTCAATAGGGAATGAGTTGAAAAACGACCAACCTCAGATTTCCCACTTCCTGGTTGGATTTTTTTCTCAGGTTTTTGCCTGCCATATGAGTTCTGTTAAACTCACAGACAGCATTCAAACAGTTTTAGAAACTTCAGAGTGTTTCATATCCAAATATACTAATAATATGCATATATTAGCAACTGGGACTGAGTAGCAGGCCGTTTACTCTGGGCACCTTATTCATCCAAGCTACTCAATACTGCCCCCAGCCATAAGAAGTTTTAAGAAAATACCTTAAAAAAGTAAGAGATAAGAATGACAAATAATTAAATATCAGCAGTAAATAACAATAGCGAGGCTATATACAGGGGGTACTGGTACAGAGTCAATGTGCGGGGGCACCAGTGTCGAGGTTATTGAGGTAATATGTACATGTAGGTAGCGTTGTTAAAGTGACTATGCATAGATAATAACAGAGTAGCAGCAACATATAAGTGCAAATAGTCTGGGTAGCCATTTGATTAGATGTTCAGGAGTCTTATGGCTTGTGGGTAGAAGCTGTTTAGAAGCCACTTGGACCTAGACTTGGCGTTCTGGTAGTGCTTGCCGTGTGGGAGCAGAAAGAACAGTCTATGACTAGGGTGGCTGGAGTCTTTGACAATTTTTAGGGCCTTCCTCTGACACTGCCTGGTATAGAGGTCCTGGATCTGAGGACCCATGCCACATATTTTCAGTCTCCTGAGTGGGAATAGGTTTTGTTGTGCCCTCTTCACAACTGTCTTGTTGTGCTTGGACCATAGTTTGTTGGTGATATGGATGCTCTCAACCTGCTCCTCTACAGCCCCGTAGATGAGAATTGGGGCGTGCTCGGTCCTCCTTTTCCTGTAGTCCACTATCATCTCCTTTGTCTTCATTATGGGGTATTGTGTGTAGATTGATGATGGAAAAAAACGATTTAATCAATTTTAGAATAAGGCAGTAACGTAAACGTGTGGAAAAAGCCAAGGTGACTGAATACTTTCCGAATGCTCTGTACATGTGAAGATTGGAAGTTTCTTTGTTGGGAGTAGAAATTTTAGCAAGCGTCTTTTGTTTTTACATTTTCCTATGACACGTCCTCTTATTCCTGTCATCGCTGAGATGGGATGAAAGTGAGATCGCAAATCTGACACCTTTCAGCAGATACTGCCTTGTTTGACCAAGGTCTTTCTTCCTAGCCTGTCTTACAAATACTCTCATCTTTCACAAGTCTGCCTCTATCTCTGGAATGTTTGGCTGATGACATGTATTTGGTATATGACATAATAATATTCTAAGGGATAGATCAAATTGGGATACTTGAAGGGGACTCCACACATTACAAAATACCATGTATGCTGCTTTATTCAGTGAAGTGATAGAAAATTACTTTGTTCAGCTTTTATCAGTGAAGTGATAGAACACCATGCTAACTGTTAGTTAAACAGTACATAGATGTACAGTTGATTTAATCAGTAAAAAGTACAGTTTGAGAATATTGGAATCCCCCTGTTATATCCTGGAACTGTTAGAAATTATTATTTTAAAAGTTTTTGCCTCAGAAGATATGATATATAATTACAGTAATTCAACTGAACTCAATTGAAATATTTGCCCTCAACCTGCACTGTTTCAAGTTCAGCAACAGTACATATTGCACTTTGCCGATAAATAAGACAAGGAATTATAATGGATTACTTCACCTCGTGATAAATATATATCATAAATTCACACATGACACGAATGTATGAATATCTCAATCATTCACACTCTGCTACCGACACCACGTATGCCCTACTTCTTCTGATCAGTGAAACCTTATGGTATTCATCTCAGGCATGTCAGTCATGCAAGCAGTCGAAACTGGAGCTGTTTCCTGATGTCCAGGCTCCTACTCACAAGGCTCTGGGCAGTCCAAGCTGAGAGGTGATGGAGACTGATCTATCTGCACGGCTAACTGGCTCCCAGCTGGCTATGATGAAGGGATTATTTCCACTTCAACAGCAGCACCCTCTTCTGTCCTTAAAGTCAATCTGTGGTTAAGTCTGAGGAAACACCAGTGGCCCCATGACTTTGATCCAGAGAGGATCCTGTTTCCCCTGATTGGCTTTAAGCCTTTGGGACAGATGGTGCCTCTCTATTGGTTCATTCTGCTGTTTAAATAAAATTGTATTTGTCACCTGCTTCGTAAAACAACGTGTAGACTCACAGCGAAATGCTTACTTACGGCCCAACAACACAGATAGAAAAATAGACAGGTAATAACACAAGGAATAAATACACAATGAGTAACGATAACTTGGCTATATACACGGGATAACAGTACCGAGTTGAAGTACACGAGTACAAGGTCATTTGGGTTGGTAAGGGAATGTGCTATAGACCTTTGTTGTATGTCGTACATCAGGCAGATGGTGTAGGCTGGACTGTGTTCTTGATTTTGAAGGTTATGTGACTATATGAAGTGTTGCTGCAGTAGGAATCAGAAAAGTGAAATATTGAAATTAGCTATTGACATTAAATTAGTTTTGTTTTTCCCCCTCATCCTTTATGTAACCCAGAAAATACCAAATTAAGATGATGTTACAAGAGAGTTAATTAACCCTATAGTCTATATGATATAATATATACAATACATGAGTCAAACCAACAATAAGTATGTTTTGTTTCTATTTGCGTTTACATTTTAGCCATTTAGCAGATGTTCTTATCCAGAGCGATTTACAGTTAGTGTATTCATCTTAAGAAAGCTAGGAGGGACAACCACATATCACAGTAATAGTAAGTAAAATGTTCTTCTATAAAGTAACTATCAGCAAAGTCAGAGCTTGGAAGGAGGAAAATAGTCAAGTGTGAGTTCACGAAAGGGGGGGGGGGGCTGTGGGATTATTTAAGATACTCTTAAACAATTTTAACGTTTACGGATGTTTTCGGGAAGATGTGCAGATATTTTTGCTATGCGATGAGAGTATGGGCCAAAACAATTGGATGTGCAAACTTGCTTCCTCTTATTTTCAATGACAGTTTTCTCCACATGGGGGAGTTCTGCGTTTCTTAAACTCAGAGCCTCTCGTTACACTGCTCCCACATGATAGGACTGTACAGGCTGAAACATAAACTTAGACTCACCACATTGACTAAATCTGTTTGTTTATTGACAGATTTATCCTCACAGGCTGAAATTCCATTGATGATAACCTACTAAAAAGACAACCTCAAATCTTATTTGGCTGAAGATATTCCACCAAAACATGTATTTTTCTAACGGCATTTCAATTACACAAACAGAGGTGGGCCCACATGTCTCTGAGGTAATCACAAGTACAGTATGTACATTATGTAATGAGTTGTCTATGCTCATCATTCACTAAGTTTAGTTCTATTTCTCTATTTCCATGCCATATTATGGTCTCTGATGTCTTATTCTAGTGTCTGGCCTGAGCAGAAATCTCAGTTCTTTGTGAGTGGAATTTTACCAGGAGCAGCTAACTTATTCAACCATCTGAACATTTCTGTCACCAGAGGTCTCTGTCTGCTTATGTTTCAGTCTGCCTAGGGGAAGTTCCATATTTTCACATCCTGAATGAGAATACAGCATGAAACATCACAAAGAGAAGTGCTGGCCATTCGTCCATTTTGTTGTCTATGTGATGCAGATACTGGCAGGCTTTACATAGTAAGAGGATCATTTGTCAGATCGTACAGTATGATGAAAGTGAACCCATTTCACAATCCTTACTTTCTCCTCCTTGATCCCACAAACAAATTAATGTAATTGTTTGTTTAAGCAAGTACATTTTTGATCATATCAGTTTCTGAAAGGAGAGCTGTTACGGGGCCTAAAGTAGTACCATATTGCATGATGCTTTTTACTCGATTAAGGTGCTTTACAATACTGTGGAGTCATTGACAACATCTTTCAGGAAGTCTTTCAGACTACTTCCTGGAATTCACATGCAGGCATGGAATTCACATCAATTAACCCCAGGCCTATAGATCAATATCAAGAAGTCAAGTCTGATAATCAAGGGATAATGCAGTAGCCTCTGTTAAGCTATGTGACTAAAGCACATATATATCAGGGAACATGGTAATAATGCAGAGTTTGATAATGCAAGGACAATACAGAGGTTGGTGTTCCTATAGAACTAGAATAAGAACAGTGCTGTAAGTCACATGTATCAGTGTGGGTGTTCCTGTACATAGACAGTAGCTTAAACCTCTGCTGGCACACTGAATGGAGGGTTCATTACCTGTGACGGATGGGGGATGGAGACACCCACACCCACCCAGGATGGAGACACCCACACCCACCCAGGATGGAGACACCCACACCCACCCAGGATGGAGACACCCACACCCACCCAGGATGGAGACACCCACACCCACCCAGGATGGAGACACCCACTCTCTCAGATGTCTCACACTGTGACATGGCCTGTGACACAATGCATGGTGAACAACATGGCTTTGACTATAAAAGGAGAAAGAAGACTGTTGAAGAGTTATTTTGAAAGTGGCGTCGACACGACCACATCCTGCCCTGTGTGGAGACAAGATGAGTAGTGTGAGTTTGTGCGCGTGTGTTTGTGCATGTGTAGCGATGACAGTGACTGCTGTTAGACTGAAGGCCATATACCATACAGGATCAAAGAGACTGTTGGACAGTGGGTAGCTATGGCTCAAGTGATGGGGTCAAACACAATATGAAACAGTGCTAAGTAACGTTTTTCCATCCAGCTTTATAATTTGCATAGGTTTTTGGTTCTGTTATGTATGAGGATCACCGTCTGGTGCAGTATAATTAGTATGGTGTCACAATTACCATTATGTGAGCCATCAACAATTTCCTGGCAATTTCCACTGAATATGGGCCTCCAAACAAAGACACACTTAGACCTAAATAAGAAGCTGTTTTCTCTCACAATGATAAATGGCTATACTGCTTTAAGAGCCTCTACCAAATTAGACATCCTGTAAGCTGGGCCTAATGTCTTTTAAATGTGTCTTTCATCATAGTGTCATATGATGGGTATGTGAACTGGTCTGATCTGAGGGTAGTGCTGCTGCAGGGATAGGGAGGGAGAGGCTGAACTCTGCAGGTAACAGCTGTAACCTTGGAATCATCCTGAAATAATTCTGTCTGAGCAGTGAGTAGGTCCACCTCACTGCAGTGTCATAACATTACATTTTCATGTACACATTTTTAATAGCATTTTCACACTTTGGGAAGGACATTTCACCCACTTCTATGGGAGGTGGACATACAGTGGCTTGCAAAAGTATTCACCCCCTTGGCATTTTCTCTATTTTGTTGCCTTACAACCTGGAAATAAAATTGATTTTTGAAGGGGTTGTATCATTTGATTTACACAACATGCCTACCACTTTGAAGATGCAAAATATGTTTTATTGTGAAACAAACAAGAAATAAGACAAAAAAACGGAAAACTCGAGTGTGCATAACTATTAACTCACCCCAAATTCAATACTTTATAGGGCCTCCTTTTGCAGCAATTACAGCTGCAAGTTTCTTGGGGTATGTCTCTATAAGCTTGGCACGTCTAGCCACTAGGATTTTTGCCCATTCTTCAAGGCAAAACTGCTCCAAAACTGCTCCAGCTCCTTCAAGTTGGACGGGTTCCGCTGGTGTACAGCAATATTTAAGTCATACCACAGATTATCAGTTGGATTGAGGATTGGGCTTTGACTAGGCCATTTCAAGACATTTCTCCCCTTAAACCGCTCGCGTGTTGCTTTAGCAGTATGCTTAGGGTCATTGTCCTGCTGGAAGGTGAACCTCCGTTCCAGTCTCAAATCTCTGGAAGACTGAAACAGGTTCCCTCAAGAATTTCTCTGAATTTAGAGCCATCCATCATCCCTTCAATTCTGACCAGGTTCCCAGTCCCCGACAATGAAAAACATCCCCACAGCATGATACTGCCACCACCATGCTTCACTGTGGGGATGGTGTTTCTCGAGGTGATGAGAGGTGTTGGGTTTGCACCAGACATGTCTTTTTCCTTGATGGCCAAAATGCTCAATTTCAGTCTCATCTGATCAGAGTTCCTTCTTCCATATGTTTGGGGAGTCTCCCACATGCCTTTTGGCGAACACCAAATGTGTTTGCTTATTTTTTTCTTTAAGCAATGGCTTTTTTCTGGACACTCTTCTGTAAAGCCCAGCTCTGTGGAATGTATGGCTTAATTAAAGTGGTCCTATGGACAGATGCTCCAATCTCCCCTGTGGTTCTCCGTGGGATGTTCAAAGTTTCTGATATTTTTTTGTAACCCAAACCATGATCTGTACTTCTCCACAACTTTGTCCCTGACCTGTTTGGAGAGCTCCTTGGTCTTCATCGTACCGCTTGCTTGGTGGTACCCCTTGCTTAGTGGTGTTGCAGACTCTGGGGCCTTTCAGAACAGGTGTATATATACTGAGATCATGTGACACTTAAATAAAGTCCACCAGTGTGCAATCTAACTAATTATGTTACGTCTGAAGGTAATTGGTTGCACCAGATCTTATTTAGGGGCTTCATAGCAAACTGGGTGAATTCGTATGCACGCACCAATTTTCCGTTTTTAATTTTTTGAAATAAATTCTTTTTTTCATTACACTTTACCAATTTTGACTATTTTGTGTATGTCCATTATATGGACATACACAAAGACATACAAAGTTATCTTCTGTTCTTCGCTGACCTCTGCCCCAGGTGATAAATACTGTAGGCTACGGTTTCAGGTTGTCCCCGGTCAGTTGAGCTCAGTCACCATTGCATTTGTTTTGCATCCGCTTTCACTGTCTTTCACATTTGTCTTTCTTGGCATTTTCAGTCAGGTCATCAAGCCAAAGGATAATAAACCTCAACCAAACACACCTGTTATTTCAAGGCCATTGACCAAGTTAATCCAGTTTGTCGTTTATTAACATTGATTGTCCTCACATCATAATGGCTTTAGACCTGCATGGTTCCAACAGGCACTGGAACTCAGTCAAGCAGGGAGTCAGACCCCAGGGATTGGCTAGCAGCCATCCTTTCCTTGAGATCAGACAGCTACATTCACTCCTCTACATGTCTGGTGTGGTGGGCTAAACGCAGCCTGTCTCGTCTGCTGGACACCTGCCATTGTCTGCTCATTAATTATGCAGGATACACTGTTGTGCCATGTTATTAGCGGGTGCTTGATGAAGATGCTCAGACAGGCTCTCCCTGGAGGTTTGTAGTATGGCTGGCCATTACTTATTCATCTGGTTGGCTGGAAAGAGATTTGTTTATTGTGGCACATTTGCTCTGTCATAGTCACAGACAAGCCAACTGATACAAGTCGCTTATAAGGCTCTTGTCCTACGAGCCTGGTCCACGGAAGCAAAAGAGGTCTTCTAGTTTTCAATCTTATGACTGGATACTTTACCAAGTCACAGGGTGTTTCAGTGTTTCACATTGTGAAATCATCTGTGAACTGAACTGAAATAAAATCAAGACTGCAGTTACCAGACAATGGTATCTCATGTCTGCTTCTGAATGTGTTCTTCACTGCTTCTTCAGTTTGATCCACTAGACTCCATTTTCCCAGCCAATGTTTTGTGAGGATGTCAAGCTCTCCTTGGCTGTGCCAACACTGAGTTTATAATTAATCTCACTGGTGATTCACAGCATTCTTTTCCCATGATCCCGATTGAATCTGCTCTCTGAGGGACATGTACTCTCACTAACTCCACAAGAGTGCAAAGCAACAACAAAGGCCAACATGACTACTCTGTAACCCCCGCAAAGCTAGAATGTGTTTTATTTACTCTCCTGCAGCTATCCAGTTATTTGCGATGAGTTTCAGAGTTAGATATTTGAGGAATGTGTCATTTGTTTTCTACATTTCATCATCAAACCTCACCACCGCACCATCCATTATGATAAGAGAGTGACACGAGCCTGGATCTTACGGCAGGCCTCTGCCAAGCAATTTCCCTTTCCTCTCAAATAACCAACGTAGGCTCAAATGAAAGCTGTGTCCTTTGAATTAAGGTGTGTCTTTCCTCTTAGCAGATGTTCCCAAGCTAATCAGGAAATAGAACACACACATCTGACAATACCTTTCAGTGTATCCTTTGATTTGTTATTTTCTGGAGATATAGTGTACATTCCAGATATCCCACAGTACATACTGCTTAGTCCCTCTGGTGAGGATGAATGATTGCTAAGTAGCTCTTTTAGCTGTATTCCCTCACGGCTTTAACTCCCCTTACATGAACTATTTTGCACTTAGGCCTATGCATCAGGGAAGGTTTCAAGAAATACAGTAATGTGTTTTAACTAGCCACTCACATCTGGAGCATGAAATTCTTCATGGTTTTTTGGGTCATGTCTCGTCTTGTTTTGGGTCATGTCAGTACCATCAAAGGTAGGCCGCATTAGCTAACCATGCCACTCTATTGAGAGAAAACACTTCTCAGAAGTCTTAAGAAACTGAGACAGAAAACGAGACAGATTGGAGTAGATTAACAGTAGCTCACTTTTCTTTCCCTTTCATGTCAACAGGAGCGCATGGCTCAAATAACTGCGGCCATTTTGACCCCTTGACCAGGTCATGTCCTATTGGACAATGTGACAGGACTCAGAGCCAACTGAACAATAGAGGAGATACAGACTGTTGATAGCTTTAACTGCATTAAAGGATATTATTAATCTAAAACTTTTGAGAAACCAAAGAAGTATCTTTGTCAACATTTTGTGTTGAAAGTCAGTGAAGTGAGTTTCCATTTGACGACTGCTTCACAGAGCTTGTGTGAAACACCCACAGGTTCCTCTAAACTGGAGCACAATGAAGAAAGGAAGCAGCCAGCTACTAATGGAAAAGGAAAAAGTCTCAAAAAGTGGAAGACGGAAGTTAAAGTGCAAAAGAGTCTAACCAGGCATTTGTCTTAGTTAATAGCTTAGAAAGAACAGACACCTACATACCCAAACATAAAACACACACACGCACACACACGCACATACACGCACTGCATTGGAAGTTGAATTGTAGTAAGATGAAGACATTTTCAGACTGTGCTGAAGGACCAAGTGGCCTACTTCTTACACCATTGTCCACTAGTTACCTTATTTCACAACAGGCAGGCTTTCACACTAATAACATACCCATTGGCGCTGGTCTGCAGCATGCTCAAAGGTGACTGGATAGTATGAGTACCTCACAACCCAAACACAAACATACCTACAATTATTAGAATCCCTGTGTTAGGACCAATACTACCAGGCAAGCTGTAACTGGCCTAGATGCTGAGAGGAGTGACAGATAAGCACATTCCTCAGATGGTTCTCATCAAGCCAGCTCAATCCACCACAGGGTTTATAATACGTCTCTGACAGTACAGATGTAGAATCTAAATTTGATCACCCTGTTGCAGGATAACTTTCCTGCAATACAGGAAATAAAAAAAATGTAGTGTATTTGAGATTTAAAAAGGCTTCTGAAGTTTGTAATTTCCCCTTTGAAATTTTAGACTTAATTCCCTCTTACGAGAAATGTATCAACCACTAGAAAAATGTCCATAAATTATAATCCACATAATAATTCACATTTCCTGTTGCTGCAGGATTATTTTCCTGCTGCAGCAAACTGGCTCAAATGAAGATCCTACATCTGTAAAGTCAAGATGAAATCTCTACTGTGGATGCCCTGAGAAGATAAACATCTCATCACTATTGGGGCTTTTTGTCTTATGAGCACAGAATTCTTGTTTGTTTTCTTTCATTACTCTCAGGGCCAAGAGTACAGTACCCAGGACATAGTGGAGGCTTGTTGAGTGTCGATCCTCAAGTCTCTGCACTGAGCTACTTATGAACAAGGGAGTAAATTTACATTAAGTATCATGACTGCCATAAATAGCCTGTAGTCCTGTAAACGCATTGTAATCTTATGTATGATGCTTGGGTAGGTCAGAGAAGGTCAGGGTACATACAGTACAGGATATGTATTTGTAGAGAACAAGGCCCAGATGTTACTATAGCAGGAGGCTTGCTGTCAACATGCTGCTCCTGCTGTTAACCACTTCCGGCCTACTTCACCTGGCGGTGTTCTTACTCACAAGCTATTAGTGAACACAACAAGCACACTCAAATTGTATTGTAGAGCTAAAGTAGTCAAACTACTCTTTGCACCAAGCGAATGTTTACACTCCTTTGTCTGATCAATGGGCAGTGTAGTCAGATCACAGGACTCAACATTGTCAGGTCAATATAGAATGTGTAGATAAATCTTAACTTTTGGCAAAAGATTGGATAAAGAATCTAGCTGTGTAGTCATTATTGTTATTGTTGGTTGTCTTTTGGAGGACTGACTGTGCACATTTTATGTTTAGACTGTAGTATCTAAAAATCCAGCCATAACCTGAACAAGCAGTAACGTGATTGCTGTAAAGACACAAGGCTATGGGAGATACAAATCATTTAAGCCAATGGAATCTTCTCTTGGTGGGACGACTAACATTGTAGACTGTAAAAGATAACTGACGTGATGGATTAGAGCATGAAATAGGAACATCGGAAGTGTGCATGACTGCTGAAGTGGGAGGGAGTGGATGTTATGGCACTTAAGGGACTTCGGAGGGTTTGTTAACAGCACTTCCTGTGCTGTTCTGGCTCAATGACAAGTTGAAACTCAGACTGTAATGTTAAAGGGATACTTTGGGATTTTGGCAATGAGGCCCTTTATCTACTTCCTCAGAGTCCGATTAACTTGTGGATACCATTTCTATGTCTCCGTGTCCAGCATGAAGGAAGAGGTAGTTTCGCGAGTCAATGCTAATTCAGGATTAGCGCAATGGCTGGAAGTCTATGGGTGTCTGCTGCTAGTTAGCGCAACTACCTCTAACGTCCTTCATACTGGACACAGTGACATAAAAAGGGCATCCACAAGTTCATCTGACTCTGGGGAAGTAGATAAAGGGCCAAATTGCCAAAATCCCCAAATATCCTTCTAAGCACTAGAAAGAATCAATAGATCCTACCCAACTTAAAACAGCCTTAGCTGACCCTAAATCAGTCACGAAAATAGTTCACAAATATAACTGCTGGGCACACATAACACACCGTTTCATGAAAAAAAAACCAGTGGTCACTTTGTTTTGTTGTTTCGAACTATTGTTCAAAAGGGTTCCAATAGATTCTGTGTCACAGTTGTCAATGCTTCCTGTTGTGTGCTCAGAGAGGCAGAGCTGCCGAAATTTAGATTACTCTGGCCGATGTTGTGGAGCAGCTCTGCTGCTGTTTGAACCATGGGGGAGATAGACTACTGAGCACTTTGTCTCAACGGGAAGCTAGCTCTTTCATTTCCTGATATGACTTTGAAAATACAGAAGACATTAGCATTTCACTCTCTGAACATGTGACTCTATCTCAAGGATAATCACATAAACATAGCCCAAAACAAACACAAGTAAGACCAACTGAGAGTCCTCCTAGATAGATCTGCAGAGATAGAGGCTTTTGTCCCCTCCTCTTTCTAATTCACTGTTGGCATGGTAACCATTGCACAGACAGTGTCCCTATAGACAGAGGTCATGTTATCTGATGCATTCATTCATTCAGGAGTCATCATTGTCAACCACTGAGATTACTGTTAACTCAATATGCTCAACAATGTCAACTTTAGCGACAAGGCAAGAATTTCAGGTATGTTTTTCCTGTCCTAAGTTAGCATTTTTCTTTCGATTCAACTCATTTACTATAATTTAGGGGAAATTATGCAATTATGTAAGAACAAGGTTGTGCTTTATATCACTGCATTTCACCCTTGGCTTTGCCACTGTGCTGAGATATAGGTCAAGTCAACCAACTGTTTCCTGTATAGAACCTCCCCCACATACCCCCCCACCTCCATTGCAGATGGGCTCCCGAGTGGCGCAGCGGTCTAAGGCACTGCATGTCAGTGCTAGAGCCGTCACTACAGACACCCTGGTTTGAATCCAGGCTGTATCACAATCGGCCGTGATTGGGAGTCCCATAGGGTGGCGCACAATTGGCCCAGGTTGTCTGGGTTTGGCCGGGGAATGCCGTCATTGTAAATAAGAATTTGTTCTTAACTGATTTGCCTAATTAAATAAAAATAAAAATACAAACGTTGGAGATATGGTCTAAGATAATGAGCCAGTCTGATGTGCCCTGAGAGAGGCTGGTGTCACAGAGACCATGGTCCCAGGATTCTCCTTTTCAGTCATGTGATCACCAGTTTAGACACACACACACTTTTCTCTGTCTGTCTCCCCCCACTCTCCATCCCCTCTCTCTGTCACACTTGATCACTTCTGTCATGCATAAAGTGGCATATCGTGTCTCCCTATTTTTCCTTTACATGTACTATGCACTGGATCTAAACTTGATATGATACAGGCTGTGACACTGGCTTAGTCACAACAGTGAAAGCGTGTTTATGTTTTGGTGTTGTGCATGGTTGTTGGGACTTTGTCATTATATAGATGCTGATGATTTCTTGACCGTAACCTCTGTCCTCTCTTACAAAGCTACAGAGGGAGATTGCCATCGCAGTGTGTCATAGCCTGTTTGCCAATCTGTCTTCCTAATAGCCGTGTCCTCAAGCCTCTAGTGTTGCAGAGACACTGTGTTGGGGCTGTCCTGTCAGGCAGGGGTTTTCATGTCTTGAGAAATCTATGCATGTTTGCGTTTGTCTTTAGTGTGCATGTCCTGCCATGTGCAGAGGGGCTGGGGGAGGGGTGTGACTGTGCATGAGTAAATTCACACAAAAAACAATGTGAGTGTGTGCCTGAGCCTGTATGGGCCTGTGCCAGGTTCACAGCTGGAGTGCTATTCCTCACTGCAGGGCGACTCTCTTTCAGATGAAAGGTCACATGCATATGTCACATTGCAAAGGCTGCATCTCTTTCTGTGCACCCAGCCTGATTGGCTAATTTGATTAAGACTCCACTGGCAATAGCTGATTTCCAAGGATTTTTTCTCCCATAGAAATTCCACAGTGCCATACTTCAGGAGCCTTTACTGTGGACTTGAAATCTACAGCAGACTTTGAGACTGTTTGAAAGCATTCTTCTGTACGTTATAGAGAAGCAATTTATCCCCTCCCTTGCCACTTTTCAAGACTTCTAGCAAGTTACAAACTAAAGATTAGTCCACTTCCTAGGTATGGTCAGTAGCTCTAAGGAAACAGGTCTGACACAGACGTCTTACACAGTCCGAAAGTCCTCTGTTATAAACACAGAAGAAGATGTTGCCATTGTAGTCTGATACATAGCATTTTGACATTGTGATGCCATTGTAGTCTGATACGTAGCATTTTGCCATTGTGATGCCATTGTAGTCTGATACGTAGCATTTTGCCATTGTGAGTAATTGGGTTTGATTTCTGCAATAGGTCCTAGAAGTGAACAGTATAAAAAACTGTAAGCTGGACAAATTTAGTTTCTTGACGTATAGCAATGCGGAAAAAGAAACACTGGAGCTATTTCAGACATGATTAAGGCTGATAAAATAACAACTACATGGAATTCTAAACTCTATATATTTAGCTCTCCGATCCTTAAAAAGTCCATGCCCGGTGTTTTCACTCCTCCTCCTTCTGGTTGGGTGCACAGGATAAGTGTTTGTCACCAAAACATTCAAAAACAGGTTACCTTTGCGTGTGTGCAGACACCACAGAGAAAAAGACAAATCCCTCAGCAGAAAAAGGCCTGTTTTTTCCCACTTCCTAATATGGGCATGGGCTCAGTCCTCAGTGAGATAGCTATGTGGTCACATCACTCTCTGTGTCCTATAACACCCCATACTCTGGAAAAAGGCTTTATTTGACACTGAAAAGAAATCACTTGGAAATACACATTTTTGGACCTTAGTATGGAATAAATGGAGCCTTTTACATAATGACTTCACTTGACATTATAAAATAGTATTCAAAATACGTGTCATTCCAGTGCCTCCAGTGATTTTGTAGGCTTTTGTAAACCTTATTAGATTATGTCTAAGTGCACTGTTGCATATTTTATGAAAGATATGAAACTGGTTTTCTCTCTCAAGTCCCCTACTGAATATCAATGTGCAGAGTATTCTTTGGTCAGCTGGAGGCCCAGTTCTTGGGAACAGTTTGACTTCTCTTCCCATTCTATGTGGAAGTAGCTTCCTGTGAGAGGAA
Source organism: Salvelinus fontinalis (assembly GCF_029448725.1). Taxonomy (NCBI): domain Eukaryota; kingdom Metazoa; phylum Chordata; class Actinopteri; order Salmoniformes; family Salmonidae; genus Salvelinus; species Salvelinus fontinalis. Next base: position 4,368,603 of record NC_074683.1, read on the forward strand.
GCTCTGTTAGCCTGTATTAGTCTATCATTTTTTCACCTTCCACCCAACAGGGAATTAACAAACAGGTTCGGGAACTCTCTCTGCTTTTATGTTACCATTGCCTTATTATCAAGCCAAACAAAACATAATAACGGGCTATCAAATTGTCACATACAATGTCAAACGACTGTGTTTAAAGCATTCATTAGCTAAGACACCTGAGTTTTAATTATACACACAAAGATATTGGTCATAATCAATGTGTCATTAGACTGAATCATGTGATTCAAGGATTAAATTGATCCAGATGGACACTTTCAGTACAGCTTTATACCCTTTCTATCCCTCCCTCTTTCACTCCTTCATTTTTCAATCCTTCATTTTTCACTCCTTCTCTCCTCAAATGTAGGTGAGCAAAATCTGCAAATGAGTTTGTCATGCATGGCAACGGTTACAGGGTGTTGCACCATTGTGCCTACCAATCACACAATAGCAGGGGCATTTTTTTCCCCACCAAGGATATGATAATGAAGACAGAAAAGAATAGTCATTCCCTTGGTGCATTTTCAAAAAGGGAGCACAAAATAGAGGCTGAGCATTCCCTGGATCCATTAATACTATTTACACCCTCCTTAGCCAACAACATCTGCTCTTCCTTAGAGGTGCTATCGCACTACATAATGATGACAAATCTCATATAAATTACTCTATTCATTACTCTTGAATATATTTGAAGGTAGAACAGAAATCTGAATAAATAGCACTATCGTTGTATAATAGTCTCTGAAACATCCTCTATGTGACAGCCAAAGTCAATGAATATGTGGATTGTCCTGGCCCTTTTGTGTTGTAGGACCCTTGACACACTGCTAAAGGAGTGAGATCACCATGTTAAGCGATGGTTTCACAGCAGTAGTATGAGTCAGCGTTGTATCAGATGGGCTGCTGGTATGGATTCATAAGCACCCTCCCATGCTGAGGGCTCTCATGCAGCCAGTTATCCACTTCACCTGGCTAAGAAATTTCACTGGTAGATTGCATTTGTGTTTTGTTTATGACTGTCTGTCTAGATAGGAATAGTGAGATTTATGGATTGATCATTCTGTATACGAAGCATGTCATTTGATTTGATTTGGAATAAAGCGAGATTCCATGTGATTCTATGTTTTTTTATTTTACCTTTATTTAACTAGGCAAGTCAGTTAAGAACAAATTCTTATTTTCAATGACGGCCTAGGAACAGTGGGTTAACTGCCTTGTTCAGGGGCAGAACGACAGATTTTTACCTTGTCAGCTCGGGGATAAAATCTTGCAACCTTTCGGTTACTAGTCCAACGCGCTAACCACTAGGCTAGCTCCCCCCCCCCCCCCCCAAAAAAAAAAAATTCAAGAAAGTTTTAAAGATCAGGGGTTACTGTGGGCATTTTGTACTTTTTTTGTGAAAATGTAGAATTCTCTATTGGAATGCTGCGGATCTGTGACCTTTAGATGTGTCATTTTAGTCTTGCTCAGACTGGTCTTGAGTCGTAGGAGAAAGCCCATTGGGCATGGGGGAGGTGTGAGGGAGGGGCGTGACATGTCATCATCACCAGTCAGACAGGGAGAGCAGCAGTCAGTAAAGGGAGGCTTTAAGAAAGCTCTGGGGCTAATGGTTTCTAACAAGGAACTCTCCAGTTCCCACACACCTACAGTACATTTTCCTTGCTCCACTGGTGTCACAAAAGATGGAGCTCATTCTTTGAGAATCCTACCTCTTCACACACCATGAATAATGTATACATGAGATTGCGATTCCAATTAACCAATAATTAATTATATGAAAACACTCTGCTATTCTCCACTTTGTGCCCCTAGCATTAGATTTGCATCCAGATTTAGATTGATGTTAAACAGTTTAATTATTCATCACATATCACTTTATGTTTCCAGCAGAACCTCCGTTAGAGCCAAACGTGTCTCTCTGGGAGCATAGAAATATAATTACAGAACACTGATTTGTTTGTGGATGTCCATTCTTGTAATTTCTATTTCTATGACTGGGGTTCTGCAGGACATAGAGGAGTGGCCTATGCTCCTTGATAAACAAAATGAATTAGTGATGGTCCCAGGGCCAGAACGAGTAAGACCGGTCTGGCCAGGGCCACAGCCTCAGGGACTGCTTATCCCATTGATTGGGTTAATCAGTGGTGAGGCTACAGATGTAGGATCTTAATTTGAGTCTATACGTCAAATACACTTCAAGTGAAAAGTGCCCTGGATTGCAGGAACATTCTCCTGCAACAGTGTGATGAAATTAATATCCTACATTTGTAGTACAACTAGAAATAGAGTATGCTGCACAAATTCTCCTAATGTCCCCACTATGACTACAACTCCACCATGAGTAACTATAACAGTGACTGTGCTGGGAATATCAGTACCATATGGAAAATAATCATGACAGTCAAATAAGAATCTTGTATGGCAGAAGAAGATTGTTTGTAAAAAGAAATCTAATAAGTAATCTAAAGCATTGAACACAACAAAAATCTCACTGTGGATAGGTACTCATCACAGTGGGAGGCCGTTCCTTCTCTTGCTAGAACAAAAGCGGTACCTGCTGCGTGCCGACCCGGTAGCGACAAACTTGCCATTTAAAATCGCAATGATCGTCAGTGGCCAATAACTTGACTTTGAGCCAATCAGAGAGCACGAACCCCCAGTTGGCAGAGCCAACAGGAGTGACAACAAAAAGGAAAAAAATAGGTAATTTTCTCTGTACAGCCACGGTTAAATGTCATGAGCCAGTCACACTTATGCAATGTAGGCTAAGTGATCTCAGCTAGCTAAGTGCACAGACGCAATGCACACAACACTAAATACTTCATCCAAACTAGCTAACCACTGTAGCTAATATTTCCATTATAATTAAATCACACTGGATTAGTTTCCATGCAACAGCTGCCTGTTTAGCTGCCGAGTTAGTTAGGTGTCCTTAGCTAGCTAGTGAATATGTTAACGTTAGCTAGCTAGCTAAACATTTGATTATGGGCTGGCACTGGCAGTGGGGGTTTTTTGGTTAGTGAATTCAACTGTTCAGAGCTGCTATTACTCTTGGCTGGCAAACGGTAGACAATCCTATGTGTGTGTCCCTGCTCTAATAAGGATCTGGTAAGATTTTGTATGTTTTTCCTTATACACTACCGGTCAAAAGTTTTAGAACACCTACTCATTCAAGGGTTTTATTTATTTTTGGACACTCTCTGAAGCATAAAAAAATAAAATAATGCTTCACAGAGTGAGCAAAGCTGTCATCAAGGCAAAGGGTGACTACTTTAAAGAATCTCAAATTTAAAATATTTAGATTTGTTGAACACTTTTGTGGTTACTACATGATTCCATATGTGTTATTTCATAGTTTTGATGTCTTCACTATTATTCTACAATCTAGAAAATAGTAAAAAATAAATAAAAACCCTTGAATGAGTAGGTGTTCTAAAACTTTTGACCGGTAGTGTACGTCAGTGGTGTATTTCTATATGTGTTAACTTAGAGTACCAGTCAAAAGTTTGGACACACATACTCATTCAAGTGTTTTTCTTAATTTTTTACTATTTTCTACACTGTAGAATAATAGTGAAGACATCATAACTATGAAATAACACATATGGAATCATGTAGTAACCAAAAAATATCAAAATATATTTTATATTTGACATTCTTCAAAGTAGCCACCCTTTGCCTTGATGACAGCTTTGCACACTCCTACTGCACAGTTGTTTTATCTACAGCTATGCCTTTGGTCTCCCATCCAGGGTTTTAACCAAGCCCAGCTTTGATATTCATTTACTGACTACTACCAATGTGCTATTGCGAGAACGATTGTTGAGAGATGTCCACTTAATAACTAAATATATTCACTGCTGCTATCAAAGTCACTCGTCCTCCTCCTCACTGCAGACTTTGCTTCATTTTTCAATAAGTATCGCATTGCATGTGTCAATGACGTCAGACAGTGGTATGCAAGTGCTTTGAAATGTGCATGTCCCATGTATGTGAGACCTTAGAAGGCTTAGATTACATATCTCTTCTCTGCTTTTTATATAATACACGCAACATTTCTGTTATGTCTAAATGTTAACCACTCGTTTAAGTCCGATATTAATCTTGTATATGTATTTGCTGCCATATGTATTACTTACAAGTTCCAGGTAGAACATATACAAATCTTGTTAAATTCTTCAATATCTTTTCCATACGGGGTGATGCATATTTCAATGAGTATCTGCCCTCTGTTTTGGGGCGACTAATGTTGATCATTATCAAATTAACTAGGTGGAGTCAAGAATAGTTTTGTGATGTTGACACTGTTCCAGAGAATTGTGCTTTTCCCATTAAATACAGTCAAGATGGAAACCCACACTAACATAAACAAACATGGGCTCTCTGGATTTCCTATGAAGAATATGTTCTCTGCCTAGATAGAGCTAAGCCTACTGAAGCCAACACTAAACCTCTCTGCTCAGTTTTATTTCATAACCATTATTTTCACTCATCGATGAATGAATGTCTTTAGGCATGTAAATTGCTGGTATCTGTTCAGCAGAGTATAACAAGGCATTGACATTTCAACAATGGCATTTCCTCAAAGGTTAGGTGGGTATGTTTATTTGTTTCTTAGTCAGGGGATATTTCCATAGCACACTGCTATGCACATTCTAGTACTGATACTGACAATGTATTGTTTATCTGCTGAGTTTTGGAATTCGAGAGCTTATCTATATGATTTGTAGTCACTTTAGTGAAGAGACAATTTTGTGTTATATAATACAACACCCTAAACCACAACTCCAGCGCAATTGTTGTTCATTAACAGTTAAACACAACCTCCAGGGTGTAAATGCTGTCCGTGCCAGATGTGGGTTGTGCCTGCAGAGATGTGACCTGTGTGCCTGCCTGCTTGGACAGGTAAATTGCCACTTTCACCCTAACATTCCCCAGGGAGGAGGTTTCGAGTCCTCACCCGCTCAACACACTGTCAACCTCTCAGGCAGAAAATAGTCCACCACCGTGTTTAAAAAAAGAGGGAGTTTCCCCCCTCCCCTTGTTCTAATTCTCCAGTTGCGACCATTCTTGGAAGGTAAGCTAACTTGTGCTGTGGAACAGTTGAGGGCTTGTATGAAGGTTGACCATATGCCAAGATTTGTCACCTGCTTGTTTGCAAATGAAAAGGAGGCTTTTCCTAACTGGGCAAGTATCCAGTCAGCCCAGTTGAGAGACAAATTGCATGTTTATGTGGCATCATAATTCACTAATTACCTGATAGTGAATTATTATTGAATCACTTACTTCATATGCTTTTGAATGATTCATCATGAGACAAATGTTTTTCACAACCCAATATGATGAGTTAAGTGGACCGGATTTCATAATGTTGTTAGTTGTTATAGATTAAAGGTCCAATGCAACCCTTTTTATCTCAGTATCAAATAATTTCTGGGTGACAGGTACCTTACTGTGATTGTTTTCAAACAGAAATAGCTTCTTAGCAAGGAGCAATTTCTCAAGCAAGAATTTAGCTAGGACTGTCTGGGAGTGGTCTGAGTAGGGAGGGGTAAACTGAAAATGTGCTTTGTTTGGCAGAGAGGTTTGTAACTTTCTTTCTTATTTGTCTAATAACAGATTTACTACCTGGTGTTGTCACCAGGCAGGCCAAAACTCCATCCCACATAAACAGGCAAACATTTCAGACAGTCTTTTCAAACAGCTCTTACTGTCACGCCCTGGCCTTAGTATTCTTTGTTTTCTTTATTATTTTAGTTAGGTCAGGGTGTGACATGGGGAATGTTTGTGTGTTTTGTCTAGTTTAGGGTGTGTGTATTGTTTAGGGGTTTTTGTAGTAGGTATGGGGTAGTGTTCAGTGTAGGTGTTTAGGAAAGTCTATGGTTGCCTGATTTGGTTCTCAATCAGAGACAGCTGTTTATTGTTGTCTCTGATTGGGAGCCATATTTAAGGCAGCCATAGGCTTTAGGTGTTTGTGGGTAATTGTCTATGTGTAGTGTTTGTTGTCAGCACTATTTGTCATTATAGCTTCACGGTCGTCAGTTTGTTATTTTGTTAGTTTATGTATTGTGTTCGTTTCGTGTTTTCTCTCTTCTAAATAAAATATGTATTTCTCACATGCTGCGCCTTGGTCCTCTCTCTCACCCATAGACGATCGTGACACTTACACTAAAAAGGCATTATCATCATTTTCACTATGTCAGTATTATTTCAACCTCATAGTGTTGACATACACTGAGTATACCAAACAGGAACACCTTCCTAATATTGAGTTGCATCCCCTTTTTTCCCTCAGAACAGGCTCAATTCTTCAATTCTTCTATAAGGTGTCGAAAGCATTCCACAAGGATGCTGGCCCATGTTGACTCCAATGCTTCACACAGTTGTGTCAAGTTTCTGGATGTCCTTTGGGTGGTGGACCATTCTTGATACACACGGGACACTGTTGAGTGTGAAAAACCCTGTAGCGTTGCAGTTCTTGACACACTCAAACCGGTGCGCCTGGCACCTACTACCATACCCCGTTCAAAGGCACTTAAATATATATTTTTTGCCCATGATTGACACACATACACAATCCATGTCGCAGTATTCTCAATGCTTAAAAATGATTATTTAACCCATCTCCCCAACTTAATATACACAGATTTAAGTGACATAAGGGATCATAGCTTTCACCTCGATTCAGCTGGTCAGTCTATGTCATGGAAAGAGCAGGTGATCTTAATGTTTTGTATGCTCAGTGTATATATAAAATATAGGGAAATCATGTTTTTGCTTGTACTCTGCCTTTAATATAACCAGATTGTCTCACTGAAGTATAACACTGTATGATCACTCTTGATAATCTTTTTTGTTTATTTTGGACATTTCTGTAAAGGGCTGTGGTGAGAAGACCAATAGCATAGTTCCAGGCTGTTGACTGACTGCAATAGTTATAAACAGGAACTATAATCAGCACTGAGGAACTAACTTTCTGACAACTGAACTACTGAAAATGGTCCATAGAGCTAAATCCACTCGCATTGTTTCCAACTTGCAAGTTGCAACAGTGTACAAGACCTACCAGAAATAGAATAGCAGTGTTTTAAGCCCCCAGTGATAGTACAACTATTAAGATTACAGTATATATGATAGCTGACCGTGTAGATGTATCTTACATGTTCAAGATATACAGTATATGACTGTGTATAACGCTGGTTTTTGTTAGATTGGTGAGAAGTGACATGAAAATGTGGACTGAAAATTATTATTAACTTATGTGGTACAATAATTACAAGATTATGTTATGTTTATGCACCAAATGGTTGTTTTATGAAATAGAGTAAAGTTCTTAGGACTCTCTCTCTCTACCTTTCTGAGTTAACTGAGAGGAGTCTTTTGAAGCTTGGGCTGGCAACTGTTAAAAAGATGGTTTCCACTCTAGCTTCCTGCAGATACTCTGGGCGTATGGTGAAGTAAAACGGGTTTTGCTAGAGATAGCTTGAGCTGACAATGTCTTGGTGATAAAAACCTAAAGTTGGCATTTCATAGACAAGATGTGGTGTGTGTGATAGCCTGGAAGAGATTAGAACAATGCTTCATTGTCTCATCTTCCTAGCATCTGAGAAACTAAGCCGGGTTGGGGGTTAAACACCATCCTGTGTAGATAACCAAAGTGGCTTATGGGAGTTGGAACCAGTCTGACTAAGCATTTTAAGTTAAGCACTCGGCAACACACTTCAGAGTGTGGGGTCGACCGTTTCATTATTTCAATAATTAATCGATATTAAATAAGGGTGATTGTTTCAAGAAATGACCAAGTCTCTCAGTACTGAATTTATATGACACTTATCTATGGGTGAATCAGCAATATTCGACAGCAAAACAATTATGAACTACTTTCCATTTGTTCCTCTTGGAAATGTGGAAATATTTCATTCTATGTATCCTCAAAACCACATACATCAACCAATGCTCATTGATTTCGAATTGTGAACCACACCCGTCTCAGTAAAAGCCGTAAGCACCTGTCTGCTACCATGGAAACAGAGAGAGAAAGAAGGACCTGACCATTAAGCTCTGAGATTGAACACAGAAACAGAGATACAATTTTTCGCCACAACAGAGGCTGCTAGCTGCAGTTATTCTGGCACCGCTTGCAACTTCCTCTTGTATAACGAGTAATACTAACCTGTAGGAACCAGTCTCTTTCACCCTGCAGTGTTTCCTGTTCAGAAAATTACTTGCTGGTGCAGTGAAGTATCTGTATGACATTCCGTTAATGAATTTGAGTACAGTTTTTCTCGTTTATTTATGGCTTGAGGGGGGGTACAGTATTTGATGGCTTAGAGAGTTTGTTGTGGATTTGTATCATACTGTACTATTTATTTCCTGAACTTTTTCACAATGAGAATGTTGTTAAGTATTTAAATATATGGCTCTGGTATGTAGCATCAAATTATTATAATTCTGTAGAGATGAGCATTGACAAGATAGTATGTCTTCATTACTGGATAGTATAGACAGACCATAGTACAGTAGCCACAGCATCAATGTGGCATGATACTCCAAGCTCTTGATTAGATTGACACTCCGGCCATCATGAGGCTGAGGCTGTGGCAGCCAGGGACTCAAAGACATCTGTGTTTCTCCCAGAGAGAGAGAGACAGCTAAACTGCAGCCCACACCCGGTCCAGTCAGTCAGAGAGGCGAGTGCCGTCCGGTCACAACACTGGCAGATGGCCTCCTGGTCCTCGCTCTGGGCCAAATTCATCACAATGACCTCTCAGTGTGACTGTGTGGAGTCACCATTTTGCATCCCTTTCTCTGGACAACTGTCTCTCCTTCACTGTGTAGATAATAGCAATGGCATCACGATCCAGAGAAGCCCATGAAAAGATCAGTGGATGGAGGAAGGGAGCCCCAGATTGGGCAGAGGAGGAGTTGAAGTTACCCTGTTAGTTTGAAGTCCTATTAGTCAGAGACTGCAATGGATTAGCCATACATTCAAACAGTTTATTTACTGTTTGGGTTGGCTGAAGGGGCACTTTGGGGCAGGTTTCACACTGAAAAGCAGCAATTGTTCACTAACATATGCTCATCTATTCAACCAAGATACCAAGATAAAACCCTTGCTCTTTGGTCCTAAACAGCTTTACATAAATACTACACATTAGTCAGAATCACCAAACATTGTAGTTATAAAATATGTAATTGCTGTGGCAAATGACAATGGGAAATAATATGAGTAGGATCCCAACATTGACATATGGTATTGTGAAATAGCCCGTCTTTGGAAAGTGTTTTGATATAACGAACAGTTACTCAATTAATTAGTGTCAGTGAGGGCACAGAAGGGTGGCAGCGTCCCTGGCTGGTGTGGTAGCGCCTCACCCCCAGGGTGTGTGGCATGGGCTGCTGTGTTCCGCCGGAGTTCGGCCGTTGTGTCTGTCCACATTGTGTTTGGACACTGAAGGCCTGTTGTGACTGGAGCCTACATAGAGAGGGAGGGGGAGGAGAGGTTGGCACTGCAGATGTGTAACGGTTCTGCAGCACAGCTAAATAACAGAACCCCTAGTATTGTATATTGTTTTGAGGGTTCATTGGATCCTAAAGGTTTGCTCTGAGTATTCCTCTCTATTATGATTATTATTCTAAAAATAACATATCTTGATCTAGATAACCTCACCCTAATCTTCTATTGCGTTATGTCACATTTTATTCTGTCTGTCTGTATGGTTTGCTGATTAGTATGTCGCCTTATAGGAGGCATTTTCATTGTGACAGCCATTGTTTTACCTCAAAACGGCAAATAGAAAATAAACAGCACCATGTTCACTAGAAAAGGACTTTGGATTAAATGAGGCCTGGGAATCAAAACGAGCCATGTGAACTTGTGCCCTGCCCTGAGCACAAACCATTGTTGTCATTTCAGCGCAGCTGTTATGTTCTGTGCATGCTCGATGCAGGCCTGGAAGTCATTTGCGAGACACGGACACACACACAGTGAAAAGACGCAGCTGCAGCCCCTTCACAGAGGGAGTAGAACACAAAACAGTCCCATCAGACACTCAGGACCTCATTTCTACTGACAGCCACTAAACAAGTCCTCTAATGCTGCTCCACACTCACACCTTCAGCAGGCAGATAGCCAGGGGCAAGCCACTGGCAGAACCCCCCCATCTGCAGAGCCTAGGTGTGCCACAGTATATGTGTGCCATAGGGGCAATGCCATGGGGCCAATGATCATTTGTCTTGTGTCCACAGAATGAGGGCACATCCACCCACTCCTCCTCAACAACTACATGGACATGGAAAATGAGGGCACCAAGACCAACAGTTAAATCCTTAAATCCTTTTCCATTATGTAATAATCAGTCATAAGCTGATGTCGGACTATAATCTGTTGAAAAAAATACACGAACAGTGATGTTTCTGTGTATTTGTGTCACAGTCCCCCAATGTATACAAATAAAATCTAAGTTTATTTGTCACGTGCACAGACTACAACAGGTGTAGACCTTACAGTGAAATGCTTACTTACTGGCTCTAACCAATAGTGCAAAAAAGGTATTAGGTGAACAATAGGTAGATAAAGAAATAAAACAGTAAACAGACAGGCTATATATAGTAGCTAGGCTATAAAAGTAGCGAGGCTACATACAGACACAGGCTGATTGAGGTAGTATGTACATGTAGATCTGGTTAAAGTGACTATGCATATATGATGAACAGAGAGTAGCAGTAGCGTAAAGGAGGGGTTACCGGGTGGGACACAATGCAGATAGCCTGGTTAGCCAATGTGCGGTAGCACTGGTTGGTCGGCCCAGTTGAGGTAGTATGTACATGAATGTATAGTTAAAGTGACTATGCATATATGATAAAAAGAGAGAAGCAACAGCGTAAAAAGAGGGGTTGGGTTGGGTTGGGGGGGGGGGGGGGGCACACAATGCAAATAGTCCGGGTAGCCATTTGATTAACTGTTCAGGAGTCTTATGGCTTGGGGGTAAAAACTGTTGAGAGTGCCTTGCGGTCAGAGGCAGAGCAACTGCCATACCAGGCAGTGATGCAACCAGTCAGGATGCTCTCGATGTTGCAGCTGTAGAACTTTTTGAGGATCTCAGGACCCATGACAAATCTTTTCAGTTTGAGGGGGAATAGGCTTTGTCGTGCCCTCTTCACGACTGTCTGGTGTGTTTGGACCATTGTATTTTGTTGTTGATGTGGACACCAAGGAACTTGAAGCTCTCAACCTGCTCCACTACAGCCCCATCAATGAGAATGGGGGCGTGCTCGGTCCTCCTTTTCCTGTAGTCTAGAATCATCACCTTAGTCTTGGTTACATTGAGGGAGAGGTTGTTATTCTTGCACCACCTTGCCAGGTCTCTGACCTCCTGTTACGTTCGTCGAAATGAGTAGACCAAGGCGCAGCATGCATAGAGTTCCACATGTTTTATTCCGATGAAACTCACAAACAAAAATAACAAAGAGCAACGAAACGTGAAGCTATGTAGTGCTCGCAGGCAACTAGACATAGACAAGATCCCACAGAGAACGATGGGGAATTGGCTGCCTAAATATGATTCCCAATCAGAGACAACGATAAACAGCTGTCTCTGATTGGGAACCATACCAGGCCAACATAAATCACTAATCACCTAGATGACCCACCCTAGTCACTATCACGCCCCAACCAACATATAGAATAAACAGCTCTCTATGGTCAGGGTGTGACACCTCCTCCCTATAGACTGTCTCGTCGTTGTCAGTGATCAGGCTCAGATCAGACACTGTTGTGTCGTCTGCAAACTTAATGATGGTGTTGGAGTCGTGCCTGGCCATGCAGTCATGGGTGAACAGGGAGTACAGGAGGGGACTGAGCACGCACCCCTGGGGGGCTCCAGTGTTGAGGATCAACGTGGCAGATGTGTTGCTACCTCACCACCTGGGGGTGGCCCGTCAGGAAGTCCAGGATCCAGTTGCAGAGGGAGGTGTTAAGTCCCAGGATCCTTAGCTTAGTGATGAGCTTTGAGGGTACTATGGTGTTGAACGCTGAGCTGTAGTCAATGAATAGCATTCTCACATAAGTGTTCCTTTTGTTTAGGTGGGAAAGGGCAGTGGGGAGTGCAATAGAGATTGCATCATCTGTGGATCTGTTTGGGCGCTGGGGTTTCTGGGATAATGGTGTTGATATGTGCCATTACCAACCTTTCAAAGCACTTCATGGCTACGGATGTGAGTGATACGGGTCTGTAGTCATTTAGGCAGGTTGCCTTTGTGTTCTTGGGCACAGGGACTATGGTGGTCTGCTTGAAACATGTTGGTATTACAGACTCAATCAGGGACATGTTGAAAATGTCAGTAAAGACACCTGCCAGTTGGTCAGCACATGCCCGGAGTACACGTCCTGGTAATTCGTCTGGCCCCGCAGCCTTGTGTATGTTGACCTGTTTAAAGGTCTTACTCATGTCGGCTACGGAGAGCATGATCACACAGTCGTCCAGAACAGCTGATGCTCTCATGCATGCCTCTGTGTTGGTTGCCTCGAAGCGAGCATAGAAGTGATTTAGCTCGTCTGGTAAGCTCGTGTCACTGAGCAGCTCGTGCTGTGCTTCCCTTTGTAGTCTGTAATAGGTTACAAGCCCTGCCACATAAGACGTGCGACGGAGCCGGTGTAGTATGATTCAATCTTAGCCCTGTATTGACGCTTTGCCTGTTTGATGGTTCGTCGCAGGGCATAGCAGGATTTCTTGTAAGCTTCCGGGTTAGAGTCCTGCACCTTGAAAGCAGCAGCTCTACCCTTTAGCTCAGTACGAATGTTGCCTCTATTCCATGGCTTCTGGTTGGGGTATGTACGTACAATCACTGTGGGGATGACGTCCTCGATGGACTTATTAATAAAGCCAGTTACTGATGTGGTGTACTCCTCAATTCCATCAGAAGAATCCCGGAACATGTTCCAGTCTGTGATAGCAAAACCGTCCTGTAGTTTAGCATCTGCTTCATCTGACCACTTTTTTATAGACCGAGTCACTGGTGCTTCCTGCTTTAATTTTTGCTTGTAAGCAGGAATCAGGAATCACATTATCCCTATATGAGATAAATGCTTAGATTATAGGTCAGATGATGATCCATGGTGGATGACGACATCCCCTAACAACAACAGTATCCCAAGGTGTAGTTACTGTTGACAAAATCAACAAGCTAGAAGAAGATAATTATTCAGATTCTACAACTGGATTTGACATGACCTGGCAGCATGGCAAGGGCATCTTCCTCTACAGTGTAGCCTGCTATTAGACCCTGAACCAATTCAAATACAAAGTAGAGGGTTCAAACTTGTTTGCCCCTGCTATTTCCCTACAGCGCAGTGGCGGCACCTGTGTTGCCAGTGTCGCTGTCTCTCCTGTACTATATATTAGAGCACATGACCTAGACGCTGCCTGTCACCTTGGATTAGGTTCAGGCAGAACAACTGTGTACCTGTCACCCCTCATTACTGAGCAGTTCGTCCCAAGGCCACAGTAGACACAGGAAACCACACTCTCTGCCGCCTCTGCATTGTGTATATACTACATTTCCATTGAAAAAGCCTGCTCAATGGAGTGTGTAATGGAGTGTGTAACTGCTCCAGGTCTTAAACAACAAATACACCAGACTGGCAAATTCATCGTCGCTACCCAGTGCTGGGGAAGCTACTCTGAAAACATAGTTTACCAAGCAACCGATTACTTCAAACTGGAAGAAGTTAAACTACCCTTAATCTACCCTTAAGAAAATCTAAACTAAAGTTAACTAAAGTTACTTTGAAAACGTAGTTCACTACATCCAAACTACTTGAAGAATTATCATATGTCAATCTGAAATGTCACAGACTACAAATTGTAAGAACAGTTCACTTTAGGATCATATGGAATATGCAAATCATCCATTTAAACACCGAAACAATTTTTCAATTGAGAAATGCAGGTCTGATGCCAAAAAAGAATGGAAATCCTTGCCCACTTCACCCGTATTTCATTTTGGCAAAAAAAGTATTGTGTAGTTCAAGTAGTTAGCTACACCACTACATCACAAAAAAAGTAATTAACTATGGAAAACACTGCCTAGATTTGAATTTGGTTCAACTACCAACAAGCTACTGAAAAAGGTAGTTAAACTACATGTAGTTCACTACTCCACCAACATTGTCGCTACCATACTGAACAAAAATATAAAAATGCAACGTAGCAATTTCAAAGATTTTACTGAGGTACAGTTCATATAAGGAAATCAGTCAACTGAAATTATTCATTAGGCCCTAATCTATGGATTTCACATGACTGGGTCACAGATACCTTTAAAAAAGGTAGGGGCTTGTATCAGAAAACCAGTCAATATCTGGTGTGACCACTATTTACCTCATGCCGCGCGACAGATCTCCTTCGCAGAGTTCATCAGGCTGTTGATTGTGGCCTGTGGAATGTTGTCCCACTCCTCTTTAATGGCTGTGCGAAGTTGCTGGATATTGGCAGGAACTGGAACACGCTGTCGTACACATCAACCCAGAGCATTCCAGATATGCTCAATGGGTGAAATGTCAGGTGAGTATGCACGCCATGGAATAACTGGTACATTTTCAGCTTCCAGGAATTGTGTACAGATCCTTGCGACATGGGGCCGTGCATTATCATGCTGAAACATGAGGTGATGGTGGCGGACGAATGGCACGACAATTAGCCTCAGGATCGCATCACGGTGCATTCAAATTGCCATTGATAAAATGTAATTGTGTTCGTTGTCCATAGTTTATGCCTGCCCATACCATAACCTTACTGCCACCATGGGGCACGCTGTTCACAACTTTGACATCAGTAAACTTCTCGCCCAAACGTCTACTATCTGCCCAGTACAGTTGAAACCGGGATTTATCCGTGAAGAGCAGACTTCTCCACCGTGCCAAAGGCCATCGAAGTCGAGCATTTTCCTACTGAAGTCGGTTAGGATGCGGACGACGGGCATGCAGATGAGCTTCCCTGAGACTATTTCTGACAGTTTGTGCTGAAATTCTTCTGTTGTGCAAACCCACAGTTTCATCAGCTGTCCGGGTGGCTGATCTCAGATGATTTCGCAGGTGAAGAAGTCGGATGTGGAGGTCCTGGGCTAGTGTGGTTACACATGTTCTGCGGTTGTGAGGCCAGTTGGATGTACTGCCAAATTCTAGGTAGAGAGATTAACATTCAATTCCATGGCAACAGCTGTGGTGGACATTCCTGCAGTCAGCATGCCAATTGCATGCTGCATCAACTTGAGACATCCTTGGCGTTGTGTGACAAAAGTGCATCTTTTAGAGTGGTGTTATATTGTTTCCAGCACAAGGTGCACCTGTGTAATGATCAGGCTGTTCAATCAGCTTCTTGATATGCCACACCTGTCAGGTGGATGGATGTATTCTCTTATCTTGCTTGCTTATATGGATATAAACAAATTTGTGAGAAAAGCTTTTTGTGCGTATGGAACATTTCTGTGATGTTTAATTTCAGCTCATGAAACACAGAAGCAACACTTTACGTGTTTTTGTCCAGTAAATTTGACAACACTAAGTCAGCAGCACCCATCTTTCTGGAGCTGTATTTTATCAAGCTACTCATATCTCTCTTAGCTCACACCAGAATCTCTGTGTGTGGTGGGTGGGTGTGTGAGTATGTGTGTGATAGCTTGTATGGGAAGACTGCACTCCCTCCACCACATTGAGACAGTAGCCTTGCCCAAGGTAGTAAACTCAGCAAAAATGAAACATACCTTTTTCAGGACCCTGTCTTTCAAAGATAATTTGTAAAAATCCAAATTACTTCACAGATCTACACTGTAAAGGGTTTAAACACTGTTTCCCATGCTTGTTCAATGAACCATAAACAATTAATGAACATGCACCTGTGGAACAGTCATTAAGACACTAACAGCTTACAGACGGTAGGCAATTAAGGTCACAGTTATGAAAACTTAGGACACTAAAGAGGCCTTTCTACTGACTCTAAAAAACACCAAGAGAAAAATGCCCAGGGTCCCTGCTCATCTGCATGAACGTGCCTTATGCATGCTGCAAGAAGGCATGAGGACTGCAGATGTGGCCAGGGCAATAAATTGCCATGTCCGTACTGTGAGACGCCTAAGACAGCGCTACAGGGAGACAGGACGGACAGCTGATCGTCCTCGCAGTGGCAGACCACGTGTAACAACACCTGTACAGGATCGGTACATCCGAACATCACACCTGCGGGACAGGTACAGGATGGCAACAACATCTGCCCAAGTTACACCAGGAATGCACAATCCCTCCATCAGTGCTCAGACTGTCCGCAATAGGCTGAGAGAGGCTGGACTGAGGGCTTGTAGGCCTGTTGTAAGGCAGGTTCTCACCAGACATCACCGGCAACAACGTCACCTATGGGCACAAACCCACCATCGCTGGACCAGACAGGACTGGCAAAAAGTGCTCTTCACTGACGAGTCACGGTTTTGTCTCACCAGGAGTGATGGTTGGATTCGTGTTTATTGTCGAAGGAATGAGCTTTACACCGAGGCCTGTACTCTGGAATGGGATCGATTTGGAGGTGGAGGGTCCATCAATGTCTGGGGCGGTGTGTCACAGCATCATCGGGCTGAGCTTGTTGTCATTGTAGGTAATCTCAACACTGTGCGTTACAGGGAAGACATTCTCCTCCCTCATGTGGTACCCTTCCTGCAGGCTCATCCTGACATGACCCTCCAGCATGACAATGCCCCCAGCCATACTACTCGTTCTGTGTGTGATTTCCTGCAAGAGAGGAATGTCAGTGTTCTGCCATGGCCAGCAAAGAGCCCGGATCTCAATCCCATTGAGCATTCCCCACAGAAATGTCCGGGAACTTGCAGGTGCCTAGGTGGAAGAGTGGGATAACATCTCACAGCAAGAACTGGCAAATCTGGTGCAGTCCATGAGGAGATGCACTGCAGTACTTAATGCAGCTGGTGGCCACACCAGATACTGATTGTTACTTTTGATTTTGACCCCCCCTTTGTTCAGGGACACATTATTCCCTTTCTGTTAGTCACATGACTGTGGAACTTGTTCTGTTTGTTCAGTTGTTGAATCTTATGGTCATACAAATATTTACACGTTAAGTTTGCTGAAAATAAATGCAGTTGACAGTGAGAAAACGTTTCTTTTTTAGTTGGGGAGCAGGAGGACGCTATGACAGCGGAGGGGGAGTCTTTCAATGTGTCTACGTCAGCTGGCTCTCTGCTTTGAAATAGCTGCATCACAGCGGGGAGAGGGGGTTCCTGCTCCTGTTATTCTGGACTGAGTGAACAATGGCCTGGTGCAGCTGAGAGGAAGATGTCCTGTGCAGGGCTGTACCAGGCTGATCTGGGATGGACTCTACACTGGACTGAAGTTGACTAAGATGGGCTGGCCTAGATAAATCTGGGGTAGAGGCTATAGGTTCCCTAGGCTGGTCCAATCTGTGTTGGGTTTTACTGTGATGTATTATGCTGTGCCATAGCGCTGTGGGGGGGGGGGGGGGGGGCTTAGGATGCGCCTGACTTATCCAAAGAGGATATGGACTCCACCATACGCCTGGGTCAGAGCAGGACGTGCACGTCTGGCCTGAGTCATGGTGGGGGTGGTTTAATGGGATAAGAGCTTGAGGTTAGTGTCTTAAAGGACATTACAACAGCTTGTAATCTGCCTGAGTTGATGTCAGAAGTCATAAATGCAGATATGGGTCTACAGTTTGCTGTGCATTTTTACACTTTTGAACAGTACATTTAATCCCCCATGGGGAGTAATATCAGAAAGTACCCTATATTAAATGTGATTTGACCTCATTGATCTGATACACGAGGTCGTTGTGTCCTGGAGGAATGGGGACACCAGGTTGCAGCTCAAGACCTGTTCAATGGAATGAATGTCATGGAGACTAATCAGTAACAGCAATCCAGACCATAAAAATAATTAGGATTGTGGACGATTTAAATAACCAGTAACCCCTGTATCTTAGTGTCCAAGCAATTGGTGGCAACCTCAATAGCGAGAATAATAAACGCTGATAATTCCAAGGGACTAGTATTCATACAGGGACCTGTCCCTCAAAGACCCAGTACAACAACAAAACAGTTCATTCCAGCCCAACAGTAAAGGATGGAGTACACCAGCCCAGACCAACGCCAAAGGGTGCATCGTTTTGCTTGGGCAGGTAGACCATTAAGCCGTCTGCAGTAAATATTGCCACAGGTGTTTTTCTAGGTCAGTTGGCAGGTGCACTGTGCCAGCACAGGCTGTAGACAGAGGCAATGTCTGCTCATCCACTTAGTAGTGCTCTAAAGTCCACAGCAGCTCAGTAAAACATTGCTTGGATTCTGGCGGTTGTGATTGCTCAGGCTTTTGATGCAGAGTCCAGGACGCCAAAATAACTCCCAATTAATTTGGTATATACACCCTTGCCTAATGTGCAGTTTTACTTTACAAGAGGCAAGGTGATCACTGAAACTAGTTTAAGCATATTCAAAATGTATGAAAATAATCATTCACCCAAAGAAAGTTGGATATCTTTATTTGCATATCAAAACAAACTTCTGCATTCCAAGAATTGAATTTATACAAAACAATTTGAACAAGAAAAACAAAACACTGCTTTATTTGAAAGCATTTCAGGTTGCCAGAAGCTGAATTACACATCAGAAGTGTGGGTCCCCGGGTTGGGCAGATATATCACACCCGTGCTCTTCCCTTCACAACCACAAGTGGCTGGAAGCAGGGGACACAGCAGGGACAGGTGACAGTGCTGGAAGTGAGTAGAGACACGCAACACATCCTCCTAGTCAAAGAGTGCCAGTCAGTAGTTGTTTTCAGACTATGTAAAAAATAATAAAAAAAACACAAAAAAATAAGTTCTAGGGAGGGGCTGTACAGTCATTGCTTTTGTCCAATCACAATGCAACTTAGGTTTTGGGTTACACAGCTAAGAGGTGAAAATGCAATGCTTGTGGAATGTACAGTGCATAGCAGAGGCCTGGACTTCATGCTGTTGCTTTCTTCTCCTGTTCGATGGCTGCAATGAAGGGAACATTTGTTTTAGTGTCCGTTCGTACACTGAAGTGTTTAACTGGTCATTTTGTTAGTAAGGTAAACACCAATTCTACAAGTGATGTGCTATTAAGTAGAATAAATCTAGCACCAATCTTACTTTCTTTGGTGGGTAAGGGGTTTTTCTCTTGCGTCTCGGTCTTCTTCAACTTGGTCTTGTCAAAGTTAGAGACTTCAGCGAGATCTGGCTTGTCAGACATGTTTGCAGAGGATCTGGTAAAATATATTAAACAATTTGTTTTCATTGTGAATGAATTGGCAGCAAGATCATTTACTCTAGATATTAGATACATTTGCAAATATGATACCAGGCCTTTAAATGTTTTTTTTGCATTGCTTCCCTCAAATGCTACTCTTATATTGCCCATATAATCTAAACAACCTCCTAAGGCAGACAGTTTCTTTCTCATTGATCTACAGCACATGGGCGATGAAATGTCAGGACATGCATCCGACAATTACAACAAATCCATTATTGCTTTTATATAAAAGCAAGGCAAATGTCATTAGGGCGTTTACTCCAGGAGCACGTGCTCGTTATCAGCGCCATGACTAGAGACAGTAACTGACATTCTGTGCAAGCCGTCTGCAGGCAGGCGGAAGAACCACCGCCCTGCTTCGCAGAATCTCAAAAGACAATATGAAGCAAGTGGCGTCGACCTTTAAGACTAACATTTGGAACTTTGCTTTGTCATATTGGCAAACCATAAAATAATATCTTATGCAACATTAACCAAGTCTACAGTCCATGAACGCTACAAAAATCGACATAAGCCTAAGTTCCAACTACATTTAATTTAACTTGGCAAGTCAGTTATGAACATTTTGTATTTACAATGACGGCATTCCCCGGCCAAACCCATACGACGCTGGGCCAATTGTGCGCCGCCCTATGGGACTCCCAATCACCGCCGGATATGATACACTCAGAGTCGATTCAGCATCTTGCCTGAGACTGGGTTAGCCATTTAAAATGTATACAAAATACAATTACATGCCATTGATTAGGGCTTTCAACATATACATTTTAAGTGAGTATCCTCTGATGCATTAGGTTTTACACCATTTTGCTGCGATTCGACCATTTGTAGCTTAGTTTAACCAACATATTGTAGTGCTGTAAAGTCGTTTAGAAAAACCGTCTATGCAGAGCTTATGACAACAGATAATGTGTTTGTGCACTCACCGGAGTTGTACTGGCTACTGATGTGTCTCAATCCTGATTGCGCAGAGGACAAGTGAAGGCGAGTAAATCAAGCAAGGTCTATTATAGTCCGCAATATGCAAATGTTGAACATGACGTCACGTTCCTTCACTCTTGAGCTAATCTTGGTTGGAATATTACATCAATATATACAAGCGAGAGAGCATACATAATAGTTATGGTTTTATTCGTTTAACGTATTAGACCTTGAATTTGATCTGATTTGATATTAGAGCATTGCGCTGTCAACACAAAACAGTCCACTGTCACCGCATAAGTAACTCTTCCGGATTGTCTCAATGATGACATCCTGTGGATTTACATTGTATTACACCAGGTGGTAACACTGGCGTTTATTGGTTTGCGTTAGAAACATAAGCCTACTTGTCTGGAGGCTATGCAACTGTAATATGCTACAGATCCCTATGTCATTGATTACATTTAGATAATGCATTTTCAATTATCATAAGGGACCTTGATGCTGTGACTCTGTAGTTCAATGTATCGTCGACATTTACAAGAAATTCCCTAAACAATGTTTTGATTAATATAATAAAATAGTGTGTTGTAACAATACCGGTTCAATTTAATCACTGTAGCCTATGGTTTTCTAAGTAAAAATAAAGAAAGAAAGAAGTGCCACTGACAGACTAGCACCATGGCTTCAGATTCACATCCTCATCTGAGCCTAAAGAAACAGGAACTTAAGACTAGTTCACTTCCTGTTGTCATATAAAGACAGATGCCCATAGACTGACTGCACCAAGTCATCCTTTTTAAAATCAGAGATCTACTTACAAATGGCATGCAGTTTGACTGTATTGACAAAAACAAATAGGAATAGAACTATCTAGACAGCATAAGACTGAAAAACTGAACCACAACTATAATGCACAGTTACTGGTGGCCATAGTGTTAGAACAATGAATAGCACATTGATATACATATTGTTGATTTCAGATATACAGTATCATCCATATTATTCACTGCATAGTTAGAAAAACTGATATAGTCAGAGTCAGAGCTTGTAAAAGGTATCGCAGTTTGTGTGTGTAACTGCTCAGTCTATTTGGGTGAGAAAGACTCTTTCCTCTTGAGTCTCTGGTCTGGACTGTGCTCTACTTGCTGGTGAAGTACCTGGAGTAGATCGTGTTGTACATCACCTGGTTGTCTAACCTGACAGCGTTCCTTAGGTGCTGCCAGAACCAGGTCTCAGCGGCTGCAGTCTGGGGCCACTCTAGAACACTCCTCCCACACAGACGCCGCCGCAGAAGGAGGAAGTGAGAGTGCTGCAGCACGGGTTCCAGGAGAACCAACACAATCACATCTATGTTCTCATCCAGCAACCTCTGGTGGGCCAGGTACACAGCCATCCTGAAGTTCCCGGTCCTGATGTAAGCCTTGGTCAGCACAAAGACAGTCTTGCGGCTCTGTCGAATGCTCTGGAAGAGGTTGTCTATCAGGGGGACCCCGGGGGCCCAGTCTCGTTCCTCCAGACAGAGAGGCAGGTGTCTCTCCCCCCTCTCTTCCAGCTGCACCCGCAGTTGGTTCAGTACCCAGTCTGACACCAACGGGTCTCTGGTGTCGTAAGTAACAAAGGCATCATAGAGATTGTCTGTTGTTGTTGACCTCAACGAATGGTAGCCCTTCAGCTTTGCCCTCAGATAGTATAGAATATAGGAGGCATCCCAATAAAACACATGGGCTGCCATAGTGATGACCACAGTGAACATGATCAAGGAAGTGGAGAGGGAGTAAATCAGGAAGGCTATGTTGTCCTTGATGCATTCTTTAATGTCAAACAGTATCATTGGTTGGCCTCTCATTTTGGCTGGCATGTTGCAGGTCACCTCACTGGCCAGTTTGGGGATCTCCACGTTTTTGTTCTCTTCTATCCACAGGATGAACTCTAGTAAATCACAGATACACTGGAATGGATTACCTTGCAAGGACAAAGTTTTCATGTAGTTTTCAGGGCCCGATAGGAAGGTGGTCTCGTTGATGATAGTCAGTTGGTTGTAGCTGAGGTCAAGTATCTGAAGGCTTTGAGCACCCCTAAGAAATCCCAGAGAGAGATGAAAAATCTGATTGTGGCTTAAGTCAAGAATCTGAAGTGTGTCTGTGAAGTTTGAGAGATTTGCTGACACATGAAATAAAGAATTGTAGCTTAGATCCAGGAAATTCAGTTGTTGAAAACCTGCCAGTTTATCCCAATCAAAATGGCCGAGTGAATTATGACTAATACATAGTTTTTGAAGGGTATATGGTATGTTTTCATAGACTTTTGATGGGATCTTCTCAATGCTGTTAAACGAAATATCCAGATAGGTCAAATTCGTCAGCTTTTTAAAAAGGCTGTTGTATGAGTCATCCCCCTCTTTCCATAATGTAGCCAACAAATTGTGTTGAAATTGAAGTTCTTTTAAAGATGTGCTTGTCATCTGCTTAGTGGTTAATGTAAAAATGTTATTGTGTGACATATTCAATACTTTCAAAGTCGGTAGATTTTTCAAAAAATTTAAATTATGTGTCACACCAGACACTTCAAAATAGTGGCTGTTGTAGCTTAGGTCTAATATTTCGAGTTTCTTTAATTCCTTGAAGGCGTTGTCATAGGCCAGGTCAATCTTGTTAAAGGACAGGTCGAGATATTTTAGGTCTGGTAATGAGGTGAACTCTGTTCCGTTCAATGCTGCTGAAAATCCATTTCTTGATAAGTTTAGACATGCAATGTCACCATAGCCCTCAAATTGCTTTGGAGAAATGAAAAATAGATTATTTGAACTAAGGACCAGCACTCGACCAGAGATAAAGCATTCTGGCTTCACAAGGTTGTGATTTATTCCATAAGAAAAGTCCCTTGAATTGGAATAATATCCAGTCAGTGGCGACGTGTACAACACCGACTTTAAGTTGCTGCCTGTGCCACAACCTGGGGACTCATTCACTGAAATTGGATATAGCCTGTTTTCCGCAAGATATATGACTTTGAGACTTGAGTTTGAGAATTTGTTGAATATGTGGGAATCAGATCGAACAATAAAGTTAGTTCCGATGTTCAACACTGAAAGATGCTTGAGTTCATAAAGCGGTCTGAGTGTTTCTAAATGAATTTCCCTGAAAACAAAACCCATTATATGTAATGTTGTAAGAGACACCAATTGTGAAAAGTTTTTTGAAAGCTGTAGGGTTTCAGGGTAGGCAAGCAAATCATAATTAAATGACAAATCAATCTTTTCTAGCTTTGGTAGATAGCTAAAAAAGGTTCCACTGGTGATAGTATTTGTTAAGTAATTATAAGACAGGAACAGATGTGTAAGATTGTTCAAGCTCTCAAACCAGGAGTTATTGATGAAACGAAGTGAGTTGCCTGCTAGTTGCAGTGTCTGTAACTGTGTAAGACCATGAAATGCATGAGGATGAATATACAGAGAATCATTAGGACAGGGAACACAAGGATATGGAGCATTGGAGCATCGTGGACAGTTTCCCTGTAATTCCAGGATTGTTAGATGGGTTAGTCCAAGGAAATCATCCTCAGCAATTTGCTGTATCTTGTTCGAATCGAGGTGTAATTCTTGTATAGAGCTTGGCAGTCCTTTTGGAACATGAGTTAAATTATTATAGGCCAACATCAAAACCTTCAAGTTAGTCAATACTGAGAAGGTGCCATTTCCAATAGTAAAGTCAGTCTCACAGGGATTCCAGTAATAGCAATTTTTGGATAAGTACAGCTCTTTCACATGTTGTATACCGACAAGGTTGCTCATATTCGAGAAATTGATCTTGTTATTGTCCAGCATGAGTTTATCCAGAATGAGTGGGAGATTTTGAGGAATTTTGATGAGGCCATTGCCATTAAGCCTTAGGTCCTGCAGGTTTGTCAGATTTTTGAAGGCACCTTCAGCGATGTGTGTGTCACCTTTTTTGTTGACAGAGTTGAGATTGAGAAGGGTCAGGTTCTCCAGATTAGAAAATGCATCAGGAGATACATTTCTGATGTTGTTTTCTGATAGGTCCAGCACGGTCACATTCCTGGTGATGCCAACAGGTACCTTTTTCAGTCGACGCTCCTCACAATTAAAGATGATGTCATCCGTGGTATTGGTAGTATTGACCGTAACGTCACATGGAAACTGCCGTGACATCCAATGACATGAGGTAGGTACCAGGAAGTGACATAGGAACAATGGAGCCAACTGTAACCAGCAGGTGGTAGCATCCTGTAAGCAAACAGTACAAACGTGTGAGTATGGAAATATAATGATTACTTACTTATTGACTTTAACCATTTGTGTGGAGTAGACCTACACTCACACATTTTATGGCCACTCTATTGCAATAGGGTCATTCTATTGTAAGTCCTTTCTATTGCAACAGATATATGTGAATGCATTGTAGAAACTACTGGGGGCTAGTAAATTGGCTTGTCCCACTGGTGATGTGTAGAGGTGTAGTGACATGTTTTAGGGATTTAGAGATATCTATCTATTGTTTTTTAATGCTAGACGGTGAACAAAAGTATTTCATATATTGTATAGATCAATAAAACCAAGAAAGCTATTAAAATACTTTTTTTATGATTATGATGCAGAAATGGGTTAAAAAAACTATTTCAGGTATTTCAATAACTTTTCAATACATTTCCAAAAACTATTTAGATAACCTCTACTTAAAAAAAAAAGTACTTGAATTTTGAAATGTATTTGAAAATACAATTTGGAAAGTATTGGTATGTATATATAATTTATTAAAATAAATATCATTAGACGTATTTGAACACAATACATTTGAAAATAGTTGTGAATGTATTGTACTTATTAATTACATTTGAAATAACAAACAACTTAATATGTATAAGTCGTATTTCATTTTGTAATCACAATATGCAGCCCATAAATTCCATTGGTGTTTTATGAAAGAGGACAAGATGCCATGTTACATTTATAAAAACATCAGGGGTTCAGAAAGTGAGTTGGACATTGAGCCGTGATCTGGTCTGAAGATATGCCTTCCAATGCTGAAAAGCAACTCCACAGCTGCAGAGGATGCTGGGATATGTAGGTACTCAACAGCAATTCTGCTCAGTGTTGGGTATGTTTGACTTTGTGTATTCTAGAATTTCAGAGGATCAGTAGTTGGTGGAAGATATGGGGTGATGAGATTTGGAGTACATGCTGTCGTGCTTGGTTGTTCCATGAAACCAAACAGCGTGTCCAATTGACTTTTCTTCGCTGGATGTGGTGGCTCACCGTGTGGGACATCTTGTGTAGTGCTGGTGAACTTTGTGGTAAGACTCTTTATGTCTGAAGTAAAGGTAGGCTTCTCAGTGGCATTGCACAATGCCAGTTAAAGTGTGTATCTAAGACTAAGGCAATCTGGTATGGTTTCTTCTGCTCATAAACAGTCAGGCGCTTGTCAACTGCTTGTTTCAGGTCTTTGACAATATTTCCATTGTGGAGCAGTTGGTTAGTCAGTGGTTCTCAATCCTGGTCCTGGGGACCTAAAGGGGTGCACATTTTTGTTTTTTGTCCTAACATTACACAGCTGGTTCAAATCATCAAAGCCTTTTGATGAGTTGATCATTTGAATCAGCTGTGTAGTCCTAGGGCAAAACAAAAATGTGTCACCCCTTTGGGTCCCCAGGACCAGGATTGAGAACCAGTGGACTATATGTTTAGGCATTCCTCTGATGCATGGAAGGATGTAGCTGAGTGTGACGGTGATCCTTGCACACAATCTGTGGCAACCTTTTTAAGTAGTGTCGCAGTGGTCTAAAGCACTGCATCTCAGTGCTAGAGGCACCACTACAGACCCTGGTTGAATCCCGGCCTTTATCACAATTGGCTGTGATCAGGAGTCCCATAGGGCGGCGCACAATTGGCCCGGGGTCATCCAGGTTAAGGGAGGGTTTGGCCGGGGTAGGCCGTCATTGTAAAATAAGAATTTGTTCTTAACCGACTTGCCTAGTTAAATAAAGGTACAAATATCTAACAGGGTTAGAATGTCCACAGCACCAGTGAGGACATACTTCATGTGCATGGAAAGCTTGGTGCCAGGCAGTGTGCCAAGCTGTTCTACATCCGCGTTGAAAAATGTTCTAATCATCAGTTGAGAGTTCCATCTTGTGAGAGTGGCTGGTTGCAGACGATTCTCCCCTTCAAGGAGATCTTGTGCAAATGTTCACTTGCGGTAGTGGGAGACAATGTTGGAGGCTTAGGAAATGGCTGCAGATTAAATCTGCAGATTTAAAGCCATATAAACATGTGCATTTCTGCCAAATTAACAATTTGGTGTATCTAAATCCAAAGTGTCAATTGGTGGTAGTCAATTTAAATGAAGGCACATAACATTGTGAGCAAAATCAGATAATCATATCACTTTAATTGAAAAAAATTGCCACTTGAGAAAAGTACATCTTAACCATCTTCAATGCTAAAATTGAAATCAATCAAACTTACCATATTATTTACTGTTGATCCCTTGTGATCTTATCAAATAAGTAGTGCCTGGTCGTTGTCCGTATCTAGCTTCCAGCAGGCAAAAAAAGGAAGTTTAATGAAACTGCAAATGCCTGTCTATTATTAGGTTGTTTTTATGCATCGCTTTGTTTCCGTATGTAATGACTCAACTCTTCTCTACTCAATCACAAGTGAAGAGCAACTCAAATTCCCCTTGCAGCTACAGTGAGTCAAATGTGTTCAGCAAGCTGATTGGTTCCCCCAACCAGGTGTACTCTGGGTGCAGTGGCACATATTATTTGGGTTATTATAAGTTCTCACCTGATTTGCTTCCCTCTTTCTGAAGGCATTTCTTTTTATACTGTTTTAGAGCGGGGTAGAGCCCCACCTGTTTTGAGCCCCACCTGTTTAGCATGTTATTTTGGCATTAATACGTGTCACATATCCGTTTAAAATCAATGTAAAAATAATAATAATAATAAAGCTGCATGCAAATATGGTCTCTTTTTTGCTTTCTTGAGTAAGGCAGCTCCAAAATGCATTTGTTTCAGCCTAGCTCAGTGCTTTCTGTGGTGTTGGGGCAGCAAGCTTAACATTTGGAGTGTAGGGGTTGGTCAGTGTTCTGTCACTCACAGGGACATTATGTCACCGCAAAATCTATAGGTAGAGCGTCAATACAGGACTAAGATTGAATCCTACTACACCGGCTCTGACCCTCGTCGGATGTGGCAGGGCTTGCAAAGGGAAATCCAGCCACGTGCTGCCCAGTGACGTGAGCCAATCCAGATGGACTAAATGCCATTTATGCTCACTTCTAGGCAAGCAACACTGAACCATACATGAGAGCACCAGCTGTTCCGGGCGACTGTGTGATCACGCTCTGCATAGCCGATATAAGCAAGATCTTTAAACAGGTCAACATTCCCAGGGCCACGGGCCAGACAAATTACCAGGACGTGTTACAACTGGCAAGTGTCTTCACTGACATTTTTAACCTCTCCCTGACCGAGTCTGTAATACCTACATGTTTCAAGCAGACCATCGTAGTCGCTGTGCCCAAGAAAGCGAAGGTAACCTGCCTAAATGACTACCGCCCCATTGCACTCACGTCGGTAGCCATGAAGTGCTTTCAAAGGCTGGTCATGGCTCCCATCATCACCATCATCCTGGAAACCCTAGACCAATTCCAATTTGCATACGTCCCCACCAGTTCCACAGATGATGCAATCTTAATCGCATTCCACACTGCCCTTTCCCACCTGGACAAAAGGAACACCTATGTGAGAATGCTGTTCATTGACTACAGCTAAGCATTCAACAACATAGTGCCCACAAAGCTCATCACTAAGCTAAGCACCCCTGGACTAAACATCTCCCTCTGCAACTGGATCCTGAACTTCCTGACGGGCCACCCCCAGGTGGTAAGTGTGGGCAACAACTCATCTTCCACGCTGATCCTCAACACGGGGGCTCCTCAGGGCCCTCAGTCCCCTCCTGTACTCCCTGTGTGGCCAAGCACGACTCCAACAACATCATTAAGTTTGCTGATGACACAACGGTGGCAGGCCTAATCACCGACAACGATGAGACAGCCTATAGGGAGGAGGTCAGGGACCTGGCAGTTTGGTGCCCGGACAACCACCTCTCCACCAACGTGAGCAAGACAAAGGAGATGATTGTGGACTACAGGAAAAGGAATGCCGAACACGCCCCCATTCACATCGAAGAGGTTGTAGTCGAGCGGCTCGAGAGTTTCAAGTTCCTTGGTGTCCACATCACCAACAAACTATCATGGTCCAAACGTGCCAAGAAAGCCGTGAAGAGGGCACGACAACGCCTTATCCCCATCAGGAGACAGAAAATATTTGGCATGGGACCCCAGATCCTCAAACAGTTGTACAGCTGCACCATCGAGAGCATCCTGACCGGTTGCATCACTGCCTGGTATTGCAACTGCTTGGCATCCGACCATAAGGCGCTACAGAAGGTAGTGAGTACAGCCCAGTACATCACTGGGGCCATGCTTCCTTCCATCCAAGACCTATATACTAGGCGGTTTCAGAGGAAGACCCAAAAAATTGTCAAAGACTCAAGTCCCCCACTCTGCTACCGCACGGCAAGCGGTACTGGAGCGCCAAGTCTAGATCCAAAAGGCTCCTTAACAGCTTCTACCACCAAGCCATAAGACTGCTGAACAATTCATCAAATGGCCACCCGGACTATTTGCATTGACGCCCCCCCACCCCCTTTGTTTTTACACTGCTGCTACTTGCTGTTTATTATCTACGTATAGTCACATTACCCCTACCTACATGTACAAATGACCTTGACTAACGTGTAGCCCTGCACATTGACTCGGTACCGGTACCCCCTGTATATAGCCACATTATTGATATTTTATTGTGTTACTTTTTATTTTTTACTTTAGTTTATTTAGGCCGGACAAAGTTGAATTACTGTTTAACGGATTCCCCGCATCACTTTTCTCCACAACACAAAAAAATAAAAATAAAATAAGACGTGTTATATTTTGGCCAATATATGCTCCTCTTTGTTAATAATTCACTGTCCTCTCTCCCTTGAGGCTTTCCCAATTTGATGCCCAGTGAAACACACACGCTCGCACCTGCAGGCGATGTGCAGATGTTTAATTTCTCTCTCATGCCGTCATGGCTGAAACCAGTGCAAATTCCTACTATTTATGTGTCCAGGTTTAACGTGGGATGTCCCTCATTATAAACAAACAGTTGGTAAAATGTATGGTTATTGCATCATTTTCAGATATATTAGAAGCGATTGATAGACGAAACAATGTAATTTAACCAATTGACTGGCCAGAGATCATTGCATTCATCAGCAAAGACACAGTGCAAGCTCAAATCAAATTGTATTGGTCACATACACATGGTTAGCAGATGTTAAGAGTGTAGCGAAATGCTTGTGCTTCTAGTTCCGACAGCGCAGTAATATCTAACAAGTAATCTAACAATTCCCCAACACTACCTAATACACACAAATCTAAAGGGGTGAATGAGAAATTGTACATATAAATGTATGAATGAGCGATGGCCGAGCGGCATAGTTAAGGTCTAATAGATGGTATAAAATACAGTATATACATGAGTAATGTAAGATATGTAAACATTATTATGACATGAGAAATCTGTCCCCTCATGTCTACAGTAAGTTTCCTCCTTGTTTATTTATGCTATTATAATTAAGATGAACTGTATCCATACTTTATCAATAAATGTTACAAAGAAAGGATGAGCAAATGCTGAAGAAAAGCTGCATTCACCCACAATTTAGTACTGCTGCAAACTGCATAAATGTATCAGGATAAAGTAAGACCCAGATGCAGACCATGTTGAAGTAACAATGTTTATTGCAGCAACAGAGGAAAAGGTACAGGACAGCAGGCAGGCTCAAGGTCAGGTCAGGCAGAGGTTGGAAATCCAGATAGAGGCAAAGGTACAGGATGGCAGGCAGGCTCAGGGTCAGGTTCAGGTTCAGGACAGGCAAGGGTCAAAAACCAGGAGGGCGAGAAAAAGAGAGGCTGGGAACAGACAGGAGCTGACAGGACAAACGCTGGTACGCTTGACACACAAGACCAACTGGCAACAGACAAACAGAAAACACAGGTATAAGTACACAGGGGATAATGGGGAAGATGGGCAACACCTGGAGGGGGGTGGAGACAAGCACAAAGACAGGTGAAACAGAACAGTGCGTGACAAAATGTAAAATAATTCAGTGCACAATAAAATGAAGCTGTACAGCAGGGGTGTCAAACTCATTCCACGGAGGGCCTAGTGTCTGCAGGTTTTTGGTTTTTCCTTTCAATAAAGCCCTAGACAACCAGGTGTGGGGAGTTCCTAACTAATTAGTGATGTTAATTCATCAATCAAGTACAAGGAAGGGGAGAAAACCCGCAGACACTCGCCCCCGTGGAATGAGTTTGACACCTGTGCTGTACAGTATTAGATTTGATTAACCAAGAAAGCCTACATACTTAAAATGCTGCTCATGCCAGATTTAATTAAACCTAGATAAGAGATAGAACAGATAGATAACATTGATTTAAGGAATGAAAATATATATATTTTGGGAACTTGACCTTACGCAACAGTTGTATGCCTATTGACAGGTCTCTGTCATCTGACAAATGGGAAGTGAAGACACTCGCACATCTGTTGTTTTCACTGTCATCATATTTCACGTCTCACATTCTTAACTCTCCTTTCATATTATGGTAAGAACAGAAATTAACCGTGAGAATTCTTATCGAAACAAACATCCGTGTCACGTTCTGACCTTAGTTCTTTTGTTATTTCTTTGTTTTAGTATGGTCAGGGCATGAGTTGGGTGGGTTATCTATGTTCGTTTTTCTATGTTGGTTTTTGCGTTTGGCCTGGTATGATTCTCAATCAGAGGCAGGTGTCGTTAGTTGTCTCTGATTGAGAATCATACTTAGGTAGCCTTTTTCCACCTGTGTTTCGTGGGTGTTTATTTTCTGTGTCTGTGTTTTCCACACGAACTGTTTCGGTTGGTTATTTCACGTGTCGTTTATTGTTTTGTTTCAGTGTCCGATTGTTTTAATAAAGAGCATGAACACGTACGACGCTGCGCATTGGTCCTCCGATCCTTACTACTCTTCCTCGTCAGAGGAGGAGGAAGACAGCCGTTACAATCTGATCAATGTTGTCTCACATGATTGTAAGAATAACTTTCATATGATAATACAGTGGCTTGCAAAACTATTCACCCCCTTGGCATTCTTCCTAATTTGTTGCCTTACAACCTGGAATTAAATTTAATTTTGGGGGGATTTGTATCATTTGATTTACACAACATGCCTACCACTTTGAAGATGCAAAATATTTTTTATTGTGAAACAAACAAGAAATAGGACAAAGTCAATACTCTGTTAGAGCCACCTTTTACCGCAATTACAGCTGCAAGTCTCTTGGGGTATGTCTCTATAAGCCTGGCACATCTAGCCACTGGGATTTTTGCCCATTCTTCAAAGTAAAACTGCTCCAGCTCCTTCAAGTTGGATGGGTTCCGCTGGTGTACAGCAATCTTTAAGTCATACCACAGATTCTCAATTGTATTGAGGTCTGGCCTTTGACTAGGCCATTCCAAGACATTTAAATGTTTCCACTTAAACCACTAGTGTTGCTTTAGCAGTATTCTTAGGGTCATTGTCCTGCTGGAAGGTGAACCTCTGTCTCAGTCTCAAATCTCTGGAAGACTGAAACAGGTTTCCCTCAAGAATTTCCCTGTATTTAGTGCCATCCATCATTCCTTAAATTCAGACCAGTTTCCCAGTCCATGCTCCGCGGGATTTTCTAAGTTTCTGATATATCTGTACTTCTTCACAACTTTGTCCCTGACCTGTTTGGAGAGCTTCTTGGTCTTCATGGTGCCGCTTGCTTGGTGGTGCCACTTGCTTAGCATTGTTGCAGACTCTGGGGCCTTTCAGAACAGGTGTATATATACTGAGATCATGTGACACTTACATTGCACACAGGTGGACTTTATTTAACTAATTATGTGACTTCTGAAGGTAATTGGTTGCACCAGATCATATTTAGGGACTTCATAGCAAAGGGGGTGAATACATATGCCTGCACCACTTTTCAGTTATTTATTTTTTGGAATTTTTTGAAACAAGTAATTTTTTAAACTTCACTTCACCAATTTTAACTATTTTGTGTATGTTCAGTACATGGAATCCAAATAAAAATCTATTTAAACTACAGGTTGTAATGCAACAAAATAGGAAAAATGCCAAGGGGGATGAATACTTTTGCAAGGCACTGTACATTTCATGAATATAAAGTACTTGAGTACGTACATCTATTGTGTTTCTGGAGGATGGAGAGAAACAAAAGATTGATTAAAAAAAAGACGAAACTGGTGATATCCAAAAACATTAATACAAAGTTCACAATAAAAGGAAATATTTAAGCATAGATCTGTAAGTTTTATGTCTATGTAGAACAACGTAGGAAAGGTCAATAGAATCAGAATATTTGTTTTGGGGGAAATGCCCTCATAACCTTTTAAAATGGTAACCAACATCTAGAATTGCTCAGTTGAGGTGTGCCACTGTCATGTAGAATTTATTTGAATCCCAGCAAATAGAAGTGATTGCTTCCTATACTTTTATATTTTATTGAGCAGTGAATTTTAATCTGAGACTTGTTGTGTCCTTTGGTTTAAGAGGCAATAAAACTCATTATCATTACCCCTCTAGTAATGACACTGTCCTTATTTCCCCTGTCAGAGGACAGAGTGTATATCCCTCCAGGTGTGTGTGGTGATGCTGCTGGGCCTGTGGTGCTTCTTCGTGCTGGCAGCTGGAGGCTGGTACCCAAAAACTCCTGGCCAGCAACGGGGGCAGGGTTAATGTGGACTGCATTGAGAGAGGACTCCTGGAGGTCCAAAATGACTTTTCCCAAAACACCACCACCACCACTAATCCTCACCATCAACCACATCCCTTACATCAACTCCACTTCCTTACAGGGCCTGGAGAACATCATGGAGATCGACATGCACTGCAAGATCGGCCACAAGAACCACATGTGCACGGAGAATGTGACCATCAAGAACAACACCTTCAAAGACCTGAGGAATCTGAAGGCTATGTATCTGGATGGGAATCAGCTCTCCAGCATCCCAAAGGGTCTCCCTCCGAACCTCATTCTGCTCAGTCTAGAGGTGAATCCAATATATACCATTCTGAAAAATAACCTCTCTGACATCACTAATGTACAGATTCTTTATTTGGGTCCAAAATGTCACTGTCGTAACCCATGTAATGTTTCCTATCAAATTAGGGAGGGTGCATTTCTACAGCTTGGTAACATTACTTTGCTATTCCTCAAGTCAAATAACCTATCCTACATTCCCCCAAAATTACCAACAATTCTCAGAGAGTTGTATCTCTATACTAACAAGATTTTAATAATTTTACCCAATTTGAGATTCTTGATGTAAGTGGAAACTGCCCACGCTGTTACAATACACCATTTCCTTGTGTTCCATGCCCTGACGATTCACAACTTCAGATTAATTCAAATGCTTTTAAAACGTTGACCAAACTGAGGATACCATGTTTGCAGTAGTAACTCCCTCACATATGTATAGTCGTGGCCAAAGGTTTTGAGAATGACACAAATATTAATTTTCACAAAGTCTGCTGCCTCAGATTGTATGATGGCAATTTGCATATACTCCAGAATGTTATGAAGATTGATCAGATGAAATGCAATTAATTGCAAAGTCCCTCTTTGCCATGCAAATGAACTGAATCCCCCAAAAACATTTCCACTGCCTTTCAGCCCTGCCACAAAAGGACCAGCTGACATCATGTCAGTGATTCCCTCATTAACACAGGTGTGAGTGTTGATGAGGACACGGCTGGAGATCACTCTGTCATGCTGATTGAGTTCGAATAACAAACTGGAAGCTTCAAAAGGAGGGTGGTGCTTGGAATCATTGTTCTTCCTCTATCAACCATGGTTACCTGCAAGGAAACACTTGCCGACATCATTGCTTTGCACAAAAAGGGCTTCACAGGCAAGGATATTGCTGCCAGTAAGATTGCACCTAAATCAACCATTTATCGGATCCTCAAGAACTTCAAGGAGAGCGGTTCATTTGTTGTGAAGAAGGCTTCAGGGCGCCCAAGAAAGTCCAGCAAGTGCCAGGACCGTCTCCTAAAGTTGATTCAGCTGCGGAATCGGGGCACCACCAGTACAGAGCTTGCTCAGGAATGGCAGCAGGCAGGTGTGAGTACATCTGCATGCACAGTGAGGCAAAGACTTTTGGAGGATGGCCTGGTGTCAAGAAGGGCAGCAAAGAAGCCACTTCTCTCCAGGAAAAACATCAGGGACAGACTGATATTCTGCAAAAGGTAAAGGGATTGGACTGCCGAGGACTGGGGTAAAGTCATTTTCTCTGATGAATCCCCTTTCCGATTGTTTGGGGCATCCGGAAAAAAGCTTGTCTGGAGAAGACAAGGTGAGCGCTACCATCAGTCCTGTGTCATGCCAACAGTAAAGAATCCTGAGACCATTCATATGTGGGGTTGCTTCTCAGCCAAGGGATTGAGCTCACTCAAAATTTTGCCTAAGAACACAGCCATGAATAAAGAATGGTACCAACACATCCGAGAACAACTTCTCCCAACCATCCAGGAACAGTTTGGTGACGAACAAAGCCTTTTCCAGCATGATGGAGCACCTTGCCATAAGGCAAAAGTCATAACTAAGTGGCTCGGGGAACAAAACATCAATATTTTGGGTCCATAGCCAGGAAACTCTCCAGACCTTAATCCCATTGACAATTTCAATCCTCAAGAGGCAGGTTGACAAACAAAAACCCACAAATTCTGACAAACTCCAAGCATTGATTATGCAAGAATGGGTTGCCATCAGTCAGGATGTGGCCCAGAAGTTAATTGACAGCATGCTAGGGGGGATTGCAGAGGTCTTGAAAAAGAAGGGTCAACACTGGAAATATTGACTCTTTGCATCAACTTGATGTAATTGTCAATAAAAGCCTTTGACACTTATGAAATGCTTATAATTATACTACAGTATTCCATAGTAACATCTGACAAAAATATCTAAAGACACTGATGCAGCAAACATTGAGGAAATTAATATTTGTTTCATTTTCAAAACTTTTGGCCACGACTGTACTTATGGCATGGTTTCAGAACTGTACAGAGTTGCGAGTACTTGATCTCTCAACCAACGTTTTAGCTAGATAGATAGCAAATGCTAACTTCCCACGAGCTCTAACCAACCTCAAATAATTGGACCTGTCTTTTAACTGCAAGTTGCAGATGTACCCAGCTACTCTGAACCCGAATCACACATTCTCCTTCCTGAAATCCCTGAAAGTATTCACCCTCAGGAGCTTTGTCTTCCAACAACTGACCCATGCAGACATCAGGCCACTGATTCCTCTAAAGAACCTCAAAGTCATTGACCTGGGCAACAACTTCATCAAAATGACCAACCTCAGCACACTAATGGAGCTCAAAAGCTTCCAAATAATCAATTTATTAGACAATAACAAATCATCCCCTTCTCAAGGTGGTAATTCTGTTGATTTTTCTGGAGGAGAAGCCTTAAATGGCTCCCCAATGTCAGATGCTGAGCACTACCACAAAGGAGAAGTGAGAGAGATTCATTGTTTTAGATATGATGAGTATGCATGCAGCTGCAAATAGTAGGACAAGGAGGCTGGGACACTGAATTAATTCGTTAATAACTGTGCAGCCAGTTTGGAAAAAACTGGATATCAGCAGAAATAACATATTCTTCCTTCACTCCAGATTCTTGAACCTTGCTAACATTAGATGCCTAAATCTCTATGGAAATTCGATGAGCCGAAGTCTAAATGGTTCCGAGTTCACTTATCTCACTAACTTGAAGTATCTTGACTTCTCATCTAACTGTCTAGACCTTTTCTATTCCTCAGCGTTTCAGGAACTGAGAAGTTTAGTTATGTGAGACATAAGCCACAACAACCATTACTTTGAGTCTGAGGGTTTGACTCATATGCTGAATTTCACCAACAATTTGACCAATCTGAAGATATTACTCATGAACTACAATAATATTTCTACCTCCACCAACACAGAGCTGGAAAGCCCTTCTCTGAAGAAGTTAGAATTCAAAGGTAACCGTTTAGATATGCTGTGGAGGGATAAGATAATATATACAGTATATCAACTACTTTCGGAAACTGGTTAATCTGAGGGTCCTAGACATCTCTCACAACAACCTCGACTTCCTTCCTCAGCAAGTCTTTAGACAACTGCCAGACAAATGTACTGAGCTCTACGTCAACAACAACATACTGAAGGTTTTTATTTGGGAGAAGCTGATCATCCTTCAGTCCTGACAGGTCTCAGATCTCAGTAGTAATAGACTATCATCAGTTCCTCCAGCTGCAAGCTCTCCAACTGCAAGAACAACTAATGTTGATGCATAATAATGAGTTCATTACCTGAATGCATCTCTGTAGCTTACGCGTTAACAAAATATTAATTCAAATACGATTAGGCCTCTCATAGACTAGGCCTTGTAGAAAGAGGGTCAATCAAGATAGGTCTGTCAAATTAATGTAGCATTGGAAAAAGAAATACATAAATCCAGCCATAGAGTATAACCTTTCGTCACATTTTTTTTGTTGGATTATGTAGACCTAGCCCCACCCACATCTGTTCCACGCATCGAAAGGGGTTGGAGGCGAAGGAAAAACAAATAAGTGCTACCAAATATAACAATATGCATTTCATAAATATTCGAATAAAGTGTGTAAATAAGACGTATTAAACACTTCTGTAAAACCACAATGAGGACATAGACGCAGGACATCACTTGGGCCAAGCTTCCTGCCCTTCAGGACCTCTATACCAGGTGGTGTCAGAGGAAGGCCACCCTAGTCATAGACTGTTCTCTCTGCTACCGCACGGCAAGCGGAACCGGAGCGCCAAGTCTAGGTCTAAGAGGCTTCTAAACAGCTGCTACCCCCAAGCCATAAGACTCCTGAACACCTAAACAAATGGCTACCCAGACTATTTGCATTGCCCCCCCCCCCCCCCCCCCCCCCCGCCCCGCACGTTGACTCTGTATCGGTACCCCCCTGTATATAGTCTTGCTATTGTTTTTTACTGCTGCTCTTTAGTTACTTGTTACTTTTATTCCTTATCCATATTTTTTTTAAACTGCATTGTTGGTTAGGGGCTCGTAAGTAAGCATTTCACTGTAAGATCTACACCTGTTGTATTCGGCGCATGAGACTAATACAATTTGATTTGATTTGATTTAAATGGTCTATGACTCTGTTGTACAGTACACACTTTTAGGCTACCTGGCTAACAGTAAAATGTTTGCTCGCTAGCCTAATTTCCTTTCATGGGCAACGAAAAGCCAGACCAGTTAATTAACATTAGCCTACTACATCTAGCTATATGTTGAACTTACATCCTCTCAGGCCAGGAGCACTATGTATGTATTTATGGTTGGTATAGAATCGCTGTTGTAATCATTGACCAGTATGGAGAATTATGTAAGTCCAAATCCCTATTTCTATCCATGGCTGATTTAGGAAATCGTTAGCTAGCCACCGGAGGACAACAACACATCGAGATGCAACAATTTTTCTGTCAATGACGTTTGGCTTCTGATGTGATGTGATAGGTGTGTAGCCATATCCAATCTGGCTTCCTTTGACACTTTTTTTGGGGTGCGCCAGGACCCTTCACATTTGAACTCACTCAGTTTGGCTATTATTTTTTATCATTATTAACAAGGGAGGCCAAATGCTCGCTGGCTTCCCTTGCATTTAATGCTACGGGCAGCAACAAGATCACACTCTTTTTGATCAGACAGCATCAGATAGATGGGCAACACATACTGAGATAGAGGGGCGCTGTTTCCTTCGCTCCGATGCTTTCTCCGGTGAGATACATTCAGCCTCTTGCGAATTGAAGGACATTTATGAAAACACAGAGACATGAAAGAACAATTATTTAGTGTATTTTTTTGTTGCAATTTTTTGGGGGGGAAGCTTGGCTTTCCTTGGCATACATAAATACATGCCACTTCTTTTCTGTAAATAAAAGTGAAACCTCAGTTCAGAGAAACACAGGACAGCTGGGACATTAGCTAGTAGCTGTGGCGATAAACTATACAGCCTGTGCCTTCAAGCAAGGTTACTCTGCAGATTATACATTATGCAGACACACTCTCCGGCCCTCAAACTTAGACAGTCCATCATCATTAATGCAAAATGCATGATCATCATCCTGGACTGAGTAAATGGTAAAACAGTAAATAATCAAACATTATTTAATACAACCAAACATGGTCCAGGAGAGTTTTTGGTATAAATTATGCAATTATTGTGACAAATAGGTTGTAGAGAAAGCAGGAGAAAGCCCTCGCTCACTGTAAGCAGAACATTACTTGGCTTTAGAGAACAATGTTTTTTAATTGATAATTGAAATGGACCTTTACTTTGTATAACAATCGTTATGAGAATAATAAAGGAGACAATAATCAACTTCAGGTTGCAACATTTTTTACTTTTAATATGTTATGGTAGTGCTGACAAAAATAAGAGGAAAGTACTCAGTGAACATGTGCAAAGGTTCATAATGTCGGATTCAGCAAATGAAAAATATCGACGTCATAATGGACTGTATCATATAATGTAATTTCTTGTCTTGCGCAGTGATTTGTCTAGAGCTCTTTGTCACATAATATGTATCATGTGTAACATAATAATTCATACAAATAAATACAGACCTAATAGTGGTTCATCTACACATTACACCCCAAAAGGTGATAATCGATTTGTAAAAGTATACTTATCAAGTAATATCAGTTTATATACCCTTAGGTTCATATTCGTCTTCTCAGAGGCCTGAATATAACCACTTTTAAAAGTGTCATCATGATTAATAGAGTTTATTTGACTTTACATATCAAACAAAATATGCACAAGGCAAGGTTTTGTCACAGCAGTTCCCATTGGTTTGGGTCGAATAAACCCATGTCTCTTATGTATGGCTTTGAAATCGCTAATCATAACCGTGTTATGTTTACTTGTAGAGTGTTGTGAGTGAGTGACTCAGTCTGTTGACAATAGCACACATGGTGGTGGAGTGACGTGTCAATGCATTCACACTTTGGTCATCGGGGGAACTATCCAAAGCCGTTTCAGCTGCCTGGAGCAGACACACATAGTTCATGACGACCTCGTCCACCTTGGCTACCACCTCTCGCTGCCGGCTCTCAGGGCTCAAGCACTCCACCAGTGACATGCAGGCCTGTGTTAAGCAACAGACCGTGTGGAAACTGTGAGTCAGGGTGAGCAGGGTGTCCTGGGGGCTGCCTTGCACCAGGGCCATGTGATTGCAGGCGCTGCCCAGCTCTAGGGCCTCCATGGAGAGCAGCTGACTGAACCTCCACAGGTCGGACTCACTGACCTCTGACCTCTGGCCACCTCCCTGGCATACACCGGAGCGCACCAGGCCCATCATATCCAGGGCATCTCTCTGTGCATCTGAGAACCCCTGGGGGAGGGTGTAGGTCTTTCCCTTCAGTAAGTTCACACGGCTCAGCTTCACTCCCAGGCTCATGCCACTCACAGTCACACCACTGGCCATGTTGAGCTGTTCAGCCACAGCGGAGGGTTCAGATCCAGAGGCGTACAAAGAGACTGTGTTCTCTGCATCAACACTGGGGCTGGTAGGGAGTGACTGTCCCTTCTGAACACCAGAGAATGACTGGGAGGTGGGGCTTTCTCCTGCTCCACCTCCGACTTCATCGTCATCGTCATCATCATCATCAGTGTTGGTCTTCCTCTTGGGGAAGCAGTGTGTGAAGGGCCCATGGCACCTCATCCAGGTGCTTCTGTCCAGTCTGGGTAGTGGCACGGCTTGGAGCTGCTTGGCATCCAATGACGCTGGCAACATGATAGAGGAGCCTCTG
Organism: Salvelinus fontinalis; assembly: GCF_029448725.1. Classification (NCBI taxonomy): domain Eukaryota; kingdom Metazoa; phylum Chordata; class Actinopteri; order Salmoniformes; family Salmonidae; genus Salvelinus; species Salvelinus fontinalis. The sequence continues at coordinate 4,408,905 of NC_074683.1, forward strand.
AAGAGCCTCCTGCCAGAGGACTGAGAGCTAAATGATCTAACAGACGATACTGATCCCTGGGACAAGGACAAGCTCTTGGAAAGTGTCTTGGAAAAAGCAAATCTCCTCTGTGGCTTGGAGGGGTCGTCGGGTGACTGGACTCTCTGGGCACTCCTCCCACTCAGCGTGGCTTTGGTTTTCTCCAACAGCGCTTCGAGGCTCCTGGAGCCCGGCGTGATGCTGCTCCAGCTCCTTCTCAGCATCCGACCCCTTTGCTGCAGTGGCTTCCTGAGGCTGCCTGTGATAGGGTCACATGGGTTTAAGCTTGAAGGGAAAGCCTGGGCGCGGCATGGGATGGGCTCAGTGCAGGGGCATCCCTGCTGCTTTGTGGCACTGGGCACACTGGACTCTGTGCTGCTGCTACTGGTTAATGATGGTGGCGAGGTGGTGGTGGCGGCTGCGTTGACCTCGTTGGAGAGAGCAGAGGAGTAGTCTTCCCCTGCAGCCGTCTCGAGCTGGGTGCAAGCTACACTAGGGGGAGCAGAAAATCAAATAGAATCGTTAAGCATCTCCCTGACAACATGGTGCGTTGCTTTGATCTATAACCCTTTCCTGTTTTCATTAGAGGACTTTTTAGTAAAATGTTGCTCTAATTGTCCTTTCATAACAGAGAGTGGGGTAAAATAGAATAAAGGTGCATTTCAGCACTTTTATCAGATCTCCGTGCAGCAAGTGTTACATAATGAACCAGTACACAGCTGTATTTCTTATACCAATCGCATCCTCTACACATGTATGGACTGTTGCATGTCCTTAGCTAGTGACATGCTTGTAATTGTCTTCTGTCTGAATGGATAATGCTACTCTGACACCATGATGCATATCCTAATCCCCAGCTAGTGAATAATTTATCAACAGCCTCAATGTGCTCCTGGAATTGTGTTTACCATTTAAGCGCACAGACGTCAAAGGAAAAGACCGCTCTATTTAGTTTTACCTGTGGTTTCTTTTATCTTAGGCATCCGGTGGCAGCCATCTCCTCGTATGGTACCGAATCCAGGCTCGGCACTGGTGGCTGCGTGGATCTTCCTCAGCATGGTGGGGTCTATGGTCTGATGTCTAGCCTTGCCCTGCTGTGTCCCCTGGCCTTGGGTGCCATAGGCCTTCTCCTCCCCACTAATATAGCCCAGCCCCTTGAGGGAAGACTCTGAGAGTAGGTGCATGTTTTCTCCAGTGCAGAGGGGAGAGTCCATGGGAGTGACACAGCTACTGCTTCCTGAACTGCAGCCAGCATCTATAGAGGAGCACTGGGAGCTCTGGAGGGAGTGGACACCCTCGCTGCCCTGTAACAATGACATGCGCTTACTCAGGTGATACTCGTGTAACCGTGTGACATCCTGCTCGGTCGAGGGAACTCTCGTCTGCTGCTGCTGTGGGTCGCTGCTGGGTAAATTGGCTTCCTCAGTACTGTGGGGGACTTCGGCGGGGGAGTGGGAATGAGAGTCTAGTTGCAGGCTTCTCTCATTTGAGTCCTGCTTGTCTCCCTTAATTGTTCCCCTATCAGAGTGCGAGGCTTGTGAATCACTCACACAGTCTGGGGAAAGATTGTCCGCCATTTTGTTTTCAGGAGGTCGGTGATATCTTGGGGGCTTCTCTCGATACGGATAGGGTGTTCGCCCCAATTCAAATTGGTTCATGTATGGAGGTTCCCTTAGAATAGCATTATATTTGGGTGGGTCTGAATTATATTTGGGTGGATCCCCTCTATTTGAGTTCTGGATGTTGCTGTGTCGATTTTCTGTTGAGTCATCGTTATCTCCCTGAATCCTGCATTCTGTGTCACTCAGCTTCCCCGGCTGCTTTCTCATCACAGAGCCCATGTGCAGTTTGTTGAAATAGTTGGTGAGGGACTTGGTCTCCATGGTCTCTGGCTCCATCTCTCCCCCATCTGAGTGGAGGATCTGGGTGGAGGACACAGCTGAGGACTTGGCTCCCTCCTCCTCCCCGCCACCCTCCCAGGTCTCCTGAGGGTTCTGCTGTATGGCCAGGGCTACCTTTCCTTCACAAGGTGTTTTGGGGAACTCTGTTTTCTCCTCAGTCAGAGGGTGGTAGCCCTCAGCAGTGGCCACATACAGTCTCAAATGGGTTTCAGAGAGTTTCTGGGCAGCGACCAGCTCTGAACTCTCCGTCATCTCTGAGGAGTTAGTCTCGTTGCCAGAGTCCGATGAGGACTCGGGGCTAAAGGCCCTTGATATTTGTACACCTGTGTGCCACAGAGAGACAGACATTTTATTAACACATTTTACCTGAGGCATCTTAGAGATATTATTAAAAAAAGCACACAATTCATTGATACAAAGAGTATGAAAGCTGTGAGTTGAAACACATTGGTGCGACTGATCATAAATGATAAAAAAAGAAAGAAATAATCCACAAAACAACAAAACAACCAAAAAAGGACTGGAACCAAAAATGAGTGAAATACAGGAAATGTTTTATGTTCAAAAGGAATGAAACAATGCGCACACTAAATGGAAACATAGAACAAAATGTTTTTTTTATTGAAAAATCAACAACAACAAATCTAAAAGTTAATGGCTGGAACATCCGCGTGGTGTTAATGAATAAACGTTACAATAGTGTAAGAAGAAGAACCTGTGCTATTTTCTGACTGTGGGTGTGGGCTCTGCTCCTCAGAAGCCGCAAGGGCCTCCAGTGCCTGTAAGGTGGACACCACAGCATCGTCCAGGGCTCCCTCTATCTCTGGGCCCTCCTCCCCCTGTGTGGGGACTGAGTCTATGAGGGATACAGGGATATCGTCACGGGTCCCCTGGCCCTTTCTGACATGCCCCTGGGCCCCTCCGTGCTGCTCATCCTCATCAAAGCTGTCCCTAAAGCCTGGGGGCGGGGCTGCGATGGCCAGGTTGAGGGAGTGAAGCAATACATCCTCGTTATCCTCCTCGTCTTTACCCTCTGGCGGCGGGGGCAGGGAGGTCAGGTCGATGATGTCATCGCTGGACCCAGAGAACGAGAGGAAGGTGGCCTTGTCCAGATCCCCCATCAGCCCCATGTCCTCCTCGCAGCTGATGTCATCCTCGTCCTCGTCGGCGTCCGTGGTGTCGGCGTAGCAGATGTCGTGCAGCAGCGGCTCCTCAATGCACTCGGTGTTGCCGAAGATTTTGGCGCCGTACGGATAGCCCTCCCCGTCCATCCCCATGGGATCCTTGCTCTTGTAGTCCTCCTCTAGTCGCTCATACATGGGGCTGTGGTCGTGTAGAACCTCTGGGACTTCGTCCATCAGCCTCTGGTAGCCAAGGTTCTGGGGGTTCACACTGTCTAACGGGGGATCCCCGAAGATGAAGGAGACCTTGGCACTGCGGGGGGAGTCCTGGGCTTTGGGTCTGGGGGCACAGAGGTAGGGCTGGGGGTGTGTTGGGCCTCTGGTCCCCCCTCTGGTATCTACCCTCTCTGCCATGTGCATGTTGTTCTGGGGCGGCTGCTGGATCTCAGTGATATAGACAGGGGACATGTCACTCTCACTCCTCCCATGGTCCATGCAGTCTGAGTCTCTGTTGGAGGAGGGCTCCCTGGACGTACAGCGCTGGTTGTTGTGGTGCTCCTCACACCCTCTAAAGGAGGTGCTGTACGCCCACTCTATAGCTTGATAGTTCTGCTTTACTCTGCAGTCATGGCCTGAGAAGGAACCAAAGAGCGGTTGATAATCCCGTTTCTGTAATATCAGTGATGCTAATGTATCAACTTACAGTATAGTTGGCTTTTGAAAACAACGGAACTGTTTAGAGTCTAGACTCACCGGTGTCTGCATTCCCTGTTTTTGCCATGTTGAAGATGGAACGGCGAGAGTCCACTAGTAGTCTGTAGTATCCAGCAGTCAAACAGGCCAGATTCATCGCATCAGTGGACTCCATTAGCAGAGTGATGGGCTGGAGAATAGGGAGATAAGAGGACGACAACGAACACATTTACAAATGAACACACTGTTCTCATTGAGCATTCATTTCCCTGTATAATGTTATTGCAGAAAATGCTATTATATAGCTTATTAAATCATGTTAGATGTCAACTCATTGCATTGATCGTCATGATCATATCACATCCAGTCCCTTTTGAAGATATGTTTGATTTCACCTTCACATCCAGAACATGTAGCTCTACCCTGACGTTCTTCTCGTCCTCTGTGTACATCTCGATACGGTTGACGTGGCTGAAGTCCGCCAGCAGCGCCACCAGGTTAGTCTTGGTGTTGATCACATGACTGATGCCATACCTTGGACCAACTAGCAGGGTTACCTCTGTGTGCTTCTCTCCTTGCTGTGTGCATTGAGCAGAGGGGAAACAATTGAAACACAATACACATGAACTCGTTAATGAGATATGATATTCTGATATTTTGTGTCTTGTTATTCAAATAGTTTGAGCTCAGAAAAAAAAAGAGGTAGTTATTTACCAGCAGTATAGATTTAAAAACCCGCCCTCCGTACAGTCGCAGGTCACTGAGATACTTCAGATAGTGGACCTTGGCCTGTAATGCTGACAGCTGAAAGAGAACATGAGCAATTTAGGCTATTGACAATATGAATGTGCACAGGGAATTCTTCTACAATGAAACTGGCGCTGTGATTAGTCACATTGACACGTTACATTATCTAACAGTGGGAAATTTACGAGAGCATGACAATTTATGATACAGGAGAGATAGAGGGAGGGAGAATAAAGGTACCTTTTTTCCAGGAGGTACCAGATTCTGGTTGGTTTTGAGAATGTGTGTTAGGGCTTTCTTGATGTTCTTCTCTTTCATGCTGGACAGTACTGCAGGAGGGAGAAACAGTGCCAAACCCCACTCCTTCCTGTAGAACAAGAAACACTGGTAACATAAGCTTTATGTACAACATAATTGAACAGCAGAATACATTCCTTCAGCGAACATCAATCACTTTATAAAGAGAGCATCCGTTGATTAACCAATAGGTAATCGATTATGATCAACATCCATATGAATTACCTGTGGTATTTACGACATAACAATCAGGGAGGAAATCTTTTCTGTATCTGAAATGGATGTCATTAGTTAATCTGACGTGGATGTGATTTGTTCTTTTCAGATTATTCTCAAGTAACTGAGTAAGTGTTGAGAGTCTGATGGTGTAAGGGCGTAAAAAGCCCAAAACACTGTGCTGCCAGATTGAACATGTGAGAAGATGCAGGTCCATGTGTGAACTTTAGGAGACCAGACTAGACATTGGACCTGGTCCATACTGACTTGGTGGTGGTGCAGCAGTGTTATATTATATGCCATTTAGCAGACGCTTTTATCCAAAGCAACTTGCACGCATGCATACATGTTATGTAGCCTATTGGTGGTCCCGGGAATCGATCCTACTATTCTAGCGTTGCAAGCGCCATGCTCTACTTACTGAGCTACAGAGAAAACACAAGCCACTCACTCAATGTATTTGAGCGAGACTTTCTGTGACTGCTTGGTGTTGATGGTGAGGATGTACATCTGCAGGGCAGCCAGACGCAGGGCCGTGTCGTATTTCAGCTCTGACCCAAATCTCTCCAGCACCACGTCATTACAGCTCTGAACGAAGAGAGGAGGAAAGGATAGGAGAGGAAGAGAGGAGGAGAGAAGGTTAAACTGGTTGGTCTATTGTTACTGAGCATAATGCAGTTATTGTGTTGGGCTCCAAGTCAACACTAGGTCATTTACATTTTTCTATGCTAATGTTTCTATATGAAATCTTACCAAATGCTTATCAATGAATATCATACAAAATTGTTGATTACACAATCAACATAATCATTTGTTAATCAGGCAGTGTTGTCTTCCATGTTCTGTGAATCACCTGAACATAGAGGTATTCAAACGCCACTGCATCTCTCCTGAGCAGGTCAACGGGGTCCTTTGGGACAAAGCTGATGCGGAAGAAGCATTTCATCTTGTGTGCCCCTGGTCTCTGTGTCACCTAGGACAACAGGCGAGGACACGGAATTAACATTTAGTGATGAGATGTCATGAATAATGAATAATGGATTAAAAAGAACTGCAAAAAAAAAAAAAAAAAAAAAAAAAACACTAAATAGTCGTAAAATATATATCCTCATTTGTATGCATACAGAAACAACATCAATGTTACAAAAATGTATAAACCATAATGATAATAATAAAATACGTAAAACAACAATGGGAAAAAGGTGTAAAACAATATTCCTGACCCATTATGATCATTTCAATCTACAGTCTGTCTTATGGAGGGTCTGCATTGTGCTCTACATTACCCTACACTCATTCTGTTCACATACAATCATTTAATCACATGCCCACCACCACCCAATTCCCACTTGCTATGAACGAACGTGGGTCATATTTGATTGCACTGTAACTGTAACTGAATGAGGGCCTAATATTGTCTATCTGTCGTCTACCCGGGTGTGAGGCTGCTCACCCCACTGTATTAACCCCACAACGTCTCACCTGAGTTAACATCTCCTGCTCGTGGAGAATCATGAGTTTGCTGGCCGAGCCCTCGTGTCTGTGCTCCAGCATCAGCGAGAAGTGTTCAATACTCTTAACGGAGAGCTTCTCTTGCAGGGTCAAGATGACATCCTTTCACAAAGACAGAAGAGACATTCCTTATTAATATGGCACGTGCCAGGAACGTGCACAGCAAGGCTGCAGCATAGGGGACCACCGTGTGAGGGACTGAGGTGTGAAGAGAGGAGAGGAGAAAAGCTGTGTAAAGCACTCATTTGCATTACAGATATTGTAGGTGTAGCTAAAAATGTAAAAATTCTTAAGCAAACAATTTGATTATTGAATACTGCATATCCTAGAAAGATTATGGAAAAGAAATGTTTTTTTCTCTCAATAAAACCTATTCAAAATGTAGGATTTTTCACATTCATAAGCACAAATATAGGGTGCGTAACTTGACATTAAATGTCAGCTGCATTACATAAAATGACACAGATTAAACAGCACACTTTGGAGATGTTTTGTGTAGGAACACCATGAGAAAAAAGTGCTGGCCTACTTCTTCGTGCATAACACTTAAATGAAGTTACAGCTCACTTGCCTTTGTGGGAGTGCTGTGTGTAATGCACATTTAGACACCTGAATCATAAGTAAGGATAATACAGTATGCTACAGTGATCAAAGAAATGAACTATTCTGTAAGTGGCCTATGAATGATGCAAGGTTAAATTGAAAAATCATTTTTTATCAATGTCCCCATTAAGATGTCTTAGTGAAGGGCAGGGTGTACCTTAATGGATGTGTTACTGTCAAACTTGAAGGATTTGGTCTGTCCGTTCTCCAGGTACACCTTCAGAACATTTGGCATGAAGAGTAGAGAGTTGTCCTTCACAGATTCCTGTAAATGAGAAGAAAATGGTGATAATTACAGCCTTTTAATAGATCAGTAGGCTACACTACACTGTTAAATGGTCACAGTAAGCGTTTAGAGGGGTACATATTGGCAGGTAGCCTAGAAATTAGCGGGTTGGGCCAGCAACCCAATGGTTGATGGTTCAAATACTCAAGCTGATAAAGGTAAAAAATCTGTCAATGTGCCTTTGAGCAAAGTACTTAGCCCCAATTTGCTCCAGGGGTGTTGCACTACTATGGCTGACCCTGTAAAACAACACATTTCACTGCACCTAAACATATTTTGTTTTACATAATGAGAAAACAATGTGTAATGGCAAGTAATGGCAATGGAAAGAAGAACACGACTGGCATCCAATACAGTTTAACAGTCCAACATATTTTGCAATATTAAAAGATTCAAGGTCAATATCATAGGTGCATACTTTTACCCTTTGGAAAACATTGGTATACAATAATATGAGACAGAGTGTGATGTAGTGTTGTAGAACACTACTGTTGTACTTACTGGGACCTGTCCATTAATGATGACCTCCTCTGCAAAGCGGACTTTCACTGGATTAGACTTTAACTTGGCCTTCTTGGCTGCACTGATGAACGCAGATTTGGGAGACTGGGGGGGTTGAATAAAAAAACACAGTTGGCAACAGCCATTCCCCCGTGGCGGGAGAAGAATGTTCCATTTACACTATCCCATCCTCATCCCACTACCATTAACACTAGTGTTTTCATTCAATTCCCCTTATTGTAATACATTAATATGATTAGAGATGCTATAAGGGCGTGTAGTGGAAGGACTGGTGTCTGTGTCGTTGAGTCACAGCACAGCTATGTCTGATAAGTGAGAACAATTCAAGTTGGAATTAGAAGAGCCGGTTCTGCATGCATCTTATGGGATTCTGGAGCTCTCTATATCTGTTTTTTCTGCAAACCGAGGACATTTTCAAGATGAGCTTCTTCTCAAGTTGACGCCCTTTCCAGTAGAATAACATGTCAGGCTATTTCCCTTGAGACAGTCTTCATACAGGAAAATATCATTCGAAGAAATGAATGCTCAAATAACATAATTTTCAGAGCTGTGTGTGAAAATATGAAATGTAATATGTTTTACAAGTTCTGTGCGGTCTTTCTGGATGTAATTGCTACTTTTGTCATATATAAACCATTGTTGTTGAGTTGAAGTCTGAAATATGCTACCCAAAGCCAGGATACAACACATAATGATTTCTGCCAGAGTTCGAACTTACATGGTGATATTTCCGATTATTTGATATTCAAGTCATTGTCTATTTTGGTGGTGTTGGCACAAATCCATCTCATTGACCTATTTTATGAATCATAATATCACCGACATTCACAGTAGCTGTTATTGTGGCATTCTATCCATCCTCCCAGTTGCTAACAGCTGTCAGTGTGGCAGGTTGAGGTTCATCTGGGGTCTCATGCTAGGGGTTGTTGCTACCATGAGAGGACTTGGACAACTTTCAGTATTCAGTGTTTGGACTGAAATCCCTGTGAGTTAGCCAGGCGAACACTAAGCAGGTACCTCCCTGTTTTGACGCCAGCAGAGACATATGGCCACCTTTTTAAGTCTCGGATTGTCTTGGATCCACCGAGTCAACAGACACACAGTTCATTGGACTTCATATCCCAGAAGTTCGCTCTGAATTTTATCAATGGAAACCTTTAAAGATGGGATAATTGATACTTACTGGGTACGGTTGAACCACTGTCAAAACAATGGATTCCTTGCAGCTCCTACAGAGAAGGAACACAACACAAACAAGTCAAAGAAAACATAATTAAACTGTAGATTAAAAAGGTAAATGTGTCATATTCATGTCAGCGGAAGACGATTAATCAGGCCTGAGTCAGGCATTGTTTCTCCTATACAGTGAGCAGATTCTGACTGCTGAAGTAAGCCCATGAAGAAGGTCTAACAACATGAGCAATCTATTCTAGCCATGCATCAAGCCTGGCTGTTACTCCTGTAATGAAACAGTAGTTTACTGCTGAGATGGAGCCCAGCACACTGACTCAAGGCCAGGGGAGCAGTGATGGACTGGACTCCTTATGAACATATTTCACTGCACTAATCTACTGTACAGACTCACTCCACAGTCCACAGCATGTAGGTCATATGGCCGTTCAGCCACTCATTCACTCACTCACCTGAGTCAAGCATATAATAAGACACATAGAAATAATTCACACTGGTATATAGTTGGACGCGCATGGTGCAGATGTGGGCAAAATACTCTACCCCATTACCCCACACTATCTGGGTATTTCTGGCATTGATATTGAATCTATACATAGAGCATTATCTTTCACTGCAGGTTTTTGTTTTTGTTAGTTAACCAATTAAAACCGGGTGTCTCATTCATATAGACATTTACTGTCTATTGTCATGACTCACGAGTCATGGAAATTACTCAGCAAGGCAAGGCACACACAGCTTGACATTACAATGTTTCAGGAAAGAAATGACCAAATGACTTCCTATGCATCCATGAATCCCATGTAAACTCAGTAGGGATACTGTATGTATGTTAGAGACATTGAGTTCCTGTACCTGACGAGGTCGATGACCCTCTCTCTGGGGGCGGAGCTAACCGGCTCATCGTTAATCATGACGATCTCGTCTCCTGGGGTCAGTCTGCCCTCAGAGGGACCTCCTACCAAGACACAGGGAACCACAGGGCATTGGTACCAATTACAAAGTTTCTAGCTAGTAATTATTCTTTGTTTTCTGGATTCATTGTACTCTTTAGGCGTAAGGTTGGCTAATTTATAAAGTACCCTGAAATGCATGGTTTATAAATCAAATGTGGCCTTTCATTGGTTATCATCACCGATTGGTCGCCATCTTTTGTCATCTGGTCACCATTGGATATACAGTAACACATCTTACTTCCTGTTGATTAATGGCTATGTGTGGAGCTGTGGTTATTAATGGTGACATGATTGGTTTACAGGTGGGCTGGTATGTTTACCTGGTGTGACTGACCGGACCACCACAGGTTTCTCACTGCCTGCCACAAAGCCAAAGCCCAGGACTGGATCTCGTCTCATCTCCACCTTGCGGGGGGCTGGAGGTACAAACTTGTCCCCGTCCTGACGAACCTCCTCCAGGGAGCTGCTTTGGGACACGTGGCTGGGAGAATGAAGAGGGAAGGGGACAACCATAAGTCCAACAGGTCACTAACAGGTCACCAACAGGTCACTGATAGTGTCACTACAAGACTGAACACCAACAACTCTATTTTTACCATTGGTACTGGTATCAACCTTGTATGTAGTGTATATTTTCATGTGTACTTGTTTTATTGTATTTGATTTCTTGTGTGTCATTTTTTTATTTGACTTAGTAGTATTGCATTGTTGACTAAGAGCTTACAAGCAGGCATTTCACTGTACTGTTTATAACTGCTGTATCCTGTGTACGTGACAAATAACCTTACATTTTATTTGACCTTTCTTCTTTAAAATGGAGATGTGATTCAGTATATCCAAAATGGGCCAAAAGGTGTTAAAAATTAATTTAACAAAATATGTAAAAAAAAATAAAAAAAAATCATAAAGCATTACAAATGAATATATATGAAATACTGCTGTAACTTTGGCTAGTTTCTTCCATAAATCTGAAACATACAGTAGGAGTACAGCAGTAAATGTCATGCTCTTAGATATGAACCAACTGGATGTTTCCTAGTCTATTAAGTTCCTTAAACGTTCAAAGCTGAAAAGTAGCATTTAGTCTGAAATTACAAACTACTGCCATGCCTCAAAATAGAACACGTGGGCGATGACAATCTAGCTGTGATTATATCTTCATGCAGCCTCACTTTCACGCTTATCAAGAAAATCTCAAACTAAACACATGCGCACATACTAATGCAGATAACCCACTGGGCAAAAACTGGTTGAATCAAAGTTATTTCAACGTAATTTGCCGACGTATTGTGACATGGAGTCTATGTTGAAAATACATAGGATTGGAAAAAATTCAAATTTTATCTTCTGCTTGGACAGTTTCAACTGTGCAACTGATTTAGTCGACAAGGTAACAAATTATATGCTGGATTCACATCTCCTCAACCACAAATAAAACCAAAAAGAAAAGTTAAAGAATGGGATTAAGCCAGTGGCACAGATGGATCTATCCAAGCTCCTTTGAATGTTGATAGTTGGTTGTGTTGTCAACCAAACACAATTCAATATTACTTTTGTAATACAGTAAATAACCTAAAGTTAAGCCTATCTTACAAACTAATGTAACATTCAACCTTAAAATGAGTAACAAATCCATGAGAACATTTCAAAGTTACTGTAACTATACATTTCTTCTTAATCAAAGCCTGCATGTTCAAAATAGCATGCATAGGTTGCAGGTCTGTGAAGATCTTCATATTTAAAAATATATATATATTTGTTTAAAAGTTTATTTAACTAGGCAAGTCAGCTAAGAACAAATTCTTATTTACAATGACGGCCTACCAAAGGGCAAAAGGCCTCCTGTTGGGGCGAGGGCTGGGATTAAAAATACAATTTAAATATAGGACAAAACACACATCATGACAAGAGGGACACCACAACACTACATAAAGAGAGACCTAAGACAACAACAGCATGGCAGCAACACATGAAAACACATCATGGTAACAACACAACATGACAACAACATGGTAGCAACACAACATGGTAGCAGCACAACATGGCAACAATGTGGTAGCAACACAACATGGCAGCAGCACAACATGGCAGCAGCACAAAACATGGTACAAACATTATTGGGCATAGACAACAGCACACAAAGGGCAAGAATGTAGAGACAACAATACATCACACAAAGCAGCCACAACTGTCAGTAAGAGTGTCCATGATTGAGTCTTTGAATGAATTACATTTTTTATTTAACTAGGCAAGCCAGTTAAGAACAAATTCTTATTTACAATGACGGCCTACGCCGGCCAAACCCAGATGACGCTGGGCCAATTGTGCGCCACCCTATGGGACTCCCAATCACGGCCGGTTATGATACAGCCTGGATTTGAACCAGGGTGTCTTTAGTGACATCTCTAGCACGGAGGTGCAGTGCTTTAGACAGCAGCACCACTCAGGAGCCCGGGAGATGGAGATAAAACGGTCCAGTTTGAGTGCTTTTTGAGGCTCGTTCCAGCTGCAGGGAACTGAAGAGAAGAGACCCAGGGATGTGTGTGCTTTGGGGACCTTTAACATAATGAGACTGGCAGAATGGGTATTGTATGTGGAGGATGAGGGCTGCAGTAGGTATCTCAGATAGGGGGGAGGGAAGTCTAGAGGGTTTTATAAATAAGCATCAACCAGTGGGTCTTGCGACGGGTATACATAGATGACCAGTTTACGGAGTATTATAGAGTGCTATAGAGTAATTGCTGTAATAATCTGTGCAGAATCTCGAAGGGCATTGATCGCTTGCGCTATGTACTTTTAATGTAATCTCAACTGCAATCCAGGTCATTTGGTTCTGCTATTAGATGAAGCACAGTAATAACACATTAATTTGTTGTATACATTTAAAAAAAGATCTGACATTGTATTTCCATTTGATCTTTGTTGTGCCTTTAAATGGTTGAAAGCACAGTAATAAGCATTTGGATGACAACTAAACCAAAAATTAGACATTGTTTTTTCATTGGAATTTGGTTGTGCCTTTAGATGTTTTAAAGCATTGGAAATTTGAAGGGCCAAGTCCTGAGGTTCAAACAGAAACAGACTGGCTTCATGTTGGACCTGTGGAACCACTGTGGCTGGCCAACCTGTCACTGATACCTGTTAGTCTGTTGCCCGACACTCCTCAGTCTGAACCCCGATCACCCTTCTCATTTGAACTAGTCAACATTGACTTTAATTTGGGATATTCCAACATCTATGTAAATAGACTGCAATTCAATTAGACTATCATGTTAACTGTGTTAATAAGTGTATTTATTGATCATATACAGTAGATCAATTAACCAAACTATAATATCCTTTACACAACATAAAAGGTCAACAAAACTGTTTATGTACCAATTTGTAGCTTTGCATCTCCTCTGTATGTTCCTCCAGTTTTTCCTTATCTAGTATCTCTCCCTTCTCCAGCAGCAGAACTGTAGCACCAGAGGCAGCAGTAGCAACTCTTCCCATGGTTGCCACTGTGTTGGGTAATTAGGCCTGTGGGCTGACTGGGGAGCCAGTGTGTAATTCACAGTCATTCCTGACACATGTTCCATTCGTCACTTAATACCCACAATTAATCTTTCAAGGCACTGAGCGAGGGCAGGGAAGGTGCAGGCAGGGGCTTCTTGACATTTACACGGAGGCCTATGGTAACAGACACACAGACATCTTCTTACTGACATTTGAAACACATTGTGAGTAATGTTATATGGTTGATTCCCTTGGTTTTGGGTTGCAATAAAACATATCATATTGCTAAGGTGCCACTGAGACAAAGTCACTTTTGGATTTGTGATGTTGGTTTCACCACTTATACATGACAACCACAACAGATTGTGTGCAGTGGAAAAACATATGGACATCTGCAACCAGGAAGTGTGCTGTCTCATCTCCAACCACGGCCACCTGCTAGAGATGGCCCGCCTCCCAACGTACTGACAGCCCTCTCAGCTAGCACATTTAGTTCCTTGGAAGTTGTGTGAACGTATGTTTTTGGTTTCACATTGGTTGTTGGAATAAAGCCATACGTTTCCTCTGCTCTCCTCTCCCAAGGACATAGTCATATTCATAGAGTATGCAATGTCGGTCATTTAGTATGCATGGAAAGGGTACACCCTGATGGTCAGTGTAAAGCAATGCATTTCCTTCTCCATCCACATGAGCTTCTATGCGTCCTCCACATGCTCCATGATCTATCTCACTTGTTTACAATAGGAAAAGTGAATGGGAACAGAAGTTTGACGTTTTCTCTCGTGTCTTCTTATTTAAACAACAACAAAAATTGATAAAATCAAAGCCCTTCTTAGATCAGCTGATATCTCAAAGTACTGTACAGAAACCCAGCCTAAAACCCCAAACAGCAAGCAATGCAGGTGTAGAAGCAATGCAGGTGTAGAACCATCCCATAGTTGGGATGGTCCGGTTTGGAGCGAGCGGTCGCATTTGCATTCGCTCTGCAGGTAGTATAAATTTTCATTTCATTTTCATTACATTTCATTATAGTACAACGGTTTAATTTGTCTAACCTTAGCAATTTCTTCTTAGCTAGCTACTTAGCCGTCTGTGTATAAAAGATAATTGCGTAATTATCGTATTCCGTCGTCTATCGTAGTCCACACTGCTATCTGCCCAGCAGCTAGCAAACGTCCACCGTCTACCGAATAGTAGTATAAACTTTTCATTACATTTCATTATAGTACAACGGTCTGATTTTCATTTTCACTACAGTACAACGGTTTGATTTGTTTGATCTTAGCTAGCTACATAGCCGTCTTTGCATCAAACATAATTGTGTAGTTATTGAGGTTCGCCAGCCAGCTATTTTCGCCCTAACGTAACGCAACGTAGCCAAACACTGCTAGCTAGCCAGCTTGCCACCGAATAGCAGCATTGTAGAAACGAGTGCATTACAACGGAACGACTTGATCAGTGTAGTGTTGGCTGACTACACAGTTGTCTTTGCTATCTTTGATTTGTATTTGTTCGATCTTAGCTAGCTACTTAGCTGGCTACATAGCCGTCTTTGTATCGGTGATAATTGTGTAGTTATCAAGGTTCGCTGAGGTTCGCTAGCCAGGTATTCTCGCCCTAACGTAACGTAGTCAACCCTGCTAGCTAGCCAGCTAGCCACCGATTAGCAGCACTGTAGAAACGATTACATTACAACGGAACGACTTGACTTGTGTAGTGTTAGCTAGCTACATAGTTTTCTTTGCTATCTTTTTATCTAAGATAATTGTGTAGCCTTGAGTAATTATCGGTTAGCTAGCCAGCTATTTTTCGCCTGCCGCGCTGCCGTCCTCCTACCTAGCCAACACTGCTAGCTAGCCAACTTCTACCGAATAGCAGCACTGTAGAAACTTACATTACAACGGAACGACTTGATTAGCGTAGTGTTAGCTAGTTGTCTTTCCTGTCCTTGTATCCATGATAATTGTGTAGTTTAGAGAAATTTAGTGAAATTGTCGAGGTTACCTAGCCAGCTTCACTTTCAACAACGTAGCCACTGCTAGCCAGGCTACTTCACCAGCCAGCAGTACTATATCATTTTAGTCAATAAGATCTTGTATTTTATTCTTATTTTTTGCAACGTAAGCTTAACTTTCTGAACATTCGAGACGTGTAGCCCACTTGTCATTCTAATCTCCTTTGCATTAGCGTAGCCTCTTCTGTAGCCTGTCAACCATGTGTCTGTCTATCCCTGTTCTCTCCTCTCTGCACAGACCATACAAACGCTTCACACCGCGTGGCCGCGCCCACCCTAACCTGGTGGTCCCAGCCCGCACGACCCACGTGGAGTTCCAGGTCTCCGGTAGCCTCTGGAACTGCCGATCTGCGGCCAACAAGGCAGAGCTCATCTCAGCCTATGCGTCCCTCCAGTCCCTCGACTTCCTGGCACTGACGGAAACATGGCTCACCACAGATAACACTGCTACTCCTACTGCTCTCTCTTCGTCTGCCCACGTGTTCTCGCACACCCCGAGACCTTCTGGTCAGCGGGGTGGTGGCACCGGGATCCTCATCTCTCCCAAGTGGTCATTCTCTCTTTCTCCCCTTACCCATCTGTCTATCGCCTCCTTTGAATTCCATGCTGTCACAGTTACCAGCCCTTTCAAGCTTAACATCCTTATCATTTATCGCCCTCCAGGTTCCCTTGGAGAGTTCATCAATGAGCTTGATGCCTTGATAAGCTCCTTTCCTGAGGACGGCTCACCTCTCACAGTTCTGGGTGACTTTAACCTCCCCATGTCTACCTTTGACTCATTCCTCTCTGCCTCCTTCTTTCCACTCCTCTCCTCTTTTGACCTCACCCTCTCACCTTCCCCCCCTACTCACAAGGCAGGCAATACGCTTGACCTCATCTTTACTAGATGCTGTTCTTCCACTAACCTCATTGCAACTCCCCTCCAAGTCTCCGACCACTACCTTGTATCCTTCTCCCTCTCGCTCTCATCCAACACTTCCCACACTGCCCCTACTCGGATGGTATCGCGCCGTCCCAACCTCCGCTCTCTCTCCCCCGCTACTCTCTCCTCTTCCATCCTATCATCTCTTCCCTCTGCCCAAACCTTCTCCAACCTATCTCCTGATTCTGCCTCCTCAACCCTCCTCTCCTCCCTTTCTGCATCCTTTGACTCTCTATGTCCCCTATCCTCCAGGCCGGCTCGGTCCTCCCTTCCCGCTCCGTGGCTCGACGACTCATTGCGAGCTCACAGAACAGGGCTCCGGGCAGCCGAGCGGAAATGGAGGAAAACTCGCCTCCCTGCGGACCTGGCATCCTTTCACTCCCTCCTCTCTACATTTTCCTCTTCTGTCTCTGCTGCTAAAGCCACTTTCTACCACTCTAAATTCCAAGCATCTGCCTCTAACCCTAGGAAGCTCTTTGCCACCTTCTCCTCCCTCCTGAATCCTCCTCCCCCTCCCCCCCCCCCTCCTCCCTCTCTGCAGACGACTTCGTCAACCATTTTGAAAAGAAGGTCGACGACATCCGATCCTCGTTCGCTAAGTCAAACGACACCGCTGGTTCTGCTCACACTGCCCAACCCTGTGCTTTGACCTCTTTCTCCCCTCTCTCTCCAGATGAAATCTCGCGTCTTGTGACGGCCGGCCGCCCAACAACCTGCCCGCTTGACCCTATCCCCTCCTCTCTTCTCCAGACCATTTCCGGAGACCTTCTACCTTACCTCACCTCGCTCATCAACTCATCCTTGACCGCTGGCTACGTCCCTTCCGTCTTCAAGAGAGCGAGAGTTGCACCCCTTCTGAAAAAACCTACACTCGATCCCTCCGATGTCAACAACTACAGACCAGTATCCCTTCTTTCTTTTCTCTCCAAAACTCTTGAACGTGCCGTCCTTGGCCAGCTCTCCTGCTATCTCTCTCAGAATGACCTTCTTGATCCAAATCAGTCAGGTTTCAAGACTAGTCACTCAACTGAGACTGCTCTTCTCTGTATCACGGAGGCGCTCCGCACTGCTAAAGCTAACTCTCTCTCCTCTGCTCTCATCCTTCTAGACCTATCGGCTGCCTTCGATACTGTGAACCATCAGATCCTCCTCTCCACCCTCTCCGAGTTGGGCATCTCCGGCGCGGCCCACGCTTGGATTGCGTCCTACCTGACAGGTCGCTCCTACCAGGTGGCGTGGCGAGAATCTGTCTCCTCACCACGCGCTCTCACCACTGGTGTCCCCCAGGGCTCTGTTCTAGGCCCTCTCCTATTCTCGCTATACACCAAGTCACTTGGCTCTGTCATAACCTCACATGGTCTCTCCTATCATTGCTATGCAGACGACACACAATTAATCTTCTCCTTTCCCCCTTCTGATGACCAGGTGGCGAATCGCATCTCTGCATGTCTGGCAGACATATCAGTGTGGATGACGGATCACCACCTCAAGCTGAACCTCGGCAAGACGGAGCTGCTCTTCCTCCCGGGGAAGGACTGTCCGTTCCATGATCTCGCCATCACGGTTGACAACTCCATTGTGTCCTCCTCCCAGAGCGCTAAGAACCTTGGCGTGATCCTGGACAACACCCTGTCGTTCTCCACCAACATCAAGGCGGTGGCCCGTTCCTGTAGGTTCATGCTCTACAACATCCGCAGAGTACGACCCTGCCTCACACAGGAAGCGGCGCAGGTCCTAATCCAGGCACTTGTCATCTCCCGTCTGGATTACTGCAACTCGCTGCTGGCTGGGCTCCCTGCCTGTGCCATTAAACCCCTACAACTCATCCAGAACGCCGCAGCCCGTCTGGTGTTCAACCTTCCCAAGTTCTCTCACGTCACCCCGCTCCTCCGCTCTCTCCACTGGCTTCCAGTTGAAGCTCGCATCCGCTACAAGACCATGGTGCTTGCCTACGGAGCTGTGAGGGGAACGGCACCTCAGTACCTTCAGGCTCTGATCAGGCCCTACACCCAAACAAGGGCACTGCGTTCATCCACCTCTGGCCTGCTCGCCTCCCTACCACTGAGGAAGTACAGTTCCCGCTCAGCCCAGTCAAAACTGTTCGCTGCTCTGGCCCCCCAATGGTGGAACAAACTCCCTCACGACGCCAGGACAGCGGAGTCAATCACCACCTTCCGGAGACACCTGAAACCCCACCTCTTCAAGGAATACCTAGGATAAAGCAATCCTTCTGCCCCCCCCCCCCCTTAAAAGATCTGATGCACTATTGTAAAGTGGCTGTTCCACTGGATGTCATAAGGTGAATGCACCAATTTGTAAGTCGCTCTGGATAAGAGCGTCTGCTAAATGACTTAAATGTAAATGTAAATGTAAGCACGGTGGCTAGGAAAAACTCCCTTGAAAAGCCAAAACCTAGGAAGAAACCTAGAGAGGAACCAGGCTTTGAGGGGTGGCCAGTCCTCTTCTGGCTGTGCCGGGTGTAAATTTTTACCTAACATGGCCAAGATGTTCAAATGTTCATAAATGACCAGCAGGGTCAAATAATAATAATCACAGTAGTTGTCGAGGGTGCAACAGGTCAGCACCTCAGGAGTAAATGTCAGTTGGCTTTTCATAGCCGATCATTGAGAGTATCTCTGTAAAGACTGTCGCTTTCCTCATCCTCGGATGAGGTGAGGAGAGAAGGATCTTCTGACCAAAATGCGGGTTCAAGGAAATATGCCATCTTTATTTTTAATACGAAAACTGATGACACGAAAACAAACACTTTCAAAACTTACAAAATAACAAAAACGACGTAGAACGGAACCTGAACATAAACTCACATAACAAACGTAAACTCACGGACAGGAACGTTACATCGAAACACACGAACAGCCAAACAGTCCCGTAAGTGAAAACACATCGAACACAACGACGAAAGACATCACAGGAGACAATCACCCACAAACAAACAGTGAGAATGCCCTACCTAAATATGACTCTTGATTAGAGGAAAACGCAAACCACCTGCCTCTAATCAAGAGCCATACCAGGCAAACCAAAAACAACATAGAAACAGATAACATAGACTGCCCACCCAAAACTAACGCCCTGACCATAAACACATAAAAACTAACATAAATAGGTCAGGACTGTTACAGTACCCCCCCCTCAAGGTGCGAACGCCGGGCGCACCAGCACAAAGTCCAGGGGAGGGTCCGGGTGGGCAGTTGACCACGGTGGTGGTTCCGGCTCAGGACGCTGTCCCCACACCACCATAGTCACTCCCCTCTTCTGTCTACCCCCTCCACTGACCACCCTAAAACTACTTTCCCCAAAATAAACAGCCAGCACCGGGACAAGGGGCAGCACCGGGACAAGGGGTAGCACCGGGACAAGGGGCAGCACCGGAACAAGGGGCAGCACCAGGATAAGGACCAGCACCGGAATAAGGGGCAGCACCGGGACAAGGGGCAGCACCGGGACAAGGGGCAGCACCGGGACAAGGGGCAGCACCGGGACAAGGGGCAGCACCGGGACAAGGGGCAGCACCGGGACAAGGGGCAGCACCGGGACAAAGGGCAGCACCGGGACAAGGGGCAACACCGGGACAAGGGGCAGATCCCGGCTGAAGGACTCTGACAGGTCCTGTTTGGACGGCTCTGGCAGGTCCTGGCTGGACGGCTCTGGCAGGTCCATGCAGGCTGACGGCTCTCGACGCTCATGGCAGGCTGACGGCTCTCTACGCTCATGGCAGGCTGACAGCTCTCGACGCTCATGGCAGGCTGACGGCTCTCGACGCTCATGGCAGGCTGACGGCTCTCGACGCTCATGGCAGGCTGACGGCTCTCGACGCTCATGGCTCTCTGACGGCTCTGGCTGCTCATGGCTCTCTGACGGCTCTGGCTGCTCATGGCAGGCTGACGGCCCTGGCTGCTCATGGCTCTCTGACGGCTCTGGCTGCTCATGGCTCTCTGACGGCTCTGGCTGCTCATGGCTCTCTGACGGCTCTGGCTGCTCATGGCTCTCTGACGGCTCTGGCTGCTCATGGCTGATTGGCGGCTCTGGCAGATCCTGTCTGGTTGGCGGCTCTGGCAGATCCTGTCTGGTTGGCGGCTCTGGCAGATCCTGTCTGGTTGGCGGCTCTGGCAGATCCTGTCTGGCTGACGGCTCTAGCGGCTCCTGTCTGGCTGACGGCTCTAGCGGCTCCTGTCTGGCGGATGGCTCTGTAGGCTCATGGCAGACGGGCGGCTTTGCAGGCTCATGGCAGACGGGCGGCTTTGCAGGCTCATGGCAGACGGATGGCTCAGACGGCGCTGGGGAGACGGATGGCTCAGATGGCGCTGGAGAGACGGATGGCTCAGATGGCGCTGGGGAGACGGATGGCTCAGATGGCGCTGGGGAGACAGATGGCTCAGATGGCGCTGGGGAGACGGATGGCTCAGATGGCGCTGGGGAGACGGATGGCTCAGATGGCGCTGGGGAGACGGATGGCTCTGTAGGGAGGAGAAGGAGAGACAGCCTGGTGCGTGGTCTAGGCACTGGCTGCGCTGGAGAGGAGGAAACAGCAGGAGAGAGAACCCGGAGAGACAGCCTGGTACGGGGGGCTGCCACCGGAGGACTGGTACATGGAGGTGGCACCGGGTCTACCGGACCGTGAAGGAGGACACGTGCTCTTGAGCACCGAGCCTCCCCAACCCTACCAGGTTGAATGATCCCCGTAGCCCTGCCAGTGCAGCGAGGTGGAATAGCCCGCACTGGCCTATGCAGGCGAACCGGGGACACCACCTGTAAGGCTGGTGCCATGTACGCCGGCCCGAGGAGACGTACTGGAGGCCAGATACGTTGGGCCGGCTTCATGACATCCGGCTCGATGCCCAACCTAGCCCTCCCAGTGCGGCAAGGTGGAATAGCCCGCACTGGGCTAAGCACGCGTACTGGGGACACCGTGCGCTTTACCGCATAACACGGTGTCTTACCAGTACGACGCCTTCTACCTCCACGGTAAGCACGGGGAGTTGGCTCGGGTATCCTACCCGGCTTTGCCACACTCCTCGTGTACCCCCCCCCAAGAAATTTTTTGGTCTGACTCACGGGCTCCCAACCGCGTCGTCGCGCTGCCTCCTCATACCAGCGCCTCTCAGCCTTCGCTGCTTCCAACTCCTCCTTTGGACGGCGATATTCCCCTGGTTGAGCCCAAGGTCCTCTACCGTCCAGGATCTCCTCCCAAGTCCAGGAGTCCTTGTTGCTCCGTAGAGCATTCCCATACCGCTTGGTCTTAGCGTGGTGGGTGATTCTGTTAAAGCTGTCGCTTTCCTCATCCTCGGATGAGGTGAGGAGAGAAGGATCTTCTGACCAAAATGCGGGTTCAAGGAAATATGCCATCTTTATTTTTAATACGAAAACTGATGACACGAAAACAAACACTTTCAAAACTTACAAAATAACAAAAACGACGTAGAACGGAACCTGAACATAAACTCACATAACAAACGTAAACTCACGGACAGGAACGTTACATCGAAACACACGAACAGCCAAACAGTCCCGTAAGTGAAAACACATCGAACACAACGACGAAAGACATCACAGGAGACAATCACCCACAAACAAACAGTGAGAATGCCCTACCTAAATATGACTCTTGATTAGAGGAAAACGCAAACCACCTGCCTCTAATCAAGAGCCATACCAGGCAAACCAAAAACAACATAGAAACAGATAACATAGACTGCCCACCCAAAACTAACGCCCTGACCATAAACACATAAAAACTAACATAAATAGGTCAGGACTGTTACAGTACCCCCCCCTCAAGGTGCGAACGCCGGGCGCACCAGCACAAAGTCCAGGGGAGGGTCCGGGTGGGCAGTTGACCACGGTGGTGGTTCCGGCTCAGGACGCTGTCCCCACACCACCATAGTCACTCCCCTCTTCTGTCTACCCCCTCCACTGACCACCCTAAAACTACTTTCCCCAAAATAAACAGCCAGCACCGGGACAAGGGGCAGCACCGGGACAAGGGGTAGCACCGGGACAAGGGGCAGCACCGGAACAAGGGGCAGCACCAGGATAAGGACCAGCACCGGAATAAGGGGCAGCACCGGGACAAGGGGCAGCACCGGGACAAGGGGCAGCACCGGGACAAGGGGCAGCACCGGGACAAGGGGCAGCACCGGGACAAGGGGCAGCACCGGGACAAGGGGCAGCACCGGGACAAAGGGCAGCACCGGGACAAGGGGCAACACCGGGACAAGGGGCAGATCCCGGCTGAAGGACTCTGACAGGTCCTGTTTGGACGGCTCTGGCAGGTCCTGGCTGGACGGCTCTGGCAGGTCCATGCAGGCTGACGGCTCTCGACGCTCATGGCAGGCTGACGGCTCTCTACGCTCATGGCAGGCTGACAGCTCTCGACGCTCATGGCAGGCTGACGGCTCTCGACGCTCATGGCAGGCTGACGGCTCTCGACGCTCATGGCAGGCTGACGGCTCTCGACGCTCATGGCTCTCTGACGGCTCTGGCTGCTCATGGCTCTCTGACGGCTCTGGCTGCTCATGGCAGGCTGACGGCCCTGGCTGCTCATGGCTCTCTGACGGCTCTGGCTGCTCATGGCTCTCTGACGGCTCTGGCTGCTCATGGCTCTCTGACGGCTCTGGCTGCTCATGGCTCTCTGACGGCTCTGGCTGCTCATGGCTGATTGGCGGCTCTGGCAGATCCTGTCTGGTTGGCGGCTCTGGCAGATCCTGTCTGGTTGGCGGCTCTGGCAGATCCTGTCTGGTTGGCGGCTCTGGCAGATCCTGTCTGGCTGACGGCTCTAGCGGCTCCTGTCTGGCTGACGGCTCTAGCGGCTCCTGTCTGGCGGATGGCTCTGTAGGCTCATGGCAGACGGGCGGCTTTGCAGGCTCATGGCAGACGGGCGGCTTTGCAGGCTCATGGCAGACGGATGGCTCAGACGGCGCTGGGGAGACGGATGGCTCAGATGGCGCTGGAGAGACGGATGGCTCAGATGGCGCTGGGGAGACGGATGGCTCAGATGGCGCTGGGGAGACAGATGGCTCAGATGGCGCTGGGGAGACGGATGGCTCAGATGGCGCTGGGGAGACGGATGGCTCAGATGGCGCTGGGGAGATGGATGGCTCTGTAGGGAGGAGAAGGAGAGACAGCCTGGTGCGTGGTCTAGGCACTGGCTGCGCTGGAGAGGAGGAAACAGCAGGAGAGAGAACCCGGAGAGACAGCCTGGTACGGGGGGCTGCCACCGGAGGACTGGTACATGGAGGTGGCACCGGGTCTACCGGACCGTGAAGGAGGACACGTGCTCTTGAGCACCGAGCCTCCCCAACCCTACCAGGTTGAATGATCCCCGTAGCCCTGCCAGTGCAGCGAGGTGGAATAGCCCGCACTGGCCTATGCAGGCGAACCGGGGACACCACCTGTAAGGCTGGTGCCATGTACGCCGGCCCGAGGAGACGTACTGGAGGCCAGATACGTTGGGCCGGCTTCATGACATCCGGCTCGATGCCCAACCTAGCCCTCCCAGTGCGGCAAGGTGGAATAGCCCGCACTGGGCTAAGCACGCGTACTGGGGACACCGTGCGCTTTACCGCATAACACGGTGTCTTACCAGTACGACGCCTTCTACCTCCACGGTAAGCACGGGGAGTTGGCTCGGGTATCCTACCCGGCTTTGCCACACTCCTCGTGTACCCCCCCCCCAAGAAATTTTTTGGTCTGACTCACGGGCTCCCAACCGCGTCGTCGCGCTGCCTCCTCATACCAGCGCCTCTCAGCCTTCGCTGCTTCCAACTCCTCCTTTGGACGGCGATATTCCCCTGGTTGAGCCCAAGGTCCTCTACCGTCCAGGATCTCCTCCCAAGTCCAGGAGTCCTTGTTGCTCCGTAGAGCATTCCCATACCGCTTGGTCTTAGCGTGGTGGGTGATTCTGTTAAAGCTGTCGCTTTCCTCATCCTCGGATGAGGTGAGGAGAGAAGGATCTTCTGACCAAAATGCGGGTTCAAGGAAATATGCCATCTTTATTTTTAATACGAAAACTGATGACACGAAAACAAACACTTTCAAAACTTACAAAATAACAAAAACGACGTAGAACGGAACCTGAACATAAACTCACATAACAAACGTAAACTCACGGACAGGAACGTTACATCGAAACACACGAACAGCCAAACAGTCCCGTAAGTGAAAACACATCGAACACAACGACGAAAGACATCACAGGAGACAATCACCCACAAACAAACAGTGAGAATGCCCTACCTAAATATGACTCTTGATTAGAGGAAAACGCAAACCACCTGCCTCTAATCAAGAGCCATACCAGGCAAACCAAAAACAACATAGAAACAGATAACATAGACTGCCCACCCAAAACTAACGCCCTGACCATAAACACATAAAAACTAACATAAATAGGTCAGGACTGTTACAGTACCCCCCCCTCAAGGTGCGAACGCCGGGCGCACCAGCACAAAGTCCAGGGGAGGGTCCGGGTGGGCAGTTGACCACGGTGGTGGTTCCGGCTCAGGACGCTGTCCCCACACCACCATAGTCACTCCCCTCTTCTGTCTACCCCCTCCACTGACCACCCTAAAACTACTTTCCCCAAAATAAACAGCCAGCACCGGGACAAGGGGCAGCACCGGGACAAGGGGTAGCACCGGGACAAGGGGCAGCACCGGAACAAGGGGCAGCACCAGGATAAGGACCAGCACCGGAATAAGGGGCAGCACCGGGACAAGGGGCAGCACCGGGACAAGGGGCAGCACCGGGACAAGGGGCAGCACCGGGACAAGGGGCAGCACCGGGACAAGGGGCAGCACCGGGACAAAGGGCAGCACCGGGACAAGGGGCAACACCGGGACAAGGGGCAGATCCCGGCTGAAGGACTCTGACAGGTCCTGTTTGGACGGCTCTGGCAGGTCCTGGCTGGACGGCTCTGGCAGGTCCATGCAGGCTGACGGCTCTCGACGCTCATGGCAGGCTGACGGCTCTCTACGCTCATGGCAGGCTGACGGCTCTCGACGCTCATGGCAGGCTGACGGCTCTCGACGCTCATGGCAGGCTGACGGCTCTCGACGCTCATGGCAGGCTGACGGCTCTCGACGCTCATGGCTCTCTGACGGCTCTGGCTGCTCATGGCTCTCTGACGGCTCTGGCTGCTCATGGCTCTCTGACGGCCCTGGCTGCTCATGGCTCTCTGACGGCTCTGGCTGCTCATGGCTCTCTGACGGCTCTGGCTGCTCATGGCTCTCTGACGGCTCTGGCTGCTCATGGCTCTCTGACGGCTCTGGCTGCTCATGGCTGATTGGCGGCTCTGGCAGATCCTGTCTGGTTGGCGGCTCTGGCAGATCCTGTCTGGTTGGCGGCTCTGGCAGATCCTGTCTGGTTGGCGGCTCTGGCAGATCCTGTCTGGTTGGCGGCTCTGGCAGATCCTGTCTGGCTGACGGCTCTAGCGGCTCCTGTCTGGCTGACGGCTCTAGCGGCTCCTGTCTGGCGGATGGCTCTGTAGGCTCATGGCAGACGGGCGGCTTTGCAGGCTCATGGCAGACGGGCGGCTTTGCAGGCTCATGGCAGACGGATGGCTCAGACGGCGCTGGGGAGACGGATGGCTCAGATGGCGCTGGAGAGACGGATGGCTCAGATGGCGCTGGGGAGACGGATGGCTCAGATGGCGCTGGGGAGACAGATGGCTCAGATGGCGCTGGGGAGACGGATGGCTCAGATGGCGCTGGGGAGACGGATGGCTCAGATGGCGCTGGGGAGACGGATGGCTCTGTAGGGAGGAGAAGGAGAGACAGCCTGGTGCGTGGTCTAGGCACTGGCTGCGCTGGAGAGGAGGAAACAGCAGGAGAGAGAACCCGGAGAGACAGCCTGGTACGGGGGGCTGCCACCGGAGGACTGGTACATAGAGGTGGCACCGGGTCTACCGGACCGTGAAGGAGGACACGTGCTCTTGAGCACCGAGCCTCCCCAACCCTACCAGGTTGAATGATCCCCGTAGCCCTGCCAGTGCAGCGAGGTGGAATAGCCCGCACTGGCCTATGCAGGCGAACCGGGGACACCACCTGTAAGGCTGGTGCCATGTACGCCGGCCCGAGGAGACGTACTGGAGGCCAGATACGTTGGGCCGGCTTCATGACATCCGGCTCGATGCCCAACCTAGCCCTCCCAGTGCGGCAAGGTGGAATAGCCCGCACTGGGCTAAGCACGCGTACTGGGGACACCGTGCGCTTTACCGCATAACACGGTGTCTTACCAGTACGACGCCTTCTACCTCCACGGTAAGCACGGGGAGTTGGCTCGGGTATCCTACCCGGCTTTGCCACACTCCTCGTGTACCCCCCCCCAAGAAATTTTTTGGTCTGACTCACGGGCTCCCAACCGCGTCGTCGCGCTGCCTCCTCATACCAGCGCCTCTCAGCCTTCGCTGCTTCCAACTCCTCCTTTGGACGGCGATATTCCCCTGGTTGAGCCCAAGGTCCTCTACCGTCCAGGATCTCCTCCCAAGTCCAGGAGTCCTTGTTGCTCCGTAGAGCATTCCCATACCGCTTGGTCTTAGCGTGGTGGGTGATTCTGTTAAAGCTGTCGCTTTCCTCATCCTCGGATGAGGTGAGGAGAGAAGGATCTTCTGACCAAAATGCGGGTTCAAGGAAATATGCCATCTTTATTTTTAATACGAAAACTGATGACACGAAAACAAACACTTTCAAAACTTACAAAATAACAAAAACGACGTAGAACGGAACCTGAACATAAACTCACATAACAAACGTAAACTCACGGACAGGAACGTTACATCGAAACACACGAACAGCCAAACAGTCCCGTAAGTGAAAACACATCGAACACAACGACGAAAGACATCACAGGAGACAATCACCCACAAACAAACAGTGAGAATGCCCTACCTAAATATGACTCTTGATTAGAGGAAAACGCAAACCACCTGCCTCTAATCAAGAGCCATACCAGGCAAACCAAAAACAACATAGAAACAGATAACATAGACTGCCCACCCAAAACTAACGCCCTGACCATAAACACATAAAAACTAACATAAATAGGTCAGGACTGTTACAATCTCTACCGCTCCTGCTGTCTCTAGAGAGTTGAAAACAGCTGGTCTGGGACAGGTACCATGTCCGGGTAACTTGAAAACACTGATTTCTAGGGTAATTTTAAGAGGTCGGGCTTGAAAATCAGTTCAGTGCCTCACTACCCAAACCAGAGGTAACTTGTATGAAGTGGCCAAGAGACTTCATATGATCTCCTACTGCTATTTAGTGGACAAACTGGGAATCAGATAGGGCGTATATTTACATCAATGGATAGGTAGAGCCTTCAGCTGTCTCCTCATATGTATATCAGTCCTGTTTTTTATGTAAGACAACAAATGATGTTGCATAAGCCCTGTGTTTTTAAAAGGGCTGAGTTCCTATAGGAATTTGCACATGTTTAGAGCGACACCATTACGTAAACTGTCTGACTTTATAAAAAATATTTTCTTTATAGTTTTGGAACAGTAATTGGTGACATGTTTTGTCAAACCTAGACTTTCAAATGTCTTATTCCCCAACATTTGACAATTGGGAATGTATTCATTTTAAATAACATTCTTAGAATGTTCTCTGAATGTTAGTTAGTAAGTTTTTTATTTTTTATTTATGGAAAGTTGTCTTAGTGTTCTCGGAACAATTTGAGAACATGACTTTAAATAGAACCATGATAAAACCTGTAGGAAACGTTATGCTGAGGTACTGAAGTTCCCACAGAGGAACGTTGTTCTTTACGTTCTCTGAACTATTTGAGAACATTTCAGATAACATTTAATCATGTTTGAACTTTTAGGAAATGTTTTGTTAAAGTAATGAAATACCAAGAAAACATTGTTTTTTTGTCAAGCTCCTTAAATGTGCTGAGAATGTTCCAAAGCCAAGCAACTATCTTGCACCATTCCCAGAAAGTTGTGGGAAGGTTGTATCCAAAATAACCAGGACAACCACGCTCTCACCAAGCTCTAAGAAACATATGGTTCTCAGAACACTGTGTGCTAGCTGGGCTGTGTCTAATGGACACTAATCAGCACCATTAGTTACTAATGTTCTGCAGCTTGCCCCATTCTACAACATAGAAATATAATCGTTCTAGGACTTTTATTTCTATGATCTACACATTCCACATAACCCATAGTGACTGATCACTAAGCAGCTGAGTGACTGACCATAAGCAACACAAACTATTGTCCTTACTGAGTCTCCACTAGGACCAAATCTTCTTAAGAGGAGAACGTCTGAAGGGTTGCAACAAACCATTTCTCTTGAAGTAATTTTGTTGTTTTTTTGGCCGTGTACTCCCTGCCTGGGTAGCAATGTTCTAAGCACTTTGAATTACCATTGACAAGCAATATAATGCCTAATGTATGAAGTAAAGCTTTTGATAAAGCCAACTTCGGGAAATGATGCTGACTCGCAGCTCTGCTTACCCCACCTTTTCACCTTAAATGTACTCTTAGATTAAAATATGTTTCCTCTATTACAAACAAGTAGAGAGTGGGATGGAGAGAGAAAGACAGAGAAAGAGAGAAAGAGATAGAGAGTGAGAGAGAGAGAGAGAGAGAGAGAGAGAGAGAGAGTGAGCGAGAGAGAGAGAGAGAGGCAGAGAGAGAGAGAGAGAGAGAGAGAGAGACCGTACATTATAGTCTTAGATATCTTATGGAATTATCCTCTTCTATGATCAGTCTTCATGAAACTGGGCTTTCGACCATATCCCCACAATGCTACTGATGTAATCCAACCTTTTAACTCCTATGGACTGTAAATATACACCTCTTTCCAAAGTCATATAGCTAGCTATCTCTGTTATACACAAACAGTATACCAGTACACCAAACATTAGGAATACCTTCCTAATATTGAGTGGCACCGCCCCCCCTCCCCAATTTTGCCCTCGGAAGAGCCTCAATTAGTCAGGGCATGGCCTCTACAAGGTGTGGAGAGAGTTCCACAGGAATGCTGGCCCATGTTGACTCCAATACTCCCACAGTTGTGTCAAGTTGGCTGGATGCCCACGGGAAACTGTTATAGTTCTTGACCCAAACCGGTGCGCCTGGCACCTACTACCATACCCGTTCAAAGGCATTTAAATATTTAGTCTTGTCCATTCACCCTCTGAATGGCACGCATACACAATCCATGTCTCATTTGTTTCAAGGCTTAAAAGTCCTTCTTTAACCTGTCTCCTCCTCTTCGTCTACACTGATTGAAGTGGATTTAACAAGTGATAACAGCTTTCACCTGGTCAGTCTATGTCATGGAAAGAGCGGGTGTTCATAATGTTTTATACACAGTGTATATGGTGTGATACAGTATGCTTAGTCACTGTCACTGGTTTATTCATGCCTTCCTGTCATGCATACTATACCTGTTTCATTAAGCAACACCACAACTTCAAACAATTAGAACCTTGAAAAACTGAGAGATCACTACTGACACAGACATGCCACATTATTTATGAGTCTTCTTCCTATTTAGCAAGGTTCAGCCTCAGTGATGTGCCTCATCCAGACAGGCTATGTACATCCAAACCACTCCGTCCTCCTCTGGAGCTCTTATGTAACCTGTCTGACATCACGCTGCTCAAGCTCTAACCCAAGTATGATAAGTTCCCTAGCCTGTTTCCGACAGTACCTATCTCAACGCAGCGCAATATCACAATATAACATATCGCACATCTGTGTATGAGAGCTAGGTTTATATGTAATCACCAGGCAAACAATGTGCACATACTGTATGTAATACTGTATTACAGCAGGGTGCATATTCCATGAGTACACACTGTGTCTAAATAAGAAAGCACTATATTATGCATAAAGAGATAAGTACAAATGCCACAGTATGGCTGGGAATCTTGACTTTTTTTGTTTGTTGCAAAGCCTCATACTCCTACAGAAACATAAGACATGAAGAAGCAGCCAAACACTCCCTTGTTACTCTGGGCTTTCTTGCCCGCATACAGTACAGAACAGTACAGTCAAACCACATTCAGATCATAGGAGAGACAGATAGACAGAGAGGATTATTTTACCTGTAGTCCTCCTCAGATATCCAGAATGGCTATGGATCGATTATGCTGATAACACTGCACCCCAGCGTCTCTGCAGCTACATGCAGTCTCATAGAGATCAAAGAAAGTCGCTACGCAGGTGAATTCTTTATCAGGAGCCGGCAGAGAACATAATTAGGGTTTAGTTCTCTGCTCCAGAGCTAGCTACAGTAAAGTGGTTGGAGCGTGTCTGTGAGTGTGTGTGTGTGAGAGAGAGAGAGAGAGAGAGAGTCTGTGTGCAGACAGGGTCTGTGTCTGTGCGCAGCAATGGAAAGAAAAGGAGAATCAGTATTCTGAAGGCACAGATGGAGGGAGAGAGAGAGTGTGGAGGCACTAGGCAATGACGTGGCTGAAATAATCACAGGTTGCCAATGCCTCCCAAACATCTGGGACTGAGAGAGAACCACTGTCTTCTTTTTTTCTCACCTCGTGCCTCTCCTCTCTCCTCGACTCAACTTACTTGATGTAGCAGTCTCGTCCGTCTCTATTGGTGGCCATGTCCCATCCATTGGGGGGTCCATGTGCGGCGCTCCAGGTGCCAGAAGGAGGTGGCCAGCCTGATGACTTGGTCCTGTGGCTGGGGAGGAGGACAGGGGGAGGAGGTCAGGCATAACATACTTACAGTAATGACAAAAGTCCTATAGGCTGCATCTTAAATCCCACCCTATTCCCCATATAGTGCACCACGTTTGACACTAGGTGAGTCATCATGGCACAGTTTGAGGCATCCCAACTCATAACAAGTGGATGTCTAATTTGAAGCTCACGAACAATGTTCCTTAACCAGTGTTCAGTCAATTAATGTAAATCACATGAATAATGTAATTGAGACAGGTAGGCGTAATTGTCATGCCTCACTCTTGTGCTATCACAGGCATGAAATCGTTTTCATTCCGAGATGTTCCCAGATTCCTCCGAAAGCAGGGAACCCGGAGGATATCTGTGATAAGGGCAGTGCCAGGAAGAGTTCGAGTTTATAAGTGAGAAAACGGAAACCCATGTATTTTGTCCCTTTTCAGGAAATAATGGATAGTACTGAAAGAGCAAAGAAGAACCCATCTTTACTATGAAATCTGTGCTGTAATTTGTCTTCCAGCTGGAAACGATCTAAATCAAATAGTCTAAGAGCGAAATCACCAAAGGCTCTAATCCTTACTTTGCCACAACACTTAAATCAAGTCATTAAACAGATCCCTTCCTGTGTCTTCAATGTTCAAGTAACACTATTTCCTCTTGTACCACACAATATAACATGTCACAGTTGTCACCTAACAGAGTGATGGACACTCAGAATAGGTCCATGATGAGCCTAAGAGCATGATGGATGCCCCCATACTTCTCTTTCTTTCTTTCTTTCTTTCTTTCTTTCTTTCTTTCTTTCTTTCTTTCTTTCTTTCTTTCTTTCTTTCTTTCTTTCTTTCTTTCTTTCTCTCTGTTTCTTTCTCACCCCTGCCCCGTCCCTCCCCCTCTCTTACTAGCTTTTGGTCTCTTTATCGCTCTCTCTCTCTCTCTATGTGAGCAATGGGTGAAGATATGAAAGCTGTGGCAGTAAGTTATGTCACTTCAAAGGCTTGTCTGCTGTGTAACAGGCCTCTTCGCATTCATTATTCAAAGCCTCTCTTTCTTCCCCTCTTTATTTCTCCCCAGTTACCAACCAACTTACTTAATGTCTATGTCTGTGTGTGTGTGTGTGGTGTGTGTGTCATATTACATAGCAGGCTCTATGCATGAAAACACAACATGTAAAGCAGATTCAAAAGCCAGAGGAGAAAACAATAGACAACCGAGCAGCTATAATGTATACTTCTGCCATGAACTTGACCTGCATGACCTTGATAACAAGGCTTATGTTACTTTCATCCAGCAAAAATTTAATAAAGCAACAGCCAATAGGTCTACGGTAGTTCTGAGAATACTTAACCTCGTTAAAAAATCACTTAAGTGCTACTGGATGCATTGATTCTGCATGTGTTCATATTAAATCATAGGGGAGTCTGTTGGAAATAGCGTCTGTAGCCTACTCTGAAACCCATAGAACAGCAGAGAACTGGGATAGGCTGGGCTCCAAACGGGTGCTATCTGATTTCCTCCAATACAATCGTGTGTTTGAGAGGTATTAGCGTTTCCACATGCTATGAATTTATGGGTGCCACAGTGCATTAACAGAAAGCAGCAGGTTCCCCTGGCCAGAGGTCCTCATCACATTGATTCTGCCCACATAATTTCATTCTCTTTTTCCACATTTGGGAAATGAGTTAGCATTGTATTGTCTCTTTCTTACAATTTAAAAAATATATACATTTTACATCACCAAATACCATGTTATATTTATTTGGGGAACACTGTACATTCTTTCACAGCAGTGGGGATTTTGTGGTATCCTACAAAAAGGCATTGGTAATAAAGTTCAATGCCAAATTTGAACTCTCTAAGTGGTGTACTGAATAGCATGGCACCATCACTGAAATGTGACTGTGGAGAGTTGAGCCTGTCCTCTCAATTGAGAGAGGTCCTTGAACTCTAATGACACCCACAATCTTCAATACTCCACATTCAGAACAGCAAACAGGGCACCATGCAGCTATGGTGACTATGACAATTCTCCGAAAGTCTTTGCTATACAAATAGAGCATGGTTCTACTCACAGATTCCGAAGATGTGCCTTCAAAATGCCATTCTGAATCGACCAGAAGTTGTATAATATCCATTCTCTTTCTTTTCAGCCACACTCCCCTATCTTTCTCTCCCCTAATGGCACAGTCATTGATATTTTGATCTTTGCTTCCTTTTATCTGTAGTCCCGGAATACATTATGCCATTGAGGCTGTGTGTTCTCGAGGAAGAATAATAGCCAGTCGAGGAGTTGAAGAAGTTCGCTGCAGTGGTGGACAGTGAAACTAAGCCTAGGTAGGCTTTAATAAATGATGACTACTCTATCTGGCATTAGTAGTGCGCCAGGCCGGGCCCAGGTGGGTAATCCACGCTGCGCAATTCATTACCAGGTTAGCCAGGAGTCAGAGAAACCGGGCTCTGGACATTGTTTGTCTCTGATGCTCAAAATTGCTGTTAATAGATGGACTGGGAGTCCCTGTTCAATGTTGTGTTCTGAGAATAAGGGGTTCCTTGAGACTTCCCTTGGAATAAAGAACACCACAGAAAGTGGATAGACAAGAGGATACTGTGTGTATTTTGTTTTTAAGTATGGTACTGGATGTTGAATGAGGAACTATTCAATTCTAATACATTTTCAATCTAATCTAAATACCAACATTACCTTCTACAATGTTGTATACAAGTGAAACAGAGCAACCTAAGTCCATAAACCACAGACAATAATAAGATCAACAACTTTAAATTACCTTCCTCAGAGTACAGGTAGGTAGGCTATAATTTTCCACCAGCAGTCAACCTTCTGGAAACATTATGGATGGTGAATAATAACCAAAAGAAGTATTGCACTCCTGGGAGTCTCATAGCCTCTGTTGCCATGACAATGAAGGTCAGGCATAGTTCAGGCTCTACTTTATACTCCAAGTTTAAACACAAAGATCACAACCTCCACGCATTTATTAAAGGGACTTAATTTTACACCGGCTAAATGTCAACATCTATATGTGTGGGGGAGGAGGAAGTAATATCTTTGCCTCAAAAGGTGTCGGATTTCTGTGCATAGTTTATTAAGTTGAAATCAACATCAAACCAACAATCGACCATAAGAATCCAATGGTTTTGAGCCTGTATGTAGTCAGGGGAGCTATCCCTTTTCAGTCGATAATAAACATAGCATAACTAAACTAATCTCATCCTTTCTTTATCACTCCACTCACTACCTTGCACTTTCTCTCTCCTCTCCCTCTCTTTCTTTCTCTCTCTTTGTCTTTATCAACCAGATTTTGGTGAGAACATGTCATAGTATATCCCCTGAAGACTTGGTGTTAATGAATTATCTTCCTTTGCTTGATAGGTGGCAGAGGCTACACCAAGCACGGCCATTGGAACACAAGACCACTCCACTCTGCTTGAATAATTCACAGGGATAATCTCCATGAGTGAAACTAAAGCCAGACACTGGCATCGACATCACTCTCATTACCCATATTGAAGGTTAAAGATGGAATCCACAGTAGGGGGAAACAGTGCCACTGTCCACCCCACAGCCGTTGTTATTGTTTTTGTTTTGTTGACAAAGCAGATGTGGGGAAGGCTGGGGGAGCGTTGCACATCATGGTAAAAAAAAAAATGGCAGTACATATGCTGCTGCTCTATCCCGCTTGCAATGATGTCCGATTGAAAATAACAGTGTTCAGTGTTTGCAGTAACTTCTTTGTTGTTGTAATATCGCAAACGGACGTGGCAGTTTCACCATTAAGGATTCAAGTGGCTGTCGGCCATTATGGCTACAACAAGACACACATCATTATAAACAGGAAATAGGTATAACTCCTGATGTTTATTGTGCTTGTGGGGCAATATGTTTTATTATCCTTAAAGTGGCAATCTGCCGTTTAAACAATAACAATACCCACCACTGTTTTGGTAAAAAGCTGAGTGATGGGGCTGGAAAAATGTAACTACTCTCAAATTCATAGACAGGGCTAATCAAAGTTATAGTTTTAACCATATTTTGAGGCTATACAGTGTTTGTTTACATTTACTTTCCTTACAAACATTGGAGATATATAAGCTTATACTGTGGGTTCTGATGGGGTTCGACTGAGCTCATGAGGCATTAATAAGTTATACTCTTAAAAAATCTATGTGTACATATCATTATTTAACATTGTATGTCTAAAATTGGATGTAGCAACTGCAGATTGACCCTTTAATCTACAGTAAACATCCCTGTAGGAAATTCCAATATATTTGCCCCTCACTACTGTACTATTAACATTAAAATACCTTAGCTACATGCAGATCAAACTGTAAAAAAAAATATATATATATCACCATAATGTCATGACAGTATCTGCTGCTGTACAGTACAACAGAGTTTTCTTCAACATAACCACTGCATAAATTCCCCAAAGTGGGAGAATATTGCTAGTGTTTTCAGGTGTGTCGGAAGTAATTTTCAGCTGTGTAGTGAAAATGTTGCGTAACTGGTTTATCATCTGCCACTCTGTTGAGACCACCCCCCCCCCCCCCCCCCCCCCCACACACACACACACACACCTGTTCCCAATGTTCCCTGGTAGAAAGTAGTACACTAAATAGGGAGTAGGGTGACATTTGAGACACATGCCAAAGTTCTCAGACAAGATGCCACCTCCTGGGGTGGAGAGGCACCTGCTTTGGCATCTGAAATTTTGGGGGAGTGTGAAAGTAATGTCTTCCCTCTGTTTGACCCAGCTAAGGAGTTCCTACCATATAATTAGGAATCAGAAACCAACTAAGGCTCCCTTACTTTCACTCATACTATCAGAACCGGGGTTACAAAAGACAACTTGAGTTCTCTTTCAAATACTTGTTTCTCAAATTTTTGTTGTTGTTGTATTTTACCTTCCATTTTTCCACAATTTTGATCTTGTATCATCAGTGCAACTCCTCATCGGGCTCGGGAGGCGAAGGTCGAGTCATGCGTCCTCTGAAACATGACCTGCCAAACCGCGCTTCTTAACAACCGCCTGCTTAACCCGGAAGCCAGCCAAACCAATGTGTCAGAGGAAACACTGTTCAACTGACGACCGAGGTCAACCTGCAGGTGCCTGGCCCGCCACAAGGAGTCTCTAGAGGGCGATGAGTTAAGTAAAGCCCCCCTCTCTCCCCTAAACTCTCCCTAACCCGTACAACGCTGGGCCAACTGTGCGCCGCCCTATGGGACTCCTGATCACGGCCAGTTGTGATACAGCCCGGGATCGAACCTGGGTCTGTAATGACGCCACTAGCACTGCGACGCATTGCCTTAGACTGCTGCACCACTCGAGATGCCCCTCAAATACTTGTTTCAATATCTCACAATGTGGATATGGTCAACTCCCATATCACAGACATGTTCCGTTTACTGCTCTTCCCTCGTGGACTGCGCCCCACCCTGTGAGTGATGCCTCTGTCATCACCACCTTCCTCATTGATACTACCGCTAGGGGAGTACCAGAAACGAAGATCGAGGGGCTCGTCTAGTGACAGAGAGCCGAGAGACATTCTGAGGTTATTGTTTATCTTTTGATTGAGGTGACGTTGTGTATACATACATTGTAAGTCTCTCATTCTCAGTAGACCTAGCGGTACAACTGAGATGGTTGTGAGGTGGGTTACAAGGGAAGCCGTATCTCACACTGCATGCTCCTGTGTCAGGGAGAAAAGCAGGTAATCGTCTACGTAGGCAGAGGTTCTCAGCCCCCTGATTGTCAGGGATGCTAGAGCCACCTCCACACCCTTGCTGAACGTCCAGGGAGGTAGTGCTAACAAGGGGACAGCGAGGTATTCGTAGGCTGTATCCTGAAAGGCAAAACTGAGAAACATCCTGTGTGCTGGCAAAATACTTATGTGAAAATAAGCATCCTGTAGGTCAATTGAAGTTAACCAGTCAACCCAGGGAATAGAGAGTACGGAACGTGAACTTTCTCAGATAGCTGGTAAGGACCCGTAGGTCCAGAATGGGACGTATCCCCTCCTTTTATTGGGAACCAGGAAGAACCGGGAGTAGATGCCGTTATGGCTCTCTTTCGCTGGTATTGCTCTGATTGCTCTGTTGCTCAATAGAGAGGAGATTTCCTGCTCTGGTATTCAAGCTGAGTCACCACGGGATTCTAGCTATTGAAGCTAAAATCCCTTTGAAAACAGGTGGCTTCATGGCAACGAAGGCTGCTGAGGGATCACAGCTCATAATAATGGCCGGAATGGAGCAAATGGAATGGCATCAAACACCTGGAAACTATGTGTTTGATGTATTTGATACCATTCCACTGATTCCGCTCCAGTCATTACCACCAGCCCGCTCTCCCCAATTAAGGTGCTACCAACCTCCTGTACTTCATAGCGAACTGCAGTCAGTACCCCTTTGTAACTGTGGACAAGTCCCAGAGTTGGGCTGCGAATGCGGGCCAGTTCCCTGCTCTTGTGGCGAGTCACCCACAAGTTGGATGACACTTTCTCGCCAGTGATCCTGGAGTGCCCCCTGGTGGCATTATAGCGAGTTGCCCTTTTGTTATATTTCTGCTCTGTGTCATTGACAAGACTCTTGAATGGGACAGAGACTTATATGATTTAAAGGGATAGTATCAAAACAATGGTGCTTGGTGGCGACCTGCCCCGGCTACTTGAACGAGAGCCGAGGGGAAAGGTGTAGCACGGAGGGGTAAACTGTGCACTTGGAGGTAGAGTGAGCCCCCTCCGTCTTCCATTTGAGCAGATACATCTGAATGAGCCACAGCACAAGGGTTAGGGTTTTAGATTGGGGGGGAAGACTGTGCTCCACCCAAGTGGGGACAGGCCAAGACACAATGTGAACTGTTGGCTGCCCCTTCTGCCGC
Organism: Salvelinus fontinalis; assembly: GCF_029448725.1. Lineage (NCBI taxonomy): Eukaryota > Metazoa > Chordata > Actinopteri > Salmoniformes > Salmonidae > Salvelinus > Salvelinus fontinalis. The sequence goes on from NC_074683.1 coordinate 4,446,974, forward strand.
TCGGAAAGTACCACTAAGTCGAGTGCCCCTTCTTTCCCCAGGGAATCAATTGGGCGGAACTTAGATGCGGCTGCAGCAAAGGGTGGCTTTCCCCACTGCCAGCCTCTGTTAGGAGACTCGTACTGTGGGTTCGCTGCCTGCTTCGTCGCTGGGGGCTTTGCAGTGTGGAAAACCCTGGTGCCAGTGTGTTGCCCTTTCCCTGCCGCGAAGCCTTGGCTTGTCAAGGGGTAGACTGGGATGCTGCAGTACTGGCCCAAACAGTTCCTTCGGCTCAATCGGACCGTCAAGGAAATCTGCCTGTCCAAGAGGCTGGACAAGTTGAGCCACAGGGCTCTCTCCCCTAACACAGCAAGGCTCATGGAGCACCCAAAGCCTTGAATGGCGCCGCTGGAGGCCAGAGGTTGAAATCTGTAATGATGCAGATCTCTTTCAATAAGTTCTGGATGGCTGTGTCGATGTCTAAGAGATTGCATCTCCAGTAACAAATGGGCCTGGTAAGCCAACAGTAGGGACATTATGTTGAATGCCCATACTGAATGTGCCACAGACAAGTAGACCTTCTGGATGATGGCTTTGGCCACGCAAGCTGGGACCGCTGGGAGGATGGGGATCTGAATAAATACCAATAAATACCAATACTGATACACAACACTATTGACAGAAGCTGAGGTTCTACGTTCGGCAGCATTAACCTCACGGTTCGCCTGAAAACAGTTAAGTAGGAAGACAGGGATCTACTCATGCTGAGAAAGGCTTTAGGTGCCGTAGTGATCTTCTGCAGGGAAAAGAGGTGAGAATGACCGTAGGACAGACGAGTGGCACCTTATAAAACGCTACCGAAGTTCTATCAACACATCGACTGTAGTACTCTCGCTGCTAAAACACTCAACCACTGCTACTCCAACTCCAACTCTGGGATGCCTACAAGGCCCTCTCTCTCCCTCCGGCAAATCTGTTCTTAATTTTTCCCCTTCCTTCCTAAAGGCAGAAACTCAAACAGGAAGTACCCATGCTAAGGACTATTCAACGCTGGTCTGACCAATCGGAATCCATGCTTCAAGATAGTTTTGATCGCTCGGACTGGGATATGTTCCGGGTAGCCTCCGAGAATAATATTGACGAATACACGAACATGGTGACTGAGTTTATCAGGAAGTGTATAGGAGATGTTGTACCCACTGTGACTATTAAAACCTACCCTAACCAGAAACCGTGGATAGATGGCAGCATTAGCGTAAAACTAAAGCACGAACTATCGCATTTAACCATGGCATAGTGACTTCGAATATGGCCGAATACAAACAGTGTATTTATTCCCTCCGTAAGTCAATCAAACAGGCAAAACGTCAGTATAGAGACAAAGTGGAGTCACAATTCAATGGCTCCGACACAAGACGTATGTGGCAGGGTCTACAGACAATCACGGACCACAAAGGGAAAACCAATCACATCGCAGACACCAATGTCTTGCTTCCAGACAAGCTAAACACCTTCTTCGCCCGCTTTGAGGATAACAGTGCCACTGACGTGGCCCGCTACCAAGGACTTTGGGCTCTCCTTCTCCGTGGCCGACGTGAGTAAAACATTTAAGCGTGTTAACCCTCGCTTGGCTACCTTCCCAGATGGAATCCCTAGCAGCGTCCTCAGAGCATGCACAGACCAGCTGGCTGGTGTGTTTACGGACATATTCAATCTCTCCATATCCCAGTCTCCTGTCCCCACATGCTTTTAATATCCACCTTTGTTCCTGTACCCAAGAAAGCAAAGGTAACTGAACTAAATGAACTATCATGAAGTGCTTTGAGAGACAAGCCAAGGATCATCTACCTTACCTGACACCCTAGACCCACTTCAATTTGCTTACCTCCCCAATAGATCCACAGACTATTTAAAATAAAAATATATATATTTAACCTTTATTTAACCAGGTAGACTAGTTGTCATTTACAACTGCGACCTGACCAAGATAAAGCACAGCAGTTCGATACATACAACAATACAGAGTTACACATGGAATAAACAAACATACAGTCAATAATACAGTAGAGAAAAGAAAAATCTATATACAGTGAGTGCAAATGAGGTAAGATAAGTGAGGTAAGGCAAGAAATAGGCCATGGTGTGCGAAATAATTACAATATAGCAATTAGACTCTGGAATGGTAGATGTGCAGAAGATTAATGTGCAAGTAGAGATACTGGGGTGCAAAGGAGCAAGATAAATAAATAAATACATTCGGGGGATGAGGTAGTTGAATGGGTTGTTTACAGGCTATGTACAGGTGCAGTGATCTGTGAGCTCCTATGACAGCTGATGCTTAAAGATAGTGAGGGAGATATGGGTCTCCAACTTCAGTGATTTTTGCAGTTCGTTCCAGTCATTGGCAGCAGAGAACTGGAAGGAAAGGCAGCCAAAAGAGGAATTGGCTTTGGGGGTGACCAGTGAGATATACCTGGAGCCAGTGGGATTGGCGACGAGTATGAAGTGATGGCCAGCCAACGAGAGCGTACAGTTTGCAGTGGTGGGTAGTATATGGGGCTTTGGTGACAAAACGGATGGCACTGTGATAGACTGCATCCAGTTTGTTGAGTAGAGTAATAGAGCCTATTTTATAGATGACATCGCCGAAGTTGAGGATTGGTAGGATGGTCAGTTCCACAAGGGTATATTTGGCAGCATGAGTGAAGGATGCTTTGTTGCAAAATAGGAAGCCGAATCTAGATTTAATTTTGGATTGGAGATGCTTAATGTGAGTCTGGAAGGAGAGTTTACAGTCTAGCCAGACACCTATCTATTTGTAGTTGTCCACATATTCTAAGTCAGAACCCTCCAGAGTAGTGATGCTGGACGGGCTGGCAGGTGCGGGCAGCGATCGGTTGAAGAGCATGCATTTAGTTTTACTTGCATTTAAGAGCAGTTGGAGGCCACGGAAGGAGAGTTGTATGGCATTGAAGCTTGTCTGGAGGTTATTTAACATAGTGTCCAAAGAAGGGCCAGAAGTATACAGAATGGTGTCATCTGCGTAGAGGTGGATCAGGGAATCACCAGTAGCGAGAGCGACATCATTGATGTATACAGAGAAAAGAGTCGGCCCGAGAATTGAACCCTGTGGCACCCCCATAGAGACTGCAAGAGGTCCGGACAACAGGCCCTCCGATTTGACACACTGAACTCTATCAGAGAAGTAGTTGGTGAACCAGGCTAGGCAGTCATTTGAGAAACCAAGGCTGTTGAGTCTGCCGATAAGAATGTGGTGATTGACAGAGTCAAAAGCCTTGGCCAGGTCGATGAATACGGCTGCACAGTAATGTCTCTTATCGATGGAGGTTATGATATCGTTTAGGACCTTGTGTGTGGCTGAGGTGCACCCATGACCAGCTCTGAAACCAGATTGCATAGCGGTGAAGGTACAGTGGGATTCGAAATGGTCGGTAATCTGTTTGTTAACTTGGCTTTCGAAGACCTTAGAAAGGCAGGGTAGGATAGATATAGGTCTGTAGCAATTTGGGTCTAGAGTGTCTCCCCCTTTGAACAGGGCGATGACCGCGACATCTTTCCAATCTTTGTGAATCTCAGACGATACGAAAGAGAGGTTGAACAGGCTAGTAATAGGGGTTGCAACAATTTTGGCAAATAATTTTAAAAAGAGAGGGTCCAGATTGTCTAGCCCGGCTGATTTGTAGGGGTCCAGGTTTTACAGGTCTTTCAGAATATCAGCTATCTGCATTTGGGTGAAGGAGAAGTGGGGAGGCTTGGGTGAGTTTCTGTGGGGATTGCAGGGCTGTTGACCGGGGTAGGGGTAGCCAGGTGGAAAGCATGGCCAGCCGTAGAAAAATGCTTATTGAAATTCTCAATTATAGTGGATTTATCGGTGGTGACAGTGTTTTCTAGCCTCAGTGCAGTGGGCAGCTGGGAGGAGTTGCTCTTATTCTCCATGGACTTTACAGTGTCCCAGAACATTTTTGAGTTTGTGCAACAGGATGCAAATTTTTGCTTGAAAAGCTAGCCTTAGCTTTCCTAACTGCCTGTGTATATTTGTTCCTAACTTCCCTGAAATGTTGCATATCACGGGGGCTATTCGATGCTATTGCAGAACGCCACAGGATGTTTTTGTGCTGGTCAAGGGCAGTCAGGTCTGGAAAGAACCAAGGGCTATATCTGTTCCTGGTTCTACATTTTTTGAAAGGAAGGTACTTTTAAAGAATGACCAGGCATCCTCTACTGGCGGGATGAGGTCAATATCCTTCCAGGATACCCGGGCCAGGTGATACCCGCTGAAGTGTTTTAGGGAGCGTTTGACAGTGATGAGGGGTGGTTGTTTGACCGCAGACTCATTACGGATACAGGCAATGAGCAGTGATCACTGAGATCTTGGTTGAAAACAGCAGAGATATATTTGGAGGGCAAGTTGGTTAGGATGATATCTATGAGGGTGCCCGTGTTTACGGATTTGGGGTTGTACCTGGTGGGTTCATTGATAATTTGTGAGAGATTGAGGGCATCAAGCTTAGATTGTAGGATGCCCGGGGTGTTAAGCATGTCCCAGTTTAGGTCACCTAGCAGCACGAGCTCTGAAGATATATGGGGGGCAATCAGTTCACATATGGTGTAGAGGGTGGTCTATAGCAAGCGGCAACGGTGAGAGACTTGTTTCTGGAAAGGTGGATTTTTAAAAGTAGAAGCTCGAATTGTTTGGGTACAGACCTGGATAGTAAGACAGAACTCTGCAGGCTATCTCTGCAGTAGATTGAAACACCGCCCCCTTTGGCAGTTCTATCTTGTCGGAAAATGTTATAGTTAGGGATGGAAATTTCAGGGTTTTTGGTGGCATTCCTGAGCCAGGATTCAGACACGGCTAGTACATCCGGGGTGGCAGAGTGTGCTAGGGCAGTGAGTAAAACAAACTTAGGGAGGAGGCTTCTAATGTTAACATGAATGAAACCAAGGCTTTTATGGTTACAGAAGTCAACAAATGATAGCGCCTGGGGAATGGGAGTGGAGCTAGGCACTGCAGGGCCTGAATTAACCTCCACATCACCAGAGGAACAGAGGAGGAGTAAGATAAGGGTACGGCTAAAGTCTAAAATAACTGGTTGTCTAGTACGTTCAGAACAGAGAGTGAAAGGAGCAGATTTCTGGGCACGGTAGAATAGATTCAAGGCTTAATGTACAGACAAAGGTATGGTAGGATGTGGATACAGTGAGGGTAAACCTGTGCATAGAGTCTCGATGAAAGAGATATTGTCCCAAGAAATATCATTTAAACCAGGTGATATCACCGCATGTGTGGTAGGTGGAACTAAAGTGTTCAATAAGTTATATTGAGCAGGGTTAGAGGCTCTACAGCAAAATAAGGCAAGAAATACTAACCAAAACAGCAATGGACAAGGCATATTGGCGTTAGCGAGAGGCATGCGTAGCCGAGTGATCATAGCAGTCCAGTGAGTGGCTTCAGGCAGCTTGCAGGCCGGGGCTAGCAAGCTAACAGAAGGGCCTTGGAGGGACGTCGCGACGGAAAAAAAGTCTGTTGTGGCCCCCTCATGCTGTTGTGTCACCAGACGGATCAGCAGGGCTCCGTGTGGTAAACCAGGACAATTGGCAGAATAGGTATAGTGGCCAAAGGATTTGTACGGTGGGCCTCTTAAGCTAACAGTCCGATGTGCTCTGGACAGCTAGCAGGCCGCGGCTAGCATGCTAGCAGATGGGATTTCAGGGGAGGAAGCGACGGCTGAGCCAGTTGAGAAAAACCCCATCGGCGAATCACGTCGGTGGTCCAGTCGTGATGAGTTGGCGGGGGTCCAAGCCAGTTGGCAAAAGAGGTATTGTAGCCCAAGTAGTGGCTGATGGACCTCATTGGCTAACCGGGAGATGGGCCTAGCAAGGCTAGCTCCAGGCTAATTGGTTCTTGCTTCGGGACAGTGACGCTAGCTAGGAGTGGCCACTCGAATAGCAGCTAGCTAGCTGCGATGATCCAGGTGAAGAAAAAAAAGGTTCAGAGCTTGCAGTAGGAATCCGGAGATATGGAGAAAAATAAGTCAGATTTTCTCTCGTTTAAGTCACACTGTGCAGACTGGCGAGAGTTGTCCATGCTAGAGGTGGCTGATGACCGCTAGCAGTGGCTAGCTGACTACTAGCTAGTAGCTAGTTAGCTGGCTAGCTTCTGTTGGGGTTCCGGTTCAGACGATGGATCAGAGGGGCTCCGTATGGTGGGTATAGTGACCAAAGAATTTGTCCGATGGGACTCTTAAGCTAACAGTCCGATGTACTTTAGACAGCTAGTGGGCCGTGGCTAACTCGTAGCCAGTTAGCTGGTAGCTTTTGATGAGATCTTAAGTATAAAGATAGCAGATCCGTACCACATTGGGTGAGGCAGGTTGCAGGAGAGTATATTCAGTCCGTACATAGAAAGTGATAGTAAAATATATATACGAAACAAAACAAGGAAAAACAATGTTTACAAGGGACAGGAAGGGACAAGACAAAAACACACGTCCAACTGCGACGCCATCTTGAATCACTAGAGTGACGATGCAATCGCCGTCGCACTGCACACTGCCATATCCATTCTGGACACGAGGAATACCTACAGTTGAATTCAGAAGTTTACATACACCTTAGCCAAATACATTTAAACTCAGTTTTTCCACAATTCCTGACATTTAATCCTTGTAAAAAACCCTGTCTTAGGTCAGTTAGGATCCCCACTTTATTTTAAGTATGTGAAATGTCAGAATAATTACAGAGAGAATGATTTATTTCAGCTTTCATTTTTTTCATCAAATTCCCAGTGGGTCAGAGGTATACATACACTCAATTATAATTTGGTAGCATTGCCTTTAAATTGTTTAACTTGGGTCAAACATTTTGGGTAGCCTTCCACAAGCTTCCCACACTAAGTTGGGTGAATTGACAGAGCTGGTGTAACTGAGTCAGGATTGTTGGCCTCCTTGCACGCACACGCTTTTTCGGTTCTGTCCACAAATTTTCTATAGAATTGAGGTCAGGGCTTTGTGATGGCCACTCCAATACCTTGACTTTGTTATCCTTAAGCCATTTTGCCACAACTTTGGAAGTATGCTTGGGGTCATTGTCCATTTGGAAGACCCATTTGCGACCAAGGTTTAACTTCCTGACTGATGTCTTGAGATGTTGCTTCAATATATCCACATAATTTTCCTTTTTCATGATGCCATCTATTTTGTGAAGTGCACCAGTCCTTCTGCAGCAAAGCACCCCCACAACATGATGCTGCCACCCCTGTGGTTCACGGTTGGGATGGTGCTCTTCGGCTTGCAAGTCTCCCCCTTTTCCTCCAAACATAACGATGGTTATTATGGCCGAACAGTTCTAATTTTGTTTTGTCAAACCAGAGGACATTTCTCCAAAAAGTACGATCTTTGTCCCCATGTGCAGTTGCAAACCGTAGTCTGTCTTTTTTTATGACGGTTTTGGAGCAATGGCTTCATCCTTGCTGAGTTGCGTTTCATGTTATGTCAATATCGGACTCGTTTTACTGTGGATATAGATACTTTTGTACCTGTTTCCTCAAGCGTCTTCACAAGGTCCTTTGCTGTTGTTCTCGGATTGATTTGCACTTTTTGCACCAAAGTACGTTCATCTCTAGGAGACAGAACGGGTCTCCTTCCTGAGCGGTATGACGGCTGCGTGGTCCCATGGTGTTTATACTTGCGTACTATTGTTTGTACAGATGAACGTGGTACCTTCAGGCATTTGGAAATGTGTTCCAAGGGTGAACCAGACTTGTGGAGGTCTACAATACTTTTCTGAGGTCTTGGCTGATTTCTTTAGATTTTCCAGTGATGTCAAGCAAAGAGGTGCTGAGTTTGAAGGTAGGCCTTGAAATACATCCACAGGTACACCTCCAATTTACTCCAATTATGTCAATTAGACTATCAGAAGCTTCTAAAGCCATGACATTATTTTCTGGAATTTTACAAGCTGTTTAAAGGCACAGTCAACTTAGTGTATGTAAACTTCTGACCCACTGAAATTGTGATACAGTGAATAATAAGTGAAATAATCTGTCTGTAAACAGTTGTTGGAAAAATGACAAACTATAGTTAGTTAACAAGAAATTTGTGGAGTGGTTGAAGAATGAGTTTTAATGACTCCAACCTAAGTGTATGTAAACTTCCGACTTCAACTGTATGTAAGAATGCTGTTCATTGACTACAGCTCAGCATTCAACACCATAGTACCCTCCAAGCTCATCATTAAGCTCTTGGCCGTGCCCTGTGCAACTGGATCCTGGACTTCCTAACGGGCTGCCCACAGATGGTGAAGGTATGATTAAACATCTCCACTTCGCTGATCCTTAAAAGTGGGGACCCACAAGGATGCGTGCTCAGCCCCAACCTGTACTCTCTGTTCATCATGACTGTTCACCCATCATCACGTTTGCAGACGACACAGCAGTAGTAGGCATGATTACCAACAATGACAAGACAGCCTACATGGAGGAGGTGAGGGGCCTGGGAATGTGATGTCAGGGAAATAACCTCTCACCCAACGTTAACAAAACAAAGGAGCTGATTGTGGACTTCAGGAAACAGCAGAGGGAGAACCCCCCATCCACATAGATGGTACCGCAGTGGTGAACGTGGAAAGCTTCAAGTTCCTCTGCGTACACATCACTGACAAACTGAAATGGTCCACCTACACAGACAGCGTTGTGAAGAAGGCGCAACAGCACCTCTTCAACCTCAGGAGGCTGAAGAAATTTGGCTTGGCACCTAAAACCCTCAAAACTTTTACAGATGCACAATTGAGAGCATCCTGTCGGGCTGTATCACTGCCTGGTACGGCAACTGCAACACCCGCAACCGCAGGGTCCTCCAGAGGGTGATGCGGTCTGCCCCATAACCGGGGACAAACTACCTGCCCTCCAGGACACCTACAGCACCCGATGTCACAGGAAGGCCAAAAATATCATCAAGGACAATAACCACCCAAGCCACTGCCTGTTCACCCCGCTATCATCCAGAAGGCAAGGTCAGTACAGGTGCATCAAAGCTGGGACCGAGAGACTGAAAAACAGCTTCTATCTCAAGGCCATCAGACTGTTAAATAGCCATCACTAGCACATTAGAGGCTGCTGCCCTATATACATAGACTTGAAATCACTGGCCACTTTCATAATGGAACACTCGTCACTTTAATAATGTTTACATATTTTGTATTACTCATCTCATGTATATACTGTATTCTATCCTATTCTACTGTATCTTAGTCTATGCCGCTCTGACATTGCTCACCCAAATATTTATATATTTATATCATATTTATATAATTCCATTCCCTTACTTTAGATTTGTGTGTATTGTTGTGAAATTGTTAGATATTAATGCACTGTTAGAGCTAGAAACACAAGCATTTCGCTACACCAGCAATAACATCTGCTAAACACGTGTATGTGACAAATACAATTTAATTTGATTTTGAAGGAGAACCCATGAAAACATTGCATCATTTCAAGCCAAAAGTATGAATGCTACACTTGAATACTTGTCATGCAGCAGAAATGTAGAACCATTGTCATAGTGAGCCATTTAACAGGTCCATGTTGTGTAGCATCTCTCACTGTTTATTTGGCATATGTAAAGGTAACAAAATGGTGTAAACCACCTACATCACACGTGCAAAATGATCAGCAGGAGGAGAGAATAATTAACACAGTAAATGGAGCCAAATCCAGACCCCAGAGTGGTGTGAACATTTCACGGTTGTTGTCCATACAGTAAGGAGGGAGAGTATCGGTATCTAGCGCCGTGCATTGGATTCTGCTGCTGGGCAAGACCGTCTATCCATATTTTACCATTATTTAAAAAGAGCTGAATATTACATTCCCCTATTTGTAAGTGCTGATGTTGTTGCCATGGGAAACTACTACGTTATGGCAGGCAGTCTCTCTCTCTCTCTCTCTACCATTTCTCTATAGGGTATTTTACGTCGTAGCTAATCTCCTCTGTGTTGAGAAGAATTGACATCTGGGAATTAAACCACCCGCCAAGATCTTACTGAGTATTGTTGTTGTGAGTGTGGTTGAAATCCTGCTGGCTCTTTGTCTGAACACTGTCTACATGTTATTCAGAGAGAGCCAGAACATAATCAAATAGAGATGTTCTTCCTCATTTAGCCTGGGAGGAACTGTGTCTGCCTGCACCAGTTCCAGTGCGAATGTGTGTCCTATGTTATATAAACCATAGGCTGATCTGCTTCTACTTATACTACCGTTCAAAAGTTTGGCGTCACTTCTAAATTTCCTTGTTTTTGAAAGAAAAGCTAAAAAAATTTGTCCATTAAAATAACATCAAATTGATCAGACTTCGGGATGCTGGCCTTCTAGGCAGAGTTGCAAAGAAAAATCCATATCTCAGACTGACCAATAAAATAAAATATTAAGATGGCAAAAGAACACAGACACTGGACAGAGGAACTCTGTCTAGAAGGCCAGCATCCCGGAGTCGCCTCTTCACTGTTGACGTTGAGACTGGTGTTTTGCAGGTACTATTTAATGAAGCTGCCAGTTGAGGACTTGTAGGGCGTCTGTTCTCAAACTAGACACTGTAATGTACTTGTCCTCTTGCTCAGTTGTGCACCGGGGCCTCCCACTCCTCTTTCTATTCTGGTTAGGGCCAGTTTGCGCTGTTGTGTGAAGAGAGTAGTACACAGCATTATACGATATCTTCAGTTTCTTGGCAATTTCTCAAATGTAATAGTCTTCATTTCTCAGAACAAGAAAAGACTGACGAGTTTCAGAAGAAAGTTCTTTGTTGCTATCCATTTTGAGCCTGTAATCGAACCCACAAATGCTGATGCTCCAGATACTCAACTAGTCTAAAGAAGGCCATTTTTTTTGCTTCTTTAATCAGGACAACAGTTTTCAGCTGTGCCATCATAATTGCAAAAGGATTTTCTCCCTCGATCAATTAGCCTTTCAAAATGACGAACTTGGATTAGCTAACACAACGTGCCATTGGAACACAGGAGTGATGTGTGCTGATAATGGACCTCTGTACTCCTATGTAGATATTCCATAAAGAAATCTGCCGTTTCCAGCTACAATAGTCATTTACAACATTAACAATGTCTACACTGTTTTTCTCATCAATTTGATGTTATTTTAATGGACAAAAAATTTGCTTTCTTTCTAAAACAAAGACATTTCTAAGTGACCCCAAACTTTTGAAAGGCAGTGTATGTGTATTCTTTATAAATATTATCGGTACTGTACAACTAATAAAATGCACTATGCCCTTGCAACTGGCAGTGGGAAGCTACACAGAAGGCTTGGAGTTTCTGAATGTTTCCTGTTGAGAAATGCTGTGGAATATAATTGGAAATCAGTTGTAGACAGACGCACACACACACACACACACACACACACACACACACACACACACACACACACACACACACACACACACACACACACACACACACACACACACACACACACACACACAGAAATGTATTATACTATTGCCAGGCACACACACACCACTCAAACCACCATGGCAGGACTTTGCTGTACTTACAGTATAAACTGTATCAACGTATGTAACAGCATGTTATAAACAAATCACAAGTCGTATGCTATAATAAAGAAAATATTGAAATACTCTACAAAGATACTATTACGACACTGTGTATATTTCCATAGTTCACTTCCTTTCATACTGTACAGTATAAACCCTCCCCAGACCCTTTCATTCTGTACAGTATAAACCCTCCCCAGACCCTTTCATACTGTACAGTATAAACCCTCCCCAGACCCTTTCATACTGTACAGTGTAAACCTGGTCCTGACCCTTTCATACTGTACAGTATAACCTCTCCCCAGACCCTTTCGTTCTGTACAGTATAAACCTGGTCCTGACCCTTTCATACTGTACAGTATAACCTCTCCCCAGACCCTTTCATACTGTAAAGTATAAACCCTCCCCAGACCCTTTCATACTGTAAAGTATAACCTCTCCCCAGACCCTTTCGTTCTGTACAGTATAAACCCTCCCCAGACCCTTTCATACTGTACAGTATAACCTCTCCCCAGACCCTTTCGTTCTGTACAGTATAAACCTGGTCCTGACCCTTTCATACTGTACAGTATAACCTCTCCCCAGACCCTTTCGTTCTGTACAGTATAAACCCTCCCCAGACCCTTTCATACTGTAAAGTATAACCTCTCCCCAGACCCTTTCGTTCTGTACAGTATAAACCCTCCCCAGACCCTTTCATACTGTACAGTATAACCTCTCCCCAGACCCTTTCGTTCTGTACAGTATAAACACTGTCCAGACACTTTCACCCCCCAATGCTCATGTTAAGTCTTAAACAAACCCAATTCCCCTTGACCACAGGGTTGCCTTTGAATTCTACTGTACATTGTTGCAGTGCTGCATTCATGCACAAGCTTTAAAGCAAGAGAAGAATACAAATGATTGCCTGAAACTTCTCTTTTTCCAGTTCTCTTTCTCGATGTTCCTTTTTTCTCTCTCACTCTCTTTCTTTCTCTCTCTCTCTTTTCACAAGCCAGCTGGATCCTCTACCATGCCATCTCCACCATACTTGTCCCAAAGAGGCCCCCCATTTCTAAAACAGACCTCCTCCCTTGTACTCTAATAAATATTCAGGGTAATCAAATGTTGTCCAGTCCAGTGAGTTATGTATGTGGAAACTGGATAGGTAAAATGGGCTTGACCTAGGCAAACTGATTTGATGAATGTCATTATCTAAAGCTTTAATGGTGAAGGCCTAGAAGAAAATTGAGTAAAACAACAGAAAGTACTCAAGTGCTGTAAGCGTTCATGTCTAGTTGTCTAAATATTCAAAATACAGTAGCTTTGTTTTTAAGTAGGCTTTGGCTTCATGCTTCTAGAGAGTAAATATGCTTTAAGCCAAACAACCACTGGTTCTGAATTGCAATCTCATTACAGTATACTCACAACTTCTATTTTAGACAGAGCGCTTCATTTTAATTTTTTTAACTCACAGGCATGGGGGAATCATGCGTTAAACATGCCATTCCATACTTCCGCCCAAGTGTTTCTTTTTATATGACTTTTCATAAACCAAATGTTAGAGCTTTTACCATAAAGACATGCTGGCTGGCTCCAACCAGTTTTGCATATACCTGTCAATAAGTTAAAATCTGTTTGGGGCATTTTGTAAAAATTTATATTTTTATGTTTAACAGAGTTTTTAAGCTTTGAGGAGTGTTTATTTGTAAGTGATAAATATCTGAGGCTGTAGAAACCTGGTGAAACTTTGACTGTAAAAAGTGTATTTTACCACCTTCCTAGTACAGCAATGGACAGACACACCGTGGCTCTCACTTTTGATATCCTCCTTACCTGGTTTACATAGCTGGGCTTGTGAACCCCCCAGAAGAGTAATAATTGCTGGTCCTGTTCTTACAGATTGGCCTTCCTACTTAACCCTCATACTGTGGTAAAACAAGACTTACACCCATAATGTACAGATGTAGGTTATTCATTTGATCAGCCCCTGTTGTAGGAGAACTTTACTGCAATGCAGGACATTCAAAGCCTGTAATGTATTTGACATTTAAAAAGTATTTTGAAGTTTGTCATTTCCACTTTGAAATTTCAGACTTGATTTTCACTTAAGAAAATGGTGTCAACCCGTACAAAAATGTCCATTAATTATAATCCACATTTCCTGTTGGTGCAAGATTATTGCACCAACAAGATCCTACATCTGTAGTTATCGAATAAAAAAACGATCAAAAGGGATACTATGTGTTTCAGTATCCTTCACATAATGATTAAAAAAATGTAAACAAAGCTTTCCCTCACACAAAATATGATTACATGTTAGCCATGTGTTTTAGAGCATTTGCACAAGAAAGGTGCCATTGCTGCGGTGAGAGAAAAACAAGGCTGGAACAAGCTCTTCTGTGTGACAGCTGAGACGACAGGGTGTCGGTAGGCATGAGGCAGAGCCAAATATAAAAGAGATCTGTATTCTCCTGGATCTCTGAAACACATACAGTCTATTTATTACATTCAAAACATTCCATTTGCCATCATAAGATAACTACAGGGTGGACAGCTAGCCTGCAATGCAGGCTGGCAGTAGAGGAAGCCTGTGTAGCACTACAGTAAGAACACAATCATAGGCTTCATTATTAACAGTGACAGCGGTGCACTGACGTTAATGCCCCAACAGCAGCAACATCATAAACATTCACTGCCATGGAAAGACAACAGTGTGGAGAAACAGTGACATCATTTAAAGTAACAGGCCTGTCCTCCTTCGTTCCAAATAAGATATTTACATGGTGTTCCCCAAAACACACAGCAATGTTTTGTTTATGGTTATATTCAGAATAAAATAGATACAGATCTAGATATTCAGTGATTTGGTAAATCAACTAACTTGCACAAAAATGACTTGAGATAATCTTTAGTCATCCCTTGTAGAAGTCATTGCCATTTATTTAATAATTTGCTTTTCATTTGTCATTCAACAGGTATGGACATATTTCTGGGAATCATCCTAAACTCAGCAAAAAAAAGAAACATCCCTTTTTCAGGACCTTGTCTTTCAAAGATAATTCGTAAAAATACAAATAACTTCACAGATCTTCATTGTAAAGGGTTTAAACACTGTTTCCTATGTTTGTTCAATGAACCATTAACAATTAATGAACATGCACCTGTGGAACAGTCATTAAGACACTAACAGCTTACAGACGGTAGGCAATTAAGGTCACAGTTATGAAAACTTAGGACACTAAAGAGGCCTTTCTACTGTGGGACAGGTACAGGATGGCAACAACAGCTGCCCGAGTTACACCAGGAACGCACAATCCCTCCATCAGTGCTCAGACTGTCCGCAATAGGCTGAGAGAGGCTGGACTGAGGGCTTGTAGGCCTGTTGTAAGGTAGGTCCTCACCAGACATCACTGGTCACAACGTCGCCTATGGGCACAAACCCACCGCCGCTGGACCAGACAGGACTGGCAAAAAGTGCTCTTCACTGACGAGTCGCGGTTTTGTCTCACCAGGAGTGATGGTCGGATTCACGTTTATCGTCGAAGGAATGAGCGTTACACCGAGGCCTGTACTCTGGAGCGGGATCGATTTGGAGGTGGAGGGTCCGTCAATGTCTGGGGCGGTGTGTCACAGCATCATCGGGCTGAGCTTCTTGTCATTGCAGGCAATCTCAACGCTGTGTGTTACAGGGAAGACATCCTCCTCCCTCATGTGGTACCCTTCCTGCAGGCTCATCCTGACATGTCCCTCCAGCATGACAATACCACCAGAAATACTGCTCGTTCTGTGCATAATTTCCTGCAAGATAGGAATGTCAGTGTTTTGCCATGGCCAGCGAAGAGCCCTGATCTCAATCCCATTGAGCACGTCTGGGACCTGTTGGATCGGAGGGTGAGGGCTAGGGCCATTCCCCCCAGAAATGTCCAGGAACTTGCAGGTGGGGTAGAGTGGAAGAGTGGGGTAACATCTCACAGCAAGAACTGGCATATCTGGTGCAGTCCGTGAGGAGGAGATGCACTGCAGTACTTAATGCAGCTGGTGGCCACACCAGATACTGACTGTTAAATTTGATTTTGACCCCCCCTTTCTTCAGGGACACATTATTCCATTTATGTTAGTCACATGTCTGTGGAACTTGTTCAGTTTATCTCTCAGTTGTTGAATCTTGTTATGTTCATACAAATATTTACACATGTTAAGTTTGCTGAAAATAAACGCAGTTGACAGTGAGAGGACGTTTCTTTTTTTGCTGAGTTTATAAGTCTTTAATTGAGACACTTGACATCACAAGTGTTTGTTTATCAGGAAAATGTGACATTTAATGTGATATGAGGTTAGATGATAAACTGATGTCACAGCCATAGACATGCAGTGTTGCAGATTGAACAAGATTCAACAGAGGCAAAGGGTTTGGGAAACCTTTCATCTTACTCAGAATTTTTACAATATACAGACAGACATACAGATTCCAGTCACATTTCCTATCATTTTATGCTGCATAGCCTAGTTATAACTGCATGGCACTGTAGTTGAGTTTTGTAAATTACATATGTGCAAGTAATGTGGTGACATGATCAAGCTGCAACCTAATCAGATGTAACAGCATTGACAATATAGATTGGCAACTCACCCTGGGGGCTGAACACACTTCATATCATATTGAATTGTTGTCTGCTAGATGCTGACAACAGTATATGTAAATAGTAGGCTTAAAATAACACAACATGGCAAGATTTCTGCCTCATAGCACACAACTGAAAAGTCATTGCAATCATTAACAAATGTTTCCTCAGTTCAATCTACAAGAACCTCGAGCTAAATATACACTTATTCAGTATTCACTCATGTCTAATTACTATCATCATATCTTTGTCATTATTTTACGTATTATCCATTACAAAATACAACTTTATAAACCCTCCTGTATAAATATCTAAAATTCCATTGAAAAAAGACAACTATCTGATTCATCCAATTAAACATCAACCAAAATATGATTTTCAGTTCAGTGTCGCTGACACCCACTTATTCATGGGTGTGTGCTGTGCGTATGCTATAAACCCCACCATAAAACACTCCAGTACATATGCAACAGAGTCAGTGTAATGCAAGATTAAAACCTGACCATATATTCACATTCTGAGCAAAGCACCTCATTAAGTTTAGACACATGGACCACATCACTTCAACCACAACACTCCCCCTTATCTCTCACTCTCTCACTGTCTCACTCTCTCACTGTCTCTTTCTCTCTCATGTGAATTGCATGCGACAGCACTCAGACTGTCATTACAATAATCCTTTAACAGTATGTGCCGTTTCTACAATCATTACACCAGATTCCATTCTAAATGGTGCTTGTTAAATCCCACGTTTCTCTGTAAATCATACCTGTGGGTAAAGTATGCACCACCACCTATTACACAAGTGGCATCGAAGCAGACAGGCAAATTCAACAGCATCCATCCGACTCACCCTGACAGCTTTGGCATCTTCACAAAGCTAAACACATCCATGTGCGCAGCAGACTATGGTCAGTCCTTCCAAGACTACAAATCGACCATCTACTTCACGTTGCTGGCTCCATTGTGCCACTGTCTTTAGCACTGGGGATAAATAATGCAGGGAGAAAAAAGCTGGAGCTTCCACAAGTCAGGTGGAGAGATTAGTTCTCTTGTCAGGGCTTCTGCATGCCTGAGTGATTGCTGTGTCCTCGCCTCAGCAGCACAAATCCACCGCCCCTGGAAAAGAATCTGGCAGTGGCGCTTCACCCGGCTACATCCTTCAAAGCATGCCTCCATTCAGCTGCGTTAAGCCACCTTCATTTAATTTCCATCGCAGTGGAATGATGTGCAGGGGCCGTGCAGTAAAAACAGCTTTGAAGAGACACAGCGAGAGGGAAAGCGATGGGAGACACAGAGAGAGAGAGAGAGAGAGGCATAGAGTGAGGGGCTGAGTGAGAGGGGGAGAGAGAGAGTGCAAGAGAGAGGGAGAGAGCGAGCGAGAAAGAGAGGGTAGGATGTAGGGGGACGCTGGGGTTGTAGGGCACACAAATCACTGCTGATGGATGGAGCCTGTTCCTTGAATTCCTCCTCTCCTCTGCAAAGGGCAGTCTCATCAATTCCCACCATCATGTGTTGTGTTTTGAGAATGAAAGTATGGAGGAAGGAGGAGAGATCACAGCAGTAGCGTGGGTGTTGCTCAGCAGGGAAAGCGCGTGGTGTGGGAGGGTGATGAGGTGAAGGGGGGAAGGGGAGAGAGAGAGAGAGAGAGAGAGAGAGAGAGAGAGAGAGGGGGAATGATCTGTACAATACATGAAACCAAGGCCATAGAGGAGCAGAAGGACTAGCTGCAGGCAGAGAAGGGAAAAGGACCCTGTTATTCTCTTCAGTGGTTGTATAGCTAAGGTCTCCACCATCCACCCTCGACACCAGCTCACATAACCACATCTCCAAACAACTTGACATGGCCATTTGAGAGGACACGCATTGATTTCATTATTTCAGTCAAAACACCTAGGACATTATTCCTTTATTGTAAATCCCACTGAAATCGTTTTTTTGTGTGTACAGACCGCAGAGCTGTAATGCTATGTTAAACGGCGGTATGCAGGGCAGCTAACCTATTCAAATCAAATCAAATTTTTATTTTTCACATGTGCCGAATACAAAAGGTGTAGACTTAACTGTGAAATGCTTAAATATAACAATATATATTTAAAAAAAGAACCTTGAAATAGTATCAATAAAATAACAGTAACGAGGCTATATACAATGAATACCAGTACCGAGAGGTACGAGGTAGTTGAGGTAATCAGGATAGATAATAAACAGAATAACAGCAGAGTGTGTAAAGAGTGATAAAGTTTTTCTGTGTGCGTGTGTATGTGTGTTGTGTGTGTGAGTGTTATAGTGTGTGTGTGTGTGTCAGTGTAGTATGTGTGAGTGTAAATAGAGCCAGTGCAATAAAAATTATACAAATAATTAACATTAAGGGGGTCATTGTAAACAGTCAGTGTGGCCAGTATTATGGCTTGGGGTAGAAGCTGTTCAGTAACCTTTTGGTCCCAGACATGGCAATCCGGCACCACTTGCATTGCGGTAGCAGAGAGAACAGTCTATGACTTTGGTGGCTGGAGTCTTTGACAAGTTTTAGGGCCTTCCTCTGACAACACCTGCTATAGAGGTCCTGGATGGCAGGGAGTTCGGCCCCATTAATGTACTGGGCCGTATGCACTACTATTATTCCTTTATTATAGTGCTTTGCAGTCTGATGCCGAGCAGTTGCCATACCAAGTGGTGATGCAGTCAATCAAGATGCTCCCAATGGTGCAGTGGTATAACTTTTTGAGGATCTGAGGGCCCATGCTGAATATTTTGAGCCTCCTGAGGGGGAAGAGGAATTGTCATGCCCTCTTCTTTACTGTATTGGTGTTCGGACCATGATGCAGTGCCTAGCAAAAATATTCATACAACCTGTAATTTAAATGTATTTTTATTTGGATTTCATGTAATGGACATGCACAAAATAGTCAAAATTGATGAAGTGAACTTTTTTTTTACCTGTTACATTTATTATTATTTATTTTTTTAAATACAAATGGAAAAGTGGTATGTGCATGTGTATTCACCCCCTTTGCTATGAAGACCCTAAATAAGATCTGGTGCAACCAATGACCTTCAGAAGTCACATAATTAGTTAAATAAAGTCCACCTGTGTGCAATCTAAGTGTCACATGATCTCAATATATATACCTGTTCTGAAAGGCCCCAGAGTCTGCAACACCACTAAGCAAGGGGCACCACCAAGCAAGATGCACCATGAACACCAAGGAGCTCTCCAAACAGGTCAGGGACAAAGTTGTGGAGAAGTACAGATCAGGGTTGGGTTATAAAAAATATCAGAAACTTTCAACATCCCACGGAGCACCATTAAATCCCTTATTAAAAAATGGAAAGAAGATGGCACCACAACAAACCTGCCAAGAGAGGGCCGCCCACCAAAACTCACGGACCAGGCAAAGAGGGCATTAATCAGAGAGGCAACAAAGAGACCAAAGATAACCCTGAAGGAGCTGCAAAGCTCCACAGCGGAGATTGGAGTATCTGTCCACAGGACCACTTTAAGCCGTACACTCCACAGAGCTGGGCTTTACGGAAGAGAGGCCAGGGAAAAAAAGCCATTGCTTCAAGAAAAAAATAAGCAAAAACGTTTGGTGTTCACCAAAAGGCATGTGGTAGACTCCCCAAACATGGGAGGTATTCTGCTCAGATGAGACTAAAATTTTGCTTTTTGGCCATCAAGGAAAACACTATGTCTGGCGCAAACCAAACACCTCTCAACACCCCGAGAACACCATCCTCAGAGTGAAGCATGGTGGTGGCAGTATCATGCTGTGGGGATGTTTTTCATTGGCAGGGACTGGGAAACAGGTCAGAATTGAAGCAATGATAGATGGCGCTAAATACATGGAAATTCTTGAGGGAAACCTGTTTGTTTTCCAGAGATTTGAGACTGGGATGGAGGTTCACCTTCCAGCAGGACAATGACCCGACGCATACTGATAAAACAACACTCGGGTGGTTTAAGGGGAAACATTTAAATGTCTTGGAATGGCAGTCAAATCCCAGACCTCAATCCAATTGAGAATCTGTAGTATGACTTAAATATTGCTGTACACCAGCGGAACCCATCCAACTTGAAGGAGATGAATAGTTAGCTGTCTATTTATGCACGCTTATGTCCTCTATTTTCTTTGTGTTATTTCTTGTTTGTTTCACAATAAAAAATATTTAGCATCTTCAAAGTGGTAGGCATGTTTTGAAACAAGTGATACAAACCACAAAAAAATCTATTTTAATTCCAGGTTGTAATTCCAGGCAACAAAATAGGAAAAATGCCAAGGGGGGTGAATACTTTTGCAAGCCACTGTAGGTTCTTAGTGATGTGAACACTGAGTAACTTGAAGCTCTTGACCCACTCCACTATAGCCCCGCCGATGTGAATGGGGGCGTGTTCGGTCCTCCGTTTCCTGTAGTCCACGATAAGAACCTTTGTATTGCCCACCTTTGTATTGTATTGTATTGTTGTCCTGGCACCACAGTGCCAGATCTTTGACCTCCTCCCTACAAGCTGTTCCACCGTTGTGTCGTCGGCAAATTTAATGATGGTGTTGGAGTCGTGTGCTGCCACGCAGTTGTGGGTGAACAGGGAGTACTGGAGGGGACTAAGTACACACCCTTGAGGAGTACCCAGTGTTGTCAGATGTGTTGTTGCCTTCCCTCACCACCTGGAGGCGGCCCGTCAGGAAGTCCAGGATCCAGTTACAGAGGGAGGCGTTCAATCCTAGGGTCCTTAGCTTGGTGATGAGCTTAGAGGGCACTATGGAGTTGAACGCTGAGCTGTTGTCAATGAACAGCATTCTCATTTAGGTGTTCCTTTTGTCCAGGTGGGAAAGGCCACCTGTGGCTCTGTATACAGCTAACTGTATATTATCCATGTCCTTGGTCAGCCATGACTCCGAGAAGCATAGTATATTACGGCTTTTTTCTCTTCCGAGTGTGAGGGAATAGAGCCTGGTCGGGAGTGAGCAGTATGCCCTGCGTCGAAGACTCATTAAAGTAGAAGTCTTCGTCTAAATTGAGGTTAGTGATTGCTGTTCTGATGTCCAGAAGCTTTTTTAAGTAATAAGAAACATTATGTACAATTGTTTGGTTTTTTAAGATCAGATAAGATCGGGGATGGGAGGAGGGCTGAGGTGCTCCTATGATTCATAGCCATTGAATTATTCAGACGCATGTCAACTGCATTCTTCAAGCAAGGAAGCTGTTATTTCACATTTTGAGTTTGAATGTTTCCTATGTTTCATATTGCTAGACTGAAAGACATATTTTACATCACGTAAAGGCATTGCTTTTCAAAGCCATTTTCAATATGGTCTGTGGAATCATGTTGATGGATGTGAGGATATTAGCAAAGGAAACATAAAGGAATGTAGCCTATTTCATAACTAATTCCACCTGCAAACCCACTCAAATTACCCCAGTGCCAGCCCACTCTACAGTCTCACATGCAAATGATAGATTAGGAAATGTCTATTATCCAATTGAGGAAAAATCGCCCCTCATTAATCAGAGTCTACAGACCAGGTCCCTCTGTCAAAAAGCACCAAGAGGCAATTTAGATCATTAAGGCGTCTGTGTTATATGGGGTTTGATACTGCCTCATCATGTCTCCGACATCCTGATAAAATGGTCTTCTCTCCTCGGTAATAAAGGCAATCTATTCAGATCTCTCTCTCTCTCCTGTGATCATCACACACACAATACGTTTTACATTTCTTAGTATAATATTAGGATACTCAGGCTAAGGCATTTAAAACAATGATTCGTAGCCATTTCCCTGCAGTCACACAGCAACCATTCTATATTAAAACGCCACAGCTTGTTAGCGTCTAGAGAGTGACTTAGAGTGCCTTTGTTGGTGAGCCGTGCAATAAAGCAACTTGTCACTCCCTCTCTATTCAGATTCATGATTTGGCTGCTCTCTTTAAGGCAGTGAGGCAGAAGCGTGGTTGATCAGTCAGACTCAGACATCCCTGATGCCCCACTGACCATGTAGAGACCTTGAGCCTCAGGAATGCTGACTCTCTGCAACTTTGTAACTTCATCAGTAACCAATAAGGAAACGGGGAAATATTGTCTCCTGCATACGGTTGGTCAATAGAATTTAGCAATCTGTAAAGCTCAGCATCACACACATAAGAGGCTCACAGGCACAACAGCCTGAAATATAGGAGGTACAGTATAACCATCTTACAAAATATGGACATATATGGTGCAGATCATGTATAGTAATAATTGTATTATTATTTAATTAGGGTGTACTTATATAGTCCTGTTTCACTGTATGTACAAGTGGGTAACCTGTATTTCATTCACCCTGATTAGCCATTATTGACGGTGACCATGAAGCAATTAGGGTTAATTGCCTTGCTCAAGGGCAGAACGACAGATTTTACCTTGTCGGCTAAGGATTTCGATCCAGCAACCTTTCAGTTAGTGGCCCAATGCTCCTAACTGCCAAACAGCCAAGGCATCTAGTACACCCAGATCAGATCAGTGAGTGGAAAATATCTGACAGTCTGCTTGTCCCATGGCTGTTGTGGAGAAAGAGAGACTCAGCGTATTCTGGGCTGTTTGTCCATTTGGGCTGCTGCCTTGCCTAGAGGCCAGCGGGAGTGGCAGAGGATATTAAGGTCAGACAGGAGGGACATCTAAGGAGACTGTGGCCCAGGCCTTGAACCAATCAAAGCTCACCCTCTGATTCCTAACATAGCTGCCTCTATCCCCGAGCTCGTTTGAAAAACAGCTGAATTCAAACCTTGGTTAGCTAAATTCTGCAAGTCCAGAGTTTAAAGGCCCAGTGCAGTCAAAAATGTGATTTCCCTGTGTTTTTATATGTATCTCCACACTATGAGGTTGAAATAATACTGTGAAATTGTTAAAATTATGATAATGCCCTTTTAGTGTAAGAGCTGTTTGAAAAGACAGCCTGAAATTTCAGCCTGTTTTGGTGGGAGGGAGGTTTGGCATTCATGCGGTAAATTAGTTAATAGACCAATAAGAAAGAGAGTTCCAAACCTCTCTGCCAATAACAGCTAACTTTCAGTTTTCCCCTCCCAACTCAAACCACTCCCAGATAGTCCTAGCAAAATTCTTGCTTGAGGAATTGCTCTCTGCTAAGAAGCTATTGTTGTTTATTTTGTTTCATTTTAATTGAAAACAATCACAATAAAGGTACTTAATTGTTACCCAGAAATGACTTGATATTGAGATAAAAACGGCTGTATTGTACCTTTAACTCAAGTTGCTCGGAAAGAAAGCTAAGACTTACAAGCAGAAGGCTATGGAGTAATCACTTTCGGGAGTTTAGTGTACGGAGTGATGATTTAAGGACAGCAGCACATACTCTTATATCTTTATATCCTCCCATTCAAGATATCAAAATATACATTTCAGACCGATACTGCATCACTGTGAAGGAAAATATACAGTATAGGTTCTTTGTACATGGTGCATTTTCTCAGTGCTGTTGAGTATGTTCGTTTGTTGGAGCCCACAGCAGAGATACAGTACAAGGTTAATCTGTCAGTGGTGCTGGACTGCCCTCTCGCCCTCACCTGGCCCCTGGCCCTCAACCAGATGTATGTGTCAGCAACCGTCACAGCAAGCTGCACTCTGACATGGACCACTAACACCACCCTGCCCCCCAGTCCATCTCATTCTGCGTGTGTGTGTGTGTGTGTGTGTGTGTGTGTGCGAGCGCTTTCGTCTGCCTTCCTGGCTGGCTGTCTGTCTGCATGCATATATGTGTGCCACATCAGTGCTTTAACCTAGCCAATCTGTTTGTGTGTCTGTGATCTAGTTGTGCCATCCTCATTATCCCCATGCCACTGGTGATTTATTCACTGAATTAAACAGTGTAAGCAGGAAGCTCAACATTTTAATGGCATGTACCATGAATATTCACCAGTGTGACTAATTGGAATTAGAAGGGGAGTGAAACCTGGCTGAGATCACAGAATAAGTCAAAATTGATTTTGATTCAGTTGATCAGTTTTAGTAAAACACCTTAAGAAGTTCAAAGCTCACATTAAAGAGGTTAACACCCTGCTAATCCAAGATAAGGTCACATAGTACAGTACGCATGACAATTACATTATGTACAGTACAGTGGAATTATTCAAAGAGGGATAAACCAAAATTCCCCAAAAACTCTGAGGCACTGACCAATATTATTCCATCCTATGCTGGGTAAAGCGTGTTTGGGTTTTGGAGGTTCCATCTGTCAATACAAGCTATTTACATAACATCAGTGGAAAGTACAATCATCACATGGCCAATTACTGTGTCATCGCCAACCAATACCCAGCATCCACATATAGTCCAATCTAATCACATTTAGAGAGAAATTACATGTATACAATATACATCTTATCCTCAGTTATTATATTAAACATTGGCATTTGTAGACTAAAAAGACATACAACTTTGATGTGACATGTTTTATACAAATAACTTCAACCAGGAGTGGATTTATGGTTAATCCACAACCCTAAATCCACAATCCCCAATCCTGAAATTAATCCTATACAGCATTCATTGATTACTAACACTGATGTTTTAAAATTCCAAATTATAAAAATGTTATGTAATCAAACCAATATTCAGCTAGTTCATTACAAAAGTACAATACAGAACTGCGTACTAGGAATTATCTACTCACTGAATGACGGTGAACACTCCAAGTTCATTGTCATCTGGGTCCATAGCTAATGACAGGCCTTGAAACAGCCCTCGTTTTCCTCTCCTCTCCTCTCTCTCCGAACCGACCCTTTCACCAGCTCTACTGGATATTTACTCCTTCACTCCTTTCTCCAGAGTCCAGAGTCTCTGTCTGTTCCACGCTCCAGCAAGAGTCACCATAGGCAACTAACTGAGCTAGCCTGCCTGAACCATTCAGCTGTTATCACGTACTGTGGTCCTGTCCAAGTCAGGGAGAGAGAGATGCCCCCAGGGCTGGGACCCAGCTCGTCTCTTCTGCCTCAGTAATGAAATAACATCACATTCCGGGCCACTGCATCAGAAAGCAAAGAGGGATCAATCGTGAACAGCTAGGAACCGATAAGTGGCTGTGCTGGTGCACTACTGATGCTTCGCTAAGAAAATAGGCACAAAAAAAATGGAAAACCTATTGAAAGTCAGCATTTCTCCTGCTCCTTCACCTAGCTGCACAATGGTAACAACAATGATGCAGGACATCGAAGCAATGAGCTGTTTGTGGAACACTACTGTACAACACATGTAACTTTCCCCAACCATTTGAGCAGCAGATGAGACAAAAATACATTTTCAGGCCTATAAATAGTAGCACCAACTTTGAACGTCACACAATGATATCAACTGGCCTACTAGCCGTCACTCAAGCACCTGTCCAAAACAAGGCTTTGCCAATAATATGCATTAATCATGTACTGTAGTTTACAGTAAATTCTAGCCCCAGGCTATTCAATTAATGAGTAATTTCTGTTGTATTATCTCGTGTTCTGATGATGGGATTGTTAGGGCAGAATTCTCCCTTAAAGCTGCAGCATTACAGCATTATGATAGTTCATGCTGGATTACCCTGAGCAGATTCTCTCATGCGTGAATGGCATACGCAGTCTTCCATTAGTTATGAAGTGAAGCACATGTGTGTTGCCTTGCTGCAACTGAATTAAATTCAATTACATAACAGATATGCTGTCTTGTAGGTTTTGGACAGTGGTCCATGAGAACTGAACAGTTACTGTATGAATGATTAAGTACAGGCTAGTAATCCCCAATACAATTATTTTGGGGAAATTCTACACGTCAGATACACCTTGTATAGCACTTCCACACACCCTCTCCCCTTTTCTCATTACCATAAAGTTGAGGATAACCATATGGAATAGGTCGAGGTCGAAAAAGTATTTCCCCCTGTGACATATATACTTGACATGAACCAATCCAGTCATGTGGACTGCCACTGGCCCCTGGGCCACAGTGCAATGCATCAGTGGCCTGTTTTTCCATGACACACAAACCAGACCAGACCGCACCATTTAGCGCAATGATGGGGGCCACTCCAAGTGAGGCAACGCTGCTGATCTTTTTTTGTTGTTGATCTAATTCATCACTAGCCTAAATGTTAAGATTCGGGTAAATATGCACAACGGTCATCACCACAGTAATGATGATGCCTGTTTTCGGTTTGATAAAATGCCAGTGTGTGTGGGAAGTAGCCTAAATTATCTAATTCTAGATGTGAGCTGCCTTACTATACCAACCGGCATGGTTATCACACCAAGTTCTAAAATTCAGATTTATCAACCATACTCTTAGTGTAACGATTCTCATTGGTGGAAGGAGAGGAGGACCAAGGTGCAGCGTGGTACGTGTTCATTTTAATAAACAAAATAAACTGAACACTGAATTGACAAAAATTAATAAAGAGAGAGAACGAAAACGAAACAGTTCTGAAAGCAATACGCACAAACAGAAAACAATCACCCACAACACATAATGGAAAACAGGCTACCTAAGTATAGCTCCCAATCAGAGACAACGATAGACAGCTGCCTCTGATTGGGAACCACACCAGGCCAAACACAGAAATAGACAACCTAGACATACAACATAGAATGCCCACCCACATCATACCCTGACCAAACAAAACATAGAAACATACAAAGCAATCTATGGTCAGGGCGTGACACTTAGGCATATATAACATAATAAAACAAATAACAAGGATGGTACACTAATAGCCACAAAATAACCATACAATAGTCACCAACTACACATAAATGACTACTCTGTACATGACGGACATGAAAATGTCTACAAACCATCAAATAAGTGATTCACTCGCAGTGAGTTAGTTTTACAAAATAGTTTTGTTTGTGACATTAGGAGGGGGGGAAAGTGTCTTTGTTCGAGTTTATAGAGCAGTGATATGCAGTGATTTGCATAAAACGATGACAGTTACACCATGCAAAACAGCAGAATTATAAAAATATTAACTACAGCTCCGGGAGACACCAAACACTGTACTAAAGGTGACTAATGTATTCACAAAACCCACTGACTCAATTTATTGGACCAATAGTGTGATTTGTTTCACAATTTGAAAAGTGTATTATTATATGTTGACCAATTAGAATGAAATCTTCATAAAATTGAACATTATTCTCATGAATGATATTAGCTATATGGAAATACTATATTGCATGGAAGTCAGAGAAAGGTTACATCGTTATGAGTGTGTAAAATACTCCCTCTCGGTTCTGAATCTAAACTTCAAACTTTTATGTAGCCCATTTCTTGGTATCTCATTTTCATGATACAGTAATCTTTTTGAAAACAAGGTTCATAATTATTTGAAAACAAGATTCATAATTAATTAAATACAATTTAAGTTCATAACAAACTCTATAATAACTACATCAACTCCACTCTATAGTGTCTATAACTGTTTCTCTACTCCTAGCAGAGAATGGAGGTTTTCCAGTGAAACCCAACAGTCAATGAGATGAAGGTCTATCATCTTCCCAATATCAGATAGCAGCTCTCTACACACTACAGCACCTCCCTGTTACAGCTCTGGGAGGATAGGATTCACAGTACCCAGCAATTATCTGTAATGTGGGAGGAAAATCAATGTGGCCATGGAAAGCCAGTAAGGTCACAAAGCCCAGGGTGTCACTTAGAAATTAGCAGACTGGCTGCTGGAACCTTTTTAAAGCATGACTGGCTCAATTGTCAAAGCTAGAAATCATATGGTTTTTGTGATTATTGTGTTTTTGCTATCCATTGTAAATAATATTTGTAGGCCTGCAGTATGTGGCCAAATTGTATCTATGATATTATGTAATCCATTCCTCTTTTTTATATGTTCTATTTATATCTGTAAATCGACCAATGAAATCAAGCCGCAGCCGGCCATGATTACAGACACCTGTGCGTCTCCTTTCAAACTATATAAACTAGTGACCCGCAGTTCATCACTGTACCCTGATGAAGACAGCTTGGCTGTCGAAACGTTGGTTCTAAAATGATTGCATCTGAGCTCCGAGTGAGCGGCTCTGCTTTTTTCAAATGTCCTTGTTTTGTCTACCTAACAAATATATTCTAAGGCAGACCTAAACAGTCATCTGCTCTTGGCTTACACACACAATGTTTTGCATATATCCTACTTGAATATTGCTACAGCTGTGAAGACCCTTAACTAAAATACATCCACCTGTTAACTGTGATAACTTTGCACATTACAAAGATTGTGAAAATACTAACACTAGAAATGTGCTTAAAAAATAACCTGCAGACAGCGCAATAACACAGTAATAACACATGCATATTTCATGTGTAGCACTACATACAAAGTATTGCAGTATCCAAATCATTGTACTCTACAGTATCTTCAGTCATATCAGCACGCTGGAGTAGATTAATATAAAATAAAGTAACAAAAAAACAACAACTCACTTCTGTTGATCTAATTGGTGCTCGTCCATGGCAAAACTGGCATCACAGACTTGCTCTACTGCAGATACACCACTGTGTTCTATCTCCATGTTCTCCCTCCAAGGTAGGCTCTAACTAATGGGGCAAATAGAAAGAAAACCTGCGATCTACCATATGCCCCTCTATCCTGGAGGAGGGCTTCTCTTCCAGCCTTCTCTGACTGTCTTCCTTGACTGTCTTCTGGTGTAAATCCTATCAACAGCCTGATGATATTGAGAAGAATGAGGAAAATCAATAGATGGGGGCCAGTTATGTTTCAATGTTCAGTCTAAGTGGAAATGTGAAACTGCATGGCTTTTGTAAGTAGTTTATCAAGAGTTTGTCTCACATCTAAATTGCATTTTTCTCTCACCATTACTGCCATTTCCCCTTTCATTGTAGAGGAGATGGGCTATCAAGTGTGAGGACTGATAATCAGAGCACTCAGACCTGATAGCTTCCTCACATTCACAGCCCTGTAAAGACATTCAAATGTCTCTCATAGGTTTAGCAAAGATCTCATACTTGAAAAACATGTAACAGATACTAAGCCTTTTGGCTACTATATAATTACAACAAAGGTGATCATGTTGATAGCGGTTGTATTTCAATAGTAACATATTTTTCAGCAGTGAGTCGGGCACCTGGACACTGTGTTGTCAAAAAGCTCCAGAGTAATCTAAAATAGCGTGCAGCATATCGATGGACGTTCTTATTATCTTATCCAATGATACTGTGGGTATTGATTCCCCATACACAATATGGCTGGAACCATCTGAATGCCCGTTAGATATAGTATATTTCACGAGAGAATTATATTAACCTATTCAAGTAATTGCAGGTCAAAAGTAAATATTAACCTATTAAAGTAATTGCAGGTCAGTGTTTCAAAGTCCTCTACTTAGAGAGATGATTCAGTACTATCATATAATTGGTTGATGACTCAGTTTAAGTACATGGGTGAAGTGGCATGAAAAATCCATCACGTCCTGTGGTGTCAAGCAGTGACACGTTTTGCATTTTGGCATCTGTAAATAAAACAATGGCCCACACCCAGGCAATGAAATCATTCATGAGGAGAGACAAATGTTATCAAGAGACAAAATGATGCAATCAAATTCCAAAGCACTTCTTTATCATTGTGGTAAAATAGTCTCCCATGACTACATTTGCAGCCTATGCCAGGACACAGATGACTGTGTACTGATGCAAGATGTTCAGAAGCAATGGGGCTACAGAGAAAATGGAGTCATAACAGAGCTCTTCAATAAATTCAAGTAAACCAAAAAAGCACGTGTTCCGAGGAATCCAATTCACTGATCAGCTAAAGGGGTCGGCATAAACTGAACTCATGTGGAAAATGGCCCTACTTTCTTCCACATGAATTAAGGCTAAATAGGGGAAGCATCTGAAATGCTCTTTTTGTCTGTCAAGTTCAGTCAAGTTAGGCTACAGTGTTTATTGTCCATTGAAAAACATAGGGTGACTATAAAAATGTATCCTTACAGAATACAGGGAGTAATGTTACTATCATGCAAAATATTAAAGACTTTGACCTATGAGCAAAACAAATCAACAGAAATGTGGGAACAAGTTGACACTCAGACATTGTAAATGTTCTGATGGCATCCACTGCCCGTCTAGACCAAACAACAGCACAGACATGTGACTAATGAGGGAATTGCACTTTGAAACCGACCTTCGGTATGTGTAATTTGTTTGCTACAGTCTAACAGCGTTATGGAAATACAAAAGGCAATCATTCGTTAAATGAATAACCTACACATCAAAAAAGAATGTAATGCTTTGATGTGTGTTTTAGGCTAGTGATGTGAATATGCATTCTTGCAAAGTGAGCGAGTCAGAACAGGAGTGTTGGGATGATTAAGCTTAGGCCTCCTCTCATTTTTTCACTCTGCAGCCCACTTGAAATCCCAGGGCAATGGTGTAGAGATAACCTAATAAATCATTGAAGGAAATAACTCCCACATTTAGCAGCCCCGGAAGCCTTGCAGGCGCGAAGCAGCGGGCTCCGGTGAGACAACAACTCAGGCTGCATTATGAACCCTCTGCCAGGCACAGACTACACGGTGTGCTCGAGTCTCAGCTCCCGGGCACTATGGGAGCCTCTGGTAAATATTTGTATTTTCTCTGGAGGAAAAACCTTAACAGCTGTGGGGATTTCAAATCAAACAACAAGCAACCAGGGTATATGAATGACTAGTTGTGGAGCTCATCGGAGGGTCATAGTCCTCAATGATAGTTCAACTTTCAGTCGGTCAACTCGGTACAAGGCTAGGGAGAGTTCGCGCACCAGCGCCCTTTACTGAAGAACATTTGAATCACGTCTGACAAGGCCAATGAACACCGTGCCTCATTACAAGCACCACCTTCCACAGGTGATAAACCCAAGTCACGGATGAGTTCCGTAAATTCTTCTGCTCTTCACCTTGAGCTGAGCAGAACAATTCATGCCTTTCTTTAAAAAACAAACATTGGAACATCTTTACTCCAACTTAACTGTCCCACTTAAGGAGGGCGTGCTCATTCTTCTGCACGTTGTGTGTTAATTGGTAACTAGTTTTGTGAAGTGAGCTTAAGACAACCTGAGCCCAGCCACATTCAACCAAGCTGATGTTGCAAGGGTATTCCCACTTCGTGGATGTGGAGAGGATGGAGGGGCTGGGGCGGGTAGGCAGCAGCCCCCGTGCACCTGGTGAGAGGGGAGGGGGCATGGTCCCCTCTTCAGATGTTCGCTGTGACAACAGTACCCCTTAGTGGCAAGGTATATCGGGTACGTCACTGGTAGCCGAAGCCCCCGAACCCAGAGTGGACCGGGCTTCAGGCAAACATCTTCACTTAAACACATTAAGTATTATTTCAAGTTCCACGGTGTTCACGGGTGTCAAGAGGGTTGTGTCCTCCATGTGAGCTTAATAAAAATAGTTTGTTTCCCACACAGTCAGACACTCTCTTTTCGAGAGTTGTGTAAATTAAAAAAGGCATGGAAAAATAACCAAATTCTCAGAGCCCACAAGGTGTCGTTGAACCCGTTTTGATGGCACTTTATGGGAGACTCTCTGTGTAGACCAATGGCTTGCATGCGCAGTGTTGCCCTGGATTATGCAAACAGTGACATGGGGTACAGGCTACAATTCATTGTGCGTCCCCAAGGATTTAAAGGCATCATTATGTCAACTATTCCTGAAGCCTCAATGCCCATTTAGAGGGAGATTTCTTCCCTTCTCCAGAAGTAGGCAAACCGAATGGTTCCTATGTCAGAGGCCCAGGACGGCTGGTATAGCCAGTATTTCCTGGTTTGTACTTTGCATCCCTTTTTAGACCTGTGTATCCTAAACAAGCACACCTGCATCTACAAATTCAGAATGCTCACGAACAGCCAGTTGTTACAGTTACAGTCAGTGCGCCGGGGCAATTGGTTCACCTCCATCGACCTGAAGGAGGCGTACATTCATGGCCATATATTCCCCTCACAGAAAGGTCCTGAGGCTCCCTTTCGGGCTTTCCCTCTCGCCTCGCACTTTCACAAAGGTTGTGGAGCTGAGTTTGGTACCGATGCGGTGTCTGGGGCTCAGGATATTGGACAACCTGGACAATTGGCTGGTGGTGGCAGAGCCAAGGGAGCAGGGGGTGTTACACACATCCATGCTGGTTTCCCATGTTCAGTTTCTGGGTTTCATAGTCAATCAATAGAAGAGATGTTTGAGTCCACAACGGATTCCGTTTCTGGGTCTTGAGTTAGACTCGGTCGAGAATTGTGCGTTCTTATCCTTGCAGAGGAAGACCGGTTTCCGGCTTCGCTCAATTTCAGCTGCCTGCGCATATTGGGGATGATGGCTTCTATGAAAGCTGTGGTTCCTTTCGGGCTGTTGCTGATGCGACCTTTAAAGGTGGTGGGGAATACACTCGCTTGTACACATCGCGCCACCTAAACCGGTCACTACTGGTGTCCCCGTCCTGTCTACGTGCTCTAGCACAGTGGAAGGACTCGCGGCTGTTGTCACTGGGGACCCCCATGGGTCAAGTTATATCCCAAAAGGTGGCATACATCAACAGACAGGGATGGTGTGGTCTCACCCCATCTTTTTCTTGGCTCGCTCCCTACTGGTGTGGAGCAGTGAGCACTTTCCCTCACTCTGGGTGACGCATCTCCCCGGCAGTCTCAACACGGGTGCGGATCCGCCTCAACATGGCGGAAAGTTTGTGAACTTGTTTTTAATGGCACTGCATTGTCATGTAGCTTTCTCTTATTTTTCCGTATTTTTTGCCCCATTATTTTTTTTATTTGTTGATTACTAAATGTTAAAACATTTCAAATTGTTTTTTGTACAGAGCTTCAAAAGGGAATATCATACACTTTAGTTGGAGGAAACATGTGGAAGTAATGCTGCTTTAAAAGTTGAAAAATCTAATATCCAATTTAGGAGAAAAAGGCATGCAAACATTTTGCTGTGATTTTCACACCTGATCTACATTAATCCTTGGAGAACATACAGTATATTTAGAACATTAATACTTTCACCAAATTGCCTAAATGGATTCTCTGAACATTATGTCACCAAGTTACCCCATTAACCAAACCATTTACTGTATGAAATTGTCTATTGTTGTATAATAAAGGTAAAAACAATATCTAGACCTATATCATAAGATTCTTTGAGTAACTGTGGTTCAGGTCATGTTATGATATGAAGAAAGGAATCTAGCCTTTAGAGCAGGACATGTAATGTCCATGGCCTTTTCATTGCAAATATTCTGATCTTCTCAAAAATCTATGTTTGCCGGGTTGTGTCTCGTCCGGGGGATGCTTTTACATCTCTGGGAGGAAGGACTTCAACATTGCACAGCAGCTGAAATCTGGTTCCATCTGAGTGAAAGCTCCTTGCCTACAACAACACCAGGCTGTGAAGAAGGAAAGCATACAAAAAGCAGAAATAGACAAGACATTAAAACCTTGCATACCAGCAATACATTAAATGACACCCAAGTCCAAGCAATAAGCTCAAAGTACAAAGCCAAAATACCTGAAGTATTGCTTGTTCACCTTCGATCATCTCCTTGTACTGGTGGCGGAGAGCAAGTTTATGCTGAAAGACAAATTCCAGAAAAATAAGTTAAAACATGAATTAATTCATGTCCTATTGCTTATTTTTGCCTGTTTACTGCTACAGCTGTACTGAAATGACCTATACACACTTAACCTGCTTCCAGACCAACAATGGCAATGCAGACACAATAAAAAAGCAAGATTAAGCAAACATTTAGCTTCATAGTTACCGGCTGGCTAAATGTAAATAGTATTTATCTAGCTAGCCAGCTAGTTGAACAAGCAACAAAACCGACCTTGAAATCTATAATCCAATAGCTAGCTAGCTACTTAGTTTTATTTTCATTGTGGCTAGCTAGCCAATTTAGCATGTGTTACTGTAACATAACATGAGGTCTGATTAGCTTGCTAACCGATTAGCATTCGCACCCTAGCGACTATCTTCGACAGCTAGCTAGTTAAATATGACAAACTTGCAAGCACGAAAAAGTTTATCATCATGTCATGCAAGCCTTAGCACATCAGCAATCACATTAAAAGCAGAATGCAAATGGACAGCTCAACTAGCTGGCTTAACATTACTTTGTCTCGCAATGAGCCATCTGTAAACAATGGCTCGTTGCAGGGCGAAGCATGCGGGAACGGTACCTGTACGCAACTGTCTAGCTAACTATCTACCTATATAGCTAACAATAACTAACAACAGCTAACAATAACTTTTTGATTCAGTTAAGACAACGTATGTATATGTAGCCATCTTGGCATTTTAACTGTAGACTCTTACCGGTATAGTATATTGATTATGATGATTCACAGCAGACTTGTCTGAAACGCTTTGAAAATAATCTGTCCAACTCGGCTTCAACCAGTCCAGACTGCTCCAGGCACAGAAGACAGAGCTGTGTGGATACTAGCAGCTGGGATGACGAGTTTGGAGAGGGATGTAGGTACAGGGGGTGCCGTGTTGTTCTTCTGTCGGTGCCTCTGCGCCAACTCATGTTCTTCAGAAAGGGCATTTCTCCCCAAATACATACATGCAGGCAAACAATGTGTACCACGGTCCACAACTTGGTCGGTTTCTTCCTGGGTCTTCAGTCTTCTCCCCTTCAGGCCATTCATCACCTTTCGGATCTGGGATATGGTTGTATTCTGTAAATAACTTGGAGATAACCCCATCAGTGAGGATTATGCGACCACAGCATTCGAAAACGTCATACTTGGTGAACTTCCAGAAGGATTTATTTGAGGTCTGTCGTTATTTGCGGCAGGATATTTTTTCCACCCACAGAGAGGATAAATACAGGTTCCATTGCTTGTTCTGACCCCCTCTAAGAATGATGAAAACTGAGGGTAGCAGTGCAATATCTTTTTAAGCTGAATTTTTGGATTGTTAGCATATGAACAACTTGCAATTCGATTGCTGGACTATCGAAGACATCCATCCAACCCATTTATTCAGATCCAGCAGTTCAAAGAGGATAGTTTAAAAGTTAAACAATTGGGGCTAGTTATTGTTTGTTAGCAGCATACTTTAGTTGTTTTCCGATTATTATTTTATATTTAAATAAAAACTCCTAAAACTAGAACCGTCTTTTGGGCGTCATGGGAATGTAACATTTTAATACATTCTAATAACATTTTACTTGTCCAAAATCGTGTGACATAATACACTTCCTTGTATTAATAGCAGTGTCTTTTGCCTATCAATATAATAAGCTTGTAAGTGTGAAATTAGACATTGAAGTTCAACCCTGTTTCAACAATCATCATTTCGTATTATTCTGTATTGTAACGACCCTGGGTTTATACATTTGAGACACTTCATTTAGTATGATATGTTACGTTTTGTATGATATGTATTCATTTGTGGATGTCCATCATCCAATTTGTATGATATGTTACGAATTACAATTCGTATGATATGTTAAGAAATTGCAAAACGTATGATATGTTATGAATTCCAATTTGTTGCGGCTAACGTTAGCTAGGTGGCTAACAGTAATGTTAGCTAGCTGGCTAATGTTAGCTAGGCTAGGCGTTAGGGTCAGGGGTTCGGGTTAAGGTTACGGTTAGGAGTTAGGTTAAAGGGTTTAATGGTTAGGGAAAGGGTTAGCTAACAGAGTTAAGGTTAGGTACAGTAATATGCTAAGTATTTGCAAAGTAGTTGAAAAGTTGC
This sequence comes from Salvelinus fontinalis, assembly GCF_029448725.1. Lineage (NCBI taxonomy): Eukaryota > Metazoa > Chordata > Actinopteri > Salmoniformes > Salmonidae > Salvelinus > Salvelinus fontinalis. The sequence goes on from NC_074683.1 coordinate 4,482,845, forward strand.
TAATTAGCGAGAAGGCCTTTGCCTTAAAATTGAACCTCGGCTAAATCTATAAAAAAATATGGTATTCTGTTCTATTGAAATTGCCTACATTTTCTGTATCATAATGAAACTAAATGCAACGATATAGGCCAAATAGATTTTGTGATGTTGTTTTATATTACATTGACAGATTGTTAAAATGTAGAGGAAAAGGCAGACATTTTATAGAAACATTTGATTTTTGTGGTCCGAATTTCATAATAATTTTCGTTTTCTGTTGGTTGGCCTACCCATGTGTCTCTCCTCACTTGGAAAGCCTTCTCACTGATGTCATTACCAAAGCTGATTATTGTGATTTGAATGATTTGGAATGATGTGAATAATGATAATGATGATGGTGGTGAGAGCCCAGTATAGCCTAAACATTTAATCATAGGCTATTATTAATTTGTCTCTAAAATCACAATGTTTCCATTTCTTTAGACATGTGACAAAAAGTCTATTTGAACTGAAACATCCAAATGTCGGCCTTGTACCAGATAATATTTTTTTGATTGAAATGTTTTATTTTCATCAAATTCGGTATACTAAAGCCTACACTCTTAGAAATAAAGGTGCTCTGTACAGTAGAACCATATAGGGTTCTTCAGGTTTGTCGCTATATGGGATCCCTTTTTGGTGCTAGTTAGAACCCTTTGTTTCACATTCTTTAATAAAAGATTCATAAACAGAAAGAGGCAATTGGCTATAGTGCTGGCTTAACATTTTCCCTGCCAAATAGGCCTACAAGGAAACTCGACGAAGATGATTAAAGCGAAAGGGTCTGTGTGCTGCGTAGTACTGTACCTTCCACAAAAAGTTTTGCTTGACAAAAACACTGAAACAGGATTGGCCCCTGAAAGGACTAATCTGATGGCAAGGGTTTACCTCTGAATGTTATTATTACTATACAGTCCACAAGGGCACCCTCCATGAGAGGGTTGTATGGATATAAGTGAGCTATGTATTGAGCTATGTTGCAAAAAATAAAGACACTGTTCCTTTTCAGATTTCTTTGGTGGACATTTTAATGTTCCTACAGGCACTTTTCGAGCAGGGCCATTCATTCTCCACCCTGAAGCTATTTCAGCCTGTTATGTGGGAATTGTATGGTGCCACTCTAGGGGCTCCATCCCCTGGCAGTGCGGTTTTTAAAAGGTGTGCGCCATCTCAGGCCAGTTTCTAAACCTATTGCGCCCTTTTGGGCTTTGGCTTTTGTTTTGGATATGCTATGTGACGCCCCCTTTGAACCGATGGAGTCTGTGAATCTGAAGATCCTCCTACAAGACCGCTCTGCTTTTGGCTTTGGCCTCAGCTAAACACTTTGGAGATCTCAGCGCGTTATCCGTTCACTGCTCCGGCATGCAGTTCACCCGTGGCGACTCTAAGGTGACGTTTCGTACTAATGCAGCCTTCACCCCTAAGGTCACGACGATGTCCTACAGGCCTCTAGGTTAGAGTTTTTTCCCTTTTCACCTCCTCTGTCTTCTTCTGAGGAGTAACAGTTACATGCCCTGTGTCTGGTAAGAGCATAATGCACCAGTGGTCTCAGTTTGTGTGAAAAACTAATTTTTTTGTTGTTGCTAATCTGGCTTGTGGGAGAGCACTTTCTAAGGAGCGTCTCTCACACTGGATTCTGTTTTATGTCCCGTGTAGCTCAGTTGGTAGAGCATGGCACCAGGATTGTGGGTTCGATGAGGATCATTAGGAGAGGGTCGTTAGGCAATGTGCAGATTGCACAATACCCGGATACCACAAGTTTTCCTGTTGGGTTGGAACTCTGGGTGGTCTGCCATGGGCCATTTCATTTGGTGTCCGCTGGGGTCTGCTTGGGTCGTGATGTCCTATCCCCATAGCTGTGTTGTACAGAGATGACCGATTGAAAGGGAACTTACAGTTGACTATAACTATAGCTCCCTGAAAGAGGGAAAGTAAGTACAACACCTGTTCAGGGGCAGCCCAGTTCTGGGCACGGTGAAGAGCGGTACTGAGAAGAAGGAATGAATCCGTGCCTCTGGTTTATCACCTGTGGAAGGCAGGGATTCAGAGGGCACTAACACGCAAACTTCCCATAGCTGTGTTGTACCTCGTTTCCCTCCTTCTGGGAACAGTAGTTATAGTCATAACTGTATGTTTTACCTTGAGGAAAGATAACTGCTAAAGCAATTGGTGAAATATTATTCAGGGTTTGTAATAAGGGTAGCAGGGTAATAAATAGGGATTGATAGCAGGACACAAAGCCCATGGAAGTTTAATCCTTAAGAGTCTATTGAAGCACCTGTGCGTCAACAAAAGTAACATAATAAAAAAATCCCCATCAAAATATGTCAGTGGGCTCAATCCACCCCATCTGAGTATGTCGGTCTTCTGCATCTGCTGTGGAAGGTGGCAGAGCTACAGCGATGTTTGTCAGACCATGACACATCCCGAAAATCAGTCTTCTCACGTCTATAGCGTCCGAGCGTCCAAACATCTGTAGCGTATGACAACACTCCCTGGAAAGAGGAGACGCTCACAAACATGATGGTGTTCTCCGTTCTGACCTATGACCCCCACAAGTGTCACAGGACTCATCTGAAGGTGACCCATACAAACCAATGGAAATATGGAGGTAGTTTTGTGACAACAAAAAGAAGGGGTTAAATATGTGTCCAAAAAAACACAAATATTTCCTGAGCTTTCTTATACCTCCTAGGTAGAGGTATTGCTACTCCTAGGTATTGTTGCATTTTATTTACCATTTCTTACCCTCTGAGTGGGGGATGTTTATAGTGCACATGAACATTAGCAAGACTCCCAAAGTACAACTTCATTTCCCCCCCAAATAAATATGTTTGTTTGCTGTTTAAACTGTTTAGTACAGTATGTTACCGTAAATTCTAAATAAACAGTGATTCTCTTTATCAGTCAATACACAGACAGATAATCAGACCGCCTGCCTTCCCGCCTTTGGGACAAGGACTCCAATTGTTAGGGCAGAGATCATCTCATATTATGCACAGTATGTCTGGCTCCACTCCACATTTAATTCTACATGCCTACTGCTTGCCATTTATTCAACTAGAAAAATTATGTTGATTAGCAAGACAAGGATTGTCTTGACTTTCAAGAATACCTGAAGTTCTTTGCAAGTTTCACCATCAAATTGATTCAGATCTCTACTAGGCCTAGTGCAAGTCACACTATGGTACGGACCGTGACGATAAGTAGACACATGAGCATTATTAGAATATGGCAAATATTTGTCAATTATTGAATTCTATCCTTGCTGTTTTTTTGTGGGGCTACCTGAGACATTAAACAGATATGTGGGCAGGGCATACAGGCTGTCACCACTTTATTAATGCTCAATTTGCATAAATGGATAATGGAAACAATTTTTTAACAAACAATATTCAACATTATATGACATTCTAGGTTTTTAGGAAAAACGTTTTTTTTTTTTTACGTCATTACGTCTAGCTGTTCTTATCAACACAAGACAGTTAAATGGAAACACACCGTGGCATGCAATTGTTGCATCTACTTTCTATACAAACTTTTTAAATGTCGACAAAAACATCACTGGACATGTTAAAGGAAAAATCCACCAAAAACCACTCATTATTTTAATTTACAATGTTAAATAACACTAATAAATGAGAACAATATTTTTTGTCATCTGCAATGCTCTCTTTATGGGCTGGCTGGCTAGCTAGAAAACGTAGCTGTAAAATGACCTAAACGAACTGCACTATCAATTTAGGAGTCTACAATCTCACCATGTTCAACCTTCAGATGGCAAAGGTAACTGAACTAAATTACTATTGCCCAGTAGCACTCACTTCTGTCATCATGAAGTGCTTTGAGAGACTATTCAAGGATCATATCACCTCTACCTTACCTGACACCCTAGACCCACTTTAGTTTGCTTACCGCCCCAATAGATCCACAGAAGATACAATTGCCATCGCACTGCACATTGCCCTATCTGGACAAGAGGAATACCTGTGTAAGAATGATGTTAATTGACTATAGCTCAGCATTCAACACCATAGTACCCTCCAAGCTCATCATTAAGCTCGAGGCCCTGGGTCTGAACCCCGCCCTGTGCAACTGGGCACTTGACTTCCTGACTGGCCGCCCCAGGTGGTGAAGGTAGGAATCAACACCTCCACTTCGCTGATCCTCAACACTTGGGCCCCACAAGGATGCATGCTCAGTCCCCTCTTGTACTCCCTGTTCACCATGACTGCGTGGCCACGCACGCAGCTAATTCAATCATCAAGTTTGCAGATGATAGGCCTGATTACCAACAATGATGAGACAGCCTACAGGGAGGTGAGGGGCCTGGGAGTGTGGTGCCAGGAGAATACCCTCTCACCCAACATCAACAAAACAAAGGAGCTGATCCTGGACTTCAGGAAACAGCAGAGGGAGTACCCCGCTAGCCACATCGATGGGACAGCAGTGGAGAAGGTGGAAAGCTTCAAGCCCCTCAGCGGACACATCACTGACAAACTGAAATTGTCCACCCACGCAGACAGTGTGGTGAAAAAGGCGCAACACCACCTTTTCAACCTCAGGAGGCTAAAGAAATTTGACTTGGCACATAAAACCCTCACAAATTTTTACAGATGCACAATTGAGAGCATCCTGTCGGGCTGTAAACTACCTGCCCTCCAGGACACCTACAACACCCGATGTCACAGGAAGGGCAAAAAGATCACCAAGGACAACTACCACAGGGGCTACTGCTTGTTCACTCGCTATCATCCAGAACGTGAGATCAGTACAGGTGCATCAAAGCTGGGACCGAGAGAATGAAAAACAGCTTCTATCTCAAGGCCATCAGACTGTTAAATAGCCATCACTAGCACCTTAGAGGCTGCTGCCCTACATACATAGACTTGAAATCACTGGCCACATTAATAATGGAACACTAGTCACTTTAATAATGTTTACATATTTTGCATTACTCATCTGATATGTATATAGTGTTTTCTATCTTAGTCTATGCCCCTCTGATATTGCTCGCTCGAATAATTAAACATTCTATATTTCATTCCTTTACTTTAGATTAGTGTGTATTGTGTGTTTTGTTGTGAAATTGTTAGATATTACTTGTTAGATATTATTGCACTGTTGGAACTAGAAATACAACCCTCTCGCTACACCTGCAATAGCATCTGCTAAACACGTGTATGTGACACATAACATTGGATTTGGTTTGAGATCTATCATCTATGTGCCTCACAGAGTGGAGTCTGACATTCGCAACGGAGATATACTTTTGAGGAGATGGGAAACGTTGCCCATTCTATTTCAATGGGCCGTGCGGTGCATTCTGGGCGATTCTGGGACAAGGAATGCTCTCCTCAAGTAGTGAATGGGAGTCTTTTGGGCGCTAGCTCAAAAACCCAACATTAGCACGAATTTCGTCAAGAGGAAGTATAACATTACAAATCTTTTCTGAGATGTGAGATAATTAGCTTGCTATCTGTCATATCGTATAGCTTTGGAATCGTGACATTACGTACTTTCGAGGAAAATAGGAACTTTTATCTACATATACACTGACTTTGAGAAGGGGTTGCATGACGATAAGCTTAGCAACCGCGTGACGCAGCATGACAAAGTGAACGCGATTGGTCGACAGTCTGCTCTTTGGGATGTTATACATTCCTTCATTCATTGGATTCCTATTTCCTTTCTATAATACAGTATCTCTGGCAACGGCACCATGCAATGCACCCTGGACTAAAGAGGCAGACAAATAGGAAAAATGTACTAGACCCTCCGTTAAATTACACATTTCTCGAAGTAGGAATATTGCAAAAATGTGATCAATAGCTCAGTCGAAAGAAGACATCCTCCTGAGATATGACATCGGCCAGTATTAAAATCTGACACGTACGATAGACGTTTCGCAATCTAAAAGTCGTATCCCTATGAACTTCTAGTTTAGTGAGATCCACTTTATCAGAGTGCCACGTCATACATGACGGATTTCTCTCTGCTTGAATGCTAACTCAGATACATGTGAAAACATGAAATGATCCAGGGAATCGACAGAACATCACTCAGAGATGCACAAAAACAATGTAACTTTGAAATGGGTGAACCTTTCCTTTAATGGAAACCTAGCTGTTGTAAAGCCACAAGGTGGCTCTGTTCTGTAGAGAATGAATGACATTAATGAACACTAACATCATACCAAAGGGAATGAATAACCAGTTCCAAAATTCCAACAAGATGAGTGTAATGTCAAATCACCCCAACATTAAGACTAAATAAACAGTGTCCCAACCCTGAAGCAAAACGTTGGGGAAACAAGGTTTTGCTTGTGTAAAAGAGATATGGATAGATACTTTTGGTCTTGTAGTGTATGTGGGCATGGAACATCTCATTCCAAAATCATGGGCATTAATATGGAGTTGGTCCCCCCCCTTTGCTGCTATAACAGCCTCCAATATTCTGGGAAGGCTTTCCACTACATTTTGGAACATTGCTACGGGGACGTGCTTCCATTCAGCCACAAGAGCATTAGTGAGGTCTATGTTGGGCGATGAGGCCTGGCTCGCAGTCGGCATTCCAATTCCTCCCAAAGGTGTTCGATGGGGTTGAGGTCAGGGCTCTGCAGGCCAGTCAAGTTTGTCCACACCGATCTCAACAAACCATGTCTGTATGGACTTTGGGCACAGGGGCATTGTCATGCTGAAACAGGAAAGGGCCTTCCCCAAACTGTTGCAACAAAGTAGGAAGCACAGAATCATCTAGAATGTCATTGTATGCTGTAGTGCTAAGATTTCCCTTTACTGGAACTAAGGGGCCAGTAAAGAGAACCATGAAAAACAGCCCCAGACCATTATTCCTCCTCCACCAAACTTTACAGTTTGCACTATGCATTGGGGCAGGTAGTGTTCCCCTTGGCATCCGCCAAACCCAGATTCGTCCGTCGGATGCTAGATGGTGAAGCGTGATTCATTCACTCCAGAGAATTAGTTTCCACTGCTCCAAAGTTCAATGGCAGCGAGCTTTACACCACTCTAGCTGATGCTTTGCATTGCACATGATGATCTTAGGCTTGTGTGCGGCTGCTTGGCCATGGAAACCCATTTCATGAAGCTCCCGACGAACCGTTTTTGTGCTGATGTTGCTTCCAGAGGCACTTTGGAACTCGGTAGTGAGGCAACCGAGAACAGCCTATTTTTACGCGCTACGGTCCCATTTTAGCACTCGGCGGTCCCATTCTGTGAGATTGTGTGACCTAACACTTCGCGGCTGAGCTGTTGTTGCTCCTAGACATTTCCACTTCACAATAACAGCACTTACAGTTGACCTGTGCAGCTTTAGCAGGGCAGACATTTCACGAACTGACTTGTTGGAAAGGTGGCATCCTATGACGGTGCCACGTTGAAAGTCACTGAGCTCTGTTTGTCTATGGAGATTGCATGGCTGTGTGCTCAATTTTATACATCTGCCAGCAACGGATATGGCTGAAATAGCCAAATCCACTAATTTGATGGGGTGTCCACATACTTTTGTATATATTGTGTACTGTATTTCCTATTTCCTGTAGTTTTCCCATTCATAATGGACTGTTATTGTTGGATGTTTATGTTTAACCTGTGGATCCTAAATGGCTTCAGATGTACAGCAAATATATGTACATTTTACATTTAAAACTTGTACTACTTTGTACAGGGAAGTGCATGGTGCCGTAGAGTACACAGTTGTCCTATACAGTGTCCAACTCTACCCATAGCCTATAGGTCGGTAGGTTAAGAAGGTCAATGGATGTAAGCTCCTCAAAAAGTAGTTATCCTGTAGCAGGGGTGGGCAACTCCAGTCCTCGAGGGCCTGCTTTTTCTCCATCCCTAGCAAATACAGCTGATTAATCAAATTGCATTATAAACTGAAGATCATGATTAGGTGATTATTGGAGTCAGGTGTGTTATCTGTGGCTGGGGTAAAACTGTGACTCCAATCAGGCCCTTGGGGATTGGAATTGTCTACCCCTGCTAGAGGGAATGACATAATGGGAAGTCTGATTGGAACATTCAGGGGTCTTACTCTAAACCTTGTGAGCAAATAAGTGGCTCAAACGAAAAGCAACTCTTATAATCTCTTCTGATATCTGTTAGTGGTTTCCAGTATCTGATTAATGTTAATCAGAGCTATACAGTCCTGGTTCACAAGCTATGTTATCCGATGTGTCCTTTCCCTAGGGTTTACACAGGAAGAGACTGTTCCCATATTTGCCAAATATCTCAGCAGCAGCAGCAGCAGCAGCAGCTTTACTCCAAGGGAAAAAGGCTCTACCAAAGTTGACATGCTGGTGAGCTAAGTGGCGAGTTTGAATCCAGTCAGAGCCAAATGATAACATATTAAAGGAATTATTGCTCTTCCTTTGGAAATGGCTATATCAACATACTTAACTTTAAGGAACCTTGTACAGTATTCTTTTTTGATTATTGAAGGGAAATATTAAGATGACTGAAATTGTCGTGTGCATAGGTGTATAGGTGGCAGGGAAGTCAGGCGCAGGAGAATCAAACTTAAGGTAATGGAGTTGTTTAATAACAATAAATAAAACATAACTCCAAAACTATAATAACAATAAAACAAAGTGCGTACGAGGACCCGTCGCACACCAATACAAACAACACAAAACTGAACATCAAACAATCTCTGACAAAGACATGAGGGGAAACAGAGGGTTAAATACACAACAGGTAAGGAGTGGAATTGAAACCGGATGTGTAGGAAGACAAGACAAAACCAATGGAAAATGAAAAATGGATCAATGATGGCTAGAAGACAGGTGACGTTGACCGCCGAGCACCACCCGAACAAGGAGAGGCTTCGACTTCAGCAGAAGTCGTGACAGAAATTATGAAGTACACTTACAATCTTAAAAATAAAGGTGCAAGTTGGAACCAAATAACGTTCTTGAGAGCAATGCCATAGGGGAACCATTTAAGGGTCTCTGAAGAACCATTAATGGGATGGATCTTTGAAGAAACATACAAAACATCCAAAACCAGAAATGTTTCGGCCCTCCAGGACCGGAATTGAATAGCCCTTGTGTTGGGTTTTAAGCCTTATTTGCATTTTTACCAGGGTACCTTTCAAGCAAATTCTAACAGTTCCACCCATGATTGTGTTCGCTAGTGACAGAGAGATGGTTGTTGCATTCATTCATTTAAAAAATGTTAAGATATATTCATTAGGACTTCTTTTGAGGGCCTTGTTTTACCATAATACAGTGACCAGAAACTCATAGTTTACAGGCTACATCAGGCCTGCAAGTCACATTATGCTGGCTTGCAAAGTGATGTGTAATTCCTATTGGAGTACCAGAGTGGGGATATCCAACTTTTTTTTTTTTTTTTTTTCGCTACCTGCATTCAGAATGACTGTCAGGATTGGGAAGACTATTACCTTTAACATCTAAACTGGAACAATCATTTCAGTAACAGGTGCAATAAGTCCAATTAAAAGATTGGAATAGTTTAGAAAATGTATGTTATTTATATTTTAGTAGCATAAGATCAGTTAATCAATCGACCTGCAATAGATCATACTGGGAAATATGATAATGATGGGCATGGTTTTGGTAGCGCCAGTGTTGTAAAGTACTAAAGTAAAAATACTTTCAAGTATTACTTAAGTCGTTTTTTTGGTTATCTGTACTTTACTTTACTAATTATATTTTTGACAACTTTTACTTTTACTTCACTACATTCCAAAAGAAAATTATGTACTTTTTACACCATACATTTTCCCTTACACCCAAAAGTACTCGTTACATTTTGAATGCTTGGCAGGACCGTAAAATGGTCTAATTCACACACAATCAAGAGAACATCCCTGGTCATCCCTACTGCATCTGATATGGCGAACTCACTAAACACATGCTTCATTTGTAAATGATATCTGAGTGTTGGAGTGTGCCCCTGTAAATAAAAACAACTAGAATATGTGGCCATCTGCTTTGCTTAATATAAGGAATTTGAAAGGATTTATACTTGTACTTTTACTTTTGATAGTTAAGTATATTTTCATTTGTACTTTTACATTTGTATTTGTTTTTATTATGGATCCCCCCAAGGCAGCAGCTACTCTTCCTGGGGTCCGGCAAAATTAAGGCAGTTATACAATTTTAAAAACATTACAATACATTCATAACCAATTTGACATCACACTAAGTGTGTGCCCTCAGGCCGTTCCTCCACTACCACATATCTACAGCACAAAATCCATGTGTATGTGTGTGTATGGTGCGTATGTTTTCATGTGTGTATACATGTGTCTGTGCCTATGATTGTGTTGCTTCACAGTCCCTGTTGTTCCATACGGTGTATTTTGATCTGTTTTTTAAAATCTGATTATACTGCTTCCATCAGTTACCTGATGTGGAATAGAGTTCCATGTAGTCACGGCTCTATGTAGTACTGTGCGCCTCCCATAGTCTGCTTTGGACTTGGGGACTGTGAAGAGACCTCTGGTGGCATGTCTTGTGGGGTATGCATGGGTGTCCGAGCTGTCTGCTGGTCTTTTGTATATTTAAAACCAAATACTTTTAGATCTTTACTCAAGTAGTATTTTACTGGGTGACTTTCACTTTTATTTGAGTCAATTAAGGTATCTTTAATTTTACTCAAGTATTACAATTGGGTACTTTTTCTTCCGCTGATTAACACCAACACTACACTGTAAAGTTTACAGTAATGTAGTCTTAATCTCTTGAATCAACACTGGAAATGTTACAATAAAAATCTAAACTAGTTAAAGCTGGTATATGAAACTTTTTGTGTGACCGACCAATTTTCACATAGAAAGGTGAGTTATAGATCTGTCATTCTCATTGAAAGCAAGTCTAAGAAGCAGCATATCTATTCTATGTGTGCTATTTCTATGCTTCCTGTTCTTAAGTTACAATTTTGTGTCTTTTACTTGAGGTTTTGTACACCAGCATCAAACAGCTGAAAATGCAATGGTTTTGGTTATGGAAAATATACTTCACAGCTTGCTTGTTTTGTCACATAAACTAAAATTTGGTGAATTATTTGAATTTTAGCCACCATGAAATGGTGGAGAGATTTCTGCATAGTGTATCTTTAAAGGCCCAATGCAGACCAATCTCAACTTCAAATCATTTCTGTGTAACAATATTAAGTACCTTACTGTGATCGTTTACATATAAAATTGTTAAAAAGAAACAAAAATATTCTATAAAAATGCAGGTATATGGATGCCACGTCAAATTCACCCGTTGCTGACAGCTGTATGAAATCGAGCACACAGCCATGCAATTATTATAGACAAACATTGGCAGTAGAATGGCCTATACTGAATAGCTTAGTGACTTTCAATGTGGCACCGTCATAGGATGCCACCTTTCCAACAAGTCAGTTCGTCAAATTTCTGCCTTGCTAGATTTTCCCCAGTAAGTGCTGTATTTGTGAAGTGGAAATGTCTAAGAGCAATAACAGCTCAGCTGCGAAGTGGTAGGCCACACAAGCTCACAGAACGGGACTGCACGGGAACGGGACTCACTACCAAGTTCCAAACTGCCTCTGGAAGCAACATCAGCACAATAACTGTTTGTCAGGAGCCGCACACAAGGCTAAGATCATCATGCGCAGTGCCAAGCATCGGCTGGAGTGGTGTAAAGCTCACAGTCATTGGACTCTGGAGCAGAGGAAACGTGTTCACCATCTATCAGTCCGACGGACGAATCTGAGTTTGGCGGATTCCAGGAAAACACTACCTGCCCGAATGCATAGTACTAACTGTAAAGTTTGGTGGCAGAGGAATAATGGTCTGGGGCTGTTTTTCATGGTTCGGGCTATGCCCCTTAGCTCCAGTGAAGGGAAATATTAACGCTACATCATACAATGACATTCTAGACAATTCTGTGCTTCCAACTTTGTTGCAACAGTTTGGGGAAGGCCCTTTCCTTACAGAAATGGTTTGTCAAGATCAATGTGGAAGTACTTGACTGGCCTGCACAGAGCCCTGACTTCAACCCCATTGAACACCTTTGGGATGAATTGGAACGCCGACTGCGAGCCAGGCCTAATCACCCAACATCAGTGTCCGACCTTACTAATGCTCTTGTGGCTGAATGGAAGCAAGTCCACTCAGCAATGTTCCAACATCTTGTGGAAAGCCTTCCAGAAGATTGGAGGCTGTTATAGCATCAAAGGGGGACCAACTCCATATTAATGCCCATGATTTTGGAATGATATGTTTCTCAAGCAATAATTTTACTAGGACTGTCTGGGAGTAGTCTGAGTGGGGAGGGGAAAACTGAAAACTAGCTGTTATTGGCAGAGGTTTAGAACTAAATTATTTGTCTATCAACTAATTTACCGCCTGGTGATGTAACCAGGCAGGCCAAAACTCAATCCCACTAAAATAGGCTGAAATTGCAGGCGCTCTTTTCAAACAGCTGTTACACTAAAAGGGTATTATCATCATTTTTACTATTCCACAGTATTATTCCAACAGTGTGTATATAAAACAATATATATTAAACAAAAAAAATCACGTTTTGACTGCACTGGGCCTTTAACACTGGCCGATTTGCTGTAGGCTATTAAATAGTTATCCACGGAACCTTAAGAACTGAGGAAGAACCTTCATTTTCTCCTCAGTGTACCCCACAAAACCACATCTTATTCTATTATATTCCAATATATTTTATGGATGTGAAATCACATTTAATTATGACGGTGGCGGGATTGGGAGTAGAGCGGTTCTCATGCGATGAGTCAGATGCATGCATCTATTTCTTATTACTCAGAAGGGCGAAGCTTGGTGACGCGCAAGAGTCCACGGTTGTGAAACTGTACTACCATCCCTGTTCATGTAAATCATGAAAAGGAAGAACTAACAAAGAAGAACTATAGCTGAGCGAATTACTTTTGTTTGTGGGGTTTCTTGGTTGAATATCAGGGTCGTATGGGGCGCAACAGGTAGCCAGCCTTACCACTGAGAACGGAAGGCATGTGATTATGTTTATTCAAGGTAACCATATAATCTCTGATCGCTTTAATGAACTCGATATAGTAGCATAGGTTACTTTGTGAAACGTTAAGAATACTGATATGTCCGCGCAAGGGTTGCTGAGCAGCGTTTTCTTATGCTCCTCGCCAACATCCAAAACAAGGTCCAAACGGAGACTGAGAAAGACTTTAAGTTTGGACCCAGCTTTGATAAAACGCTACGGGACTGAACCGGATGGGACATCTGGTCAAGCAGATGATCAAAAGTCGCTCCGAGCCTCAAACGAAAGCATCTCCAAACTAGATGCGCGCCTTACAGCCGGAGTTAAACACTGTCAATCTGCATCCTCAAGCCTGTCAATATATTTGGATACTTCTGGCCATTTCGACAATGATTCAAAAGCCACTAAAAGAAGCCCCTGTACTCCAACCGGAAGCTCAAACACCTTATTTTCACCTAGAAAGTGGCTTCAAAAGAAGCCATCTCAACCATCCATCCCTCATTCAAATGCTGCATGGAAATCTGAAGTAAGCAAGTCTTAAAATTACAGTTTTATTGATGTTGTTGTTGGTGATGATGGTGATCATGATTATATTCTTGTTGATCAAAACTGTCCATGATGTAGACAACAGGTTGTATTACACAGCGATAAGCACATGAATGAAGCTTACTATAGTTATTTAGTAGAGCTGATGGTGATGGTGATGATGATGTTGATTATGATTGAAGATCGAGGTGGAAGTAGTAGCTTTGTAGTGGTATGGTGACATGACCACCTAGTTTTACAGTGTAACAGTCAATTACAAGGTTCAAAAACATGTATAGAGTCATCAGTAATATTTACAGCTGTTTTCCTGGGAAATTTCCATTCTAACTTTCAATTGTATATTTGTTAGTCTGTCTGAAACACTCACAATTGAGCAATAGGATGTCAATTAGACAGTACGATGTCACCACAAAACTGCTGTCTGACAAAGGTGGATGTGCCATATCAAAAACCTGTAGCCTATAGCTGTATAGCCTATAGAAACTGTAGTTGTAGCCTATAGTCCCTTAACATTTACCAAATGTTGTTACATTACAGGCTTATTCTAAAATGTAATAAATTGCTTTTTTCCCTCATCAATCTACACACAACTCCCATAATGACAAAGCAAAAATAGGTTTTTAGAAATTTTGCAAATTTATAACAAATAAAACACTGAAATATCACATTTACATAAGTATTCAGACCCTTTACTCGGTGCTTTGTTGAAGCACCTTTGGCAGTGATTACAGCCTTGAGTCTTCTTGGGTATGACGCTACAAGCTTGGCACACCTGTATTTGGGGAGTTTCTCCCATTCATCTCTGAAGATCCTCTCAAGCTCTGTCAGGTTGGATGTGGAGAGTCGCTGCACAGCTATTTTCTGGATGGCAGGTAGTCTGGCGGGTAGGAGCATTAGGCCATGAACCGAAAGGTTGCTGGATCGAATCTCCGAGCTGACAAGGTAAAAAATGTGTTGTTCTGCCTCTGAGCAAGGCAGTTAACCCACTGTTCCCTAGGTGCGGATGACGTGGATGTCCCCCGCACACCAGAGGGGTTGTGTTAAATGCAGATGACACATTTTAGTTGTACAACTGACTAGGTATCCCCCTTTCCCTGTCCAGAGATGTTTGATCAGGTTCAAGTCCAGGCTTTGCCTGGGCCACTCAACGACATTCAGAGACTTGTCCCGAAGCCACTCCTGTGTTGTCTTGGCTGGGTTGTTGTCCTGTTGGAGGGTGAACCTTCGCCCCAGTCTGAGGTCCTGTGTGCTTTGGAGCAGGTTTTCATCAAGGATCTTTTTGTATTTTGCTCCGTTCATCTTCCCCTCGATCCTGACTAGTCTCCCAGTGGGTGGGGAAATATATTAATGAGCTAGCCTTGACTGACAGCTCTTTGAAATGCCTATGTCAAGCAATGTGGATGCAGTGAGCAGATTGCCGTAAAAAATATCTCAAGCTAATTTGGTGATACACAAAGCAACTCAACCAACATTGAATTTGCATCAACTATATATACAGTATATATATATTTTTTTATACATCTCCCGTTTGGCATGTCTCTTGTGATGCGGTTCACAGTAACTAACTAAGACCAGACACAGAGGAAAGGGCAAAAATACAAGTATCTTTCCCATAGATCAATAGGGTCAACTTTTAATTATATTTGCTGACACACTACATTCAAATTTTGGCACCAGTAGCTATATAAACAATGCCCATCTGCAAACAAGCCTTCTCAGATGTTGGTTACAAAGCGGTACTTATTTAAATTCTGTAAGAGAATATCGTAGTACCCTTGGTGTATTAAAATGAGAGTTAAGGTGATGTCACCTTGCCCCCTTAATAATGAATCCAAGTGTTTGACATGAACCAGTAACTTTATAATCAAACTTTATCAATGTAGAAGCAACAGACATTTTCATATTTTGGTCATCATACTTTCATCTGGTTTCCTTCAAATATCATCCAAATCATGAAAACATGATTTTGACTGTTCATGACCGTTAAGTTCTTAAAAAATGTTGCACAACTGACAATGTTAAAAGAAGTGCTTAACCTTCATCTTCTTCTTCTTTTTATTCTTCTTCTTCATGTGGCTTTCCGGCAGACTAGACGGTATGTTGCGTATTGCTGCCTTTCACAAGCCAGGTTTCCATCCAACTTGCGCCAAATTTTCAATTTGAATATTTGAAAGTCTGCATGCAATACGTGCATCCATCCATCCATCCATCCATCCATCCAATTTGCACATTTTCCCACCGGAGATGGGGTTCCATCCAACTGACTTTTTTTCACCACCGTGTGAAATTCATCATCATTTATTTAATCTGTAGACAAATAAACTGCATGCTTTCCCGAGTCGTAGTGGGAGGACCACACAACATATGACATCACAAAAAGATCCCACCATGTTGAACGAACAAATTGTCTTTCGACATTTATAAAATTGTACTGGCATTTGATGTTTCCATCAGCCCGGTCATGACCTTTTTCATGCATCAGGTAATTAATCTGTATGAAATGGTTGGATGGAAACGTGGCTACTCTTTGGAAAGTGTATAGCACATTTGTTCACAAAAAAGGGGAAATGGGAAAAGGGGAAAAAGGAAATTGCACCGTCATCTAGCCCTGTTATGTGCCCTCCATAATTATTGGGACAATGACACATTTTTGGTTGTTTTGGCTCTGTACTTCAGCATTTTAGATTTGAAATGATGCAATGACTATGAGGTTAAAGTACAGATTGTCAGCCTTTATTTGAGGTTATTGTCATCCATATCAGTGTGAACTGTTTAGAAATTACACCACTTTTTTTTACATAGTCCCCCCATTTTAGGGGACCAAAGGTATTGGGACAAATTCACTTATGTGTATTAAAGTAGTTAAAAATGTTTAGTAATTGGTCCCATATTCCTAGCACTCAATGCTTACGTCAAGCTTGTGACTCTACAAGCTAAGAGGTTGTGAGTTCAAATCCTATGTGTGGTTGAGTCCCAAGTGTGCTAAGCAATGTTGAGGTCAATGAACATTTTTAATGTTATATTGTTTTTGTTTATCTCTGAGCTACAGTACCAGTCAAACGTTTGGACACACCTACTCATTCCAGGGTTTTTCTTTATTTTTACATTGTAGAAAAATAGTGAAGACATCAAAACTATTAAATAACACATATGGAATCAAGTAGTAACCAGAAACGTGTTAAACAAATCAAAATATATTTTATATTTGAAATTCTTCAAAGTAGCCACCCTTTGCCTTGTTGACAGCTTTGCACACTCTTGGCATTCTCTCAACCAGTTTCATGAGGTGGAATGAATTTCAATTAACAGGTGTACCCTGTTAAAAGTTAATTTGTAGAATTTCTTTCCTTCTTAATGCGTTTGAGCCAATCAGTTGTGTTGTGACAAGGTAGGGGTGGTATACAGAATATAGCCCTATTTGGTAAAAGACAAAGTCCATATTATGGCAAGAACAGCTCAAATAAGCAAAGAAAAATGACAGTCCATCATTACTTTAAGAAATGAAGGTCAGTCAATCCGGAAAATGTGAAGAACTTAAAAAGTTTCTGCAAGTGTAGTTGCAAAAACCATCAAGCACTATGATGAAACTGGCTCTCACGAGGACCGCCACAGGAAAAAAGACCCGGAGTTACATCTGTTGCAGAGGATAAGTGCATTATAGTTAACTGCACCTCAGATTGTAACCCAAATAAATGCTTCACAGAGTGAAGTAACAGACACATCTCAACATCAACTGTTCAGAGGAGACTCCGTGAATCAGGCCTTCATTCCTGAATTACTGCAAAGAAACCAGTACTAAAAGACACCAATAATAAGAAGAGACTTGCTTGGGCCAAGTAACACAAGCAATGTACATTAGACCGGTGTAAATCTGTCCATCGGTCTGATGAGTCCAAATTTGAGATTTTTGGTTCCAACCGCCATGTCTTTGTGAGACGCAGAGTAGGTGAACGGATCTCTGCATGTGTGGTTTCCACCGTGAAGTATGGAGGATGAGGTGTGATGGTGTGGGGGTGCTTTGCTGGTGACACTATTAGTGATTTATTTAGAATTCAGTCACACTTAACCAGCATGGCTACCACAGCAATCTGCAGCGATATACCATCCCACCTGGTTTGCGCTTAGTGGGACTATTATTTGTTTTTCAACAGGACAATGACCCAAAATACATCTTCAGGCTGTGTAAGGGCTATTTGACCAAGGATGGTTACTTTGAAGAATCTCAAATATAAAATATTTATTAAAATACACTTTTTTGGTTACTACATGATTCCATGTGTTATTTCATAGTTTTGATATCTTCACTGTTATTCTACAATGTAGAAAATATAAAAAATAAAGAAAAACCCTTGAATAAGTAGGTGTTTCCAAACTTTTGACTGGTACTGTATGTTCTATCGATTTCCGAGTAATTTCATGTGTATCTGAGCTATTGGCATTCAAGCAGACAGAAATTTGTCTGGTATTATTTAGCGTTGCAAAAAAGCTGCTCTCACTATACTGGAATTTAATAGGAATACGATTTTTACATTTTCGAAAACATCGATCATGCATGTCAGATTTCAATACTGGCTGATGTCATAACACGGGAGGTTGCCTTCTCTCAAATAAGCCACTGTTCATATTTTTGCTATGTTCCTATACCTACCTCGAGAAATGTGTAATTTAATAGAGGGTCCACCACATTTCTATCATTTGTCTGCCTCTTCAGTCCAGGTTGTATTGCATGGCCTTTGCGAAAGTCACACTCTTCTCTGCGCGGCACCACAATCTTCAGGTTGAACATGATGCGATTGTTGACTCCTAAATTGATAGTGCAGTTTGTTTAGGTTATTTTACAACTAACTAGCTCCTTCACATGCTGATATTAACTTTGGTATTATTGTGTGTAGCTGCTAGCTAGTCAACCAGGCCATAGAGATAGCATTGCATTGTGGGTTTTGTAGTTGACGTGCGCTGCAACAGATTTCAAAAATGTTTTTCACGTTGATACCAACTTTATTATAATGACAAAATTAAACATTTGTTCACAAAAAAACGTTGTTCTCACATGTTAGTGTTATTTAACACTGTAAAGCATATGAACTAGTGATTTTGGGTGGATTTTTCCTTTAAGTTCCATTCAATTCAGAAAGTAAACCAAAATCCAATTCCTAATTTTAAGATATTGAAAATAAATAAATACACATTTCTGTGTACTTCCTGAATACAGTTTGTTGTTGTATATTTACTCAGAAAAATACAGTTTAGCTGTAGAAATGCATTAAAAGTTGTTTTCACTATTTTCACCGCAACTCAGTAGCCGGTAACTTACTGTAAAATTACAGGATTTTTTAAACAGTTTGTTGCATAAGCACATCTAAAGTAGGCTAGGTTAGGTTATAAGTTTAAATGCAATTTCATTGGAGGCATGCCAAGTTAATTTTCAGGAAGGGCCCAAGTGTATTGCGATTGACAGTAAATATATAGCAATACACTAAAACAGTATCCTATTACTGTAGAAATTTATCGTATAATGACTGTAAAATTTACCACAAAATGAACAGCAATGGATAAGAATAGTTACATGTTATCATGTGTTTCATGTGAAAATGTGTTTTTGGAATGTGCAATTCAATGTGTTATTGCTGTTCAGCTAAATTATGTTCAACTAACAATTATGTTCAACTAACATTTCAACTAACTTATTCTAAAATTGATTAAATCGTTTTTTACCCTCATCAATCTGAACACAGTACCCCATAATGACAAAGCAAAAACAGGTTTTTAGACATTTTTGCAAATGTATAAAAAATGTAAAACTGAAGTATCACATTTCCATAAGTATTCAGACCCTATACTCAGTACTTTGTTGAAGCACCTTTGGCAGGGATTACAGCCTCGAGTCTTCTTGGGTATGACGCTAGAAGCATGGCACACCTGTATTTGGGGAGTTTCTCCCATTCTTCTCTGCAGATCCTCTCAAGCTCTGTCAGGTTGGATGTGGAGAGACGTTGCACAGCTATTTTCAGGTCTCTCCTGCGATGTCCGGCCTCAGAGACTTGTCCCGAAGCCACTCTTGCATTGTCTTGGCTGTGTGCTTAGGGTTGTTGTCCCGTTGGAAGGTGAATGTCCGCCCAAGTCTGAGGTCCTGAGCGCTCTGGAGCAGGTTTTCATCAAGGATCTCTCTCTACTTTGCTCCATTCATCTTTCCCTCAATCCTGACTAGTCTCCCAGTCCCTGCCACTGAAAAACATTCCCACAGCATGATAATGCCACCACCATGCTTCACCGTTGGGATGGTGCCAGGTTTCCTCCAGACGTGACGCTTGGCCTTCAGGCCAAATAGTTTTATCTTGGTTTCATCAGACCAGAGAATCTTATTTTTCATGGTCTGAGAGTCCTTTAGGTGCCTTTTGGCAAACTCCAAGCAGACTGTCATGTGCTTTTTACTGAGGAGTGTCTTCCGTCTGGCCACTCTACCATTAAAGGCCTGATTGTTGGAGTGCTGCAGAGATGGTTGTCCTTCTGGAACGTTCTACCATCTCCACAGAGGAACTCTCTCCCATGATTGCTCAGTTTGGCCGGGTGGACAGCTCCAGGAAGAGTCTTGGTGGTTCCAAACAACAATGATGGAGGCCACTGTGTTCTTGGGGACCTTCAATGCTGCAGACAATTTTTGGTACCCTTCCCTGGATCTGTGCTTCAACCCAATCCTGTCTCGGAGCTCTACAGACAATTCCTTCAACCTCATGGCTTGATTTTTGCTCTGACATGCACTGTCAACTGTGGCACCTTTATATAGACAGGTGTGTGCCTTTTCAAATCATGTCCAATCAATTGAATATACCACAGGTGGGCTCCAATCAAGTTGTAGGAACATCTCAAGGATGATCAATGGAAACAGGATGCACCTGAGCTCAATTTCGAGTATGTGGAAGAAGTCAAGGGGTCTGAATACTTTCTGCAAACTTGTGCAAGACGTGGAAATATCACGTGAAATCATGTGTTTTGTCCGTAAGAGTGGAACTAAAGAGGATTCTACCTGGAACCTAAAAGGGTTCTCCTATGGGGACAGCCTAAGGACCCTTTTGGAACCCTTTTCTCAAAGAGTGTAGCTGCATGTCCTGCTCTGAGTTGGTCACCTTTTGACCGTGGATTTAAATATTCTTTGTTGTAAGAATGTGCAGAATGTCCAGTACAGATCTGTACTGGTAATGAATGTAGCTTCTACTCACCTGTTCCCAAGACACATCAGTGCTTTAGGATCATGAAAGTGTCTGACAATACAGTTGTTGTTGTTGCTACTGCAGCTAAGCTACATTTAGCAGGTGAATTGCTCTGCCATGTGTGACATGGGACTGGAGTAAGTATTGCTAATTTAATGATGGTCTTAGCCAAGGATTTAGGCTTTACTGGTGTCATGTCATAATGTCACACTCCTCTGGAGCTCTCCTCTGGAGCACAAACCCTTAGGTCACTAGGGGTAGTTCAGGCTTAACAAAAGCAGAAGGCTGTTTACTTCTTGTAGGTTGTTTAATGCCGAAGATGCCTTTTACAGTGCTATTTAGAGTGTCCAACAGACATGAGAAGCCAGAACAGCTCACTAATTCAGTGGCAATCCTTAAAGGTGAATGATAAATGGAGGGATTTCTGTGCACATCAAGTCCCAGTAGCAGCACGACCCTAAGAAGGTATCCACGGGTGTACTGTTTATTTAGCATTACCAAGATGTATTGAAAGGGTGACATTATGATAGGTTTTAATGAAGACCAGGCTTCTGGTTTCTTCATACCACAGTCATCAGCAAGGGCTCCGAACCCAAAGCCAGATCCCTCAGAAATGTAATCAATGTAAATCCGATTGAGGCTGATTTATAGCAGGGGGAGTAGGTCTATGACAGTGGAATACTTAATAGGATTTATTGTGCCATTGGGACTGTATATCTTACATGGTGCTCATGCTCTGAAAAGCAGCTGCCAGTGTTTACAACACCACATTGAAGTTGATTAGTGGGCATTATGTATATTTCCTCGTGTTATATCTAGGTAACATTAAGTAAATGTTGTGTTACCTTAAAACACTGATTCAAAATGGAATCTACATGATGAATCAATTAAATTTGGCTTCTGGATTAAAATTAGTTGAATTCTGACTCATCAATGGTAATGATTGAATATTTTATTTGTGACTTACTGTAGCTATGTAGTTGGCATTATATTGTTATGAAGCACAGATGTTCATTACCAATGTTTAATCAGATTTATGCATATACTTATTCATTTTTTACCTTCTTCAATGCTATTTAATAATAGTTGAAAGCTCTTGGGAGTGTGAGTCAAGTGCCAGTGCTACCATTTGCTTCATTGCCCAAGAATGTGGTAGAACAGCAGAGGCCAATCCAGACAACAGTGTAGCCAGTTCAGT
Organism: Salvelinus fontinalis; assembly: GCF_029448725.1. Classification (NCBI taxonomy): domain Eukaryota; kingdom Metazoa; phylum Chordata; class Actinopteri; order Salmoniformes; family Salmonidae; genus Salvelinus; species Salvelinus fontinalis. The sequence goes on from NC_074683.1 coordinate 4,504,815, forward strand.
TAAAATAAGGGCACCTTGGTGTGAGATTCTACAGATTTACATGACCATGGTCAGTGTGGAGTTAGGTCCGTAAACTGACAAGACTAACAAACTTTAGGTACAGTTGAAGTGGGAAGTTTACATACACCTTAGCCAAATACATTTAAACTCAGTTTTTCACAATTCCTGACATTTAATCTTAGTAAAAAGCCCCTGTCTTAGGTCAGTTAGGATCACCACTTTATTTTAAGAATGTGAAATGTCAGAATAATAGTAGAGAGAATGATTTATTTCAGCTTTTATTTCTTTCATCACATTCCCAGTGGGTCAGAAGTTTATATACACTCAATTATAATTTGGTAGCATTGCCTTTAAATTGTTTAACTTAGGTCCAACATTTTGGGTAGCCTTCCACAAGCTTCCCACAATAAGTTGAGTGAATTTTGGCCCATTCCACCTGACAGAGCTGCTGTAACTGAGTCAGGTTGTAGGCCTCCTTGCTCACACACGCTGTTTCATTTCTGCCCACCAATTTTCTATGGGATTGAGGTCAGGGCTTTGTGATGGCCACTCCAATACCTTGACTTGTTGTCCTTAAGCCATTTTGCCACAATGTTGGAAGTATGCTTGGGGTCATTGTCCATTTGAAGAACCATTTGCGACCAAGCTTTAACTTCCTGACTAATGTCTTGAGATGTTGCTTCAATATATCTACATAATTTTCCTTTCTCATGATGCCATCTATTTTGTGAAGTACACCAGTCCCTCCTGCAGCAAAGGACCACCACATCATGATGCTACCACCCCCGTGCTTGTGATGGTGTTCTTCGGCTTGCAAGCCTCCCCCTTTTTCCTCCAAATATAACGATGGTCATTATGGCCAAACAGTTCTATTTTTGTTTCATCAGACCAGAGGACATTTCTCCAAAAAGACGATATTTGTCCCAATGTGCAGTTGCAAACTGTAGTCTGTTTTTTTTTATGGAGGTTTTGGAGCACTGGCTTCATCCTTGCTGAGCGGCCATTCAGGTTATGTCGATATAGTACTTGTTTTACTGTGGATATAGATACTTTGTACCTGCTTCCTCCAGCATCTTCACAAGGTCCTTTGCTGTTGTTCTGGGATTGATTTGCACTTTTCGCACAAAAGTACGTTCATCTCTAGGAGACAGAACGCGTCTCCTTTCTGATCAGTATGACGGCTGCGTGGTCCCATGGTGTTTATACTTGCGTACTATTGTTTGTACAGATGAACGTGGTACCTTCAGGTGTTTGGAAATTGCTTCCAAGGATGAACCAGACTTGTGGAGGTCTACACATTTTTTTCTGAGGTCTTGGCTGATTTCTTTTGATTTTACCATGAAGTCAAACAAAGATGCACTGAGATTGAAGGTAGGCCTTGAAACACATCCACAGACTCAAATGATGTCAATTGGACTATCAGAAGCTTCTAAAGCCATGACATAATTTTTGTGAATTTTCCAAGCTGTTTAAAGGCACAGTCAACTTAGTGTATGTAATCTTCTGACTCACTGGATTTGTGATAAAGTCAATTATAAGTGAAATAATCTCTCTGTATCAATTGTTGGAAAAATGACTTGTGTCATGCACAAAGTAGATGTTCTATCCGACTTGCCAAAACTATAGTTTCTTAACAAGAAATTAATGGAGTGGTTGAAAAACAAGTTTTAATGACTCCAACCTAAGTGTATGTCAACTTCAGACTTCAACTGTACATGTCATTTCAGGTCACTAACCACAGTCACGTGTTAGGTCCAAGGTGTCATAATATGCGACTGTGGTCGTTTGTTCCTGCTGTATCTAAGAGACTTTGGACTGACCCAATAACAACAGTGAAGCCAGTTTGACATTGTTTTCCCCGTTGTATGAAACCCTGCACCGCAGCCCCCTACTAAAGCCTGCAGTTCCCACTTTCTCTCCTTTTATGAGAGGTACAGTATGTCCTGTAACCTCTGGTCTTTGTTTAGGACAAAGTAACGGCAGTATGTGAAGCTTTCCATTGGGTTGTTAAAGGTTCAGACCAAGATCTAAGAGTCATTACAATGTCCACAGATATTCTGTTTCTGTAAGGTACATTATTTTGGCATACGTAATGTCCACCTCACCTAGATGTACCATGCATGCACACTAAATGTTGTCTCTTAAGTGGATGTCCAATGCCCTACGCATCATTGTATAGTTTCCGTATAGAGAGCTCTATTTTAACAAACCTAATGCAATGGTAAACCTTAGCACTGGCGATACCGCTACAGGTCCGGGGATGGCTTAATACTTAGATGTTTCTAAATATGAGTGTCACTGGATCCTCTCATCTCCCGTTCCATGATGGGCATATAACCCATCCATGTAGGCTTTTACGCACCTCCAAATCCAAAATAATAACAGGGGCTGGCTAAAATAATGTACAATAGCCTACAGAGATAAAAAGGGGATGTCCGCTCACTGTTTTGCTGCTCCCAAACTTGATATTTTAATTAAGCTTAGGGGATTAAGATTTATTTCAAAGTGATCTCACGAGCCTAACCCTTAATTGTGTTGACTACTTAGCAAATGCATTGGACAGGACAAAATCAAATTCCTTAATTGAGAGGAGAGGTTTTTAATCACATTAAACAAATTTTTGGGAAAAAAGTATCTGTTATTTTTATCGCTTTGGTGCAATTTTCACAAGTATGTGGTACATTTTCACAACTCTTAGTTAAAAACTCAATACAGATCTTCTAAAAGGCAGTTATTTCAGAACTCTAAGCACATTCTCAATTGACTAAATACAACACACAAAATCATACAGTCACTTTTACACCAAACTTAATCAGTTTCATTGCAATACATGTTCATATAATGTCCATTCACAATGCAATGATCACATTACTTTTGATATGATTATCTTCTCTTTTGTTAAAATACATTTGACTATTACGTAATCCGACTGCCCTTAATTCATGATCACCTAACCATTTGGTACACCTATAGATTTTACATAAGGAGGCCCTGAAGCCCAAGGCAAAAAAAATAAAACATAATTCCAAGAGTCTATCTCGCTTGAATGACTTAGTATCTCGTTTCAACGAAAGCATTTTTCTAAGTCGAGATACGAAATAGTTCATTGCGGTGACCGCATTACCGCCACACCGGCGATCACGAGTCATGGCGGCAGTCAAATTCAAAGGCTTCTCCAAGCTCTGATGCTGCTGATGGTCATCAGTAGTGATGGAATCTGGGTTCTGACTCCTGAACTTGGAATAGTGTTAATTATCAGGTATCCTATTGAAATATTGAGTGCTATGGTCTAGAGGGTCTACACCATAAGTTAATGATTGTCTGTAGGAGGAATGTATATGGTAGAGGCAATTAAGCTTGGAATGTACTGAGTGCAGGGAATACGATCATATGTTGGCAGGCACTGATAAGGGTGGAGAGCTGTGGATTAGTGAGGAGTGGGGTCGAGGTCAGGTCACATTAAGGGAGAAGGAACAGTTTGTTGCCTAGTAATAAAGATGCAATGTTTAGAGAGAAGGAGACTCCACCCAAATTGGGGTATATATATCTTTTGTCTGTTGCAGCCATATTGACCCAATGTGTGAATAAACTTGGTTTAAGCTTTACTGATCATCCGTGAGTTTTAATAGGTTCATTTAGAACCTAACAGTAGCCTACCAAAGTTGCTAACTGCCTTGTACTCAGGACTCTATTGTCACTCTGATCACCCTGACATCAATGCAAATGTGATCGAAAATCGAATCAAACACTTAATGAAAGCCCATGAGCTCATGTTGCAGAAACATTTCTATGGGCTATGCAGTTGCCTGCCTCTACTCAGCTTTCTATAGGCTATAGGCTAGGCATACTATATTTATTTCTCAACTTTCCTAATATTAAGCACATTGCTTTTCTTTACAACAGGAGTATTTCCTACCTGGCTGACATGAAAATGAACCACAGGAAAGGTGTCCTCCATTCGCTATTTCAGTGCATAGATGACATATTTTTTTCCACTGCCCCTGTTTCGCGACGGGTGCATGAAAATGGTCCATTCTAAATCAAATCTTACGCATATTGTCACGTCCTGACCTTAGTCCTGTTTTTGTGTCTCTATTTTAGTTTGGTCAGGGCGTGAGTTAGGGTGGGCAGTCTATGTTCTTTTTTCTAGGTTGTTGGTTTTCTATGTTTGGCCTGGTGTGGTTCCCAATCAGAGGCAGCTGTCTATCGTTGTCTCTGATTGGGAGCCATATTTAGGTAGCCTGTTTTCCATTGTGTGTTGTGGGTGATTGTTTCCTGTGTTAGTTTCACATTTCAGGACTGTTTCGGTTTTTGTTATCATGCACTTGTTTTATTTTTTTATTTTGTCGTGTTCAGTTTTATTAAACTATCATGGACACTTACCACGCTGCGTATTGGTCCGATCCTTCATACTCCTCATCTGAAGAGGAGGAAAATCGTTACACATATATTATTTAGTTTATGTAAAGACAAGATTAAATCAAGAATAGTGTGATGGGTGACAATATTAGCCTGTCACTTGTGAATTATATATACCACTTGTGAATGATGCCCAGCTTAAGGCATGAAACAGCACATGCTTTTTTGGGGCGACTTTTAAAAATCTTAGTTGCACCTGTCATGTAGCTTAGCCTATAGGCCTATATGTTTTGATACGGTTTGTATCACAACTAAAGTGGCCAAATAACTTCTTCAAGTTAAGCTCATTAATCAGCTTTACAATAGGTGTAGAGCCTAACTGGCATACATACGCAGCGTTTGAGTTTCAAGTTTGGGAAGATATTTATCACCATAAAAATGCACCTTTTATAATAAAAGCATTACATGCATAGTAGCATTTGTGGCCACTTGTGAGAATGGTGTTTTCCTGCTAATGGAACATTCGCGCTCATAGCCATTGCTGCGCTTATAATGTGAAGAAATAGCCTAATAGTTTATCAACATTTTAAGCTAAAGGTCGTCTTCTGTTGTCAGGCTCATTGCTTAAAACAGGTTTTTTGATGCAAGTGGTTGTATTAATTTGCGATCTATCGCATCCCACAACTGTCTCAGACTGTTTGTAATATTTGTATCTCGCACAGAATAGAATAAGTCAACTTTTGTACTAGGGGGATAGTAGATTGCTGTTCGTTAGGCCTACTCATCTTATTGGCTTACAAAAAGTGTTCTTCCAATATCTTCAATATGCGCCTCGGTGTTGGATAAGGACGCATGCAGTTTGTATCCCTGATGTGTCTGTCTTTATTTGTATCCTGTGAGAAAGACCCGATCAAGTGACGGAGAGCCATGTGAGTGAGAGGTGCTTTGGCTCGCAGCCGGTAGAAGGGAATTATAATTATTATATTCAGCCCAAGGGCGTTGGCTGCAATTGGCGGCAAAATGCATGGATTTTTTAGGGGTGCATTATGGCTACACAAAGGGGATGCAGCTGGGAAATTTGAGGTATTATCAAAAGCTTGTAAAAATGTGAATGAGAGACTGATGAAGTGTGTACAGCCTGCGCAAAAAACAAAGCAGAGCTTATGCCTTTTATGAGTTTTTTCAAATCATTATTAGAATCACATCATGCAGCCTTAGAATATATAAAATATTTAAACAACCTACTAAGCAAATGGGTGTACCTGTTTCTTTATTATCCGCTCAACACAGAATAGCCGCATGTGCGCACTCCCTCAAATCGTTTGGAGAAATATTATTTATGTTTTATTCAGCTATGTTCAGTTGTATTCTTCAAACTATAAAATAATGCAACAGAATTCTAAGCAAATCTTGTCTGCTAAACGAACTAGTGTAGCCCACAGCCATATGGCGTAACCAGATCAGGGCCTAACATAAGGACAACCCTGAGTACGCTATTCTGTTCTTCTGAAATAGACTAGACTTCATATCATGTTTCTTTAGACCTGTCTAAAATAAATAATTGATTTATTGTCATAGTGTAGGCTATATTACATGGACTTATTAGACTTTTAAAAATGTACACTACCATTCAAAAGTTTGGGGTCACTCAGAAATGTCCTTGTTTTCCATGAAAACATACATGAAATGAGTTGCAAAATGAATAGGAAATATAGTCAAGACGTTGACAAGGTTATAAATTATGATTTTTAATTGAAATAATAATTGTATCCTTCAAACTTTATTTTCATCAAAGAATCCTTAATTTACAGCAATTACAGCCTTGCAGACCTTTGGCATTCTAGTTGTCAATTTATGGAGGTAATCTGAAGCGATTTCACCCCATGCTTCTTGAAGCACCACCCACAAGTTGGATTGGCTTGATGAGCACTTCTTACGTACCATATGGTCAAGCTGCTCTCACAATAGCTCAATAGGATTGAGATCCGGTGAGTGTGCTGGCCACTCCATTACAGACATAATACCAGCTGACTGCTTCTTCCCTAAATAAATATTGCATAGTTTGGAGCTGTGCTTTGGGTCATTGTCCTATTGTAGGAGGAAATTGGCTCCAATTAAGCGCCGTCCACAGGGTATGGCATGGCGTTGCAAATGGAGTGATAGCTTTCCTTCTTCAAGATCCCTTTTACCCTGTACAAATCTCCCACTTTACCACCACCAAAGCACCCCCAGACCATCACATTGCCTGCATCATGCTTGACAGATGGCGTCAAGCACTCCTCCAGCATTTATTTTTATTTTTTCTGCATCTCATGAATGTTCTTGTTTGTGATCCGAACACCTCAAACTTTCCAATACTTTTTTCCCCAATCTTCCTCTGTCCAGTGTTATTTTGCCCATCTTAATCTTTTATTTTTATTGGCCAGTCTGAGATATGGCTTTTTCTTTGCAACTATGCCTAGAACGCCAGCATCCCGGAGTCGCCTCTTCACTGTTGATGTTGAGACTGGTGTTTTGCGGGTACTATTTAATGAAGCTGCCAGTTGAGGACTTGTAAGGCATCTGTTTCTCAAACTGTGCACCGAGGCCTCCCACTCATCTTTCTATTCTGGTTAGGGCGAGTTTGCGCTGTTCTGTGAAGGAAGTAGTACACAACATTGTACGAGATCTTCAGTTTCTTGGCAATTTCTTGCATGGAATAGCCTTCATTTCTCAGAACAAGAATAAACTGTCGAGTTTCAGAAGGAAGTCTTTGTTTCTGGCCATTTTGAACTTGTAATTGAACCCACAAATGCTGATGCTCCAGATACTCAACTAGTCTAAAGAAGGACAGTTGTATTGCTTCTTTAATCAGAACAACAGTTTCCAGCTGTGCTAACATAATTGTAAAATGGTTTTCTAATGATCAATTAGCCTTTTAAAATGATAAACTTGGATTAGCTAACATAACGTTCCGTTGGAACACAGGAGTGATGGTTGCTGATAATGGGCCTCTGTACGCCTATGTAGATATTCCATAAAAATCTGCCGTTTCCAGCTACAATAGTCATTTACAACATTAACAATGTCTACACTGTATTTCTGATCAATTTAATGTTATTTTAATGGACCAAAAATGTGCTTTTCTTTCAAAAACAAGGACATTTCTAAGTGACCCCAAACTTTTGAACGGTAGTGTAGATGTTCCAAAGGTCTGCATCGGTGGCTTGTAGGTTTTGCTTGGAATCCAGGAGATGCTAAATGTGTTTATGTTAATTACGGTCAATTACCGTGAGACCGGCAGTTATTTGCTTGACAATCACCGGCTGGCAAAATTTAATGACCGCCACAGTCCTTGTAGTTCAAGCAAGATACTAAGTCGTTTGTACCACTTATTATCTCGTTTGAATGACTTAACGAATTAGGCAAAATACCAATTATGCAGCTTGTCATACCATGTAATGGTTGCTGCAGCCATTCATTCACTGATCCATCCATTGATAGGAATATTCATTGACCGTTTTTGATAGCCTAAAGCAGGGCTGCTTTTGAATGCCAGAGCATGTAAGTAGGCGAGTGTGGAGCGAGGAGCAGAGCGTAAATCGAGCAGATTTAAAAAATGGTGTCGGCCTTCTTTCACGCTCAAATTTCGCTCTGGTACTGCTTATCCACCAGCTCTGTGCATGCTCTGCCTAGCATTTTTCATTTCCTTTATCACCATTCTTTTAATTAACCCTATTCAGTTGTTATTATTTAGCCTACTCCACCCACAGTAGCCTATATCGAGTTTATATTCTACTTTCTAAAATTAGGATATGTGGTTTCTATTTTGAAGGACTTCAAACGTATTAACGGGTCTTTTAGGTAGACAATACATAGGCTACTGTCAAATGTATTTTAGTTTTTCTTATTATAAATCTATTATAAATATATGTATTATTATAATTATTAAGGTTAAAATATAATGAATAAATTGTAAATAATAAAGGCCAGTATGAGCTTTTTTTCAAGTGCAAGTGATTTGCACACAGAAGCAAGCACCAACAAGTTTCACATGTGCATTGAGTGTTTGTAACGATGTGCACTGAGAGTCGGGAAGCAAGTTCAGGGAGTGAGTGTTTTAATAAGTAAACACAATATAAAATTTGGCAAAAGAAACACAAACAACACACAGACTTAACACTGAAACAGAAACAATAACACCTGGGGAAGGAGTCAAAGGGAGTGACATATATTTTTATTTATTTTATTTTTTATTTCACCTTTATTTAACCAGGTAGGCAAATTGAGAACACGTTCTCATTTACAATTGCGAACTTGCCAAGATAAAGCAAAGCAGTTCGACACATACAACAACACATAGTTACACATGGAGTAAAACAAACATACAGTCAATAATACAGTAAAAAATAAGTCTATATACAATATGAGCAAGTGAGGTGAGATAAGGGAGGTGAAGGCAAACAAAATATATATATAAATAAATAAAAATATAAAAAGGCCATGGTGGCGAAGTAAATACAATATAGCAAGTAAAAAATAAAAAAAAAGTAGAGATAGTAGAGATAGAAATAATGGGGTGCAAAGGAGCAAAATAAATAAATAAATACAGTAGGTAAAGAGGTAGTAGGGAATATAGGGAAGGTAATCGGGGAAGTGATCGATTCCAGGTGAGTCTGATAAGGTGCAGGTGCGTGTAACAATAGTGACAGGTGTGCGGAGAGGGAGAGCACATGACAGTGTGGGAAATGCGCTCTACAAATGACATTTTATCATTATTATAAAGACAGAAAAAAGCATGTATAAGCTTAATTACATAAGGGAATATTAGTGTGAATATACCCATACTATAAACAAGAGAAAGGACAATGGAATATATTTGAAATGCCTAAAATTGACAAATACATTGAGATGAAGCTACCCCTGTGGGGATGCAATTTCTCAAAAATGTATTACATTGAAGTAGGGACTGGCACAGAGTCCAGTAGGACAGTGTCACAAGGCTACATAGTAATAGGCCTACACTTCACTACTGCTGGAGGGAACACACAGCCATCCTTGATTGTGAGCTAGAATTAAATGTTAAATTAAATGTGTTTCACACAAGAGGTAAACAACGGTAGAATCAATGTAGGGAGGTAACATGATATCATATGGGAATTGCTTAGACTGCACTTACCGGTAGGACTAGTTATCTCACACACTCTGGCAGATAAGTAGCCTATGTGAGTGCTTTAACAGTAGCCTTGACGTACAGTTTAAGTATCCATAAATGAATGAACTTCGGAGATAATAGGCTGGTTAATGCTGCGAACAACATCCTTTTATTAGCCTACCAGAATCAACTACAAATAGAGGTTTGTGATAGGCCTTCCATTGAAAAGTTTAACTTGTTATATCCTACAGTTCACAATAACAGGAAAAGAATAGATGTAACCACTGAAAAAGTGAAGAGATAGTAATTTTTCATGATGACACTTTAATCATTGAAGTGTTGGCTAATGGTTTACTGAAACAGTAGGAAGCGATCCGATTATCCATATAATGACAACCTATTCATTTGATTTTAAGGTGAAGCCAGACCAGAGAATCTAGTTTCGCATGGTCCGAGAGTCTTTTAGGTGCCTTTTGGCAAACTCTAAGCAGGATGTCACGTGCCTTTTACTGAGGAGTGACCTATGTCTGGCCACTCTATCATAAAGGCCAGATTTGATGGAGTGCTGCAGAGATGGTTGTCCTTCTGGAACGTTCTACCATCTCCACAGAGGAACTCTCTCCGCCCATTGCTCAGTTTGGCCGGGCGGCCAGCTCTAGGAAGAGTCTTGGTGGTTTTAAACTTCTTCCATTTAACAATGATGGGGACCTTCAGTGCCTTCAAGGATGATCAATGGAAACAGGATGCACTTGAGCTCGAGTCTCATAGCAAAGGGTATTTAAGGTATTTCTGTTTTTTATGTTTATACATTTGCAAACATTTCTAAAAACCTTTTTTTGCTTCGTCATTTTGTGGTATTGTGTGTAGATTGCTGTGGATTTATATTTATTTAATCCATTTTAGAATGAGGCTGTACCGTAACAAAATGTGGAAAAAGTCAAACGGTCTGAATACTTTCCGAAGGCACTGTAAATACAAAAAAATGTGGACATCCCTTCAAATGAGTGGATTTGTCGATATCAGCCACACTCGTTGCTAACAGGTGTATAAAATCGAGCACACAGCCATGCAATCTCGATTGACAAACATTGGCAGTAGAATGGCCTTACTGAAGAGCTCAGGGACGTTTAACGTGGCACCGCCATAGGATCCCACTTCTCTAACAAGTCTGTTTGTCAAATTTCTGCCCTACTAGAGCTGGCCCGGTCAACTGTAAGTGCTGTTATTGTAAAGTGGAAACATCTAGGAGCAACAACGGCACAGAGCCGAAGTGGTAGGCCACACAAGCTCACGGAACGGGACCTCCGAGTGCTGAAGCATGTTGCGCGTAAAAAGTGTTTGTCCTCGGTTTAAACACTCACTACCGAGTTCCAACCTGCACAATAACTGTTTGTCAGGAGCTTCATTAAGTGGGTTTCCATGACCGATTAGCTGTACACAAGCCTAATATCACCATGTGCAATGCCAAGTGTCAGCTGGAGTAGTGTAAAGCTCGCCGCAGTTGGACTCTGGAGCGGTGGAAACACGTCGTCTGGAATGATGAATCATGCTTCACCATCTGACAGTCCGATGGACAAATCAGGGTTTGAAAGAAACAACGTTTAGCAGGCACTCGTTTGCCTCATGCCTATCTTGAGTATAGGTTCTCATCAAAATTGCAGTAACTATCATCATTGTTCATGCACCTAGGGAAAAACCTTTTGAAAAAAGATGTCTACGAACAAAATGAATGCACAATGAAAGGTTTAGAATGTAAGACTGGCTGTGTTACCAGTTTGGAGTTGTTTACTAAGAGTTTTGAAAATTCACCACATACTTGTGAAAATAGTACCAAAGCGATAAAAAAAACGAACACCAAGACCAGCTTTTGGCTGGTCTTAAATATCCCCTCCAGTGCTGACTGAAATTGGCACTTCGGCTCACGTTTTTAAGGACACACCTCAGATATTGCCACCCTTCCCACCTCAGCGCAAGCTTATGTAAGGCAGGTAAATTACCAATCCTGGCGTTAGGGTTTGAAAATAGAAGAGCTCTGGCTTTAACAGGTCAAAATTGCAAACGAGAATGCGTTTGACAATTGCGCTTGCTTAACGCAACCGGGAAATAGAGCCCAGAGTGTAGAATGTAAATAATCAACAAGCTGGTTCAATCATTGATTAACCCCATGGAATCCAAAGAGGGAGATAACTATGTCATTTTGCATGGTGGTACACTCAAATTAAGTAACAATTGAATTAAAATGCATTTAATGTCCCAATACACTTCAGAAAATCTCACATGATTAAGCCTACGATCATTATACTACCCACAAATGTATACATTTTAAGATCACTATTGCAATAGTTTCGTCCCCCAGTTAGCTCTATGTGGTAGCAATTATCGTGTGGACGAGGTTGCTATGGCATTACAATCTCTTCAAAAAGCACAGAATTGCCAATACTATCCTAGCACAGTGATTTTACACATGATTACTATTTCATTATTTGGATGCTAACTTACTCAACAAAACATTCTCACTTCTCACATTATTACAGGCCTCATTACTGCCTTTCTTAGAGAGAGAATACAGTATGGAAAGGATTTATACCAGCAGATGTAGGACCTTAATTTGAGCCAGGTTGCTACAGCAGGAAAATAATCCTGCAGCAACAGGAAATGTGAAGTATTATGTGGATTAAAATGAATTGACATTTTTTGTAGGGGAAAATCAAATCTTACATTTGTAAGTGGAAATTACAAACTTCAGAAGCCTTTTAAAACCTCAAATACACTACAAGTTTTAAATGTCCTGCAGTTCCCCTTCAACAAGGTGATCAAATTAAGATCCTACAGTTCAGTGTAAATGGGCTGAGTGAGACAGCTTGCCACAGAACATTGATGTTGTTATTTGACGAGAAAACCTTTTCTAAATATAGACGGCACGACGGCAGCTTCTTGAGGAAATGCAAACGTGTCGGAGGAGAAGGAACACTCATCAGTCACGATCAGGGAGTGAATCCTCAATGGGGATCCTGCTGTTGTTACTTCAGATGAGTGTGTTGCGCTCAGTTGCTCATCACAATGTATTTGCTTGGGCTGGCTGTGTCTGGTCTGAGGTCTCATTAAACGTAATAATCACCTCACTCTTATTCACCCAAGTCTTAAGATAAACAAGATGAACTCTCAATAGAGAAGGAGATTAGATTAGAGACATATGAGGCGGCGAAGCTCAAATGAACATAGATAATACGATATAGAGAGGAAGTTGTGACCCTTTGTTGTTTCTGAGAGACTACCCTTTCTAAACTAGAGCTGATTTAGCTCTGTTTACAAATATTATTTGATTTGATGGCTTTGGGCATCGGAGCCTTAAATGAATTACTGTTTCATGTGGCTGTGGACATTCTCTGTTTACCCACATCCCCAGCATTAGTTATGGATGCTTTTGGGTTCATTTAGGTTGATTTTAGGATATCATGTTGCTTTGTAATTGAATTGCCCCAAGGCAGGTACAGTATGAAACTTGTGAACCCTATGAGAAACTGTGAAAAGATTGTATGTAGATGTAATCAATGCCATTTAAAAAAGAAATAGATTATTGTGGACCCTACATGAATGACTGTATATCAGACCGTGTGTCTCCGTCCGTGTATATTGCTGTTTTCTGTGAAGATGGCTGTTATGGATTACTTCAGAAGATGCTCTCTTCATCAATGATGGCAAAACGCAGTTGAATATCAAGGTGTAGCTCAATGCTGATATCTAGTGGTCACTAACTTTCTTTCGCCATCTCATGTCCTGAACTAACCTGACCTGCAATACAAAATTCTGAAATAAGTTATATATCTGAGTTGTTTTCATCTCTTATAAAGAAATATATTAATCTAGCCTTTGTGTTTAATTAATTAGTCACATCAAAACATGTCTGAAAGTTGTATTTCATTTCTTTAATCAAATGCTTAGAAGACATTTATATTCATTGCATAGATTCCTTTCTCTGTATTTCCGTCTGCAGAGTCAGTATTATAGAGTCCACTAGAGGGAGACATTGACCACACGTTACAGTAACACAGATGATAATCTGCCAAACAAAATCTATACATTTTGTGTTTTCATTAGTAGAGCATTTGTCTCATCTCATTAAGAATTAACGACATCTTCAATTAAATGATGTGTCATCGGGAGAAGAGTTTTCCAATGAATATTGCTTGTCATAATTTAGAGCGGCCATTTTTATTTAAAAAAATGTTTGCTTTGTCTCTTTACTGAAATTATTTACCCTGACAATTTTTATAAGCTACTATATTTAAGCCTTTGTCTGGGGATAAATGTATCCATAACTGTTATAACCATCCTCCCTCAGCTAACATTTGTGCACTTGAGGGGTTAATTAGTTTGTTGTCTTCTTTTTTCTTAATCAGAAGTTATTATCCTGGGTGACCTAAATTATGATTTGGAAATACAGGCTTCAGACAATCTAAAAGACATCTAATGATCTAAACCTAACCCAGCTGGTGACTAAGACTACACAGCTCAACCCTAAAAGTCTTTCAAAGTCAACTCTAATTTATCTTATTTTAACAAATACACCACAACAATATATTTCTACTGGTGTCTTCGCCCAAGACATTAGTGACCATTGCCCAGTTGTTTGTGTTAGAGATGTGAGAATTCAAAAATCTAAACCTTGTGTCATCACTAAGAGGAACTTTAAAAACGTCAGTGAACAGGCTTGTTTACATGATCTTTATTTTAGTGACCTTGATTGTATTTCAGCTATTTCTGAACCGGATTTTGTAAGGATCGACGCTGGTAGAGATGAGAAGCAGGTACAGGGAGTGAACATTTAATAGCAACTGGCATGTAACAGGACAGCGTCTGGCCATGAACAAATAACAACATTAATGCTGACCCAGGGGAGTAGACAGTTATAGAGGGGGTAATCAACAAGGTAATGGAGTCCAGGTGAGTCCAATATTGCGCAGCTGCGCGTAATGATGGTGCCAGGTGTGCGTAATGAAGGGAAGCCTTGCTTCCTTGAGTGCCAGAGAGGGAGAGCGGGAGCAGGCGTGACAGATATAGCTTTGAGCATTTTTGTAGCTGTCTTCAATACTATTGTGGATAATCATGCTCCCTTCAAAAAATGAGGGGTTAAATGTAGATTGAATGCCTGGTACACTGGAATTATCAGAAGTCATTCATAAAAGAGATGATGCTTGGGTCAAGGGCAGGAACACAGGCTTAGGCTCAGACTGGCAAGCTTTTAAGCAACTGAGGAATCATTGTGTAAGACAAATCAGAAAAGTTACATCTGATTATTATGTAACCACTCTTTCGGATTGTATTGGGAACCCGGCTAAATTATGGAAAACTGTCAAATCCCCGAAGGGTTCTACTTCCTCCTCTGACACAACAAATGAATTCAGACACTGGCCTCATTATGGAAGAAAATGCCATCATTGATGCATTTAATCACCATTTTATTTCAGCAGGGTATCTCTTTGAATGAACTTCACAATAATACTGGTCTAGATGCTGATAAGGGAAAATTGCTGAATGATCAGAGAAATTAGAGTCAAAGCTTTTCTTTTAGACTATTTCTAGAAAAATAAGTCCTGTATGCTTTGCTAGCAATAGACAAGACATCCACAGGGGCGGACCAATTGGATCTTGTTCTGCTTATTGTGCAGCGCCTATCATCGTTGGCTCAGTAACCCACATTTTTATTTAACATTATCAGGAAATATTCCAAAATAATTAAAATCACCTCTTGTGCTGCCATTCCATTAGGCCGGGATAGTAGTGATCTTAATAACCTTTTCCCACTTGAGTTCCAAATATCTCTAATGGTCGTCCAAGCGTGAGTTTTTTTTATGCGCGTGATATCAGAATGCACTCACTGTTCCAAAATGTGATTGTTACGCAACAGGACAGTTAACCTGTGCTGCCCTCAAACCAAGGCACGCTGTCTGCTAATTATCTGTAGGCTATGTTTCAACTTGTCAATTTCAAATGATTTTCTAACAAGTTTTATTTTCTAACAACAGTTTGAATTGAGGTGTGTTCCGCCTCCTCATTAATTCACATAAGAAGTAGCACATTTCACTGTTGCGGACATTTATGTTTGAAGCTTTACTGAGCCGACAAACTTGTCTCTTCAAGGAGAGCCCAAGCACTTCCCCAGTGTTTCGCCAGATCAGGTATGATGACATTGCGCATCTCAAGTCAAAACAGGCCTTGCACAAACTTTTCCCCCTGGCACATTTTCTGGCTTGCGCTCACATTGTCTACATTGTTGTTTTCCTTACAAATAATAACGTTGGACATGTGTGCGTTCCCTTCAAAGTAAGTGCCTTATTTTCTGTATATCCTGTTGTCGTTTCTACTGTAGCATACTGTATGCATGTATGTATGTATGTATGTATGTATGTATGTATGTATGTATGTATGTATGTATGTATGTATGTATGTATGTATGGAGAATAATGTATTTACTGTTTTATTCACATGTTTTCAAGTATGTGGCGACAAATCATGCATTCCGATTCTTGGATAGATTGTAATGGACACATATGATGTGTGTAAAATACTTTTTTTGTAGGTTGTACTGATTATGATTAACTAATGCTCAGCTGTTTGCCAGATAAGTGTGGTGCCATGTTTGTTGACATCATACAATGCATTCTGGTTGTTACGTAAGCGTTTGTCAGACCAAAGGTGTTATAAAAATTGATAGTTCAAGCGACTGACTTATGTTGCTCTCAAGACAACTGGGAACTATGAAAAATATGAGATAAAATCATGACGTCAGTGATCTTCAGGTCGGAAAGTCGGAGCTCTAGAAGGTGGCCCGAGTTCTCGAGTTGGAATTCCGAATTTATTTCAGATTTCCCAGTTGTCTTGAACGCACTGAAGTCGGAGAGTTGCCAGTTGTTTTGAACGCGGCATCAGATTGTAACTATGGTACCTCAGGGTTGCCAGCTCAGACTCTTTCCAGGTGGTTTATTTTTATTTCGCTTATAAACTTCTCCTGTTTTTTCCCCCCATTTATTGATAAATACCCCATCATAGTAATAATTCCTGCATCATATCCCCCCATGATACCTTCCCCCATTTCTACCCCCCATGGACTTGAAAACTCACCACAAATTAAATGAACCCCCGCACAAGCCCCCCTAAAATCTTTTCATACCTGTTTTGCAATTTGATTAGGCTAGGCAGTGGACTTGTATTTGGGGTGATGATCTGTGAGGTGATAACATTTGACTTTGCGATTTTTTCCCGATCTGTCAAAAACGGTAAACAACTTGTCAAGTCAAGTGCTCCGGTTCTTGTATATACACTGTAACAAATACATCGAAAATTTCTAATATACTGAAAAGCGGCCAAACTAAGTTAATCTTTTTCAGGCAATGGTTACAGCCATCTGGGACTTTGACTTTATTTGTTTATTTGTTTATTTGCATCTTATAGCATTCTGGGAGTGGGGAGTTTTCGCTTGTCAAACATAAATAAACTTGGCTGTCATCATAAAGAATTTAGCAGCTATTAGCTTAGCTGACACGCATCTCTTTTCTAAACAATATAACATTTGATATCTTTCCTATGCAACTCAAAGCTACTGAGTTGCATAGAAAATATATCCCATGATTGATTAAAAGTCCATGTAAATAGGGCTACCTAAAATGCAGTTAGATAGTTTTCCAAATTTGTAAGCTTTTTTGTTGTTGTTGTACTTTTCTCCCCTGTTTTTCATGATATCCAATTGGTAGTTAAAGTCTTGTCCCATTGCTGCAACTCCCCTATGAACTCAGGAGAGGTGAAAGTCGAGAGCCATGCATCCTCCGAAACACGACCCTGCCAAGCCGCACTGCTATTTGACACAATGCTCGCGTAACCCGGAAGCTAGCTGCACCAATGTGTTGGAGGAAACACTGTCCAGCTGGCAACCGAAGTCAGCTTGCAGATTCCCTGCCAACCACAAGGAGTTTCTAGAGCACAATGGGACAAGGAAATCCCAGCCAGCCAAACCCTCCCCTAAATCATATGATGCTGGGCCAATTATGCACCGCCTCATGGGTCTCACAGTCACGGCCGGCTGTGATACAGCCTGGGATCAAACCCGGGTCTGTAGTGATGCCTCAAGCACGGCGGTGTAGTCCCGCTGTGCCACTCGGGGGGCCCTAAATTTGTTTGATTTAAACAAGTCTCTTTCCAGTCAGATCATAGATGAAGAGTAATTTTGAACTCCTGAGCCAAATGTTATTTGGGCTTGATAATGGGTTAATTCTAATGACATAAGACAATTGTGTAATAAAGAAATTCACTTGATTAAAATTCAAATAATGTTCTAGAAAAACAATGGCAAATACAAGAGTAAAACAAGCTAATATTCAACGGAAAACACTAAAATGTTTTATCTACCTTGGAGAAGTATTGTGTCCTCATGACTTATTAAAACTAGAGCTTAATCCCAAGAATGCGGTCGAAAGTTGAGGGTTATAGCTTAGATTTGTTGTGCAAAAACAGTGTGTGTCAAGGTTTATCCTCTACCTTACATCATACTGCAGTTTGTTGTTTTTAGGGCTGGGCGGCCTTTCTCAATAGCAAGGCTATGCTCACTGAGTCTGTACATAGTCAAAGATTTCCTTAATTTTGGGTCAGTCACAGTGGTCAGGTATTCTACCACTGTGTACTCTGTTTAGGGCCAAATAGCATTCTAGTTTGCTCTGTTTTTTTGTAAATTCTTTTCAATGTGTCAAGTAATTATCTTTTTGTTTTCTCGTGATTTGGTTTGGTCTAACTGTGATGCTGTCCTGGGGTTCTGTGGGGTCTGTTTTTGTTTTTGAACAAAGTCCCATGACCAGCTTGCATAGGGATCTCTCCTCCAGGTTAATTTCTCTGTAGGTGATGGCTTTGTTATGGAAGGTTTGGGAATTGCTTCCTTTTAGGTGGTTGTTGAATTCAATGGCTGTTTTCTGGATTTTGATAATTAGCGGGTATCCGCCTAATTCTGCTCTGCATGCATTATTTGGTGTTTTATGTTGTACACTGAGGATATTTTTGCAGAATCTGCATGCAGAGTCTCAATATGGTGTTTGTCCCATTTTGTGAATTATTCGCTGGTGAGTGGACCCCAGACCTCACAACCATAAAGGGCAATGGGTTCTATAACTGATTCAAGTACTTTTTGCCAGATCCTAATTGATATGTTCCTTTTGATTGCATAGAAGGCCCTTCTTGCCTTGTCTCTCAGATCATTCACAGCTTTGAGGAAGTTACCTGTGGTGCTGATGTTTATGCCGAGGTATGTGTAGTTTTTTGTGTGCTCTAGGGCAATGGTGTCTAGATGGAATTTGTATTTGTGGTCCTGGCAACTGGAACTTTTTTGGAACACCATTATTTTTGTCTTACTGAGATTTACTGTCAGGGCCCAGGTCTGACAGAATCTGTACAGAAGATATCTGTGCTACTGTAGGCCCTACTTGGTTAGGGACAGAAGTAGTAGATCATCAGCAAACAGTAGACATTTGACTTCAGATTCTAGTAGGGTGAGGCAGAGTGCTGCAGACTGTTCTTGTACCCTCGCCAATTTGTTGATATAAAAGTTGAAGAGGGTGGGGCTTAAGCTGCATCCCTGTCCCACCCCCTGGCCCTGTGGAAAGAAATGTGTTTTTTGCCAATTTTAACTGCACACTTGTTGTTTGTGTACATGGATTTTATAATGTTGTACGTTTTTCCCCCAAAACCACTTTCCATCCATTTGTATAGCAGACCCTCCAGTCAAATTGAGTCTCAAGCTTATTTTGAAATGAACAAAGCATGAGAAGACTTTGCCTTTGTTTTGGTTTGTTTCTTTGTCAATTAGGGTGTGCAAGGTGATTACGTGATCTGTTGTATGGTAATTGGTAAAAAGCCAATTTGACATTTGCTCAGTACATTGTTATCGCTGAGGATATGTACGAGTCTGCTGTTAATGATAATGCAGAGGATTTTCCCAAGGTTGCTGTTGACTCATAGTGTATTTCTGTATTGTTTGAGTGATTCACCATAGTGAAGGCATAGGCTCAGGTTTTCTGGGTCTCTCTGTTTTTGGTTGGATAGGTTTCTCAATTTCTTTCTTAGGTTTTTGCATTCTTCAACAAACCATTTGTCTTTGTTGTTCATTTTCATAGGTTGTCTGCTTGACATTTTTAGATTTGAAAGGGAAGCTGAGAGGTCAAATATAGTTTTAGATTTCCACACTATTTTCCTTCCATCTATAGCATTTATTAATATTATTAATTTCATTTGATTGAGCATAGCTCTGTTCAAGTAGAGTGTGATTTTGCTGTGATCTGATAGCGGTGTCAGTGGACTGCCTGTGAATGCTCTAAGAGACTCTGGGTTGAGGTCAGTGACAAAGTAGTCTACAGTACTACTGCCAAGAGATGAGCTATATATGTGTACCTACCATAGGAGTCCCCTCGAAGCCTACCATTGACTATGTACATACCCAGCATCTGACAAAGCTGCAGGAGTTGTGACCCCTTTTTGTTGGTTATGTTTTCGTAGTTGTGTCTAGGGGGGCATATGGGGGAGGGAATGCTGTCACCTCCAGGTAGGTGTTTGTCCCCCTGTTTTCTGAGGGTGTCGGGTTCTTTTCCAGTGCTGGAATTTAAGTCACCACAGACCAGTACATGTCCCTGAGCCTGGAAATTGTTGATCTCTCCCTCCAGGATGAAGAAGCTGTCATCATTAAAATATGGGGATTCTATTGGGGGGTTATAGGTAGCACACATGAGGTAATTTTTCTCTTTTGAGATAATGTCCTTATTAATGGTAATCGCTAGTTAGCTGGTTAACTAGCTATCTAATAAATGTACTGAGTCAAAGCAAATTTTGCTAGCTATACAGCCTGATAGCAGTGATGGTCTTGGCCTAAATCACTATGTTGTTTATGAAACAGTATCTTCTAAATCAAAGAGGAATAGGCAAATATGAATATGTTAGCTACATGAAGTAGCTAAGAGAACATTTAATGTAGCCAAAGATTATAGGGTCCCCTAGGAAACACTGATAAACACTTTGGTTCCAACCCGTCACAATAACTCCTCCCTGGAATTTTCATTTGTTGCCATGTCAAACAACACTGTATTCAAAGTGCCCACTATTATCTTCTAACTATAGAATTAGAATAATCCTTATTTTTCCATGATTCCAACATTTCACCCAAGTGTTTTGATCTAAATCTTATGTCAAATCGCAAAAGCAAATATTTGGTTAAAAATAAGGCCTAGATTTTGTTGCCCATATCATGCAGCTCTACGTAGCAGTGTGGAAATGATGTCAAATGACTGCAGGAAGTGCATGAAGTTATGAAAATGCAGAAAATAATTTTTGGTTGAAGTTTAATTGGACAGTATAAAAGAATCAGAATAGAGAGAGACCCATTGATATCACTTAGAGTGTATGTGTTGCCACCCAAGGTGGATCTTAGAGATCCTTATTATTCTCTATGTTTGGTTAGGTCAGGGTGTGACTCGGGTGGGAAAGTCTATGTTTTCTGTTTCTTTGTTTTCGGCCGAGTGTGGTTCCCAATCAGAGGCAGCTGTTTATCGTTGTCTCTGATTGGGGATCATATATAAGTTGTCATTTTCCTTTTGGGTTTTGTGGGATCTTGTTTTCTGTTTAGTTTCTTTGACTTACAGAACTGTGCGCTTCGTTTTGTGACTTTGTTATTTTGTTTGGTGTCATCAATAAGAAGACGATGTACGCCTACCAGGCTGCGCCTTGGTCTCCTTCTACAAACGAGAGCCGTAACACACGCACTACTCATAAAGCAAATGTTGAACTTTTATTATTAAAAAACATAAACACCGTCAAATACCGTCATACCGTCAAAAATGTGAAAAATACAGTGATATATTTTGGCCATAGCCATTTTTGTTTTAGTAAAAGCTGCCGAAGATGTCAGCATGTCAAAGTAATAACAAACATGTCCGTTCATCTTCTCCATAAGGAATAGTTACTCCACATTCTCAGGCAATAGAGACCTTTGGTTACCCTTTGGGAATATGCCTCATTGGCTAATGGAACAATTTTGTAAGATGTTGACTGGATTTCATTTAGATTGAATACATTTTTTATGCATGAGAACCAAGTGAATACAACCACAGCATATTGCAAAGTGTAATGCATGTTTAGCAGGGTCAAAGCGGTTTCCTTTGCATAGCACATCATTTGTTTAGGCGACCTATATAGGCTACTGTAGGATAGTACATCACATCTGGTGTGTACATTTATCTGCATGTGCCTCACATCTGGTCTGGGACACAGCTGTGCTCATACTGCAACAGCATGTTTTATTACAGGACAGCCACATTCCTCCCATCAAAACTTCCTCTCACCAAATATCTGCGTTGACAATTATTTACGCGAATAGATTTCACTGACAACACATTGATAGTGGAATTTAAATAAATGATTGAATGATGTTGAGGTATGGTCTCTAGTATAAATATTTTTTTTATCACAGTGGGACAATTTGATCCATTTTGATTAGAAAATATGTATGGTGAAGAATGGCATGCTTCAGATGCATTTAAACATTAATGTATGACTATTTTCTGTGAATTTTGACAGTGTTTATTACTGCCTCATTAACCGCTGAGTTGTTAAACTTTCAGAGCGAGAGAGTGAGATAAAAAGAGAGAGATAGAGCTCCTCTAGCTGCCCCCATAATCATCATCAGGCTTCCTTATGATTCATTATTCAAGGACCTCAGCTTCACCACAGGAGACACGCAATTGAGAGTTGAACAAAAATGTATCTAAAAGTAAAACTAAGGGCAAACGAAGCAAACTCTTCTGAAATGTAACTCCACAAACTTTGCTCTGTGTTGCGGGCTGCTCTCTGTATTCTGATCATGGGGGACCTCCTACCCTTCGACAGGCACATCTCCTTGTGAGTATTGTGCGGTCCTTATCTTCTAAGCAGCATCAGCGTTGTAGTAGCCTATTTGTTGAATTCGCCACACTTTGTGTTGGCTATGTTCAGCCAAGACATTGATAACTTTCTGATTCTGTGTAGAAAATGGTGGTTTAAATAAGTTGTTGAGAATAACTGAATTTTGGAATAATTAACTGCAATGGTAGGTGCCTGCAAATCATGTTAAAAAGTAAAGTTGCTCACATGGAATGTCATTACTTCAGTGTTATGTCCTTGAAATCATCACAAATAAAATGGCATGGGATCCCATCGATCCATTGTTTGTTTTATTGGTGGTCCACCCTTTAATGGTAGGCTACATGCCCGTTTTACAGTGTAGCTTTAAAGTGAAATCTCATCAAATCCATTACTGCTCAGGAATGAACAGGTAGGCAATAGCCACACTGTGAAGGGGTTAGTGTGAATTTGACAGTAGCTTACAGGGAGCTTGGTGACAAGTAAAATGTATTTCATATTACAGTACACTTACTGCAATATAAATACGATTTCAAAGCAAGTACTGTGTATGACACAGTATAATACTGTACAATTTAAATCAAATCAAATTGTATTTGTCACATGCGCCGAATTCAACTTTGAAATGCTTACTTACAAGCCCTTGACCAGCAATGCAGTTTTAAGAAAAATAAGAGTTAAGAAATAATTTACTAAATAAACTAAAGTAAAAAAATTAACTAAAGACAAAAAAGGAGCAATAAAATAACAATAATGAGGCTACAGGAGGTACCGATACTGAGTCAATGTGCAGGGGTACAAGTTAGTTGAGGTAATATGTACTGTATATAATATATGATATTGTGCTTAAAAGCAGGAAGTACTGTATGAAGTATGATAAAATGTCCTAGAATCAACTTCTGAAATCAAGTCATACACATTGTGTTTCACATCATTATTCAAAAAACATTTGTTGTGAAGTGCAATAATAGTAGTCATTGAAGGCTATTTTGTTTTTGTTGACAATGTCTATAGAACGTCCTAAGGTATTGTTTTTTTTTAATTTTCCCAAAATAAATGTCAATGCAGTTAGAAACTGCCATTACTAATGGTCATTTGTAATCTATTTACAAACTACGAATAACCAATTATGGGTGTCTTTCCCCTCATTCTAGATACAATAAATGGTTGCTGTGTGTGCAGGTTGTGAACTTCCCAGACATCAGAAAGTCAATGAATAATCAACAACCCCAACTTCACCTCGGCATGCAGTCATGAATATTGATTAGCATGCAGAATCCTGAATGGTTCAGATCGGAGAGATGACTGGCTCTCTTCCACTTTTTTCGGTAATGCTGTGCTTGTAGAGGTTTTGGAAAATGTGCACCTGCGTTTGTTTTAGGTATTTGTTCCTAAAATTAGTCTAGTCCCAGTTTGAAGTTTTTGTGGAGAACACAACTCGTAAAATGCTCCATTGAAGGCTTCCTGAACAGAGAGGAATATTCATCACCTATCGGATCTAGTTCAAATGTGGTTGATGGATGTATTCTGGGTGCTCAATCTCACTATTTTGTGTTTACCTTGCTCATTGTACTCCACTGAATGATATCTTAGGTTTTCTCTTTAAAAATGTTTCATCACATTGGTAAGGAACCACTGAATGACATGTGCCTTGTGTAAACGCTTTCATTTAGGCTACAGTATTACAGTATACAATAAAGTTATATTTTATCTAACTGAATGCAAATTCATACTATTTTAGGTTATAAAGTCACGCACATGTGCCCCAATCTATACTATAACAAAAATATAAACGCAACATGTAACAATTTCAAAGACTTTACTGAGTTACAGTTCATATAAGAAAATCAGTCAATTTCTGAAAAGGTCCCAAGAACTGGGACCTTTTCAGCTTCCAGGAATTGTGTACAGATCCTTGCGACATGGGTCCGTGCATCATCATTCTGAAACATGAGGTGATGGCGGTGGATGAATGGCACTACAATGGGCCTCAGGATTGCGTTACGGTATCTCTGCGTATTCAAATTGTCATTGATAAAATGCAGTTGTGTTCATTGTTCGTAGCTTATGCCTGCCCATACCATAACCCCACTACCACCATGGGGCACTCTGCTCACCATGTTGACATCAGGAAACGACTTGCCACACAATGCCATAAACGCTGTCTGCCATCTGCCCGGTACAGTTAAAACCGGGATTCATCCGTGAAGGGCACACTTCTCCAGCATGCCAGTGGTCATCAAAGTTGAGCATTTGCCCACTGAAGTTAATTACGACACCGAACTGCAGTCAGGTCAAGACCCTGGTGAAGACTACGATCGCGCAAATGAGCTTTCCTGAGATGGTTTCTGAAAGTTTGTGCAGAAATTATTTGGGTGTGGAAACCCACAGTTTCATCAGGTGGCTGGTCTCAGACGTTCCTGCAAGTGAAGAAATCTGATGTGAAGGTCCTAGGCTGGCGTGGTTACACGTGGTCTGCAGTTGTGAGACCGGTTGGACGTACTGCCAAATTCTCTAAAATGATGTTGAAGCGGCTTATGGTAGAGAAATGGACATTCAATTCTCTGGCAACAGCTGTGGAGAACATTCCTGCAGTTAGCATGCCAATTGCACGCTCCCTCAAAACTTTACATCTGTGGCATTGTGTTGTGTGACAAAACTGTACATTTTAGAGTGACCTTTTATTGTCCCCAGCAAAAGGTGCACCTGTGTAATGATCATGCTGTTTAATCAGCTTCTTGATATGCCAGACTTGTCAAGTGGATGAATTATCTTGGCAAAAGAGAAATGCTCACTAACAGGGGTATAAACAAAATTGTGGACAAAATTTGTGAGAAATAAGGTATTTGTGCATATGGAACATTTCTGGGATCTTTTCGACTATTAGAGTTTAACTAACAAAACTGTAAGTGAAAAGAGTAAGCATCTCTTGTTATAACAATTTTTTAAATATTTTTTTTAATTGCATTGGGAGGTAACCACTGAAAGACATGTGTGAACTCTTTCATATAGGCTACAGTATTACAGTTTACAATAAAGTACTATTTCCTCTAATTGAATTGAAATGATTAACTATCAAAGCGGTTAGTAACAAGACTAAGTTTCCCTGCTCCCACATGTGGAGGTGTATGGCTATGTGTCTCATATGTCTATGTGTCAGCTTGGGTAATGTTCTGCCATCCTCTGATTAGTGCTTTGGCAGCAGGGTAGCACCTCTCACCTGTAATTTGATTTTTTTTTAAACACCACACAGAGTTGCCTAATATTTTCACATACCATGTTTAAGATGAGATTTTGACCTCGGGATAGTGTGACAGCGACATCCACATTTAATGACACATTCAATATTTTCAAATACCAGGTGCTCCTTTTAGTGTGCGAGAGTGACACTAAGAGTGACATTTTCATATTATGTTTTTCAAGCCAAACTTTTCAGGATGATCCATTTCATTGAATGATTTTTTTTCCCACTGTGGTGTGTTTTCCTAACATCATAATGCTTGAAATTATATTAGACATGTAACTTTTTATAATACATTGCTGAAAATTATATGATCTGTTTACAGAATATACTGTTTTAAAATATATCAATATATCAATTTAATCAAATGTATTTATAAAGCAATTTTTACATCAGCAGATGTCACAAAAAACTCCCTAGAAAGGCAGGAACCTAGGAAGAAACCTAGAGAGGAACCAGGCTCTGAGGGGTGGCCAGTCCTCTTCGGGCTGTGCTGGGTAGAGATTATAAGAATACATGGTCATTTATGGCCAGATTGTTCTTCAAAATGTTCATAGATGACCAGCAGAGTCAAATAATAATTACACTGGTTGTAGAGGGTGTAACAGGTCAGTACGTCTGGAGTAAATGTCAGTTGGCTTGGTTGAGACAGCAGGTGCGGTAGAGAGAGTCGGAAAGAGCAGGTCCAGGACAAGGTAGCACGTCCGGTGAACACATCAGGATTCCCTAGCCGCAGGCAGAACAGTTGAAACGACCAGGTGGACTGGGGACAGCCAGGAGTCATCAGGTCAAGTAGTCCTGAGGCATGATCCTAGGGCACAGGTCCTCCGGGAAGGGAAAGGGGGAGATAATTAGAGGGAGCATACTTAAATTCACACAGGACACCAGATAAGACAGAAGAATTACACCAGATATAACAGACCCTAGCCCCCCGGCACATAGACTATTGCAGCATAGATACTGGAGGCTGAGACAAGCGTGGGCCAGGAGACACTGTGGCCCGTCCGACAATACCCCAGAACAGGGCCAACCAGGCAAGATATAACCCCACTCACTTTGCCAAGCACAGCCCCCACACCACTAGAGGGATATCAACAGATATCTTAGGCTATACTCCCCTCAGACAAGGCTGAGTATAGCCCATGAAGATCTACTCCACCGCATGCCCTCATATCTCTGCACTCACCCATAATATCCGGGTAGCTTTCTTTTGCAGCAAGTCAACACACACACACATGGTCATAGTAAACATTAAATTTAAAATACTTTTTTTACACTAAACATTTTTACAAGAGATGGTTTATGAGTGCTGGGGTTATGTCTTAGTCCAGTCCACCATGTCGGTATAGTTTTCAATATGAGGACCGTGCCCCTCTGTGTTTGAGAAGGACTGTGGGAACCTAGCATGTACAGAGATCTGATAGGGGAGAAATTAGTTAGAAAGCCTCCCCTCCCATGTACAGTACTCACTCTATAGGAATGTCTGAACAGATTGAGCAGATGCGAGCTGTCATTAAAACTATTCTGAATAAGATACGACTTTGTATTATACACAATTACAGTGTATGATAAATGTGTACACATATCTGCATGTTCCCTCAGTTTTATACTCAGCAAATTCCCCAGTTTTAAATTAACACAAAGTGTGGACCCGTATAGACACTGAACAGTGTTGAATTAACACTGCTCAGTGTAAAGGTTTATTTTCATATTTCCTAGAGTGCCTTGCCTTTCAAGTGAATTGTAGAGTTATCACCAAAGACTGAATTTGTTAGTGACAGAGACATGCTTGTTGCATTCATCCAGTTTCAGTCCTACCGTGAGAGCGTTGGTTTTCCAACCCCACTAAGTGCCAAGTTTCTGGTCAAGTTGCAGCAGTATGTAGGAGGGAGATTCTAAGGTGTGCCGGAGGGTGTGTAGTTTCGGGGGGGAGAAGTGGTGTGTTTCAATTGTGGGAGTAGCCTTGTTGCTGGGGATCAGAAATGTCCTATCCGAGTGAGACAGATTGAATTGTCTAGGGTGGGGGCAGTGCAGAAAGTGTCATGCTGAGGCAGTGAAGAAAGTAGAGGATGAGGAGGATCCCTGTGAGTAGTAGGCCAGTGCAGATTGACCCAAATGGTTTGTGCTTTAGTAAGGTTGGCTTCTTGGCGTTTATTACTATGATCATTAATTGTACCACACAGATGGAAAGGAAATCCCAGAAGATTGAATTGGTAGTAGCAGCAGATATGTTTTGGTGTATCAGAGATATTAGTGCAGAAAAACAGCAGGGGGTTTTGATAGAAGGGGTTCCACCCTCCCAGGTGGATGGCCTGGTGTAGAACCTGTTGGGGCCAAAGTAGGGGGAAAGGGTGGTGGGGAGTGCTGGGGATATAGGATTAGATGGCGGTGCAATTTCCTTTTTTTTTTTGTGAACAAATGTGCAATGCACTTTCCAAACTGTGAAAGGTCCCAATACACAACAAAGCGTCTAGTCTGCTGTAAAACCACATGAACAAGAAGAAGATTTGATGAAAAGATCTGAGGTGAATGGTCAAAAGAACAATTAGTAGAAAAAAATATCAGAATGCCTGTGTAAATACATTCATTGAGATATGACTCAGCGGGTCAGATCATCAGACTGGAGGCTTGGCTTGGTAGGAGCGTGGCTTTCAGGAAGTCATTT
The DNA here is from genome assembly GCF_029448725.1 of Salvelinus fontinalis. NCBI lineage: Eukaryota > Metazoa > Chordata > Actinopteri > Salmoniformes > Salmonidae > Salvelinus > Salvelinus fontinalis. The sequence continues at coordinate 4,533,138 of NC_074683.1, forward strand.
TTGGTCACCCATGAGAGTAAATGTAATTCCAGTTAATCTGTTCTGTTGAATTGTTGTCACATATTAAGCTTGACAAATTACACTTTTGTAGCTTTCATTATGCTCACAGAAGTGTATGAGTTCTATGCAAACACCTCTGCAAATCCCAGTGCGATATCCCCAGTGGGATAGTAACCCTTTGTTGCATTATGTAAATAATAATGTTAATATTTTTGTATGTTTTGTGCAATATTGAAGCCAAATGTAACATTGCAGTGCACATACTTAACATGATAATCAGCCATGCCTCCTGAAAAGAACCTATGGATTACATTAACGAAGACCCAGCTGCTTGGTCAACCCATCATGAAAGTGAATGAAAACACAACTGATGGTTAAATTAACGCACGCTTGGGTAATCTGAACAACACAACATGTTGGGTTATTCACTGAACCTGTCAAAATATACTGGTTTGCAAAGTGATGTGTAATTTCTATTGAAATCCAGCAGAGAGGGGATATCCAACCTTCTGCATTTTTTGTGTCCATGTATGCCGATGACTCAAGTTTTATATTAAGTCCGCAAGCTAGATCCCTGCAATGTCTCATTGAAGATCTAGATAACTTTTCTGGACTCTGGACTAAAACCTAATTATGATAAGTGTATAACATTACGTATTGGATCTTTAAAAAATACAACTTTTACATTACCCTGCAGTTTACCTATAAAATGGGCTGACTGTGAAGTAGACATACTTGGTATTGTAACGGCTTTCCTCCTCCTCTTCATCCGAAGAGGAGGAGCAGGGATTGAACCAAAATGCAGCGTTGTAGTTCGACATATTATTTATTTACAACAAACAGACGAAGACGAAAAACTCTTGAACAAAAATACAAAACAATAAACGACGTAGACAGACCTGGACGACGAACTTACATGAAACACGAAGAACGCATGAACAGGAAAACTGACTACATAAAACGAACAAACAAACAAAACCGAAAACAGTCCCGTGTGGCGTAATATACACAGACACTGACACAGGAGACAACCACCCACAACAAACAATGTGAAACAACCTACCTTAATATGGCTCTCAATCAGAGGAAACGTAAACTACCTGCCTCTAATTGAGAACCATATCAGGTAACCCATTAACCAACATAGATACACATAACATAGAATGCCCACCCCAACTCACGCCCTGACCGACTACACACATACAAAACAACAGAAAACAGGTCAGGAACGTGACAGGTATTCATATCACAAAATATATCAAAGAGCTCTCCACAATGAATTTCAATAGCAAATAGACAAGATCCTGCAACCATGGAGAGGTAAATACCTGTCTATTTATGAAAAAATTGCACTGATTAACTCCTTAGCCATATCTCAGTTTACACACTTACTTATTTTGCTTTATCTGGGATGCTAAACCAGACAATATAAAGCGTGCCTATCTATATAATGGGTGGGTTGAGATGATTAAATATAAAAGCACTAAACCTCTCTCTTAAAGCTTCATTTATCCAAAAGGTTTACTTGAACCCTAAATGGTTCTCAAGTAGATTACTATTAAAAGCTCATCCATTGTTTAAAAATTGCCTTTTTGCCTTTGTGCAGATTGCCATGTCTCATTTTCAATTAATTGAAAATTAAACTTTTTTTCAATGTATCTTTCTTTTTCAAACAAGCATTGCAGAGCTGGCTACAATTTCAATTTTAGCCCCCTGAAAAGATAGAACAAATATTACAACAAATAGTATGGCTGACCTCAAATGTGCTAGTTGATAAGACCTGTATTTATTAAAAATATGTTTGAAAAGGGTATTATGTTTTTAAATTATATTGTAAATTGAAATGGTAGACGTATGTCTTTCATGGAGTTATCAGAATTGTATGGGAAGGTCTGCTCAATCCAAGACTACAACCAATTGATTACAGCATTACCCCAAAAATGGACGAGGCAGGTGGCAACAGAAGGAGGTAGGGAACTGGTCTGTCTGCCCAATATAAAGGATAAAAACTGTCAGGGGAATAAAAATAGCATAAATAGGAAAGTATACCAGTTTCATTTGAGGACCAGGATGTTGACAGCTGTGCCATACAGATTGCAAAATGGTTGGGAAGAGATTTTCGATGTTCCGATTCCATGGTACAGGGTGTATGAGTTGATATATAAAATAACGCAAGATTCAAGACTTTGTGCTTTTCGCTAAAGTTATTCTTGCCACCAACAAAATGTTGAATATTTAGGGCATACAATCATCGCAGCTCTGCAGGTTTTGTTGTGAGGATACAGAATCAATAGACCATTTTTTGGGGTATTGTCCTCAGGTAGCCAGTTTCTGGTCTCAGGTTCAGGAATGGCTGAAAATGCATAACATTGATCTGAAATTTACTCTAGAAATAGTAATGTTGGGAGATCTGGAGAGACCAGGTCAGTCAATTACTAATATACTAATACTCTTAGTAAAAGTATTTATCTTCAACTCGCAATCTGTGGATTCTATTCGATTAGATAGATTCAAAATTTATATTAAACATCACAGCATAGTTGAAAGATACTGTATATGGTGCGTAGAAATCCGAAGAGGGTGGCCAGCAGAGATAGGTGGAAGCTGAGGGTTGGGATGTGGAATTGGAGACAAGTGGGAGTGGAGTTGCTGGGCGGAGGATAGAATGATGGTCAAAGATAAAAGAAAAAAGAAATAAAGTAATAATAAAACATAACAAAAAGTACATTTGAATGACACCAGTGTTGTTACAGCTAATTCTTGTTTGCCTGAGGCTGATTCCCCGTAGGCTTTGTACACATGCATATACACACACTCTCACTCATCGGACACACACACACATACACACATGTAAATAGTGCCATACATGCACTCAAACATATTCAGTTGGCCTCTCTGTTATGATTTCTGTTGTCCTTCATGTCTTGTTTTTTGCATTGTTCTATTCTCTTTTTCTTCTTTTGTTCATTTTGATGGTTGTTGGTGCATTGGGGAGGACGGGGGTCTTGGGGTTGGGGAATGGAATGGAATTATTATATTTTTCTTGGGGGGAGGAGGGTATTGTGGGGGGGTCTCAGGTGGTTGAAGTGCAGCTCTTGGGGAACTGTGGAGGGGATCTTGGAGGGCTAAGTAGCCTGGCGGTTGGGAGCTTGGGCCGGTGGCTGATGGGTCGCCGATTCGGGTCCCCGTTTTTGACCTTGTGGGAGATCTGTCGACATGCTCTTGAGCAGGGCGTTGACCCTGGTTGCTTCTGTGGGTCGCTCTGGATGGGAGTCTGTTAGAATACTAATGTGATGTAATTGTTGAGTGGCTTCAATGCAAGTAGATTGTATGTTTTAAATATTCAATAAGAAAAAATAAGAAAATAATCAATAAAAATAAACACTCACTAACAAATACAGTCATGGGTGGTAACTCTACAATTCACTCGAAAGGCAAGGCACCCTGGAAAATAAGGCTTTACACCAAGCAGTGTGTTAATTTAACACTGTTCCAGTGTCTATACAGGTCCACACTTTCATTGTTAATTTCAAACTGTCAGTGTTGATTTAACACTGGAGAATTTGGTGTGTGGTTTCTCAGTGTATGTAACTTTTTTAAACGTATTGTACGGTATCAGGTAATGGTGATAACTTCTCATTAAAACCTAGTCCACTTACCTTCTCATCTTAATTAGAGTCGGTTGTAAACAAATACCCTGTAATGTTATTTTGTGGACAGATGCTGCAGCCTGTCAAACTCATTCCACGGAGGGCAGAGTGTCTTTAGTTTTTCGTTTTTTCCTTTCAACGAAGATCTATACAACCAGATGAGGGGAGTTCCTTACTAATTAGTGATCTTAATTAATCAACAAGGGGGAACGAAAACCTGCATATACTCGGCCATCAGTGGAATGAGTTGGACAAGTACTGTAAAGATACATAAAACTGCAGGGGTGAAAGCAAACAATGTGGTTGCGAAGTTACCAACCAGCCATTTCAAAATATATCTTGGAAAGGGTTACAGACTGCTCTACTTTAGAATCTCACTGTATCCCACCCTGGAATAACACCTGCTCATACCTCAACTATTATCACAATCAATTCAATAGGGACATCAATTAGTAGGAAGTTATAAGGAGTATTAGGCAGCTTTGTAGACTTTGACCTATTCCCCAATTTTTACTTTGATTTGGACAAATAATAGAATAGTTAAAAATGTGACCTTCTTTTCGCACCTCTCGTCCAGTTTCAGCAAAACTGTTGACAATCTGCACAGTATTTTTCATGTCTATCCACACAGGAAACTGTAATGTTGGTTAATCGGATTGTTTGGTCAGATTTATCGTCCCATTTACACTGTTATCAATCCCACATTGAGCAAGTGTGTGATAAAGTGCTGTGATGTATTACTGGGTGTTAATGCCTCCCAGCTGTGGAGGGCATCAGCCGTGTGTGTGTGTGTGTGTGTGTGTGTGTGTGTGTGTGTGTGTGTGTTTGGCCTTTATTGGTTGGCATGCAGGGCAGGGAGATTAAACACATTCTCTGGCTACAGCAGAGATCTTGGCTCCAGTGGACAGAACATGGAGAGAATTGCAACAGAGCCAGTCTTTTGTTTGTTGATGAGGGAAGGACGTACACAGTGTCAGTCCCCTGTCTGACTGTTATAGGTTAGGACTGGGGAAAATTACTCAATGATCCAATACCTTACGAAGGGAGGAACCTTCGCAATGTGCTCGCTGAGGTAGCCCTTATGGAAAAACCACATGCATTTCACATGTGGAGTTAATGTGATAACGTTTCAACATGTAAAAGCAACATGTGAGAACATGAAACTACACAAGAAAATATTTGAGCACATTAAAAAAAAATGTAACAACATCGTGAAACTACATGTAACAATTTTTTTTATATGTATACCTGCAAATTTGATTTTCACATGTGAATGTTGATCACATCTGAAAATGCAATTCCACATGTGAGCATTAGGTTCTAGTACTCCTTGTATAGAGTATACTGTCGCTCCATTCTTGTGTATTTTATTTCTCTTGTGTTATATTTTATTATTGATTTTATTATTGATTTTATTGTTGATCAGGCTGTTGATTGTGGCCTGTGGAATGTTGTCCCACTCCTCTTAAATGGCTATGCTAAGTTGCTGGATATTGGCGGGAACTGGAACAGGCTGTCATACACGTGGACTAAGAGCATCCCAAACATGCTCAATGGGTGACATGTCTGGTGAGTATGCAGGCCATGGAAGAACTGAAACATTTTCAGATTCCAGGAAATGCGTACAGATCCTTGCGACACGGGCCCTTGCATTATCATGCTGTAACATGAGGTGATGGCAGTGGATGAATGGCACGACAATGGACCTTAGTATGTCGTTACAGTATCACTGTGCATTCAAATTGCCATCGATAAAATGCAATTTTGTTCACCACCACCATGTGGAAGCAGAACATTAACATTAGCAAACCGCTCACCCACACAACGCCATACACGCTGTCTACCATCTGCCCGGTAGAGTTGAAACTGGGATTCATCTGTGAAGAGAACACTTCCCCAGCTTGCCAGGGGCCATCGAAGGTGAGCATTTGCCCACTGAAGTCGGCTACGATGCCAAACTGCAATCAGATCAAGACCCTGGTGAGGACGATGTGCACGCAGATGAGCATCCCTGAGACGGTTTCTGACAGTTTGTGAAAAAATTATTTGATTGTGCAAACCCAGTTTTTTCAGCTGTCCGGGTCCTGGGGTCCTGGGCTGGCTTGGTTACACGTGGTCTGCGGTTGTGAGGCCGGTTGGACGTACTGCCACATTCTCTAAAACAACGTTGGAAGTGGCTTATGGTAGAGAAATTAACATTAAAATCTCTGGAAACAGCTCTGGTGGACATTCCTGCAGTCAGCATGCCAATTGCACACTCCCTCAAAACCTTTTACATTTTACATTGTGTTGTGTGACAAAACTGCACATTTCAGAGTGGCCTTTTATTGTCCCCAGCACAAGGAGCACCTGTGTAATGATCATGCTGTTTAATCAGCTTCTTGATATGCCACACCTGTCAGGTGGAAGGATTAACATGGCAAAGGAGAAATGCTCACTAACAGGGATGTAAACTAATTTGTGCGTAACATTGGAGAGAAATAAGCTTTTTGTGCATATGGAACATTTCTGGGACATTTTATTTAAACACATGAAACATGGGACCAACAGTTTACATGTTGTGTTTATATTTTTGTTCAGTATAGTTAAACAAGTTATTACTCCAACTGTCACGTTCCTGACCTGTTTTCTTTTGTCTTGTATTTATTTAGTTGGTCAGGGCATGAGTTGGGTGGGTCCTGGGTGGACGGCTCTGGCTGGTCCTGGCTGGACGGCTCTGGCTGCTCCTGTCTGGCGGAAGGCTCTAGCGGCTCCTGTTTGGCGGAAGGCTCTAGCGGCTCCTGTCTGGCAGACGGCTCTGAAGGCTCAGGACAGACGGGCGGCTTTGAAGGCTCAGTACAGACGGGCGGCTTTGAAGACTCAGTACAGACGGGCAGCTCTGACGGCTCGGGACAGACGGACAGCGCCCTGCCAGTGCGGCGAGGTGGAAAAACCCGCACTGGGCTATGCTGGCGAACCGGGGACACCATTTGTAAGGCTGGTGCCATGTACGCCGGCCCGAGGAGACGCACTGGAGGCCAGATGCGTTGGGCCAGCCAGGAGCCGCCAGAGCCAGCCAGCCAGGAGCCGCCAGAGCCAGCCAGCCAGGAGCCGCCAGAGCCAGCCAGCCAGGAGCCGCCAGAGCCAGCCAGCCAGGATCCGCCAGAGCCAGCCAGCCAGGATTCGCCAGAGCCAGCCAGCCAGGATCCGCCAGAGCCAGCCAGCCAGGATCCGCCAGATCCAGCCAGCCAGGATCCGCCAGATCCAGCCAGCCAGGATCCGCCAGAGCCAGCCAGCCAGGATCCGCCAGAGCCAGCCAGCCAGGATCCGCCCCTCAGTCCGGGGCTGCCCCTCAGTCCGGGGCTGCCCCTCAGTCCGGGGCTGCCCCTCAGTCCGGAGCTGCCCCTTAATCCAATGGGGTTTATATGGAGGGTGGCCATTGGGAAGAGGCCACGGAAGCAGGGTTTGACTATGGTGGGGTGGGGACCACGACCAGCGCCAGAGCCGCCACCGTGGACAGACGCCCACCCAGACCCTCCCCTAGAGTTTATGCTGGTGCGCCCGGAGTTCGCACCTTAAGGGGGGGGGGGTTGTGTCACGTTCCGGACCTGTTTTCTTTTGTCTTGTATTTATTTAGTTGGTCAGGGCGTGAGTTGGGTGGGTTTGTCTATGTGTGATTTTCTATGTTGGGATGTTTGTGTTCGGCCGGGTATGATTCTCAATCAGAGGCAGCTGTCAATCGTTGTCCCTGATTGAGAATCATACTTAGGCAGCCTGGGTTTCACGTGTGTGTTGTGGGTGTTTGTTTCCGTGTTTGTATTCGTGCCACACGGGACTGTTGTCGGTTGTATTCATTTTGTTATTTCGTTTCATGTTAGTGTTCAGTTTCGATTCATTAAATTATCATGAGCACTACCCACTCTGCGTGTTGGTCCGATCCATGCTCCTCCTCGTCTGAGGAGGAGAACGACTCTGACGACCGTTACATCAACCTCGTGAAAGTGATAAACTGACACGTTTTCATTTTTGTCAACAACAACTTTATATCAAAGGAGGGCTTTTGATTTGACAGCCTGCACATGTGCAGTTGGCGCGAGACAACCATTAGACCCGATGAAGTGTTTCTACAGGAGGCTTAACTTTATTATGAACTGGGTGGTTCGAGCCCTGAATGCTGATTGGCTGACAGACCGTATCAGACCGTATACCATGGCTATGACAAAACATTTATTTGTACTGCTCTAATTACGTTGGTAACTAGTTTAAAATAGCAATAAGGCACCTCAGGGTTTTGTGATATATGGCCAATTTTCCCACGGCTAAGGGCTGTGTCCAGGCACTCCGCGTTGCGCTTAATAACAGGCCTTAGCCGTGGGAAATAGCCATATACCACACCTCCTTGGGCCTTATTGCTTAATTATAGGTCAGTGGCTTATCTAGCCAACGTTGCCATGACATCACCTGCAAGTATGATTCGTGATTTGTATTGGAGAAGCAGTTTCTGCCTTTCTTCGTACTGCCTTTGGTGTGGGCCTGTGCCTTGTCATGAATGCCGTCATTACTGGGTTTAAGGAGACAATGCACACTTTTATAAAATAAGATATTGCTACTTCTATGCAAATGTTGTTAATAAGTACAATAAAATAGCTGTACAATGCCATTCTGTGACTTTGGCTAATATGCAATTTTTTTGCCATGGTATCGAGTATCGTGATTGTATCGAGTATCGTGATACTAAACCTGATACCAGTATCGAAGCCAAAATTCTGGTATCGTGACAACACTATTGTAGATAATGTTTTAAATTCTATTTTTGTTCTTGTGTCTCACTTGTGATGGCTTGTTCTGTTTGTGGAATTGACAAGAGTCTGTTTTGATAGATTAGGAACACCAAATCATCATCGAACCCTTCTGCTTTTAGAGTGGTTAGCAAGATTCTGTTTTTACATTCTCCTCCAAAAAATCTATTTTTGGGGAAAGAAGAGCCATCGGTCGTCCAGGAGAGTAGATCATTCATACGAACACAAGCTCTAGTTTATACTTACGCTTCCAGAGTCGAATGAAAGAAGAGTTTGTATGTTACGTATACAGAATGTAGTACAATAGAAACAGAGCTAAAGCTGGACACTCCTCCATCCACCACCCCCTTCTATTCACTTGACATATACTAGCCTAAATCCAACTGTCTTGTTGACACTTTGGAGGATCTCATCTTTAGTAATGGAAAGTGTCAGATGATTGTTGGGCTTGAGGCATTCAGCTGTCAGGTGAGGCAGAAGTGTCTGTTGGTGTACAAGTGCTTTACTTTTTTCAAAGAGCGTGACTAAAAAAATACCCTCCACAGTGACAGATATCTCTGGGGTGTGCGTGTCTCTCTCTCTTTCCCTCTCTGACATGTGTCTTGTCTCCTCACAACAGGATGACTTCACATGGAACAGCATGTCAGGGCTGAGCGTGCGCCTGAAGCCGGTGCCCCTCCAGAGCCTCTCAGAGTTGGAGAGAGTCCGCCTGCAGGAAGTGGCCTTCAGCAGGTTGCTCCAGGACTACGACCTGGGTTGCCAGATCACCATCCCTAAAGGTACTCTACTACTCAGGCCTGGAAGCCATCTAACAGTCAGCCACTATCTCCTGATTCCTCCCTTCAGACTCCCATACAGTGAGGAAAGCTATTTGTTGCCAGGCCCTTGGCGAGAAGTTCTTGTTACAACATGTCTAAATATTACTCAACAGACACTAACACCAAAACAGAATGTAATGTATAATTTCTAGTTAATCCTGCATGTTTAGTGTTGGTATAAGACAGAAATTTGTAAAACCATTTTTTACCCAATTTATTCTGTGTATTCAATTACTTTTTGTATAGAAGAAGGTAATTTGAAAGTACTGTATGTAGCTCGAAGTATATATTTTTCAACAGTCTTGCCGTGGTGTGAGGTTGTATGTGTTCAACTCCTGGTCTGTTTCTTGTCAGCCGGGCCCTCTCACAGAAACGGTTGCAAAGGGAGGGTAGATTACTGGAAACTTTCAAAGTTTACTAGTAATCTACCACAATTTTGGTATCTTTCAAGGATTTTACAGATATACGATCTCAATTTGATCACTCTTTTGTTGCTGAGCAGGAAATGCAAACCTGTAGTGTATTCAACGTTTAAACTGGTGTTCGTGAGAGTCTCAGCTTTCCACAGAGGGGTCATATTAGTGTGTAGGCCAAACCGTTCGGACGCTACAGATGTTTTTGTGAGAAGACCGATTTTCAGAATGTCTCATGGTCTGAGAAACACCGCTCTAGCTCTGCCACCTTTCACCGCAGAGGCGGCAGGGCGATGTCAGCGGATGTGGTGGATTGAGACGCAGCCCATGCAAAGAACCAGATATCTCTAGTTTAAGCAGACAGATTTTTATGTGGATTTTTGTATTATGTTAATTAGATTTCCACGGGGGCACGGAAATTGTAGGCCAAGGGTTAAAAAGGCTTCTAAAGTTTGTCATTTCCACTATAAAATGCCAGACTTGATTGTCCCTAAAGAAAAATATATCAACCCTACAAAAAATTTCCATTACTTATAATTTGATTTGATTTATTAGGCTCCGCATTAGCTGACGCCAATGGTGACGGCTAGTCTTACTGGGGTCTGACACATAACGTAAAAGATATAACAGACAAAATAATTTACAATTTACATAGATTTTTAAATATTAACATGTAGTGTGTGTGTGCATCTATCAGTTACACATACATGTCCGTACATACACACAACAAGTAGGTCACATGGGGGAGAGGCGTTGTGCCGTGAGGTGTTGCTGCAGGATTATTTTCCTTCTGTAGCAAACTGGCTCAAATGAAGATCCTAACACTGTATGTAATATATCACAATATATCTAGTGGCTCATTTGAATAGTTGAGATGATCCCAGGGGTCTGTAATAATCCTCTGTGTGGCCTTATCACATGTGGTTTATCACATGATTATGAAATAAAAAAATAGAATGAAAAATGTAACCATTGGTGTTAAATAAAAGTTTCAGCACGAAATAAACTTTTTTTTCCTTCTTTATTTTTACAAACTTAAATCTATTTTACTATGTCAGTATGTATTTGTGGTTAATGTTTTGTTGTCAAACTGATGGCAGTTGTGAAAAAAATACAATAGTTGGAAGAGTTAATTGAAAATAATACCATAGTTGATAAGATTATTTTTACATTAATTTGGCTATTTTCTCTTGAACCTATGATCTATCTACTAGAAACTCATGGACAATATGGACACAGATATAACAAATGAACACTATATTTTTACATAAATTACCAAAGATACGATAGATTTTCTGTTAATTACCAGAATTACTGAAGTTTCTGTTAACTTTGGCAAATTACCAGTAGCTTTGTAACCATAGCAACAAATATAATCTGTTGGAAAAACACATTAAATGTAATTTGAAAAGTAGCAGACTTTAAAATCACCCTGTCTACATATGGATAGAGTTAGGTAAGACAGTAAAGGCAGGCATGTTTTTGTGTGGAAAGTCACGTATGCCCTCCATAGTGCTATTGAAAGAATACTATTAATTAGGATTCACATACCACATTTTAAATATGACATGATTTATGCTAGGGTTGTCTGTTTAAGGGGATTTTGAAGCCTCTTTCAGATTGTGATGAGATACATTGGTATATGGAAATGTAATATTGAGTCACGAAGTGACATGTTACAAGTATGGTAATATCTGGTAGAATGTTAGGAAGTCTTGCGTAACATTTGTGTTCTTTCTTTTCTTAGATGGTCAAAAGCATAAGAAGTCACTCAGGAGGAAGTTGGATTCATTTGCCAAAGAGAAGAGTAAGGAAAAAGGTACTTTCCGACCCAGTGAAGATTAACATGGCTCCTTTTAGTACAAGGCTGTGGGATAGTCACTGAGTCCTGTATACCTTTCCCACTGGTAAAAAAACTGGTTGAATCAACATTGTTTCCACGTAATTTCAATATGGAAAACTGATTGGATTTGCAAAAAGTCATCAACGTAAAGGAATTGTATCTCTTTTTCACCCAACTCTTAACCTAAATCCAATGACAGTGACATGTTTTGTTGATTTCACATGATGTAAATGTCATGTTCACATTATGTGAATTCACAAATGTGAATCCAAACTAGACATTCAACTGACTTCTGTTCCCAGTGGGTTGTTGTTGTCCAGCTGGGCTCTGTTTTCTCACACTTTGGCCTGGCCAGCCGTTGACAGTGGAAAACTCACTCTCTGATCCATTTCACTGGAGTTCACTGGAGCAGGCATTCTCAGCTGTTTCTACCTGCCGAGCTCTCAGGGAAAATATACAGTAGAAGGGGCTTCTTCAATAATTGCAGTGTCGACTGCTGCCCTGCCCCCTGCAACAATGTTCATTCACAGGAATGTGAGTTCTCTCTGTCGGCTGGGCGGTCAAGGAAATAACAAAAACAACCTTGAGAGGTGGCTCAGTCATCATAGCCTATCCTCGGGCATGGCCAACCCTATCCAACTCTCACTCTCTTTTCCTTTTCTCTCGTGTTTAAAGAGAAGAATCCCTATCTATGCGTCCCCTGACAGGATAGTGGATACATAGTGGGGATATTGTTTAGATTAAACACTACATTTCCCCAAGAACCTATAGTGTCATTTTTTTTTCTTCAATTAGAGTTCCTATGGGACATTTAAAGAAGGCAAAAAAGCAGGCATGGTTTATAGTCATGCAGGCTTTTTGACAAGTACAGTTACAGTAGATGTTACTTCATAATCCCCATAAGGTAGATGTTGCTTTGTTTTCTCCTTCCAAATGGCTCATTCATCCCCCCTCTTCTCCCCTGTAACTATTCCCCAGTTCGTTGCTGTAAATGACAATGTGTTCTCAGTCAACTTACCTGGTAAAGTAAGGGTTAAATAAAATAAAATACTGTGAAACAAGTGTATGGATTTATGATTGAATTGAAGCTAATGATGAAGATTAACTTTTGTTTTTCTGTCCCTCCCTTGCACCACAGAGTCTATGCCCCAGGCATTCGGTATAACGCTGTCGAAGGTGATCTCTAACGACCGTGCCCAGAAGCAGCGTCAGGAGCTCCAGACCCAGCGAGAGGAGCATCGTGATGCCATTGACCTGGTGTCCTCTCTTTTGCACCTCACCTCCCGGAGAAGCACTAAGGACAAGGAGCTGTCCAGCAGCAACTCCTCCCTCAGCTCCAACTCCGAAACGCCCAATGAGTCCCCTTTGCCCAACACGCCCGAGGCACCACCACGCACACACAGGAGGGTAGGTTTTACATGTGTGGGCTGTTCTCACAAACCCATATCAGAAGCCTGAATGTATTCTGTTACACACCCAGATATACAGGTTCTGCCCTAGCCTTTTGGGGGCCCTAAGCAAGATTTGGTTGAGGGGCCCACCTACCTTGCTGGTAAAACATTTTAGTGGGCCACTGTTGATGGCGACAGAAAAATGTGTTTGTTTTTAAAGTACATTTTCTGCATTTCTACACATTTTGCAATGGGGCATAGAGAGAATGTTGCAGTTTAAAGCACATTTTCTGCAATTCTACTCATTTTGCCATAGGGCGGAGAATGTGCAGTTTTACAGCTAATTTCCTGAAATTGTACACATTTTCCATGACTTATTTTCCATGACTACCATAATACAGTATATGAGTGAGAGTGAGTGAGTGACAAACAACATTTATCTAAGCCCCCTGGAGGTCAGGGTTCCTGCGTCCCTGGTTAGTAATTCGGCCAGGATTAGTACAAGTTTAGATAGCTGGCTAGCAGGGGTGGGCTCAATTCAGAATTTTGGAATTCAGTCTCATTCAACCCATGAGTTGAAATTCGAATTGATTTGGCCACAAGCGACATGATGTAGAATCTGAATTTTTGTTTGATTGACAGGAAGTACAATTTAATGCAGTGCAATTCAAAGAACTCCACTCAGTCATAGAACATGAGAGTTTCCTTGAACATGACAGGTCACACTTTCAGACACCAAAGAATATATAACTTTTCTCTGAAAACAATGTTCATATACTCTTTTAATCTTAGTGCTTAGAATAGCCTATTATATTTCCACCAACCATTTAATTTGTTTTTGCTTCGATTTGAAGGCTTCAGGGTCAACTTCAGGGTTAAACTAATACATTCTGGGAAATTTGGTGTTTTCCACATATTGAACTCAATTTATGTGATTAATGAAATATAATAACCACAACTTATAACAACTTTTTATTTCATGTAAAAAAAAGAAATGTTTCAACAATATTTGATATGCATGTATTTAATGAAATGTTTGATGTTTTATTTACAAAACATTAGGAACACCTTCCTAATATTGAGTTGAACCACCTTTTGCCTTCAGAACAACCTCAATTAATTGCGTTCTACAGGGATGCTGGCCCATGTTGACTCCAATGCTTCCCACAGTTGTGTCAAGTTGGCTGGATGTATTTGGGTGGTGGACCATTCTTTATACACACGGGAAACTGTAGAGAGTGAAAAACCCAGCAGCGTTATAGTTCTTGCCACACTGAAACCGGTGCGCCTGGCACCTACTACCATACCCCGTTCAAAGGAACATAAATATTTTGTCTTGCATTCACCCTCTGAATGGCACAGATACACAATCCATGTCTCAATTGTCTCAAGGCTTAAAAATCCTTCTTTATCCTGTCTCCTCCCCTTCATCTACACGGATTGAAGTGGATTTAACAGGTGACATCAATAAGGGATCATAGCTTTAACCTGGATTCACCTGGTCAGTCTATGTCATGGAAAGAGCAGGTAGTCCTAATGTTTTGTACACTGAGTGTATATTTGTATATAATACACTTAATACAGAATAGAAGAGGCATTTGAATACCACTGAATTCAATTCTATTTACTTTAATAAAATTTGAAAAGCAATTCTGTATCCAGTTTACTACTTCAATTCAAGAATTGAATTGGAATTTATGAGGCTTACAACTTGAGGGGCAAAGGTAGAAATACTGTTGGCCATTCTCCCACTTCACTTCACTATGCTTTCCACTGTATATAATCCAGCTTTCTATGCCATGTACTTGATGCTATGCTAGCCGCCGTATGCTATCCATCACCTCTCCATATGTCGGTACTGTTCTCACTCCAAGGGTTTTAACCAAAATTATTGTCCAATTGTTTTGTTCTGAACAGAACCCCAAAAAATGTTTTGTTCCATTCCACTGTTCCGGCCAGCAAAATAAAGTTCTGAACCGGTTAAAATCTTTTAGGCCCACAGAATTATGCCTACGAAGGAGCAGCTTTTCTGAAGGAACTTTGAATGTTGTTGAACTTCAGAGAGATGGCCTAACTAACGTTGGACCAGAGCTAGCCCTTGATCATGACTCTCCGTTCCATTATATTACACATAATGCCGCCTAGACTTTGAGAGCTAGACCAAAGCTAGCTGACAAGCTTTTGTGTGCAGAGCAGCACCAAAATTAAAATAAAATCACATCTTATCTTTTGTAGTTAATACATTCAATGTGAAACGTGATAATTATAGTATCCTTAACTAATGATTCAGGCCTGTAACTTCAGAAGACTATGCATGCTTCAGAGGGAGGGGGAGGGGCAGATAGCCAACACACAGCATCTGTCATTTTGTCTTTGATTGACATGCTTCAGTTATATTTTCAGGAAGATACTGGTAAGTGGCAAAGATTTTCAGCTGGCAGGCAGGCAGACACTAGAATAAGTTTCTGAGTGACAGTGAGGGCTTTACATAGGCGCTTTGTAGCATTTTTTGTGGGACTGGAAAACAATGCCCAGAACGTTAAAGAACGTTATTAACCAGTTCCTATGCTTTTAATATAATGGTTCGGTTCCCGGAACAGTATAGGTCCCTTTCGTTCTCTGTTGTGGTTCTGTTCGTCGAAAATGTTTGTTATTTTACGGTTTTCGTCTCTGTTCCCTGAACCGGTTCCAACCCCTGACTCACTCAACCCTGTGTCTGTGTGTATCTGGCAAGGGAGGAATGTCTGTGGATTGCATCACTGACCTGGATGACAACCAGTCTCGTCTGTTGGAGGCCCTGCAGCTGTCCCTGCCAGCCGAGACATCCAGCAACAAGAAGAAGCAGAGGGACAAGAATCTCAGCCTCAACCACATCTTTCCACAGGTGCCCAGGGTAGTGGAGAGCTGCTGCCTGCACCTGGAGAAACATGGTACATATACTGCAGTCGTTCTTACGCATATTGTGCCCCCAATCAGAGTTAAGTCAGGCAACTCAGACGTTCATGTAAATCATTCACTGAAGACAATATGATTTGCAGAGGATTTAATCGTGACTGGATTTATCTACACCCTTTCCCTGTTGTTACAGCAAATTTGTCCTCTATTTTGCCATTTAATTTAGGTCTACAGACTATTGGCATTTTCCGTGTAGGGAGCTCAAAGAAGAGGGTACGGCAGGTAAGGTTTCACTGGAAAATGCTGATTGACAAGTAGATGAGTGTGCATTAAACACACTATGATATTCGTAGTATGTTTCTAGTGTTAAACTGTGGTGGATGTTGTGTTGCGTTGTGTTGTTGTCTTCAGCTGAGAGAGGAATGTGACCAGGGTGTGGAGATCCAACTGGATGAGGAGCACAGTGTCCATGACGTGGCCGCGCTGCTCAAGGAGTTCCTGAGGGACATGTCTGATCCCCTACTGACCAGGGAGCTCTACACTGCCTTCATCAACACCATGTGTGAGGAACACACACACAACCTTGCCTGGCTACACATCACATACTCACATGTTGCTAAACCCACACTACAAACCTCATACCACACATAACACACAATGTCACCGCTACACTTCAAATAGCCTTCATCAACACCATGTGTGAACCTTGTATTTTATTTATATTTTTGCACTGTCTCTATGCACACTCAAGCACACTGACACTCTAACACACACATAACATGAACACACATTCATACTGACTCTACACGCACACACACACACACAATCACATACATCATTTACACTGTTGCCACTCTGTTTATCATATCCTGATGCCTAATCATCTTACCCCTATATATATCTCTCCCTCTATCACTCCAGTGTCCCTGCATATTGTAAATGTGGTATTGGAACTGACCCTGTATATAGCTTCTTATTTTCTCGTGTTATTCCTATTTCTTATTTTATTTATTGTGTGTTTTTGTTCTACCTTATGTTATTTTTAGTGCTACATTGATATTGATTACTGCATTGTTGGGTTTGGAGCTTGCAAGAAAGGCATTTCACTGTGCTTGTGCACATGACATTAACCCATTTAATCCCACATTTTCCCAGACAAGAAAATATCTAAATCATTAGTAACCCTTTGAAATAATCAATCATTATTTTTTTGAAATTTTCATGGAAAAGTAGGTGAGATATTGTGATGTATTCTGAATTAACATATTTCTCCTATGCAGTCATCAACATTCTTATATATCCCGGCCCAATTATGAATTGCTTACATCCATGCCAGCAATAGTATCGGATTATGCTCTCATCCACTGACAGCCATTCCTGAAATGGCATGACTTTGTATGACTGATTGAGCTCAGAGAAGATGGGCCTTAAGAAATGTGTCGTCAGTGATCTTTGTGTTGTCAACCACATGAACTGAGGCCATTATTTCATCAAAGCGATTTCTCCGCATTGCATCTGAAGTGCTTTCATTGTGTACATCACTGTCAAGTGACCAGTACATGTGTCTTCTAGGAACAGAGCTGTACCCAGATGTGACAAGGATCCCATAGAATGTAAGGAGCTCATCTATACTCAGATACAGTTGCTTGTCCTTGGTCTGGGTGGAGTAGAGGTTGGACATTTCAATGGTGATCTCTCTTAGGCTGGGTGGATACATTAGTAGGAAAACATCCATTGGGTTGGGGGAGCTTTGTTTTACACATTCTGCAGCATTTGGGCTGAATAATATGTGTTTTGGAATCACAGCGGAGGCAGGCCTCTTCGATTGTTTGAACACTCCATCTTTATTGTTGACCACCTGCAGCTTTGCCCTTGGCTCTTCTGGCCTTCCCCTGTGGCTTGTAGAGGCCCTTGGCTCTTCTGTCTGGACCCCCTGCGGATAGAGGCCCTGGCTCTTCATTATCAATAGTGGAGGGGTGTGTGTGGGGGGGTAGGTCATCATCACTGATAACATGTCATGATCTGTTTTCATAGGTTAAGCATATGCATTCAACAGCCTGGCTGGCAAATGGCCCGTCTCCCCCTCATAGTCCATATCTGACCCATCGCTTTCACAATCACTGAGGACAGCATCTTCCTCATTTTGAGGGATAACTGCAATGTTGCATGCCTTGTCTGGGTGGCCACCTAGATCCGACATATCCAGAACTTGACTCAAAGTGAAACTAAAAGAAAGAACAGAGTAGAAAGTTAGGTAGAACAAGAACTATGTATGTGTATAACTATGTGTATACCTAGATGCACTGTGTTATTCCGATGGTCACTATTGTTGCCATCAACATGTTTGCACATTCTATGACCACACTGAACAAAGTTGAGTAATTGCAAATGCGTATATCAATACTAGACACCTTAAAGATGTGTACCAAAAATCTTTGTCCTATCTTTATGTTAACATACTTTACTAACCTTTTGTTTGGGAGCTTTGATGCAGCCATCCTCTTCTCATGGTGCAACCAGGAATTAAACAGCCTTGGTCATGTGACAATTTACACTAAACATGTGACACTGCACATATTTCATTGAGACCCTTTATCATGTCAATATTTGCTATAAATGCATTGATACATCATTCAGTAACATTTTTAGAGCCTTATAACTGAAAACGTTCTTTATGGTCACTATTGTGACTGATGGGATTAAATAGGTTAAAACTTGAACAGCCCACGCTGGCCCCATATCCCACATTCATGTACACTACATCCACTACAGTGTATAACTCAAATGCTTTGCCACACTCTCAGCACAACACTTCTCATAGCATTCATCAACTCCATGTGGGAAGGGTGTACAGTAACTCCTACAATACTTAAGTTTGTTAATAAAAAAGCTCATATTTTGCTCAGCTAATTCCTACACATCTCTATCGTTAAGCGAGTTCAAATTGTTCTGTAGCTGTAAGAATGAGAGTGAGTTGTGATGAGGTTTATCGTGTCCTCTTCTGCAGTACTGGACCATTCAGACCAGGAGATCACCATGCAGCTGCTGATGTACCTGCTCCCACCCTGCAACAGTGACACCCTGCAACGCCTCCTGGAGTTCCTGGCCACGGTGGCCGCCCATGCCAAGGACAGCCAGGACAGGGACGGACTGGAGGTAAGGGCAGGTACGAGCAGGATATGACAGAGCAGAACAGGGCAGGACAGGAGGACAGAACAGGGCAAGACAGGGCAGGACAGGAGGGCAGGACAGGACAGGAATGCTGGTTGGGATATCAGTCGTCTAATAAAATGGCTCAAATTTACTGTACTTTTCTGCCTTCGCCTGGAATAAACTTTCATGGATGAATGTTGTCGTAGTACATCCAATGTTTGGTATTTGATATCCATGACAAGGTCATAGTCATCTTTTGAAATACTGGCCGCATTTTACATTACAGCACGGAATACATGGTTAATTAACATGCAGTAGTAGTACTTCTGCCATCCGAAACTAGAGCAGAGTGGAGTAAATGTTGAGGATCCATTGACATTCTGATTCTGATTGACAGACATGGCTTTATTCATGTTGACAGGGCAGGTTAAGTGCAAATTCATTCCCACACTCCTCTCAGTTTGTGATTATGTGTAGACATTTGGGTGAGACAGGAGAAGCCTTCAAGTCAGCCATGTGCATGAATTGTGTTCCTTTGCTACCACAATCATCACTTAGAAAACTGTGGTTATTCTTCATTCAACTTAAAGACTTAAAAGTCATCTGAGTTTTTTTATTCACCGTCACCTTAAATAATCTTTCAAATTTACGTCCATCAATGTAACTTTCAGTATAATCCTGAAATGTTTCCTGTAATCGCAAAAGGTCAGAGAAATTCCTTGCAATCACGCACCAAGGCCTGTGAGTTTTGAGGCTGAGGGGCTGCTGGTCAGACCGCCAGAATAAAATAAATTCAAACTTCTTCATCCTGTTATCACTGGGTATTTCGTGACGATGCATAACAGCTTTAATCCTCCCGAGCAGAAGGAGCTTAGGTATGCCAGCACAGTCAGGAGAGCTTCCCAGAAAGGTGTGTGTGTGTGTGTGTGTGTGCGTGTGTGCGTGCGTGCGTGTCCATGCTCATCTTTTTAGTGTTTTAGTGTCAAATCCAGCATTGTCCACTTTAGATCACAGGGAACAAGATGACATCGCTCAACCTGGCCACCGTCTTTGGGCCGAACCTTCTACACATGCAAAAGAGCTTGGACAAGGAGTTTGCTGTGCAGAGTTTTGCCCGTGCCGAGGAGAGTACAGCCATCATAGGCGTGGTACAGAGGATGATCAACACATACGAGACCCTCTTCATGGTAAGCTATCACTTATGGAAAACACTAGAACATGGCGCCAATGCACGGAAAAAAGCTTTTATCACAGTAGATAGAGGACAGAATAAAAAATTGACACAGCTGACAAACAATTTAACTCTCTTAGTCACTGCTCCCCATTCCAGGAAGAATTGTGTTTAGGGGAATTCTCAAGCTTAATAGAGTGGCTCCATCTAATGAAATGTAAACACGACATTTATACATTTTCGAGAAGACTTAAGCCTCGTTAAACCAAGCCCCAGTACAGAGAGGCTAATGAACTCGTGCCATTGTTTTTCACTCCTGTACGTGTCCTTGTAATGTCTAAGAAAAGGATAAACAAACACTTTTTGGAACATGGATTATTTTTTTAATTAAAACATTATTTGATCAAATATTGAATTTAGCCTTTCCTACTCATAGAAACGCATTGAATAACACATGCCTAAATGTCAAATAAGAAATCATAAAGTTTTGACGTGTCTGTCCTATCTAGAAAATATAAGAAAGCTCAGGAAATGTTTTTATTTGTTTCTCAAAACTACCTCCATAAATCCATTCATTTGTATAGGTTATCTTCAGACGGGTCCCATCACACTTGTGGGGGTCATAGAGCAAAACACCATCATGTTCGTGAGAGTCTCATCATTCCATTGAGTGGTCATATTAGTTTGTAGGCCAAACCGTTCGGACGCTATAGACATTTTCGTGAGAAGACCAATTTCAGGGATGTCTCATGGTCTGACAAACACCGTTGTAGCTCAGCCAGCTTCCACCGCAGATGCAGAAGGCCGACATGGGTGGATGCGGTGGATGGAGGCGCAGCCCATGCAAAAAGCTTATATCTCTAGTTTAAATTGACAGATTTTGATGGGGATTTTTTTATTATGTTACTTAGATAGACAGGTATAGACTCTGAAGGAATATTATTACAGTCTCTTTTCGGACCAAGCTCTATTTTTCTTAAAGAGGCAATCCGCAAAATCTGAGGGATGGACCTGGAGAAATGTAAACACTCTTAAATTCATAAACAGAGCAAGGATTGACCATACAAGATATACAAATGATAGTTTTTGTATATTTTGAGGCAATAAATAGTATTTGTTTAAATGTACAATGTTTAAAAACATTGGAGTAAAATAAGTTTTTATTTTAGTTTCTGATAGGGTACAACAGTTATATTTAGCTCATGATGCATTTATAAGTTTAACCTAGCTCTATTTTTCTGAACCTTAGTCTGTAGGACCTTCCAACACAAAACCATGTTAGCCCTTATACAACATTCCCTTGGCCATTGTTTAATCTAAGCTATAATATAAAATGAGCATGCGTTAACATATGGTACAGTAGCTTTAAACTGTACATGAACCGCTGTAAATCTTGAGCTATATTATCAATCTCTTGACACATCGTCCGTAGGAGACATTCTTGCATCAGTTCTTGTAATTTAGTGTTTCAGAGTACACATTTACCGTGCATTCGGAAAGATTTCATACCCCTTGACTTATCCACATTTTGTTACGTTGCAGCCTTATTCTAAAATGGATAACATTTTTTTCCCCCCTCATCAATCTACACACAATACCCCATAATGACAAAGCAAAAACAGGTTTTTAGAAATATTTGCTAACTAATACAAAATACAAAACTGAAATATCACATTTACTTAAGTATTCAGACCCTTTAGTCAGTACTTTGTTGTAGCACCTTTGGCAGCGATTACAGCCTAGGATTCATCTAGGATGCTGCCACCACCATGCTTCACCGTAGGGATGGTGCCAGGTTTCCTCTAGACGTGACGCTTGGCATTCAGGCCAAAGTGTTCAATCTTGGTTTCATCAGACCAGAGAATCTTGTTTCTCATGATCTGAGAGTCTTTAGGTGACTTTTGGCAAACTCAAAGTGGGATTTCATGCCTTTTACTGAGGAGTGGCTTCCGTCTGGCCACTCTACCATAACGGCCTGATTGGTGGAGTGCTGCAGCGATGGTTGTCCTTCTGGAAGGTTCTCCCATCTCCACAGAGGAACTCTAGAGCTCTGTCAGAGTGACCATCAGGTTCTTGGTCAACTCCATGACCAAGGCATTTCTCCTCCGATTGCTCAGTTTGGCCGGGTGGCCAGCTCTATGAAGAGTCTTGGTGCTTCCAAACTTCTTCCATTTAAGAATGATGGAGGCCACTGTGTTTTTGGGGACCTTCAATGATGCAGAAATATTTTGGTACCTTTCCCTAGATCTGTGTCTCGACACAATCCTTTCTCTGAGCTCTACGGACAATTCCTTCGATCTGATGACTTGGTTTTGCTCTGACATGCACTGTCAACCATGGGACCTTATATAGACAGGTGTGTGCCTTTCCAAATCATGTCCAATCAATTGAAATTTTCTACAATCAAGTTGTAGATACATCTCAAGGATGATCAATGGAAACATGATGCATCTGAGCTCAGTTTTGAGTCTCATAGCAAAGGGTCTGAATACTTATTTAAATTAGGTATTTCTGTTTTTTATTCTTTATACAATTGCAACATTTCTACAGACCTGTTTTCACTTTGTCATTATGGGGTATTGTGTGTAGACTGATGAGGAATCTTTAAAAAAAATCAATTTTAGAATAAGGCTGAAACGTAACAATTGTGGAAAAAGTCAAGGGGTCTGAGTACTTTCCGAATGCACTGTACATTATTGTGTCAATATCTGGCTCAAAAGTTGGCCTACATCTGAGCAGCTGATGATTTCTTGAGGGAGTTACTGTACATATCCAGTTTAAGCTAACACAGAATGAGATGGATGTACCAACTCAGTTAAATTCAGACGTCCAGTTAAAGATGTTGTATTTCTGGCCTTCCCAGGTGCCCCCTGACCTGCAGAATGAGGTTCTAATGAGTCTGCTGGAGACGGATCCTGATGTGGTGGATTACCTACTGCGGAGGAAGGCTTCTCAGTACTCGTGAGTGTGTGGCCTTCTGTGTGCTTAGATATGGACTTGCTGCTGCAGGGCCACCAGCAAACGTGTGGCGAGCAGGCATTTGCCCCTGCACTTTTCAATTTGGGGGGTGACGGGGCAGTGCCCTTCCACTTTTGATTTATTTTAATATTTTGGGGGGACGAAAAGCGTTGAAAACAGAGATGAAGTAGACCAACAGTTTTTTAGACTGACTTGCCTTGCCTCTTCATCAACTCTCGCACTATGGCCTTCTGAACAGAGTGCTGTGTTTGTGTGTGAGTGTGAGTGTGTGTCTTGACCAATCCGATTCAGGAAAATTGCAGGTGGGGCACAGCACATGTCTATAGAAACCAGTGCGCGACGTCATGAGCTCTGCTGGTCAGCTATTGTGTAATAACCTAGCGGTGCCAAAAGCCCCGGTCTATCCTAGAAAGCCTATGTAAATTGCAATCGGCAGGAAAACATTTCAACAGCCGTTTTGGCTCTAAAATTGGTTTATTATGATCAAGTTCGATCCCCACTGTGAATACTTTTGAATTTCCCTATACAAATTGAGATATTTAATGAAATAGTGATCCATTCTGACAGTTGTCGTCACACAGGACCACAGGACGCTCCCAGTTGACTCTCTTAGGCAGTATAAAAACGACTACATCGACCATGATCCATTGGTAGTTACAGTGTCTTTCCCCATGATTCTTGTTGCCATTCAGCCCCATTCAGCAATATGGCGAGCTTCAAATTCTTCCAGCTTCATGCGCCATCGGGAGTTTTCCATAGGAATACGTGAATGATGTCAGCGCTATCACTATCTACTTATTTTAATGTCTATAGCCCCTGTCCCATCTGGTAACACTATGTATTTATAGTCTAACTATTTTTTTTACTTCCTCCCCGTTGTTTAATTAAGAGACCGACCATTTACCACCTTCTGCGTGTAAACAGCTATTTTCACATTTTATTTTCCCACCTTATGTTGCATCCCTGTGCAGGCACATACATCTGTAATTAAAAAGCTACAGGTGTATTAACACAGTCTAGCCTACAGTATGTCATCACTATTTGTTGATTTGAATAATTCCAGTCAATAATTATGGATTAAAAAAGGCATCGGTAGCCTAGCCGACCGGAGTTTGAATTTAATCCAAATTTGATCACATTCACATTTTCTCTTATCAGAAATAAATGGTCTGCTACATCGGACATGTTACTTTTGCCAAGCGTGAGACGCTCATATTCATTTCCACAAAATCTGGGCTTCTGCTGCTCGAGTGTAAAATTACGCTCTGGTTCTATTTTCAAGATTTCACCACGCAACTCAGGCATATACACTAGAGAAGGCTGTGCGTGGTGAAACAATGTGTTCCTATTCATTTTCAATGGAAGGAAAGCAGGGGAGAGCAGTGTGGGTGGGACCGTTGGGCGATGCGAGCATGGGCGAGGGAGCTGAACAGGGCCGCACTAAAGTTGGGCAAAGCTTAACTTAATGCAAATCTTCTGCGATATCGTGGTGCGAGGAACCAATCGAAGCTCAACATACTGTAGTTTCCAACCCCTACTAGATTGGTTGACAAACATACTGTAGCTTCCAATCCCTACTGGATTGGTTTACATTGGCTGTTGATACGTAGCACTACTTAGCATGCCTGCTAGCTTTTTAGCACCCACATGAGGGTAAAGCTAGCGTGGCCTGTACAGTTACTGCTATATAGAGTATCTCAGTCTGGAGTAAAAGGATAAAGTGGCTCGCGCTCAGCTCGCCCAGACCAAAAGTTACTCTTCAAGTGTAGCAGGTAAAAATATGAACTTGTTTTGAGACACCCCATCTCAAATTATTTTCAGTTTGGTTGATTTCAGTTTAAAAATACCCTGCATAATGGGACAGCCACAGAGCATGCTCAACTTGCCCAACTCCATAATTGCCATATAATATTTCACTTGAACAATGGGAATGAACCAGAAAGAGACGTTTTAGAATACACCTATTGGAATTCCTTACAACTTTGTTGTTTTCAGTCAAATAAAAAACAGCCGGCTCAACTTGGCCGTCTGCTCAGTTCACTTGCCCCGGTCAATAGGGCAACCCTTAAAGGGGAATGGAAACACTTTAGGAAGTAAAGCTAAGCAAAGAAATGTATTTCATCCACTAATACTAAACATGTGCATTTAACATAGAAACATCTCTATTTTGGGGATTTTTA
Organism: Salvelinus fontinalis; assembly: GCF_029448725.1. Classification (NCBI taxonomy): domain Eukaryota; kingdom Metazoa; phylum Chordata; class Actinopteri; order Salmoniformes; family Salmonidae; genus Salvelinus; species Salvelinus fontinalis. The sequence continues at coordinate 4,558,409 of NC_074683.1, forward strand.
TTTAAAAAAAAGTTTATTAGAGGTATGTGTAGAGGTCTTGAATTTCCCCTATTAATGAATGACGCCAGTGTGCCATTGGCAGGCTTGAGCAAATTGTGAGTTTTAGTGCGGGACTGAAAGTGAATGAATGCTGCCACCGGGAGGCGCTTCGCTTCTACTGGACCTAAAAGTTCTCACAACTTTGTCATTGAGATCAGGATAACAATAGTAAGGTAAGAAACTGTTTACAATTTGTTTTTATGTGGGTAATTATAATCTGTACATTTTCAAGTATGTTTCCCGATTGATGAAATTAATCTGTGAAATGAACTTCTGATACAAGCCGAGTAGTCAGTCAGCCAAAAACGAGACAACCTAGCTAGCTAGCCTACATGATTTAGCTCATCTCTTGTCTTGTCTTTTTGATTTAAATTTTATTTTATACAGTAACTGTACAAAATAAAATGCTTAAAGAGCATTTGTCATTGGTATTAGCTAAGAGCTCAAATGAACTGGCTAGTGTGTGATTCAGTTTGTGTCTACCACAGCCAAGAGACGGCTGCTGCAGGATTGTTATTTTACTAGTAAAATGTATGATAACCATATAATTATTAGCTAGCTAGCTAGCTAGCTAGATAACTAGCTACATAGCTAGATATCTCATTAGGTGTCTGTTTACATGTGTTATGATTCCTAAAAATAGTAAGCAAGAATTAATGTAACCTAAGCCTGAAGCCTAACCCTTATGATGATAGTTAGCTAATATCTATGACTGGTATTCATCCTGGTCTAGCTGGTAACTTTTAATTAATGTACGTAGTGCCATAATTTCCTATGACTGAAACCATCTTCTGGACATCAGAACTGCGATCACTGACCTTGATTTGGACGAAAATGTCTACTTTGTCCAGAGCTGCCGACTTGTTATTCTGCTTACTCCGGACCAGGCCCTAATCCCCTGGACTCGAAAGAAGAAGTGGCTGCGAAAGAGAGACAGGCAAGCTGGCATCCTGACGAAACAACATCAGCAACCAAATAGACCGCCATTGCCCTCTGGTCTGTTGGCGAACCTGCAAGAACAAACTGGATTAGCTCCATTCGAGACTATCCTATTAACGGGACCTAAAAAACTATAATATTCATTGTTTCTCAGAGTCGTGATTGAATGCGGACATACAGTTGAAGTCGGAAGTTTACATACACTGAGGTTGGAGTCATTACAACTCCACCACTCCACACATTTCTTGTTAACAAACTATAGTTTTGGCAAGTCGGTTAGGACATCTAATTTGTGCATGACACAAGTCGTTTTTCTAACAATTGTTTACAGACAGATTATTTAACTTATAATTCACTGCATCACAATTCCAGTGGGTCAGAAGTTTACATACACGAAGTTGACTGTGCCTTTAAACAGCTTGGAAAATTCCAGAAAATGATGTCATGGTTTTAGAAGCTTCTCATAGGCTAATTGACATCATTTGAGTCAATTGGAGGTGTACTTGTGGATGTATTTCAAGACCTACCTTCGAACTCAGTGCCTCTTTGCTTAACATCATGGAAAATCTATAGAAATCAGCGAAGACCTCAGAAAAAATTTGTAGACCTTCACAAGTCTGGTTCATCCTTGGGAGCAATTTCCAAATGGCTGAATGTACCACGTTCATCTGTACAAACAATAGTACACACATATAAACACCATGGGACCACACAGCCGTCATACCGCTCAGGCAGGAGATGCATTCTGATGCAAAAAGTTCTGTTTGACCATCGTTATGTTTGGAGGAATAAGGGGGAGGCTTGCAAGCCAAAGAACACCATCCCAACCGTGAAGCACGGGGGTGGCAGCATCATGTTGTGGGGTTGCTTTGCTGCAGGAGGGACTGGTGCACTTCACAAAATAGATGGCATCATGAGGGAGGAAAACTATGTGGATATATTGAAGCAACATCTCAAGACATCAGTCAGGAGGTTAAACCTTGGTCGCAAATGGGTCTTCCAAATGGACATTGACCCCAAATCATACTTCCAAAGTTGTGGCAAAATGGCTTAAGGACAACAAAGTCAAGGTATTGGAGTGGCCATCACAAAGCCCTGACCTGAATCCTGTAGAAAATTTGTGGGAAGAACTGAAAAAGCATGTGCGAGCAAAGAGGCCTACAAACCTGACTCAGCTCTGTCAGGAGGAATGGGCCAAAATTCACCCAACTTATTGTGGGAAGCTTGTGGAAGGCTACCGGAAACATTTGACCCAAGTTAAACAATTTAAAGGCAATGCTACCAAATACTAATTGAGTGTATGTTAACTTCTGACCCACTGGGAATGTGATGAAAAATATTAAAGCTGAAATAAATAATTCACACTATTATTCTGACATTTCACATTCTTAAAATAAAGTGGTGATCCTAACTGACCTAAGACAGAGAATTTTTATTAGGATTAAATGTCAGGAATTGTGAAAAACTGAGCTTAAATGTATTTGGCTAATGTGTATGTAAACTTCCGACTTCAACTCTAGATAGAAATCTTCCTGGTTCTTCTATTCATCGTCAAGACCGATCTCTAATGTTAAGGAAATCTTTAGTTTTTGCTCACCTGTGTTAGAGTACTGTATGCTAAGATGCATAACATACTATTTACCAGTAGAGTTTTTATGCTAAGCTATAGGACTGTTTTGCTAGCACAGACTGGTATTTTTTCCGTGATTCGTCAGAGAACAATAAGGAGTTTACCACATCAGTCACCAGCTTCGTTAATAAGTGCGTTGACAATGTCATCCCCACAGTGACCATACATATGTACCAGGGTTTCCGTTAGCCGGTAATAGGCGACTTTTGCCCAAAAATAAATACAGACACAGACAAATTGTCCAATTGGACCCACTCCAATATGCATACCGCCTCAACAGATCCACAGATGACACAATCTCTATTGCACTCCACACTGCCCTCACCTACCTGGACAAAAGGAATACCTATGTAAGAATGCTGTTCATTGACTACAGCTCAACATTCAACACCATAGTCCCCTCCAAGCCCATCGCCAAGCTTAGGACCTTTATCTTTAATTCTGTAAAAGAACCCATAAGTAAGCATTTCACTGTTAGTCTACAGCTGTTGTTAATGAGGCATGTGACAAATCAAATTTAATTGGGATTTGTTTTATAATAATCTCTCTCTCTCTCTCCCTCTGTCTGTAGGACACTGGTGGACTGTCAATTCTCAGACACTGTAGGCATGTCACCTGTGCACCAGACAGTCAATAGAAGCTGTCTCCATGGTATCAATGACAGTCAGTGGCTGGAGAGATTGGACATCATGCTGCTGAGGCTGAAGACAAGGTTGAGGGACAATCACACCCTCACAGTCTAGTTGAGCCTAGGTGAACTTCAATTTACTGGAGGAATAATACATTGTTGGCTTTGTTACAGGGAAGATAGAAAGGAGGATATGACGTGCTAAGTTTGTGTTGTACTAGAATGCTAGGGAAAGCCGTTATGCATCCTAGGGCACCGAATTCGTGTTAGGTTGTGGTATTTCAGTGAGTGTGACTCATAGTAGAGGGACTCCTAGTCTTCACCCAGTTGCTCAGATTAGCCATGTTTTCATCCACAGGAATGTAAAAAGGGAGTTTCAGTACAGTATAAATGGCGACAGGTAATTTGTCTGTTCTACATGGTGGGATTTTTTTCTGTCGGTAAAATGTATTAAGCGAGGCCTCTCGAGTGGCGCAGCGGTCTAAGGCACTGCATCGCAGTGCTTGAGGCGTCACTACAGACCCGGGTTCGATCCCAGGCTGTGTCACAGCCGGCTGTGATCGGGAGACCCATGAGTCGGCGCACAATTGGCCCAGCGTCGTCTGGGTTAGGGGAGGGTTTGGCCGGCCGGGATTACCTTGTCCCATTTTGCTGTAGTGACTCCTCCGGGCGGGCTTCAGTCGCCAGTTGTGCGGTGTCTCCTCTGACACTTTGGTGCGGCTGGCTTCCGGGTTAAGCAAGCAGTGTGTCAAGAAGCAGTGCGGCTTGGCAGGGTTGTGTTTCGGAGGATTGTGTTTCGGAAGACGCATGGCTCTGGACCTTCACCTCTCCCGAGTCCGTACAGGAGTTGCAGTGATGAGACAAGACTGTAACTACCAATTGGATATCACAAAATTGGGGTAAAAAAAATCATAATGCAAGAAATGGTGTTGGAAAATGTGCAAATATTGATATAATAACCATCACTTCAAGACTAGAATTGATACGTATATACTGTATTCTAGTCAAGACTCATCCTGTATAACTACACGTTTGATATTCATATAATATCCATATTTTCTATAAATAGCATTTTACACATATACATGTATGTACACTACCGTTCAAAAGTTTGGGGTCACTTAGAAATGTCCTTGTTTTTGAAAGAAAAGCAACATTTTTGTCTATTAAAATAACATCAAATTGATCATAAATACAATGTAGACATTGTTAATGTTGTAAATTAATATTGTAGATGGAAACAACAGATTTTTTATGGAATATCTACATAGGCGTACAGAGGCCCATTATCAGCAACCATCACCCCTGTGTTCCAATGGCACGTTGTGTTAGCTAATCCAAGTTTATCATTTTGAAAGGCTAATTGATCATTAGAAAACCCTTTTACAATTATGTTAGCACAGCTGGAAACTATTGTGCTGATTAAAGTAGCAATACAACTGGCCTTCTATAGACTAGTTGAGTATCTGGAGCATCATCATTTGTGGGTTCGATTACAGGCTCAAAATGGCCAGAAACAAAGAACTTTCTTTTGAAACTAGTCAGTCTATTCTTTTTCTGAGAAATTAAGGCTATTCCATGTGAGAAATTGCCAAGAAACTGAAGATCTCATACAACGCTGTGTACTACTCCCTTCACAGAACAGCGCAAACTGGCACTCACCAGAATAGAAAGAGGAGTGGGAGGCCCCGTTGCACAACTGAGCAAGAGGACAATTAGAGTGTCTAGTTTGAGAAAGAGACGCCACACAAGTTCTCAACTGGCAGCTTCATTAAATAGTACCCGCAAAACACCACTCTCAACATCAACAGGGAAAAGGCAACTCCGGGATGCTGGGTTTTCTAATGATCAATTAGCCTTTCTGTCACGTTTGTCGTATGAATCGGACCAAGGCGCAGCGTTGTATGCGTGCATTCTATATTTATTAAAAGAATAAACACTGAACAAACTAACAAAACAGCAAAACGAACCGTGAGGCTAATATGAATAGTGCAGACAGGAAACTGAACATAGAACAAGAACCCACGAACACCAAAGGGAAAATGGCTACCTAAATATGATCCCCAATCAGAGACAGCAATAAACAGCTGCCTCTGATTGGGAACCATATCAGGCCACCATAGACATACAAATCACCTAGACCTACAAAAACCCTAGACATACAAAAAACCCTAGACAATACAAAAACTAGCGTACCAACCCTAGTCACACCCTGACCTAACCAAAATATAAAGAAAACAAAGATATCTCTTGTCAGGGCGTGACAGTACCCCCCCCCCCCCCCCCCCCCAACGGTGCGGACTCCCAGACGCAAACCTGAACCTATAGGGGAGGGTCCGGGTGGGCATCTACCCTCAGTGGCGGCTCCGGTTCTGGACGCAGCCCCCCCCCCCCCCCCCCCCCTCTTTACGCTGATCCCTCTGCCTTTGTAGAACCGGACCGCGGATCATCGCCAGAAAATCTGGACTGCGGATCATCGCCGGAGGCCCCAGACTGGGGACCGTCGCCGGAGGCCCCGGACTGGGGATTGTCGCCGGAGGCCCCGGACTGGGGATTGTCGCCGGAGGCCCCGGACTGGGGATTGTCGCCGGAGGCCCCCTGACTGTGGCCCGTCGCCGGAGACCCCCTGACTGTGGCCCGTCGCCGGAGGCCCCCTGACTGTGGCCCGCCGCCGGAGGCCCCCTGACTGTGGCCCGTCGCCGGAGGCCCCCTGACTGTGGCCCGTCGCCGGAGGCCCCGTGACTGTGGCCCGTCGCCGGAGGCCCCCTGACTGTGGCCCGTCGTTGGAGGTTCTGGACTGTGGCCCGTCGTTGGAGGTTCTGGACTGTGAACTGTCGCCGGAAGCTCTGGACTGGGAACTGTCGCCAGAAGCTCTGGACTGGGTACTGTCGCCGGAAGCTCTGGACTGTGGAAGCGCACTGGAAGCCTGATGCGTGGTGCCGGAACTGGTGGTACCGGGCTGAGGACACATACCTCAGGGCGAGTGCGGGGAAGAGGCACAGGACGTACTGGACTGTGGAGACACACTGGAGATCTGATGCGTGGTGCCGGCACTGGTGGTGCCGGGCTGGGGACACGCACCTCAGGGCGAGTGCGGAGAGGAGGCACAGGACGTACTGGACTGTGGAGGCGCACTGGGGATCTGGAGCGTAGAGCTGGCACAATGCATCCTGGCTGGATGCTTACTTGAGCCCGGCAAGTGCGGGGCGCTAGCACAGGATGCACTGGGCAATGCAGACGCACCGGAGACACAGTATGCAGAGCCGACGCAGGATATCCTGGTCCAAGGAGGTGTACTGGAGACCAGGAGCGCTGAGCCAGCACCATCCATCCTGGCTGGATACCTATTCTAGCCCGGCAAATGCGAGGAGCTGGAATAGAGCGCACCGGACTATGAATGCGAACTGGAGACACCGTGCGCATCTCTGCATGACACGGTGCCTGACCAGTTACACGCTCCCCACGGTAAGCACGAGGAGTTGGCTCAGGTCTCCAACCTGACTCAGCCAATCTCCTCGTGTGCCCCCCAATTTCTTTTTTATTGAGGCTGCCTCTCGGGCTTCCGTGCTAACCGTGTCCCCTCGTATCGTCGCCTTTCCTCCTGCGCTATCTCCACCTGCTTCCATGGTAGGCGATCCTCTCCTGACAATATTTCCTCCCACGTCCAGGATCCTTTACCATCCAAAATCTCGTCCCATGTCCATGATGTCTGCTCCTTCTGAACACGCTGCTTGGTCCTTTTATGGTGGGTTCTTCTGTCACGTTCGTCGTATGAATCGGACCAAGGCGCAGCGTTATATGCGTACATTCTATATTTATTAAAAGAATGAACACTGAATAAACTAACAAAACAACAAAACGAACCGTGAAGCTAATATGAATAGTGCAGACAGGCAACTAAACATAGAACAAGAACCCACGAACACCAAAGGGAAAATGGCTACCTAAATATGATCCCCAATCAGAGACAACGATAAACAGCTTCCTCTGATTGGGGACCATATCAGGCCACCATAGACATACAAATCACCTAGACCTACAAAAACCCTAGACATACAAAAAAACCTAGATAATTAAAAAAAACTAACGTACCCTCCCTCGTCACACCCTGACCTAACCAAAATATAAAGAAAACAGAGATATCTCAGGTCAGGGCGTGACACTTTCAAAATGCTAAACTTGGATTAGCTAACACAATGTGCCATTGGAACACAGGAGTGATGGTTGTTGATAATGTAGATATTCCTTTAAAAAAAAATGATGGTTGCTGATAATGTAGATATTCCTTTAAAAAAAAATCAGCCACAATGTTTCCAGTCGTTTACAACATTAACAATGTCTACACTGTATTTCTGATCAATTTGATGTTATTTTAATGTACAAAACATGTGCTTTTCAATCATAAACAAGGACATTTCTAAGTGACCCCAAACTTTTGAATGGTAGTGTATATTTATATTCCAGATTCTGACATTGCTTGTTCTGATATTTCTTAATTTTTATTTTGTGGATTTTTGTGTATTGTTCCTTTTGCAAGACTGGAGACTTTGCAATTCGTAACTCCCAATTTCTAACACGTATGGACCCAGAACCTAGTCATGCAGCTGATCAAATGATGCCAAATTAAGATTTTAGTTTTGGGTTAACTAAGATTACACTGCTCTAAGGAGTGAATGGAATCCACACTTTGATTTTGGTAGAAAAGTCACTGACGAGAAAGCTTAAGTTAGCATTTCAGACAAAAAACAGTTTGTATTCAGCATAGAGTGTGTCTGAAGTTATACATCAACCTATTACAACAGTGTAACTGTTTTGTAATAAAATGTTTTAAACATCCTCTGTATTGTGTGCTTATTGTTTATCCATTGATACTGTATGTTCTAGATGCCATTTGAGACCTTAAGGAGCATCAGGTACTGCTGGAATGTCTACCAATGCCATGTGCTCCTTTTTTGTGAGAAATTACACTGGTCACTCCAAACATTTATAACGTATTTTGAAAGTATAAATAGCCCACACTTTAGATGAGACCGCGCACAAATATTTGGTTTATAAAGGCCTATATTAAACATCTTATGAATGATCTTATAAATCATTATTAAATACTTTGAAAGTTGTTTATAAATGTCTGACTAAATAAGTTAATAACATGTACAAATGTGTGAGTAATGATTAATACATTGAATACATGATTTACTAATCAATTTTAATTGTTTTATAATGTGGAACTACAAATGTTCCCTACTTATCTGTACATTATGGCATACTTTGTAACTAGGGCGCAGATTCTTCTTCATAATGGTTCTCTCCTCTTTCCAATAGTGGTCCAGGCCTGCTGATGATTGAGGATCCCTTCTCTCTGAGTGAGAGGCGCTGCTCCAGTGACTCCAACAAGGCCTCCAGTGCGGATGTGTCCCCCTATGAAATCAACTCTCCAGTGCTGTCGGAGCGCTTGCTCTCCCAGGACCAGGGGGACAGCAGCCCCCTCTCTGACAGGCTCTTCAAGGTCTCCGAGCAGTACACACTGGTGGGCCACGTCAAAGGTTGTCCCAGCGACAGCTACAGTACCACTCACCATCCACAGGCAAAGGGGAAAAGGAAAGGGAAAGGGGGATATACCTAGTCAGTTGTACAACTGAATGCATTCAGCTGAAATGTGTCTTCCGACAATTAACCCAACCCCTCTGAATCAGAGAGGTGCGGAGCTGTCCAATGATCAAGTTGTTGGTCATTTCATCTCTGAAAATACCACTAATACACTATTGTATATTGCTGCTTAATATGAAGAATATTTCAGATTTTTCTATTAGACACACCTGATTAACATTTCTGGGGTGCCTGGCATTCCTCTCATATCACTGGTATGTTCATTGTCTTTGAATAGCATGTCTCATTCTTTGTTCTTTGAAACCCTGCAACCTAGAATAAATTACATGTTCACTAGGTGGAGATAAGACTTTGATTATGTGTACATGGTTTCCCCCAGTTTCCCATGGCGACGTTTCAGAATGCAGCTCTTGTGGCTCATTGGAGGGACTCGACGGTCACCAAGGTAACAACAGCAAACAGCGTGTCAGATGATCTTACACCTCAATTGGTATGCCTGAGTGCAGGCCACACCCCCCAGTGACTTGCTGCAGCAGTAGCCCTCTGACGAAGAGAGGACGGAGATTGGAGGGTACAGACCTGTTATTACTTCACCGGCCACCGGGCCAACCAGGGGGCTGCAGCCCAGAGGACATTGCGCTAATGGGCGGAATGGGACAGCCTGCCAGTCCCTCCCTCAGAGGCAGGCCTGGCGGCAGGGTGGATGGAAGGCCTCCCCCTTCCGACTCTGGACCGCTCAGAGGAACTTCTCCACACCTTCCCTCTGCCCTTCCACGCACCAGCCTGGGTGTGTGACCCACCCAGAATCCACAACTGCCCCCCCCCCCAGGGCAGCAGCAGCCCTGGGCCCCAGACTGTGGCCCCTACGACCCCCTCCTCTGGTCCTCTGGAAGGGAAGGTGTCAGGCAGCCCAGAGTTGCAGAAGGAGAGGTGGCAGATAGGGCAGCTCCTATCAGCAGACAATACACTCTACCAGAGACACTGGTGTGATGTTTATACGCACTCGCTCAAACTACTTTGTCCTTCTCTAAATTGTAGGTTCAATTTACTGAGATGTGCCAATTGTCTGTGAGTAAATGTTGTTATTTCACTCTTGATGTGTGTCTTACAGTTTTCATATTTCAGAAGTCTGACTCCAACATTTTGCCACTAAGACAGTACCTCAACAGAGACACAAATTAGCATCACTGACATGTGACTATCTGAATATTGTTTACCCATAGTAACTAAATACTAAATTTTCTTTCCTTTATGTTTTTTAATTTTCTTTCAACTCAGAACAATGATGTGATAATTAATCTGAATGTATCCTAAACGTATTGGTACTAATAGCCTACACGTAATGTTTGTTTTTGTATTGTAATATCACCCTGTGAGATATAATGCAGATATGTTATAAGCAAAATCAAATACAACTTTCTTAGTGAAACATGACATCAAATTATGTTCGATGCTGTAAGTGTCTTTGTGTTATTTGTATCTTGGTGGAGCTATTGCCGAACAAATGAAAATTGATTGTTTGTGTTTTTTGATAGTGATATTGAACTTAACTGTTTAGGTCACTTGCTTTTTATAACTAATTTTAATGTTTGTGGCCTTCTGTAACTGATTGAAATAGTCATTAATTCATTGACTTGTTCACGCATCCAAATAAAACAGTAACTGTCATCTAACTGTTTTGATTATTTGAAGGAAAATGAAACTTGACGATACAGAACATTATGAATGTAATTCCACAATACGGAGTACAGAAAAAGACAAAAGCATCACTCAGTTTGTGATTGAATGCCACTGTCATGAAATGTACCAAGTTTGTTTGTTTTATTCTTCTCCCCTATAATTTGTTTTATAGCTTTTGAGGGGAAGTGAAGGTACTGTACTAAGATATAAATATGGTCATGACTTTCATTGAGTTTTTTTTCGTTGTTATTTGCTGGGAAATGTTGTTTGTTTGTCCTGACCAAACGTTATGCCTTAATAACAACTACAGTATTGTCTCTGAGATGGCTAGTCATGCTAGTAAGACTTGTTCATGTTCACTTTGACTTAACATTACGTTGCTAATGCTAATAGTCATGCTTTAGTACCTTGGGCAGCATCAGTATTGACATGTTTTTAATCTAATCAAGCTGCTTTAATACGGTATTATTGCCAACTCCAACCCTTCTTCCACCTGATTGTTTTACTGTATGTTCATTTTCCTATGACTTCCATGATGTGATATTAGTAATTTTATCATCTTTGTCACGGCTCCTCCTCTGCAGTGCAGGGGGCGGTTCCTCCTGCAGGCAGAGGAGGGTCGTTAAGTGATTGGAGCCACCTGGGCTCAGGGTATAAAACTGCTTACTAATCACCTCTCTCTCTCTCTCTCTCTCTGCTCCTCCAGGTATGCTCATGATTTGTTTGTTCCTTTTTAGTTTTGCATAGTTTTCACTCAGTCATGTTCACACACACATATTCATGCACCCATACACCTTACATTATGATACATCCACACCTCATTCCTTTTTCTTAGTTTAAGTTCATAGTTTGTTTAATAATAAAGAACACTTTTAAATTGGCCTATACCTGTTGTTCGTGTCCTCTCATTTGTCACAGGCTATGAGCCGGCTTGTGACATCTTGTTATCATCCTCTGTAAAACTATACATAGAAACTAAAAATGACGCAGAAGGTTATGTGGCTATAACCTCTTACTGTCTTTAAAATGCCTATTAATTTCTACTTCACAGAGTTCTGTCAGTATGCTCCAACTACTACATTGATTTATTCTCGCTCTTACTTCTTATGTGCCCATTCTGTGTAAAGGGAAGTCAGGAACAATGTGAGTGGTTCACACTCTAATGAACTGGAGCGGAAGGTGTCTCTTTGCAGCTTCTCCGCAGACTCCATAAAGATTTAATTCTGGCAAATTTCAACACTGTAATGAAGTGCCGGAGCCGGAGCTGTCTGGTCTCTGAGAAACCCCTCTCACAAACCAGGAAGTGGATCAGAGGGTCCCAGACATAACCATAGGGAGTTCACCTCTCCTCTCCCCAGACTGGAACACAGGCAAACTCGCTTCCTGATTACTGGCTTATCTTTTTATGGGTGGGGTGAGTTATGATGCCCAATCCTATATGGTCCTTTCGCCACTATATGGTCCTTTCGCCACTTAACTCTGTTTGCTTACGGGTGGAGTATGATTTTTGTGAGATTACGCAAAATATTTGAGCATATAGATGTTGTAAATTAAAATACAGTGTTTGTTGATGTTAATGTGACCTAGAATCAAATTATTTCTTTGAACGGCCACAAGAGGGAACCATGACCAAACGGAATGTCCTGTTCTCGATGACCGTATTTTCCTGCATTGCATATCTTTTGAATTTGTTAGTATAATAGGGAAATTTAGGAATTTTTTCTAAATTTTAACTTTTTCTAAATTATAACATTCTATCTTCACCATGGTTGCAATACCTGTGTTATTTTGCTGAATATCCATAAATGGTTGTTTATCTTCCTTTTTGTAGGTTTTGGTTATTTACAGCGTGTGTCTCAGCTACTGTAGGATTGCAAAGTTATCTATAATTTACCAAAGCCACCAGTAATTTTGGTAATTAACAAAAATTATATGGCAATCTATTGTAACTTTGGTAATTTATACTGTAAAATTACTGTAAAATGTACACGTTATATTAATATGTAGGATTCATTTATTATATCTGTGTCCATAATGTCATTGACTTTCTAGTAGTTAAACTATATGGTTCAAGAGGAAATAGCCTAATTAATGAAAAAAGCATCTATTTTATTATTATTATTATATTATTTTCAATTAACGCTGCAAATCTTCCAACTATTGACTGTTTTCCCCCACAACTGCCACCAGTTTGAGACCAAAACATTGACAACAAATGCATATTTACATAGTAAATAAATAAAAGTTTGTAAAAAATATATATAAAAGATATTTTATGCTGAAACCCTCATATTAACCCATCAGAGCCTGGCCCGAGTCTAAGCCGGGGGAGGGGGTTCTACTAGGCTAAATGGAATTGGATAATTTAGCTATTTTATTTTGAATTTTAAGACCACTTGAAGTATCAAAAAATATACAGTACTAGTCAAAAGTTTGGACACCAATTCATTCAAGGGTTTTTCTTTATTTGTACTATTTTCAAAACTGTAGAATAATAGTGAGGACATCAAATCTATGAAATAACACAAATGGAATCATGTAGTAATTTCAGAATTTTCAAAGTAGTCACCTTTTACCTTGATGACAGCTTTGCACACACTTGGCATTCTCTCAACTAGCTTCACCTGGAATGAGTTTTTTCCTTTTTTTCTGCTATTCCTTCACTCTGCGGTCCAACTCATCCCAAACCGTCTCAATCTGGTTGAGGTCGGGTGATTGTGGGGGCCAGGTCATCTGTTGCAGCACTCCACCACTCTCCTTCTTGGTCAAATATCCCTTACACAGCCTGGGGGTGTGTTTGGTCATTGTTCTGTTGAAAAACAAATGATAGCCCCACTAAGGGCAAACCAGATGGGATGGCATATTGCTGCAGAATGCTGTGGTAGCCATGCTGGTTAAGTGTGCCTTGAATTATAAATAAATCACAGACAGTTTCACGAGAAAATCACCCCAACACCATCACACCTCCTTCCATGCTTCACGGTGGGAACCACACATGCAGAGATCATCTGTTCACCTTCTCTGCATCTCACAAAGACACGGCGGTTGGAACCAAAAATCACAAATTTAGACTCATCAGACCAATGGACAGATTTCCACCATTCTAATGTCCATTGCTCGTGTTTCTTGGCTCAAGCAAGTCTTATTGGTGTCCTTTAGTAGTGGCTGCAATTCATGCAGTCTCCTCTGAACAGTTGATGTTGAGATATGTCTTTTACTTGAACTCTGTGAAGCATTTATTTAGGCTGCAAATTTTGAGGCTGGTAGCTCTAATGAACTTATCCTATACAGCAGAGGTAACTCTGGGTCTTCCTTTCCTGTGGCAGTGTCACGACTTCCGCCGAAGTTGGTCCCTCTCCTTGTTCGGGCGGCGTTCGGCGGTCGAAGTCACCGACTTTCTAGCCATCGCTGATCCTCTTTTCATTTTCCTTTGGTTTTGTCTTGTCTTGTATCACACCTGGTTCCAATCCCATCAATTACATTGTATATTTAACCCTCTGTTCCCCCTCATGTCTAGTCGGTGATTGTTCGTTTGTAAGCTATGTGCAAGTTACGTTCTGGTGTGCGACGGGTTTTGTACCCACTTGTATTATTTTGTATTTTTTGGTTTTCTGAGTTTTTGAGCACTTATTAAACTGCTCCGTTTCTACCAAGTTCGATCTCCTGTGCCTGACTTCCCTGCCACCAGCACGCACCCCTTACAGGCAATCTTCATGAGAGACAGTTTCATCATAGCGCTTGATGGTTTTTGCGACTGCACTTGAAGAAACTTTCAAAGTTCTTGACATTTTCCGGATTGACTGAATATCAAGTCTTAAAAGTAATGATGGACTGTCATTTTGTTTGCTTATTTGAGCTGTTCTTGCCATAATATGGACTTGGTCTTTTACCAAATAGGACTATCTTCTGTATACCACCACTACCTTGTCACAACACAACTGATTGGCTCAAATGCATTAAGAAGGAAATAAATTCCACACATAAACTTTTAACAAGGCACGCCTGTTAATTGAAATGCATTCCAGGTGACTACCTCATGAAGCTGGTTGAGAGAATGCCAAGAGTGTGCAAAGCTGTCATCAAGGCAAAGGGTGGCTACTTTGAAGAATCTCCAATATAACATCTATTTTGATTTGGTTAGCACGTTTTTTGGTTACTACATGATTCCATATATGTTATTTCATTGTTTTGATGTCTTAACTATTATTCTACAATGTCGAAAATAGTAAAAATAAAGAAAAACCCTGGAATAAGTAGGTGTATCCAAACTTTTGACTGGTACTGTAAATACAAAAATGATTTGATCAAAATGTTTTTTTGATCTTGCTGCTATTAGCCCTTACAAATGCATTGCATACCATATTCACTACATGGAACAACATATAGTCCCCAAAAAATATCAAAAGTAAGTTTGTTCTGAAGTATCTCTCATATATCTGCGCAATATAAGAAAGATCAGGAAACATTTGTTATTTGTTATTTTACATGTGTTTATCCACTTATTTTTGGCACTAAACAGTCTAAGCCCTGTCTAAGCTGGAGAATTGAGTGTTCTGCTAAGCTATTTGGAATTGTTTTAAGAAGGTCATTACAAGGATCATTTAGCTATTTATCTGTAATTTTAAGACCTGTTGAAGTATCCAGCAAAAAATCCTTAAAAATTATTTGATGTACAAAAAAAGTGATCTTACTGCTATTAGCCCATACAAACGCATAGAATAACAGATTCACTACATGGAACATAATAGTCTGTAAGCCGTTCGGAACGCTATAGATGATTTTGTGAGAAGACCGATTTTCAGGGTTTGTCTCATTGTCTAACAAACACTGCTTTAGCTCTGTCACCTTTCACAGCAGATTCGGAAGTGCCACATAGGCGGATCCATTATTGAAAAAAACAGATATCTCTAGATTTAACTGACAGATTTTTGGGGGGATTTTTATATTGTGCTAATTACATTCCCACTGGGGAGCGGATATCGACCTTAGTGAATACTATTGGTGTTTAAACCACCTAAGTTGATGGTGTATATTTAGTTTACAGCTTTGTCATTCTTTTATTTTTAAATAATCTTATAAGGCGTCACAGAGGTCCAGAGACTATTACAGACACCTGTGATAACCTAAAGTACCCAAAGGAGCCACTAGATGTCTTGTGATAGATGACATAAAATCCTTGAAAGATAACAAAATTCTGGTAGTTAGATTGTTAGTAATATACCCTACCTTTGCAACCCTAGTCTCTGTTCAGTCTCTCGATGCAGACAGTGTTGCGAGTAATACATTTTTTAAGCTTGGTATAAGTAAAGCATCACTAGGCCTTTGTTCATTATTCAACAAAATCTCCAAGTGGGTGTCTTAAAGATGTGCTGCTGAATATAATGTCCAGTCGTCACACTGCTCTTCGTTGGAACAATTGCCAAAATAGGACATCTGGCTTCTGTTGTCAAAAGCAGTCTACTCCTTGTTAGGCAAAGCCAGGGGATTTACTCAGCACTGAGAAATGTGGTTAAACTACGTGGGCCATATCTGCCTTAACAGCTGTTTAAAGGCTTTGCTATTCCACTCTGGCCACCAAATAGCTTGTCACACTCTCTGACCAGGCCAGAGAGACAGAGCAGGATGTCTGGATGCATTTCATAGGGAATACAACCAATCCAACCAACCACACTGCTGTTTACTTCCACTTCCACTTTCCATCTGCAGTACAGAGTGAAACAGGCCTTCCTCCACCCCCACCACACATGCAAATCCATCCTCTCTAAGAAGAAACAGACCAGGTCTGGGATAGAAAAGAGTCATAGGAAACAACATTGCTCTGAAGAGATGGGTGCAATGTACTGTAGAGCCAATTGACAAATCTGAAATATTTGATTTCCCCTCTTATCAGGGTTGTACTGACAAATGCAAGCTGATCCGCTGGCTGGGAGGAGAGGAGTCTCAGTCATTCACAGGGGGGTCCATCCTACCTGTTTACTGGCAGCAGCAGCTGCAGAGAGGACAAAGGAAGGTTGTAGCTGAGACTGTGGGTGGACATGCAGGAACAACAGAACATCCATTAGAACTTATTCAAGAGCAGGAGAATATGTCTGCACTCCACAGCCAGTCTCAGTAGACCTGTCACATGTTTTGTTAACAATGTGATCAATGGAAACATTGAACAGCCCGAACATAATGTCTCATGCTGCTTTACTTTAGTACTGCTATTATTAGCTGCTATCCCTACTAGAAGAACTTCTGACGCATCGAGCCTATCACTCGCTATTTCTACTAGTATTCTACTAAAACACTCATTACCAATTAAACAGTCATAAGAAACACCCATTTGAGGAAGTGAACACCACTTTATGTTAGAGAAAACGTTCTTTCCGATTAAAGGATTAACACTGATTGCATTAAGCCTCTTAGCCTAGACCAATTCAAAATCTTCTTAGAGGACCCACATTTTTTCACTTGACTTCAGATTATTACCATTACTTTTAAAGATAAGACATGCTTAAGTAATTGGGTGCACTTTGTTGTCAGTCTTTTGATTCTGAGCAATACCTTTTTATTTGAAAGGCGCAAGGCAACATATATTCTAGGAAACTGGTTTACTTGATATTTTATTCAGGTATTAGCACTGAGATAAGTGAACTTATTTAAATAGCATATACAAGCAATGCCCTAAATCAAATGCACTCCCCCCTCAAAAAAAAACATACATTACTAATTTGAAGTCATCCTTGAGATTAGTAGGACATATATCAAGTCATCTGCATAAAGTACCTTGGCCAAACCTGACAGACGTTTTCTCCTTGTCTTTGCCAGGGTCCTGGTGAGAACGGAGACACCAGCACTGTGGGTGCACCAACCCATCTGCTCCTCCTCATGCTCTTCCTGGCCAAGGTGTTTGTCCCCATACAAATAAAACAAAAATGCTACAGTAACATTGGTCTGGTAATGTTTCTACTTATACGTTACTACATTTAGCTCAGTGTATTCCTTGAACCTGTGTTCAGTCAGAACATATAATTACAGCCTTCCTTCTCAGCCTTCCTTCTGTTAGTAATTTAATGTGAAACATTCTTGCTCTCACTAAGACTGGCAGACCACTGGACAGATCTGCTTTGTTTCATTCACAATTGGCAGCTCTGTCCGACCGTAAGGCGCTACAGAGGGTAGTGCGTACGGCCCAGTACATCACTGGGGCCAAGCTTCCTGCCATCCAGGACCTATATCCTAGGTGGTGTCAGAGGAAGGCCCAAAAAAATGGTCACGGCAAGCAGTGCCTTGAGCGCCAACTCTAGATCCAAAAGGCTCCTTAACAGCTTCTACCCCCAAGCCATAAGACTGCTGAACAATTCATCAAATGGCCACCCAGACTATTTACATTGACACCCCCCCCATTTGTTTTGTACACTGCTGCTACTCACTGTTTATTATCTATGCATAGTCACTTTACCCCTACCTGCATGTACAAATTACCTCGACTAACCTGTACCCCCGCACATTGACTCGTTACCGGCACCCCCTGTATATAGCCTCATTATTGTTATTTTATTGTGTTACTTTTTATTTCATTTTTTACTTTAGTTTATTTCTTATTTCTTGGTTAAGGGCTTGTAAGTAAGCATTTCACGGTAAGGTCTACACCTGTTCTATTCTGTGCATGTGACAAATACAAATGTATTTCATTTGAGGTGCTTGTTTTAACCTCATATTCAGTCTTCTAGACCTCTGTTCAGCTACCTCTCCATGTAAAACAGAAGGAATGTCTGTTATTCAAAAGAACATCTTCATTTTTTATTTTATTTAACCTTTATTTAACTAGGCAAATCATTTAAGAACAAATTCTTATTTACAGTGATGGCCGACCAAAAGGCAAAATGCCTCCTGCAGGGACGGGGGTTAAAAAAATAAAATAATAATAATAATATAGGACAAAACACACATCAAGAGAGACAACACAACGCTAGTACATAAAGAGAGCCCTAAGACATCAACATAGCAAGGCAGCAACACATGACAATAAGGCATGGTAGCAACACAACATGACAACATGGTAGCAACACAACATGGTAGCAGCACAAAACATGGTACAGAATTATTGGGCACAGACAACAGCACAAAGGGCAAGAAGGTAGAGACAACAATACATCACGCGAAGCAGCCACAACTGTCAGTAAAAGTGTCCATGATTGAGTCTTTGAATGAAGTGATTGAGAAAAAACTGTCCAGTTTGAGTGTTTGTTGCAGCTTGTTCCAGTCACTAGCTGCAGCGAACTGAAAAGACGAGCGACTTTGGGGACCTTCAACAGAATGTGACTGGCAGAACGGGTGTTGTATGTGGAGGATAAGGGCTGCAGTAGATATCTCAGATAGGGGGGAGAGAGGCCTAGGAGGGTTTCATAAATAAGCATCAACCAGTGGGTTTTGCGATGGGTATACAGAGATGACCAGTTTACAGAGGAGTATAGAGTGCAGTGATGTGTCCTATAAGGAGCATTGGTGGAAAATCTGATGGCCGAATGGTGAAGAACATCTAGCCGCTTGAGAGCACCCTCACCTGCCGACCTATAAATTACGTCTCCGTAATCTAGCATGGGTAGGATGGTCATCTGAATCATGGTTAGTCTGGCAGCTGGGGTGAAAGAGGAGCAATTACAATAGAGGAAACCAAGTCTAGACTTAGCTTTAGCCTGCAGCTTTGATATGTGCTGAGAGAAAGACAGTGTACCGTCTAGCCACACTCCCAAGTACTTGTATGAGGTGACTACCTCAAGCTCTAAACCCTCAGAGGTAGTAATCACACCTGTGAGGAGATGATCCAAAAGGAAATATATTGAGCGTATTTTGGGATTTGAGCTAACAAACTTTATTTCATTCCCACTATATTATTTCAGTGTAATAAGACATTTAAAGACAGTGCCTTAAGAAAGTATTCACATACCTTTACCTTTTCAATATTTTGTTGTGAATTTAAAATTGATTAAATTGAGATTTTGTGTCAGTGATTTACACCCAATGCCTCATAATGTCAAAGTGGAATTTTGTTTGTAGAACACTTGAGAAAATAATAAAATGCTGAAATATCTTAAATCAATAAGTATTAAATCAATAAGCCTAAATAAGTTCAGGAGTAAAAATGTGCGGAACAAATCATATAATTATTTGCGTGGACTCATTCTGTGTTCAATAACAGTGGTTAACATGATTTCGCTACACTCGCAATAACATCAGCTAACCATGTGTATGTGACCAATAAAATTTGATCTGATTTAATTGGACTACCCAATCTCTGTAGCTCACACATACAATTATCTGTAAGGTCCCTCAATCGAGTAGTGAGCACAGATTCAAAGACCAGGGAGGTTTGTCAATGCCTTGCAAAGAAGTGCACCGATTGGTAGATATGAAGAATTAAAATTAAATAAATAATCAGACGCTGAATATCCCTTTGAGCATGGTGAAGTTATTGATTGCACTTTGGATGGTGTATCAATACACCCAGTCAGTACAAAGATACAGGTGTCTTTTTTAACTCAGTTGCCGAAGAGGAAGGAAACTGTTTAGGGATTTTACCATGAGACCAATGGTGATTTTAAAACAGTTAGAGTTTAATGGTTGTGATATGAGAAATCTGAGGATGGATCAACACCATTGTAGTTACTCCACAATACTAACCTAAATGACAGTGTCAAGAAAGAAGCCTGTACAGAATTAAAATATTCCAAAACATGCATCCGGTTTGTAACAAGGCACTTAAGTAATACTGCCAAAAATTTGGCTAAGAAATTAATGTTCTGAATACAAAGCGTTATATTTGGGGCAAGTACAACACAACACATCACTGAGTACCACGCTTTGTGTATTTATGTTATGGGTATGCTTGTCATCGGCAAGGACTAGGGAGATTTTAAGGAAAAAATTATCGCAATGAATCCATAAGCACAGACAAAATCCTAGAGGGAATTGATTTGATTTGACACTGGGAGATGAATTAACCTTTCAGCAGGACAATAGCCTAAAACACAAGGCCAAATCTACACTGGAGTTGCTTACCAAGATGACATTGAATGCTCCTGAGTGGCCTAGTTACATTTTTTACTTAAATCGTCTTGAAAGTTCATGCCAAAACTTGAAAATGGCTGTCTAGCAATCATCAACAATCAGCTTGTTGTTTGAAGAATTTAAAAAAGAATAAGAATAATATTGTACAATCCAGATGTGGAAAGCCTTTAGAGACTTACCCAAAAAGACTCACATCTGTAATCGCCGCCAAAGCTGCTTCTTACAAAGTATTGATTCAGGCGTGGGAATATTTATGTAATTGAGATATTTCTGAATTTCATTTTCAATACATTTCACAAAAATGTCTAAAAACATGATTTCACTTTGTCATTATGGGGTATTGTGTGTAGATGGGTGAGAGAAAAAAAATCTTCAATTTTAAATTCAGTCTGTAACACAACAAAATGTGCAATAAGGCACGGGGTATGAATACTTTCTGAAGGCACTGTAGATACACTACATGGCCAACAGTATGTGACCACGTGCTCGTCGAACATCTCGTTCCAAAATCATGAGTAGGTCCCTCTCCTTTGCTGCTATAACAGCCTCCACCCTTCTGGGAAGGCTTTCCACTAGATGTTGGAACATTGCTGCAGGGGCTTGCTTCCATTCAACCACAAGACAAGGTCGGGCAATGATGTTGGGCGATTATGCCTGGCTCGCAGTCGGTGTTCCAATTCATCCCAAAGGTGTTTGGTGGGGTTGAGCTCAGGGCTCTGTGCAGGCCAGTCAAGTTCTTCCACACGGATCTTGACAAACCATTTCTTTATGGACCTTGCTTTGTGCAAGGTGGCATTGTCATGCTGAAACAGGAAGGGCTTTCTCCAAACTGTTGCCACAAAGTTGGAAGCACATAATCATCTCAAATGTAATTGTACGCTGTAGCATTAAGACTTCCCTTCACTGGAACTAAGGGGCCTAGCCCGAACCATGAAAAACAGCCCCAGACCATTTTTCCTCCTCCGCCAAACTTTACAATTGGCACTATGCAATGGGGCAGGTAGCATTTTCATGCCATCCGCCAAAACAAGATTTGCCCATCGGACTGCCAGCTTCCACTGCTCCAGAGTCCAATGGTGGTGAGCCTCACACCACTCCAGCCGATGATTGGCATTGCGCATGGTGATCTTAGGCTTGTAAATCTGCTTGTACAAGCTACTTGTAAATCCATTTCATGAAGCTCCCAACAAACAGTAATTGTGCTGATGTTGCTTCCAGAGGCAGTTTGGAACTTGGTAGTGAGTGTTGCAACTGAGGACAGACGATTTTTACACGTTACACGTTTCAGCACTCCTGTTCTGTGAGATTTGTGGCCTGCCACTTCACGGCTGAGCCATTGTTGCTCCTAAACGTTTCCACTTCACAATAACAGCACTTAGAGTTGACCGGGGCAGCTCTAGCAGGGCAGAAAATTGACAAACTGACTTGTTGGAAAGGTAGCATCCTATGAAACGTTGAATGTCACTGAGCTCTTAACTTCTACTTCATCACAATCCCGGATCCGGGAGCACCCCCATCAGTAAAAAAGCTGACTAGCATAGCCTAGCATAGCGTCACAAGTAAATACTAGCATCTAAATATCATTAAATCACAAGTCCAAGACACCAGATGAAAGATACACATCTTGTGAATCCAGTCATCATTTCTGATTTTAAAAATGTTTTACAGGGAAGACACAATATGTAAATCTATTAGCTAACCACGATAGCAAAAGACACAACTTTTTTTTCCCACCATTTTTTTCCTGCATAGGTAGCTATCACAATTTCGACCAAATAAAGATATAAATAGCCACTAACCAAGAAACAACTTCATCAGATGACAGTCTGATAACATATTTATTGTATAGCATATGTTTTGTTAGAAAAATGTGCATATTTCAGGTATAAATCATAGTTTACCATTGCAGCCACCATCACAACTCTCACCAAAGCAACTAGAATAACTACAGAGACCAACGTGAATTACCTAAATACTCATCATAAATCATTTATGAAAAATACACAGCGTACAGCAAATGAAAGACGAAGATCTTGTGAATCCAGCCAATATTTCAGATTTTTTAAGTGTTTTACAGCGAAAACACAATATAGCATTATATTAGCTTACTACAATAGCCAACCACACAACAGCATTGATTCAAGCCAACAATAGCGACAACGAATAAACCAGCAAAAGATATAAATTTTTTCACTAACCTTCTCAAACTTCTTCAGATGACAGACCTATAACATCATATTACACAATACATATAGAGTTTGTTCGAAAATGTGCATATTTAGCGGCACAAATCGTGGTTATACAATGAGAATAGTAGCCAAGCTGCCAACAATATGTCGGGAGAAATCTTGGGAGAGGCACCTAATCTAATCAGTAACTAAATTTAAACTTGACTAAAAAATACAGGTTGGACAGCAAATGAAAGATACATTAGTTCTTAATGCAACCGCTGTGTTAGATTTTTTAAATTAACGTTACTACGACATACAGCGTGCGTTAAAGCGAGACCGCACCGAAATTAATGGCGGAATATGAGTTTTACATTTTTCAACAGAACAACGAATTAACATCATAAATAGTTCTTACTTTTTGATGAGCTCCCATCAGAATCTTGGGCAAGTTGTCCTTTTTCCAAAAGAATCGTTGCTCGGTTGTAGATTGTCGCCTTCAACGTTGGAATTTTGCAGTAACATTAGCCATGTGGGCCAGACGTGCCCAACTCCCTAGAACGCAGCACAAATAAATACCCGAAAATTGCAATATACTGATATAAACTGATATAACTCGGTTTAAAATAACAACATTATGATGTCTTTAACACCTATATCGAATAAAATCAGAGCCGGATATATCTAAGGGCTATAACGGGAGCTTTCTAGAACGCCATCCTGAGGTCTGTCTTGCTTCATGGCGAAGAGAAGAAAGGGAGGACCCCACGTTGCCAGCCCATTTATAAGGCCTCAGATCTGCCTAGCAACTCCATTTCAATTCTCACTATTCGCTGACATCCAGGGGAAGGCGTATGCAGTGCATCTCAACCAATAGAAGACATGCAAATTAATAAACCGACCTCAGAACAGTCTGCAGATTTCAGATTTCTCACTTCCTCATAGGAAAATTGCTCCAACTCGAGTTAATAATTCAAACGGTTTTAGAAACTAGAAAGTGTTTTCTATCCAATAGTAATAATAATGTGCATATTGTACGAGCAAGAATTGAGTACGAGGCAGTTTAATTTGGGAACGAAATTATTACAAAGTGCAAACAGCACCCCCTATTGAGAAAAGGTTTTAAATACAAGCCATTCTACTGCCAATGTTTCTCAATGGAGATTGCATGGCTGTGTGCTCGATTGTATACACCTGTCAGCAAAGGGTGTGGCTGAAATAGCCGAATCCACTCATATAAAGTTATGTCCACATACTTTTGTGGTGGAAAAAGTACCGATTGTCATACTTGAGTAAAAGTATAGATACCTTAATAGAAAGTTACTCAAGTAAAAGTGAAAGTCACACAGTAAAATAGAACTTAAGTAAAAGTCTAAAAGTATTTGGTTTTAAATATACTTAAGTATCAAAAGTAACTGTAATTGATAAGATATACTAAAGTATCAAAAGTAGATGTAAAATAATAAATAATTTCAAATTCCTTATATTAAGCAAAGCAGACAGCACCGTTTTCTTGTTTAAAAAATGTACAGATAGCCAGGGGCACACTCCAACACTCAGACATTATTTACAAAAGATGCATTTGTGTTTAGTGAGTCCGCCAGACCAGAGGCAGTAGAGATGACCAGGGATGTTCTCTTGATAAGTATGTGATTTGGACCATTTTCCTGTCCTGCTAAGCATTCAAAATGTAATAAGTACTTTGGGTTGTCAGGGAAAATGTATGTTGTAAAAAGTACATTATTTTCTTTAGGAATGTAGTGAAGTAAAAGTAAAAGTTGCCAAAAATATAAATAGCAAAGTAAAGTGCAGATACCCCAAAAAATTACTTAGGTAGTACTTTCAAGTATTTTTACTTAAGTACTTTACACCACTGCATGTAGCGTATGTGTGTGAACAATGCCTTGAAAAACATTTTAAATATTGGTATCCTCCAGGAGAGAGGTCATTTTTTGATGATCCTATTTAGATGATCTGTTCTTGGGTCGACATACTATACTTAAACACAATGGGGATACAGATGCTTTGGACATGGTGGGACAGGAGATCAGTTTGGGGCAACCTCAGTATGTCCTTATTCTGGCCAACTGATTCTTAACAATTGTTGTTTTAGAAAATGTGTTAGCACTCTACTTCATCATAGTAACCAAAAGCCACTTCCCAATATAGACACAGAGTATCCAACTCCTTAACAATCAGCAAATTCAACAAGGAGCAGTAATTCTCAGAGCTACAGACACAGTGCATTCGGAAACCAATCAGGCCTTTATGGTAGAGTGGCCAGATGGAAGCCACTTCTCAATAAAAGGCATATGACAGCTCGGTTGGAGTTTGCCAAAGGCACCAAAAGGAATCTCAGACCATGAGCAACAAGATTCTCTGGTCTGATGAAACCAATTGAACTCTGTTGCCTGAATGCCAAGCGTCACGTCTGGAGGAAATATGGCACCATCCCTACGGTGAAGCATGGTGGTGGCAGAATCAGGCTGTGGGGATGTTTTTCAGCTGCAGGGACTGGGAGACTAGTCAGGATCGAGGGAAAGATGAATGGAGCAAAGTACAGAGAGATCCTTGATGAAAATCTGCTCCAGAGCGCTCAGGTCCTCAGACTGGGGCGAAGGTTCACCTTCCAACAGAACAATGTCCCATAGCACACAGCCAAGACAATGCTGGAGTGGCTTCGGGACAAGTCTCTGAAG
Source organism: Salvelinus fontinalis (assembly GCF_029448725.1). NCBI lineage: Eukaryota > Metazoa > Chordata > Actinopteri > Salmoniformes > Salmonidae > Salvelinus > Salvelinus fontinalis. Next base: position 4,583,852 of record NC_074683.1, read on the forward strand.
GTCCTTGAGTGGCCCAGCCAGAGCCCGGACTTGAACCCGATCAAACATCTCTGGAGAGAGCTGAAAATATCTTTGCAGTGACGCTCTCCTTCCAACCTGACAGAGCTTGAGAGGATCTGCAGAGAAGTTTGGGAGAAACTCCCCAAATACAGGTGTAACAAGCTTGTAGAGCCATACCCAAAAGACTTGAGGCTGTAATCACTGCCAAAGGCACTTCAACAAAGTACTGAGTAAAGGATCTGAATACTTATGTAAATGTGATTTTTCCGGGTATTTTTTGTAATGCATTTGTGAATTGTATTACAAAAAATACCCGGAAATATGACGTTTACATAAGTATTCAGACCCTTCTAAAAAACAGTTTTTGCTTTGTCATTATGGGGTATGGTCTATAGATTGAAAAAATATATAATCCATTTTAGAACTAGGCTGTAAAATAATCACATTTGGAGCAGTCCAGAGCAGTCTCGTTGACAAATTATTTGAAAAGACTGATCTTGTAAACAGATTTTTTATTACTATGTGGGTTTTCAAAAGTGACTGTAAAATAGATTGAAGCTGAAATATTGCTTAGCAGTGCTTGTTTGTTCTCCATAACTATACTTGCTTTGTAATGTTTCTTGAGACATCAACAAAATATTGATGTCGGGTTGGGAAATACTTATTGTATTGACTGCAACTTATATTACAGACCACACATCTGTGTTGTTACAGGTAAGACTGCATAGTGAAAGCATCATCACAGTAGTTGAGTGTATACAATTTGCTTGTTCCCCTTCGGTAACTTTTTTGGATTTCAAGATGAACAAATTCCAGGGGGGAAAAATATCTCAAAGTAAATAACCTCTACAGAGTACCTAACCCGGATCCGGGAGCACCCCCCACCTCCCCCACACTGATTAGCATCGCTAGCATAGCGTCACAATTAAATAGTAGCATCTAAATATCATTAAATCACAAGTCCAAGACACCCAATGAAAGACACAGATCTTGTGAATAAAACCACCATTTCAGATTTTTTAAATGTTTTACAGGGAAGACAAAATATGTAAATCTATTAGCTAAACACGTTAGCAAAAGACACCATTTTCTTACTCCAACAGTTTCTTACTCCATCAGGTGCTATCACCAATTCGGCTAAACTAAGATATTGATAGCCACAAACCAACAAACAAATTCATAAGATGACAGTCTGATAACATATTTATGGTATAGCATAGTTTTTTTTTTTTAAATGTGCATTTTTCAGGTATAAATCACAGTTCTACATTGCAGCTGCAATCTGATATAGTGCTGATGCAGCTAGAACAATTACAGAGACCAACGTTATATAACTAATTACTTGTCTTGAAACATTTCAGAAAAAATACACAGCGTACAGACATTGAAAGCCCAACATCTGGTGAATCCAAACAATATTTCAGATTTTTTAAATGTTTTATAGCGAAAACAAAATGTAGCGCTAAATTAGCATAACCAGGCCAGCCAGAACCAGCTGGACGCGCCCGACCAGTTCACATGCACGACAGATATATGAAATAACATCGTAAATTGGGTCTTACTATTGCTGGTCTTTCATCAGAATGTTGATCAAGGTGTCCTTAGTCCTGATGAGTCGTTCAATCCATTCACAATGGCAACTTCCCCTCTTCATTTAGCCTGGGTACTGGTCGACTGGCACGGTCCCTGTCCAAAGTTAAAAAACTCAAAGAACGGAACACGGCAAAACTCCCGAAAAAATTCTAATAATCTGATTAAACTATATTGAAAAAACATACATTACGGTGATATGGTCACATGTATCAAACAAACTTCGAGACGGAGATAGTTTTCATCCGTAACGTCAGCATAACAAAAGACAATGGCACCTCTGAAAACGCGCATCTCAGAAACCGGAAGTTGTCGGTCACGCTAAAGAAATAGGTCTTATTTCACGTCAGTACAAGATAAACAAAAAATTTCTCCTCTGACGTCTTCCAGACACCCAGAGGAAGAAGAAGGAAGTGTGTTTCGGGTCATAGGTGGCATGACCATATATAGGCAGAGCGTTGAAGCGAGCATACACATCTTGCAATCTTCTTCTGGCTCAGGGAAAGTGCTGTCAAATGACCTGTGTTTCACTCAGAGACGAAATTGAAACGGATTTAGAAACCATAGCTTGTTTTCTATCCAATGGTATATGGTTATATGCATATAGTAACAGCAATAATTGAATAAGAGGCAGTTTAATCTGTAGAGGCAATTATGCTAATGCGAAACAGCACCCCCTGTATTCTCAAGAAGATAACTAGAAACATTGCAGTTTCTCAGATGTACACTGAACAAAAATATCAACGCAACATGCAACAATTTTAACAATTTTACTGAGTTACAGTTAGGGCTTTGACGGACACGAAATTACGTCACCCGGGGATTGTCAGTCTCACAGTAATTGACCGGTAATTAACATAAACACATATTGCATCTACTGGCTTCCACACAAGCCACTGATGCAGACCTTTGGAACATTTACGTTTTTAAAAGTCTAATAAATCCATGTAATATAGCCTACATGAATCCATTATTTATTTAGACAGGTCTAAAGAAGCACAATATGAAGAAAATGTAGTCTATTTCAGAAGAATAGAATAGCATACTCTGAGTTGTCCTTATGTTAGGTTCTGATCTGGTTATGCCATATGGCTGTGGACTACACTAGTTCATTTAGAAGACACGCTTTTGCTTAGAATTCCATGGCATTATTTTATATTATTTTCTAGTATGAAGAATATAATTGATCAAACCTGAATAAAAGCAAAAACAGGTTTTTCAAAATGTTTGCAAATGTATTAAAAATGTACAACAGAAACACCTTATTTACCTAAGTATTCAGACCCTTTGCTATGAGACTCGAAGCTTAGCTCAGGCGCATCCTGTTTACATTGATCATCCTTGAGATGTTTCTACAACTTGACTGATGTCCACCTGTGGTAAATTCAGTTGATTTTACATAATTTGGAAAGACACACACCTGTCTATATAAGGTCCGGCAGTTGACTGTGCATGTTAGAGCAAAAACAAAGCCATGAAGTTGAAGGAATTGTTCGAGCTCCAAGACAAAATTCTGTCGAGGCACAGATATGGGGAAGAGTACCAAAACCTTTCTGCAGCATTGAAGGTCCCCAAGAACACAGTGGCCCCATCATTCTTAAATTGAAGAAGTTTAAAACCACCAAGACTCTTTCTGGAGCTGGGGAGCTGTTACGTCCGTCGTTAGTGGTAGAATGACCAGACCAAGGTGCAGCGTGGTAGGCGTACATTTTCTTTATTAAATGTTCCACCAAAAAAATAATAAACAACACAACAAACATAAAGCTTCGGAGTGCAACACATGCAACAAACAAAAACACAATCCCACAACAGAAAGTGGGAAAAAGGGCTGCCTAAGTATGATTCCCAATCAGAGACAACGATAGACAGCTGCCTCTGATTGGGAACCATACTCGGCCAAAAACAAAGAAATAGACAACATAGACTGCCCACCCCAAATCACACCCTGACCTAACCAAATAGAGAAATAAAACGGCTCTCTAAGGTCAGGGCGTGACAGGAGCCCACCCACTGGGGAGCCAGGCCCAGCCAATCAGAACGAGTTTTCCCCACAAAAGGGCTTTATTACAGACAGAAATAGTCCTCAGTTTCATCAGCTGTCCGGGTGGCTGATCTCAGATGATCCTGCAGGTGAAGAAGTGGGATGTGGAGATCCTGGGCTAGTGTGGTTACACGTGGTCTGCAGTTGTGAGGCTGGTTGGACGCAGTGCTAAACTCTCTAAAACCACATTGGGGGTGGCTTATGGTAGAGAATTTAACATTCAATTATTTGACAACAGCTCTGGTGGACATTCCTGCAGTCAGCATGCCAATTGCATGTTCCCTCAAAACTTGAGACATCTGTGGCATTGTGTTGTGTGACAAAACTGCCCATTTTAGAATGGACTTACATTGTCCCCAGTACACCTGTTTAATGATCATGCTCATTAATCAGCTTCTTGATATGCCACACCTGTCAGGTGGATAGATTATCTTGGCAAAGGAGAAATGCTAACGAACAGGGATGTAAACTAATTTCTTCGCAAACTCTGGAAGAAATAATATTTTTGTGCGTGTAGAACATTTCTGGGACCTTTTATTTCAGCTCACGAAACATGGGACCAACACTTTACATGTTGCTTTCATATTTTTGTTCAGTACACATTCACATTCACCTTAACCTTAAAGGATTCTCTGGCTTTCCCCTTAGGAGAATCATTTGTAGTACCATTTTGGTACTAGGTAGAACCCTTTTGGGTTCCATGTAAAACCTTCTCTGGAAGGCGTTCTACCTGGAATGAAAAACGGTTCCACACTCTAAAAATGTGGTGTTAAAAACAACCCAACGCTGGGTAAAGAGTGGACAGAACACACTTTGGGTTATTTTTAACCCAGCCAGTTGTGTCACTTAGCTGGGTTATTGAGCTATGATCCACCGGGTGAGATCAGAAGACTGGAGGTGTAGCTTAGTAGGGGCTTGGCTTTCAGATAGCTATTTTTTACCACCTGTGAGAGTAAATGTAATTCCGGTTAATCTGTTCTGTTGTGTTTTTCAGCATATGTTAAGGTTGAGCACTGACTTCTGTTGTGTAGTGAGCCTTACACAAGTTGACTGTCTCAAGTGCCTATGTGTATGCCAAGTGCATTGATGATGTTGTCCCCACCATTAGCCATGGATTACCGGCAACGTCAGTACTAAGCTGCTGCTTTCAAGGAGTGGGACACTAACTCGGACGTTGATAAGAACTCCCGCTACACCCTGCCGATGAAGCAACAAACAGGCAAAGCATCATTACAGGACTAAGATTGAATCCCACCACACTGGCTCTTTACTTTTCCATTATTTCTTTATTTTCTTTCTCTCTGCTTTGTTGGATAGGGCCTATAACCATTTCACTGTTAGTCCACACCTTTTGTTAACCAACAAAACTATATTTATTAGTTAACACTTTATGATATTTAAATAATGATGTTATTAATTTTACATTAAAATATGTAACAGGCAATATTATTTCAGGAAATGTAAACAACATGATGAAGAGGAATGACATTTGCTCTGGTGGGTGGCAAACAATAACAATCTAAATGCCATGCCACACATAGGCAATGCCTCCTAAAAATAACATATGGACTGCAATACAAAAAATAATATAAATACACATCTGTTGGGTCAACCCAGCATGAAAGTGAACCCCCCCTCCCAACTGATGGATAAATTAATAATGCATGGCCTTTTAGGGGCATGGCTTTCCATATCACTATTTTGGCATCCTGTGAGAGTAAATATCATTCCTGTTCATCATGTTTAATTTGTACATGCACATTTCAATTATTTTGCACCTTACACATTGTAATATAAAATGTAATTGCATTATTATTAGATATCATAACTAAGCAGTAACTAACCCACCATTCAGATATGCAGAGGCACTTAAAGAACTCATACTCTTGTATAAACCTCATTAAAACCCCAAAAGTGTCAGTGCTTAAACGTAACATGTTGACTTTACAACAGAACAGATTCATTGGAATTATATTTACTCTCCCGAGTGAGCAAAAATAACTAGCTGAAAGCCAAGCCCCTACTAAGCCACACCTCCAGTCTTCTGATCTGACCCGGTGCATCATAGCTACACTAAATCAGGGTTTCCCAAACTCGGTTCTTGGGCCCCACCTGGTTTCACATTTTGTTTTTTGCCCTAGCACTACATAGCTGATTCAAATAATCAAAGCTTGATAGCGAGTTGGTTGCTTGTTTTTAACCCAACATTCGTTAGAGTTTACCTGGAACGAAAAAGGGTTCTCTTATGAGGACAGCCGAAAGAACCCCTTTGAAACGCTTTTGTCTAAGAGTGTACTACTCACTGGAGAAAACGCTGAAGGCTGTTATTTAACATTCCAAGGCATGTCTTAATTTCAATATTAATGCTTGCTAAATTGATTGGGGTAAAACATTTGCGCTCAGACAAAGCAGGAGACACTGAGCGATAAATCTAGTTTCCAACCATATAATTATGCGTTTTATGTATCAAAGAAATGTCAAGTGAAAGCAAGCAGCAATTAAGCAGAAGATAGGCCTTGATAATAAGTAGTCATTTCATTTTATTGGAGTCACTGAAACTGAGGGAGTTTCCTCAAGGTTTTCTAAGGTCTTCATTGAGCCTTCTGCTATGTTACCAAAAAAGTCCAGTTAGCATAAAATATGACTTGTCCTCAGGGAGGTTGGGAGATATATGTTTACTCCAGACCCATAAGATCACACCATTGTGATGATGAAATCGTTCATTTTTCAAACATTGCAATCAATCCCGCAGCATTTAAAGTCTTTAGCTGATAAATTAAATTCTAATTACAACAGGTTTTTTGCCTGTTTGCGTAGGATGATGCTTAGGGAGATTCATTCTGTTCCAGACTTCTTTATCTCTGTTTGTCTTCTCTGCTGTGGTATCTCAGTGGAGAATGCCCAGGGCCATGTGAGATAAACTGTTAAGATGAAAGAGCATTTATCCCCATTATCAGGAACTGATTTTCCACCCACGGCTAACAGACCTAGCCCTAGTAAACACAAGTCTCCCTGACTTTCCTCCTAATTCTATCTAATTAATTTGTTGTTGTTTTTTGCAGCTAACTACCAAAAGATAATCAATAAGTTACAAAGTTTGTGCATATTAGGTGCAGAACAGATAAGTTCCCCCACCATATGGGTAGGTCAGATGATGACTTGCAGTGAGTATAATTAGGGTAAATTTAATGGAAATATTTGTACATTGTGTGTGGATAGAACTGTAAAGGCATTACTGTAACGGCAGCTCCCCTGGGGTGGAAGGACTCACCCCAGCCCAGCTTTCTGTGCTCCTGTGTAAACCTGTGAGGCAGATGAGAAGCAGAGTGTGTGTCAATATGGTATGTGTGTGTACACACCCTGATGAAGGGGAGTGTACAGCAGCGAGACAGAACACCTTCCAACCTCCTGTATGTTTTTACCAGAGGAATCCTGGCTGACTGCTGCCTGACGGAGACATTCTGCCTGGCCACGTTCTGCTGTTCTGCCATTATTCACCTGGGAGAGACTCACACATGGCAGCCATGGGGAGCCAGGTAAGATACATACTGTAGAGGTCTAAGGACAAATGGCAACATTGGAATAGTGATGAGACTATGAATTGTATTCAGGATTGAGTTTTTGTACAGTACAACTTTCTCCATGACTTTCACTTGCGTCCCTCAACAACCAAATTGTTAAGCTAACCATTGCTGACTCAACATTGTTGTCTCCTCTGCACACGGTGTACAATTTCTTGCGCAAAGGCAGAGAATGTGATTAGGGATTACAAAGTGACTAGGATAATACATCCTCTGTATTGCATCAGAAGGACTATAAAAAAAGGCCTATATAAAGATTTGATCAATCTCTCTTAAATGGATATTGATGAGACTCGGGGGCCTAATATTGCTTGACTCTTTCTGCCAGTCTGAGAGACAACAGAATAGGAATGTGCTGTAAGTGAATTCCTGTTACTGAGCTACTGGTCAGGTGTTGAAGTCCCAGGGTGTGTGTTTGTGTGTGTGTTTGTGTGTGTGTGAGAGAGAGTGTGTGTTCCAAGTAAGGAGGAGCAGGAATTGCTGTAAAAGAACAGGTTGAGACTGGTGTGGACATGAATCATACCTGCTGACAGGTCCACTGAGTTACCAGGTACCACAAAGAGGAAACTGTTCTGACTTTGGCTTATTAAACAGAAAAATGTACGTATACTTCATTTCAGGGAAACAGTCAACTGTCATGTGGCTACTGTACATAAGGAGGTTAGAGGGTTCAGTTCCTTGTAATTTTACACCATAAATCTTATAATTTAAAATAAACGTTATGTCATATATCTTAACCTAAAGCTTTTTGGTGGAAATGACAGCAGTACCATGTTATTTTAGGAAAGGATACAGTACATTTAATTGAGCCAAAAATGGTAAAAGTGGGAATCTGGTATATTCATTTAGGTTTTCTGTAGTTTCCCTGAAGTGCAGCCTAGAAACATCTGGTAGTGTTCAAACACTTCAAACACTTTCTTTGTAAACTTTGTCTTAAATAGACTGAAACAGTAGTACTTTCTCTCAACATTAATATTTTGTGCTTTCTTTGCCTTGAGGACTGAATTCCGTAACCAGCTCTTTTTTTCTTTTTTCTTTTTTTTAAAGAACAGTCCAGACGAGTAATTTCTCATCAATACATTATAATAATCCCGAGTGCAATGGATTTCTTGGGATTTTTTATTTACGTTTAGCAATGTGAATTGTAGTTTCTGTTGGTGTATCACCTCTTAAACCCCACTTTTGCCTCACTACCATCCTTCTTAATGATAAATGAACCCAATGTATCCATCCCGTGTCAAGAGAGCCAGGGCCATTAGTGAGGGTGAATTCGCTAGGCCTGGGTGTTGTGACCAGGGGAGAATGACTGCCCACTCTAATTGAAGCCACGAAGTTCAAGGCAGACCGCGGTACTGCAGGTATTATTTGCAAAAAAACAGGATCCCCATTAGGGAATGAGAAAATGAATGAGAAAATGTCAAACTTCATGGTCAATCTTGGTTTAAATAAAGCATTTTTTTAGACAATCATTGTACCAATAATGTATTCTATTACACCAGATGTATGTCCTTGATTATTTAACCAATTATTTTAAAATTACAAACAGAAGAAGTTATGAGGATAATTTAGTAGCTAATGGCAGCCTGTAGTACCCGGGAGTACCCTGGAGTAACTCAAAGTGCATGCGCATCTTCACCTGACTTCCTTGGCTTCAAATGCGCTATTGAGTCTTCACATAGGAATCAATGGTGTCATGTGATCAATGGCTTTGTCCATTCCTATATTATTCCCAGCCATTGGTTGTGACAGAGCACGCCGCTGTGTTGATGTGAGCCCAAGGGTTGTACTGTACTGTAGCATTGACTGTGGAAAGAGTGATGCTGAGTCTGTGAGTCAGTCACCACAATGTGTGGTTGGATACTCCTCTGCTGTTGGAGGCTGGAGCACAAGCTCCAGTTCCCAGAGAAGACAATCTGAGCTCAGTGGAAAAGGCGACTGTTTAATCCATTTTGAAATGGGAGAAAAATCTATTGTTGGAGCCAAGTTTGGGGAATGTGTCCTGCAAAGACTTTAGAGCAAGTGAGATATATATGGAGAAGGAATGAAAGGAGGATACTCTGCATGCTTCTAGCCAGCCAAAGCAATGAAGCTTACAAGTTTTTTCAGTTAACTCTTGTTGAGGACTATTCAACCCCATCTAGCCAGGGCCCTCTACAGAAACTATAACCTATAGTGTAAAAATTATATACCAAGATGTGATAGCTAACGTTTATCCACTATATTGCTTGTCTATGATAACCCGTTCTGCCTCTAACAATGCATTATGTAATTATTCCCACTGAGGGACCAGACCAAACCAGAGCTGATGGTGTTTTGACAGAGCCTGTAGTGTAGTGAAGATGGAATGCACCCAGCCAGACCAAGACCCAAAGCCCAGACCCAGATTCTAAGAGCTGGTTCTCCTGCTGAGGGCTCCTGCAGCGCTCATCCTATCCACAGCTCTCCCAGGATAAGACACAGGAGCATAGAACAGCAGATGTTCACAGTCCCCCCTAGCCAGTCTCCACTTTGTTCAGTGTCTTAGTAAAACTGTATGTTTCTGGGAGAGATACAAGGAACAGTACAATAGGGTCTGTATTAAAGTTAACTGATGATTTAGGCGGGTATCATGAATGTGCTAATGACTAAGTTTAGTCAGCCAGGTTTTAGCTGTGTAACTGTCTGAGATATTTGAGAATTACCTAGACATTTCCCGCCTTTTCATCTGAGTTGCGATAAACAGCTTTAAGTTAATATTTTGCTTATTAAAGACATACATCTAATAGTCTAACAATGTCTAAGAAAATCCATCAGAAGCTGCTGGAAGCAATTACAGGGCTCTCCAAGCAGAAAAGAATGTGGCAGGCTTTCACCACAGACTTACAGAAGAAGGATACATTTTTCAGGAAAAAAGAAAAGCCAACAAGCTTTGGCTATTAGACTGTGCTGTGGAACTAAACATAACACATAACCTTATTTTCCCATAAGTTACTGCCTCTATCTCCCTATTTAACTGGGAAAACAACAGACATTCAGTATTGTTTTGTGTTTCTCATGCAAAAAATAAATATTGCAACTCATCCCGGCGTTTCTCTGCAAATGATTTATTTGTGCTGGACATTTGAGTCACACTCTATCTGCAGACTTTGTGCTTAGGTTGTCCAAGTTTTAGAGTGAGCCATGGTAGCTAGTCATAGCCTGCAAAGTAAAATCTATTTTGTACATTTAACTCGGAAAGCGTGAAATGTACACCACTCAACTGGTATTAAAAAAACACTTTTGAAAGTGTTAAAGGTCCTGGACAGTCATTCTGAAAAGTACTTTGTCTCCCATGGTTAGCTACCAGGAAGTTGGAAAATACAGGCTGAGTGGGCGGGGAGCTTATATTGATGGCCTCACCTTGACTGACAGCTCATTGAAATGCCTATGTCAAGCAACTTGGATGCAGTGAGCAGTTTTGCAATTAAAAGTAAATAAATATATAATTTCACCTTTATTTAACCAGGTAGGCCAGTTGAGAACAAGTTCTCATTTACAACTGCGACATGGCCAAGATAAAGCAAAATAGAGCAAAGCAGTGAGACACAAACAACACAGAGTTACACATGGGATAAACAAACGTACAGTCAATAACACAATAGAAAAATCTATATACAGTGTGTGCAAATGTAGTAAGATTAGGGAGGTAAGGCAATAAATAGGCCATAGTGGCAAAATAATTACAATTTAGCAATTAAACACTGGAGTGATAGATGTGCAGAAGATGAATGTGCAAGTAGAGATACTGGGGTGCAAAGGAGCAAGAAAATAAATAACAATATGGGGATGAGGTAGTTGGGTGGGCTATTTACAGATTGGCTGTGTACAGGTACAATGATCAGTAAGCTGCTCTGACAGCTGATGCTTAAAGTTAGTGGGGGAGATATAAGTCTCCAGCTTCAGTGATTTTTGCACATCGTTCCAGTCATTGGCAGCAGGGAACTGGAAGGAAAGGCGGCCAAAGGGGGGTTGACATTGGGGGTGACCAGTGAAATATACCTTCTGGAGCGTGTGCTACGGTTGGGTGCTGCTATGGTGACCAGTGAGCTGAGATAAGGTGGGGCTTTACCTAGCAAAGACTTATAGATGACCTGGAGCCAGTGGGTTTGGCGACGAATATGAAGCGAGGGCCAGCCAACGAGAGCATACAGGTCGCAGTGGTGGGTAGTATATGGGGCTTTGGTGACAAAACGGATGGCACTGTGATAGACTACATCCAATTTGCAGAGTAGAATGTTTAAGGCTATTTTGTAAATGACATTGCCAAAGTCAAGGATCGGTAGGATAGTCAGTTTTACAAGGGTATGCTTGGCAGCATGAGTGAAGGATGCTTTGTTGCGAAATAGGAAGCCGATTATAGATATAATTTTGGATTGGAGATGCTTAATGTGAGTCTGGAAGGAGAGTTTACAGTCTAACCAGACACATATGCATTTGTAGTGATCCACATATTCAAAGTCAGAACCGTCCAGTAGTGATGCTAGACGGGCGGGTGGGTGCGGGTAGCGATTGGTTGAAGAGCATGCATTTAGTTTTACTTGCATTTAAGAGCAGTTTGAGGCCACAGAAGGAGTGTTATATGGCATTGAAGCTTGTCTGGAGGTTTGTTAACACAGTGTCCAAAGAAGGGCCAGAAGTATACAGAATGGTGTTGTCTGCGTAGAGGTGGATCAGGGAATCACCAGCAGCAAGAGCGACATCATTGATATGTACAGAGAAAAGAGTTGGCCCGAGAATTGAACCCTGTGGCACCCCCATAGAGACCGCCAGAGGTCCAGACAACAGGTCCTCTAATTTGACACACTGAACTCTATCTGAGAAGTAGATGGTGAACCAGGCGAGGCAGTCATTTGAGAAACCAAGGCTGTTGAGTACGCCGATAAGAATGTGGTGATTGACAGAGTCGAAAGCCTTGGCCAGGTCGATGAAGACGGCTGCACAGTATTGTCTCTTATCGATGGCTGTTATGATATCGTTTAGGACCTTGTGCGTGGCTGAGGTGCACCCATGACCAGCTCTGAAACCAGATTGCATAGCGGAAAAGGTATCATGGGATTCAAAATGTTCGGTGATCTGTTTATTAACTTGGCTTTCGAAGACTTTAGAAAAGCAGGGTAGGATAGATATAGATCTGTAACAGTTTGGGTCTGGAGTGTCTCCCCCTTTGAAGAGGGGGATGACCGCGGCAGCTTTCCAATCTTTAGGGATATCAGACGATACGAAAGAGAGTTTGAACAGGCTACTAGTAGGGGTTACAACAATTGCCACGGGTTAATTTTAGAAAGAGAGGGTCCAGATTGTCTAGCCCGGCTGATTTGTAGGGGTCCAGATGTTGCAGCTCTTTCAGAACATCAGCTATCTGGATTTGGGTGAAGGAGAAATGGGGGAGGCTTGGGCAAGTTGCTGTGGGATTGCAGAGCTGTTGCCCGGGGTAGGGGTAGCCAGGTGGAAAGCATGGCCAGCCGTAGAAAAATACTTCTTGAAATTCTCGATTATCGTAGATTTATCGGTGGTGACAGTGTTTCCTAGCCTCAGTGCAGTGGGCAGCTGGGAAGAGGTGCTCTTATTCTCCATGAACTTTACAGTGTCCTAGAACTTTTTGGACTTTGTGCTACAGGATGCAAATTTATGTTTGAAAAGCTAGCCATTGCTTTCCTAACTGCCTGTGTATATTCGTTCCTGACTTCCCTGAAAAGTTGCATATCGCGGGCGGCTATTCGATGCTAATGCTGTACCCCACAGGATGTTTTAGTGCTGTCGAAGGGGCAGTCAAGTCTGCAGTGAACCAAGGGTTATATCTGTTCTTTGTACTACATTTTTTTGAATGGGGCATGCTTATTTAAGATGGTGAGGAAAGCACTTTTAAAGAATAACCAGGCATCCTTTACTGACGGAATGAGGTCAATATCCTACCAGGATACCTGGGCCAAGTCGATTAGAAAGGGCTGCTCGCTTAAGTGTTTTAGGGAGCGTTTGACAGTGATGAGGGGTGGTCTTTGATCGCGGACACATTACGGATGCAGGCAATGAGGCAGCGATTGCTGAGATCCTGGTTGAAGATATTAGAGGTGTTTTAGAGGGCAGGTTGGTCAGGATGATATCTATGAGGGTGCCCGTGTTTACAGATTTGGGGTTTTACCTAGTAGGTTCCTTGATAATTTGTGTGAGATTGTGCCATCTAGTTTAGAGTGTAGGACGGCCGGGCTGTAAGCATATGCATCACCTAAAAGAACAAATGGGGGCAATTAATTCACATATGATGTCCACGGCACAGCTGGGGGGTCTATAACAATTGGCAACAGTGAGAGACTTATTTCTAAAAAGGTGGATCTTGTAAAGTAGAAGCTCAAACCTTTTGGGCACAGACCTGGATAGCATGACAGAACTCTGCAGGCTATCTCTGCAGTTGATTGCATCTCCAACCCCTTTGGCAGTTCTATCTTGGTGGAAAATGTTGTAGTTGGGATGGAAATTCCTGAATTTTTGGTGGCCTTCCTAAGCCAGGATTCAGACATGGCTAGGACATTAGGGTTGGCGGAGTGTGCTAAAGCAGTGGATAAAACAAACTTAGGGAGGAGGCTTCTGATGTTAACATGCATGAAACCAAGGCCTTTACGGTTACAGAAGTCAACAAATGATAGTGCCTGGGAAATAGGAGTGGAATTGGTGGCTACAGGGCCTGGGTTAACCTCTACATCACCAGAGGAACAGAGGAGGACTAGGATAAGGGTACGGCTAAAGTCTATAAGAACTGGTCGTCTAGTGCGTTGGGGAGAGAGAGTAAAGGGAGCAGATTTCTGGCCGTGGTAGAATAGATTCAGGGCATAATGTACAGACAAGGGTATGGTAGGATATGAGTACAGTGGAGTTAAACCTAGGCGTTGAGTAACGATGAGAGAGGTTTCGTCTCTAGAGGTACCAGTTAAGCCAGGTGAGGTCTGCACATTTGTGGCCTGATGGAGGTCATTTTGCAGGGCTCTGGCAGTGCACCTCCTGGCACAAAGGCGGAGGTAGCGGTCCTGCTGCTGGGTTGTTGCCCTCCTACGGCCTCCTCCACGTCTCCTGATGTACTGGCCTGTCTCCTTGTAGCGCCTCCATGCTCTGGACACTACGCTGACAGACACAGCAAACCTTTTTGCCACAGCTCGCATTGATGTGCCATCCTGGATGAACTGCACTACCTGAGCCACTTGTGTGGGTTGTAGACTCCGTCTCATGCTACCACTAGAGTGAGAGCACCGCCAGCATTCAAAAGTGACCAAAACATCAGCCAGGAAGCATAGGAACTGAGAAGTGGTCTGTGGTCACCACCTGCGGAATCACTCCTTTTTTGGGGGTGTCTTGCTAATTGCCTATAATTTCCACCTTTTGTCTATTCCATTTGCACAACAGCATTTGAAATTTATTGTCAATCAGTGTTGCTTCCTAATTGGACAGTTTGATTTCACAGAAGTGTGATTGACTTGGAGTTACATTGTGTTGTTTAAGTGTTCCCTTTATTTTTTTGAGCAGTGTATATTTAGTTCGTAGATAGATAGTGAGATTAAGATAAATACGAAAAAGACCGGCTATTTACACGGGATAAGACAAAGACAAACACACACGTTCTACTGCTACGCCATCTTGGATCCTAATAAAAACTTACCAAGAAAATCACAGCACTGAAGGATGTGTTGACTTGACAACTGTGTCGGAGTTGTTAATGACCCTTGCTCCACTTTTGTTCCATGCTGGCTGAAGTCCTAGCTAGCCAGTAACAGACACAGATAAAAGGGGAAACATGTAAGTACCTTTGCCATATGGATGAATATGGTAAACCTTTAATCATAGAGTGCATTCGGAATGTAGCCAGACCCCTTGACTTTTTCCACACTTTTTCCACCCATAATGACAAAGCGAAAACATTGTTTTATACATTTTTGCACATTTATTAAACGTAAAGAACAGAAATACCTTATTTACATAAGCATTCAGACCCTTTGCTATGGGACTCGAAATTGAGCTCAGGTGCATCCTGTTTCCATTGATCAACCTTGAGATGTTTTTACAACCTGATTGGAGTCCATCTGTGGTAAATTCAATTGATTGGACATGATTTGGAAAGGCACACACCTGTCTATATAAGGTCTCACAGTTGACTGTGCATGTTAAAGCAAAAACCAAGCCATGATGTCAAAGGAGTTGTCTGTAGAGCTCCGAGACAAGGCACAGATCTGGGGAAGAGTATTACACATTTCTCCAGCATTGAAGGTCCCCAAGAACACAGTGGCCTCCAACATTGTTAAATGGAAGAAGTTTGGAACCACCAAGACTCTTCGTAGAGCTGGCCACACGGCCAAACTTGAGCAACCGGGGGAGAAGGGCCTTGGTCAGGGAAATGACCAAGAACCCGATGGTCACTCTGAATGAGCTCCAGAGTTCCTCCGTGGAGATGGGAGAACCTTCCAGAAGGACAACCATCTCTGCAGCACTCCACCAATCAGGTCTTTATGGTAGAGTAGCCAGACGGAAGCCACTCCTCAGTGAAAGGCACATGACAGCCCACTTGCAGTTTGCCAAAAGGCACCTAACGGACTCTCAGACCATGAGAAACAAGATTCTCTGGTCTGATGAAACCAAGATTGAACTTTTTGGCCTGAATGCCAAGCGTCACGTCTGGAGGACACCTGGCAAAATCCCTACTGTGAAACATGGTGGTGGCAGCATCATGCTGTGGGCATGTTTTTCAGGGACTGGGATACTTGTCAGGATCGAGGGACCGATGAATGGAGCAAAGTACAAAGAGATCCTTGATGAAAACCTGCTCCAGAGAGCACTCAGGACCTCAGGCTGGGGCAATGGTTCACCTTCCAACAGGACAACAACCCTAAGCACACAGCCAAGATAACTTAGGATTTGCTTCAGGACAAGTCCCTGAATGTCCTGAAGTGGCCCAGCCAGAGCCCGGACTTGAACTCGAATGAACATCTCTTGAGAAACTTGAAAATAGCTGTGCAGCAACGCTCCCCATCCAACCTGACAGAGCTTGACAGTATTTGCAGAGAAGAATGGGAGAAACTCCCCAAATACAGGTGTGCCAAGCTTGTAGCGTCATACCCAAGACTCAAGACTGTAATCGCTGCCAAAGGTGCTTCAACAAAGTACTGAGTAAAGGGTCTGAATACTTATGTAAATTCAGTTGTTGTTTTTTTATAAATGTGCAAACATTTCTAAAAAACTGTTTTTGCTTCGTCATTATGGGGTTTTGTATGTAGATCGATGTGGGAAAAAAAACTAAACGTGGAAAAAGTCAAGGGGTCTGAATACTTTCCGAATGCACTTTATTTGCTGACACCCTACAGTAAAATGTTGGCACCAGTAGAGTAGCCATCTAGCTATATAAACCGCACCCCTCCGCAAACATGCCTTCTCTGATGTTGGTTACAAGGATGTTACTTATAGAAATTAGGTTAGAGAATATCATGTTACCTTTGGCAAATTAAATTTAGAGTAAAGGTGACATCACGTTGTCCCCTTAATAATGAATCCAAGTTTTTGACATAGGGGAGGGAACCAGTAACTTTATGATCAAACTTTATCTATGTAGAAGCAACAATAACTTTTCATATTTTGGTCATCATACTTTAATCTGGTTTCCTTCAAATATCATCCAATTTCACAAAAAAACTGATTTTGACACTGGATGACCTTTGAAAGCATATGCAAAGCCCAATGTGATAGAAACCACTATGTAGCACTAATATGAAAATAAAGGCATTTATATTTGTCTATAAAAATGTAATGTGCAATTGTGTTCAATTAAAATATGACTTTGTTGTGAACAAAGTTAACATGAACACCAGGAATGACATTAACTATGTTAAAGCCTCACCCCTAATAAGCCACGCCCCATGAATATAACCTATAGATTACATTATTCCATCTGCTTGGTCAACCCAGAATGAAAACTAAATTGATGGTTTAATTAACCTATGCTTGTTGGGTTTTTCACACAACCTTCCACATTATGCTGGCTTGCAAAGTGATGTGTAATTCCTATTGAAATTCAGCCAGAGTGCCAATATCCAACCTTGAGCATTTTTAATCACCCACAACCTGCATTCAGAATGACTGCCAGGGTTGGGAAAACTGCAATATTAGACTACCTAAAGCGTCTAAATTGGAACAACCATTTCAGTAACTAGTAACATATTGGATTAGTTTAGAAAATGTATTTCATTTATATTTGAGAAACATAAGATTAAGTAATCAATCAATGAACATGCAAGAACCTAGATATTGAAACAAACAATTCTTAAATTCATCCTGCAATAGAGCATGCTGGTAAATATGATAATGATGGGAGTGGTTTTGGTTCAAATCTGGTTATTTTGTCAACACTGGGGTTATTTTACACCAATGAATGTTAATTCAGCATTTACAGAGTTCTTATGTTTAGAGTGAAGGACCTCAAACGCAGGCCTTATGAAATATGTATTATAGTGTGTTAAAGGTTCCGAACAGTTGTCACGTTCCTGACCTATTTCTGTTAGTTTGTTGTATGTGTTAGTTGGTCAGGACGTGAGTTTGGGTGGGCATTCTATGTTTTCTGTTTCTATGTTGGTTTATGGGTTGCCTGGTATGGCTCTTAATTAGAGGCAGTTGTTTGGCGTTCCTCTAATTAAGAGTCATATTTAGGTAGGTTGTCTCACAGTGTTCGTTGTGGGTGGTTGTCTCCTGTGTCAGTGTTTGTCGCACCATACGGGACTGTTCGGTTTGTTTGTTCATCGTCATTTATGTGTAGGCTATTTTCCCTGTTCGTGCGTTCTTAGTGTTTATGTGAGTTCGTCGTCCAGGTCTGTCTACACCGTTTGTTATTTTGTTTAGTCAAGATAATTTCGTTTTCGTGTTTTCGTGTTTTCGTTAATAAATCATGTCTTCAAACTCCGCTGCATTTTGGTTCAATCCCTGCTCCTCCTCTTCTGATGAAGAGGAAGAGGAAAACCGTTACAACAGTCATTCTGATTCTCACGTAAAATAGCCTTTGAGTGACTAAAATATCACACATAATATTTGTTTCGGATAGAATTGCTCAACATTTGAGTACTTTGTCTCTCACTACCAGGAAGTTTGAAAAGACAGACTGAGTGGGTGGGGAGATAAATTAATGAGCTCGCCTTACTTTGATAGAATTTAGAGTTGGATAAATGTAGATAAACTTGAATCTTTCGCAAGGACTTATACAGGATACTACCATCAACATCAAAACCTTCATTCCAAATCACAATTCCATACCTAAAACCTTGATTTTGGGCAAAATGATCTGATTGGACTATTACCACCAAGGATCATCAAGAAAAAAAACTTAGAACAAACCAAAACCTGCAGAAGAAACACATTGGAACCTGGAAATACCATCCTACACAAAACTGAGTGAGTAATGTTCAGTCTGAACTTACTTCTGAAGCCCAAAATTAAAAGACAATAATCTCTAGGTAATTTTGATATATATAGCTAAATAAATATGGCCATTAAGCTACAAAGCCACTAGAAATTAAACAGACTGAAATTAGCACTGAAATGTGAAGTGAGAGGTGTGAAAACCCTTGAGCATGACAATGGCAAGATAGTTTCACAGCCCCCTCCATCTGTGCAGAGATATCCTCCTCAGAATCTCAAAAATACTGCCCAGGACAACTTTGTTTGGACGTCGTAAAGGACCATTCGCCAAAACTGAAAAGATATAGCTAGCTAACAACCTCCTTTTCCACGTGGAAAAGATGGTGAACAGAGACTTGTTAGCTACGTTAGCTACGTTAGCTAGCTAGCTGGGATTTTCTACAAGGAATCTGCCTCCCGAAAAAAGTTTCTCCCAAGTGTGTGTAACACCTACTCCCGTTGCCTGCTGCACTGCTGCTTGGATTCCACCTGGTGATCTGTTCACCATCTGCCCTGGCCTGTCTCCCCCTGTCTGGTACAGGTACCCCCACCACACTCCCTCCTCTCTCCTGAGCTTTCGCTCTCCTCCAGAACACACACACTGTTGGGGTAAGTGACTTTGAACTTACAATGACTAGCCCCAAGTCGTTATATTTTTCTCTTGTGCTTTATGCTATTTGCCTCATGACTCCTGCGTGCTTTGTTGACTATGAATTTGCTTGTTTACTCAACCGTGGTACGGACTATGTTTGTTCCCACACTCGGGACTCTGACTCTCTATTGGTTACACAGACTCTTGGCCTCCCATCCTATTCTAACCACATCTCGCCAGCTTTGTATTCATGTTACCTGATGAAATTGCTGTACATTATGATCTTGTTGCCTTCTAATGCACATTCAAATGTTCTAAATCAACACTGCAGAGCTCTCCCTGTCCTCTGCCGTGCCCTGATTGTATTACTGCTGCTTATATCTGGGATTGTGCATGTACACCCTGGCCCATCTACTAGCCCCAATTCTTATTTGTGCTCTGATATCTGCTTCACTGACTTCTGCTCTCTTCAAAGCCTTGGTTTTCTGCATATTAACAATAGAAGCTTATTACCTAAATTTGATAAATTGAAAGTGTGGGTTCACAGCTCCAATCCAGATGTGTTGGTCATTACTGAGATGTGGTTAAGAAAGAGTGTTTTGAATACTGATGTTAACCTTTCTGGTTATAACCTTTTTCGGCAAGACAGATCTTCCAAAGGTGGTAGAGTGGCAATCTTTACCAAGGATCACCTTCAGTGCTCGATTGTCTCTACCAAGTCTGTCGCCAAACAATTCGATTTGCTGGTTTTACGCATTCAACTTTCAAATAACTCTTTGTTGACTGTTGCCAGGTGTTATTGGCCACCATCAGCACCGGCCTGTACCCTAAATGCCCTAAGCTCTCTCCTGGCCCTTTACACTAAGTCTGAATTTGTCCTGCTAGGCGAACAAAACAGTGACATGCTTAAACCACCTGACCAAGTCCTAAAGCAATGGGACTCCTTAAATCTTTCTCAGAAAAGGCAACTCTCCTTGATGTTATCCTTACAAATAATCCTGATAGGTATCAGTCTGGTGTTTTCTGTAATGACCTTAGTGATCACTGTTTTACAGCCTGTGTTTGTAATGGCTGCTCAGTGAAACAACCTGTCCTGATTTGTCATGGCCTGATTTGACATGGCCTCTGTAAATTGGTGTATAATCAGCTTGACCTCCTCCGTCGAAGACGCTTTAACCTTCTTTTTTGATATTTTCAGTTGTATCGTTAACAAATATGCGCCCATAAAGAAAATTCAAATTAAAAACTGGTTCAGCTCCTGGTTCGACCGTGATCTGGCAGAGTTACTCCACCTCAAGAATTCCATTTAGCAAATTGCTCGGCACACGCATACTCAGGCTGACTGGCTCTTGTTCAGACAAATTAGAAATAAGTGCACTCAGGCTATCCAGAAGGCCAAAGTTCGTTACTTTAAGGAGCAGTTTTCTCTCTGTGGGTCTAACCCCAAGAAGTTCTGAAAAACAGTTAAAGACCTGGAGAATAAACCCTCCTCCTCACAGCTGCCCATGTCCCTTAATGTTGATGATGTGGTTGTAACTGACAAGGAGAACGTGGCTGAGCTCTTTAATCACCAGTTCATTAAGTCAGGATTACTATTTGACTCTGCCATGCCTCCATGCCCGTCCAACATTTCCTAATCTCCCACCCCATCTTGTGCGACTATCCCCAATGCTCCTCCCTCTTTTTCCCCTGCCCGCTACAAAGTTACAACGGGTCACTGAGTCTGAGGTGCTAAAGTAGCTTGTTTAACTTGATCCCCAAAAAACATCTGGGTCAGATGGTTTAGACCCTTTCTTCTTTAAGGTTGCTGTCCCTATGATCGCCAAGCCTATCTCTGACCTTTTTAACCTGTATCTCCTCTCTGGGGAGGTTTCCATTGCTTGGAAGGCAGCCACAGTGCATCCTTTATTAACAGGGAGAGAGCAAGCTGATCCTAAATGTTGTAGGCCAATTTCTATATGCCCTGTTTATCAAAAGTGTTAAAAAAAACTTGTCAATAATCAACTGACTGGCATTCTTGACGTCTATAATATTAGCTCAGGTACGCAATCGGGTTTCCGCTCAGGTTATGGATGCGTTACTGCAACCTTAATGGTCCTCAATGATGTCACCATTGCCCTTGATTCTAAGCGATGTTGTCCTGATGTTTTTATTGACTTTGCCAAAGCTTTTGAAACGGTAGACCATTCCATTGTTGTGGGCCTGCTAAGGAGTATTGGTGTCTCTGGGGGGTATTTGGCCTGGTTTGCTACCTACTTCTCTCAAAGAGTGCACTGTATGAAGTTAGAACATCTGCTGTCTCAGACACTGCCTATCAACAAGGGAATGCCCCAAGGCTTGATCCTAGGTCCCACGCTCTTCTCAATTGACATCAACAACAGAGCTCAAGCAGTAGGAAGCTCTCTCATCTATTTATATGCGGATGATACCGTCTTATACTCAGCTGGCCCCTCCCTGGATGTTGTGTTAAATGCTCTACACACAAGCTTTCTCTGCCCTTAACCTTGTTCTGAACACCTCCAAAACAAAGGTCATGTGGTTTGGTAAGAAGAATGCCCCTCTCCCCACAGGTGTGATTACTACCTCTGAGAGCTTAGAGCTTGAGGTAGTCACCTCATACAAGTACTTGGGAGTATGGCAAGATGGTACACTGTCCTTCTCTCAGCACATATCAAAGCTGCAGGCTAAGGTTAAATCTACACTTGGTTCCCTTTATCGTAATCATTCCACTTACACCGCAGCTGCCAAACTAACCCTGATTCAGATGACAATCCTACCCATGCTAGACTACGGAGACGTAATTTATAGATCGGCAGGTGAGGGTGCTATCGAGCGGCTAGATGTTCTTTACCATTCGGCCATCAGATTTGCCACCAATGCTCCTTATAGGACACATCACTGCACTCTATACTTCTCTGTAAACTGGTCATCTCTGTATACCCATCGCAAGACCCACTGGTTGATGCTTATTTGTAAAACCCTCCTAGGCCTCTCTCCCCCCTATCTGAGATCTCTACTGTAGCCCTCATCCTCCACATACAACACCTGTTCTGCCAGTCACATTCTTTTAAAGGTCCCCAAAGCATACACATCCCTGGGTCGCTCCTCTTTTCAGTTCACTGCAGCTTGCGACTGGAACGAGTTGCAACAAACACTCAAACTGGACCGTTTCATCTCCATCTCTTCATTCAAAGACTCAATCATGGACACTTTCTGACAGTTGTGGCTGCTTCGTGTGATCTATTGTTGTCTCTACCTTCTTGCCCTTTGTGCTGTTGTCTGTGCCCAATAATGTTTGTACCATGTTTTGTGCTGCTACCATTTTGTGCTGCTGCCATGTTGTGTTGCTACCATGTTGTTGTCATGTTGTGTTGCTACCATGCTGTCTTTTCATGCGTTGCTGCCAAGCTATTTAGTTGTCTTAGGTCTCTTTTTATGTAGTGTTGTGGTGTCTCTCTTGTCGTGATGTGTGTTTTGTCCTATATTTTTATTCTTAATCCCAGCCCCCATCCCCGTAGGAGGCCTTTTGCCTTTTGGTAGACCGTCATTGTAAATAAGAATTTGTTCTTAACTGACTTGCCTTGTTAAATAAAGGTCAAGCAGCGTGGTTGCAGACAGCAGTATTGCAGTAAAATCACCTCAAGCTAATTTGGTAATACACAAAGCTACTCAAACATTTAAATTGCATGAATGTTGCTATTTTCATTTTATATATACATCTCCCGTTTGTCATGTCTGTTGTGATGCGGTTCACAGCAGCACTGATAATGTTTTGAATGACCCTTCCCCCCTTTTGTTCCGTGCTGGCTGAAGACCTAGCTAGCAAGTAACTAGCAAAAACCAGACACAGATGAAAGGGGAAACATGTAAGTATCTTTACCATAGATGAATAATGTAAACTTTTAAATATATTTGCTGACACCCCAACTTTATGATCTTACGTCGATCTGGTTTCATCCAAATATCACCCTACTCCATGAAAAACATGATTTTGACTGTTCATGACCTTTTAAATAAATGTACTTTAATTTTAAATGGATGAATACAACAACCATGTCTCACAAAAGCAGTCATGGGTGGTAACTACAATTCACTCGAATGGCAATGTGTTAATTTAACACTGTTCCAGTGTCTATACAAATCCTCACTTTCAGTGTTGATCTAATACTGGAGAATTTGCTGTGCACACTCAGACTCACACATATACTTGATGTTTTTTTTACACTGGAGAATTTGCTTTTCACTGTAAATAAACAGCACACCTCCAAGTATTTTCCCATCTAGGTTCTTAAAAACATACCTCACTGTGTCAATTCAGATCATGGCTGCTGTTGAATGGCTAGAGCTTGTGTGAGAGAGAGCAGAGAAAAAGCTGCATGGAATCTGATGCCACAGTGCTGGCAGGCAGGGCCGTAGCCATGGAGACAATCAAGCTGTAGTATAGCTGCCCTATACTCAAAGGAAAAGCATAACTTCCAGGTCAATGCCTCTTATAGCCCCTCACAGCCAACTATATGTTATCCAAGCTAATCAGAATGCAGTCCAAAGGTTGTTTACATTAAGGGCATCTTGTGCTGTGGCACACACATGGCTTTCCAGTTCCACTCGCTTGAAACTCAACCACAGCTACTCAAATGAAAAACCCGAAGCAAAGGTAAAGAGGATAGTAGATGTTATCTTCGTTGCTATTCTTTTGTTTGTATTGTTGATAGATTAGAGGAGGGTTCATCATTTATTGTAGTAGAACACTGCTGCAGAGGGAAATGCATTTATATGTTTATTTATTTGATCCATCAACCCTGTGTGTTTCAGCAGTGAGCCCTTGGGGGAGATCATCTTACTGATAGGCCAGCAGAGTAATTAAAATCTTGAACCTTTGCCATGGTTACCGTGTGCACACAGAACTGTCCGTGGGGACAGTGGAGTAAGGTAGAATTTAACAGGAGTGATAATGTTCTCTCAGAATGATGCAGATTGTGTTCAGTGCAGTGCAGTTCGTGCTGGATTCATCCCTCAAGTTAACGTTGTGTATCTTGGGTGGTTGAACGTACTTGGGTGGTTGAGTATACAGTCCTATGTGGCTCAGTTGGTAGAGCATGGTGCTTACACCACCAGGGTTGTGGGATTGATTCCCATGGGGGACCAGTATGAAAAATGTATGCACTCACTACTGTAAGTTGCTCTGTATATGAGTATCTTCTAAATTACTTAAATGAATATACACAAAAAATTGAGGACTTTGTAAAGGGTGATGGTTCTATGTGCAACCATAATGACACAAAGAACCATTTAAGCTCTTACTTACAGTTCGCAAAATGATTATTTGCTCTTTTAGTGATAATTAAATTGTAAGTAGCGGCGGCGTTTTGTGCAACCATGAGTGAGAGTGTCATTCCAGTTTATCTAATGTGTTGTGTTATGCCACTACATATATTAGATGACGTTGGCCAGTGATGGTGTCTTGTGAAAGATGACCAATTTGGTCAGTGGTTCTCAAATCTCTCCTTAAGGACACCCAGCTGTTTCAAAGGTAGCTCACTTGATTTAACTTGTCAATGAACACAGCAATAACACCTATGGAATGTAATGATTGACCAGAATAAAAAAGTCTGCATGGTTCTTCAAAAGGATCTACAAAGAACCTTTCAGATTGAGAAAGGTTCCATAAAGAACCATAAAAAAGGTTTCTAAAAGCCACAAAAATAGTTGTAACCATAGCGGAAGGTTTTTTGGTGCTATATAAAACCTTTTTTAATGGGTCTTTATAGAACCTTGGGAAAGGGTTCTTTATAGAACCTTCAAATAAGGGTTCCGCTAAATCTATAAAATCATGTTTTTCATTAAGTTGATATTTACAAGCCGCAGAACCCCTATCTGATTCTATTATTATTAGATGTTTTAATCTGTAGATAAATATTCTATACGACCTTATAATAAGTCTGTGGGGAAAAAAATCCTATCCCTAACGCATGCTTTCACTTCGATTACATCTGCGTTTTCTCACATCTGATTTGCTAACACATCAACACATCAATGAAGAAGTCCTCCTTTCCCCTAGATCTTCTCCCATTGTATGGCCTCTTGCAATTGCACATTTATTTCACCATGATCTCATGAGGAGCTTTTATTGAGCAGTGTATTCTTCATGTATCTTTTGTGATGATGTATGGTTGTGATGCAGCGATGCAGCAGAGGCTTGGAGACTGACCCCATCTGTGTGCAGCCTGATCCCCAAGGTTCCCCCATACTCCCCCGTCTTTGTTTGCTTGCCTTTTGTCTTATGGGGTGGAGAGGGGAGAGAGGGGAGCGACAGGGGAGTGTCAGGGCCAAGAGCACAGTCCCAGCCCTTTAATGGATGCCGCGTCCATGAAATAACCCAGTGCAAGTGACGCTACTCCAGCCCGTTACACGCTTCCATGAACATACGGCTACGGCTGGGTCAGGGGCAGAGGGAGGGAGAGGCACCACACTAACTAGGTGGCTGTGTTTTGTTTGGAGGCAGAGTTTCATCCATGTGCCAGTGACATGCAGTAGAGTGTTTAACCGTTCAGTGGGTGTTACATCTCTCCTCTCCGTTGGACAGGACCACCCTGGACCATAGCATGTGAGTAGTGCTTGTTATGCAAGGGCTAAATGTTGTGGAAAGTTGTTGTAATGAATGATTCTAGCTATTTATTCTGAGCTGCTTGAACATGTCATATATAGGCATAGCTTCTTGAGCTTCTTGACATGGTGATCCATTATCTGGACATGTGCAGTAAAAGTTCATTTGTAATTGTGTTGTATGAATCCTTAAGATTTGTATTTCTAGTTTGAGGTTTTTGAAGGACATAAGATTTGAAGGACATAACAACATTTTGATTAATGAAGCATATTTATGGACCTTGTTAAGCCATTTTTTGAAAATAGGGAATAATATGGCTCGTTTTGAGAATATGGCCTGTACCTGAAATCTTGCATTTTAGAAGTGTATTATGTTCAGAAATCTTCAATATGAATCTATCTGTTTAGTTGGAATCATGTGGACTAGTTAAATTGTTCAACAACCAGACCAAAGCAAGTAAATTATGGATGGATCTGTGTGAATCCAGTCCATATGACACATCCCATATCTGACACACCCATGTGCTTTAGACTCTTGGATCCATCAGGCCTCAGTGCTTTCTCTGTTCCATCCCTTATCTTCTACTCCAAGAAGGTTTTTCTAAGCCACAATTTCTTATGTTTGACTTTCCCAGCACCACCAAGGAAGTAGCCCTGAGCTACTAATGGACTTATTTAGCATGGATGAATATTCATCTGTTTGGAAGAATTGTTCTATATTATGGTAGTCATCAGAGCAAATGGTAAATACTCATATATACAAGACAATTACTTCTAAGTAAATATTTCTGAGTGTAAATTACGTAAGAGGTTTATAACTTTTCATTCACTTATGAATATTCAAAGAATTCAGGATTTGATGAAGCTGTATTTGCTGCTACATTGAAAAAAAATGAAGGTTCTTGAAATGGTTCTTCCTCAGTTCTTAAGGTTCCTTCAAGAACTCTTGCCCGAATAAGCACCTTTGAGTTACGTGTGGGATTCTTCACATGGCATCTGGTTCTTCAGAATTCTGAAAGGTTCTTCAAATGAATGGAAGCATGCAGATGTGTCCCTTTCATAGCACACAGGAAATTGGCCAGTGTTAACTAGTGTTTGTTTGTCAGTGTAACATTTCTAGTGTTGATTCAAGAGTTAAATTAGCACTGTAATGAGTTAAGTTTAACACTCAGTGGTGTAGAATAACCCCAGTGTTGGTATTAAGGTACAGTAGTCTAGTATCTTAATCTTCCCAACCCTGGCAGTCATTCTGAATGCAGGTTGCGGGTGATTTTTCTTCTGAAAATATTTAATATCCCCACTCAGGCTGGATTCCAATAGGAATTACACATCGCTTTGCAAACCAGCATAAGGCCTGATGTGGGCAGTAATCTATGAGTTACAGGCCACTCTATAGAGTAAAAGAAGGCCCTCAACTGAAGGCCTTGTATTAAATAATTACATTTTTATGACAAAATTATACATGAAGGCTATAGCTATGTCAATGAATAAATGCATCAATCATGTCTCTGTCACTAGCAAACACAGTCATAGGTGGTACTGGTAACTCTACAATTCACTCTAAAGGCACCCTGGGAAATATGTAAATAAGGTTTAAAACCCTAAAGCAGGGCTATTCAATTCCTGTCCTGGAGGGCTGAAACATTTCTGGTTTTGGAATTTTTGTATGGTTCTTTCAAGAACAGTCCAATTTATGATTCTTCCAAGACTCCAAAATAGTTTCCCTGTGGTATTGCTCTCAAGAACCTTATTTGGTTCCAACTTGCACCTTTATTTTTAAGAGTGTAGCCTAATGTTTAACCTAATTCATCCCAGTCTCAGTTTCGACGCTATATACTTCAGTCAAGTACAACACTGTCAGATGTAGACTACAAATTGACGGAACAGAAGTTGACTGTTTATGGTATTATTATGTTGTTGAGGGAAGTTTATTAAAAAGTGTTAATAGTTCAAAACCATCATGCTTTTGTTTCTTTTGTTTTTCTCTCAGAAAATCATAAATGTAGCTTTGTGCGTCAGCCTGGATTTAGGATCAGGTTGGATTTCATGTGGGTGAGGTGGAGACAGTTTCTTAACCACAGTCCAGACATGTCCTTTTGGAGTGGTTCAAAATGTAACAAAATCAAACCGTTTCCACTCAATCTTTATTTCAGCTCCAAATGGGTGTGATATTGGACTTGACCTTCTGCTGCTAAACCAGTTGTTACCAGTAAAAAAATGTTTTGTCCCCAAATAACCTAACTGCTGAGGAAACAACACTGCTGCATCAATCATGATGGAATTTCTAAAAAGTTGAGTGGAAAATGCTATTATGGACCAATCCCGTATACTCTGGAGCTTTACCTGGAAACTATACAGAGGCAACTATACAGAAGCTATAGTATAAGAGTTATTTCAATGCAGTATTTCTATAGTGTAGAAATATATTGTCATTTGTGTGTCAGATGGGTACAGGGTTGGTGTCTTTTAGAGTTGGCACATGTGGTATTATAATGAGGGGTGGGACATACTTCTGTCAAGCGAAGTGAGAATAATCAATCACGGCTTTGTGTGTGTACAGGATATGTGTTACAGTCATGAGTTGTTTGCATATCCTTTGTCCGATCTTTTTGAATGAGGGCAATGTATACATGTTAAAATGCTGTTTTATTTTAATATTTAACACACTACATTTCACAAATTTTTCATTGGAAGCTCCTGTCAAGCTAAAATGTGAAGAGAGGGGCAGGCAACCCAGATTTACTAAACGTCAACTTGAACACCTCTGTTATGAATCCTTTGTATAAACCTTCCATCAGTAACACTCCTCAAGCCTCTCAATGTCAAGTCGTCAGCTTAAGAACAGAAAGACCCTTCACAAGTCCAGTTGCCTTGTGCGAAGAGAGTCTTTGTAAACAAATTGCTTTGCCTTTTCAAAACATTTGACCAGTCATCACAGTAAGAAGAGGAAAGCTTGCGGGTGAGGAGAGGAGAGCAGGAGGAGAGTGACAGGCAGCCATGGGCCCCAGTAGGAGACAAGCAGGCTTTGATCTGGGAGAGAGAGAGAGCTGAGCTGGAGGACTTGCCATGAAAGGATTAGAGTGCTGTTTGGCACAAGAGCCAAGATGCACTGTCAAGTTGTTGCACACCACCATGGCAACCAAAGCCTTACACCTCCCCGCCAACTCTCCTCAATGCCATCCCTACTCATGCATTTAAAAATGATCTTATGTCTTGAAGAAAATGCTCATACTGTCCTCGCAAGCTAAATCCCTGTAGATATGTAACTGTAGCATATGAACAATGAAATTGTATGATGAACAATAATGCATCTAAATAGCTATGTACACATATATTACATGTATCAAGTCTCTTATTGCAAATCAATATTTATTTTTTATTTTATTTAACTTTATTGCACTAGGCTCGCCACCTTTATTGAACTAGGCTCGCCAACAAATTACGATTTACAATGACGACCTACCCCGGCCGACACTGGGCCAATTGTGCGCCACCCTATGGGACTCCCAATCACGACCGGATGTGATACAGCCTGGATTCGAACCAGGGTGGCACACTGAGATGCAGTGCATTAGACCGCTCCAATATCAATGTACAGGCCAGCTCAGCTGTGCCACCTCCACCTCCCCATCCCCAAATCCCCCCATCCCCATGTCCCCATATCCACACTCCCCGATATCCCTCTTATCCCATACATGGCAATTTCCTAATTACCATTATAAAACAGGTAGTTTGGCTTCTGGATACTGATTGGCTGAAAGTCGTGGTATATCAAGACAATATACCATGGGTATGTCGTAAAATGACTTGTTTACTGTTCTAAATATGTTGGTAACTAGTTTATAATAGCAATAAGGCACTTTGCGGGTTTGTGGTATATGGCCAATATACCACAGCTAAGGGCTGTATCCAGGCATTCCATGTTGCGTTGTGCATAAGAACAGCCCTTGGTCGTGGTACATTGGCCATATACCACACGTCGTCGGGCCTTATTGCTTAAATCAGGGATGTCTCCTTGGCAGCCAGCCCCCTCAGTCTCCACCACCAGGTTTGATTGACATCCTCCCTATGGAGGAGGGGGATTATTTACATCCCAAAGTCTCCAGGGACCAAGTTAATGATTCCAGCCAACAACACAACACAAAGAGGAAAAGCCTGAGAAGTCTCTGCAGTCTGCTGGAGTTATTTGGATTGCACTCTTTATGAGGAGGATTAGAGAAGAGAGAGGGGCTGTGTGTGTGTGCGTGCGTGCGTGCGTGCATGCGTGCGTGTGTGCGTGATGAGAATTTCACAGATAGTGGCAAAGGCGAGACCAGGAGAGACCAACCATGTCAGAGAGAAAGGCTCCTGAAGAAAGGAAAATGGTGTTCTCAGCTCTTTCCTACTCTTCAAGGCATCTAAGCCAGTGATATGTTCATCTGTCACACAGGCTGTGTGTGGAGAAGTGACTGGTAAGAGATAATCACAAGATTCTCTGTTTGTTTCCATGATGGAAGTTTCTGACCTGCCCTCTGATTCGTGGTCAGCTGGCCGCAAGCCTCAGCTGATCTTATCGAGAGTGTGTACATACAGAAGAGCTGGTTTTGTGTTTTTATTAACAAAGACATCAAATTCAAGCATCATGGTAGGTGTGGTGATGAGGATGGTTTATCCTTTGTAGAGTGACATCTCTCTCTGTGTTAATATGAAGAGAATAGTTTAGTTTGTGAGTTTGGCTCCTTTATTATGCAAAATACAATTGAAAATCTAATTTATTTAGTTTATCATATTATGAATTATCAAAATGTTATGAATTTTAACCACTTTTAAATTAATATACAGTAGCTTTGACCACTTCATAATTCCAACTGTCTTCCAGAGGTAGCGCTGACAAAACCTCCTGGGCTTTACCAGTTAATTTACACTGAAGTAGTAGGCACCATACCTCTTCAATCCATTTCAATGCTACGGCTATACGTTCAAATACACAAAAATAGGAGTCAACCTCTGACTCTCTGAACAAAGGTACCAAAGCAATCTGCCTACCAATGTCAAAAGTATTTGAGGACACAGCTGGTGAGCATTGGTTTTGTTATGGTGTTTGATGGTGGGAAAAGGAGGTACCAAGATAAGTCGCCCATGGGCATACTTTACCCGTAGGAATACTTTGTTAAATACACTAGTTAGAACTGGGCGGACCACCTACTGTATTTTTGGTTAGTTAGTTAGCTGTTGGTGAAGTAGGCTAGTCTAGCTTAGGGGTGTTTGTTAATACTTATTTCTTTCCTTGGGTCCAGCTCAGCCCCTTTTCCTGCTCCCCCCATTACCATGTGTTTGTAAATAAACCATGAGTGTTTGACGGTAGATATTAGTTGTCGTGGTTATTTCGTTCTCACTCTTACTTTGTCACTACTATAATTTGCATGAGTTATGTTACGGGTCCCATTACCATTCCCCCTAGACTGTCGGGCAAAAGGGATTCGTAACATAAGGGGGGGCTCGTCCGGGTTTTGAACCCGGGACCTCTCGCACCCCCAAGCGAGAATCATACCCCTAGACCAATGTTAATAAAACATATGTAAGACAGTAATATTGCAAACTTTTATATATATACAGTACCAGTCAAAGTATGGACACACCATACTTTTTCTTTATTTTACTATTTTCTACATTGTACAATAATAGTGAAGACATCAAA
Organism: Salvelinus fontinalis; assembly: GCF_029448725.1. Classification (NCBI taxonomy): domain Eukaryota; kingdom Metazoa; phylum Chordata; class Actinopteri; order Salmoniformes; family Salmonidae; genus Salvelinus; species Salvelinus fontinalis. Next base: position 4,615,372 of record NC_074683.1, read on the forward strand.
ACTATGAAATAACACATATGGAATCATGTAGTAACCAAAAAAGTGTTAAACAAATCAAAATATATTTTATATTTGAGATTATTCAAAGTAGCCACCCTTTGCCTTTGACAGCTTTGTACACGCTTGCCAAACATTTGACTGGTACTGTATATATCATAAAACATAGTTAGTACCATGTTTTTTTTTTCTCCCACTTTAAATTTAAGAATACCAAGGGAAGTATTATATTTGTTTTGTGTAACACTTAAAATACTTAAATATCAACAAAATGTTATAAATAATTTACAGGGAATAGCTGTCCCTCAATTTAATGTCACTGGTGTTACCCCATTATAAAAACCACAATTAAAAAAACGAACTTCTTACCTGGTCAAAGGTTCATTGGATGTAGGGCTCTCTCTCTTCATAGCAATTTAATGATTAATTTGGTAATTTCAGGTGAAGCCTTAAGATGTGTCACTGGTGTTACACAGTTCAAAGTAAGGGTAAAGGGACATTTAATTAAAATAATTGATGAAATCAAATGATTAAGTGATTTTATAATTTAAGAAATGTGGTTTGGATACTGTGGCCACCATCTTAGATATTCTATATTTTCTGCAGATTTGTGACTGGTGTTACCATCACTGGTGTTACTGTTCCTGCTGGTTTTAGTAGAATAGTCTGAAGATTTGTTACTGGTGTTTCTGGTCACTGGTGTTACAGTCACTCGTTTACGTTAAACAAAAAATGTGTTTTGTTTAAAGTAAATTATTACTAATCAAAAACATTTCTTAATTTTATCATGAACCTTTTCTGTCTTTGAATATATATGCAAATTAAATAATCAAATTACATTCTGGAAAGGTTGAACTGTCATTAAAATATAGGTAACACCAGTGAAAAAGGCAACAATAGCATTTTGTTTTTTTATGTAGTAAATATATCAAAATACTGTGGCGTTTACGGGTTTCCCGATCTTTATAACATTGATAGCTTAAATAACAAATGGACTGATAGAGAAATACAGTTAACGCCAAAAGGTATTTTAATGTTACACTGCACAGGGTAACAGGGAGTTGCACAAAACAACAAACCTAGCCTGAACTAGATACATCACAGTCGGGAGGTATCTCCCCAGAGAGATAAACACAAGAGAGACACTGGTTATATCCCCACAAAACCTATGAGCAGCCCTTTTCTATTACCATGACAAACACCATAAACATTGAATGTGACTGGTGCCGACAGGTTGGGGCAGGATCTGCCCACCCTACCCCTTGAGGGTTGCTACATTGCTCCCTCCCTCAAGTCCTTGTCCCCAAGGATAAAGTATCTGAACGCTGTAGCCTCCGGGTTGGAGCAATGGGGGTAGGCGGAGAAGGGTGACCAGCTCTGGGTGCGAGAGTGGAAGCAGGGAATGTAGTGTTTGGCCTTGATGGAGGCACCAGTGCCCCCATTGGGGTCACCACTTCACCTCAGAAGTGGCTCTGATGTTGCCAGGTAACCACAGGTTAGGCCGTCCGGCCCTCTGGTGACTGGGGGTTGAATGGGTGACTCTGGAGGGTGAGCCGCAGTCTCTGTGGGATGGTGAGCTGCGGTCTCTGGGATGTGGTGAGCTACAGGCGAAGTAGGGCTGGTTCTGGCCCTGATAAGCCGTCATTCTGTCTCGGTGGGTGACAACTGTGTGGCCATGCTAGCCTCACTCGGTATACGACCTCTCCAACCCGGCCAACCATGTAGCAGGGACCCACCCAGTTGCTGTCCAGCTTGGGGCTCCTGTCTTTCACTCTCTTAGGGCCATACACCCACACCAGGTCTCCTGATGTAAAATGTTGCCCCATCACCTGCACATCGTGCCCTCTCTTTTGTCGCACACCAGCTGCCTTGGCTTGCTCTCGGGCAAATCTGTGGGCAACATCCATGCGGTCTTGCAGCTGCCTTGTGTAATCAAAATCAAATCCAATCAAGCCGGCTCATAGCCTGTGACAAAAATGAGGGGACACGAACAGGTATAGGCCAATTTAAAAGTGTTCTTTATTATTAAACAAACTATTAACTTAAACTAAGAAATAGGAATGAGGTGTGGATGTATCATAATGTAAGGTGTATGTAAAGTGCATGGGTGCATGAATATGTGTGTGTGAACATGACTGAGTGAAAACTATGCAAAACTAAAAAGGAACAAACAAATCATGAGCATACCTGGAGGAGCAGAGAGAGAGAGAGCAAGACCGGGAGAGGTGATTAGTAAGCAGTTTTATACCCTGAGCCCAGGTGGCTCCAATCACTTAACGACCCTCCTCTGCCTGCAGGAGGAACCGCCCCCTGCACTGCAGAGGAGGAGCCGTGACACCCCCCTCCTTAAAATGAGGGTCCCACCCTCAACTCAACCTCCAACATATTCCAAAATAATTCAAATTTCCCAAAAAACAAATAAACAAAAATACCAATCCCGGCTCCTAGCAGTAGCCCCGTGTCCCCCAGTTGACTGTCCGCCCCTCAAACTCAGCAGCCCTGGTACCTGGGTAGCAATTTAAGAGAAAAGAGGCGCAGACAGCCCGTAGGGGTCAGCAGAGAAAAGATACAAGCTAGGTTAAAGGAGCACGGGACAGAGCATCAGCAATGATATTATCCTTACCACTAATGTGTCTAATATCAAGGTTGAAAGGTTGCAAGAACAAAGCCCAACGCATCAGGCGCTGGTTGGGATTTTGCAGGGACCTCAGAAAAACAAGTGGGTTGTGGTCAGTGAACACAGTTAAAGGGGTCAAACCAGAACCAACATAGACCTCGAAGTGCTGTAAAGCCCAAATGAGACCTAAAGCCTCCTTTTTAATTACAGAATAGTTTTTCTGATACTTATTACATTTTCGGGAGAAGAAACTGACTGGACACTCAACCTTGTCGTCATTCTCCTGGAGAAGCACAGCCCCAGCACCGATTTGACTGGCGTCTACCTGCAATTTGAAAGGTTTCCCAAAATTTGGTGCTGCCAACACAGGTGCCAAACACAAAAGAGTCTTAACTGCATCAAATGCCTCTTGACACTGGGTGGACCAGATAAATTCAGCCTTGGCCTTCAACAGATTGGTCATTGGGGACACTACTACCGAAAAGTTTTTACAAAAAGCACGGTAGTACCCTGCCATTCCCAGGAAGCGCATCAGTTCTTTCTTTGTAGAGGGCTGTGGGAACTGCCTCACAGCCTGAACCTTGGCTTCCACGGGACAGACAAATCCCTGACCAACAACCTTGCCTAGGTATGTGACTGTAGCTTTGGCAAACTCACATTTTGCCAAATTAATAGTCAACCTGGCCCACACCAGTCTTTCAAACAGGCCTTGCACTCTCCGAACATGCTCCTCCCAGGAGTCTGAGTAGACGACCACGTCGTCCAAATACACGGCACACCCTTCCAGACCTGAGACCACCCGATTCATTAGCCTCTGGAAGGTGGCTGGAGCATTCCGCAAGCCGAAAGGCATCACTTTATAAGAGAACAAACCAGATGGAGTTATAAAGGCAGCAATCTCACAAGCTCTTTTGGTAAGGGGTACTTGCCAATATCCCTTTAAAAGATCAAATTTGCTAACATACTTTGCTGACCCAACTTGATCAATACAGTCCTCCATCCTAGGAAGAGGGTAAAGGTCTGCTTTAGTAACATTGTTAACTTTTCTATAATCAGTGCAAGGTCTGAAAGTAGAATCATACTTTTTGACCAATAGACAGGGTGAAGCCCAATTTGAACAACATGGCTCCGCAATACCATTGTCCAACATATACTGCACCTCTGTTTCCAGTTTCAATCTCTTCTCCTCAGACACACGATAAAATCTCTGTTTGATAGGCTTAGCATCTCCGATGTCTATATCATGTTCAATTAAGTGGGTTTGCGATGGAGTGTCAGAAAACAAAACAGGGTAGTTTCTAATAAGAGCTACCAATTCATCACGTTTCTCAGAGTCTAAATGATCTACCAAAACCCCAAGGTTTTGCAAAGTCTGGGAGTTTTTCAACCGTCCTTGTAAGACCTCATCTGAAACTTTAACTTCCTCTTCTCCCCCCTCCACCAAATTAAAGCCAGAAGATGCAGGGACTGGGGCAGCAGTCAACACTGACCTCACTGCTGGAGTGCCTTCAACTAAACAGTAGCGACAGGTATTAGCATTAACCGGTCCTTTAAGTCCTCCAGACTTAAACTTCTGCCCAGGCCTTTGGAAAGAAGCCCCCAAAACAGGTGACCTATTCCTAGGAGTAAAGTTATTTTTATGGTACATGTCACTGTTTGACTCAAAATGGCTTTTATGTGTTAGCCTGTACTCATCTGCAAGGATGGCTGCATCACTTGGAGACTTAACTTTACGTTCATTCATGTATGTAGCAACCTGGTCAGACACAGAATTTTTGAACTGTTCTAACACAATCAAATTAGACAGACCCTCAAAAGTACTAACTTCAGAAGCTGTACACCAACGATTAAATGCAGAAGTCAAATCACAAACAAACTCAGAATAGGTTTGTGAATCTAACTTTTTCCTGTAACGAAAACGTTGACGATATGCCTCTGGCACAAGCTCGTAGACCTTCAGAACTGCTGATTTAACTTTAGCATAAACTTTACTGTCAGCTACACTCAGTGCTGCAAAAGCCTCACGTGCTTTACCTGTAAGTAAACATTGCAACAACATAGTCATGTCCAAATCTGACCAAGCTCTAGCTTCCGCAATACGCTCAAATAAAGTAAAGTATGTGTCTGGATCTGACTCATCAAATTTAGGCAACAAACGAAGATTCTGTGAAACATCAAACGGTGGTAGTCTTTCCGGTCTATTAGCATTTCTCAATCGCTCTATCTCTAATTGCATTTGCAACAGTTCCCTCTGCTGCTCAAAAGTTAATGAAGGGCTAGACTGAAAACTTGCACCCTCACTACTAGCAGACTGACTGCCAAAAACACCCATTTCCCTAAGACCCTGCTTTAAGCTAGTTTTAACAGTCTCTTTAATTTTTTTATCAACAATCTCAATCTGATAATGTTCAGCAATTTCAATTAACTGCTCCTTAGTACACAACTCTAAGGCTACCTCTGAAGGAGCTTGAACAAAACTACACAAAATGGAAGACATTTTCCTCAACCAATACAACTATTACAAATGCTCAAAAAAACACAACTCACCTGCTGTCAATCTGGGTTCAAGGACAGGAGCCACACCCCACGATCCTCCAAAACTACTAACTAACTGGCCCTGGTCTTCGTGCAGTCACATGTGGTGGGGTTTTATGCACACAAAACCAGTGGAGTGGAAAAGACAACCAGAAACTGGCGGCCCTCCCATAACCACGGAGGTGCTCCCGAGCCGATGTAGGGGAAAAGGGAAAGGGATGCTCTACCCACGTTCACTGCCACCTAAAACAAAAACACCACAAGCCTCCTATTGACACTCGCTGATATGCCTGAACAGGAGAGGACTCCCACCTGAACCAAACCCAGAAAAACACAGAGTGAATTGCTTAGCTACCAAGCTAACTGAACCAAAAGAACACATGGCTCTCAACTCTCTCTTAAACAAAAATTGGCCCAACCAAAACATCCACTCAAACAAAAAAACATTTGGCAAACTAAACTAAACTAACCCAAGTTAACTACCATCCCGGACGAGCCCCCACTTGTCACAAGCCGGCTCATAGCCTGTGACAAAAATGAGGGGACATGAACAACAGGTATAGGCCAATTTAAAAGTGTTCCTTATTATTAAACAAACTATTAACTTAAACTAAGAAATAGGAATGAGGTGTGGATGTATCATAATGTAAGGTGTATGTAAAGTGCATGGGTGCATGAATATGTGTGTGTGAACATGACTGAGTGAAAACTATGCAAAACTAAAAAGGAACAAACAAATCATGAGCATACCTGGAGGAGCAGAGAGAGAGAGAGAGCAAGACCGGGAGAGGTGATTAGTAAGCAGTTTTATGCCCTGAGCCCAGGTGGCTCCAATCACTTAACGACCCTCCTCTGCCTGCAGGAGGAACCGCCCCCTGCACTGCAGAGGAGGAGCCGTGACAAATTGTATTTGTCACATGCACCGAGTACAACAGCTGTAGACCTTACAGTGAAATGTTTACTTGCAATCCCTTTAACCAACAATGCTTTCAGAAAAAAAAAATATTATGGCTGCAGGGGAAGTATTGAGAAGCGTAGATAAAAGGTGCACAGAGGTGCCCATAGTAAACTGCCTGCTCCTCAGTCCTAGTTGCTAATATATGCATATTATTATTCGTATTCGAGAGAAACACGCTGAAGTTTCTAAAACTGTTTGAATGATGTCTGTGACAGAACTCATATGGCAGGCAAAAAGTGGGAGTCCTGGGAGTGCATTCCGACGGAGATCAGCAAAGGTAAGTGAAGATTTATAATGCTTTTTATGAGTTTTGTTGACTGCACAATTTGGCGGGTAACTGTATGGCTTCCTTTTGTGGCTGAACGCTGATCTCAGATTATTGAATATTGTGCTTTTGCCGTAAAGCTTTTGAAATCTGACACAGCGGTTGCATTAAGAACAAGTGTATCTTTAATTCTATGTAAAACATGTATCTTTCATCATCAAGTTTATGATGAGTATTTATGTTGCTTGACGTGGCTCTCTGCAATTTCTCCGGATATTTTGGAAGCATTTCTGAACATGGCGCCAATGTAAACTGAGTTTTTTGGATATAAATATGAACTTTATCGAACAAAACATATATGTATTGTGTAACATGAAGTCCTATGAGTGTCATCTGATGAAGATCATCAAAGATTAGTGATTAATTTTATCTCTATTTCTGCTTTTTGTGACTCCTGTCTTTGGCTGGAAAAATGACTGTGTTTGTCTGTGATTTTGCGGTGACCTAACATAATCGTTTGTGGTGCTTTCGCTGTAAAGCCTATTTGAAATCGGACACTTTGGTGGGATTAACAACAAGATTACCTTTAAAATGGTATAAAATACATGTATGTTTGAGGAATTTTAATTATGAGATTTCTGCTGTTTGAATTTGCCGCCCTGCACTTTCACTGGCTGTTGTCATGTCATCCCGTTAACGGGATTGCAGCCATAAGAAGTTTTAAGTAAAAAATAGGAATGAAAAAATAAAAAAATCTTGAACAGCAGCCGTAAAATAACAAGAGAGTCTAAATACAGGGGGTACCGGTACAGAGTCAATGTGCCGGGGCACCGGTTAGTTGAAGTAATTGAGGTAAAATGTACATGAAGGTAAAGTTAAAGTGACTATGCATAGATTATAAACAGAGATTAGCAGCAGTGTAAAAGAGCGGTCTGAGTAGCCCTTTGATTAGCTGTTCAGGAGTCTTATGGCTTGGGGCTAGAAGCTGTTAAGAAACCTTTTGGAACTCGACATGACCCTCCGGTATCGCTTTCCTGTGCGGTAGCAGAGAGAACAGTCTATGACTAGGGTGGCTGGAGTCTTTGACCATTTTTAGGGCCTTGCAGTCAGAGGCCGAGCAGTTGCCATACCAGGCAGTGATGCAACCAGTCAGGATGCTCTCGATGGTGCAGCTGTAGAACCTTTTGAGGATCTGAGGACCCATACCAAATATTTTCAGTCTCCTGAGGGGGAATAGGCTTTGTCGTTCTCTCTTCACGACTGTCTTAGTGTGTTTAGACTATGATTTGTTGGTGATGTGGATACCAAGGAACTTGAAGCACTCAACCTGTTCCACTACAGCCACGTCAATGAGAATGGGGGCGGGCTCGGTCCTCCTTTTCCTGTAGTCCACAATCATCTCCTTTGTCTTGATCACGTTGAAGGAGAGGTTCTTGTCCTGGCACCACACGAACAGGTCTCTGACCTCCTCCCAGGCTGTCTCATCGTTGTCAGTGATCAGACCTACCGCTGTTGTGTCATCGGCAAACTTGAAGATGGCGTTGGAGTCGTGCCTGGCCATGCAGTCATGGGAGTACAGGAGGGGACTGAGCACGCACCCGTGATGGGCCCCGTGTTGAGGATCAGAGTGTCGGATGTGTTATTTCCTACCCTTACCACCTGGGGGCGGCCGGTCGGGAAGTCCAAGATCCAATTGCAGAGGGAGATGTTTAGTCCTAGGGTCCTTAGCTTAGTGATGAGCTTTTTAGGGCACTATGGTGAGGGCACTATCCTCCACATCCTGTCTACATTGTCCCCAGTAGAAGGATTGGTGGGTTCGCTTCAGTCTCTTGGTAACACCAAATGTCCTACACCAGGGCGTCCATTGTGTAGCTCGAGCACTTCTTCTCTCAGAACCTTGGGGAATACCAACTGCGAACGAGCCTCACCTGTGGCTGGTTCCAACCTGCTTCTTTTTAGTTATCCATCTCTTATTTCTAACCCAGGCCACTATGACCACAGTTCCCTCACTATGGGTGACTGCTCCACCACCTCATCGCAGGGGGGCAAGATCTTTCCTCCACCCAGCCAAACACCATCTGTTGGTCGTGATCAGCCTGCTGTTGTTCTATCCACCTATCAGTGTCTGCTGGCAACAGTGCCAGCACTTCACAAGCATCTGTGTGCTCACAATGCTTGCACTCAGGACCACATGGCCGCCTGGACAGTGCATCAGCATTTTAGTGGTTCTCCCCAGCACAGTGAAAAATGGTGAACTGGAAAGCCTGCAGCTGCTCTATCCAGCGGGTGACTTGGCCCTCAGGTTCTTTAAAGGAAAGAAGCCACTTCAAAGCTGCGTGGTATGTTCGTATAACGAAGGGCAGGCCACAGAGGTGGTGGCGGAAATGATGAGTAAAGTCCACTACTGCCAAGAGTTCTCAGCGAGTGACGGAGTAGTTCCTCTCCGCCTTTTTGAAGGTACTGTATGTCTATAGTATGCCACTACCCGCTCATCCTTCGGGTTGACCTGTGACTGGACTGCTCCCAGACCCTTCCACTGATATCGGTGGCCAGGGTGAAGTGTCTCTGTGAGTCTGGGGCAACAAAGATGGGGGCATCACAAAGGGCCTTTTTCAGGGCTTCAAAGGCAACATGCTGCTCTTGGTTCCACTGGAAGTCATTCCCTTTCTTCAGGAGCCATTTCAGAGAAGCAGCCACTATTGAAAAGCCTTCCACAAATCTCCTGTAGTATTGGGCTAGGCCCAAGAATGCCGGTACTTAGTGAATGTCTCTGGGGGTAGGCCAGTCCTGAACTGAAGCGATTTTGTCCTCCATTGTTTTGAGACCCTCACTGCTCACTCTGTGGCCGAGGAATGTGACCTCCCTTAGCAACACTTTTCAGGGTGCAGCTTGAGGCTGCGGCACGGATCCTCTCTAAGACCTCTCTCAGCGCCTCTAAGGCAGCATCAAAGTCCAGCCCATGTGCCAACACATCCTCTAAGAACACTAGACAGCATTCAGGAGGCATGCCAGCCAGTTCTTTCTCCATCAGTCGTTCAAACATTGGTCTAAAGAAGGTCTAAAGAAGAAAACCATGTGGACCCCACCACCAAGTCAAGGGACTCATCCACCCGAGACAGCTGGAAGGAGTACTTGACAGTTATGTCATTTACCTGGTTGTAGTCCACACCTGGGGGTCACTGCTTAGATGAGTGTGGGGAATAGGGGTTGAGTCAGGCTGGGCATGGGGTAGGTTGGTGTAATCACGTCCACAGGGTGCTGTACACTGGGGGGTTGCACAGGTCGCGTGCCTGCTAGTGGGGGTGAGATGTCTTCTTCCAAAGGGCAAGGCTTCGATAGTACTGGGGTCTGGAGTGTCTCAGTCTTCGGGAACGGCGAAGATGTATGGCAGGACTGCCATAAAAGATTATCACCTCAGCTCGAAGATCCAGCTGTCAGCTTTCCCTGTGTAGGAAGTCCAAAATCAACAGCCACTTTTCTCTGACCTCGGCAACCCAGACGGGGTGGTGGAACGTTCGGCCCGCAATATGTATGTCCACATTAGCTGATCCCATCACTGGAGCCTGAAAAAAAAAAATATTCTGATTGGCTGGGCCTGGCTCCCCAGTGGCTGTGAAATCCATAGATTAGGGCAGAATGAATTTATGTAGATTTCCTTATATGATCTGTAACTCAGTAATAGCTTTGAAATTGTTGTATGTTGCGTATATATTTTTGAAAAGTATTCAGACCCCTTGACTTTTTCCACATTTTGTTATGTTACAGCCTTATTCAAAAATGTATTAAATACAAAAATGTCCTCATCAATATACACACAATACCCCACAATGACATAGCGAAAACAGTTTTTTATTTATTTTGGGAAATGTATTAGAGTTGCCAGACGGAAGCCACTATTCAGTAAAAGGCACTTGACAGTCCACTTGGAGTTTGCCAAAAGGCACCTAAAGGACTCTCAGACCATGAGAAACAAGATTATCTGGTCTGATGAAACCAAGATTGAATTCTTTGGCCTGAATGCCAAGCTTCACGTCTGGAGGAAACCTGGCACTATCCCTGGTGGAGGCAGCATCATGATGTGGGGATTTTTTTCAACTTCAGGGAATGGGAGACCAGTCAGGATCGAGGGAAAGATGAATGGAGAAAAGTACAGAGAGATCATTGATGAAAACCTGCTCCAGAGCACTCAGGACCTCAGATTTGGGCGAAGGTTCACCTTCCAACAGGACAATGACCATAAGCACACAGCCAAGACAACGTAGGAGTGGCTTTGGGACAAGTCTCTGAATGTCCTTGAGTGGCCCAGCCAGAGCCCGCACTTTAACCCAATCAAACATCTCTGGAGAGACCTGAAACTACTTGTGCATCGACACTCCCCATCCAACCTGACAGCGCTTGAGAGCATCTGCAGAGAAGAATGGGAGAAAGTCCCCAAATAACAGGTGTGCCTGTTTGTAGCGTCATTCCCAAGAAGACTCAAGGCTGTAATCTCTGCCAAAGGTGCTTCAACAAAGTACTCAGTAAAGGGTCTGAATACTTTTGTAAATGTCATATTTCAGTTTTTATTTTTAAGAAATTAGCAAAACCTGTTTTTGCTTTTTTTTACGGGGTATTGTGTGCAGATTGATGAGGGGGAAAAAACTATTTGTGACCGACCGGCTCAAATCGTGCTTATGTAACAAAATTTGACCCATTCAGCATCGTTCACACCCTCTTAAGCTTTAGCCCCACCCATCTCTTTAAGGGTTGATCCAAGCGTTCTGTACTAACAACAAAAGTCAAACACCCAAACTAACTTGATCGCTACTTCCAGACAGAAATAACAGAACAGCTCACTGAACATTACTCGCCCTAGCAGAGCTGGTTAGGCTGTTATGTAATCCAGAGCGTTGGTAACTACAACTGTGCTGTCAGATTGAGAGTTCAGAGCGCACACCCAACACTCTGAACCTCACAACGGCAGTCAAGCACCCAAGCTAACTGGCTGACATTGGCTAGCTTGCTAGCTACTTCCATTCACATAATGAGAGAACATCCCACTCTGACCATTTTTCTCGCTATAGCAGAGCTGGTAAGGCTGGTTTCATGTTATCCAGAGCATTGGTGACTAACTGTGCTGCTGGCAACAATTGAATTACTCTTTCTTGCTGACGTTTACTGACACCGACCATCTTCAATGGGTGTTGAGCGTTCGTAAATTCAGCAGTTATTCTGCGCTCTGGCACAAACAGATGAGAGTGCTATGATATCGGAGTATATGGCCAGACTGAATTTAAGAACGCACCAAAATGGTTACTTGGATAATGGAGTCTTTTGGTACAACATGTAGCTAGCTAGGTAAACAATGAACCATAATCGCAACTCATGACGTTACTACCCTGCATGAATCTGCAGGTAAATAAACCAAACCAAAAAGGTTCAATGTTAGCTAGCTAACATTAGGCTATAGCTAGCTAAGCAAATGGCTCTGATAGACAAATAATAGATAGCTAACATTAGGCTATAGCTAGCCAAGCAAATGGCCCTTTCTCTCAAAATTTTGAAACGTGTAATATCTGAAAATGTAGCTAGCTAGACTATCTTACCTGTATACATCATTCATGGATGGACGCGTCTCCTGTCAGATGCAATGGTTGCCCTTAGTTTGAAGATGTAATCCTGAGAAAGGTGTTTTCTCCATCTCCTATAGCTATCATACTCGAATTCCACTGATTTCAAAACTCGGTCCTCCAGAAATTGGGGAGCAACACATATGCAATTTTAAAACGCGATACATTTAAAAAAAGAAGCGTTAGACAGGATTACCTACACATACTGACCAGTTCAAATAGACAGAAGCGTGCCACATGGCAGACCAATCCAAACTCATCTCTCGGCATGTCCAGCCCACTCATTATCTCATCCAATCATGGCTAGAGGGAAGGTTGCTGTCTTTTCTTTGGCTAAACCAACTAGGCTCGTAATTTAACAATGTTATTCGTCTTTACAGATGGCAAATTCACATGTTCGAGAAGGCATTTCGGCCAAAAAACACATTTTGATAAAAAAAACAAGTTTACGTTCAAACAGGTCTCCTGTGAAGTAATGAGCCGCGACATAAGCCTAGTTTCCTGAAACTATTTTTAATTGGATTTTAGAATAAGGCTGTAGCGTACAAAATGTGGAAAAAGTCAAGGGGCCTCAATACATTCCGAATGCAATGTATATATATTTAAATATCCATAATATCAAAGCTCACTACATTGAATCCCACACAATTTAAACATTGAATCCCACACAATTTAAAAGCCCATTTCATAGGGGACATTACAAACTGGAATATGTGTAGTAATTTTCTTTGAAGAGATGGTGATTGGGTCTAAATAGGCGTTTGGCGTTTAGTAGTCTAAATGTAGTGTACTTGTCTTTAACTGCCATTTCCCAAAAGTTAGATTCTTCCAACACACCAACACATTTTCTCTCAGCTCCAGAAGCATCTACGTTCATCAACTTTTGTGTGGTTACTCTTAGATAAAGTATGTTTTCCAGACTCTTACAAAATGAATTGTTGATGTGTTGTACAATTTTTATTCTAGATAACATTTTCTTCTGAATAATGTGCCAAAAATACATTAAACATACATATTTACATTTGTATATTTAATTGATAGCGCCTCATTTGCATATTAAAAAAAAATATTTATCAAACATTTTAATACCAAAATAGATTATATTTAGTGACCTCTTAATCACATCACAATAAACCATTGCCAGCTAAGGGGGGTGGGGGGTGGGGTACCCGATTAGGGTGTGGTGTCTGGCCTTAAATCCATCAGGAAAGTAGAGGTCACTATTGATTGATAGTGGCAGTATTTGTACACAGCTATTGGCCAGTGTCCAATACAATACAGTGAATACACAGGGCTGGAAATGTGTCCTACAGATGTAGGATCAAGCTTCTAGTGTATTCATGATTTAAAAAGGCTTCTGAAGTTTGTCCTTTTCCCCAAAAAAAATTCTGACTTGATTTGACCTAACAAAAAATGGCTCAACCCCTACAAAAAAAGAACAATAATTAGAAATCAACATAACAATTCACATTTTCTGTTCCTGCAATAATACTTTCCTGCTGTAGCAAACTGGCTCAAATTAAGATAGGGCAACTGTACAACGTTGTTTTGTGGCAGCCCTCTGAGGGACTGATATGCCAATGTTGATTAGGATGTAGAAGGAACAATGGCAGCAATTGTATTTACTGTAGGCCATCAACGTCATACTGGAGCAGATTTCCATGACAGACGTTATGCAGTGTGCACTGGCCACTCACACACACTTCTCATCTCAGAGGATTCTGTTTTGATTAGTTGTCAAAATAGACTGTGCACACTACTGTGGTTTTGTACCACATTTAAACCACACTATTTCATCACGGTAAGCCCAGTTGCTCTAGTGTAATTGGTTACTGAGATATTGTTATTCATTGCTCAATCTTTGCTCAACCCAAGAAGAACTGGATGTCTCTTCAGTGGTGAAAAAGAAAATATGAGCTTTGTCATGGCAGGGGTCTGGCTCTGGGTAATTACCAATCTAAATCGATTTCCGCCTGAGTTCTGTAGCCAGCATGCTGTGCTGGAGCCTTAGCACGGTAAACTAACACAGGGTTTATTATGAGATATCAATAGTCATAGTGATCCCATGAGGTCATTGATTAAAGGTCATTCCAGGTAGTGGAACATGTGAGCTGAGCTACGGTATATACCTTAACCTTTAGCTATGGAGGTGTGATGGAAGCCAAGGTTTTGCATTGATCATTTACATTTACATTTAAGTCATTTAGCAGACGCTCTTATCCAGAGCGACTTACAAATTGGTGCATTCACCTTATGACATCCAGTGGAACAGCCACTTTACAACAGTGCATCTAAATCTTTTAAGGAGGGGGGGGGTCAGAAGGATTACTTTATCCTATCCCAGGTATTCCTTAAAGAGGTGGGGTTTCAGGTGTCTCCGGAAGGTGGTGATTGACTCCGCTGTCCTGGCGTCGTGAGGGAGTTTGTTCCACCATTGGGGGGCCAGAGCAGCGAACAGTTTTGACTGGGCTGAGCGGGAACTGTACTTCCTCAGTGGTAGGGAGGCGAGAAGGCCAGAGGTGGATGAACGCAGTGCCCTTGTTTGGGTGTAGGGCCTGATCAGAGCCTGGAGGTACTGAGGTGCCGTTCCCCTCACAGCTCCGTAGGCAAGCACCATGGTCTTGTAGCGGATGCGAGCTTCAACTGGAAGCCAGTGGAGAGAGTGGAGGAGCGGGGTGACGTGAGAGAACTTGGGAAGGTTGAACACCAGACGGGCTGCGGCGTTCTGGATGAGTTGTAGGGGTTTAATGGCACAGGCAGGGAGCCCAGCCAACAGCGAGTTGCAGTAATCCAGACGGGAGATGACAAGTGCCTGGATTAGGACCTGCGCCGCTTCCTGTGTGAGGCAGGGTCGTACTCTGCGGATGTTGTAGAGCATGAACCTACAGGAACGGGCCACCGCCTTGATGTTAGTTGAGAACGACAGGGTGTTGTCCAGGATCACGCCAAGGTTCTTAGCGCTCTGGGAGGAGGACACAATGGAGTTGTCAACCGTGATGGCGAGATCATGGAACGGGCAGTCCTTCCCCGGGAGGAAGAGCAGCTCCGTCTTGCCGAGGTTCAGCTTGAGGTGGTGATCCGTCATCCACACTGATATGTCTGCCAGACATGCAGAGATGCGATTCGCCACCTGGTCATCAGAAGGGGGAAAGGAGAAGATTAATTGTGTGTCGTCTGCATAGCAATGATAGGAGAGACCATGTGAGGTTATGACAGAGCCAAGTGACTTGGTGTATAGCGAGAATAGGAGAGGGCCTAGGACAGAGCCCTGGGGGACACCAGTGGTGAGAGCACGTGGTGAGGAGACAGATTCTCGCCACGCCACCTGGTAGGAGCGACTTGTCAGGTAGGACGCAATCCAAGCGTGGGCCGCGCCGGAGATGCCCAACTCGGAGAGGGTGGAGAGGAGGATCTGATGGTTCACAGTGTCGAAGGCAGCCGATAGGTCTAGAAGGATGAGAGCAGAGGAGAGAGAGTTAGCTTTAGCAGTGCGGAGCGCCTCCGTGATACAGAGAAGAGCAGTCTCAGTTGAATGACTAGTCTTGAAACCTGACTGATTTGGATCAAGAAGGTCATTCTGAGAGAGATAGCAGGAGAGCTGGCCAAGGACGGCACGTTCAAGAGTTTTGGAGAGAAAAGAAAGAAGGGATACTGGTCTGTAGTTGTTGACATCGGAGGGATCGAGTGTAGGTTTTTTCAGAAGGGGTGCAACTCTCGCTCTCTTGAAGACGGAAGGGACGTAGCCAGCGGTCAGGGATGAGTTGATGAGCGAGGTGAGGTAAGGGAGAAGGTCTCCGGAAATGGTCTGGAGAAGAGAGGAGGGGATAGGGTCAAGCGGGCAGGTTGTTGGGCGGCCGGCCGTCACAAGACGCGAGATTTCATCTGGAGAGAGAGGGGAGAAAGAGGTCAGAGCACAGGGTAGGGCAGTGTGAGCCGAACCAGCGGTGTCGTTTGACTTAGCAAACGAGGATCGGATGTCGTCGACCTTCTTTTCAAAATGGTTGATCTGCAGAGAGGGAGGAGGGGGGGGGGGGGGGGGGAGGATTCAGGAGGGAGGAGAAGGTGGCAAAGAGCTTCCTAGGGTTAGAGGCAGATGCTTGGAATTTAGAGTGGTAGAAAGTGGCTTTAGCAGCAAAGACAGAAGAGGAAAATGTAGAGAGGAGGGAGTGAAAGGATGCCAGGTCCGCAGGGAGGCGAGTTTTCCTCCATTTCCGCTCGGCTGCCCGGAGCCCTGTTCTGTGAGCTCGCAATGAGTCGTCGAGCCATGGAGCGGGAGGGGAGGACCGAGCCGGCCTGGAGGATAGGGGACATAGAGAGTCAAAGGATGCAGAAAGGGAGGAGAGGAGGGTTGAGGAGGCAGAATCAGGAGATAGGTTGGAGAAGGTTTGAGCAGAGGGGAGAGATGATAGGATGGAAGAGGAGAGAGTAGCGGGGGAGAGAGAGCGAAGGTTGGGACGGCGCGATACCATCCGAGTAGGGGCAGTGTGGGAAGTGTTGGATGAGAGCGAGAGGGAAAAGGATACAAGGTAGTGGTCGGAGACTTGGAGGGGAGTTGCAATGTGGTTAGTGGAAGAACAGCATCTAGTAAAGATGAGGTCAAGCGTATTGCCTGCCTTGTGAGTAGGGGGGGAAGGTGAGAGGGTGAGATCAAAAGAGGAGAGGAGTGGAAAGAAGGAGGCAGAGAGGAATGAGTCAAAGGTAGACGTGGGGAGGTTAAAGTCGCCCAGAACTGTGAGAGGTGAGCCGTCCTCAGGAAAGGAGCTTATCAAGGCATCAAGCTCATTGATGAACTCTCCGAGGGAACCTGGAGGGCGATAAATGATAAGGATGTTAAGCTTGAAAGGGCTGGTAACTGTGACAGCATGGAATTCAAAGGAGGCGATAGACAGATGGGTAAGGGGAGAAAGAGAGAATGACCACTTGGGAGAGATGAGGATCCCGGTGCCACCACCCCGCTGACCAGCTGCTCTCGGGGTGTGCGAGAACACGTGGGCGGACGAAGAGAGAGCAGTAGGAGTAGCAGTGTTATCTGTGGTGATCCATGTTTCCGTCAGTGCCAAGAAGTCGAGGGACTGGAGGGAGGCATAGGCTGAGATGAACTCTGCCTTGTTGGCCGCAGATCGGCAGTTCCAGAGGCTACCGGAGACCTGGGTCGTGCGCGCTGGGACCACCAGATTAGGGTGGCCGCGGCCACGCGGTGTGAAGCGTTTGTATGGTCTGTGCAGAGAGGAGAGAACAGGGATAGACAGACACATAGTTGACAGGCTACAGAAGAGGCTACGCTAATGCAAAGGAGATTGGAATGACAAGTGGACTACACGTCTCGAATGTTCAGAAAGTTAAGCTTACGTAGCAAGAATCTTATTGACTGAAATGATTAAAATGATACAGTACTGCTGAAGTAGGCTAGCTGGCAGTGGCTGCGTTGGTGACTTTGTAGGCTAGCTGGCAGTGGCTGCGGTGTTGACACTACACTAATCAAGTCGTTCCGTTGAGTGTAATAGTTTCTACAGTGCTGCTACAGTGCTGCTATTCGGTGGCTAGCTGGCTAGCTAGCAGTGTTGATTACGTTACGTTGCGTTAAAAGAACGACAATAGCTGGCTAGCTAACCTAGAAAATCGCTCTAGACTACACAATTATCTTTGATACAAAGACGGCTATGTAGCTAGCTATGTAGCTAGCTACGATCAAACAAATCAAACCGTTGTACTGTAATGAAATGAAATGAAAAATGTGATACTACCTGTGGAGCGAAGCGGAATGCGACCGGGTTGTTGAGTGCGGAAGTTCAATGATCAGATGTTATACGATTTGATGGCATCAACAGGCGGCTGCCAAACTTGCCTGGTTACTGCAGATGTTAGGAGAGGAATTTTTTTCCCCACATGACCACAGAGCGGTGCAACTGGTGCCAACAAACTGAGACTATCAACACGGTCTCAGTCAACTGTTTCACCACAAACACATTCCTCTATTTCCATGTTTCAATGTCCAATAAATGTCACGCCCTGACCTTAGAGAGCCGTTTTATTTCTCTATTTGGTTAGGTCAGGGTGTGATGTGGGGTGGGCATTCTATGTTTTGTTTTCTATGTTTCTTTATTTCTATGTTTTGGCCGGGTATTGTTCTCAATCAGGGACAGCTGTCTATCGTTGTCTCTGATTGGGAATCATACTTAGGTAGCCCTTTTTCCTTCCTTTCAGTGTGGGTAGTTAACTTTGTTAGTGGCACTATAGCCCTATAAGCTTCACGGTCGTTTCTTTCGTTTCTTGTTCTGTTGGCGACGTTCTAATAAAAGGAATATGTACGCTCACCACGCTGCACTTTGGTCCACTTCTTTCAATGGCCGTGACAGAACTACCCACCACAAACGGACCAAGCAGCGAGGTAAGGGGGAGCAGCGCTTTCAGGAGGCCTGGACATGGGAGGACATCCTGGCCGGAAAGGATCGCCTGCCGTGGGAGCAGGTGGAAGCATCGAGGAAGGCGGAGGCAGCGAGTAAAGGGGCCCAGCGTTACGAGGGCACACGGCTAGCACGGAAGCCCGAGAGGCAGCCCAAAAAAAAAATATTTGGTGGGGGGGGGGGGGGGGGGGGGGCACATGAGGAGATTGGCTGAATCAAGTTGGAGACCTGAGCCAACTCCTCGTGCTTACCGTGGGGAGAACCGTGGTACTGGTCAGGCACCGTGTTATGCGGTGGAGTGCACGGTGTCTCCAGTGCGCGTTCACAGCCCGGTGCACTACATCCCAGCTCCCTGCATCTGCCAGGCTAGGGTGAGCATCCAGCCAGGACGGATGGTGTCGGCTCAGCACGCCTGGTCTCCAGTGCGTCTCTTCGGCCCAGGATATCCTGCGCCGGCTCTGCGCATGGTGTCTCCAGGGTAGTAACATCTGCACAGCCCAGTGCGTCCTGTGCCAGCGGCCAGCATGTGCAGGGCGAAGATAAACATCCAGCCAGGACGGGTTGTGCAGGCTCTACGCTCGAGACCTCCAGTGCGCCTCCATGGCCCAGTGTATCCGGTGCCTCCCCCAAGAACCAAGCCTCCGGTATGTCTCCCCAGCCTGGTGAGTCCTGTGCCTGCTGCCAGAACCAGGTCTCCTGTATGTCTTCCCAGCCTGGTGAGCCCTGTGGCAGCTCCATGTACCAGACTGCCCATACGTCTCCTCACTCCAGTGATGATCCATGGCAAGGACCCTCCAGGGATGATCCATGGCACAAAGCCTCCAGTGATGATCCATGGCAAGAAGCCTCCAGTGATGATCCATGGCACGAAGCCTCCAGTGATGATCCATGGCCAGAAGCCTCAAGTGATGATCCATGGCACAAAGCTTCCAGTTATGATCCATGGCAAGAAGCCTCCAGTGATGATCCATGGCAAGAAGCCTCCAGTGATGATCCATGGCACGAAGCCTCCAGTGATGATCCATGGCACGAAGCCTCCAGTGATGATCCATGGCAAGAAGCCTCCAGTGATTATCCATGGCAAGAAGCCTCCAGTGATGATCCATGGCACGAAGCCTCCAGTGATGATCCATGGCACGAAGCCTCCAGTGATGATCCATGGCACGAAGCCTCCAGTGAGAAGTCATGGCACGAAGCCCGCAACGAGGGTTCCCAGTCCGGAGTCTCCAGCGACGGCCTCCAGTCCGGAGCCGCCATCGAGGGTTCCCAGTCCGGGGCCCGCAACGAGGGTTCCCAGTCCGGAGTCTCCAGCGACGGCCTCCAGTCCGGAGCCGCCATCAAGGGTTCCCAGTCCGGGGCCCGCAACGAGGGTTCCCAGTCCGGGGCCCGCAACGAGGGTTCCCAGTCCGGGGCCCGCAACGAGGGTCCCCAGTCCGGGGTCGGCGACGTGGGTCTCCGCACCAGAGGCGCCACCAAAGTGGGGTGAGCCAGAGGTGGAGCGGGGTTTACGTCCCGCACCAGAGCCGCCACCGCGGATAGATGCCAACCCAGACCCTCCCCTATAGGTTCAGGTTTTGCGGCCGGAGTCTGTACCTTTGGAGGGGGGGGTGTACTGTCACGCCCTGACCTTAGAGAGCCATTTTATTTATCTATTTGGTTAGGTCAGGGTGTGATGTGGGGTGGGCATTCTATGTTTTGTTTTCTATGTTTCTTTATTTCTATGTTTTGGCCTGGTATGGTTCTCAATCAGGGACAGCTGTCTATCGTTGTCTCTGATTGGGAATCATATTTAGGTAGCCCTTTTTCCCTTCTTTCAGTGTGGGTAGTTAACTTTGTTAGTGGCACTATAGCCCTGTAAGCTTCACGGTTGTTTCTTTCGTTTCTTGTTTTGTTGGCGACATTCTAATAAAAGGAATATGTACGCTCACGACGCTGCACTTTGGTCCACTTCTTTCAACGGCCGTGACAGTCAAAGTGTTTACCGGGCAAGATGGAGCGTGTGCTCAGTGCGAGAAACTTACTGGTCAAGTTTGATAGAAGTCAAGATAAAACATCCCAGTGTTCTGCTTTTTTGTCAGGTCAGCATTATGATCATGTTTCCATTGAGAATGCTGAAAAGATGCTGTTGTGACAATAAACACAGTTTTCATAAAGAAGCGAATGGGTAACAATATAGCCAATATGACTATGGAAGTCATTCGTTTTTTTCCACTGCGGGTGTTGCTGACCTGTTATGTCAGTAGTCTAATTCTGTGGAAGTATAATACAATCTGTAACGTAACAATGTAAATTATATGGTAATTTGGGGTATTATCAACAGTAAAAAACTCTTTGGAGCGTATGATGACCTAGCTAGCCAGTAGCTAGCTAACACCAGACACAGATGAAAGGGGAAACATATAAGTATCTTTGTCATAGATGAATAATGCACACTTTTAAATATATTTGCTGACAAGGCGGTACTTATTGAAATTAGGTAGGAGAATATCATGTTACCATTGGTGTACTAAAATGAGAGTTAGGGTGAGGTCACCCTAACTGCCTTAATAAACCCTGCCTCCTGAATCCAAGTGTTTGACATGGGGGAGAGAGCCAGTAACTTTATGATCAAACTTTATCAATGTAAAAGCAACAGTCATTTTTCATACTTTGGTCATCTTACTTTGATCCAATGTCATAAAAAAAACATGATTTTGACTGTTCATGACCTTCAAACCTTAAATTGTTGAGCATTTTGCCCTATCGTCGCTACCAGTTCGGGTAGCCTTTGTTAAAGCTTCTAGAAGTGCAAGTGATATCAAACAACAAATATTCATCAATACAGTATATTGTAACGTGTAAACACTTTACCTAGCAGCCAACCTGCTTGCACCAATCCCCTGTAATTACAGTAAAATACTGTGAAATACAAACCCCCTCCCCTCAATAAATGTAATTCATTCATCCATTAATTAATTAATTCCGATTACAGTATAATGAACTTTTTTTTACAGTATAATACAGTCAATTTTAACGTATTGTACTGTGTGTCATTACTCAGTACTTGCTTTGATACCGTATTTACATTACAGTAGGTCTACTGTAATATGAATGCATCATTTTACAGTGCATGCATGGTGACATCATTGACTGTTTTGCTTGGCTATATGACTCTGGTCTGTGTTGAGTTTCCCGGGGACTGGGATGAGACCCACCACCTCATATTGTTACAGATGTGTTTTTCATCAATTAGATCAACATTGGTATGTTGTGGCGCATAACAAAAATCATTGTGATATACTGCATTAATAACGTTGTTATACCTGTTGTGGTGTTACATCAACGGCAAGTCACTTAACACACATAAATTATGATTTATGGTTATTGGATTATAAACATGCTATAGTACAGTAATACCATATGTGCCATTTGGATATACTGTCTTAACAGAGCATTAGATGGCAATGCTTCTCCGCTCACAATCCCTGAACAGACCCCCCCTCTCTCAGAGGTCCCTCCCCCTCTGTGTGATTGGTTAGGGCAACAGTTTGTAGCCCACATGGGCCAAATACAGTACTCAGTAGAACAGAGAGAAAGGGAGGACAGCTTCAACCCTCCTGCCTCTTCTCAATAGGCTGAGAGGACAGGGTTAGAGGACCAGAAACTTAAATCAGAGCCAATATACTGGTACTGGAGGTAAACGCTTAAGCGTAGGGGTGAGCTAGTTTGTCCAGATTGCTACAGTGGATTGGCCTAGTACAGTATTACCAGACTTGTCAACTGTGAGACCTCTCTTCTTTTCCCCCTGTTTGTGGATGATGGGACTTTAGCCATGTGGCAGGTAAAAAAAAGAGGTTACTGCTTACTTTGGGGTTGCTTATTTTCCTTCAAGCAAGTGGTTTTTCTCTCTGTGTGTGTGTGTGTGTGTGCCTGTGTGTGCCTGTGTGTGTGCGTGTGCAGTAAGTGCTTGGTATCAGTGTGTCGACAGAACAAGTTTCTGAGACTCGAGGCAGGGTACAGTTCAAAAGCTGATGTCACTGCTGCATTGCACTCAGAAATGCCATTATGTTTGACGACAGATGAATTATCAAAGTGACGTTACAGAGTGTAGAATATCACAGCGGTGGAGAGGCCATGTGAATGTGAAAGGAAAGAATACAACAACACATCAATGGTGTGATTATGTGCAATGTGTTGTCTGTAATCAGCATTCTTTGGATGTCACCTCATTTTGTGATTAGAAAAGCTGGTATGCCAATTTCAGTGCTGACATCATGCCAAGGTTTACACGTTGATCGCCATGAAAACATTGTTTATGAGACCGGTGCAAGAAGTAATCCATCTTTATTTGAATCAAGCAGGCTGTTTGCAGAATGCAGTTGAAATGCCTTTATTGTTCTTCAGCTTCTAGAATGTGACCAGTTTAGAATGTTATTTTCTCACAAATGTCAATTAAAGCTGTTTTTGTTAAGTGAAGGTGCTATTTTTCACCAGTGTATTGCCAATAAAGACCTTGAGTTTGTTACACAGTCTGGGGGTTATACTAGTGCTACCAGGGGTTTGGAAATATGTCCTTATGAAGACAAAACACATCTCCTGATGTCCCACCAAATGTAATACACCTCAGATAAGATAAGATAAGACAAGTGAAAGTAAGACAAGTGAAAGATAGCAGTGTTTCGCGATCTGGGTTACCTCTTTAACTCTCAAGCATTATGTGTAATATTGTGACAGAAGCTTGCCTGTAGTTTTACAACAGAGCTTATCTGTGGGCAAGTCATCCTTTTGAACGTCTTATTTTCTAAGTGTTACATTTAGACTTTGCTGTTGGAGCCTGGGGTTTTCCTTATTAATTAGTAACTCATTGTTTCCCAGTAGAGCTGAAGAATGCCTGACTTTCTCTGTAGTCGCTCTTTGATCACTTGTGTGGTAAATAATGTATCACCATGGAAACCTTGTGGGCTGGCCACTAGAGGTATCAGGGAATGTGTCAGTCAGTGAATCATTTGTTGAGATTCAGTCTTTGGAATGTAGGTGTTGAAATAGGTAAAGAAGCAACGATACAGTCGGGATAGTGTGTTTGTTTGGGAGTCTACAACAGTAACTTTTTGTTTGACGCTACTCTAGAAAGTATTTCAGAAGTCTGTGTATGCATAGCTCATAACTTATCATCAGCATAACCAAATATTCAATTATGTCAGGGATCGGCAGTGTCAGGCAGTTTCTATGTCAGCCACAAGATGTCCCCCTTTAACCTGTTTTTCAGTGGGTTGAGTTGTCCATCAATTTCTATGTGGTGATCTGAAATCACAACGCAGCTATGTAAACAGTACATTTCATAAGAATGAAAATATATCTCTTGAAGTTAACCCATACATTTTCGAGTAATTTCAATGACGCATAATCTTCTTGAGATATTCATAAACCCTCAATTTAATCCACTGAGTTATTGGGGATCAAGGGACGAAAGATGTTTTGATTGATCATGTTTTAATTAAAACGACTGGAATTTGAGATTACTGTAATCCAACTGCGACCAATTCTGTTATCATGACATCTATGCTGGTCTAGGGCTTTGCTGGGAAAGCAACAGTCTTAGGGGGATTCAGTGAAAGTTCATGTGGTTATGGAAAGAAAACAACATTTTCCTGCTGATGCCACCTGCCAAGCAGCAGGGAGGAAATGGGAGAGTTTGGCTGTTCTGATTACTGACCAGGATGACCTACAGAAAGACTGGCCCTGCCAGCAGCTGGCCTAGTTCACAAACCCTCTGTTCTAAAGCTCTTTGACTGCTTGGCTGGCTAAAGGCTAACTGGCAATGTATCAATCTAACTAGTGGCCTCCGTTTCCAGTTTCTAATCTTTGCTCAAATCAGATTGGACTCTCAGCTGCAAAAAACAACAACTTTGCAGTGTATTTTTTTTAGATGGTTGCATTTCATAACTGTATTATTGTCTGTTCACATGTACACCCCTTACTCTAGGCCACTGTTTATTGGCACACATTTGTAATCAATATCCCTCAACAGAACATCAACTTAACAAATGAAACACCTACTGTACTGTCAAAATCAATATAGCAAGTCCTGCAGGCTCTAGTTGTATCTTATCTTGATTATTGTCCAGTCATATGGTCAAGTGCTGCAAAGAAAGACCTAGTTAAGCTGCAGCTGGCCCAGAACAGAGCGGCACGTCTTGCACTTTATTATAATCAAAGGGATAATATTAATGCTATGCATGCCAGTTTTTCTTGGCTAAAAGTTGAGGAAAGACTGACTGCATTACATCTTGTTGTTATAAGAAACATTAATATGTTGGAAATACGAAATTGTTTGCATAGTCAACTTAAACACAGCACTGACACACACACTTACCCTACCAGACATGCCACCAGGGGTCTTTTCACAGTCCCCAGGTCCAGAACAAATTCAAAGAAACGTACAGTATTATACAGAGCCATGAGTGCATGGAACTCCCATCTTATATAGTGCAAGTGAACAGTAAACCTGGTTTTAAAAACAAACAAAGCAACGCCTCTCCCCCATGTGACCTACTTGTTGTGTGTATGTAATGACATGTATATGTATATGTAACTGAGAGATGCACATAAACTACATGTTCATGTTTTTAAATGTATGTCAATTCTAGTCTTTTGGCTGTAATGTATTTTCTGTTATGTGTCGGATCCCAGTAAGACTAGCTGTCGCCATTGACGTCGGCTAATGAGAATGCTAATAAATCAAAATATTAAATATACTGAAATGATTGTCGAAATTTACAACAGGTCACATGCTCATCATTATAATTCCATACATGCAGTACAAATCCATAGTCAATTGGTTGTGCATTAGCTTCGCCACAATAGTAGAAACGCAGTATAATGCAAACCCCTGAATAAAGCTGGTTTGCCTTTTCAACATAATCCTATTTGACAGGTGGAGTACCCATGAAGTAAAACAAATGTTAATTTCTATCATCCACTCAGATAGCACAGCACACCACTGTGCTTCCTCGTTTGTTTTCTAATATATGAAAGCAGTAAATTCCCATGTTTTTGGTGAATGTGGGTCAGGATGAGGCCCCTGCTGATAATCACAGTGATGTGTACGGGTGCAGATTTTGGAGATTAGAGGTTTTGTCTAATCATCTGCCTCTCGCCACAGCTGTAAATCCCATTAGGCAGACAGAGTGGGCTGTTGGGCCGCTCCATTGAGACGGCTGCTTTTGGGTGCAGCACCAGGCCACACATTGGTCACAGATACGCTGTGAAGGCAGGATTACAGATAATGATGTTAGGTATCTGCCCCAGGAAAAAAAGGGGAAAAGAGCAAGTTCTCTCTCTCTCTCTCTAATAATAAATATATGGATTGCGGCCATCATTAGAGATGATAAAAGAGTCTGGCATAGCCAATTAAAAGGTACTTGAATTGGAGAGAAAAAGAATCGTCCACAAAAATGAGAATGAGAGCACATATCTTGTTTCTTTTTAAACGTAAACTTTATTTAACTAGGCAAGTTAGTTAAGAACAAATTCTTATTTACGATGGGAGCCTACCCCGGCCAAACACGGACGACGCTGGGCCAATTGTGCGCCGCCCTATGGGACTCCCAAACACGGCCGGATGTGATACAGCCTGGATTCGAACCAGGGTGTCTGTAGTGATACCTCAAGCACTGAGATGCAATGCCTTAGACAGCTTAGCTACGCAGGAGCCCAAAAGGTAATATTTGTCCAAGGGTGACTCTAGTTTAAATAACATTTCAATGTAGTTATTAGGCCTAATATCCAAATTCAGAGTTTCCCTGAAGTGCCATATTGCTTAGTACTAATGCTTGATACAAGCACCTATCCCACACTGGAAAACTGTCAGTGACCATGTGCAGTGATGCCTATCCCTGTTTATTGTTCAGCTGCTCTTTCAGTTCTGCAGAGATACCACCCTGCATGTCTGGGCCCTGGGAATAAACTATTTACAGTTAACTCTGTGAGTAAGCCATTTATCAGTTTTCCTGCACTTAATCTGACCCTGCTGGCTCTAAATGTTGGGGATTTACAACCTTTATGACGAGAGCTTTGTGGGGCTCTTTAGGCTGGTGGTGTCTAGGTGTGGCTACACATTAGGCGGTGTTAGTTGGCTCTTTGTGTGGTGTTTCTCCCTCTCTCGGGCCACGCTGATGCACAGTCCTACTGGCTATCGATGGTGGGTTCAGTGCCAACCAACGACTGTAGGTGCCAACCCCGGTTGGCTGTAGAGCCCGTCCCAGCCCCATCGTAAAGGTCACATTTCATATGGGCCTTTTCCAAAGCTGGCAGTGGGCAGACAGGCGACTGGCTTCAAGGCAATTGATCATTCATCTCCAATCAATGTTTTGTCAATGGGAAAAAGGTTAATGCAACATGATCTTTGTGCATGACTAGAATACTGACGCATAGTAAAGTTGTATTTCCTATAGACAGTGTTTTTAAAAATGCCATTAATTCATTTTGTATTCTGCATGAATGTGTTGCATATTTGTGGCAATGTTCTTTGAGTACTTTGTGTAGAATTTTTTTAAATAAAAACAGCAGGCATGTGTAAGGCTACTATGGGTGTGGAAATGAACTGTGGGCATGGGTTTTTCATTAAGAACATCTGGGTCCTGAGCGTGTTTTGATAAACCCCACTCTCCCCCACTGAGACTCACTGACACTGAGTCACTGACATTACAGTACAGAACACTACAGCAGTACAGCAGGCATTCCTGCCCAGCTGGAGGCTTCACATGAAGTCAGTCAGGGGAATGCCATTCACATTCCCATGCCATCTCCAACACCATGTGTCTCTCACTTTCATACCCACCGCTTTGTGTTCACCAAGGCATGTCTATAATGTCTACAGTATGGATCTGTCTGTCAGAGAGGGGATATTCTATCTCAATGTAATTTTGAATGATAGGAGAATTCAAATGTACCGGAGGGAGGGAGGGACATGAAGAGCGAATAGTAGATGGTAGACATGCCTTGGTGAACACAAACCCTTACCTAAAAGTGATTAATCCCGCTTTAGAAGGCACTGGAACAAATGAACACAGGTCTTATCATGAAGAGACACATGTCTACAGATTGCACTGGTCTTGAGGAGAGGGCTAGAAATGGAATGGTTTAATTTTAAAACAGATTGTAGAGCTTGTGTGGTCTAATAATGATTTTGTGAAGCTTTGTAGGCTTACTGCCTCAACTCAGTGAGAGACACTGATGGTCTGTATAGAGGCAGACAACAGATGTAATCTGTGCGGTCTACGTCAACTTGTTGTTTGGGAGCACAGGGAATCAGAGATCCCTGCCTTTCAGATGAATCCTGCTGCCAGCAAGGCTCCCATCCCAACACATCCCCTGTGTGTGTGCACATTCCTGCGTGCCTGTATACAGATTTAGGATCTTAATTTGACCAGTCTTTCATTGCTGAAAATGTTCCTGCACAGCAGGAAATGCTAACTTGTAATGTATTTTGAGTTTTAAAATGGCTTCTAAAGTTTGTCATTTCCACTTAGACTTGATTTGCCCTAACGAAAGTATATCAATGCCTACAAAAATGTCCATTCATTATAATCCACATAATAATTCACATTTCCTGTTGCTGCAGAATTTTTTTTCTGCTGTAGCAAACTGGCTCATATTAAAATCCTACATCTGTATATGTGTGCATGTGTGTTGTCAGGCTTTCTCTTTTTTAATCCCTGGTGACAGAGCCAAGAAAAGTTCCGCCACACAGGGCAGCATTGTGCCGCTCGAGAGGCAGAGGAGACGGTCACGGAGGGAAACGGATCCTGACGCTGTCCTCTGTCTCCTCTCTGGATCACGGCTCAGTGGGCAGGGCTCAGAGCACAGAGGACACTGACCTGTCTGTCCTGTGTGAGGGCCAAAGCTATACTGACTAGACCAACCAGGGTCCTATGGAGCTCTGTCCCTGCTTATATCCAGCCTCTCGCTCTTTCTCTTTTTTTCTCTTCTCTCTCTCTCTCTCTCTCTTGTTCTCTCTCTGCCAATACTTCCAGTGAGTAATTGAGTGCTGGCCGGCTCTCCTACTGTAGGTGGAGCTGGCTTTCCTGGAATTGTGGGGCAGCTCTTCCTGTTGTGCTTGCTACTTGCTACCTCTTGCTCTCCGTCTCCTGGTTCCTGGTTAATGACAGCCCTGCTCCGCTACCGCAGGATTACTTCCTTATGAAGACTTGTTCCATCTGGATGCTGGCCTCTCTTCTGTTACTGCACACTGCCACCGCCTCGTTTCGGGGGGTTTCTTTTGTTGTTGTTTAATATACTTTCATGAATTGGGTCAGAAGTTCCCCCTCAACTGAAATGTCTCTGCAGTGCAAAGCGGGGCAAAATCCATCGGTGGGTAAAGTAAACTGCTTATGAATGGGAAAGCTTTCAGGGGAGTGCGTAAGGTGCAGTTGCTGTGAAGCACTTTGTTCTGGCTCTCTGCCACAGTATACTTTTACAGGGTTTTTGTGTAACTCTAGGGCTTTTGTGGCTGTTTGTATGATGACATCAAGGCTGAGACGTTTTCATTTGTGTACAGTATTTGTATTGTTCATGCAAAGCTCTTAGATCTTTTTGCATATTTATGAACTATTATTTGGCTTCATTGAATGGAGACTAAATAATTTACAGGTCACACATTTCAGGATATTTGTACTGTTACTGTTGTATGGTCATTTGGTTAGAGGAAGTACAAAAAATATATATTCTGACCGATGTGTCATATGAGTTGTGTTTGACTTGTGGAATACTTGTCAAACACATTGCAAGAGACAAACATGTCAGGACGGTGATCATCTGTGGATTTAGTTGCCACTCTACTTCTACAACAACTATTCTTACACTACAGTAGACACGAGCACCAATATACTTTGTATCAGCAAGTATTGTTGAGATTTTGTCATTCACTTCTCACCAGATTAATTTATACTTCAGTGTGCAAAACATCTAAACTTGGCATCGTGTGCACTGTGCATGAAAAATAGATGATTTAAAATGACATTTAAAATAGATGATTTGAAGTGTCTTGGGTGTTCAAGGTCAAGACACTAAGATTATACTACATTTTTAATGGAGGAAACCATAAACTATCATAATGTTTCTAACTGTTTCTGAAAAATGCAGTACAGTAGCCTATACTGTATGTTTCCTTACCGCTAACAAACTATTGTTATATTTCTACTCTCTGAGCATCACTTTTGAACATTGGATACACAAACTCCACCCCCCTACTCATTTAGCCAGCAAGTTTGTCTCATCAACTTGGATAACAGAGCGAACTTTGTTACTCCAAAAAAATCACATTCAGACACCTGCAATAAACGCCATGTCTCCACAAACCAAATTTAGTTGCACAACAAAGCCCCACAGATGCATTCATATTGTCTGCATCACAGACATGGGAGACAAGTGCAACAGACAATTGTCTCTTGTCTCATACAGTAGGTTAGCTGAGTGCCTCTGCGGATTTGACTAGAATAGGAGGGGGAACAAACCCGGGCCTGTAGCTCTGGGGCCTGGGGTAATTGCTGTATCCTCACAACTTCAAAGACCACTTGTGCCCGGCTGGCCTGATAATGAGCTTTTGCCTTCTTTCACACGTAATTAGTGGAGGTAGAGAGTTTACACAGGGAGACGTGGTGGTCACAGAGTGTCTACTCGCAGCTGGGGTGTCTGACTGGCCAGTAACAAAGGCTCTGTGTCCATCAGTCCAGTCACAGTGTGGAGCTCCAGCTGGGCCAGGGACTTCTGCTTCACTGAGCTGTCTGGCCTCACTGTCCTGCACTGCCCTGGGCTAGCTAGCCAGACCAAGCATTTCCGTATACATGGCTATTCTTGTATGCACTGTATGTCTACTTGAGTAATTTTCGTGTTTCTGGAGTTATATCATCAAAACAGCTCAAAACGCTTACATAAAATATTCACTGTTTGTTTGTTTTTCCCAATTACAGTCTTCAGTTGTTTGGTTGTTGCATCACAGGGAATAAGGACAGATGTGCCTCCCTATAAAATATGTATGGATTAGTTCAGGGGAAGTTAAGATCAACATGGATTGCTTAACTTTTTTACGAACATCACTTTCATTTCTATGGCGCTTTAATCATTTATATTTGTCTGAAGGGTTTAGAACATGCCAAAACTCAGAAGAGTCTTCATTTCTCATTTCCTCATTTCATTCAATACCCCTGATAAAGATACCACAGATGTGTTTTCCAGTACCTGCTATTTATTCCTCTAGTACATCAAGTAATCTCCAGTTTTCTTTAAATTAGGAATGTGGAAAGACCACTCATTAATTTATTTTCTGGGAAGGTTGACAACCCCCTATAGCTCAACCCTTTTCGAACCCTTCACTTCTCTCTCTTTCTGTCTCTCTTTCTCTTTATCGCTTTCTTTGTCTTCTCTCTCTCTCTCTCTCTCTCTCTCTCTCTCTCTATCTTTCTCCTCTCCCTCTCTCCTTTCTCTCTCTCTCTCTCTCTCTCTATCTTTCTCCTCTCCCTCTCTCCTTTCTCTCTCTCTCTCTCTCTCTCTCTCTCTCTCTCTCTCTCTCTCTCTCTCTCTCTCTCTCTCTCTCTCTCTCTCTCTCTCTCTCTCTCTCTCTCTCTCTCTCTCTCTCTCTCTCTCTCTCTCTCTCTCTCTCTCTCTCCCATTCTCTAATGATGTACTACATGTCATCCCTACAGATAGCTGATCAGCTTCCCTGGATTTTGCTGACGACACCGCTTTGTTGTGCGTGAAGATGGAAACACTGGAGTCGGAGCTGACCTGCCCAATCTGTCTGGAGCTCTTCGAGGACCCACTGCTCTTGCCCTGCGCTCACAGCCTGTGTTTCAACTGTGCCCACCGCATCCTAGTCTCCCACTGCACCCCCAACGAGCCTGTGCAGTCCATCAGCGCCTTCCAGTGCCCAACCTGTCGCTATGTCATCACCCTCAGCCAGAGGGGCCTAGAAGGACTGAAGCGTAACGTCACTCTGCAGAACATCATTGACCGCTTTCAGAAGGCTTCCGTGAGCGGGCCCAACTCCCCCAGTGAGACTCGCCGCGAGCGGGCCGCCCTAGACAGCAAGGCCATGACCTCCCCCAGCGAGAGGGTGCAGTGTCAGTTCTGTGAGCAGGACCCTCCCCAAGACGCCGTCAAGACCTGTGTCACCTGCGAGGTGTCCTACTGCGACGAGTGCCTGAAGGCCACCCACCCCAATAAGAAGCCCTTCACTGGCCACCGTCTGATCGAGCCCATGCCGGACTGCCACCTCAGGGGACTCATGTGTCTGGAGCACGAGGACGAGAAGGTGAACATGTACTGTGTCACAGATGAACAGTTGATCTGTGCCTTGTGCAAACTGGTCGGTCGGCATCGGGACCACCAAGTAGCAGCACTCAGCGACCGCTACGAGAAACTGAAGGTAAGAGATGCTACTGTACAATACTGTGCACAGCTTCAGGAATGTCTGGGGAGTATCTGGGGAGTTAATGACTGACTGTGAAGAGCTCATTGTGTACACATGGTGAGATTTAAAATAAAATTTGCTAAAAATCAAGTTTGAATTTTTAAGTATACTAGATTAACAAGATTGTGCCTGAATTGCGTGACACAAATATTGATCAAATTCAATATTTGACCATTCACTTTTTGTGTTGTGGAGATTCACCACACATTTTTCAGAGATCAGTTCATTTTTTCATTACTTACTATTTTATATCAGCAGCTTTTCAAAAACACTAAAACGATGTGATTGTTATATAGTGTGTTGTTTCCAGAATGTAATATTTTATTTCTGGCCATATCATAAAAATCTGTGACCTACTGCAGTTTGAAAAAAAAAACACATTGTTCAACATGTCATAGAGACATCGTGATGATGGAATTTGAAAATTATATTTGAGATTCACATTAAACTTGAGTCATTAACATCATACATATTATCCAATATTTCAATAAATAGTCGTTCCCCCAATGATATCCTCTTTTTTAGATCTGTTTCCCCAGACTAAGACTAATGGGTGAATCAGGAGTCATTGCTGATGGTAACAGTGCAGTACAAGAGCCCAATATACAATCAGCCAACCTCACTATTATATGATATGTATTATATATCTACAGATGTCTGGGCTCTTGACGTACGAAACCTTAAAAGAAAGTATTACACAAATGGCTAATGGAAATCCCCGTTCGGTCAGATTCCCCAATAATACAACAGCATTAAACTAATGTGATTTCTGTTCATATTTCAAAAGCAAGAGCTTTGGGAACAAGGAGAGATCACACATCAAGACACTCTTTCTTTGACGGCCTTAAATGTAACATTTGCCACGTAATTCCAACCAATAAAAAATATTGCTTCCAGGGTTTCAGGTTAAGTAGAGCTAACCACTTTCCCTCCATGGTTCCATATTAATAAGGCGTCATGAGAGAGACTTTGTTAGCTGGAACACGCAAAAAGGTGGCCACGCATTCCTTCCACTTTAGACTTGAATGAGCCCCTGTCAAAGCACTGAGATTCGGGCTTTGTGGGTTAGTATTTTGCCAACACACGCCATGGGACACGATCATGGCTCCAGAAACCTCATGGGAGCAATTAATGCTTTATTACAAGGCAGAACCATGCAGCTGTGTGTTATAGTTAGCCTTTCACATGGAAATTGACCCTCACATTTGACAAGTTCTATCAAGAGATGCAGCAAGCAGGGCTGGGATGTTAGCAGACCTCAACCTTTTACATTCTATATTGATCAACATATAAAGTATTGAAATATCTTCTCAGTAAAGTTGTTATTTTAGTATTTGCAATTCATCAAGTGGATGCTAAAACGATTTTTTTGTAGTTAACATTTTTTACCGTATTTTATTTGTACTGTACAGTAGACATAGCCTATCTATTGTCATTCTATCACAGGCTATTGATGGCGTATACATTTTTTGTAAATATTTGCATAAGGCAGTGTTTAGTTAATGCCTTTAGTAAATAAGAAGTCAGTGTAATAGTGTAGCAACTGAGTAGGTGTCAAGTCTAGCGAAAAGGTTTCTAGGGATCACATGGCTTCCACTGCATGGCTTTGAAAGACCACAGGACTTTTCACACATATATAAATATATAACACTACTTGAGCATGAATCATAAAAAGGGGGTTTTGCATTACATGATACACACAAACTATTTTTGCTTGTCCTTTCACCAAAAACAAAGAGAATGCCAATGGCGAATGTCAAGCTTGGTCCCAGACTCCCAGTGAAACTGAGATGCGGTAATCTTAGATTGCAGTATAGCGATTGAGGTCAGAGCATCAGCCTTAACCAGTTTCTCCTTTGTTTGATCATGCTGTCATTGTGCAGAGAACTCCAGACTACTATCTCAGTGAGAGGAGTGAACAGGAGGAAGCATACCAGGTGATATCTACGGTATCTACATTCAGGGACAGGTCTACTAAGAGTTTACAGCTGCTATTTTCAATGGGGAATAAAACCTACAGACTAGAGTATCAAATATGATGCAATATACAGTAGAAATTATATTAAGGTCAAATCTAGATCATTTCCGGGGCGCTTTTATTCCCCTCTGAAAATATCAGGAGCATATTTTGCACATGTGCAAATACTCGGTAAACCTGACCTTTAGAATATAGTCCACATTTTATTGTGGATGGCTTCATGGCCTCTATGCGAGATCTGCATAGTTTATGTAATGAGTAGTGACATATCTATACATACAGTATATAGATATGTACTATGGAACATAGTTTCACTTTTTGTGCCATCATACTGTTACATAAACACAAGAGAGAACACTATATAAAAAAAATTACATTACCAGATTTACATTACTAGGAAAATAACTATCCCCTACTTCACTGTTGCACTGTATTTTAATGGTATTACTAAGAGTGGGCAGTGGCAGACTTGTGGTCAACTATAACCCATGTATGTCCAATATTACTTGCCAGATGTAAGATGCTCTATCTACTACACTGGCTAGTTGAAGCCAGTAAGTAACTGTAATTAATTGTACAGTACGCTACTGTAATCCATTTTACAGTAATCCAAACATGTTACCAAATTTTTTACTGTAATTTAATTTACAGTACATTACTGAAATTGCCCATGCAGCAACATATTACCCAGTGTTCTTTGAATTTTGAATTTTTAACATTTATATTTTGGTCATTTAGTGGGTGCTCTTGTCCTTAACAACTTACATCTAGTGCATTAAACCAAGGTTGATTTTTTTTTAAACACGTCACAGTCATAGCAAGTAAAAGTTTATCTAACTGTTACTGAAAATGTTGTAGTTAAGGATACATTGGTCTTCAAAATAATTGTAATTACAACAAGACATCTTATTATATACTGTATCATATGTCATCTCTGGATAGTGCCAATACAACACTGAAATATTCACAGTAAATTCATGCAATGAAACACAGTACAATAAAGTAAAAGTGACTATAAACTATGAAAATTATTTCTACAGTATTTTACTGTAATTACAAGGAATTAGAGCAAGCAGGTTGGCTGTATGCATTTGCATATTAAAGCAGATTAATGAATACTAGGTGTTTCATGTCCTTTTGATCTGTTTTGCCCTGCACTCAACCTTTAACAATTTTAGACTTTCTGCCACTCTGATCTGTCTCCTATATCAGATTAAGTATTAGGTAACTCCTACCACATGTCAAATAAATTGGTACAGCACTCTCACTAGCGGGTGCAACAAACATAGCCTCTTACAAGACACGCCTCAAAATATGTTAATGAGTGAGAAACAACAATACCATGCATCCACTAATGTTTAACAGGGTTTTGGTGCTCCAAAAATGCAATATGGTACTATATTCTTAATTACAGTAAATTACTGGCAGCAAATGTTCAGTAAGCTACTGTAGAGTTTCAGGACAAGATTTGTAGAATTCCAAAAATACAGTATATTACTGTATTCTGTGGGGGTACAGCATTCTCACTCACAGGTCCAACAAATATAGCCTCTTACAAAGTGCGATTTAAATATGTTAATGAGCCAGAGATTCTTTCCCTGCCCACATTTTCCCACAATGCAACATAATTAATATTTTTTTTAAAATACGGTATTTTACTGTGCATTCTACAGTGTTTTACTGTTGAAATTACAGAAAGGTCTTTCAGTGTGCTGTAAAACAAATACAGTACTTTACTGTGCATTCTACGGTAATCTACTTGGTTTAGTTTATACAGTATTATACTGTTGATTAATACAGTAAGTTGCTGATCAAATTACAAAAATGGCTAGAAGTGTGCGTGGTCACATTTTTCACTGCAAATCCTACAATATATGTGATTAGAATGTCTGAGGCAGAAACAAATGAATGAAGTTATTCTGAGCATGGCAATTGTAATGTCACAACCACACTGGTCCTTACTTATCGTCATAGACCTTAATACCCTTGTATATGATTACTTTTTGTCTGTTTCTATTCCCCCTGACCTTAGTACCAAGGTATTGTCATACTATCTCCCCAAGTCAGCATATACAGTGGGGCTAGGATGACCTGGTCTTGGCTTAATTTTATGTTGTTGCAGCACTGTCCTTTGTGCTCTGTGTCTGTCACATGGGGCTATTGTCTTGATTTTGAAAAGTTTAATCTTTAACATAAAAGTGATGTCACCCCGCTTCACCTATTGAAGTTAAACCTATAAAATATACAACAGCCAAAGTAAAAAAATAATCATATCTAAATAAATAATGTTAACAGAGAGTATTTGAAAAGGATAAGATATTTTTGGACACGGAGATGCAGCCATCGGCCTCAATGCAAAAAGAATCCTACATGTGCTGCAAAATTAACTACACTTAGCATGCCCTATTTGTTATTTTCACAAGTCTTGACGAGCTAGACTACAGTAGGCTGATGGTCCTCTGCCAAGCCCCATCACTGCCTTATTTGGTTACATCCCAGAGGGCACATGCACTGTAGCACTCTCTGACTAACGTAGGAGGAACACGAATCAAAGACGTAACAGTAGTATTTCGATACCTGTACATGTCTGAAATCTCTTATGTTACCTTGTGATGAATGCAGACAGAGATGTGAGGAAGAGAGGGTAAGGAAGTTAAAATACACTTTCCCTTTTATATAATGAGACTGATCGTTATTGGTTATTGTACTGTAGAGTTTCCAGTAGTTTTACATTTTGTCCCCACTTTCATCTGACCTATTGTTCATATTTTCATTGAAAGATTCTCAACTTAATTTCCCCTACTATAATGATTCATTGTGCAACTTTTTGCATCAACCATAGAACATGTTTATACAGTTCCCTGCAATGGAGTTCTGTTTTCCTAAAGTAATCCAGACGTGACGAGAGAAGAATAGCTGTTTCCTCTGGATGAGGAATGCTTTTGGTCCCACACCTTTCTTTGGCTTTGGCTTGCTCAGTCTCTCTTCCTTTCTGACAAAAACCGGACAGGTCAGACCACTGTCGATGTTTGGAAACTGTCCTGCCAACTATTCCATAATTTTACCACCTGATCTAAGGACAGTGAAAGCTTTGATTGTGTCGATTGTAAAAAGAGGCAATAGCCTGGTTTATTATTTCAAACTCTATTAATATATTATAAAATAGTGCATTTCTTGGGAAGAGTGCGTCCACATGCAAAACAATGAAATTTACCATGTAGATGACTTGCCAGTGGCCACGATCAAAAACTGTGCATCAACCCTCAAAAGGCTAAAGGAAGCCAACGTCCACCTAAAATGAGTAACAGAGAGAGATGGAGTTGGCAGAGTGGGTTATCTAGTCTCCAGCATGGGCCTGCTGTCTCTCCTCTCAGAGTTGTTCTGGGAGCTTCTGCAGGGATCCAAATCCTCTCAGATTAATGGCACAGGATAAATCATCTCTGAGAGGAAGTGGATGCTTTATCTCCTGTTGGGAGTTGAAATGCCAACTGGCATGCCACCCTAACTGTCAAACGTTTATGGAAGAGAGACAGGAGAGAGAGGGAAATACCCTATTTACATAAAGCAATGTTGTTTTGGCCTGGCAACAGTGTTAACCCACCAAGAGGCATATCATTCATTACTATACCCTCTATGACTTCTTTTGTTTTCGCATTATGTAAAATTTCTTCACCAAGGCAATTATTTCAAGTGCATTATGCAACTATACAGTCAAACATACAAATTAACACACTGCTGTATATAATTGCCTTTTTCGGTGGATTCAATTATTATAACACATCCATTCATACTTTAGGAACTGCATTGGAGCATTTTTCATTGCGTTGTAGTGTGTGGGTTGTTGTTCTGGTGAGGCTACTTCAGCTCGCTCAGCTGTTATCTAGCCAGGGCTCTCCGGGTCGGTCCCCTGCACCTTCAATCTACAACAGCACAGAGCTATTCTAATGGCTTCATCACCTCTGCTTGAATATAAATAAATAATTTTGGTGAGAGCAGTAAAAAAAAAAATAGTGCTATTTCTGTACACACTGACGGCTGACGCACAGAGCCTTATGAAATCGCAATGCGAAAAGACCGACTTGAGAGAGCTTTCCCCACCATTAGCTAAACAGTGACTTCACAGACACCTTCAGATCTCCAAAGTTCTATGCTCTCTGTTCACTCAATTCTTTAAACTTTTCATCATAGAGTAGAGATGTAGGATCTTAATTTGAGCCAATTTACTACAACAGGAAAATGTTCCCGCCTCAACAGGAAATGTGAATTATTATGTGGATTATAATTAATGGACATTTTTGTAGGAGATGATACATTATTCGTAAGGGAAAATCAAATCTGAAATTTCAAAGTGGAAATTACAAACCTCAAATATACTACAAGTAAAAAATGTCCTGCATTGCAGGAAAGTTATCCTGCAACAGGCTGATCAAATTAAGATCATACATCTGGGCTTGTACTTAATATGATAAAAACATTAATATAAAAAACATGGTGGACAATCTTTATATCTAGTATTTCAACAAGTTGTTCATTTCAATTGAATGTTATCTAGAGGGCAACAATGGTATAGCACTCCATTTTTGTATTCTCTTACTGTTTTTATTCAGTGAAGTAGGCTCATGATGTTATCTATAGACCCATACACACATAACAATTCTCCTGGAGCATAATCACAGTATTAAATTAATCCAGGATTATATACCGTTAACAAATAACCCTCTCAGACATCTAACCAATGCCCTTGTGCCCTCCTTACGCCTCACTGCATAACCCCTGTGGCAAGACAATGTACTCCTTCATGGAGAAGAGTAATATATTTCAATCTAAATCATTGTGCCAGACAATAATACAACATGAAGAATCTTCTGGATGCATAACAGCCAAACAGAACTTCCCAAATATTCACCTAGCCATAGAGCCGTAGATAGCCAAGCTGTGAGAGAGTTTGATCTGAGTCATCGGCGGGTGATTAATGCATGCATGGTTTAGTTGCCTAAATCTCTGGCAGATGCTCTTCTTGTCCCTCTCAACTTTGGGAGCTTAGTGAGCAGGCAGAAAGATGGGAGCTCTGGCATTGGGGCTAGCTCCGAGGTTACTGACTGACTGATCACACACCAAATGGTACACAACCAGACCCTATGAAGGGATTCTCTGTTAGCTTATCATCTTCCACCAGTGGACAGACATGGTTGTGATTTTGACTCCCCCCCCCCCCCTTCTTTCTAAATGTTGTGAACTGTGTACAGTTTGCTAGAGGAATATTATTTTCAGTTACATACTCTGTTGTTCATAGTTTTGTTCTATTCTTTTTTTCCACAGCAAGCCTTGGACTCTAACCTCAGCAATCTAATCAAGAGGAACAATGAGTTGGAAACTCTGATGGGCAAGTTGATTCAGACTTGCCAACATGTGGAGGTAGGGACGTTTATCTCTTTCCCTATTAGGCTATGTGGCACATCTCCCAGTTTCTGTGTCATTTCTAATGTTTGATTATTTGATGATATGATTTGTTGATTTCTTCCTTGTGAGTATTGTACATTTAACCCATTACGTGCCAGAATAGATACAGTGGTTGCTGACATAAAGTGCTTAGAAAAGGAAAAGGAATATCTCTGATTGGTAAAAAAAAATGTTTTGCCTTAAACCTCAATATTGTCATTTAGCATTCAAGTTCACCAGATTCTGTGAAATGCAAAACTTTGCAATTCAGTGAACATGTTAGAAAACTGTGACATAAGGTTGTATCTGCAAACAGATGATTCCGAGACAATTGGCTCTAAAGTTCCGAACCCTCACTGGTTTAAATGGTGTCAGCACTTTTCATCTAGTATTCTTTTGAAATTAACAACATGAATTGGGGTATCTAGAGCACTATATAGGTAGAGTACATTGAATAGAATAAGGTTACAGTATGTCAATTACTCAAGTTTGACAAAAATGCAGATAGAACCTTAGAACCAAGCTCTCGATATAATATAATATTATCTCACGGACACAGTTACTGAGATGAATATGTTCACTGGGTATACAATAAAGTGGATATGCCAGTAAACCTAACTGTATAAAGTAGGATATAGGCTAATCTTACTGTAGCCTATAAACATTGCAATATTGGCAAGCGTGCGTGAATGTCTGTGTGTATGTGCATGGTATAGGGTTATTTGGGGAATAGATAGATAGAACACAGCAAAAACATTTGAACATTTGAACCAATTGAGGACTAAAATGACAGATGACACAACGTGCCCACAGAGAGATGAAAGAGAGACTGGGCCATGTAGCAGCTCTGGCTGTATTTAGGAACACAGAGCTACTGCTGCAATGACTATGCTCCGCTGATTCTCACCTGCGACACTGTGCTATCCTGTGTGTGAGGACTGTATTGTGTAGATCTAACCTGGGAAACCCTAGGTAGGTCTTCTGCCTCAAGTGGACTATTATCTCATACGAGCCAAAGGGGCTTTGTTACTGTATATGAGCATTATTGTATTTTAACAATGAATATTGTACTATCTTTTATCCTGTATCAGGCCAAAGCCACTGCAATGAAAAACCATCAACTACCACCACATTCATATCTTTGACCATCCCTGTTCTAATCTCTTCCCAAGTGTAATGCATCAAGACAAGAGAACAAGCTCCTTGAAGAATGTGACCTCCTGATCGACATCATACAGCAGAGAAGACAGATGATAGCCACCAAGATAAAGGAGGGCAAGGTAATTTCTTAGGCGTTAGTATGTTTTGATGGTTATTGAGGAGGGCAGATGGGTCAGGCTGCCTATCCCTTGGGAGATGCTCAGTCTTGCTCTTCATCTTCCTCGTGTCCCCAAGGTTGAACTTTCTGTTAAGGCTGACTATGTACACTCTCACACAATCTCAAAAACAACAGCCATCATTATCATATTTCCCAGCATGCTTATTGCAGGTTGTTTTTAGAACTGTTTGTTTCAATAGGTGTGTTTTTGCTTGCAAATTGATTGATTGATATTATGCTACACAAAGATAAATAACATACATAACAAAAGAATACAATCTGTTAGTAGTTGGATTTATTGCACCGGTTACTAAGTTGTTCCCGTTGGGATGGTTTAGGTAGTGACATTTATAAAATGTTTCCTACCTTGGCAGTCATTCTAGGTGCAGGTAGCAGGTGATTAAAAGTTCACATTTTTGGATATCCTTACTCGGGCTGGATTCCAATAGAAATTACATATCACTTTGCAAGCCACCATAATGGAAGTGCAAACCAGGAGATTCAGACCACTGTGTTTGGGTAAAACTACACATTCAACATACGCCTGCCTCAAAAGGGTTCTTCAATTGTCCCCATAGGATAACCCTTTTGGGTTCCAGGTAGAACCATCTGTGAAAAGGGTTCTACCTGGAACCCAAAAGGGTTTTTCATAGGCTTCTCCTATGGCAGGGGTGTCAAACTCATTCCATGGAGGGCCTAGTGTCTGTTGGTTTTTGTTTTTTCCTTTCAAGTAAGACCTAGACAACCAGGTGAGGGAGATCCTTACCAATTAATGACCTTAATTTATCAATCAAGTACAAGGGAGGAGTGAAAATCCGCAGACACTCGGCCCTCCATGGAATGAGTTTGACATGTGTCTTATGGGGACAGCCGATTAAGGTACAAATAACAAGGGTCCAATTATGCACCCATTCTAAATGTACATAGGATATACTGTACCTTACACTTACAGGATACCACTACAGTGAAAAGTGTTTCTGTTAAAAACTAATCTAAACCTTTATTTCTGAGAGTGTACATTGTTACCATACCATAAGTCTCTGCTCGACATGCACAGCTTTCACTGACTATGTAGCCTACCTCAAGAGACAAACATAAACAAGAGTCGGCTTCTTTGTTAGAATGCATGATTTAATTTACTCTGGAATTCAGATTTTATGAAAATGTGTTGTCAGTTCAGTGCTGCGTGACTGATCCAGCTATAATAGCTTGGTTGTGTACGTGCAATACAGTATGTATCCTGTAGTATGCTTACTAACAGTAATGGAGTGTTGTTGGCACAGCATTTAGGAAACTTAAACAATTCCACTCTGCTCCTTTAGTGGTTTCTATCCCTTCCCCCAATATTATGGGCTCCCGAGTGGCGCAGTGGTCTAACACGGAACCCAAACCGGCTGCGCGCGTGCGCCATCGTGCGCTATCGTGCATACATTTATTTTGCCCCCCCCACACCAAACACGATCACGACACGCAGGTTAAAATATCAAAACAAACTCTGAAACAATGACATTAATTTAAGGACAGGTCGAAAAGCATTAAACATGTATTGCAATTTAGCTAGTTAGCTTGCACTTGCTAGCTAACGTTAATTTGTCCTATTTAGCTAGCTTGCTGTTGCTAGCTAATTTGTCCTGGGATATAAACATTGAGTTGTTATTTTACCTGAAATGCACAAGGACCTCTACTCCAACAATTAATCCACACATGAAACGGCCAACCGAATCGTTTCTAGTCATCTCTCCTCCTTCCAGGCTTTTTCAGCGTTGAACTTATTTGGTGATCGCATCAAACTTTCATAGTATTACCACGACAACCGGCAACAATGTTTGTCTTTCAATCACCCACGTGGGTATAACCAATGAGGAGATGGCACGTGGGTACCTGCTTCTATAAACCAATGAGGAGATGGGAGAGGCAGGACTTGCAGCGCGATCTGCGTTAGAAATAGGAATGACTTCTATTTTAGCCCTTAGCAACACAGACGCTCGTTGTGATACAGCCTGGAATCGCCGGTTGTGATACAGCCTGGATTCGAACCAGAGTCTGTAGTGACACCTCTGGCACTGAGATGCAGTGCCTAACATGCTGACCAGACCGGACACGTCGCGTGCGCGAGCGTCGCAAAATAAATTTAGGAATCCATGTTATTCAATTGTTGCACCCACACTGGCAAGCAGTGTGGGGCAGTCGTGGCAAGCAGTGTGGGTGCTATAATTGAATAACATGGATTCCTACATTTATTTTGCGACGCTCGCACACGCGACGTGTCCGGTCTGGTCAGCATGTTAGGCACTGCATCTCAGTGCCAGAGGTGTCACTACAGACCCTGGTTCGATTCCAGGCTGTA
Organism: Salvelinus fontinalis; assembly: GCF_029448725.1. NCBI lineage: Eukaryota > Metazoa > Chordata > Actinopteri > Salmoniformes > Salmonidae > Salvelinus > Salvelinus fontinalis. The sequence continues at coordinate 4,658,286 of NC_074683.1, forward strand.
TCACAACCGGCTGTGATTGGGAGTCCCATAGGGCGGCGCACAATTGGCCCAGCGTTGTTAGGGTTTGGCCGGGGTAGGCCATCATTGTAAATAGGAATTTGTTCTTAATTTACTTGCCTAGTTAAATAAAGGTTAGATAAAAAAATTAAATAAGTGTCATTAGAGATAGATTGAGGGGCTCGGAGGGATGGCTCTGGCATGCTATGCCATGTTCAGAGCCACATCACACCTGTTTCCTGTGATCCCTCTGAGGAGCACTGCTTCCTTCCTCGCCCTGTGCCGCATGTCACAGTCAGGAGTCAGAGGCTGCTCTCTGCTCCCTGCCGATGGACGGAGGGGGAAAGCAGCCACACTCCCAGAGGGGAGGATGTAATGGCTCTGTTACCTTGGTGATGTTATGGAGGATGTAGATTCTCCTCATGCCATCCTCAAAGTGTGTCTCTTACAATGGTTTAAGCAGATGTGATGAAATAAAAGCATGTTTTGAATTTGAGAAAATGGTGATATGTTTATGTACAAATGAATTACCTCTTGATTGTGACCGTTGAAGTAGGAACTGTCAACTCAATTGAACCTGGAGCCTTGGTAGTCCTTCAGTTTCTGAAGCAGCGGTAGCCTGAGAAGAAGGTTTGTAGACTTGATACTGCAGGTCTACTGTCCCTGCCTCTGCACCAGTGAATTCAATAATCAATTGTTTCTTTTCAGGCTATACGGCTGCGAAAGCTAGCCCAGCAGATCGCCAGCTGTAAGCAGATCATTGAGAGATCGTCGTCCCTCATCACTCAGGCTGATCACACCCTCAAGGAGACAGACCATGCCCGCTTTCTGCAAACAGCCAAAAGCATCTGTGAAAGGTGAGCTATCAAGTCAACCGATTGTGGTGATAATGATCCAAACCCTCAACTGACTGAGAGTCACAGGTTGTAATAAGATAAATGTCACGTGAATCCTGTATCTTTGGGTTTCAGAGTGTCCATGGCAACAGCATCCTCTCAGATCCTGATACCAGAGATCAACCTAAATGACACCTTTGATACGTTTGCGTTGGACTTCACAAGGGAAAAGAAAATGCTGGAAAACTTGGATTACCTTACAGGTGAACACAACTCCGAACATGATCCTTGATATTAAGGATATTAAGAACATATCTATAACTCAGATCTATCTGAAATAGGAGATTATGGTATAGTGCAATCCCTGTTTATCTATTTCTTTAGAAGTCAAAGTGAAAACAGCTACACTGTATTTGTATTTGTAATTATTATGGATCCCCATTAGTTACTCCAAGGCAGTAGCTACTCTTGCTGGGGTCCAGCAAAATTAAGGCAGGCATACCATTTTAAAAACATTACAATACATTTCAGAACAGATTTCACAACACATTAAGTGTGTGCCCTCAGGCCACTACTCTACTACCACGTATCTACAACACAAAATCGTTGTGAATATTTGTGTATAATGTGTATGTTATCATGTGTTTGTGTGTAGCATCTCATGTCAGAAGCTATGTGGCGTGTACAGTGGTTTTGACTGGGTAATACCCTTGGTGCTTTGTTGAGTGCTTCCTGAGGGCAAGGAAATGCTCACAAGTGTAGAAGATACAGTTTGAGGTTTGTTTACAGTTTAATGAAATGGCTTTTGAGTGTTCTGGCTTTTAGGACATTTTCAGCAGGGTGTCCTGTCCTCTGTTCTGTATTGAGGCAGTGGGTTGTAGCTCAAGGAGCAGTAAATTTTCCACCTGAATCGGCAGGTATCCTAGTGGTTAGAGCATTGGGCCAGTAACCGAAAGGTTGGTGGATCGAATCCCCGAGCTGGCAAAGTCTGTCGTTCTGCCCCTGAACAAGGCAGTTAACGCACTGTTCCTAGGCCGTCATTGTAAATAAGAATTCATTCTTCACTGACTTGCCTAGTTAAATAAAGGTTAAATAAATAATAATAAGAAAAACGCACAGTAAAAGTCACTTGCAAGAGTGGGCTTGGCTGTATTTACCTAAAATCTCCAATCCCCTGCACATAACACGTTGGACATAAGAAAATACACTGATTGTGTCAATCCAAAGTACGGCACTCTACTGTGTGTTATGTCAACTGTCCATCATTGTTGTCATTAAATGACACATACCAGGAACTGACGTGAATAAAAATAACTATATTTTTCTATTTGCAGCACCAAATCCCCCAATAATCCGGGCGGAATTATGTATGGCATCGAACGACACCATCACTGTTCACTGGACGTCTGATGACGAGTTCTGTGTGGTCTCCTATGAGCTTCAGTATGCCATCTTCACCGGACAAGCCAATGTTGTCAGTAAGTATACAATTCTTGTCTAGATGTCCTCAGTACAGTATGTTGGGTGTGTCTGTACAGTACGTCTGTTGTGGTACAACATTTTAAATCATGAAAGGTAGGCTATCTGAGAGCAATCATACATAGAAAGCCTCTTACTGTATGTAGCTTTGGGGTCTTCATTGCACTATCCTGATCAAAGAAATCATTTGTCATGTCAGCAGGGGGGCAACAACCATTTAATTGTGTGGATAATAAGATATCAGAGATCTCTGCTCTGTATCTCTCTGGCACAGACTCTAGGCAAGAGGATATAGGCAGATTATGGGCAGAATTTTTCCCTGTGGCTCATGTAAGTGACAGACTGTTGGAATAGATCACCCTAACAGGGTTACAGCATGCTGAATCAAGCAATTGGCCCTCTTCTGCCCCAGTGCCTGTTCATACTACAGTGAATAGGTAATGTTATTGTTTGATTTAATGACAACAATTGGAGAATGATTCATTGGAGGTGTTCTTATCTCAACAAATGTATTTTACATTGTGTGTTTGTTACAATCCAGTGGTTGTTTTTTTCTCTCTCATCTGCCATTAACTGATTGTCTTCGTCTGTGGTCTAGGTTTGTGTAACTCGGCTGATAGCTGGATGATTGTGCCCAACATCAAGCAGAATCACTACACGGTGCATGGACTCCAGTGTGGTACCAAGTACATGTTCATCGTCAAGGCCATCAATCAGGCAGGGAGTCGCAGCAGTGAGCCTTGGAAACTCAAGACCAACAGTATGTTTACGTTTCGAATAGCTGTACCATGCTGATATCATTAAGCATCTTTGGAGATTTGATATATGGAGATAGCATATTTACCATTGTTTACTGTTAATCTATTAATGGTCAATTCACAGGTCAACCATTCAAGTTGGACCCAAAGTCTGCTCACAAGAAGCTGAAGGTCTCCCATGACAACCTGACAGTGGAGCGAGACGAGACGTTGTCCAAGAAGAGCCACACTCAGGACCGCTTCACCAGCCAGGGCAGCTACGGCGTCACAGCGAACGTGTACATCGACAGCGGGCGCCACTACTGGGAAGCCTTGATAGGAGGGAGCACATGGTAAGGATATGGACCTGTGGTGTTTGAAGTACATCAGACGAGAACATTTGGAGAGACAAATGTGTGTGAGAATCAGATTGGGAAATCCAATCATGGTCTCTGTTACTCTATAGTAAACGCAATCTTAAGGATGTTAGGCCATCAACATGCAATATTCTATTTTTCTATCTTTATCAGGTTTGCTGTGGGCGTTGCTTACAAGTCAGCACCGAAACATGAGTGGATTGGCAAGAACTCTGCCTCGTGGGTACTTTCTCGCTGCAACAACTCCTGGGTAGTACGTCACAACAGCAAGGAGATGCCCATCGAACCGTCCCCCCACCTGCGTCGTGTGGGGGTGTTGCTGGACTACGATGCTGGCTCCCTGGCCTTCTACGATGGCGCCGGCTCACAGCACCTGTACACGTTCGACATCGCCTTCGCTCAGCCAGTCTGTCCCGTGTTCAACGTGTGGAACAAGTGTCTGACTGTCCTCACAGGGCTGCCCATACCAGACCACCTAGAGGGAACAGACTGCCGGGATTAACAGTCCAGCTAATAGAACACAGAGACACAGAGGGAGCAGAACAGACTGATTGCAGCCTCACCTGGCTGCCTTTTTGTCCCAGCACCAATGCTGTATAAAACAGAATAAAGCCATGGTCCCAGATGTCTCGAATCATGCTCTTATTAGAAGTAAATTAATTTCTTGAATTATTTATGGAAACCATTTATTGGATTTTATTTCTTGCTTTGCACATTAATGTACACTACTATATGTATGCTTGTTGGTTTTTGGGGTGCGCCTTAGAGAGGAAGATGGATATAACGTTTTGAAATTCAGTCAAACTTATTTTCGTGCAGCTCTGAGAATAGTTTATTTCCTTCTAACAAATATAGAAGGTTGTTTCCGTCTTTCCATGTATCCATCGTTAGCAGCATGTTGATAAACGTTTTATGTGTAACCTGTTGATGTTGACATGGCATCATAGCAGCAGTACCACAGATTACTTCATAAAGCAGTCATATCAGGATTAGTCATCTACACCTGTTCTGTTTCATGCAGCTGTACCAAGATCCTCTCTATAATTAGAATTATAATAAACATGTTAAGAGTTATTTTAAGAGTTCATCTTAGGTGATTTAGTGCACTGACAACTTGACTATGATTGACAAATTAACAGAGAAAATTCTTCATCTTCTCTTTGTTAAAAACCACTATGATGTTAAAAAGCTTATTATTGTCGAAAATGTACATTTGAAATAGAAGCCATTTTAAGTGAATTTTCGATACAGAAATAACTTGACGCACCACCGCGTCACATGGTGATGGAATTTTGAATATTGAATAGCTCCTTGTGTGTTTCTGTTAAAGACCCGAGAAGAAGAGGTGAAGCGAGAGGGATAACTGGGTGTTTTATTTATTTTTTGCTCACCAAGCACAGGAGTTTTTTGTCTGGTCAAAGAAAGTGTGTCGAATTTGGTTTTAAAAAATGCGCTAATTTGCTACATGTGGCTTATTTGATTGAATATAACTTTCAGAATGATTAGGTTGTTACGTGTGTACTGATATAAGTAGGACACGTGACATGCAGGCCACTTCGAGAATTTTTTTTTCAATTGGAATTGTACCTGGTCGTTACTAGTTACCACGGCCACAAAGTTTTTAAAGGATTTATTTGATGATATATACTGTACTTTTAACTTTGTGTATGTGGTAGCTAGTGGAAACCATTGTGCCTGTTCACACGCATTCTAAATCAAATGGCTAAATGATACATTTTATGACCAATTCCATATGTTAGCTTAGTAGATATGACGATCTAAGGGCTTAGACCTACTTAATTGTAATTAAATGCACCATGTGCAATCTCTGTACATACCTTGCTGGTTTCTTCTCACATATTGGCTCTGTATGTTCACATACTTTTGGTATTTGAGCAATTTGACTTTTTCTGATGCCTGCATCATTATTTTCACACTAGTATACATTCCTCGTTAAAAATGTAATAAAGTGACATCAACAAACTTTTCACGTAGTGAATTTGTAATAAAACATCTCAATTGTAATGATAATGATTTTTACTTGTCTGCTACCTAATCTTAACAGTAATTTTAATTGAATTCAGATACCCCTGTAGGTAAAACAATGTGGTTCACCTGATGTATTTTAGCTGTGATTAAATTCACTGACCATAAATGTCTCATTAATGTCACACTGTATCCTTTATTAACCCACTTTTTAAAAAAGTGTGTCACTATTATTCTAAATAACTCCTCAGCACAATACAACAATGATTAAGCTGTGATGAGATTCCTTCTGACATCTCTTTTTGTGCTCAAGTAACATGGCTTTAAGACCACTGGACCCCAATCCTTTCAACTAAAGTAGACTAGAACATCTCTGAATTTTACCATGACCTCACCATCGGACACCCTCGAGACATGGATCATGACATAGCTCGAGTGCACGAACATCGCCTGGCTACAATGATGTCACAGAGACCTGCGTAGTTTGATTGGAGGCATCGGTAAATATTTGTGTACAAAAAAACATGAGTGAAATATTATTGCTGGTCAATTTGATCAAATCTGTATTTGTGCTATTTACACAGTATCATAACATACCTATATTTCTTAAATACAATTATACTGGGTAAAAATAGCAGGTGCAGTAGTTAGGCCTACCTAGTTTTCAGAATAAGATGTTTGTATGTGGGTCTGTAGCTGTGTATTCAGATGGCAAGAAGGGTGACATCTTACAAGTTCCAACCCGACTTTGCTATTTAGTGACTTTTTTCATGTTAATCTTTACTTTTGTTGTACAGAAAGTTCATATTATTATCACATATGACCACCAAGCACTTCTGGATATCAGATTGCCAATTACTAAACTCAATTTTGACTTCAAATCCGATTTCAACTCTGATTCAGCTGTTCCCTTACTCATACCGGACCCCATTGTTTTGTTTCATGGGCTAACAAAATTCTGCATGCGTATATGCGATACATTAGCCGGCATTCTGGTGAGATTGAGACTAAGAGAATCCCCTCCGTTCTATTGGCAAATGTCCAGTCACTCAAGAATAAGATGGATGAGCTTTGTTTGAGAGTCTTCTATCAGATGGACTTGAAAAGCTGCAATCTTACAGAATATGCCTCCCGAGTAGCGCAGCGTTCTAAGGCACTGCATCTCAGTGCTTGAGGCGTCCCCACAGACACCCTGGTTTAAATCCAGGCTATATCACAACCGAGTCCCATAGGGCGGCGCACAATTGGCCCAGCATCGTCCGGGTTTGGCCAGTGTAGGCAGTCATTGTAAATAAGAATTTGTTTTTAACTGACTTGCCTAGTTAAATAAAGGTTAAATAAAAAATATGTTTTTTATAAAAATGTAAATTAAAAAAATCCTAGCAGAGATGTGGCTGAATGACTCTATATACATAGAACTCAGTGGTTTCTCCATGTGGTGGCACAATCGGACGAAGGCGACCTCGGGCAAGTCCCTCTTCATAAACTCCAACTGGCGGGCTACTTCCAGTGAGAAGGAAATCTTTAGCTTTTGCTCACCTGACACAGAATACCTCACGGTAAGCTGCAGTCCCTTTTATCAACCAATAGAGATCTCATCCATAATTATCACTGCTGTATACATCTCTCCACAAGCCAAAACCACTTTGGCACTCCATTGGTGGAAAAAGTAGCCAATTTTCATACTTAAGTAAAAGTAAAGATACCTTAATAGAAAATTAGTAAGTCTAAAAGTATTTGGTTTTAAATATACTTAACTATCAAAACAAAATGTAATTGCAAAAATATACTTAAGTATCAAAAGTAAAAGTATAAATCATTTCAAATTGCTTGTATTAAGCAAACCAGGCGGCACAATTTCATTGTTGTAAATTGTTTACGGACAGCCAGGGGCACATTCAGATATAATTTACAAACTAAACATTTGTATTGAGTGAGTCCGCCAGATCAGAGGCAGTAGGGATGACCAGGGATGTTCTCTTTATGGCTGCAGGGGCAGTATTGAGTAGCTTGGATGAAAGGTGCACAGAGGTGCCCAGAGTAAACGGTCTGCTCCTCAGTCATAGTTGCTAATATATGCATATTAGTATTACTATTGGATAGAAAACACTCTGACATTTCTAAAACTGTTTGAATTATGTCTGTGAGTATAACAGAACTCATATGGCAGGCAAAAACCTGAGAAGTTCCACTTCCTGTTTGGATTTTTTCTGAGGCTGGTAGATTTTCAACCAAGTTCCCATTGAAATTACAGCGAGATATGGATGAGTTTTCACTTCCTACGGCTTCCACTAGATGTCAACAGTCAATAGAACTTTGACTGATGACTCTACTGTGCAGGGGGGCCGAAGGAGACAGGAATGAATCACCACTGCCATGAGGTGACCATGCTTTGACCACGCGCGTTCACGTGAGAGGCAGCTCCGTTCCATCGCTCATCTGAAGTCAATGTAATTCTCCGGTTGAAACGTTATTCAAGATGTATGTTAACAACATTCTAAAGATTGATTCAATACATCGTTTGACATGTTTCTACTGACTGTTACGGAACCTTTGGACAATTCGTCACGTTTTAGTGAACGCGCTTTGTGACATTGGAATTGTTTACTAAACGCGCTAACCAAAGTAGCTAATTGGACATAAATAACGGACATTATCGAACAAATCAAGCATTTATTGTGGACTGGGGATTCCTGGGAGTTCATTCTGATGAAGATCATCAAAGTTAAGGAAATATTTATCATGTAATTTCTGGTTTCTGTTGACTCCAACATGGCGGCTAATTTGACTCTTGTTCTGAGCTCCGTCTCAGATTATTGCATGGTTTGCTTTATCTGTAAAGTTTTTTTGAAATCTGAAATTGCATTAAGGAGAGGTATATCTATAATTCCAAGTGTATAACTTGTATTATCATCTACATTTATGATGAGTATTTCTGTTGAAACAATGTGGCTTTGCACTATCACTGGATGTTTTTGGAACTAGTGAATTTAACGCGCCAATGTAAACTCCGATTTCTTTATATAAATATGAACTTTATCAAACAAAACATACATGTATTGTGTAACATGAAGTCCTATGAGTGTCATCTGATGAAGATCATCAAAAGTTAGTGATTCATTTTAGCTATATTTGTGCTTTTTGTGACTGCTATCTTTCGCTGGAAAAAATGGCTGTGCTTATTGTGGTTTGGTGTGACCTAACATAATCGTTTGTAGTGCTTTTGCTGAAAAGCATATTTGAAATCGGACACTTTGGCGGGATTAACAACAAGATTACCTTTAAAATGTTATAAAACACATGTATGTCTGAGGAATTTTAATTATGAGATTTTTGTTGTTTTGAATTTGGCACCCTGCACTTTCACTGGCTGTTGTCATATCATCCCGTTACCGGGATTGCAGCCATAAGAAGTTTAACTAAGAAGTAACATTGCCAGATTTACCTTATCAAGTAGATCTTTTAAATAATATCCAAATAGATTACTTTTCTACAATGAGACAATGTAAACTTTTTCCACATTAACCTAGATCAACAAGGTTTTCAGGTTAATTTAAAGTTTAATTCCCAAACAGCATATACAAGTTTGATTTATCATTAATATTGATTCATCAGTAATGATGTAAATTTGCTTGTCCAAAGCTCAGTCCAAACTACCCAGTACTGAAGGAAGTCCCACCTCCAGCAGGAATCCCATGTGTCTTTGGTCTTACTAAGAAGTGAACTTAGTGGTGAATGTACCCTAACATCTGAACTGCTGTTTACACTTATGATAATCCATACAATCTCCATTGACTGGATATCATCGTCTAATTAAATTTAATAAGTTAAATTGTTGAACATACCTTAAAGTTCTTTCAATCAAATGAGACACTTCTAAACTTCCCATATTAACCTAGAGGAACCAACTTCTCAGGTTAATTAAAGTTTAATTCCCAGATAGCCTATCAAGGTATGATTATTCATCATCATTGATTAATTAATAAAATTTGCTTTTGCAAATTCATTCACGTCCAACTCCCACATTACGGGTACAGTACTGATGGTTCGTTAACATCTGTAAAAAGATAAAAATTGTCTTTGCAGCTTCGAACAAATTCCAAACCCAAACTTTTTATTTATTTTGATTTTTCCTCTACATTTTTCAAATAATGTGCAAGCTATCAGAGGGGGTGGTCACCACTCCTCCGCTAATTATCAAATAAAATCAAATCAAATTTTATTTGTCACATACACATGATTAGCAGATGTTAATGCGAGTGTAGCGAAATGCTTGTGCTTCTAGTTCCGACAATGCAGTATTAACCAACAAGTAATCTAACCTAACAATTCCACAACTACTACCTTATTCACACAAGTGTAAAGGGATAAAGATTATGTACATAAAGATATATGAATGAGTGATGGTACAGAACGGCATAGGCAAGATGCAGTAGATGGTATAGTGTACAGTCTATACATATGAGATGAGTAATGTAGGGTATGTAAACATAAAGTGGCATAGTTTAAAGTGGCTAGTGATACATGTATTACATAAAGATGGCAAGATGCAGTAGATGATATAGAGTACAGTATATACATATACATATGAGATGAGTAATGTAGGATATGTAAACATTATATGAAGAGGCATTGTTTAAAGTGGCTAGTGATACATTTTTACATAATTTCCATCAATTCCCATTATTAAAGTGGCTGGAGTTGAGTCAGTATGTTGGCAGCGGCCACTAAATGTTAGTGGTGGCTGTTTAACAGTCTGATGGCCTTGAGATAGAAGCTGTTTTTCAGTCTCTCGGTCCCCGCTTTGATGCACCTGTACTGACCTCGCCTTCTGGATGATAGTGGGGTGAACAGGCAGTGGCTCGGGTGGTTATTGTCCTTGATGATCTTTATGGCCTTCCTGTGACATCGGGTGGTGTAGGTGTCCTGGAGGGCAGGTAGTTTGCCCCCGGTGATGCGTTGTGCAGACCTCACTACCCTCTGGAGAGCCTTACGGTTGTGGGCGGAGCAGTTCCCGTACCAGGCGGTGATACAGCCCGACAGGAAGCTCTCGATTGTGCATCTGTAGAAGTTTGTGAGTGCTTTTGGTGACAAGCCGAATTTCTTCAGCCTCCTGAGGTTGAAGAGGCGCTGCTGTGCCTTCTTCACAACGCTGTCTGTGTGGGTGGACCAATTCAGTTTGTCCGTGATGTGTACACCGAGGAACTTAAAATTTTCCACCTTCTCGACTACTGACCCGTCGATGTGGATAGGGGGGTGGTCCCTTTGCTGTTTCCTGAAGTCCACAATCATCTCCTTTGTTTTGTTGATGTTGAGTGTGAGGTTATTTTCCTGACACCACACTCCGAGGGCCCTCACCTCCTCCCTGTAGGCCGTCTCGTCGTTGTTGGTAATCAAGCCTACCACTGTAGTGTCGTCCGCAAACTTGATGATTGAGCTGGAGGCGTGCATGGCCACGCAGTCGTGGGTGAACAGGGAGTACAGGAGAGGGCTCAGAACGCATCCTTGTAGGGCCCCAGTGTTGAGGATCAGCGGGGTGGAGATGTTGTTTCCTACCCTCACCACCTGGGGGCGGCCCGTCAGAAAGTCCAGGACTTAGTTGCACAGGGCGGGGTCGATACCCACGGTCTGAGCTTAATGATGAGTTTGAAGGGTGCTATGGTGTTAAATGCTGAGCTGTAGTCGCTGAACAGCATTCTTACATAGCTATTCATCTTGTCCAGATGGGTTAAGGCAGTGTGCAGTGTGATTGTGATTGCGTCGTCTGTGGACCTATTGGGGCGGTAAGCAAATTGGAGTGGGTCTAGGGTGTCAGTTAGGGTGGAGGTGATATGATTCTTGACTAGTCTCTCAAAGCACTTCATGACATGATGACGGAAGTGAGTGCTACGGGGCGATAGTCGTTTAGCTCAGTTACCTTAGCTTTCCTAGGAAAAGGAACAATAGTGGACCTCTTGAAGCATGTGGGAACAGCAGACTGGGATAGGGATTGATTGAATATGTCCGTAAACACACCAGCCAGCTGGTCTGTGCATGCTCTGAGGACACGGCTAGGGATGCCGTCTGGGCCGACAGCCTTGCGAGGGTTAACACCTTTAAATGTTTTACTTACGTTGGCCACGTGAAGGAGAGCCCGCAGATTTTGGTAGCGGGCCGTGTCGGTGGCACTGTATTGTCCTCAAAGCGAGCAAATAATGCATGCATTAGTAGTAGCCTACCCAACTCGCCAACAATCATCAGGCTAATGGCCTGGTACTCATGGCTCTATTGTCTCTTTAACCACTCAGACATAAATACAAATGCAAATCGAAAATCACATCAAAGACTTATCATCAAAACAGTATGTGCTTTTATAACTCACCTCACTGTGAATGATCAATTTGAAGAAAGAAGTTCAACAATAGGTTGAACAATAGGTTGAAACTGAATGGAAAACATGGTCATTGGTGATGTTGTTTCAAAGCCTAACAACAAAATGGACAGCGCTTTCTAAGGTGATGATTATTTCAAAACACTCACATGCATATTAGAGCTTATACATAAGCATAGGCCTATATACGAGCCCAAGCCCCCCCCAAAAACTGAATTAAAATAATGATTGTGCCATTATAAAATACATAGCCAACCGCATATTACACATGGCATAATATTTTTTCTTTTAAATACTGATTTAAGATATCATTGTTACATAATTGGTCTACATTGAACACATTCAGATCTAGCCTACAATTATAGTGAATTTGTTTTAGATTTTGAATAGCCTAGTAATAGGGATTTTTTTTAATGTTCATAATTAGTAGATTGACACTTTACGTTTAGCTACAGAATATCTAACCACCATGAGTTTCCATCTTGTCCCCTATCTCCTTTATTTGTTTCTCCAGAGCCCAGAGACAGGGGCAGTCAACAGTTTAATGAATATTTTTCGTTGTGAAAACATGTTACTATTGAACAGATTTCATTTGGTTTCCAAATTAAGTACTGGGTAGCTGCAGGAACAGGGTTTGTTCACCCACACCAGAAGCAATCAGGACACGTAGGTAAAAATATCAAAACAAACTCTGAACCAAATATTTTAATTTGGGGACAGGTCAAAAAGCACTAAACATTTATGGGAATTTAGCTAGCTAGCTTGCTGTTGCGAGCTAATTTGTCCTGGGATATAAGCATTAGGTTGTTATTTTATCTGAAATGCACAAGGTCCTCTACTCTGACAATTAATCCACAGATAAAATGGTAAACCAAATTTGTTTCTCATCATCTCTCCTCCTTCCTACAGGCTTCTTTTTCTTCTTTGGACTTGATATGGCGGTTGGCAACCAACTTTACTGTGCATTACTACAACCGACTGGAGTGTCTTTCAATCACCCACATGGTGTCACGGCCGTCGTAGGGAGGAGACCAAGGCGCAGCATGATAAGCGTACATTCTTCTTTATTTAAAGAATGAACACTGAACAAAACAAACAAAATAACAAACCGAACCGTGAAGCTAATATGGCTAGTGCAGACAGGCAACTAAACATAGAATAAGAACCCACAAATACCCAAGGGAAAATGGCAACCTAAATATGATCCCCAATCAGAGACAACGATAAACAGCTGCCTCTGATTGGGAACCAATTCAAGCCACCATAGACCTACATATTCCTAGACTTACAAACACCCCTAGACATACAAAAACCCTAGACAAAACAAAACAAGCATACCCACCCTCGTCACACCCTGACCTAACCAAAATAATAAAGAAAACATAGATAACTAAGGTCAGGGCGTGACACATGGGTATATGCTTCGAAAAACCAATGAGGAGATTTGAGAGACAGGACTTGCAGCGCGTTGAGCGTCATAAATATAACCAACTTCTATTTTAGTGCCTGGCCACGCACACTCTCGCGTGCAGTGTGTGTGCAATGATTGAATAACATTTATGTACATTTATTTTTGCAACGCTCGCGGTGTGGACAGCATGTTAGTGCGTAGCCTAAGCTTTAGAGCCTAACTAGCACACCAAATAGGCCTACACACCAATTGACAAATTATTTTGGGAACTTGGGAAGAAAAAGTTAACTTGATTCACTGAGGCAAAAAGGACAATGTCAGAGTTTCAATAAGAGAAAATATGCAAAATGGAGTTGAACAGAAATAGAAGGGAAGGCCAGAACAGTATTTTAATGTTTGGGAAAGATTTGGTGAAGTAGTAAAAGAGGATGATTGAAGTGCCTGCTACGTTACATACTGTATGTGAGATGACTGTGAGGTGCTGTACATATTCAACAGACACAAGACAGGTAGTCTCATGTCGCCATTCCTCTGAAATCATGTCACTGTCACGCCTCCCTTTGGGATATGGAGAATTTTGTATTGCAAAAACGGTTTGAATGGTCCGCTGGCTCCCAGCTCCAAGATTTTGATGAGATGTTACATTTCAAGAACCCTCCCCCCACATGCCTGTTGGTGCTACATGTGATGTTCATCACTGTTTTCAAACTGTGAAGGAAGCATTTTGCAGAGAGTTGTCCGAAAAAAACGAGGTCAAATCATGACTTCAGTAATCTTCAGGACGGATAGTCGGAGATCTAGAAAGGGGCCCAAGTTCCTGAATGGGAATTTGAGCTGAATGACTGTTCAATAGGATTTTTACCAGTCGGAGCTTGTTTTTTTCCCTGAGTTCCTAGTTGTCTTGTACGCACTGAAGTCAGAGATTTCTAAGTTCCCAGTTCCCAGTTGTTTTGAATGTGACATTGTTCCACATCCTAGTTTGTAACTGCAGAAAATGGAAGAAAACCTGGAGGAAAAACATAATTTTTTGCCAGAAGAGTGCTTTATACACAAAATCGACATACATCAACATATTTTGATGGGGTTTTTATATGTGATTTCCTGGCAATCCTCACGCACTGTTGCAGCTATGACACTAATCTAGTGAGCACTAACAAGCAAGGCATTTGATGGGTTTGACATTTTGTGTCATTGATTTACACAGCTTGGTTCTCCATGGGGCTACAAGGCGGGTAATTGCACGTCAAGGGAACTATACTGTTCAGATTATTTAAATGGAATAGCAGCCTAACAAAACTCTGGACACTGACTATGTGCTCTATAACATCTCACATAGCCTAATATAATATGAACTTGTGCAGAATTAAGCATTTCTTGCAGTAAAATAGAAATGGAACTGGGGCAGAGACATGATTTATTCTTTCAACATCTTGAGAGAATCAATGCACGGTTAGGGACCGATGAACCCCACTCGTGATAGGGATTGGGGATTGCAATTATTTCCCATCAACGAGGAATTCCCAGTAAGCGCGGGTCATAAGCTCGCGTTGATTAAGTCCCTGCCCTTTGTACACACCGCCCGTCGCTACTACCGATTGGATGGTTTAGTGAGGTCCTCGGATCGGCCCTGCCGAGGTCGGTCACGGCCCTGGTGGAGCGCCGAGAAGACGATCAAACTTGACTATCTAGAGGAAGTAAAAGTGATCTTTAAGCTTTATAAAAGCTTATTTAGTATATTAACTGTTTTGCTGTTATTGTGAAGTGGAAAAGTCTAGGAGCAACAACGGCTCAGCCAAGAAGTGGTAGGCCACACAAGCTCACAGAACGGGACTGTCTATTGTTGAAGCGAGTAGCGCATAAAAATCATCTGTCCTCGGTTGCAGCACTCACTACCAAGTTCTAAACTGCCTCTGGAAGCAACTTCAGCACAATAACTGTTCATCAGGAGCTTCATGAAATGGGTTGCCATGGCCGAGCAGCTGCACACAAGCCTAAGATCACCACGCGCAATGCCAAGCATTGGCTGGAATGGTGTAAAGCTCGCCACCATTGGACTCTGGAGCAGTTTAAACGCGTTCTCTGGAGTGATGAATCACGCTTCACCATCTGGCCGTTCAACGGACGAATCTGGGTTTGGCAGATGACATGAGAACGCTACCTACCCAAATGCATAGTGCTACCTGTAAAGTTTGGTGGATGAGGAATAATGAATCATTTTTTACATTTATTTTTATTGAACCTTTATTTAACTAGGCAAGTCAGTTAAGAACAAATTCTTATTTACAATGACAGCCTACCCCAGCCAAACCCGGACCAATTGTGTGCCGCCCTATGGGACTCCAAATCACGGCCGGATGTGATACAGCCTGGAATCAAACCAGGAACTGTATCTCTTGCACTGAGATGCAGTGCCTTAGACTACTGTGCCACTCAGGAGCAAACAATGACATTCTAGACAATTCTGTGCTTCCATCTTTGTGGCAACAGTTTGGGGAAGGCCCTTTACTGTTTTAGCATGACAATGCCCCTGTGCACAAAGGGAGGTCCATACAAAAATGGTTTGTCGCAATCGGTCTGGAAGAACTTGACTGGCCTGCTCAGAGCCCTGACCTCAATCGATGAATTGGAAAGCCAACTGTGAGCCAGGCCTAATTGCCCAACATCAGTGTCCGAGCTCACTAATGCTCTTGTTGCAACAACGTTCTAACATATATTAGAAATACTTCCCAGAAGAGTGGAGGCTGTTGTAGCAGCAAAGGGGGGACAAACTCCATATTAATGCCTGTTATTTTGGAATGAGATGTTCGATTAGCAGGTGTCCACATACTTTTGGTCATGTAGTGTAGTTGGGTGGTTGCGGATGGGTTATTAGCAGTTGTGGGTGCAATTGTGGGTGCAAGTGAAGAAACCGCTGACCTGTGCACTACTAACCTCACCGGCCACCTTGAGTGCACAAGCGCTGCAAAATAAATGTACACATACATGTAATTCAATCATTTCCCACACCGCTTGCGCACATGAATGATCGTCTGAATTTGAGATGGACAAGTCCCCTCCTTATTGGAAATCAGGAAGATACAAACCCAAGTGGTTGCTTGAAAGAGAAAAGAGGAGAGATTAATTAAAGATAACTTAAATCTAACTATAACTTACTAGGTTCCGATTCTGTATATCTCAGGGACAAAATTCTGCATAAAAAAGGACCATAGACATTTCATATGTTATTAAACAATTTCCCACACAAGACAAATGGGCTAGCAGTAGTAAGCTACCTTAATGTCCACGAATGTTTCATGTGTGTTTCGACATGCCCCCAAATTAAAGGTGAAAATGCAAAAATCGCTCCGCTGTGAAATATTTTCAACAACCAAAGGTATTGTACATTCAGCAGTTTAAAGCTGGTATACACAAAAACTAAACTTAAGGATGGTTAGCGTAGCCATAGCACACAAAGAACAGATCAACTGCTTCTT
Organism: Salvelinus fontinalis; assembly: GCF_029448725.1. Taxonomy (NCBI): domain Eukaryota; kingdom Metazoa; phylum Chordata; class Actinopteri; order Salmoniformes; family Salmonidae; genus Salvelinus; species Salvelinus fontinalis. Next base: position 4,674,952 of record NC_074683.1, read on the forward strand.
AGACTTGCTTTTAATGAAAATGACAGATCTATAACTCACATGTGGTTTTGGTTGGGTTGCTCAAAAATTAAACACATTTCAGCCATAATATAGTTGGTTCACAGTTGGTTTTAATTTTTTTTACCTGCGTGTACTGATCGAGTTGGGTGTGGATGGACAAAATCAACACATGTGCGATGACGCATGCTCGTGGACGGTGTATTTAGCATGTAATGTTTTCTGCCACCCCGGTAGCATGTACAGTGCATTCGGAGAGTATTCAGACCCATTTCCTTTTTTCACATTTTGTTACGTTACAGCCTTATTCTAAAATGGATTAAGTAAATAAAAACCTTATCAATCTATACACAATACCACATAATGACAAAACAAAAGCAGGTTTTCATATGTTTTTGCACAACAACAAAAAAACTGGAAATATCACATTTATGTAAGTATTCAGACCCTTTACTCAGTACTTTGTTGAAGCACTTTTGGCAGCGATTACAGAATTGAGTCTTCTTGGGTATGACGCTACAAGCTTGGCACACCTGTATTTGGGGAGTTTCTCCCATTCTTCTCTGCAGATCCGCTCAAGCTCTGTCAGGTTGGATGGGGAGCGTCGCTGCACAGCTATTTTCAGGTCTCTCCAGAGATGATCAAACAGGTTCAAGGCCAGGCTCTGGCTGGGCCACTCAAGACATTTAGAGACTTGTCCCAAAGCCACTCCTGCATTGTCTTGGCTGTGTGCGTCATTACCCTGTTGGAAGGGGAATCTTCACCCCAGTCTGATGTCCTGAGCAATCTAGAGCAGGTTTTCCTCAAGGATCTCTCTGTACTTTGCTCCGTTCATCTTTGCCTTAAACCTAACTAGTCTCCCAGTCCCTGCCACTGAAAAACATCCCCACAGGATACTGCTGTCACCACCATGATTCACCTTAAGGATGTTGCCAGGTTTCCTCCAGACATGGCATTCAGGCCAAAGAGTTCAATCTTGGTTTCATCAAACCAGCGAATCTTGTTTCTCATGGTCTGAGAGCTCTTTAGGTGCCTTTTGGCAAACTCAAAAAGGGTTATCATGTGCTTTTTACAGAGGAGTGGCTTCCGTCTGACCACTGTACCGTAAAGGCCTGATTGATGGAGTGCTGCAGAGATGGTTGACCTTCTAGAAGGTTCTCACATCTCCACAGAGGAACTCTTGTGCTCTTCCAGAGTGACCATTGGGTTCTTGGTCACCCCCCTGACAAAGGCCCTTCTCACCCAATTGCTCAGCTCTAGGAAGAGTCTTGGTGGTTCCAAACTTATTCCATTTAAGAATGATGGAGGCCACTGTGTTCTTGGGGACCTTCAGTGCTGCAGAAATGTTTTGGTACTCTTACCCAGATCTGTGCCTCGACACAATCCTGTCTCGGAGCTCTACAGACAATTCTTTCAACCTCATGGCTTTTGCTCTGACATGCACTGTCAGCTGTGGGACCTTATATAGACAGGTGTGTGCCTTTCCAAATCATGTCCAATCAATTGAATTTACACAGGTGGACTCCAATCAAGTTGTAGAAACATCTCAAGGATGATCAATGGAAACAGGATACACCTGAGCTCAATTTCGAGTCTCATAGCAAAAGGTGTGAATACTTACATAAATAAGGTATTTCTGTTTGCTAACATTTAAAGAAATCTGTTTTCATTTTGTCATTATAGGGTATTGTGTGTAGATTGATGAGGACAAACATTGAATTTTATGAATTTTAGAATAAGGCTGCAACGTAACAAGATGTGGAAAAAGTTAAAGGGTTTTATACTTTCCGAAGGCACTGTATATTTCTTTATTCACGTGTGTATTTTTATCTGACTTAGTATTACTGCATTGTTGAGGAAGAGCTTGCAAGTAAGCATTTCACTGTTTGAAGTCTCAAGTTCTGTTGGTCATTTGTAGACAGCAAATATGCCAGTGTTACCAAGTTTTGAATTTCCAGTGTAACACTTCTAGTGTTGATTCAGGAGTTCAATTAACAACAACGAAAATGAAATGAATACTTAGTGGTGTAAAATAACCCCAGTGTTGGTGTTAACAATCAGTGTTGAGTGTGATTGTGTCCATTTTATTCTTTGGAGAGTAAAACATTCCCATCAAAACCATGTCATCATCATCGTTTTGCCCAGCATGCTCTACTGTACCTAGATTTTTTAGGATTGTATTTAATATCTGTGGTTTTGCATGGAGATTGATTAATTAATTAATCTTATGCAGCACAAAGATGAATACAATTTTATCTAAACTTCTAAACTAATCCAATCAGTTAGTTAGATGTGCCTGTTACTGAAATGATTGATCCAGTTTAAATGGTTTAGGTAAACTCCTTTGTCAATGTTCCTAACACTGACAGTCATTCTGAATGCAGGTTGTGGGTGAATAAAAACTGATGGATATCCTAACTCTGACTGGTTTCTAATAGGAATTACACATCACTTTGCAAGCCAGAATAATGTGATTTGCAGTCCTGATGTGGGCTGTAAACCAGGAGGTTCCTAACACCACTGTGTTAGGGTAAAACTTGGTCATCAAAGCAAGGCCGTATGATATACAGTATGTAATGTATTGTCATAAAGAGATTAATTTCAATGATGGCATTTGCCTAAAGTATAAACTCACTTGAAGTCCACAGGACTGAACATGTACAGTATGAATTCAACAACCATGTCTCTAACAAATACAGTAATAGGTGGTAACTCTACAATTCACTTGAAAAGGCAAGGCACACTGGGTAATTATATTGAGGAATGGCTTAGTGGTGACCTGTGAGTGGAAGTGTTGTACCAGTTTTAGTAGGCTATTGTTATGTTTATTTAAAGTGTGAGTACGTCTCCTGCCAGTTGTAAAGTCTTTATAAGCACTTGCATGTGGCAATAAAGACTATTATTGTAATGTCCTTAACCCAACACTGAGTGACCTTTTCAAGGGTTACGCACCTCTTCAAATCAAAATATATTTTTGGCGTCACATACACTTGTTGAGCAGATGTTATTGCGGGTGTAGCGAAATGCTTGTGTAATGGTTAAAAATACTATATGAGGTATTATTGCATAACACCACTGGTGTAAACTATATACACTTCATAGTGTTAAAAATACTACACAGGGTGTTATTGCATAACAATGAAAGTGTTAATTATCTAACACTGACAAAGGGTAACAGGGTCAGCACTAAGCACAGTGTTAATTTAACACTCAAAAGTGTGGACCAATATAGACTATAGTCTGTGTTGACTTAACACTAGAACATTTGCTGTGTAGAAACGGTCTCTGAGCCTGTTGGTATCAGAACTCATGAGCCAATACCATCTACCCGACGGTAAGGGAGTGAACAGCTCGTGGTTGGGGTGTATGGGATCCTTGATGATGCTGCGGTCCTTCCACAGGCACAATTTTTAGTAGGTGTCCTGAATGGGTCGGAGCACGATCCCAGTTATGTACTGGGACACTGTTCACTAAATGTCTCCTGAGAACACCCACTCCTTTATCACCTTTATTTATGTGTGCAACATTTTAAGCGTTTCAACCACCAATGAGTAAGAAATTGTTCTGAAAAGTAGTCATACCATTGGATGCTGTAGTCAGAGTCCTCCCCCTATTTTTCCGGAAGAGGAAGTACTCTGTTGCTGACGTTTAATGTTGCTGAGAATGATGATGGCGTCTACAGACCATTCTTTTCTGGACCTGACAGATAAAGAAACGCGTGAAAAACTGTCACAGTGGGACCGGCGGACAGATGCCATGGCTCCCCTGACAGAGAAACAAACGGACTCTATTCTGGACATCCGAGCTGCCGCTGAAACCCTCCCTATTCCCGCAGAGGTGAGTTGACAAGCTAGCTGCTAATGCTAATAACCTAGCTAACTAGGCTACCACCGATTTAGCAGTTAGTTGACAGGTGCAAAGATGCATTCCAGAAGGAAAATTGGTTGATTACATTGTAGGATTGTCAGGAGGGACTTGCTAAAGAGCATAACATTAGTTAGTGTCACAACTCAACCTAGCTAGCTGCCAGTTCAAATATATAGCTAGCTAGCAACCGTCTGCCACGTCGTTTGTTGAGTCTTAGTTAGTAGCCACTAGCCAGCTAGGCTAACGAGCTACTTTGCTAACAACTTGCCAGAGTTGATATGCTTGTTTGATGACTTCTGTGAGTAGGCTTAGCTAACTCTCACTAACATACCATACCATTAGTCATCGAATCATAACCTCATATCATAGTAACCTGTCAATCAAACCTGGTAAAGATAGCTCTAACTGTTTAATATTTTGAGATCTATGACAGTATTGATTGTGTCATGTGTTGGTTTAAACCGCATTTGCGTTCCCTATCCAGTTGCCCATTGAAGACTTGTGCAGCCTGACATCCCGCTCTTTACGTTCCCCATTTACGACAACTGTACCAGCTTCCACAGAAGATGTCCTGCTCAAGGGCTTTCAGATGCTTGATCTGGAGAATGAGAGGATAGAGACAGCACAACAGGTGTGTTGCTTTTCATTACACTTCAATGCTACCACTCTGGCTGTCATTACAAAAGCAGCTTAATAATTCTGATATTTTCTCCACAAATTGTCTTTTGATCAATCCCATCAACTCTTTTTCAGAGCTGATCCGATTAGTGAGAAAAGATACTTATTGGGCAGCCTGTATAAACGCAGCCTCTGAGGCACACACACGTACACACTGTCATTACATGCCCTTACTGTCTACTATTTTTCGTATCATATGATTGTTGCATGTGTTAGTTTGTTGTAGTAGTTAGCTATTTCAGTGTTCTTTGCGTTGCAGTTTTTCTCCTGGTTTTCAAAGCTACAGACACAAATGGATCAAGATGAAGGAGCTAAGCACAGGTGAACTTGATGTTCATGTCTTTCCACTTGCTGATCTCTCAAATTGAAAGTAGATTTGTATACAGTGCATCCTAAACTGCATTAGATCTCTATCTCTGAGGAATTTACTGGAATGTTCCGTGTGTGTTATTCCTGCAGGAAAACCAGAGAGCATCTCAATTGTTATCAGGAACAATGTGATGCTATTCTGAGTGACGTGAATGCTGCCCTTGAGCACCTGGACTCTCTGCAGAAGCAGTACCTGTTTGTATCCAACAAGACAGGCACCCTCCATGAGGCTTGTGAACAGCTCCTTAAAGAACAGGTAGAGAACCATTTTACATGTAGGCTGTGAGACTGTCAGCGGCACAAAAGGTACCAACAGATCATAGTAGTATGGACCCGTTTCCATTTGTAATGGAATGCAACATCGGACATGAAATGTCAGCCTGTTATCAAAATCATAGTTCCCTGCCAACATATACTTTTCTCTTTAACAGTCCGAACTGGTGGATCTGGCTGAGAGCATACAGCAGAAGCTTTCCTATTTCAATGAGTTGGAGAACCTCAACACAGTATGCTGGTTTTCTGATTAAACCTCTTATCCATCCTCCTTTGCTGTGACATTTGAAATCCTTGAGCAAATGTCTCTGAAGGGGAATCTTGTTCCTAACCCGAGCATTGCAAAAGGTCATCATCTCTCTCGCTCTGTCTTTGCAGAAATTAAACTCACCCACACTGTCTGTAAACAGTGAAGGATTTATACCAATGCTTTCAAAATTGGATGACTGTATAGAGTATGTTTCGTCCCATGTAAGTATATTTTCAGCTCACAATGGAAAGTGTCCGTATTCTACTGTAGAGCTGTGTCACTATATTGTGTTATGACTTACTTATTTCTGTTATTTTTCACCTACAGCCAAACTTTAAGGACTACCCAGTGTATCTGGCCAAGTTCAAACAATGTCTGTCTAAAGCTATGCACTTCATGAAGACTCACACTGTGAACACTATGCAGAATCTCACCAACCAGTTAACAAAAAGGGTAGGAAGAACTCCTCGGCCACTTTTATTATCGATAGTGACTTGGTACTGGTACACAATCAACTGTCTTTGCTCTTGAGTTGTATGTCTGATTAGAATATACTTTTCTTTCAGGATCCATTGGGTCTGGCTAACGCAGACAATGCCTTCACACTGTACTATGTCAAGTTCAGAGCAGCTGCACCCAAAGTCAGAGTTAGTATAATTACTTATTTTTTCTTTTGGAATTACCATCAACATTCTAAGCCACCCTTCTTTTGGTATGCAATTATGTGTTGTCTTTCTAGAGATTAATAATTGTGTGATTGTTCTTTCAGACACTGATTGAACAAATAGAGCAGAGGTCAGAGAGAATTCCTGAGTAAGTATGGGGCTCTTGTATGCTAAAACGCCATTATCAGGAGCACCTCACCTATGTAATGTTTTCTGTCATCTACGTATAATTATTTCCCACGTTCTGGTATCTCCAGGTACCACCAGCTGTTAGAGGAGATCCACCAGTGCTACTTGGACCAGAGAGAGCAGCTCCTCAGCCCCAGCATCACATCCACCATCACAGACCTGACCAGTCAAAACAACAAGGACCACTGTGCATTAGTAAGACCACATGTATATATTTTTTTACTAGAATCCATTCACTTTTATCTGAGAAGCCTTCAACATGGTTTGCCAGTGCCGATTCTGTCTGTCCTGTGTTCTCCTCCCAGGTGCGTAGTGGCTGTGCCTTCATGGTTCACGTCTGTCAGGATGAGCACCAGCTCTACAATGAGTTCTTCTCCAAACCCACGACCAGACTAGAGTAAGTAGCACCATCCCCTAGTGCTGGTATAGGAGTGAGTAAGAAGCATGTACAGTTTGTCCTACAACACATTCTGCATATGTTTGTCAAGGAGGCGGGGCTATTTCCTGGTTGGTTAGTATTCACCATAGTATCTGCTGAAGCTCATGACACCTCTATTGCTGACTTCAGGTTTTCATTAACTGAATTTGCTGAGGGCAGCCATACAATTCAACACAGTGTCGTGTAAATGTATCTAACCTTCCAGTGGGCTGCAGAAGAAGCTGTGTCTGTAACTGAGAAGCAAAGAGCCCTGCCCGTTCTACTTCAGTATATGTACAGGGTGTTTGTCTTGAAGGCAAGGCTCACATGAATGGCTATTTCCTGGTCAGTATTCTCAATAGTATCTGCTACAGCATGTGATGGCTCTACTGTAGTAATTGCTAACTTAGGCATTCATTATCTAAAACGGCAGCTTTACAATTCTACACAGTGAGACGCAAATCATTATCTAGCTTGCTCATATACTAGCTAGTGTTTCTCGCTTGGAGCAACAAATACACTTCCAACATATTATTTGAAGAGGACGACTCAAATATGACCTTTATATTGCAGTGAGTTAACTCACTGAGCCTTGTGCTTGCTAGTCTGACATGTGAATGGGAATAATGGAGCTTGCCGTCGGGTTTACCCCCTCTAGTGAGCTGCTGGAGAAGCTGTGTCTGTCGCTTTACGACGTCCTGCGGCCACTCATCATCCACGTTATCCACCTAGAGACCCTGTCAGAGCTCTGTGGCATCCTCAAGAATGAGATGCTGGAGGACCACGTCCACAACAACGGTACTGTTGTTCACAATCCAAAGGACCTACTCTGGTTACTCTAACGATCCGGTACAGTTAACTCTTTGTAGGAAATATGCACTTCTATGTTACATTTACCAGAACATCTTATCATACAAGATGGCAATATACAGTGAGCTCCAAAGTATTGGGACAGTGACAAATGTAGTTGTTTTGACTCTGTACTCCAGCACTTTGGATTTGAAATGATACACTGACTATGTTTGTAGCTGGTCAGTTGGGGGCCTTTGACGCGGTGGTGAAACAGATGCTGGAGGATGTCCAGGAGAGGCTGGTCTACAGGACACACATCTACATCCAGACTGACATCATCGGATACAACCCCGCCCCCGGGGACTTGGCCTATCCTGAGAAACTGGAGATGATGGAGGTGGGTCTGTCTGATGTGGCTGTTTTCAGTGAGTCACCCCTAGATACAAATGTAAGGTACAGTGCCTTGGCGTTTTTTCCTTTTTTGTTGCTTTACAACCTGTCATTTAAATTGATTTTTATTTGGATTTCATGTAATGGACATACACAAAATAATACAAATTGGTGAAGTGAAAATAACAAAACGGAAAAGTGGTTTGTGTATATTTATTCACCCCTTTTGCTATGAAGGCCCTAAATAAGATCTGGTGCAACCAATTACCTTCAGAAGTCACATAATAGTTAAATAAAGTTGACATGTGTGCATTCTAAGTGTCACATGATCTCAGTATATATACACCTGTTCTGAAAGGCCCCAGAGTCTGCAACACCACTAAGCAAGGGGCACCACCAAGCAAGCGGCACCATGAAGACCAAGGAGCTCTCCAAACAGGTCAGGGACAAAGTTGTGGAGAAATACAGATGAGGGTTGGGTTCTAAAAAAATATCAGAGACTTTGAACATCCCACGGAGAACCATTAAATCCATTATTAATAAATGGAAATAATATGACACCACAACAAACCTGCCAAGAGAGGGCCGCCCACCAAAACTCACAGACCAGGCAAGGAGGGCATTAATCTGAGAGGCAAGAAAGAGACCAAAGATAACCCTGAAAGCGCTGCAAAGCTCCACAGCTGAGACTGGAGTATCTGTCCATAGGACCACTTTAAGCCGTACACTCCACAGAGCTGGGCTTTATGGAAGAGTGGCCAGAAAAAAGCCAGTGCTTAAAGAAAAAATTAAGCAAATGCGTTTGGTGTTCGCCAAAAGGCATGTGGGAGAATACCCAAACATATGGAAGAAGGTACTCTGGTCAGATGAGACTGAAGTTGAGCTTTTTGGCAATCAAGGAAAACGCTATGTCTGGCGCAAACCCAACACCTCACATCACCCCAGAACACCATCCCCACAGTGAAGCATGGTGGTGTCAGCATCATGCTGTGGGGATGTTTTTTATCGGCAGAGACTAAGAAACTTGTCAGAATTGAAGGAATGATGGATAATGCTGAATACAGGGAAATTCTTGAGGGGAAACCTGACTGACACTAAGCATACTGTTAAAGCATAATTTGAGTGGTTTAAGGGGAAACATTTAAATGTCTTGGAATAGCCTAGTCAAATCCCAGACCTCAATCCAATTGAGATTCTGTGGTATGACTTAAAGATTGCGGTACATCAGTGGAACCCATCTAACTTGAAGGAGCTGGAGCAGTTTTGCCTTGAAGAATGGGCAAAAATCCCAGTGGTTAGATGTGTCAAGCTTGCTGCAAAAGGTGGCTCTACAAAGTATTGACTTGGGTGGGGGGTGAATAGTTATGCATGCTCAAGTTTTCTGTTTTTTTGGCTTATTTCATGTTTGTTTCACAATAAAAAATATTTTCCATCTTCAAAGTGGTATGCATGTTGTGTAAATCAAATGATACCCCCTGGAATCAAAAGACATTTTTTGAGGGGTTTGTAAGGCAACAAAATACGAAAAATGCCAAGGGGGTGAATACTTTCGCAAGCCACTGTACATTTTCTGTTTCCCCTCTGTAATTGGAATATTTAAGAGTTAGACAGTTAAGTGTTCCCTTTCTGTAATACACATGATTTCCAGTGTTCTGTTTGTGCAATGTTTTGTTGATTGTAATTGACGCCAGACTGGAGGTACAAGGACAGGGGCCACTTGATTATTATTGTATTATGTGATTCTGTAGCAGCTGATAGTCACTGCATTTAGTTTTGTCTTCCTACAAGCCTCTGGGGTTGGTGTTTACAGAACACTTGGTGCTGTCTGATTTTAAAATATAAAGGGCTTGTCTCTAAGAGGCCAGCTAGACATTACATTTTTCTCAGCTTCTGTGCTGTTGCAACTTGTAATAAACCAGATTGATTTATGATTGACTTTATCTGCGCCTGCTCTTCACTTTTCACCTAGTATTTCCTATTACACCCCCCCCCCCCCCTAATGGTTAAGATTTGGTGGATGTGTGCTGATCCTAGATCTGTGCCTACGGGCAAGTTCTACCTGCAGCTGTCTTCGATACAACATAAAGACAGTTTGTAATCCATCTCTTTCTCGCTCGTGGGGTTACAGAAAATTGCCCAGAGCCTGAAGGAAGAGCAGATGAAGCTAATGGCCCAGGAGTCGTCATTCTCAGACGTGCAGCTTGAAGATCCAAATGACAGGAGAGCCAGTAACGCAAGTCAGTGTTTACAAATGAGTGTAAAGGGATATCTTATCTTTATATGTTGTGAATAGTGCATTCTGTTCATCAATCAAATGTATTTATAAAGCCCTTCTTACATCAGCTGATGTCACAAAGTGCTGTACAGAAACCCAGCCTAAAACCCCAAACAGCAAGCAATGCAGGTGTAGAAGCATAAGTCTTACTGTTGTACCTTTCTGCCCTCCTCTCTTTTCCTTCCATACAGGTAGTATAGACTCGTCCCGCTTGCAGCCATCCATCTCTCCCGCTGACCTGCATGGCATGTGGTACCCCACAGTCAGACGGACGCTGGTCTGCTTGTCCAAGCTCTATAGGTGCATAGATGTGAGTGCTTGGATTATCTGGCATTTTGCACGTTTACTCTTCGATGTATGAGAGCATATGAGATATAGTCATATGAATGAATCGTGAGCCTAGTCCATTTCGTGATGCCATTTGACCTTTCCTCTTGATCTCTTTAATCTACCATCCACCATGTTGTCCCTGTGTTGATGCATTGAATTTCTTGGCCCTCCAGAGAGCAGTCTTCCAGGGCTTATCGCAAGAGGCCTTGTCTGCCTGCATCCACTCCCTGCTCAAAGCCTCCGATGTCATCCTGAAGAACAAGGTTGGTGCCGATTTGTATTTTTTAAATTTTATTTTTTGGTTGGAGCAGTGCATGTGATATGTTGTATTATACGTTTCTGCCTGTATACGGTGTAATTGAGAAATACAACTGTAGCTTTGCGATTAGCATGTTACTCGTTTTTTCCTCTATAAATGGCTCAATACTAGTTTTGTTTTTGGAACAAGGTTACATTTGGATTATTCAGATGTTATATTTAGCGCTATGACTTCATCTTGTCCAGACACAGGTAGACGGTCAGCTGTTTCTGATCAAACACCTGCTGATCATGAGGGAACAGATCGCTCCCTTCCACACAGACTTTGCCATCAAGGAGATCTCTCTGGACCTGAAGAGAACCAGAGGTGAGAAGGGAGAGATTAGGCCAGCGGATGTATGTTCTGGCTCCATAAAACCTGTCATTATATTGTCACTATCAGTGGGGAATGCCTATTGTGTCCATCAAATGCACATATGACTATTATAATAGTGGTAATAAGTTGAGATACTGTATAACTTGTAGCTTTTGGTAGAAGTGTTCCTGTTTTAGCACTCATTTCAGCCATCGTATTTCATTTGTAACACTAGAGGGCACTCTAATCCTTCTTAAGCAAGATTAATCTTCTTTTTTTTTGTCTCAAATCAGATGCTGCCTTCAAAATGATGAACCCAAAATCTGTCCCTGGTTTCTTCAGACTCAACAGCCACAATGCCATCCTAGAATTTCTATTGGAGGTAAAGTTTTTGATTTGGTTTAAATATAGAATACATATACAGTGCCTTACAATGGTGTTCAGACCGCTTGGCTTTCTTCACATTTTGTGTTACAAAGTGAGATAAATGTATTGGTCCTTTTTTTCCAAAAATCTATACAAAATATTCTAATGTCAAAGTGGAGAGAGAAAAAATAAAAGATTACTAGAAATTAAATAACTAAAATATAGTCGTTGCATAAGTATTCAGCACCCTGAGGCGATACATGTTAGAAACACTTTTGGCATCAATTACAGCAGAGTCTTATTGTGAGCTTTGCACACCTGGATAGTGCAATATTTTCCCAGTATTCCTTTCAAAATTCTTCAAGCTCTGTCAAAATGTTGGATCATGGCTAGATGGCAATTTTGGAGTCTTGCCATAGATTTTCAAGCTGATTTAAGTCAAAACTGTAACGTGGACATTCAGGAACATTCACAGTCTTCTTGGTAAGCAACTCCAGTGTAGATTTGGCCTTGTGTTATAGGCTATAGCTTGCCCCGCTGAAAAGTAATTTACTCTCCCTGTCTCTGGTGTAACGCAGACTGAAGCAGGTTTTGCTCTAGGATTTTGCCTGTGCTTAGCTCCATCCAGTTTCTTTTTATCCTGAAAAACTCCCCAGTATTTGCCAATGTCAAGCATACCCATACCATGATGCAACCACCACCATGCTTGAAAATAAGGATACAGTTACTCAGTGATGTGTTGGAATTGCTCCAAACATAAGGCTTTGCATTTATGCCAAAAAGTGTGTTCATTTCCTGTCTTTTTTGTTTTGATGGTGCAGTTTTACTTTAGTTTTGTAATAGTTTTATTCTATATATTTGTATTATTTTCACTCTGTCATTGAGGCCATTAGTGTGGAGTCACTACAAAGTTGTTGATCCATGTTTAGTTTTCTACCATCACTGACATGAACTTTGAAGCAGTTTTAAAATCATCAATAGCCTCATGGTAACATCCTTGAGCAGTTTCATTCCTGTCCTGCAGCTCAGTTCAGAAGATTGACTTTCTTTGATGTGTCTGGGTTGTTTAATATATAATCCACAGCATAATTATTAACTTGACCATGCTTATGATTTGTTATTGCTACCGATCTACCAACCACTGACCTTCTTTATGAGGCTTTCGAAATGCTCCCTGGTCGTTGTAGTTGAATCTATGCTTGAAATGCAATACTTGACTGAGAGACCTAAAGATATATGTATGGAGACAGAGGAAGGGTTAGTCAATAAAAAAATTCTACCCCTAATATTTCACACAGTGAGTCCATGTAATTTGTGATTTGTTGAGCCAAATGTTGCTCGTAAAATAATTTTATGCTTACTGAAAGAAAAGGGCTGAACACTTATGCAACGACTATTTTAGTTATGAATTTTTTTCATCTTAAGAATTCAAAATAAATATTTTTCCACTTAGACCTCAGAGTATTTTGTGTAATTTGTTGAGAAAAAATGACATCGATTTTAATCCCACTTTGTAAAACAGTATAAGGTTAAGAAATCCAAAAACTCCTGGTCCTATCCCTATGTCAGGAAAACCTGGCAGTATATGTCATTTTTCATCTATACTACCACTTACTAGTTACTAACCCCTCTCTCTCTCTGTTGGACCTTAGGGATCACCGGAGATAAAGGAGCACTACATAGATTCGAAGAAGGACGTGGACCGTCATCTGAAGTTTAGCTGTGAGCAGTTCATCCAGCAGCAGACTCACCTCTTTGTTGGGAATCTGGAGGAGTTTCTCACCAAGGTAACGTGTCAGTCTGACAGAGAGGAGAGGCAGACCGATAGCCTGGGGCTCAGACTTCAAAAACATGACCTTGGACTTTCTCTTTTCTTTTTCTGGTAATTCACTGACTACTGACTGAGGGTCATGATTTTGTGCAGTAAAACTGAAAGATAAAGGGCTGTTCAAAGGTGAATCTTATTCTACTGGAATCTAGGCCTTTTCAAATGTGATGGGTTTCGTTTTAAAACATTGTGACCTTCTGTTCTGAATCTACTCAGTGCCTATCATCCATGGTCTTTCTCATACAGTATTAAAAGTCATACAGTCTTAAAGTGGTTATAATGAATTGGACTTACAGGTAACTGCCAAATTAAAGGAAATGCCAACATAAAGTGTCTTAATAGGGTGTTGGGCCAGAACAGCTTCAGTGCGCCTTGTCATAGATTCTACAAAGTGTCTGGAACTCTATTGCAGGGATGTGACACCATTCTTCCACAAGAAATTCCAGAATTTGGTCCAGAATCTCCCATAACTGTTGGGTTGAGATCTGGTGACTTACACACACCCTTTAAACCCCTTGAGCTATTTTGAGATCCCTCTTTCAAATTCACTGAGATCTCTTCTTCCAGCCATGGTAGCAAAAATTATGGGCTACTTGTTTTTTTTTATTTTTTATACATGACCCTAAGCATGATGAGATGTTAATTGCTTAATTAATTCAGGATCCACACCTGTGTGAAAGCACCTACTTTACTTTTGTGTCCCTCATTTACTCAAGTGTTTATTTTTATTTTGGCAGGTACCTGTATATAGCACTTTCAGCAAATGCCTTCCTCAATCTAGAATAGGACTTATAGTCAAGTCTAACTCACGTTGTCCTTCACTGAGGAAGATGGGAACTTGTCTTGTGTTGTTTCAGGTGTCCGCCCTGAAAACCATGGCCATCCAAGGAGGTCCCACGTACAACCTCTCCCAACAACCTTGGGCACAGCCAGGTACGAAACCGTATCATCATATTTCAGTGAAACCTCTAAATCATATGGTGGAATGAAGGCTTGGAACTGAGAAATGACTCACACTCTCTCTCTCTCCCCTTTTTAGCCAAGATCAACGACATAGTGATGGCTACCTACAGGGTGATGAAGAGCAAGCTGCCAAGCACGTTACAGAGCATGTCCTTGTACCTGGCCAACAGAGACACAGAGTTTATCCTCTTCAAGCCTGTCCGGGTGGGTGTCTGTTAGACAGTGGAGTTTAATCTCTCCTCCTTTAGCCAACCCTGTACTAGCCTGGTCCCAGATATGTTTCTGCTGTCTTGCCAAAGTACAAATTAACAGATCTTGGGCCAGGCTAACCCTGTAGCGTAACAGGAGCTCATAGGAGTTTTTAGTACACACCTACATAACAAATAGAATATTTTCAGCAGGTGCTCAGGCTGAGCAATTTGCAGATACTTTTTTTTTAAGCCTTGTTCCTGCTTATTAAAAATGAATAATTATTCAGTAATTATCATGGCTCTTTGTGCACAGCTAGGTGCTAATCTACAGTAAGTGAATCTAAGTGCACAATAACACCGTTGACATGGCAACTGGGATACAAAGGGGACCAGCGAGGGGATAATTTCTCTCCAGCAGCTCTCTGACTAACCTGCTGTTTTCTCCCACAGAACAACATCCAGCAGGTGTTCCAGAGACTGCACGCCTTGCTTCAGGAGGAATACAGTGGAGAGGACCTTCAGATCATCGCTTGCCCTTCTATGGAACAGGTAAGCCTGGTACTAGCTACACTTACAAAATCATAACCAAGGGCAAGGTATTACAAGGTTTTACAATCTCTTCCTGGAAATGGCTGTTTGATCTAAAGATCTTTTTTCAAGTGTATTTATTCAACCTTGGTTTATTCAGCTTTTCACTGTGTGTAGTGGTGTCTGAAGCGACATTCAAAGTCATGCTGGATGTTTTTAGTGGAGTGAGTCCTCGCTCTCTCTTCTTCAGATTAACCTGCTGTTGTCTGTGAATAAGTAACCTGAAGGCCTGGTCAGCAGAGCTCTGTCTGGTCTGGACAGAAGGGTGGACAGGAGAGTTAATCCAGCCCTGACCTAGCCAGACCTGGAGCTTGTGGAGCAAAAGTCTAGGAGAAGGACTGTGCTAGTCTTTGGCCCTCGACCTGCAAAGATCCTACACAAGGCCAAAGATACCCCAAACACAGACACAACCAACAGCTTCCGAGCATGTTGTGGTCTAGTTAGGCATTCAATCACTCAGTTGGTAGGATCAGGTGAAATGAAGACTTTCTTTTTGGTACTGATCTTGAATCAATTTGTTCAACTAAAATTTAAAGGTGTTGGGCTTACTTTTTTATGTGGGAGAGATCCACACAGACTAGGGTTATTGGCTATATCAACTGTATTTCTCTTATCATAATAAAACATTTCTGAGTCAAGATAAGTTGGCACATTCAGTGAGCGTAGCAAATGGGAAACAAGGGTGAATGTTGAGCGGCTGGAATAAGGACACTCTAACCAGGCTAATAGAGGAGATAGAACTTTATTCATTAGTCGGGTAGCTAATGAGCGACGAGCAGCCGCCACGTTTATGCTTCATGGATTAAGAGACGGAATGAAAAGGAAACATGCTGCACGATATGTAACATCTCTACGCCTTTCTCTATGAACACGGAGATCTCTGGTCTATGACAGCCTGTGCTGCAGGGCTCTCAGGTTTTAACACTGCTCCCTTGGTCTGTTTTTAATAAAGGAACCCTTCTGTTTTACTGTCAGTGGTTTCCAAATGGTAGTTCTTCCTCCTGCTCTCTCCATTGATGTTTCAACTTGTTGCATACATGTAAAAAAAAAAAAAAAAAAAAAAAGTACCCTGAGAACTTTTTTTTTTTTTTTACCTTTTCTTTTGTATTTGGGATGCTTGAACTTCTCTATAACTTGGTGTTAATGGACCTTTGTCGATAGCAGTTTTGCACTGTAAAGGAATGGAGAAGTCAGTGGTCTTACTCAGAAATGTAATATATTATGGATATATTTGCCTAATGCTACTCCCACATTCAATGAATTACAAAGTTAATGTAAACTTTAACTGCAGCTTTTTCTTTGACATCCTCTGTATAGAAGAAGTGTGTGTGTGTGTGTATAGTGTAACTACTGTATTTATCCATGAACAATCTGATTAAAAAGGATGACAAATTAGTATATCTGCTGTCCTTGTCTCATTGTTCACACTATACATAAGCACTATTGTCTCATTGTGCAGTTTTTGAGACTAGATAAGTTGCTGAATTCAATATAATTTAATGAAAAATGAATTATTTGGCTTTGGTAGCTATCTGAACTCTCTTCTTGACTGAGTGGTGCTTGTCCAGAGATGTCTTCAGTCTCTCCATTTGAGAGACCAGGCTATATTGGGGCGTGACCTTCTGTGGACTTGAGGCCTGCTGGTAGGTAATATAGCCCTGGATCTTCTGCAGAAGGTTGTAGATCTCTGCACTCTTCATGTGGAGGTGTCTCTGGTCCAGGTCTGGCCCAGGCAACATCAGGGTCTTCAAGTGCTCCAGCTGGGGAAAAGCAAAGTGATCAGCTCTGATATGAGTGGGTGTTAATAGAAAGCTGTGGAAGAATGTGACACCTGTGATCAACTCCAGTGCTCATTATAAAGCATGGTATTCTCCTGTGCTTCTCGCATGATTAGAGTAACATACACCACTCACCTGGTGTCTTTATTGAATCTGTAATTGACAATGTCAGTGTCTCTCACCTTGAGTTTGGCACCCACGTTGAACCTCACACTGCTCTTGCGAGAGGTGAAGGTGAGGTAGATGCAGTCCTGGGTCTGGATGCGGAGGCTGATGTTGGGGCTGAGGGTCAGACAGATGGGCTGGAAGGGAGGGGCGTGGACATGGGGCTCGTGGTCCAGCCAACTCCAGCGCCTCCTCATAGCCCCGGTGTCACTGCAGCAGGAGCCTCCCAGCTGGGTCAGGTTCACCCTGCCAAACAAGCAAAATAAACACACAAACGTACAGTTATGAATATAACTACTGAACGAGGGATAACATACTATGGGGAGTCAACGACCAACCATATTCACCTGAAGAAAACACCCAACGGGCCAATGGAGCTCACCCTCGGAAGCCCCGCCTTCCTGGCTATAATGCCGGGCTCGCATGAATTTCATCAACCCTCTGACGTCATGGGCCCAAAATATGTTTTACCGCGTTCCCTCCTTCAGGGAACAGTAGTTATATTCATAACTGTAAGTTCCCTTTGAGTCGGTCACTTGGTATAACATTCAATGGGGACATACAATCACGTCCAAAGCCAGCCCAGAGGGTACCAAACTACGAGGCCCGTGGCAGCCCACGTACACACAGGTTCCATCATCTCCAAAAAGGGGTTACACAAGCCACCTTTTTCCCCTAATGAAGGGAAAGGGAAAGGGGGATACCTAGTGGGCATGTAAGTATATGTGTGTAATAGGACTGTTCCTTCTCACTTCATCTGACCTGACCACGGGCCGAATTCCTCACTCCTCCCTACTCCACGGCTGTCCTACCTTATCACTGACTGAAACCAGACTGTTGCCCTTTGCCTCCCTCCATAGGATCCATGAGAATAAACAATAACATGTTTGACCAAATTTTAACTTTCTGCCTCCCTCTATTGCCCGACTCAGTAACTTTCCATACACCTAGTTCTTAACCAACCTCCATTGACCCGAACATATACAGTACCAGTCAAAAGTTTGGACACTCCTACTCATTCAAGGGTTTTTCTTATTTTTTTTACTATTCTCCACATTGTAGAATAATAGTGAAGACATCAAAACTATGAAATAACACTTTTTTTTTTACAAAAAATCTAAATATATTTCATATTTGAGATTATTCAAGGTAGCCACCCTTTGCCTTGATGACAGCTTGGCATTCTCTCAAGCAGCTTTACCTGGAATGCTTTTCCAACAGTCTTGAAGGAGTTCCCACATATGCTGAGCACTTCTTGGCTGCTTTTCCTTCACTCTGCGGTCCAACTCTTCCCAAACCATCTCGATTGGGTTGAGGTCTGGTGATTGTGGAGGCCAGGTCATCTGATGCAGCACTCCACCACTCTCCTTCTGGTCAAATAGCCCTTACACAGCCTGAAGGTGTGTTGGGTCATTTTCCTGTTGAAAAACAAATAATAGTCCCGCTAAGCGCAAACCAGGTGGGATGGCGTATCGCTGCAGAATGCTGTGGTAGCCATGCTGGTTAAGTATTATATTATAAATATATCCCAGGCAGTTTCCCCAGCAAAGCACCCCCACACCATAACACCTCCTCCTCCATGCTTCACGGTGGGAATCACACAATTGGAGATAATCCTCTGCGTCTCACAAAGACGGCGGTTGGTACCAAAAATCTCAAATTTGGACTCATCAGACTAAAGAACAGATTTGCCCATGTTTCTTGGCACAAGAAAGTCTCTTCTTATTATCAGTGTCCTTTAGTAGTGGTTTCTTTGCAGCAATTTGACCATGAAGGCCTGATTCACGCAGTCTCTGAACAGCTGATGTTGAGATGTGTCTGTTACTTGAACTCTGTGAAGCATTTATTTTGGCTGCAGTTTCTGAGGCTGGTAACTCTAATGAACTTATCCTCTGCAGCAGAGGTGACTCTGGGTCTTCCTGTCCTGTGGCGGTCCTCATGAGAGCCAGTTTCATCATAGTGCTTGATGGTTTTTGCGACTGCACATGAATTTTTTTTTTAAGTTCTTGAAATTTTCCAGATTGAATGATCTTCATGTCTTAAAGTAATGATGGACTGATGTTTCTCTTTGCTTATTTGATCTGTACTTGACATAATATGGATTTGAACTTTTACCAAATAGGGCTATCTTCTGTATACCACCTTTACCTTGTCACAACACAACTGATTGGCTCAAATGCAATAAGAAGGAAAGAAATTCCACAAATTAACTTTTAACAAGGCACACCTGTTAATTTAAATGCATTCCAGGATGAGAGAATGCCAAGAGTGTGTAAAGCTGTCATTAAGGGATACTTTGAAGAATCTCAAATATAAAATATATTTTGATTTGTTTAACATTTTTTGGGTTACTACATGATTCCATATGTGTTATTTCATAGATTTGATGTCTTCACTATTATTCTACAATGTAGAAAATAAAGATAAACCCTTGAATGAGTCGATGTGTCCAAACTTTTGACTGGTACTGTTTATTCATTATACATGTAAAGTAGGGCCTCCCGAGTGGCGCAGTGGTCTAAGGCAATGCATCGCAGTACTAGCTGTGCCACTAGAGATCCTGGTTTGGGTCCAGGCTCTGTCGCAGCCGGCCATGACCGGGAGACCCACACAATTGGCCAAGCGTTGTCCTTGTAAGGGGAGCGTTTGGCCGGCAGGGATGTTCTTGTACCATCGCACTCTGGCGACGCTGACACGGTCGCCAGGTGTACAGTGTTTCCTTTGACAAAATGGTGTGGCTGGCTTCTGTGTTAAGCGGGCATTGTGTCAAGAAGCAGTGCGGCTCGGCTGGGTTGGGTTGTGTTTCGGAGGACGCACGGCTCTCAACCTTCGCCTCTCCCGAGTTGCAGCGATGGGACAAGACTGTAACTACCAATTGGATACCATGAAAAAGGGGTAAAAAATATTTAAAAAATACATGTAAAGTAATCAATAAGTATGGTAACATGAATAAGTATATTATAAGCTAGAGTCCAACAGTCTGTATCAAGAATGGTCCACCACCCAAAGGACATCCAGCCAACTTGAAACAAATGTATGAAGAATTGGAGTTAACGTGGATCAGCGTCCCTGTGGAACACTTTCGACACGTTGTACAGTCCATGCCTTGAGGAATTTAGGCTGTTCTGAGGGCAAAAGGGGGTACAACTCAATATTAGGAAGGTGTTCCTAATGTTTGCACAGTCAGTGTATATCCACATGAAAATATGATTCCTTCAGAACTATGGACGTGAACCATTCGCTGGGATGCACCGACTGCAATAGCCACCGAAGTGTGAGCATTTTGAACTTGCACATCTTGAGGTGCCTGTTTAAAACGCACAAGTCCAGAATGAAACGCAACATTCCATTGCTCTTTGGAACTAAAAAGTACTGGTTGTGCCAACCGCTCTGCACTTCTCACTGCTGCTTTTGAAGGAGAGAGGAAATCTCTTCACTCAATACAGGCGCTAGGACCTCGCGGACCATTGACATAATGACACCACAAAAAGGAGGAGGGCACACAGCGATCTACAGACCATGCCCCCTCACCATGCCTCCCACTGTACGGAGCACGCTGCCAGTCTCCCATACATTATGTCCCGAAGGGGCAGAGCGCCACCCTGTGGACTGGGATAATTGTTTTCAGCTCCAACACTCTTGAGAACCTTGTGTCTGAATGTGGGGAAGGAACCGTGTTTATTATACCCACACCTGGACGATACCGCACTCTCAATACCACTGAACACAGAGGAACCTTGAGTAGAAACAATGTGCTTTCATGGTACTGCCGTTCTGATACCCGACCCACACCTGGTTTAGGGACTTCGGCAACCAGTAACTTGCCCCCATTGGCTGAGCACTTGGGATAACTGTTGCCCTTGTTGGCGAAACTGGCTTGTCCAAATACATCTCTTACAAATCCAGGAAAACGTCAACAAGAGGTGGAGCTGAACCACCACTGTCGCCCCCATACATTTCCCCACGGCCAGGATAGTACAGCGGGACAGACGCAGAACAACATTTTGAGGAGAACCTCTAAAACTGGCTTCCCCGTCTTCACGGTCTTATTCAGCTCATGCAGCAAATTGATATAATACATCTGCAACATTGTGACCACATTCAACGACCGGGCCGCCACACCCTCAGCCTGGAACACTTTGTCCAGCTGATCCAACAAGAACCTCCACTGTTTATTAGGAAGCATCTTGCTAGGATTAGCCCCATTGTTAGCCTCTGGAGCTAAGTAACTTGCCTGCTTTCCATCCATCAGCAGTGTGCAAACGAGCCCCGCCATAACCTGGTAGCACCATCCTGGCTGAATGAGGGAAATCCCAGGTCGCTTTTAGCTCATTGGTGAAATCTTTAAACAGAGGTAAGCAACGCTTCACCGCTGCAGGGACAGGAGTTAAATACAGTACCTTCCCCCAAACCTGTAGGAACTCTGCTGCGGGGGAGAAGACAGCCAATCCACCCCAGGTGATCTGCCACCCTACGACACAGCTCCATCAAAGGCGCATTAACCACCAATGGTTCACCCCCCCTGCCGAATACAAAGTCGGGACTTTAGGCCGCCCCAGACTGATGTCATCCGATTCACACTGAAAACCTTCCAGGGCCAACTAGGGATATATCATCCCCGGAATCCGGACTCTGAACACTGCCAGAGAGAAACCAGAATGGGATGACACCCCTATCAACTCCAACCACAGCTATGTGGCTCCCGAGTAGCACAGCAGTCTAAGGCACTGCATCTCAGTGCTAGAGGTGTCACTACAGACCCTGGTTCGATTCCAGGCTGTATCACAACCAGTTGTGATTGGTAGTCCCATAGGGCGGCACACAATATGCCATCATTGTAAATAAGAATTTGTTTTTAACTGACTTGCCTGGTTAAATCAAATGCTGAACTCTTCTGGCCTCAGACAGTCCCATTCTCAAGGTTGTTACACTGGAAGACCCTTTGCCAGCAGCTCCAATCTTTTTCACAAAGTCAACCCAATGCCTAATGGAAGTTGAGACAATGGTCACACTAACCTTTCCGAGCCAAAGCATCTTGAGCATGTTTCCACCACAGGCAAACGGGACAGCACTCGTGAATATCTATACTTTTCTTTGTGAAACCACATGCCCTAAGGCACAGTGGGAGATTCAAACACGGCTTGTTAGCCTTTTTTGACATATTCTTACCACTGGCCATCTTACTCAAGCAAGGAAGTACTGGCTAGACAAGTAGAGCAGAAAGTAGTGGGTTTTTAGCAAACACAGAAACCGATACCAAGACCCAAACTCGCAACATCTAGGGGGACAAGCACTCTCTCACCACTAACAGACACCTACGTCAGAGCCGAATCTCGTAGTCTTCATGTGCTTGAAAAGTTTGTAAATTGTGTGACACGTTCTCCCTTCAGGCGAGCTGAAGAGAGAAGAATTGAGGATATGAATGCGAGCCCCTGTATTATAGGCAGGAAGGCTGGAGCTTCCAAGGGTAGGCTCGTCATCCATCGGCCCGTTGGGAGTAATTTCACTTTTCTTCAGGTGAATATGATTGGTCGTTGACTCTCCATAGTATGATATACCGAGTGACCGACTGAAAGGGAACTCAAAATCACATCCAACATGCAGAACAGCAAGATCACAGATACAATCGGTGTTTCTCAGTATGCATACTACCATGTTCCACACTCTCATGCTCCGAGTGCATTCTCCGAGGACGTTCTCTTGAGTACATTCTTGTGAGACGAGAGTGTGGGGAACACATAAATCATTACATTTGAGAACAGGGTTGGGGTGTAACGTGTTACAATCCGTTATATGTGTGGTGTCAGGAAAATAACCTCACACTCAACGTCAACAATACCAAGGAAATGATTGTGGACTTCAGGAAACAGCAGAGGGAGCACCCCCCTATCCACATCGACGGGACAGTAGTGGAGAAGGAGGAACATTTTAAGTGCCTCGGTGTACACATCACGGACAAACTGAATTGGTCCACCCACACAGACAGCGTTGTGAAGAAGGCGCAGCAGCGCCTCTTCAACCTCAGGAGGCTGAAGAAATTCGGCTTGTCACCAAAAGCACTCACAAACTTCTACAGATGCACAATCGAGAGCATCCTGTCGGGCTGTATCACCGCCTGATACGTCAACTGCTCCGCCCACAACCGTAAGGCTCTCCAGAGGGTAGTGAGGTCTGCACAACGCATTACCGGGGGCAAACTACCTGCCCTCCAGGACACCTACACCACCCGATGTCACAGGAAGGCCATAAAGATCATCAAGGACAATAACCACCCGAGCCACTGCCTATTCACCACGCTATCATCCAGAAGGCGAGGTCAGTACAGGTGCATCAATCAAAGCAGGGACCGAGAGACTGAAAAACAGCTTCTATCTCAAGGCCATCAGACTGTTAAACAGCCACCACTAACATTTAGTGGCCGCTGCCAACATACTGACTCAACTCCAGCCACTTTAATAATGGGAATTGATGGAAATTATGTAAAAATGTATCACTAGCCACTTTAAACAATGCCACTTAATATAATGTTTACATACCCTACATTACTCATCTCATATGTATATGTATATACTGTACTCTATATCATCTACTGCATCTTGCCATCTTTATGTAATACATGTATCACTAGCCACTTTAAACTATGCCACTTTATGTTTACATACCCTACATTACTCATCTCATATGTATAGACTGTACACTATACCATCTACTGCATCTTGCCTATGCCGTTCTGTACCATCACTCATTCATATATCTTTATGTACATATTCTTTATCCCTTTACACTTGTGTGTATAAGGTAGTAGTTGTGGAATTGTTAGGTTAAATTACTTGTTGGTTATTACTGCATTGTCGGAACTAGAAGCACAAGCATTTCGCCACACTCGCATTAACATCTGCTAACCATGTGTATGTGACAAATCAAATTTGATTTGATTTGATTACAAAAATTGTAACTGTAATCCGTTACGTTACCAGCAAAAATATTGTAATCAGATTACAGATACTTTTGAAAAACGAAATGATTACTTTGTGGATTACTTTTAAATTCAGAAAGGATGTTTGTGGAAAAAAATATCTGACACCCCTCTGAATTCTCAATGACATTCAAATCAGCATTGATAAAAGGCCAAGTTTAAGTTTGTTCCACCTGAGCGAGTATGACCACAAGTCAGAGACCCCTACGATGGCACACCGAATGTGTTTGATGGATCGTGGGAAAAGAGCAGGAATAGGCTTTTGTAGGCTACAGTCAAAGCTATGTCTTCCAATGGTGTGACTGTTGTCGGCATCCAAAGATTATCCAACTTGAATAAACGCTTGGAGGTAAGGATGACAGCAGTGGTGTAGTCTACGGCAATAAGGATATCACTTATTATTGATATCTACATAGCGCATTGATGTGAATCACATTGCTACTCTCTCATTTAGCTATTTGCGCCTTATGGATTGTGGTTGTTGTGGATGGCTGTTCACAAATCTAAATGTGTATTTGAACGCAATAATGGTTGAATTCAAGTTTAAGCTGCCTGTCAATCGTTGTTTTTGAAACCAGTGGGCAGCCAGTGAAAAATGCGCTCTTGCAACAGCTACATAGTGTGGATCCCAGCCTGTGGAATAAAAGTGGGGCTTTTATTGCTCAATCTAATTCATGCTGATAAAAAATAAAATCCATTGGACACATTCTCAAACTCGCACACTTTTGATAGACTTAAAGGGGCAATCTGTATTTGCTACATCCCTTTTTGGGCTTACATTTTTTGGACTTAAATAAATTTGCCCTTGAAACAGCTGCATAGTATCAAGATATCAATGTGTCACCAACAAAAAGGTAAACAATAGGCCTATAGCAAATGCAGCATATGACATTCATTTTTCAGTAGTGCTAAAAGAATGCCATTCCATGAGTGCAGAAAAAAAAAATCCAACTCGAATCAATGAGCCCAATCAGTCCTTCATGACAACAAAAGCATAAACAACAGAGTAGGGCTGTCTAATAAGTCCTTCGTTTTGGGGTTATGCTCAGGTAAAACAATTTGGAAAATCTATACTTCCATATATCCAAGTCCTGTTCTTGAAGATAAAGGAATATAATATTTAATGGAATTATTGGAATTCTGATAGACTTTGGTTTTTAATGTAAAGATAGCATTTGATCGTATTATTATATGAGGTAGAAAGCGATTAGTTATAAGAAGCCTACATAACCAACCCATAACATAAGTCATCTGAAAGTAACTGAATGTAATCAGATTATGTTACTGTGGGTAATCCAAAAATTACGTAACTGATTACAATTTTGGACAGGTAACTAGTAACTGTAACGGATTACATTTAGAAGTAACCTACCCAACCCTGGCGATGGGTTAGAAGAAGCAAACCTAACCAACCCATAAAGTGCATTTTAACATCCATATATTGCTAGCTATGTAAACTTTAACATTGATTTATCCTGCAATAGATGTCGTTCAATTGGTAACATACAGTTTTAGAAAGTAACATTTCCAACCATGTTTGAGAAGCACTCGCACTCCCCCTACTGTATCACCTCATGCTGCACCTCCCATTCACTGAACCTTCTTCCAGCCAGGACAATGGCAACAATAGAGACAACAAACAAGATATACACAAAGCTAACATTTGACTTCATAACTATCAACTAGCTGTATGTGAATTGTAATAATGTAGCTAACCAGATAGTTTAACAGACAAAATTACTTAAAACTAATGTTATGCAAGGTAGATGTCATTTATTCGTAGGTGGCTAGCTAGCAAACAATTATTTGTGGCTAGCTAACAGTAGTAGCTAGCCAGTTAGCCCTATTGACTTACTTACTACCGGGGGTATTGTAGGCAGGTAAACCTTCCAAAATTAACGCAGTGTGTATTTATTCATGTATGTATGAAGATAAAATATTGTAGTCAGGCAACATATGAGATGTGAATAGTCAACATTTCATTCCGAAGTCGGAGTGTATTTTCTCTCGTTTCAGCTATTTAATAATGGCCGCAATTGATTTCAAGAAATTGTGCATAATTTTTTTAATGTGTTTGCTACATGTTCTGTGCATACTTTCTGTTTAAACTTGCATTGATGCATGCTTCAAAATATGTACAAACGGAGTACACATTTGAAAAGCCATTTCGCATACTTCGATTTGGACTCATACTCCGACCCTCCCATGCTCGAATTTGCATGCCCGGAGCATGGTAGCATGCATTTTGAGAAACACCCTATATGTCAAGTTACCAAATATAGGCCTAAATACAGCCCCCAATGAAGCTGAAAATCTATAGGGTACCATTTTCGTTCTTCATTTGCTTAATACTATATTATACACACCATATAAGACCATTGGGATGATAGCAGGTGGCCTGACCCCTGGATGTAAAGATGGCCTGGATGTTGGGTACCAGATCTTTGTCCTCCAGGATCACATAGGTGTAATCAGCACCATGGACAGCAAATATGAGAACGGCAAGTCTTCCTGATGGATAGCTTTCACTCCATTAAGGTAAACGATCTGACCATCCTGTGTATTCTCTGATCAACGATACTTTAAAAAAAATTATAAAACATATAACTCAAAATAAATATATTGTATATTTTGAATACATTTTCTGAATAATCTCTCCGAAAGGATACAAAACCTGTCCTGTTCCATCTGGAAATATGGTGACAAATGATTGACCACCCTCATAGAGCTTGATTAGTGTGTGCTTTATCTGTAAAATCAAACAGCAATCATGAATTGACATGTACTGCACAAGCATAGCCATTGGCCTTCACTGAAGTATATTGAGTGAGATAATCTATTTGTTAACATCACCCGTGCTGAAAATTGTCATTAAAAGTTCAGTTAGTATACCTTGTGTCCTTGTTCTTCTCCATAAAGTGTGAGAGTGTCTGGAGAATCAATGATTTCCATTTCGGCGAATGAGTCTTCCTTCTCTGCAGTCCAGACCTCATTTGAAAGTCGATAGCAAATGGTGTTACGCAAGTTAACTTTAGATCCTGCAATGTTAAAAGCATCAACACAATGAGTCAGTAAAGTCCACCAGCCTAAGATGTCTGTCTCTACTATATTAAAAGTTTTTCACTTTAATCAGTGGATTCCAAACAACTTTCAGTATCTTAAAGAATTATATAATACATGTCATGTAACAAAGGGGTTGTGACCTTGTGAGTAGACTTACTTTGTTTAGTTGAAAACAGGCAATTCTGGTTCTCCCATTCTTTCAACCTGATGTTTGAGAATAGTACCATTAAGATTTCAGTGATGTTTTAAAGTAGTGCTGTGGGATATCATATCAAAGTTACACTAAATTAGAGTGTATTATATTGGGATCTTTTCAGTGCCCCATCAATCATACGAGAGACTGGTCATGACCTTTGCTTCACCCGTTCCTTCGCAGCCTTCTTGAATGGTGGGTAAGGGCTTACATCAATCTTCCTGCTCCCCTGGATTGCAGCGAATGCAGCCTCCTCCTTCTCCTCCATCAGAAACTTAGTCATCTTCCAGGCC
The DNA here is from genome assembly GCF_029448725.1 of Salvelinus fontinalis. Lineage (NCBI taxonomy): Eukaryota > Metazoa > Chordata > Actinopteri > Salmoniformes > Salmonidae > Salvelinus > Salvelinus fontinalis. Next base: position 4,702,462 of record NC_074683.1, read on the forward strand.
AACTCACAACAAAACAACTGACAGGAAGATACAACTTCAATTAGCACTGACGTGTGAAGTGAGGTGTCGAAGCCTTTGAGCCCAACAAATGGCAGGCTACCCCACCCAAATCCAGAGACCTTGAAGCCCCCTCCTGCTGTTCAGAGACCACACACTGGCATTTTCTACAAGAACTCTGCCTCCAGAAATAAAAGCTTCTCCCAAACTACTCCCGTTGCCTGCTGCACTGCTGCTATGGATTCCACCTGGCGATCTGTTCACCGTCTGCCCTGATTATCTCCCCCACCACACTGTTGGGGCAAGTGACACTGATTTTACAATGGCTAGCCACAAGTCGTTATATATTTAATTATTTTCTTGTGCATTTTGCTATTTTACTATTTGCCTAATGACTCCTGCATGCTTTGTTGACTACGAACTTTCTCTACCCAACCGTGGGACAGACTATGTTTGTCCCCGCACTCGGGACTCTGACTCTCTATTGGTTACCTAGACTTTTGGCCTCCCATACCATTTCTAACCACCTTTCGCCGGCTTTGTATTCATATTACTTGATGAAATTGCTGTACATTATGATCTTGTTGCCATCTGATGCACGTTCAGATGTCATAAATCAGCACTGCAGAGCTCTCCCTGTCCTATGCCGTGCCTTTATTGTATTACTGTTGATGAAATTTGGAAATGTGCATGTACACCCTGACCTGTCTACAGTTGCTAGCCCCAATTCTCTGATATCTGCTTTACTGATTTCTACTCTCGTAAAAGTCTGGGTTTTCTGCACGTTAACACTTGAAGCTTATTACCTAAACTAGATCAATTGAAAGTGTGGGTTCACAGCTTCAATCCAGATGTGTTGGTCATTACTGAGACGTGGTTAAGGAAGAGTGTTTTGAATACTGATGTTAACTTTCCTGGTATAACCTTTTTCAGCAGACAGATCTTCCAAAGGTGGGGGAGTGGCACTTTACCAAGGATCACCTTCAGTGCTCGGTTGTCTCCACCAAGTCTGTGCCCAAACAATTTGATTTGCTGGTTTTAAGCATTAAACTTTCAAATAGAGCTTTGTTGACTGTTGCCGGGTGCTATCGTCCTCCATCAGCATTCTCCTATATTCCTTTCACATTTCCACAAATGTCAAAGTGGTTTCTTTCAAATGGTACCAAGAATATGCATATCCTTTCTTCAGGGCCTGAGCTACAGGCAGTTCGATTTGAGTGTCATTTTAGGCTTTTTTTTTAAAGGGGCGGATCCTTAAGGGTTTTTTAATCACCACTTCATTAAGTCAGGATTCCTATTTGATTCAGCTATGCCTCCCTGCCTGTCCAACATTTACTCATCTCCCACCCCTTCTAATGCGACTATCCCCGATGCTTCTCCCTCATTCTGTTAAAGGTCCCCAAAGCACACACATCCCTGGGTCGCTCGTCTTTTCGGTTCGCTGCAGCTAGTTACTGGAACGAGCTGCAACAATCACTCAAACTGGACAGTTTTATCTCAATCTCTTCATTCAAAGACTCCATCATGGACACTCTTACTGACAGATGTGGCTGCTTTGTGTGATGTATTGTTGTCTCTACCTTCTTGCCCTTTGTGCTGTTGTCTGTGCCCAATAATGTATATACCATGTTTTGTGCTGTTACCGTGTTGTGTTGCTACCATGTTGTTGTCATGCTGTGTTGTCATGTGTTGCTGCCTTGCTATGTTGTTGTCTTAGGTCTCTCTTTATGTAGTGTTGTGTTGTCTCTCTTGTCGTGATGTGTGTTTTATCCTATATATATATATATATATATATTTATTTATTTATTTATAAATATTTATTTTTATTGTTTTTATCCCAGCGCCTGTCCCCACAGGAGGCCTTTTGCCTTTTGGTAGGCCGTCATTTTAAATAAGAATTTGTTCTTAAGTGAATGAAATTTTAAAAAACATGTCAAACCCATCAGAGAAAGAGATATCCAAACATGCCTCTGTCAGGAATTAAGATCCAATTTGTTGAAATGCCTTCTCATTTGAATAAAAGCTGTATAATATAAATACACAAAGTCATATTAAAAAAACATGATTGATGTATAATGTAATTATCGAAGTTATTTGTTTATCAATCTAAGTGATAGGTTAACCTACGACGTGGCTCTGCCTCTAATAGAGATATAAATTATTTCCATGGTGACAAATATTACAGTGAATTTCAGTTACACACAAAAGGTTTGTCCTTATTGGCTGTATAAGATTTGTGTGAGAGCATTATGTGGTTTGTGAAGGCCTCACCTCCTCTTGGTCCATATTGTTGACTATCTGGTCTCTGGTCACAGTGGGCTTCCTGGGCTGCAGGCAGTACTCACAGGGAATAGAGTCCATCTCACTCTCCAGCATCTCCCCTGATGAGTCTGAGCTGGATGCCCTTCTGATCTAGAAGCAGACCAGGCATTCAGCTCGGCTGACAACATCCAGTACAGTGCACTAAACCTGTGCCTTTTAGACATGTCCATCAAGCCAGTGGCCTATGTACCAAGGGTACGCTATTTTCCCCAAAAATGTTTATGCAAATTTGCTGCAAGAAATGATGATAGGTGTAATGCAGTTATCAGTGTCGCGACAGTGTTAAGTTGAATAGGCTAAGTCATAACGTCCTTAGAAAAAACTGTATTGAGAAAGTTATATAAAACATTACCATCTCAAAATGTGTTGGTGACTGTTTAGTTTCTACTCTACAAGCTGTGGGAGTTTGGGGATGCTTGCTCAGAGTATCCAATACTTCATTATCGAGGGACATATGTATCTCCAAGTCCTCGTTTTTAGGAAGATTCTAAAGAGAGACAACAAAGGCAGTTCATAATTTATTAAACTCTCAACAGAAGTGGCCACATTGCTCATCATGAATCATTGAAAACTGAGAAACTCCAGATTTCAGGATATTGTATCTACAGTTATGCTAATCTTTGATGTGGATGCTTGCTAGATTGGTAACAATTAAAATGGCCCTAGATGAAGATGTAGACTTTTCCCCTCAACACAAGGTGCACTCTTGGAGCACTTCAGGGACTCAGAGACAGGCAATAGCAATTTCTTGGATCACATTTAAAGTGAAATGTACTACATTGAAATGTACTACATTGGTCAAAGTGAGTGCCTTCTTTTAAAACATCCATGTTTTGCCCATCTACCTCAAGCATTGTGGAGTCAAGCGTGGTATCCACACATTCCAAGGGGGTCCCTGATTCCTTTTCAGGTTTTGGTGTCACTTCTTCTGACTGAATGTTGACTGCAAAGGAAGAATTTGTAAAGAGAAAATAAAGTAGAAGACTAAGTAAGCAACATGCTCCACTTTGAAGAACACCATAATTCTGGAGTCTGACCTATTACAATCACCAATCATCTCTCCCCTAGTAATTACAACGTTACTTCACCATAAAGTAAAATTACCTTTTTCTCTTACCTTGGCTATGCTTCTCATGTCTCCTCTGGTCCACCCAATCCCAGTCTGTTTGTGTCCTCGTGCTGATTCTGGATATAACTCTGCCATCGAATGCGTAGACCTCCACATATTCAGGAGAGTCAAACCTACTGTAGATGGTGTTCAGGGCATTCAGTTCAACCAAAATAATATCACTAACATGAAAACTTGCACTGTCATTTTTTCCTTCAACTTCTTCTAATTATTCAGCAAAAAAGATTTATAACATGCCAACTCTTAAATTAGGTCACAAGATTCCTTTTAACATAAATTATGTAAATACCGTGGGCACAGATCCTGAGAAGCCGTCCTCATGTGGTCTCGCAGGTCCAGCTCCTCTGAAGAGACTATTCAGAAATGTCTTAGCCTATCATTTTAACCGGAGGCTACTGCACATATGAGTAATTAAGTATCTGTCTACCACGGCAATCTACCTGCCATGGCCTATTTGCATTGAAGATTCTGAGCTTATTAGCTATCTCATGGCTATATACCTGCACCTATGCCTTCAGAAATAATTAATATCCCTTGACTTATTCCACATTTTGTGGTTTTATAGCCTGAATTCAAAATGGATTAAATAAATAAAAAATCTCACCCATCTACTACACACAATACCCCATAATAACATATATATAAAAAAATATTAGCCAATTTATTGAAAATGTAATTCAGCAACTTCTCATTTACATAATTATTCACACCCCTGAGTCTATATTTGGAGAAGCATCTTTGGCAGTGGTTACAGCTGTGAGTCTTGCCAAATTGGTTGTTGATCATTGCTAGAAAACCATTTTCAGGTCTTGCCATTTTCAAGTAGATTTAAGTCAAAACTGTAACTGGGCCCCTCAGGAACATTCACTATCTTCTTGGTAAGCAATTCCAGTGTAGATTTGGCGTTGTGTTTTAGGTTATTGTTCTGCAGAAAGGTGAATTCATCCCTCAGTGTCTGGTGGAAAGCAGACTGAACCAGGTTTTCCTCTAGGATTTTGCCTGTGCTTTAGCTCTATGCTGTGTATTTTTTATCCTGAAAAACTGCCCAGTCCTTAACGATTACAAGCATACCCATGCAACATGATGCAGCAATCACTATGCTTGAAAATATGGAGAGTGGTACTCAGGAATGTGTTGTATTGGATTTGCACCAAACATAACACTGTATTAAGGACAAAAAGTGAATTTCTTTGCCACATTTTTTGCTGCATTACTTTAGCGCCTTCCTGCCAACAGGATGCATGTTTCGGGAATAGTTTTATTCTGTACAAGCTTCCTTCTTTTCACTCTGTCAATTAGGTTAGTACTGTGGAGTACTAAAATGTTTGTTGATCCATTCTCAGTTTTCTCCTATCTTAGTCATTAAACTCTGTAACTGTTTTAAAGTCACCATTGGCATCATGGTGAAATCCCTGAGCGGTTTCCTACTTCTCCAGTAACTGAGTTAGGAATGACGCCTGTATCTTTGTTGTGACTGGGTTTATTGATCCACCATCCAAAGTGTATTTCATAACTTCACCATGCTCAAAGGGATATTCAATGTCTGCTTTTTTTTACCCATCTACTAATAGGTGCCCTTCTTTGCGAGACATTGGAAAATCTTCCTGGTCTTTGTGGTTGAATCTGTGTTTGAAATTCACTGCTCGACTGAGGAATCTTAATGATATTTGTATGTGTAGGGTACAGAGATGAGGTAGTCATTCAAAAATCATGTTAAACACTATTATTGAGTCCATGTAACTTATTGTGACTTGTTAAGCAAATGTTTACTCCTGAACTTATTTAGCCTTGCCATAACAAAGGGGTTGAATAGTTATTAACTCAAGACATTTCAGATTTTTATTTTGAAAATTAACTTTGATATTATGGGGTATTGTGTGTAGGCCAGTAACAAAAGCATCTAAATGTAACCCTTTTTTAAATTCAGGCTGTAACACAACAAAATGTGGGGGTGGGAATACTTTCTGAAGGCACTGTACATAATACTAGTAGTCCTACCATTATTATCCTGCTCGCAGATCTCCTCGATTCTCCTTGCCTCCCAGTCCATTTGGCTGCATTGCTCCACATACTCCTCCAAGTTGCGACTGCTACTGTACAGCCATTCTGTGCCTTCAAACTGCTGCTCCAACCTCTGCACGTTTTCAACTGTGAGTTCAAGGGTGGTTGGCACCTCAGCTTCATCTTTTAGGCCTACTTGTGATTGTGTAGAGTGAGGTCCCTCATCTTTTTCGGTGGACTGTTGGCTCATTATTTCATTTACAGTAGGCCAACCATTTCTAAACAAATATATTCAAAATGCATCTGACAAGAAGCATGACCTGCCTTTTCCATGTAACATTTTAACACAACTACACAGGTCTGTAGTTCTTTCTAGTTAGCAAAATGCTAATTGCCTTGGTTCCATAGCAACAAGATTTATACAAAAACAACACAGGCTTTGGGTTGTTACCAATACTATATTTATTTAGAGGCCATGGGTGCTTTGGTCTTTTTGGGCAAGGTTTGTTTTTCCATCTGCTTCTGAGTCTCTGCATCTGGGCAATGAGGCTGTACGGGGGCTTAATGTTGTGGGGATTGGCCGAATGCTGGTAGGCCATGCTGGTCTGAATCCGGTCCAGCAGAGATTATATCTCCAGGCTTTTCATTTGGAGATGTTTCTGCAGGATGTCTGGCCCCAGCATCACAAGGCCTTCTGGATGGGTGAGCTGGGAGAGACAAACACAACAGAAAACAGTCAGACCACATGGGATGGAGCTTGTCCATGAGATTAACAACACTGTACAGTACCACCTGAGGCAGATTCCCATATTTTGGTAGCCTTCCCTCTTGCTGTGGGGTACGGCTCAATGTTGGCGGTGAGGTAGGACCCCATCTTTGTTGTTTTGATGTCAAATCTGAAGACAAATTACAAAAGTAGATCACTGTGTCTATTCATCATGATGCTTAGAGAACAAACATAAAAAGCTTCCTTATGAAATTCTAACTGGAAAGAAAAAGTAATTAGCTATATCATATAATAAATACAGTAACATCAATAACAACATCACATCCTGCAATTTTCTTGTAATTATAAATAGCTCACCTTAAGCAGAAAGTCCGACCGTCTGTAAGGGCTTAATGTTTGACACCAGTTAGGACCCTAGCTTTATCATATGTCAAGTCAGAAAATAGAAGGAATCAGTTAAGTACTCTGTTTTCATTGGAAGAAGTGAACATTGCCTGTGTTATGTTATATTTTGCAATGGCGTGTTCTCACATGTATTTGCTAGGTGACAGCTTACCTTGAGTTGAGTTGCTGACATGCAGTCTTCCATCCTTGTATCCTGACAAAATAAAAAAAATGTCTGTGTTCAAAACACAATAACTATCATGTTTAAAAAATGTCAGATCCATTCTATCTACTCTGCAGCATGTGATGTTGGCATCCCTGATTAATAAGACAAAACAATCAATACATGGACCAGATATTTCTCTATAATTTATATTTGGGATATATTTGGCATAACAAGTACTATAGATGTATCCTCTATGTAGCACTTTCCTGCACTCAATGACCAAAGGCACCCTCTTTGGCTTCATGGGTGGAAGGTTATTAATATTTTGAAAAATAATAATTATATACAGTATATTGAAAACATTTACAACAAAAAATCCAGTGTTTCTATGTCAAACAGTTTTGTTATATTTCAGTCTTCTGTGATGTATAGAAAGTGTAATATTTGGATGCAAACTCAAAACGGAATACATTTATACTCTATCCGACACGGTACAGGACACTTCTTTTGTTTAAGCCCATAACCATGTGTGTGAGGTGTATACTTTTGTTTCAAAGCAGATTTCTTTAAGACCAACAAGAATCACTTTGTGTGACCCTGATTTAGCCCAATGCAGTAAAAGGCCCAGGAAAGGCCAGAATTGCACTCTCACCTGAGATTTCATTGAAGTGGAAACATTTGACATGATCCCTTCCCCTGTCTCTGAGCCCCCATGGAATCCATAGGCAACTAAAACAATCTAACAACCTGCTTTTAAAGATTTTTTATTCTCTAGGCCTACTGGCTAATTTAGCTAAATTAAGTTGATGCAAGTTGTTAGACAGCTAGCCAAACAGAGTCTTCAATATAACATTGTGGTAGTCTTAAATTCAAGATGTCAATAACATATTTCTTCATATTGATAAAATATGAATCTGGAATAACATACATTAGACATGAAAATGCTTTGCTTGCTTACACCAAGTTGAAAAACAGTTTATAAATCCTCCAGGTTTGACAGACTGTTGTTTTGAGTCTTGCATCAACTGCCAGTTCACTAAAGATTGTTGAACATTCAAAAATTCCAAACTCTTATGAACAGGAATACTCAGAGTCGATATTCACGTAATAATAAGGAATTCCCCTCGACCACGCCCACAAATTGGGGAAAACAAACATTCTTTCCCATTGACCCCCAGTGTAAAAGAGACAACTTCATCGTACATTTTTTGTTATACAGAAATAACAAAACATTCCGAAAAGCTGGTGTGTTATTAAATGTACCAGGTCAAAAAAAACAACCTATGGTTCGTAATGCAGATCCATGTGGCTTCAGGCTTCAGGCTATTTGGCGTGTGACGGGAAAATTGTGGGGACCCAGTGTCCAAGTAGGCTACACGTGTGGAAAACATTTAGTCACAGGTAAGACATTTAACTTGTGTAGTATAGTCTGTTCGTAATTCCACTCACTAGCATTATAGTCCATTTGTTTATCTTGGCTAGATTCATGTTTTGGTTGGTAGCTAGCACTTTTTTTTACCTTTATTTAACTAGGCAAGTCAGTTAAGAACAAATTCTTATTTTCAGTGACGGCCTAGGAACAGTGGGTTAACTGCCTTGTTCAGGGGCAGAACAACAGATTTTTACCTTGTCAGCTCGGGGATTCAATCTTGCAACCTTTCGGTTACTATTTCAACACTCTAACCACTAGAGTAATACACTTACTCACGTGGCGAAAAGGGGCATGAGGGAGCTCTACAATATTACGTTTTGGGAATGCTTGGGAGCATGCAATGCTGAAAAGTAACCTTTAGACATGTTGTACTCTTCTTAAATGTAGTTTGTAATTGACTAAAACAAGCAGACAACAATACAATTGTGTTTGAAAAATGTCAAGTTTTTGCTGTGAGCCAATAGTGTGCTGTGAGCCAATAAACAAGGTGACTACACAATCTATCTAATACCAACTGGGACTATAGGGGTGCAGCTCAGAGTGATCCTAACATATTTTAATTATGTTTTGTTTGTATGTTCTTATGTAAAAGATTTGCCTGGACCCTGAGAAGGCTGCATATAAGGCTGTTCAAGCAGAGAAATATCTATCTAAGCAGCCTTCTCTCCTCTCTCTCTCGAATATCAATACACTAAATCTCAATCACTGGTTTTTCGGAACGTCTCTTAGTCTGACAACCACCGCTATTGCTCGGCCACCTTCCACCGCAGATGCGGAAGGCCGCCATTGGCGGATGCGGGGGATTGAGACACAGCCCATACAAGAAGAACAACATTTGTGAGTAATGTAAAGGTAAAGAAACACATGTGCAGAATGTGATTAGTATTTTCAACTCTGGAGAAAAGGGATCCATGGGGGAAGGAAGGGGGCGGTTACCTACGGATCCACAGCCTCAGCCTTTAATAAAAGGACACAAAACATTGCCAGTTCAATCTTGATATAGGGTGATGAAGTGTTTGCCAGTTGGATATAACCTCAGAAGCAAATGTGATCTCTAAAAAACAAACAAATAAAATGGTACAGTCCATGAACCTGAACAGTAATGGAATATGTGTAGAGTGATGAGAGAAGCTGGTGTCAATGACAGTACAGGGTTGGTGTACCTTCTGCCTTTCTGTCTCCTCCTGTAAGGTGAAGATGTCTGAGGAGTCTCTGATATCCATCTGAGGGAATTAAGGCTTCTCTCGGATGGTTCAAACCTCATTGAACTGTCTGTAGGAGATGGTTTTGATCAGACCACCACCTTTATAAACACAGGAAAATAACCTAGTATTGACTTGGAGAGTACTAAGTCAATATACTGTATCTCATTTATCAGTTAGATTATTTAAAAAATTACAATTTAATGTATAAAGGTTTTTTTGTGACAGCGTGAGAAATAGCTCTTCTGAATGTCGGTATTCTGGAGTCTCCATTCCAGCAACCTTAAGTTAAAATAGTTTAAAACAGAGCTTGGCTTTCCTCAGAGTGCACCATCAGAAAATGTTAGTGATGGACACTGGGAGGTTAAGTGGAAATCTCTTTGAATATCTCCAAAACTCAGACTTTGACAGAAAAGCGGTTCCTTTGGCCATATTTAGCTTTTAAGTCTAAGAAGGTCCAATTGCACATGTACGGTCAGAGGTAATTGAGGCGCATCATCATTCCATTAGAGGGGCTGACTGCAAAGGTTTCAAGTAGCTGACACCAGGGTATAACATCAATTGGACAGGGTATAACATCAATTAAATTCTCTCACCTCTGCTCTGCCCGCTCCTTTGCAGCTCTCTTCTACTGTTTGCTCATAAAGGGTGGGTGAGGACCCACATCAATCTTCCTGTTCACCTGCCACGACAGCTAAGGCCCACTCCAATTCCAGGAGAAACTATTGCGTTTGTTGGAGTTGAAAAATAAGGCAAACACACAACATCAAATCAAGGCTCTTCTATGGGTGTAGAAGAGATCTTAATTCAAACCCATATCTACAATCTTAGAAGCATGTTATCCACACCAGGAGCCATAAAGGAACCTAAGACTGCAATCATTCCAGTCTCTCTCTGAAAAGAGTACCAAAAGGCTTAGACTGGCCCATTGTTACCTGCGTTGATTTGCTTTGAATTGATAGGCTGAAGAAAAACATAATCTTCAGCAACACTCACCAAATCCAGGTCAGGATTAGTTTCCAATTGTTCACGGCATATGAAGGGCTTACTGGGTTGCTGGCAGAACATTTCTGGGATCTTTTATTTCAGCTCAATCCATGTCTCAATTGTTGTCACGAATCCCGCCGAAGATGGTGCCTCTTCCTGTTCGGGCGGCGCTCGGCGGTCGTCGTCACCGGCCTACTAGCTGCCATCGATTCTATTCTTTTTGTTTCTGTTAGTTTGGGCTGATTGGGTGCACCTGTTTTGAGTTTAGTTTTGTGGGTAGGCTATTTAAGGGCAGTAAGCCCGCTGGCTTTTGTGCGGGCTTGTTTCTCTGTTATTTGGTGTTGGATTGTATTGTGGATTTATTATTTTTTCTGGACAGTTTAGTCCTGTGTTTTGGACTCTTATTTTCATGTGCCCGTGTGTTTAGGGCATGATCGTTTTTCCCTGTCTACTGGAAAATAAATCCACGTACTTGAATCCCTGCTCTCTGCGCTTGACTCCTCCACCCAGTACTCCTAGCAGCTCTGACAACAGTAGTCACATAGAACAAGCGCTATTTCCTGTTCGGACTGATCCCCAGAGGATCAAGAGCTGGACACCACAGGGACCTAGAGTAGGCAATCTTCACCATCATCAAAACTCATTTACTCCTCTCAATTATGCAAAAATGTTGTACAATACTATATTATGTACGTAACTTGTGAATGAGAAATGCGTCATCATGAATGCAAGACACACTGTTGGTATAGAGGAAAAAAGTTGAGAAATAGAGGTTGATTACCTTTTCAAACTGAACAGGAGGTTGATTCAACTCTGGTTTGTAGGCCAACAGGGTAGATGACCCCACAATAGGTATACCATACAACTACTACTCCTTCTCAAAATCTGTCTCTTCATTCTTTAAAAAAGGACACAAAAGTTGTATCCTTTCATGCCACCATACCATTAGATTTTTCAGTTTTGTTATTATCTATTTTCTGATTGTCGGATTGGTGGTAAATTGATTGTTAGAATAGGCTAGCTAGCCTACATTATGATTGCATTTCTAATAACTAATCATATACATTAGCCTACCTTATCTGGCCCAATAAGGCTTTGGACTTAAACTTCTCCACTTCACTTTGAACTAGGAGAGAGGAAATAATTGCAGGAAGGAGCTGACAGGTGTTTGAGTCATCAGAGGGGGAGAGCAGCAGAAAAGTGTGACCCATTTGAACCCAAACGTCTGACAATCTGACTGCCTTGACAGCTGTCTGTGAAGTGTCTGCTCCACCCACTCCGTCTGTCTGGGTCTTGGTGGTCAGCTGCTCACTATGGTGATGGCTCTGCCATCCAGCGCATGGACCTCTATGAAAGCCGGTGTGGTAGAATCACTGTTTGGCGGTGCACTGGATAGGGCGGGAAGAAGAGCGTGTGGTCTTCATGTTCAGACTGTACGGCAAAATAGTTTCAAGCATATGCCAAATGTATAATGAACTGCAATAGTTGTTAATAATTGTAGGCTATGACAACGTTTTTATTTTGTATTTATAATTAAAGTTCCAACAGGGGTAAATGTTTCCTTCTGAAATGTTTGGACTTTGTCAAGCAAATAGTTATCGACAACAAAAAAATACCAACGACTATGATTCCTGTGTTAATATGGAGGAATGAAAAAGTATCTCTCCTTTGTGGACTCAATATGTGGACTCAATAGTAAACTTTGTGATTTGGCACAATGTATAGATATGGAGCCACCCCAGATTTGCTCCCTGGGGGACATGGCAGCCACTATAACAAAAGAATAACTCAAGAATTTGAAGACATATTTAGCTTCCAGACAGTGAGTCTCATCTTTCAGATGCATTTGGAACTGAGTTGATACTCCATAGAGTTCCAGGGTTAAAGCTAAAAGTCGGATGGCACAGGTGCCCATATCGTCTATATCACCCATATCGGTCAGATTAGCCCAATCTTCTGACTATCACAGAAACACTTTAAATGAATAACAGAGAAATGTTCATCACATGGATATGGATGAAATGTATCAACATATCTGTTCAAATCTTGAAACACACAAACGTTTATTTTTAAACATCAAATTTGACTGTTAATGTGTGAAAATGTAAGAAATATATGTTTATTTGGGGAATTTAAACAATTTGCTTGTGTCACAAAAGATTTCTTGACAGTGTCTCTTTGCAATCATTACCAATTTGGGGTTAAAAATGACCCCAGTTGGCACTTTTAAGCAAAAAATATGTTGGCGCTTTTAGGGTTAATTACTTAGGATAGCCTACAGGAGGAAGGGAACAATGCTGCTAACTTGCTCTACAAAGGCTCATGAATTGAGGAGCAAACTGAAGTGAAGAGGCAATTCAGCAACTCTCGGTGGACAGTGGAAGTTGATAAAAAGTGTTTTTTTCATTGTTAAAAGTAAAACCACCATATTTTAGCCCTTACTTCATCAGTGCCAGTGTTCAGCCTACTTACTTTACAAATAAAACATGGAGACTTTTATACATTTCAAAATTCCCTTCTATGGGTTCAGGGACCAATCACAATGGGAATCCAAAAAAGCAGGATGTGATTGGTAAATTAGTCGCAAATATCTGAACAATAGATTGTGTGTGCAACTCATTTACCAATCACATCATGTTTTGTTTTGTATGCCCATTGTGATTGGTGCCTGTGTCATTTTCAAATACAGTTTATTAGGTACACCAATCTTGTATCACGTCAGACCCCCTCGGTCTCCAGAACAACTTTAATTATTTGTGGCATGGATTCTACAAGGTGTGGCGTTCAAATGTTGCTCAATTGGTATCAAGGGACCTAAGGTGTGCCAGGAAAATATTCCCTACACCATTACACCACAACCACCAGCCTGTACCATTGACACCAGGCAGGATGGGGCCATGGACTCATGCTGCTTACGTCATATCCTCACTCGCAACAGGAACTGGGTTTCGGCAAACCGGGCGTTTTTCTGCTCATCAATTGTCCCGTGTTGGTGATCGTGTGTCCACTTTTTGTTTTTAGCTGATAGGAGTGGAACCCAGTGTGGTCATCTGCTACAACAGCCTATCCGTGACAAGGACTGACGAGTTGTGCATTCCCGAGATGCCGTTCTGCACACCACTGTTGAACTGCGCCATTATTTGCCTGTTTGTGGCCCCCCTGTTAGTTTGCACGATTCTTGCCACCCTTTTTTGACCTCTCTCATTAACGAGATGTTTCGCACACAGGACTGCCGCTGACTGGATGTTTTTTGTTTGTCATCCCATTCTCGGGCAAACCCTAGACCCTGTCGTACGTGAAAAGCCCAAGAGGCCAGACGTTTCTGAGATACTGGAACTGGGGTGCCTGGCACCTACGATCATACCATACCTGTCTGCCTACTTTATATAGCTTTATATAGCAAGCCGCGGCCACCTGACTCAATGTCTATAGGAGAAAACCATTTTTGTGAATGGAGTGGTCTACCTAATAAACTGACCACTGAGTGTATATTAAAATCTCAATTTTATTAACTGTAAATGAACTTAATGAATGCAAAGTGCAGTTGTTTTAATTGTAGAATAAAGAAGCACTTTTATCCAGTTCCACTGTTGCTCCAGGAATAATTAGGCTACTACAACATTGGCTACATTTTAATTCAGTTAGACTTATCTGTCTAATTTCTAGTGATGGGAAACTAAAGCTTTCTGAAGCCTTTGGGGCTTTCACCAAATTGTGCCAAAAAAACATTTAATTACTCAAAGCTTTTAACACAATGCCCATTAGGGACACCTACTGGTCAAAATAAATATCAACACGTTTGATGGAAATTTGGAAATTATTTCACTCTGTATCCATCAAAACTTTGTGGTTCAATGGATAGGTGTGAATTCTAATAAACGAAAGTCAGTTGAATGCTTGTCTCCCGGCAGTTCAATATTTTTTTCACAAAAACTGTGCATCCGTGGTATTATTAAGAATGTTGAAGACAAAAAAATGATCAGAGGTCATACTAAATAGAACAAATTATTTGAACAACAATGTGCAGATAATGTGTTTTCACAGAAAATGATTGTCCAAAGTTTGCCAGGATTCGATCCTGTGCCTATGGTGTCTGGTTGTTTCCTAATGCTTGAACCCACCTGCTGAGCTCCAGTTCAGGTGGCATGTAGTTACATTTTTATTTAAATAAATGTACATACAATTGAAGTCGGAAGTTTACATACACTTCATCAAAACTAGTTTTTCAACCACTCCATAAATGTCTTGTTAACAAACTATAGTTTAGGCAAGTCGGTTTGGACATCTACTTTGTGCATGACACAAGTCATTTTTCCAACAATTGTTTACAGACAGATTATTTCACTTATAATTCACTTTATCACAATTCTAGTGGGTCAGAAGTTTACATACACTAAGTTGACTATGCCTTTAAACAGCTTGGAAAATTCCAGAAAATTATGTCACAGCTTTAGAAGCTTCTGATAGGCTTATTGACATAATTTGAGTCAATTCGAGGTGTACCTGTGGATGTATTTCAAGGCCTACCTTCAAACACAGTGCCTCTTCGCTTGACATCATGGAAAATCAAAAGAAATCAGCCAAGACCTCAGAAAAAATGTGTAGACCTCCACAACTCTGGTACATCCTTGGGAGCAATTTCCAAACGCCTGAAGGTACCACGTTCATCTCTACAAACAATAGTACGCAAGTACAAACACCACCATAAAAAGATCAGCCATCAAACCACTCCGGAAGGAGAGGCGTTCTGTCTCCTAGAGCTGAATGTACTTTAGTGAGAAATGTGCAAATCAATCCCAGAACAACAGCAAAGGACCTTGTGAATATGCTCGAGGAAACAGGTACAAAAGTATCTATATCCACAGTAAAACGAGTCCTATATCGACATAACCTGAAAGGCTGCTCAGCAAGGAAGAAGCCACTGCTCCTGAACCACCATAAAAAAGCCAGACGATGGTTTTCAACTGCACATGGGGACAAACATCATACTTTTTGGAGAAATGTCCTCTGGTTGGATGAAACAAAAATAGAACCGTTTGGCCATAATGACCATCATTATGTTAGGAGGAAAAAGGGGGAGACTTGCAAGCTGAAGAACACCATCCCAACAGTGAAGCACGGGGTGGCATCATCATGTGTGGGTGCTTTGCTGCAGGAGCGACTGGTGCACTTCACAAAATAGATGGCATCATGAGGAAGGAACATTATGTGGATATATTGAAGCAACATCTCAAGACATCAGTCAGGAAGTTAATGCTTGGTCGCAAATGGGTCTTCCAAATGGACAATGACCCCAAGAATACGTCCAAAGTTGTGGCAAAATGGCTTAAGGACAACAAAGTCAAGGTATTGGAGTGGTCATCACAGAGCCCTGACTCAATCCTATAGAACATTTGTGGGCAGAACTGAAATAGTGTGTGCGAGCAAGGAGCCAACAAATCTGACTCAGTTACACCAGCTCTGTCAGGAGGCATGGGCCAAAATTCAAAATTTCACAATCTTAAAATAAAGTGGTGATCCTAACTGATCAGTTCCTCTGTAGAGATGGGAGAACCTTCCAGAAGGCCAACCATCTCTGCTGCACTTCACCAATCAGATCAGACCTTTATGGTTTAGTGGCCAGACAGAAGCTCCCCCTCAGTAAAAGGCACATAACAGCCCTTTTGGAGTTTGCCAAAAGGCACCTAAAGGACTCTCAGACCATGAGAAACAAGATTCTCTGGTCTGATGAAACCAAGATTGAATTCTTTGGCCTGAATGCCAAGAGTTACGTCTGGAGGAAACCTGGCACCATCCCTACAGTGAAGGATGGTGGTGGTAGCATCATGCTGTGGGTATGTTCAGCGGCAGGGACTGGGCGACTAGTCAGGATCGAGGGACAGATGAACGGAGCAAAGTACAGAGAGACACTTGATGAAAACCTTCTCCAGAGCGCCCAGGACCTCAGTGTGGGGGCGAAGGTTCACCTTCCAACAAGACAACGACCCTAAGCACACAGCCAAGACAACGCAGGAGTGGCTTCGGGAGAAGTCTCTGAATGTCCTTGAGTGGCCCAGCCAGAGCCCTGATCTAACATCTCTGGAGAGACCTGAAAATAGCTGTGCAGAAATGCTCCCATTCCAACCTGACAGAGCTTGAGATGATCTGCAGAGAATGGGAGAAACTCCCCAATACAGGTGTGGCAAGCTGATAGCGTCAAACCCAAGAAGACTCAAGGCTGTAATCGCTGCCAAAGGTGCTTCAACAAAATGCTGAGCAAATTGTCTGAATACTTTTGTCAATGTGAAATTTCTTTGTTTTATTTTTTATACATGTGTAAAAATTTCTAAAAGCCTTTTTGGCTTTTATGGAGTATATTGTGTAGATTGATGGGGGGGGGGGGGGGGACAATTTAATCCATTTAACTGTAACGTAATAAAATGTGGAAAAAGTCAAGGGGTCTGAATACTTTCTAAATGCACTGTAGGCTCTAACACAAAGCCCCTTTGTTGTTACTAAAGTATAAATAAAATGAAGATGGTTGAAGTGAATTATGCATTCTGGAATTTGACTACTTTCAGCACCATGAGCTGTCGATTTCCAATTGATTGTGCCGCGGCTGCTGCTTCAAGTTTCAGCAATACAATGTAAATTAGTCGAATCTGGCTTATTGTGAGATCAATAACTCTAAGAAATGCATCATGGGCAAGAAACATATTGTTTTTGTCAAATGAAACTATAGTTGTAGCAAGCTATCAAAGTTGACCTCCGGTCCTACTTCACATCTTCGCACTCTTCCTTCTCAAACGGAACAGAACATTAACTCTACATTAACTCTCAGTCACTTTAACTCTACCTACATGTACATATTGCCTCAATTACTTCGACTAACCGGTGCCTCCGCACATTGACTCTGTACCGGTACACCCTGTATATAGTCTCACTACTGTTATTTTACTGCTGCTCTTTAGCTATTTGTTATTTTCATTTTTTACTTATCTATTTTTACATAACAATTATTTTTCTAAAAACTGCAGTGTTGGTTAAGGGCTTGTAAGTAAGCATTTCACTTTAAGGTCTACACCTGTTGTATTCGGCGCATGTGACAAATATCATTTAATTTGAACATGGGCTATAGGCTAGTCCGCGCTCAAGATATTTGGACTAGGCCTAATCAAAAAGTATTTTCTGATGAAACCTTTGACTCTCCTACTGAACTGCCACCGTAGCACTACACAGCACAGCCATTGGTTAAGCAGTACTCAACAAAATGTTTTCATCAGCAGAGCAGGCCAGGGCTCAGGGTTGGAATGAAGCCGGTGTTTGGAGGATGTATTGGCATGGGTGTTGTTAGGCCGTGCCAATATATCCTCCAAACACCGGCTTTGAGGGTATTATCACTTTTATACAACGGGTTATCAACATATTCAAATAATAATTGACATATTTAAAAATAAATAAATAATTAAATACATTTATTCATACTATTTCATCCTTCCAGAATATATAGTCCCGACACAAATCTAGGGTTGCTACCCAAGCCGACAGGTCGTTAGTTCTATTGGTTTGGTTGCCAGAGACGCAACCCAGTTGTTCCGTCCTTATGTTCTGTATCTATGGACACGTTCTTGGAGATTTGTATAAACAGTGGAGATTTGTATAAACCTTGCTGTCTGTCTCTCCGAAATTTGCAACATTGTTTCAATAGTCAAATTCGATCTCCAGCTGTCTCGTAGTAATGAACAAGTGGGGACGAGAGACAGGCAGATAGCGTTTCTCAGCCAGGCGAAATCGTGAATCAGCTTGCATAATTTGTATGTATATATACAAAGAATTGTCAATAGAAGTCAGTATTTTGCAGTCTTTCCAGCTTCAGTTTGAAGTGATTATGTTAGCTGTGTTGTTGGATAGCTCCTCTGAACAAGTGTCCTGACAAGTGAGCACATTTTCTATGCCAGGCGAGATCGCGCTTCATTAGCTCTTTGGTATAGATGTATCCAAATACATGTCACTAGAAAACATCATAAAGAAATGCAAATATGACTACTGTTGTTATTGTCTGCACCGTTTGATGTAACTGTAAAGTAGCCGTGGTTGACTAGCTAGCAAGCAAGGGATAAGAACGTGTCTACACACAAAACACACACACGACATGCAAAACGCCACACATCTCTTGCAAAACCAAACACTTAATTCAAAACTATTTTAACTTCTCAAAATTGTGTTTTTGCATCAAAACTCTACACACAAACCATCAAATGACTAGTTCTTATACACGCCAACTACACACGGATGTGACATCTAAAACACTACTGTCTTGTGTCTTTTGCATGTTCAGTGAAGTCCACTGCAGTTTGTCATAGCACTCACATGTACATGCACAAATATATACGGTATGTATGCATATTCAGTATATATATATTTACACATACAGTGGGGCAAAAAAGTATTTAGTCAGCCACCAATTGTGCAAGTTCTCCCACTTAAAAAGATGAGAGAGGCCTGTAATTTTCATCATAGGTACACTTCAACTATGACAGACAAAATGAGAAAAAAACATCCAGAAAATCACATTGTAGGATTTTTAATGAATTTATTTGCAAATTATGGTGGAAAATAAGTATTTGGTCAATAACAAAAGTGTATCTCAATACTTCGTTATATACCCTTTGTTGGCAATGACAGAGGTCAAACGTTTTCTGTAAGTCTTCACAAGGTTTTCACACACTGTTGCTGGTATTTTGGCCCATTCCTCCATGCAGATCTCCTCTAGAGCAGTGATGTCTGGAGTGGCATATCTAGCCCAGGTATGCCCCCTTGTCTTTGTCACCACAGGCCTCCTCCATCACCTGGAGAGGGGTATGCGTTGGTGGGGTTGGCGATCGTATACCTTCCAACGCCACGCCTAAAATTACTCTTCTATTGGGTTTCGAAATGGAGAATAAGGTGGCAGGTTGAGCATCAAAACTTGCGGATGGTCAATGAACCAATTGCGGACCAGAGCAGCCCGGTAGAAACTTACGTTGTCCTTACTGCTCTGGCCCATTCCCAAACGTACTGCTCTGGCCCATTCCTCTGGTCATTGGAATGAGGATATTATGCAGGGTGTCAAGGAAGGTGATAATGTGGGCAGTATTGTAAGGACCAAGAGTGGCATGATGATGGACACCGTTCTGACTAATTGCTGCACACATTGTGATGTTGCTACCACGCTGCCCAGGGACATTGACGATGACGCAGTGACCTCTGAGGTTTCTTCCCCTGCGTCTTGTTTTGGCTAGGTTAAAGCTGACCTCATCAACGTAGACGAAATCATAATGCTCTGCAGCAGCATCTAGTTCCATAACTCTCTGAAACAGACAAGACATTATTGCATGGCAGTATGAATAGACAGAGCAGTCAATATGTAGCACAATACACTGGAATACAGTACCAACGACAGGATAGTATAGCTTACTTGTACGTATTCATAGAGTAGTTGTTTCAATCTGTCAGAATTTCGCTCAAATGGTACTCTGTAGAGCTGCTTCATATGAATCTGATGGTGTTTCAGGAGACGGCCAAGTGCAGATAAACTCACATCAGTGATGTGGTGTTGCAGTTGTCGGAAACGTATGCTGTTGTTTGAAATGACCATATTCACTATGTTTTGTTCCAGTTCTGCTATGAACAGCCAGTTTCATCCTCTATTGAAGGGTCGTCTAGCAGTTCTGCAAAAACATGATGTGAATGGTTAGGGTGAAAGATTTCTTTCAGTATGAAATGAAATATTACTGTAGTGCTGTAAGTGCTGCAGTGCTGTAAGTACAGTAGCATGGTATAGACGGTAGATTTACTTACCTGTTCTCCTTTTGAAATGTCTGGATGCCACTTGCTGCAGTGTACCGGCTCAAGTTAGGCTGGACCCTCTGCCCAGCCTCCCTGAAACTCAAACCATGGTTGACCACATGGTTGACCACATCTCATCTGTGATTGCTCTCCTTCCTACTTTTCCTTGTTCCACTCCTGGTCCTCGTCCTTGTCCACTTCCTCGTCCCGCTCTTCCTCTCACTCCTCTTTCTCCAACTATTTTTCCAAAATTGGTCTCCATTGTTGTCCAAACCAGGAAAGCCAACCTGAAGGCTATTTATAGTGCTCATGCTCTGATTTCTAAGTGAAGAATTTAGCTACAAGTGTTTTCACACGTCAGCACTGAGTGTAGGTAATCGGTAAATGAGTGAGACGTTTTGAATGGCAGTGTTTTCCAAATGAAACACAAGACCTGTTAGTTTTGAATGATGTGTCTAATGTAGAGTACTATTTTTTGTGTTTTGCAAAAGTGTGTTTTACAATTGCAAACTGAGTGTAAAGAAGATAATGTGCTTGCAGTTTTGCAGACTTGGTCTGAAGATTAGGTACATGAGTTAATGGTTTCACTGAGTGTGCCTCAAGTACCACTTTTAGTGTGTAAGCGATTGTAAAACACTGTAATACTCCTTAGTTTCATCAGCTGTCTGGGTGGATGGTCTTCACCTGATTCCGCAGGTGAAGAATCCAGATGTGGAGGTCCTGGGTTGGCGTGGTCTGTGGCTGCCAAATTCTCTAACATGACGTTGGAGGCAGCTTATGGTAGAGACATTCAACTCTTTGGCAACAGCTCTGGTGGACATTTCTGCAGTCAGCATGCCAATTGTATGCTCCCTCAAAACTTGAGACATCTGTGACAAAACTGCACATTTTAGAGGGGCCTTTTATTGTTCCCAGTACAAGGTGCACCTGTGTAATGATCATGCTGTTTAATCAGCTTCTTGATATGCCACACCTGTGAGGTAGACGGATTATCTTGGCAAAGGAGAAATGCTTGCTAACAGGGATGTAAACACATTTCTACACAAAATTTGAGAGAAATAAGATTTTTGTGCACATGGAATATTTCTGGGATGTTTAATTTCAGCTCATGAAACATGGGACAAGACTTTAGATGTCGCATTTATACTTTTGTTCAGTATAGAACACCAAATATCAGTTGGTATGCTGTACTATTAAGTAACAATTTCACTATTTTCAATACAATAAAGTCATGTATTGCTGTTATGCTATGTATTTACTGCAGCATACTGTAAATTATAGCGCATTGTACAGAAATATTGTGGGAGGAGAAAGAATCACTGGCTCACTAACATTTTTCAAGGCATGCCTTGTAAGTGGCTATATTTGTTGCACCCATTAGTGAGAGTCCTGTACCAATTAAGTCATATGTGGTAGTTGTTTAATTGGTAAATATTTACCCATGTCTGTTTGATGTGTTTTGTCCTGTAATCGCCCAGTTTGGAAGCCTTTTTTCTAGGCCTCTTGGAAGTGCAAGTGATATATAACACCTAATCAGTAATATGCTCATTCATACAGCCAACCTGCCTGCTCTAATCCCTTGTAATTACTGTAAAACACTGTAGAAATAATTGTCTAACAGTTTGATTGTCACCTTTACTGTATTGTGTTTTATTGCTCTAGCATCAAGTTAGTGTGAATATCTCAGTATTGTACTGCCACTATTTAGTCAGAGATATACCATAAGATCTGTAGGTAGATATTACAATCATTTTGAAGACCAATGTATCCTTAACTACAACAACACTGTTAAAGTAACGTTTTACTTGCTATGACTTTTGATATGCGTTTTGCTTTATCAACCTTTGTCGAGTGCACTGACTGTAAGTTGCTGAGGACAAGAGCACCCGCTAAATTTCCCAAATGTAAACTTGCAATGTACTCTGGGTAATATGTCGCTGGATGGGCAATTCCAGTAATATACTGTAAATTTGATTGCAGTATCATTTTTGGTACAGTAAAATAATGCATTATTTAGCTGTAATCCAATTGCTGCCAGTAAGTTACTGTAAATTTTACTTCAAATGTTTTACAGTGCAGTAATGGGCAGTCACTACATGGGGGGGTTATTAATGGTGGGGGGGGGGGTCTAAATAGGCTCTCTCAAGATTCGATACTAGTGTGCTGTAGTTTAAGATTCCTCCATCGTGTGGTTCTACGCCCTGAGCTATCTTTCTTCCTGCCAAGCAGGTGAAATATCTAGATAAAAAGAAAAAGAGGTCAGCGCTCTCTGTCCAGCAGTTCCGGCACCCTGTAAAGGCCACTGCAGACTAGCTTCTGTTTGCTCCTAGCATAAGCACGACTGTGCTTGCATACTCCCTTAAAAGGTCCAATGCAGCCGTTTTCGTCTCAATATAAAATTATTTCTGGGTAACAATTAAGTATCATACTGTAATTATTTTCAATTACAATGCTAAAAAATCAACAAAAAATAGCACACAAAAAAAGAACGAATTTTCCTAGGACTGTCTGGGAGTGGTCTTAGTTGGGAGGGGAAAACAGAAAATGAGTTTCTGGCAGAGGCGTTTGGCACTCTCTTTCTCATTGATCTACTAAATAATTTACTGCATAGTGATGTTGCCATGGAAGGCCAAAACTCCCTCCCACCAAATCAGTCAGAAATTTCAGGCGGTCTTTTCAAACATCTCTTACACTAAAAGGGCATTATCATAATTTTCACAGCTTCACAGTATTATTCCAACCTCATAGTGTGGAAATATATATAAAAAACAGGCTAATCACATTTTTGACTGCAATGAGCCTCTTTACTTGAAAACGACCAGTCGACCAATCACAGACAAATGGGCATAGACTTTGGCTACCGAACTTCAACTTGCCTCAAGAGAAACGCTAACAGCCAAACACCAAAACAAACAAAAACATCACAAAATGTTGTCATAATATATCTGTGAACTATATATACTGTATATATATATATATCTGTGAACATGCCACTTTTCAACTGGAGAGTATGTGACGGCCTTAAGATGGTTATGTGATGTCCAAAGCTTCAAACTTCATCAACGGTAATTTTACTTTGATACAATCCTTGATACTTTTGTATCGGATCAGACTGCTTTGAAGATTTTAGGCAAGCCTCAAACTTAAAATAATAAAAATGTCTCACATTATACATTTTTCATCTGTGCAAAGTCTGCAAACGGCTCTTTCATCTTTTCTCACTTAGCATTGCACAGTGAAGGCTATCTGCTTCAAAATCTATACTATTACAAAACAATTACAATACAACAATTATGCATTGACCTACTCAGTACTCACTCTTTCCAAGAGGTCGAAGTATTTTGTCCACTTCACAGACTTTCCAAATGTCATCCAATGCCGTAGGTGGGCAATTTTGGCAGATAAACTTTCCATCACAAGAGTTACCACTGGGTCTTGACCTGATTGTCACAGGTCAACTGGCCCCCTGGGTTTTGCACGTTCTCCGCTAAGATCCGAGGGGCAGTCACTCGTGTCCAGAATTGTGGATGATTGCGCACCACCAGCTTCTCTGGAATCTGTTGGCATCCCCAGACTCATCAGAGAGACTTTTTTATAAAATACATGGCAACAGCTTAGTGTGCATTTTATTATCATATGAAATGTAGAATTCAGTGTTGCCCATTAGTCCTATGTCCCTAGCCCATAGAATTAAGTAGAATATTGGAACTTTCAGGGTTTATTACCTAGCCCCTCTAGTAATTTACTACACTCTTAGGGGAAAAAAGGTGCTATCTAGAACCAATAAGGGTTCTTTGGCTGTCCCCAAAGGAGAACCCTTTGAAGAACCCTTTTGTGTTCCATGTACTGTAGAACCCTTTCCACAGAGGGTCCTACATGGAACCCAAGAGGGTTCTACCTCGAACCAAAAAGGGTTCTCCTATAGGGACAACCCAAAAAACTTTTGGAACCCTGTTTTCTGAGAGTGTAGCCAGGGGTCCCCAATTACATTCAGCCATGGGATGATTTTTTCTTGAGCGGATGGTTTGCGGCTGGAACATAGTAATAAATAATTTGTACACTGCAAATTGACCACAAGAATCCCAAACAGAATCCCAGAAACCGAATAATTTCAACCTTTATTACATTGGGATGTGATCACGTACTGTATGCCTCTCTATTTATGTGTGGGGATACTTGGGAACAGGTTCCCAAATTAAAATCACTTTGAACTGATTTCCTAGTGATTTTACAGTTTTTTATGTCCAACAACCAAAATGACAAAAATACAAAATATATTGTTTTCTTGCTCAGAAAACCTGTGGTGGGGGGCAAATAAAATCCCCCGTGGGCCGCCTATTAAGGAACCCTGCCATGGCCTCTCAAGATGGACACTTGTTTCAATCGCAAAGATCATCATAGGATTCACACACGGGCACAAATACTGGGTCAGATGTCCCTGAAAGCCTTTTATCATTGCTGTTTTTGAAATGAGATTTACAATGGTAGAACCATAGAATTAGAAATGAAAATACTATTTTAATAGGATCTCTATGGGTAGAACCCCCATTGGATTTAGAGCACAGCTCTATCCTGTGTGGAGTATGGTCTAAGCCGAGGACAAGACTTCAGTGTATGAGGAGTAATTGTGGTGACAGATTGATGACTAAACTTACCAATAAAATATTGGTCTAAAAAACCTTAATCTGCCTTAGCTGTATGAGTTAGGCCACAGACTGCTGCTTGTTTAGGCTACAATTGGCACTGCACTATCTGATTGTGGAGAACAATTTGATGCTGGATTGATTAGTAAACTGACGTATTTCAATGTTATCTATATTTTCACAGACAATCATTCATGCTTCTTGTTGTAATCAAATAGACTTAATAACAATTTGATTTGTTTTTGGTATCTCTCCAGGTTCTAATGTGTCAAGTAATGGTTTACATTCTCATTTGCAGATTGCTACCTGAGGATAAATTGCCGGGCTTTTTGAAGAAATCATCTACAATGGAAATTGTAAGTCTGTAGTTCTGTCTCTGCTGCTCTCCAATGGAATTATTTTAATAATCAGTGCAGCGACCAATGATCAGAATCCACAACCAGCTCCTATTATTCAACTCTTTGAAACATCCTCTCCAGGTGTTGTAGAGCTTACAGCGGACCACAAATCCAATAGCTTCATTCCCTTATTCATAATGCCAGGACAAAACACCCCACCCCATCAAATGTGCTAAGTGTCAACTGGAATCAGAGACACATTCAAATACATCAATACTGTGATGTCTGCTCTTGTATTCATCGTTGGAATAGTTGGAAATTCAGCACTGTTGAGAATCATATATGAAAACAAAAGTGGACCTAACATTCTTATTGCCAGTTGCTTTAGGGCATATCGTGATAGACTTTCCAATCAACGCTTACAGGGTGAGTTATTTACAATTTGGTGTACTGTTACTCTCTATCCTGACATAAAATATAGATTTCGATTTGATTATCAGAATGGTCAACATCTGATTGTTTTATAAAAGTGTTTTTTTGTGTTTGTGTTGGTTACAAATGATTTTGCCTGACCTAAATGTTGACATGTTTTTGCAGCTCATGGCTGAGGACTGGTCATTTGGTTTGGGGCTCTGTAAACTAGTTCCCTTCATCCAGAAAACATCTGTTGGAATTACAGTGCTGAGTTTATGTGCCTTGAGCATTGACAGGTAAGAGGATTACACATTCAAGTCACATTTCTGTTCCAAGTTACACTATATATACAAAGGTATCTGGACACTCGTTCAAATTAGTGGATTCGGCTATTTCAGCCACACCCATTGCTGACAGATGTATAAAATTGAGCACACAGCCATGTAATCTCCATAGACAAACATTGGCAGTAGAATGGCGTTACTGAAGAGCTCAGTGACTTTCAACGTGGCACAGACATAGGATGCCACCTTTCTAACAAGTCAGTTCGTCAAATTTCTGCCCTGCTAGAGCTGCCCAGGTCAACTGTAAGTGTAATTGTGAAGTGGAAATGTCTCGGAGCAACAACGGCTCAGCCGCAAAGTGGTAGGCCACACAAGCTCATAGAACGGGACCTCCAGATGCTGAAGCACGTAGCGCGTAAAAATCGTCTGTCCTCGGTTGCAACACACACTACTGATTTCCAAACTGCCTCTGGAAGCAACGTCAGCACAATAACTGTTTGTGCCAACTGTAAAGTTTGGTGGAGGAGGAATAATGGTCTGGGGCTATTTTTCTTGGTTCGGGCTAGGACCCTTAGTTCCAGTGAAGGGAAATCTTAACCCTAGAGCATAGACATATCTGATATTGGCAGAAAGCTTAAATTCTTGTTAATCTAACTGCACTGTCTAATTTACAGTAGCTAATACAGTGATAGAATACCATGCGATTGTTTGAGGAGAGTGCACAGTTATGAACTTGAAAATGTAATAATAAACCAATTAGGCACATTTGGGCAGTCTTGATACAAAAGGTTGAACCGAAATGCAATGGTTTATTGGATCACACATGTTTTGTATCATATTTTACTAGATCCAATGTGTTATATTCTCCTACATTAATTTAACATTTCCACAAACTTCAAAGTGTTTCCTTTCAAATGGTATCAAGAATATGCATATCCTTGCTTTAGGTCCTGAGCTACAGGCAGTTAGATTTGGGTATGTCATTTTAGGCGAAAATTGATAAAAAGGGCGGATCATGATTTTGGAATAAGATGTTCGACTAGCAGGTGTCCACATACTTTTGGTCATGTAGTGTAGTTGGAAATAACTGTATTACTTCCTTTTAACATGCCAAAACCAGAGAATGAATACAATTGTTATATGAAGAGTAATATTGTGAATGTTGGCTGATATCTACATGTCAAAAGTTAATTATTTATCTACTACTTTGTAGTAGGCCTTGAAATTCCCTTTCGTTGCAATATGTTCTTTAATTGTTATGAACAAAACGCTCCCCAGCCACATCATTTCCCTATTGATTTCCTAGGTATCGAGCTGCTGCATCCTGGAATCGAATCAAAGGCATTGGTGTTTCAACGTGCACAGCAGTAGAAATAACTTTGACATGGGTGATATCAACAATCCTGGCTGTGCCTGAAGTTGTCTGCTTTGATACGATAATAATGGACTATAGAGGACAGCATCTGACAATATGTCTCCTTCATCCCCCAAAAAACTAATCAGTTCTTGCAGGTAATTTGTGAATCCAGACAAAATTGAGTAATATAGAAAGCAAGGTCAATAATATGTTTGATTTTGTTTTCTTTTGATAATAAATGAAAACGACACTGATTATATCATGAAGCCAGTGAGGTGTGCTTATCATCACATTCCAGTAGTTAGATCAAATCTGAAACAGCAACACTAATACTGTTCTTTATTATGTTTTCATACCAGTTTTATAAATCAGCAAAAGACTGGTGGCTTTTCCGCTTCTACTTCTGCATGCCGCTGGCTTGCACGGCTGTCTTCTACACTCTGATGACCTGTAAGATTCTGAGGAGGAATGAGAATGCACTGAGCGACTATACCAAACAGGTGAGTACAGACCAGAAATCTCCAGCTCTAGAACTGGAGTGCTATTAGATGTGTAGTTTTCTGCTCCAGCCCAGCAGTCATATCCGGGCACAGACCTTTTGGGCGCCATGTGCTCAACAACAAAAAAAAGGCACGCCCAAACAAACCGGGTCACAGGCTAGTTGAGCAATTGTTACAAGAAGGAAAGGAGCACAATCTGATGAGTAAAGTATTTTGCTAAACTATTTTGCTAACCAATCTGTTAGGCAACAATTATTCGGCTCCAGCCAGGCTCTTATTGAACAGTGCAAACTGTGCTCTTCTTCAGACCAAAGTCCTGACAAAGTTCACTTGAGCACCCCTCCTCTTCGGCCGATGCCAAAATAGTCCTAATCACCCACACACAATTCTTCAGCCGAGGCCAGAAACACAGTCTGTGTGAAATGATTATGTAGCTCCTAATCTTCAGCCGAATGTCAAACGCTGTCATCACTCACACACTCCCGTCTTCGGGATAAGTCAGGCTAAGCTATGTTAGCTCGATACTCTTCGGCCTAATGCCCAACGCTCAGTCTCTGCATCTATAAACCCATTGTTCTTCAGGCTCTGTCCAAGCTACACTCTTAGAAAAAAATGTACTAAGTAGAACCATACAGGATTCTTAGGATTGTTCCATTAGGGGAACTCTTTTTGGTGCTGGGTAGAACCCTTTGCAGAGGGTTCTATCTAGAACCCTCTATGTAGGGTTCCTCAAAGAACAGCCTGTATATGGTTCTACCTAGAACCCTCTAGGAAGGGTTCTACAAAGAACCATTTATCATCTAAAGGTACTTCCTAGAACTGCCTATGAAGGGTTCTACTGATAACCCTTTTATCTTTGGAGGGTTCTTTCTAGAACCCCCGATGAACGTTTCCACCAGCCTGATTAGAATTTAAAATGTAATTATTTATAACAATACATTACTTAAATCATAAGGCCTTTCTTTGAGGGCCTAGTTATACACTAACACAGTGGTGTTAGGAATCGCCTGGTTTACAGGCCACATCAGGCCTGAAAATTACATTATGCTGGCTGGCAAAGTGATGTGTATTGGAATCCAGCCAGAGTTAGGATAGACAACAAGTGGGATTATTTTATCACCCTCAACCTGCATTCAGAATTACTGCCAGGGTAGGGAACGTTGACTACTGAGACAACCTGGAACAACCTCTAAGTAGCGGGTGCAATATATCCAACAGATTGGATTAGTTTAGAAAAATGTATGTTATTTATTTTCGTGTAGCATAACATTTAGTTACCAATCAATGTAAATGCAAAAACACAGATATTACATTAAAACAAACAATTCTGAAAATCTCACTGCAATAGAGCATTCTGGGAAATATTATATATGGTTCTATGAAGAACCCTTCTTGCCTTCCAAAGAAACCTTCTTGGCTTCCAAACAATCATAAAATAACTCTTTCTTCCAAAAACAGTTCTTAGGATGTTAAATGTTTTAGGTAGAAGAACCCTTTGATTTACAAAGAACGCTTTTCTTACAAAAATGATTATTCTGATCAAAACAGTTCTTGGTAGAAACCTATCCCTAGGCAAAGAACCAACTCATGCTATAGCTTTACCAAAACAAAGGAGTTCTCACCGCCATTCCTCGTCTGGCGAACTCATGCCGTGTCCTCAACGCAATTAATCCCCAAAACCAGAGAACAGGGTTTCCTACCCAGTCTTCAATGCAGAGTCCTGTCCCACTCGCACGTGTGCAGTTCCCCACAGTTACTTTGCTCGCAGGTGAATTAATCAATGTGTGGCCATACAGTATGTCTACAAACTCCATTTATCACAGTACAAAACTTGCGACCCCCCACGCACACAAATGCACGCTGTGCAAATGTAGCCTGTCATTACAGCCATAAACGATGATGCATTTTCAAAAAGCAAGATAGGCTACAGAAATAAACTGCGTTTTGCACCTACGTTTGAAGCTGAAAGTAATTCATGTTAACAGCCAATATAAACTAGGGATACAGCGCATTCAGAAAGTATTCAGTATTTTTCCAAATTTTGTTACATTACAGCCTTATTATAAAATTGACTCAATTGGGTTTTTTCCTCATCAATCTACACACAATACCCCATAATGACAAAGCTAAAACAGGTTTTTACACATTTTTGTAAATGTATTGACATTTGTATTCAGACCCTTTGCTATGAGACTCGAAATTGAACTCAGGTATATCTTGTTTCCATTGACAATCATTGAGATGTTTCTACAACTTGATTGCAGTCCACCTGTGGTAAATTCAATTGATTGGATGTGATTTGGAAAGGTGCACACCTCTCTATATATAGTCCCACCATTGACACTGCATGTCAGAGAAAAAAACAAGCCATGAGGTCGAAGGAATTGTCCGTAGAGCTCCGAGACAGGATTGTGTCAAGGCACAGATCTGGGGAAGGGTACCAAAACATTTTTGCAGCGTTGAAGGTCCCCAAGAAGACAGGTGCCTCTCTCATTCTTAAATGGAAGAAGTTTGGAACCACCAAGACTCTTCCTAGAGCTGGCCGCCCGGCCAAACTGAGCAATCAGGGGAGAAGGGCTTTGGTCAGGGAGGTGACCAAGAACCCAATTGTCACGTTCCTGACCTATTTCTGTTCACTTGTTATATGTGTTAGTTGGTCAGGACGTGAGTTTGGGTGGGCATTCTATGTTTTCTGTTTCTGTGTTGGTTTTGGGTTGCCTGGTATGGCTCTTAATTAGAGGCAGGTGTTTGGCGTTCCTCTAATTAAGAGTCATATTTAGGTAGGCGTTGTCACAGTGTTCGTTGTGGGTGATTGTCTTCCGTGTCTGTGTAATTGTTTGCACCATACGGGACTGTTACGGTTTGTTCGGTTTGTGTAGTCTAATTGTCCTATTCGTGCGTTCTTCTTGTTTTATGTAAGTTCGTCGTATAGGTCTGTCTACACCGTTTTGTTGTTTTGTTAGTTTATACAAGTTCGTGTCTTTGTTAAATAAATATGTGTTCAAACTTCGCTGCGCCTTGGTTCCCTCAATACTCCTCCTCTTCCGAAGATGAAGAGGAGGAGGAATGCCGTTACACCAATGGTCACTCTGACAGAGCTCCAGAATTTCTCTGTGGAGATTGGAGAAGGACAAACATCTCTGCAGCACTCCACCAATCAGGCCTTTATGGTAGAGTGGCCAGGTGGAAGGCTCTCCTCAGTAAAAGGCACATGGCAGCCCGCTTGGAGTTTGCCAAAATGCACCTAAAGGATTCTCAGACCATGAGAAACAATGTTATCTGGTCTGATGAAGACAAGATTGAACTCTTTGGCCTGAATTCCAAGAGTCACGTCTGGAGGACACCAGGCACCACCATCACCTGGCCAAAACCATTCCTACGGTGATGCATGGTGGTGGCGGCATCATGCTCTAGGAATGTTTTTCAGGGATTGGGAGACGAGTCATTTTCGAGGGAAAGAGGAACAGGGGAAAAGCACAGAGAGATCCTTGATGGAAACCTGCTCCAGAGCTCTCAGGCCCTCAGACTGGGGCAAAGGTTCACCTTCCAACAGAACAACAACCCTAAGCACACAGCCAAGACAATGCCGGTGTGGCTCGGGACAAGTCTCTGAAAGTCCTTAAGTGTGCCAGCCAGAGCCCTTACTGGAACCCAATCGAACATCTCTGGAGAGACCTGAAAATAGCAGTGAAGCTCCCCATCCAACCTGACAGAACTTGAGAGGATCTGCAGAGAATAATGGGAGAAACTCCCCAAATACAGGTGTGCCAAGCTTGAAGCATCATACCCAATAAGACTCAAGGTTGTAATCGCTGCCAAAGGTGCTTCAACAAAGTACTGAGTAAAGGGTCTGAATACTTATGTCAATGTATATTTCCTTTTTATTTATTCTAAATTTGCAAAAATTTATATTAACCTGTTTTTGTTTTGTCAATATGGGGTTTTGTGTGTAGATGGATGAGGATTTAAAACAAATCCATTTTAGAGTAAGGCTGTAATGTAACAAAATGTGAAGGGGTCTGAATACTTTCCGAACGCACTGTATATCATGTCACTTTTCTGGAGTCCAGAGAAAGCAGAATCATATGGCCTACTTGTAGCGGAGGTTGCAGGATCAGATGGAAAGCATGTTCTGTCTGCACCACGCCATCGCTTTGGAGGGCAGCCTGCCTGCAGAGTGCTCCTTTTGCTATGTTCAAGGGCTGGTTGGAACTAGGAAACTCAGAACATTTCGACTTCCTAACTGGTTGTACGCTGCGCGTGTATAATTTCAGCCTGTCAGCATATTGTACATTTCAGAGTTCCCACTAGCACATGAATGTAGCATTGCTCCCGCCAAACGCTACGCCACGCCCATGGATGAATGCTCCGTTTACATAGTGATGTATTTCCTTGCTCCGTACATCATCTTTATTCAATCTCGTTCCACTACTGGATGGCGAGCATAGGGAGGGTTTTACAACGCAAGACAAGATGGAGGAGAATCTCGTCTCTAGACAGGGATCGCATTTATTTGGGTAAAATTGTAAAATTGTACCTTTTCAGTCAAGACACTAGAACAATATTGTTTCAGTTGATAATAAAACATGTTTCTATAACTTTCTAGCAGCTAAAAGCTAAAACGGGAGGCAACAGTAATAAAGTTTAATGTGTATTAAATAGTACTCACTTATAGGAATGGGTAAGTGTTTACAAGTTTGCTAGCTATCCCATAAACCTATTGTTGAAAAACCACATATTTTCATCTTCAGTGGTTTGGTGACTTCCTGTTCATCAAAGTATGCAGAGTTCGTCTCGCAACGGAGCCTTCAACCGGAAAGGGGAGTTTTGATTCCACTCCGTTTTGGATGGTCCCCATTCAAATGGATGACATCATGCACAACTTAATGGAGTGCTTAAGTTGTATTTATTTATTTTTATTTCACCTTCATTTAACCAGGTAAGCTAGTTGAGAACAAGTTCTCATTTATAACTGTGACCTGGACCAGATAATGTTTGGTATTAGTAGTTTCTTCTCAACAATGGGCGGATTCGATTATGCTCAGCCCATGTGGCACCGGTCTGTGGCCCATGATGTGAACGGGCAAAAGTGGCTCAGTCATGTTGTCAACAAGGTATTGTACAGAAATGTACAACATATTTTTTCCATAGAATAGATGTTTTAATTTTCCTACTAGTTTTCATTGGGAAGGCAGATATATATATTTTTTTTATCAAAAGCAACTTTTGCATGGGAAAACAGAGTACTCAAATTACTACATGTGCTTAATTACATCACTTTTGTTTTGAGCTGACATCTGACAGAGCAGGGCAGGCACCTGGCTCACGCCTGGAAGGTAGCCCAGTTCCAAAACAAATGCAATCAATTTACACACAGTGCAAAAGGCTAGATTAATCGAATCCCCTCATAGAGTCTGGATCTGTGTACCTCCCCGACGATTTCAAAAGCGCAAATACATTCTAACCGTGCTGATTGGTCCAAGAAACCGATGGGATGGCCCAGAGCCAGAACACATGTGGGTAAGTGGCACTTTGAAAATTCGTCATTGGCTTTGATATTCTGATTGGTTAGAGATCCAATCGCTGATGACTTTGTTTTGTACAACATCCCGCATATTGATGTCACAACAAATTATTTCAACGACGGCAGTCCCACAAATGACTTTGACAATGGCAGTCTCAGACTGAACTATGTAGAGAACATAGAGCAGTGGAAGAATTCAATTTGAGTCATCAGGCAAGGGTAGCCCTGTTCTTCCTGACAATATTTTAATAAATTCGCTAGAGTAATATTGAATGCACTACGATGTTACAATTGCTTATCTTTAGACATATAACCAGTTGGCTCCCAAACTAGGCCTGAAATATGAAAATTATGAAGCAGAGATGAGTCAGTTGTAGATTGCTAAAGTGTATTTTATATGGATGATAAACGTAGGCCTACTCTGTTTTTGGCAAAATTTGAGGAAATTAAAAAAGTTATTTATGGCTTCAATCAATAAGTGTGCCCGCCTTTGCGTGCCAATGCTGATGACTGGTCATTGGTCAACCATCAAGACATGCAACTTTTTGGTTCTGAAGCATAGATGAGAATTTAATGAGTTCAGAACAACAATGCAAAAACTGTATACCCCCCAAAAATTGGGGGTGGAAATTATACTACTACTGAAAAGGGAACTTTGGAGACTGGAAGGGCAAATGGGCATGTGCTCTGCACATGTAGAGCTGTATCTGTGCACGTGCCTGCCAGCAGTAACACACCTGGTTCAACTAATCCATTGTCCAGCCCATGATTAGTTGATCATTTGAAGCAGGTGTCTTATTGCTGGGGTGTAATAAAAGCCTGCACATCCAGTAGCTCTCCAGGACAGGATTTAGCGACAAATGCGCTACCTGTGGTGTAGACAAGTGCGCTACCTCCATAATATATTTATTTATATGATGAATCTCATCTGTTTTCACAGAGATGAGAAGTGGCCAAGGCAGTGTTTTGATTAGTGCTTGCCCTCTGATGGTTACCACTGTACCTGAGCAGAATCTTAAAACTCACCATTTATGATGAGAAGGATCCCAAAAGGTGTCAGCTACAGCTACACCTACTAAAGTAAAAGGATACATACGATTGTCACTGCTGTTTTTAATTGTGGTTTGTGTTACATACTTGACTATATTGGCATTAATATGGCATAGCTGAACTCCTGTATCAACCCTATTGCTGTGTACATGGTCAGCAAACGATTCAAAACCTGTTTTAAGATAAGATACAATATAATCTTCCTCCTTATTTGCTATTTCAGTTCTTACACATTAGACAGAAGAAGATGTATAGGCTGACAGTGTCATGGATGCTGTATGGACTCTGTTCAAGGTCATTCCTGCCTCACTGACTGACACCACTACATTTGTGAGGGCAATGACTTGAGTAGGTTATAGTTGAAGAATACAGTCCTGGAAAACAATGACCAAAGCTGAACTAGATACTAGACAGTTGAACAGGTCAATACTGAATCAGCGTACACTCATAGCAAAGGTTTAATCTAAGGGCATTAACAGTGCTAGTTTGCATGTTAATAAGAACATTTACAGCATAGTAAACCTTGGAAATCTGAGTCTGTTGATAGCAATCTCTGCAACCCAGAACCCAAATCTCCTGCCAGCTATATTAAGTCTGTCCACAACATATTAATTGATAGTTTGGTGGTTGACTGTTGGTTGACTGTATGTATTTTTGTCTATGTCCCTTAGAAATGCCTATGTTGTTGGTGCATACAGAGTTCTGTCTTACTATCCAGGTCTGTACCAAAACAATTAGAGCTTCTACTTTTAAAAATCCACCTTTCCAGAAACAAGACTCTCACCGATGCTGCTTGCTATAGACCAGCCTCTGCCCCCAGCTCTGCACTGGACACCATATGTGAATTGATTGCCCCCTATCTTCAGAACTCGTGCTGCTAAGTGACCTAAACTGGGACATGCTTAACACCCTGGCCATCCTACAATCTAAGCTTGATGCCCTCAATCTCACACAAATTATCAATGAACCTACCAGGTACAACCCCAAATCCGTAAACACGGGCACCCTCATAGATATCATCCTAACCAACTTGCCCTCTAAATACACCTCTGCTGTCTTCAACCAAGATCTCAGCAATCACTGCCTCATTGCCTGCATCCGTAATGGGTCTGCGGTCAAACGACCACCCCTCATCACTGTCAAATGCTCCCTAAAACACTTCAGCGAGCAGGCCTTTCTAATCAACCTGGCCCGGGTATCCTGGAAGGATATTGACCTCATCCCATCAGTAGAGGATGCCTGGTTATTCTTTAAAGTACCTTCCTCACCATCTTAAATAAGCATGCCCCATTCAATTTTTTTTAACCAGCAACAGATATAGCCCTTGGTTCACTCCAGACCTGACTACCCTTGACCAGCACAAAAATATCCTGTGGCGTACTGCATTAGCATCGGATAGCCCCCGCAATATGCAACTTTTTAGGGCTGTTAGGAACCAATATACAGAGGCAGTTAGGAAAGCTAAGCCTAGCTTTTTCAAACAGAAATTTGCATCCTGTAGCACAAACTCAAAAAAGTTCTGGGACACTGTAAAGTCCATGGAGAATAAGAGCACCTCCTCCCAGTTTTCCACTGCACTGAGGCTAGGAAACACTGTCACCACCGATAAATCCAACATAATTGAGAATTTCAAGAATCATTTTTCTACGGCAGGCCATGCTTTCCACCTGGCTACCCCTACCCCGGTCAACAGCCCTGCATCCCCCCACAGCAACTCGCCCAAGCCTCCCCCATTTCTCCTTCAGCCAAATCCAGATAGCTGATGTTCTGAAAGAGCTGCACAATCTGGACCCCTACAAATCAGCAGGGCTAGACAATCTGGACCCTCTCTTTCTCAAATTATCTGCCGAAATTGTTGCAACCCCTATTACTGGCCTGTTCAACCTCACTTTTGTGTCGTCTGAGAGTCACAAAGATTGGAAAGCTGCCACGGTCATCCCACTCTTCAAAGGGGGAGACACTCTAGACCCAAACTGCTACAGACCTATATCTATCCTACCCTGCCTTTCTAAGTTTTTCGAAAGCTAAATTAACAAACAGATTACCAACCATTTCTAATCCCACCATACCTTCTCCGCTATGCAATCCGGTTACAGAACTGGTCATGGGTGCACCTCAGCCACGCTCAACGTCCTAAACGATATCATAAACGCCATCGATAAGAGACAATACTGTGCAGCCGTATTCATCGATCTGGCCAAGGCTTTCGACTCTGTCAATCACCACATTCTTATCGGCAGACTCAACAGCCTTGGTTTCTCAAATGACTGCCTCGCCTGGTTCACCATCTACTTCTCAGATAGAGTTCAGTGTGTCAAATCAGAGGGCCTGCTGTCCGGACCTCTGGCATTCTCTATGGGGGTTCAATTCTCGGGCCGACTCTCTTCTCTGTATATATCAATGATGTCGCTCTTGCTGCTGGGGATTCTCTGATCCACCTCTACGCAGACGACACCCTTCTGTATACTTCTGGCCCTTCTTTGGACACTGTGTTAACTAACCTCCAGACGAGTTTCAATGCCATACAACTCTCCTTCCGTGACCTCCAACTGCTCTTAAATGCAAGCAAAACTAAGTGCATGCTCTTCAACCGATCGCTGCCCGCACCTGCCCGCCCGCCCGTCCATTATCACTACTCTGGACGGTTCTGAGTTTGAATATGTGGACAAATACCTAGGTGTCTGGTTAGACTGTACACTCTCCTTCCAGACTCACATTAAGCATCTCCAATCCAAAATTAAGTCTAGAATCAGCTTCCTATTTTGCAACAAAACCTCCTTCACTCATGCTGCCAAACATACCCTCGTAAAACTGACCATCCTACCGATCC
Source organism: Salvelinus fontinalis (assembly GCF_029448725.1). Lineage (NCBI taxonomy): Eukaryota > Metazoa > Chordata > Actinopteri > Salmoniformes > Salmonidae > Salvelinus > Salvelinus fontinalis. The sequence goes on from NC_074683.1 coordinate 4,739,556, forward strand.
TCGACTTCGGTGATGTCATTTACAAAATAGCCTCCAACACTCTACTCAACAAATTGGATGCGGTCTATCACAGTGCCATCCATTTTGTCACCAAAGCTCCATATACTACCCACCTCTGCAACCTGTACGCTCTCGTTGGCTGGCCCTCGCTTCATATTCGTCGCCAAACCCACTGGCTCCAGGTCATCTACAAGTCTTTGCTAGGTAAAGCCCCGCCTTATCTCAGCTCACTGGTCACCATAGCAACACCCACCTGTAGCACGCGCTCCAGCAGGTATATTTCACTGGTCACCCCCAAAGCCAATTCCTCCTTTGGCCGCCTTTCCTTCCAGTTCTCTGCTGCCTATGACTGGAACAAACTGCAAAAATCACTGAAGCTGGAGACTCATATCTCCCTCACTAACTTTAAGCACCAGCTGTCAGAGCAGCTTACAGATCACTGCACCTGTACATATCCCATCTGTAAATAGCCCATCCAACTACCTCATCCCCATACTGTATATATTTATTTATCTTGCTCCTTTGCACCCCAGTATCTCTACTTGCACATTCATCTTCTGCACACCTATCACTCCAGTGTTTAATTGCTATGCTGTAATTACTTCGCCACCATGGCCTATTTATTGCCTTACCTCCCTTATCTTACCTTATTTGCACACACTGTATATATACTTTTTCTACTGTATTATTGACTGTATGTTTGTTTATTCCATGTGTAACTCTGTGTTGTTGTATGTGTTGAACTGCTTTGCTTTATCTTAGCCAGGTCGCAGTTGTAAATGAGAACTTGTTCTCAACTAGCCTACCTGGTTAAATAAAGGTGAAATAATAAAATAAAATAAATACCGCCTTCTTAGGTTTTGACACTTTAAGAGGTGCAGTCTATATTGAAGTCAAAGTTACAGGAGAAAGCTGAGCAACATTAGAGCTAAAAGCCCACCTCCACTTGAGTAAGAGGACACTTGACTATTTAACACAATAAATTACTTTGACATATGTACTAAAAAAAAAAAATCTTGCTTTGTATTTTGTTATGTTCTTGTTTTTTTCTGTCTTTATCTGTCGTGGACGTTTGCCTGTAATTACAGTGCCTTGCAAAAGTATTCATCCCCGTTGGCGTTTTTCCTATTTTGTTGCATTACAACCTGTCATTTAAATAGATTTTTATTTGGATTTCATGTAATGGACATACACAAAATAGTCCAAATTGGTGAAGTGAAATGGAAAAAAATAACTTGTTTCAAAAAAATTCTAAATGGAATATTGGTGCGTGCATATGTATTCACCCCCTTTGCTATGAAGGCCCTAAATAAGATCTGGTGTAAGCAATTACCTCCAGAAGTCACATAATTAGTTAAATAAAGTCCACCAGTGTGCAATCTAAGTGTCACATGATCTCAGTATATATACACCTGTTCTGAAAGGCCCCAGAGTCTGCAACACCACTAAGCAAGGGGCACCACCAAGCAAGCGGCACCATGAAGGCCAAGGAGCTCTCCAAACAGGTCAGGGACAAAGTTGTGGAGAAGTACAGATCAGGGTTGGGTTATAAAAAATATCAGAAACTTTGAACATCCCACGGAGCACCATTAAATCCGTTATAAAAAATGGAAAGAATATGGCACCACAACAAACCTGCCAAGAGAGGGCTGCCCACCAAAACTCACGGACCAGGCAAGGAGAGCATTAATCAGAGAGGCAAAGAAGAGGCCTAAGATGACCCTGAAAGAGCTGCAAAGCTCCACAGGGGAGATTGGAGTATCTGTCCATAGGACCACTTTAAGCCGTACACTCCACAGAGCTGGGCTTTACGGAAGAGTGACCAGAAAAAGAAAAAAATAAGCAAACATGTTTGTTGTTCGCCAAAAGGCATGTGGTGTCACGTTCCTGACCTGTTTTCTGTTAGTTTTTGTATGTGTTAGTTGGTCAGGACGTGAGTTTGGGTGGGCAGTCTATGTTTTCTGTTTCTATGTTGGTTAATGGGTACCTAATATGGCTCTCAATTAGAGGCAGGTGTTTTTCATTTCCTCTGATTGAGAGTCATATTAAGGTAGGTGTTTTCACACTGTTTGTTGTGGGTGGTTGTCTCCTGTGTCAGTGTTTGTCGCACCATACGGGACTGTTCGGTTTGTTTTTGTACATCGTCATTTTGTGTAGTCTATTTTCCCTGTTTGTGCGTTCTTCGTGTTTAATGTAAGTTCGTCGTCCAGGTCTGTCTACTGCGTTTGTTGTTTTGTTAGTTAAAGTGAAGTTCGTGTTTTTTCGTCTTGTCTTTAAATAAATTATGTGTTCACAACCCGCTGCGCCTTGGTTCAATCCGTGCTCCTCCTCTTCGGATGAAGAGGAGGAGGACTACCGTTACAGAACCACCCACCAATCCAGAACCAAGCAGCGCAAGTTTGAGCAGCGGCCAAGAAATCAGGACTCATGGACTTGGGAGGAAGTATTGGAGGGAAAAGGACACTGGGCTCACATTGGGGAATATCGCCGCGCTCGTGAGGAGATGGAGGCAGCGAGAGCCCAAGAGCGGTGGTATGAGGAGGCAGCAAGGAGACGTGGCTGGAAGCCCGAGAAGAGACCCCAAAAATTTCTTGTGGGGGGGGGCTAAGAGGTAGTGGGCCGAGGGCAGGTAGGAAACCTGCGCCCACTTCCCAGGCTATCCGTGGAGAGCGGGAGTACGGGCGAACACCGTGTTACGCAGTAGAGCGCACTGTACGTGTTCATAGCCCGGTGCGGGTTATTCTACCTCCCCGCACTGGTAGGGCTAGATTGGGCATTGAGCCAGGTGTCATGAAGCCGGCTCAACGCGTCTGGTCTCCAGTACGTCTCCTCGGGCCGGCATACATGGCACCAGCCTTACACATGGTGTCCCCGGTTCGCCTACATAGCCCGGTGCGGGTTATTCCACCTCCCCGCACTGGTCGGGCAACGGGGAGCATTCAACCAGGTAAGGTTGGGCAGGCTCAATGCTCAAGGGAGCCAGTACGCTTGCACGGTCCGGTATTTCCGGCGCTACCTCCCCGCCCCAGCCCAGTACCACCAGTGCCTCCAGTTCCGGCACCACGCACAAAGCCACCTGTGCGTCTCCAGAGCCCTGTACACACTGTTCCTTCTCCCCGTACTCGTCCTGATGTGCGTGCCCTCAGCCCGGTGCCACCAGTGCCGGTACCACGCACCAGGCAAATAGTACGCTTTGAGAGTCCAGTGTGCCCTGTCCCTGCTCCCCGCACTAGGCTTGAAGTGCGTGTCTCCAGTCCGGTGCCTCCAGTTCCGGCACCACGCACCAGGCCTACAGTGCGTCTCAGCCGGCCAGAGTCTGTCGTCTGCCCAACGGCGCCTGAACTGTCCATCTGCCAAGCGCCGCATGAACTGCCCGTCTGTATTGAGCCTTCAAAGCCGCCCGTCTGCCATGAGCCTGCAAAGCCGCCAATCTGCCATGAGCCTACAGAGCCTTCCGCCAGACAGGAGCCGCTAGAGCCTTCCGCCAGACAGGAGCCGCTAGAGCCTTCCGCCAGACAGGATCAGTCTGAGCCATCCGTCTCCGCAGCGCCATCTGAGCCATCCGTCTCCGCAGCGCCATCTGAGCCATCCGTCTCCGCAGCGCCATCTGAGCCATCCGTCTCCGCAGCGCCATCTGAGCCATCCGTCTCCCCAGCGCCGTCTGAGCCATCCGTCTCCCCAGCGCCGTCTGAGCCATCCGTATGTCCCGAGCCATTAGAGCCGCCCGTCTGTCCCGAGCCGTCAGAGCCGTTAGTCAGTCAGGAGCCGCTAGAGCCATTCGTCAGTCAGGATCTGCCAGAGCCGCCAACCAGACAGGATCTGCCAGAGCCGCCAACCAGACAGGATCTGCCAGAGCCGCCAACCAGACAGGATCTGCCAGAGCCGCCAACCAGACAGCATCTGCCAGAGCCGCCAACCAGACAGGATCTGCCAGAGCCGTCAGTGAGCCATGAGCGTCCAGAGCCGTCAGTGAGCCATGAGCGTCCAGAGCCGTCAGCTAGCCATGAGCGTCCAGAGCCGTCAGCCAGCCATGAGCGTCCAGAGCCGTCAGCCAGCCATGAGCGTCCAGAGCCGTCAGCCAGCCATGAGCGTCCAGAGCCGTCAGCCAGCCATGAGCGTCCAGAGCCGTCAGCCAGCCATGAGCGTCCAGAGCCGTCAGCCAGCCATGAGCGTCCAGAGCCGTCAGCCAGCCCGGAGCTGCCAGTAATCCAGAACTGCCCCTCAGTCCAGAGCTGTCTCTCTGTCCGGAGCTGCCTTTCAGTCCGGAGTTGCCCCTCTATCCTGAGCTACCTCTCTATCCTGAGCTACCTCTCTATCCTGAGCTACCTCTCTATCTCGACCTACCTCGCTGTCCTGAGCTACCTTGTCTTGGTGTTGCCCCTTATATTAGGTGGATGGAGAAGGAGGGTGGTCATTCTAAGGGGGTGGTCATTCTAACCATTGACTATGGTGGGGTGGGGACCTCGCCCTGAGCCTGAGCCACCACCGTGGTCAGATGCCCACCCAGACCCTCCCCTAGACTTTGTGCTGGTGCGCCCGGAGTTCGCACCTTAAGGGGGGGGGGTTATGTCACGTTCCTGACCTGTTTTCTGTTAGTTTTTGTATGTGTTAGTTGGTCAGGACGTGAGTTTGGGTGGGCAGTCTATGTTTTCTGTTTCTATGTTGGTTAATGGGTACCTAATATGGCTCTCAATTAGAGGCAGGTGTTTTTCATTTCCTCTGATTGAGAGTCATATTAAGGTAGGTGTTTTCACACTGTTTGTTGTGGGTGGTTGTCTCCTGTGTCAGTGTTTGTCGCACCATACGGGACTGTTCGGTTTGTTTTTGTACATCGTCATTTTGTGTAGTCTATTTTCCCTGTTCGTGCGTTCTTCGTGTTTAATGTAAGTTCGTCGTCCAGGTCTGTCTACTCCGTTTGTTGTTTTGTTAGTTAAAGTGAAGTTCGTGTTTTTTCGTCTTGTCTTTAAATAAATTATGTGTTCACAACCCGCTGCGCCTTGGTTCCATCACTACTCCTCCTTTTCGGTTGAAGAGGAGGAGGACTACCGTTACATGTGGGAGACTTCCCAAACATATGGAAGAAGGTACTAGGCCAGATGAGACTAAAATTGAGCTTTTTGGCCATCAAGGAAACATTTATTTCTGGTACAAACCCAACACCTCCCATCACCCCGAGAATACCATCCCCACAGTGAAGTATGGTGGTGGCAGTATCATGCTGTGGGGATGTTTTCCATCGGCGGGGACTGGGAAACTGATCAGAATTGAAGGAATGATGGATGGTGCTAAATACAGGGAAATTCTTGAGGGAAACCTGTTTCAGTCTTCCAGAGATTTGAAACTGGGAAGTGGGATTGACCTTCCAGCAGGACAATTACCCTAAGCATACTGCTAAAGCAACACTCGAGTGATTTAAGGGGAAACATTGAAATGTCTTGGAATGGCCTAGTCAAAGCCCAGACCTCAATCCAATTGAGAATCTGTGGTATGACCTAAATATTGCTGTACACCAGCGGAACCCATCCAACTTGAAGGAGCTGGAGAAGTTTTGCCAGTGGCTAGATGTGCCAAGCTTATAGAGAAATACAGAAAGATACTTGCAGCTGTAATTGCTGCCAAAGGTGGCTCTACAAAGTATTTACTTTGGGTTGTGAAAAGTTTTGCACGCTCAAGTTTTCATTTTTTTGTCTTATTTCTTGTTTGTTTCACAATAAAAAAATATTAGGCATCTTCAAAGTGGTAGGCATGCTGTGTAAATCAAATGATACAAACCCCTCCAAAAAATCAATTTTAATTCCAGGTTGTAAGGCAACAAAATAGGGAAAATGCCAAAGGGGGTGAATACTTTCGCAAGCCACTGTATTGCTAAGATGGCCTATTCATTGTTGTCCAATGAATGTAATTCCAAGACTGATTTATTTTGATCAGTAATAAAATGCATTTTATAGTAACAAGAGGTCCTCTTTATCTTATTTTTGATAATGACTAGAATTATGTCCGAGTTTCTGTAAATGACAAATATCTTATGGCTGTTTGTCGCGTCCTTAGTTCCGTTTTTGTGTCTCTATTTTAGTTTGGTAAGGGCGTGAGTTAGGGTGGGCAGTCTATGTTCTTTTTTCTAGGTTGTTGTTTTTCTATGTGTTTGGCCTGGTGTGGTTCCCAATCAGAGGCAGCTGTTTATCGTTGTCTCTGATTGGTAGCCATATTTAGGTAGCCTGTTTTCCATTGTGTGTTGTGGGTGTTTGTTTTCACATTTCAGGACTGTTTCGGTTTTCGTTATCATTCACTTTGTTATTTTTGTATTTTGTCGTGTTCAGTTTTATTAAATCTAATTATGGACACTTACCACGCTGCACCTTGGTCCTCCTCTCCTTCTCCAGACGACAATCGTTACACTGTTCCTCATTAACTTTATTGGTTTTGCACTCTCAGTCTCACGTCTGACTCTAGACGTCACATTTACTGTTGTTAGTGGTATACTGCTGTTTTAGTAACAAAACCTGTGGCGTTGTGAGATGGTCATCAGTTGAACATCTGCTTTTTGGCACGTGACACTCAGACAGAGAGAGTGACACCTCAGGCCTTGGCTCACTCCCGACCATTACATCTTGTTTCACCTACAACCTACATCATACACACTATAAGTTGATATGCCTCAGCCCGTAATATGATTGTATTGTTTCAGATGTTTACCTGGAAAACTTGGCCTTAAGGCAGTTAGTGTTGTCACATATCCAGCATTACATGCTCTTACCACCTATAAAGAGATTACCCAGATGCATAGAAAATAGTGCTCCGTTTCTACAAATGCTACTGTACCTCAGCAATATACTGAGAATTTAATGAGAATTTTGAAAGAGCTTATAACCGAATTAGTTCTCCTATTTAATATCAAAACTGTGTCAGAGAGGGCATGACAAATTATTAGGACACAAATGTATATTTCCGTCTCAGAGAGTCTGAGAGAAAGCATTCCTCTGACATTGACTTCAACGTTTGTGTTGGTCCTTTACATCCCAATCCTAGAGAAACCTATCAAATCAGAGACACCGGTGGATTCTGCCTTCCCTGCTGAATGACTGATGGTGGCCTATTTTTAATGCATTGTTAAATGTGTAATGCATGGAGACACTTTATAAAAGACCTGCGAGTGGAAAAGAAGGAAAACGGAGATGGCAGAATGGGGTCAGAAAGAGGGGGGGGTGAGCACCTGATGGGTCCTGTCACAGGACAAGGCAAGCGCAGATAGGAAGGATTTCTTCTATTCAATACCTTATCAATCTACAGAACTATTTCAGGAGAAATTCTATTGCTCCCCATAGTGTATGGAAAGTTCCCTTCTGGAGCGAGAAGCTGACTTTCAACCTGTTATGAAAAGATCGTAACTAGCTGTCAGGGCCAGATCATTTTAATGCAATATAATAATGTTCTGAACGAGAGTTTCTGTACTCTAACGTTACATCCTGTACCTGGCAGAATGTAAAGTACGTGTGTGTTATTTATAAAGATGTCAATGGTTGCATTTTCTTTTATGTTTTGGGAGATACAATAATTTATACCCAGACATATTAAACAGCATCCATGAATCAAATCATGGATAACAATGTGATTTGTGTAAGATATTGCTTAAAGTCACTCTTAAGGCCCCATGTAGGTTCTTGGTTTTTCTTTTGATCTTCAATTCATGTGAATGTCAAACACATTCCTATTTACACATTTATGTATGTAATCCCTTTTTCTTTTTCCAGTGTCAGAATACAACATTGTTTACCTCCTTTGTCTGCTTCTCTGCCCATTTCACATTTCCCCAGTAGGCTGCGCTAAAGATTTAACGGAATCAATCTCAAAGGAGTGACTTTCAAGTGCCAAAATGAAATGGACCAGATATATTCTCATCAAACATCCGTACGAACTCATAATCATAATCCCCGAAATGATATAATCACTACGCATGTACAGAAAATCACTATCATAATCATAATCCCCGAAATGATATAATCACTACGCATGTACAGAAAATCACTATCATAATCATAATCCCCGAAATGATATAATCACTACGCATGTACAGAAAATCACTATCATAATCATAATCCCCGAAATGATATAATCACTACGCATGTACAGAAAATCACTATCATAATCATGCAATTACAGGCTCATTTGAACAACGTCCTATTCAATCTGTGCATGATATTTCTCCTAAAATATGTTCCTATTAGTGAATAGAGGGCGGAGGGGGAAAAGCGTGCTTTCCAACCCACACTGCTTTGATACCTGCTGTGTTACAGACACTCATGCACTTCATCTTCTGGAGCTGCTCTAGTGCTTTGACAGCCTGGCACACACAGTGATGCTGTGGCACAGACACTGGGGTCATGGAAAACTCCTTTACAACACAACCAATTTGTGTTGTTTTGATCTAGGAGACGATCTGGTATAGCAACTCATCCGAGCGGAATATCACAGGAAACATCTCAAATAACCGGCTATACTTAGACAATGCACAGTGTGAAATGGTTTGTCTTTCTATACATTTTTTAGAATCATCACTTTTTTTGCTAAGAAATCTTCCTTGTCTTGTTAACTTTGTGTTTTCTTTCTGATCCCCACTTTTCTCCCATAATCTCTTATTGTCAATTATTGTTGGACCTTTTCCTGTCACAGCAAATGAATGCCAAATCACACAGAAACAAATTGTGTGTGCTATCCTGTTCCCTGCAGTTGTTCCATGACTGGCAGATGACATTGAGACAATCATGGTCTTACGTCCCCAGAGACTGTGACGTCGGTGTCAACTTCTGCGTGAGAGGGAGAGAGAGAAGTTGTCTGAGACCTTCCCTAAGTAATCTCTGTGCACACAAGACCCAGATACGGTTTCCCATGGTGGCACCGAGACTCCCCAGACTGTGGATTTAATTAAACAGTGTGAAATTAATTAATCAGTGGGGCGGCAGGTAAAGGGACTTCTCACTGCAACTGCTCACACAGCCCAGACAAGCATTTCATGTGTGCTGACAGTTATTAATTTGTTGTATGTTTTATTATAGTGTGTGAATATATATAGAGATCCGATGAAAAACAGGGAGGATTAAAAATACATGAAAAAAAGTATATCAAAATAACAACTCCCCAAAAATCAAAGTATGAACCTTTGTTTGATCTGTTCTATAAATTAATGTAAAAAAATACTTCTGTATAATAATTTGCTGCAAATTAGATGGAAATTAGATTTTAAAAAATTAATTTAGTTATCTGGGGAATCTGCCTGGAGGGCTTTTTAGTCTTCCGTCTGGCTCAAAATGCTGTCCATATGGTAATTATGTACAGTAGTGTTGCAGGAGTATTGGTCTGATGCCTACTGGCAGAGAGGAGTCTGCCTGTGACAAACTGCTGCTAGGATCTGATGTGAGTGGAGGGAGATAATGAGGCTGTTGTAAGCCTTAAGTATGGAGCCTGCCCCAGGGATGGCATATCTAAGCGCTCAGGCTCTCATTGTTGCACGTGCTGCAGAGGATTAAAAACACATTTACTTTCTTCTTCATAAACTTTGTCAGTACTCCCAGCAACACTTTTGGACAACTTACTCTTTCATGTTGTAAGCCTCTTGACATTTGTGCGGAGGAGCTACTAACTTTACAATTTGCAAATGTGAAGTTTTGATTTGTGCCTTGAGATATCTATAGCTCTCCCAAAGCCCGTCTAGAATAGGAGTACAACACCAGTGGAAAGGTTTCTGCAAACACATCGGGAAAGCCTGAGAAACAATCCCGTTGTATTACATAGACTTTAGTACTGCCTTAATCTCAAAGCATTTACTAACAAGGTAAAAGTACAGTAGGTGGTCTGGAAGCAGAATGCCTTCGTCCTTAGGGGTAGTAAACCTTTCTCAAAGCAAGTCTATACAATCCCTCTCTGTATTATAAAGATAACCAACCTCCATCACTGTGGCTTTCTCTGTAGTCAGATGCAATATGGAAACGCCCACCATACTAACCATCTCTTTCGAACCAAGAACCAATCATACAGTCCTCTATAATGGCCAGTTTACACCTACACTCCACCTACACACAGGTTTGAAATTCAAGTAAAAGAAGGAAACTGTAGATCCGATCTAGTGCAATACATGGAGAGGCAAAGTAGACAGTGAACAGTGCATGTAGAGAGATGCTGGTGCCTAGGAGAATTTCAACATTTCATTAAGTACTAGTGTTGTTTCGTTAGATGCAAACAGATCTGAATAAGCAATTTACAGTTTGAACGTACTGGAATAAACAGGGCAAGCCTTTTTGTACAGAACCAGCAGGCATTTAATTAATGGGCATTTGGGGCTTGCATACTAAATAAGTGAGAGGGAAGGCTGCCACTAAAGCCTAAGGCTGGATAACTTCAGAGGGACCTGCTAACAGAAAGGGGAGTCAGACCACTGGGCTAGTGGTCACTCAACCATGGGATTAAAAAGCTTTTCATCCATGTTCCAAAATCCTTCTCACCATACAAGGGAAAATAAAAGAAACATGTAGGTGGCTATGTTGATATTTCCATGGAATAAAATCAAGTCATGTTACGCGCTCTTTTCTGAAAATGCCACTAACAATGAAAGCATTTCAGTGTTCTCTTGCGGAAAAACATAATGAGCAGGTCTGAAAGGTTTTCTGTGTACTGGGTTAGATGCAAAACGGACTGTCACTACCGCTTATTCTATTAATGTCTGGATGTAATGGCAAACATGCAATCAAATGCAGGGAATGCCTGCCAGTGTGGCTCGCACTACTAATGTGTTAGAGGCAACAACAAGCCTTTTCCAACAGACCCCCTCATGTATTCACGGCATATTCCAGAAAGTGCAAAAGCTTGATTAGTAAGCCCCCATGTATCAAATAAAATCGTTACTAGTTACAAGTGTCTACATTGTATTACATTGAGGTATGCAGGTGCCTGTGAAAGAAAAAAATAACCTTTTGAGCTTGCGTTCTTGCGGTTTCACACAGCTGCAGTCAGAACCCTGCCAGCCTGTCCTTGTTTTGATGGACGATGATGAAAGCGCAGGTGGATGCGAGAAAAGCCTGGCACTCCCCCGCCCTGGGCTGTAGTGGGCTGAGTTGGACTCTGTGTCTATGGTTTCCCATTAGCAAGGGAGTGGAGGTTTGCAGTCTGGCTGCTGGGCACAGCGGGTCAGTGCTCACAAAGGCCTGTTTGTTCCCTGGCCTGAAGGGCTCCCTGGGTAAGCATGGCTCCAGAGGGGAGACAAACACACTGGGGCTGCTGCTCCTCCAACACATTTGTCTCTTCCACCCTCTACAGGGGTACATTTCTCTTCTAGGGACGGTGAAAGGAAACACGTTTTTTAGACTGTGGCCCGGGGATACCATTACTTCTATTGTTCTGGGCAATGGAATTCTCTCAGTGTAAATTGTTTTTTTGGCTTTGCTTTGTGGTGATTGAGATTTTTTCTTGGCTTTGTGAGTTTTTCCCTCTTTTCTGGTTGTCTGTAGATTCAGAATGTTTTCCTTAGTGTTGTTTCTTTAACCATGATATATCCACACTGTGCAAAAATGGTGACCTAGTGGCCTTCATTATACGCTATCTTCTTAATTGACCTTCAATTACATAAATGACATATATCTGACTTAGTTGAACTGACTTAGTTGAACTGAAGTTCATACTTCACTGAGATCCAATGGGGTCAATATGATAAATTAATTATTTTATGCTACCTCTTATATTCACACGCACTGTCAGGCTGTCATTTCTAAGAGACAAAATAAATGGCAGCCTAGTCTACTCTTGCTCTTACTGCTGTCAGGTCATAGATACAATACAGCGCTGCAATCTACAGTCCAAGTATAACTCCATTATTGAGAGGACTTTAAATTGGGAGCTATGTGACACACAGCGGGTTGATTTAGTTTAATGACCATGACAGTGACAGCGCAGTGATGGAAATTGGACTCCCCCCTGCAAATTTACATCACTTCAGGGTACTTGGGGCTCTTTTGGCGGTTGCACTTCAGAGCACGAGCCATCAGGAGGTCCTGGATATGTCATGCTTGTCACCTTCCTTTAAGTGCATCTGCAGACGTGGGAGGGGGATTAATATTATATAGCCTACGGAGGCAAACGTACTGTCTTATCAGTACTGCAGATGTGATAAGCACCTCGACCCCATGAAAAACCAGGAAAGATCTCTGCATCAACACAAGCATCTCTTTGTGTTTCGCCTTCACACTGCTACATGCTTTCAATGGCGCTTCACAGACAAAACGGGTGCAATTTCACATTTGTTGTAAGTTGACGAGCAGGGATAATTCCATGTGAAATCAACTCGATCTCAGCGTGACCCTTTTCAATTATTTAGGAAATTGCAATATGGCTTTAGATATGCTGGTCTGATTTCCTTTGATTTGTAGATGGGGGGGGGGGGGGGGGGGGGGTTTACACATATACTCCAATCTAGGTTTTGGTGGGAAATGGGTTGGCAGGACATTGTGATCATGTTATGTGGCTACTTAACCTCCCTCCACACCTGTCTTTTACTGAAATGTCCTAACAGTTTCCCTGACACTCATTTCACATTAACGAAGATGTGATTAGTACTGTAATTAGTTTCAGGGGAAACTTACACCATACAGTCATAGAAACTGTACATTATCTTTATTAAGCATTTATAATGATCACTGTATACATTTCCAAACATTCCATCAAAGACAGTATAGTGCAAAAAGCATTGGTAGGCTAATATGTTTACTGAAAAGATATGTTGAAAAGAAAAGACAGAAACTAGGTATGTTTATTTCCTAAATCAAAAGCTACTGCTGTGCTTCATTTGTTTTGGCCTTTTTGTTTTTTTCAAGTGTTGCCTGCAGAGAAGGCGTACGTGCTGTATATGCTAAATGTTGCCACGAGGGTCCAGGTGGAAATTTGTCTTAGCTGGCATTTTCCGACTAAATCATGCGGCTGAGGTCCCTGTTTCATCCTAACAAGCATAGCTCGCCTGCTGCTATCAGGTATTTACAACCAAATTGAAAAGTTACAAAATAAATATCTGCATAGAAATTATAATATTGCTTACAGAACATGACCTTTCAGACGTTTGGTGTATTTGGTATAATTGGTATATTTGGCTTGAGAAAATGGGTGTCCTACTTACACAATACCTAATATGCGGGCCACCCACCAGCGGCAAGGCAGAATCACTCGACAAGCTACCTGACAGCCTCTGTAGTTGTAGGGCCAAGGCCAGTGGCCGCCCAGCGGTTCGCAAATCCTCTGACAGTGGGTGTAGCTGCGTCGGCACTCTGAGCAGCAGATCCCCTGGTGGTCTAGCATTGGGTCAAAGGTCATGGTGCCCTCCTCTCCCTCCTGATTGCGCTGTGGAGTGGGAGGTAAATTATTCATGTTTCTGTTCAATGTTTTCAAATAAAATTCATATGCAGTACACCATTTCTTTTCAGTTTTCCAACTGTCCTCTTTTAGGCATAGCCTACGGTTCTAACAAGCTGAATCAACATGCAGTGGCTAAGGGGGTAATGATTTTCACTTCAGTTTGTGAAGTGCAGGGCCATAAACATGGGGTGTAAGTTATCACCTACTACTAGTGACCTTAGATTGCAGCTGTTCATCTAACACCTACCCACCCATGGCACTTCATTCCAACTAATCTAGTGAGCATTGAGTGTGGGTTTGTACAGATCCCCCCCACTGTAGAACTCATTGTCAAGGATGTTATGACATGTTTTGCCCTAACACAGACTTGGAAGCTCACCATTCAGTGATGTATCTTACAAAGGAAACCTGGGGTGCTTAAATAAAATCAAAGCTTGAAGAAAACAACTCCTCTTTAAAGTGTACAGAATTCTCAGTACTCACATGGTAGGGGTTTTCTGGGTTGTAGGCAGAGCCGGTGGCTGCTGAGCCCTCCTCCTCTGTGGCTCTCTTGGAGGTGCTATTCTCTGCACGGCTCACTGTGTTCCTCTCCTCAGCAGCTGCCTCAAACTCCTCCATGTCAAACTGACGCTTGGCTCTCTGGGTGTCTCTCTTTCTCCTCACTCCATCTGTTCCATGAAGCCACAGGAGGCATAGGTATTGGGTCAATAACCACTAGACACACCACAAATGTCCTCCGAGCAAAATTCTACATATACTCGGTCTCTCTCAGTTGTGCTGAATAATTTAATTAGTTAGTGATATCAAGGATTCCTTGCATATTTCAAGATCATTCTTTTTTAATGTAAGACAATAGGGGACTCTTGTTTAAGTCTCCAAATAATGTACATCCTGAGAATGTTCAGGTTGTCTTGCTAACTTTTGAAAAACAAATCGGAATGGTAAAAGCATGTAAATAACGTTTACAGATGAAGGGCCACTGACTGATCTGTGTTTATTATTGGGTAGACGACCAGGACAGTTCTACTGTAAATTGGGAAAACCAGTTCTACATCTCCTGTCTTGTGGTTTGCAGTCTATCACTTCTCATTCTATAACAACTATATCTCTTTTGCAATCTATAATCTCGTTCTATAACAATTACAAATCTCATTCTAGAACAGCCAACACCTATTCTACGCTTAACTTTGTGTTTCTCATTCTATCACCAAGCCATGTGATAAGCAAGAGCCATGACAGAGGAACCTTTAGGATAGGTGGGGTGGAGCCAGAAGATGGGCAGGTCTCCACAAAGGTCCAGGATCTTGGTGCTGAGGAAGCTGCTGTCCTTCAGGGGCTGGTCAGCAGCCACCCACATCAGAGACTCTTCATCAAACTTCACTGGCATGATCTCATCTTCCTGACAGGGTGAAAGACACCTCATGAGGCCATTATTAATACAGTATGTCCACAGGCTTATCACCATTTATAATACATTTTACATCTATGTCATTCCATAAAAAATGTATGTAAACAAATTAGTTTGTTTATGTAAAGCTGTAATGAATCATTGACATATGCTTGAGTAATATAAATGAAAATCTAGAACAGAAGGGGGTGTCTATATTTTCACATAAAGTTAGTGTAATATGGTCAGTTATAGCATTATGGCTAGTTATGTTTAGTATATACACTCTTAGAAAAAAAGGTTTCCAAAATTCTTCTTCTTACGCTGTCCCCATAGGAGAACCCTTTTTGGTTCCAGAGAGAACCCTTTCCAGTTCCACATAGAACCCTTTTGGGTTCCATGTAGAACCGTCTGTGGGAAGGGTCCTACATGGAACCCAAAAGGGTTCGACCTGCAAGCAAAAGGGTTCTACCTGGAACCAAAAAGGGTTCTTCAAAGGGTTCTCCTATGGGGACAGCCGGAGAACCCTTTTAGGTTCTAGATAGCTCCTTTTTTTCTAAGAGTGTATCTTACTGTACCAGGTCAAACATCAATGACTCCTTGTTGAGCGTCTCCACCTCTGGAAGATTGGCCTTGATTTGCGATTTAATATAACACTTCTCCCCTCCAGAGAACCGGATTCCTGTAATTCCCTGAAGCAGGAGTCAGGGAGATGGGATATTTACACTCACATCTTTGCTACTTTCCTAAGCACATGCCAACTCTCCGTTGAACTACTTTGGAGAGAAAATATGTACAACTCACAATGTGAAAGTCATGAATCTCCAACGCCTCGTCATTTCCACTCCCAGTTCGAAACCTTTCCAGATTATTATCGGAATCGATTTCCATGGAACCCTCCTCCACCTTTCCATTGATGCTCATACTGTAGTGTACATTGTACACCTAATGATATTATAAAATTGAAAGTTACAATGATATTCAAGGTCATGCATAATACATACAGTAAACACTCATAGTAATTATTGAAATATTTAACTTGCCAGCTATGAGCTACAAGTGCTCAATAGAATGTTATAAAGCTCTATGTGTAGTACCCAGACCTACAATTATAACAGCCAGAGATAGGCCAGCAGGCTTTCTAACAATATTCTTTACTGCAAAATCCTACCATGACACAATGCTTCAAAATACCTCCCCTCCTTGTATTCTCATGTGCAACACTTAAAAGACTGTATGATGTGTAGTCCAATCACACAGCTGATTTGAATATAATGTCTCAGAGGAGGGCAGCAGGGCCTTGACTTGGATCTATCCTGAGATGTTTGCCCTACAGGTGAGCCCATTATAACACAAATAAATATTGAAGTATCTCTAATGAGACAGTCACCACCACCAAGCCTTAGTTACATGCCCAAAATATTCACATGAAAGCTATGTGATTCTAATGTGAAATTGGAAAGGTTGATATAGAAATAATGACATTATTTAACAGACATTTAATAAGATTTCGACCAGCAAATCCAAATGCCCTTTTCAATGCCCGTCATCGACTGGTAATATAGTAGATGGTTTTTTATGATGAATTATTGACTATGTGCAGAGATTTGTTTACCAAAATAACATATTTTTCATTAAAAGAATGTGACATGGTAGCAGACTACACAGCCTACATTTCTCGTTCCCAGGCTTACAGGTAGACCATCTCCCACAAGTTCAAGGTAGATTTACATGTCTCATCTGCATTAAGTTACATCATATAATGACCCATATGGAATCAAATGAACGATAAATTAAGGCTTACATTTCTGTCACTGGCTTTCCAGAGGTAGAAAGCTCCAATGGATCCGCAAAGCATCAGCACTGCCCCGGCAATGAGAGCCGCAGCCCCAAATCTCAAGAGACGACCAACAGCAACGGGGGTCTTCGTGGCCGACGTACTGTATGCCTTTAGAAAGGTCAGAATGCTAAGTGAGCAACAATGCACACAGTCAATGTCAAAGCATAGCGCCACGAGGAAGCCGTATTTAATTTGCAATTCAAACTTTGCACACTAAAGACAATATAATAGGCTAGGCCTACTGCTCCCAGGAAAATGCATTTTAATTATTGAATGTAGGCTACTTACAGGTGGTAGGCATTGTTCAAAGTCCTCTGCAATTGGGACTTTCTCCGAAGTCTCTCCCATGATGACTCGCGTCTGTATGGTGATGGCGCGCGTCTGTATGGCCACCGGTGTGGATTCTTTTGGTCGAAATGTCCAGTTTCAGTACTTCAGTGTGAATGACGTGCCACTGACGGAGGGCACGAGGAATTCAGGTGGTCGCCAAAATGGAATTTAGCATGTTTTTTTAAAGACTGGTTTTAGTCCATTTATACCATTATACCATTTATTTACACTCCATAGTTCCATTTTGGAGGTTGGTGAAAATGGTGCATGTATAAAATAGCTAGGCTGTAGGCTATTACACTAGTTTCATATTTTATTTGTTATGGTTGGAATGTACATTTTAATTTGTTTTCTGCACTAATTCATTTCTCAATGAGAAACGTGGATTTTTTTACTGTTACAGGTGTTCATGGAAAATATTCACAAGAAGTTCAGGATCACTGGTGAACTTTACCACAGCTTCTGCCAAGAGGTAACCTTTGTGGCACAGGAGGTAATAACTTTGATTTGTTACAACCAGATAGCTGGTTCAAGCAGCCCAAGCTGGCCTCTCATCATTACATTGTAGTTAAATGATTGGGGCTACCCCGATGCTGTCAGAGATTGGTCTTCTTTTGGCCTTCTAATCAGACATGGCTTATTGTGATTCAGAAGAATGTGTCAGTCTCCAAAATCGTAGATTGGAAGTTCATGTGATTAGATGACTGGCCAGTCCCTATGGCCATCCTGCTCCCTCAGAGGTGATAACTAGAGCCATCATCTCCTTGTCTGTGTGCTCCTAATCATGACTAAGTGAGAAAGTGGACCTGAGACCTCGAGGGATTTGGATGTGAACGGCCACAGTTGCTTAGAAACAGGTAGAGGCTGGTTCACACAATCTCTTACAGGACGATTGGTAAGCAAATAGCCAATCAGAGAGGTGAAGTGATTTTGACTGTCCCATTAGCAATGCATAATGGGTATGCAAATGTGATGTAGTCTTGTACATGATTTACTTGCTTGAAACACTATTTGGCCTATGTCACTGTTTCAAGTATGATCCTGTGCTGAGCGTATGCATTAGCCCTCAAGGGTAACTTTAGGGAAGCACTGAGCTGGCTAATTGAGGTTATTCTGTGTGCTTTATAAATATTTTCTGATGAGGATAGGCTACACATTGCCTCTGAGACGTATAAGGCAAGGTGCAATACCATGCAGCAGGCATGTCATGTTGGTAATTTAGCTTTTCATGTAGCCACCTCTGTTGAAATCCTGCCTTATCTATTTTGGATGAAGTTAAGCAACATAGTATAGTTATAATCAGTAAATGTTTCTAAAATGTTGCTATCAGGCATGCTATTGCCTTTTGTGCTAGGCTATATGAGCAAAGTTCCCGCTCAATAAAAAAAAGTATGTACGGAACCACACTGTATTTTCAAGTTGTGTTTTTTCACATACAGAACAATCATTTGATTTTGAATATTTATTTCTGCAACGTAGTGACAAAATCTACTACAAACATGGTCATATTTGATACTGATTGTTTTCCACTTGACCAAGGGCCTGTTTAGCCAAAAGGTCCAATGGTCATGCCTATTAAATATTAAAATGTCAAACATGCTCTTCAAAGTTCATAATAAAATTGTAGTTTACATTGAATCATTATGAAAAATATATTCTTAATGTACAAAATCTTGCATATTACACATAATACAATAAACAGTCATACAGCATATAAGGAGACTGAAGACATAAACACTTACTTTAACACTAACATTGAAACAATAGGCTATACAGTATATAAAGATGCATAATACTCATTAGATGGGTCGTTCCACAAAATTTGTGTCTTTTGCGTCCCTTTGATATTTTAAGTAGAAATTGTGCAGATGTCAATTTTAAAATCCTGTTATATTAAATGAAGTGCACTTTAATTTATACCACATGGAAAATCAAATAAAGCATTTTTACATGTCCCTCTAAGCATCCTCTGTGTCTTCTGGTAAAATTTTAACCCACTTAACCCCAACATTGCTCCAAGTTTTCACCATCATTGTAAAGCCCTAGTTATTTTGTTGCTTATACAAAGTCATTTCTGAAGATTATTATTTATTTCATGTGAATAGGGATTTATTTTAAGATTAAAAAAGGTCAGCCCTGTTACGTGAACTGAACTCTCGTTTTAATATGGTGAAACTATTCCTTTCCCAAATTGTTTATTTTTTTAAGTATTTTGAACATTTAATAGTCAAATGAAAGTGTAAAAGCATGTAAGCTGGTTTTAATCTTTTTGGCCCTTTTCTGGTGTTTTGTGGTGGAAAAGTGAGTGGGTCGAGCATAACACGTCAAACCTGTTACCCATAGATAGACAGGCTAGCCATTTTTTTACAATTACATTTTTTTTGTGAAGCTTGCATTCAATTGCCCCTCCTGTTGCACACACCAAGCATCCATTCCCCATCACAAGGGGATTTATAGCTAATTTAAGATGAAATCGGCAGCCATTTTACAGTCAAGCCTGTTCATTTATTTGTCACTTAATAGGCACTTACTGTAGTCTTTTTTATCATTCAACCTCTTGAGATGGGTAAATGTGTTTTTTTATTAAGTTAAACATGTGCTCTTTATGACAGAATGTAAGAATAAGGTGAAATCAAACGTTTTTTTGCATCAAGTTCCACAACTCAAAAGGCACCTAATTTGTGGAACGACCCAGATGAGCTTTGATTATTGTTCATTGTCCAGATCTTTTAGGACTGTCCATACTCTGGGAGGGATATCTCATCAGTCTCTAGTATCCTGGCTGGTGTTGGTGGACAAACCAGAATATAATCCAATTCTTGGTGCTGGACTTTTTCATAGACACTTTGCAGACCATTGATTTTGGGTAGGTGAGCCTGTTGGTAGTAGGCGTCTCTTTGCAGAGTGTTTCGCGGCAGAGAGGCTGTCTTGGAGAAGGTTGAGAGGTGTGGTCCATGGGAGAGGCTAGTATTGGCTCTAGTGGCAGAGGGGCTCCAGCATCGGTCTGAGTGGCCTAGGATTTTACACTCACTGGTGCAGGCCCAGAGACCTGTGGAAACAACACACCAGCCAAAACAGTTAGACCTTGATGAACCATGCTGCAAATGTTGGGGTATTATAGCCTTCATTTTATGATACAACATTATCATTTAATATCTTGCCATAAAGACCTTGAGAACATCACAGAGAATAATGCCTTTCATGGATTTTTTAATAATGTGTCATCATTGTGACATATCATTGTGTCTGAAATCACATTAACATCCTGTGATTGATTAGTAGTCCTTACTGTTTATCGGTGGAGAGTCTTTTTTGTGGCCATCTCCACTGATGTCAGAATCGCTGTCGTTAAAGTCACTGTCTCCTTTCCCACTGTCCTTTCCACTGAACTGAGGATCTCTCGCAGAGATGGTTGTGAATGAATTACCCTTCCATATGGTTATGGGTCTGAGAGTTTCTTTCCTATAGCCAGGCAGTGTCGAATAACCCTGTGAAGAAGCAAACACAATACACACACACATATTAGTTGAGATGGAAAAACCAACAACAAAACAATTGACAGCAATTCCATACAGCGAGCCACAATTACATACCTCCAATTTACCCTCCATTATTCTGTTGTCAAAGACACACTCTTTTTCTTGTCTTCCATCGTCAGGGGCTGTTTTTATTGTGTTGCTTGAGGCCAACGGTGCTTTCTCAGGAAAAGGGTGCACATCAAACACATTGCTTTTGTGGTTGGTGATCAATGAATCAATTTGTCTGCTCTCCCCCTTCTCCACATGTGGCATGTCTTCATTTTCACTGTATCCCGCCTCTCTCTTCTCCCGTTTGCGTCGACTGCAGGTGGTAGTGATTAAGATGATGGCTAGCAAGAGGAGGGAGCAGCTCCCTGATAGGACTATGATAATGGCTATGTCCCATTCAAAGACCTCCACACTGTCGTTTTGGACCATAGCAGGAACACTGGGAGGAGTGCCTTCAATGAGAGTGAGATGTATAGTGGCTGTGGAGGTCAGAGAAGGTGTCCCATTGTCATTGACAGCCACTAGGACTCTCAGTGTTTCAGACAGATCATAGTTCAGCTCATGAGTCACATGTAACTTCCCAGTAACCTTATTGATAGAGAAACCCAAGTGTCCCCCCTCAGTGATTTTGTAGGACATCTGCGCGTTAATGCCTTCTTCAGCATCCGTGGCCTTTATCTGGGTGACAACATAACCTGCAGGTGCGTCTTTGGGCAGGAAAATCTCAGCTGATCCCTTAATAAGGATGGGCTCTATGATAGACGGAGCGTTGTCATTCTGATCCAATATTTTTAGAATGATGATGGCACTGCTCTGAAGCTGGGGTGACCCCTCATCGCTTGCCTGGATGTGTACCTCCAGATGTTTCATGACTTCATAGTTGAAGCTTCTCAGTGCATATATTGAACCAGAGATTGCATTTATAGATACAAACGTGTTGACAGGTGATCCCATTATAACACTGTCTAAAAGTCTGTATGTAATTTTGCCATTAGTTCCCAAGTCTGCATCTCTGGCTTCAACCGTGGTTATATATGCCCCTGGTGCATTATTTTCCACCACAGAAACTTCATAGATAGGCTTAGTAAAGTGTGGGGCGTTGTCATTCTCGTCGCTTAGCCTGATGGTGTATTGTGTGATTTTTCTCAATGGAGGTGACCCAAAATCTTCAGCCATCACTGTTAAATTGTACTCACTAATCTTCTCCCTGTCTAGGAATGCTGCGGTGACAATCATGTAGCTGTCCTCATAAGCCTGTTGAAGTTTGAAATGATCGTGCCCATATAAAGTGCAGTGGACCTGGCTATTGACGCCCGAGTCCCTGTCCGAGGTGCTGATCAGCGCCACTAGGCTGTCCTTGTCTGCTGTCTCGCTGATATATGCGATGCCTGTTGAGATGGAGGTCATTGGCGTAATACTGATTTCTGGGGCATTGTCATTAACGTCTTTGATATGAATTATTATTTTACAGACGGCGGGGGTCGGGTTAGATCCTAGATCAGTCGCCTGCACGTCTAATTCATATGTTTTCTTGGTCTCAAAATCCACTGGGTTCTTAAGCCTCACGCGCCCGGATTTACTGTCGACTTCGAAAAGTTCTCTGATTTCTGCAGAAACCTGTTTTCCGAACCCATAGCCCACCTCTCCATTTAAACCCTCATCTGGATCAACTGCATTTAAGTCCAATAAAACGAATCCAACCTGTGCGTTCTCAGGCAAAGTTACAGAGAAATTATTCTGGTCAAAAACAGGACGGTTGTCATTAAAGTCTGTCACTTTAATTGTTATTTTCGTTGAACCCGACCTATAAGGGTTTCCTCCGTCTGTGGCAATAAGCTCCACCGCATAAGATGACTGAGTCTCTCTGTCTAGCTCTTTCATTAGCACCAACTCCGCATATTTAACCCCATCTGCTCTCAAAAGCACATCAATTGAAAAATGACTGTTGACAGAAATTTGATAGCTTTGGATGTAGTTTGAACCGATATCTGCGTCCTCGGCTGGGTCCAAATGAATACGGAACCCCACATCGGCATTTTCAGAGATCTCAACTGTAGATTCCTTGTTTGGAAACTCCGGAGAGTTATCATTGATGTCTTTTACCTCCACCTCGACATGGATCAATTTGTACCTCTCTTTTGAAAAACTGACAACATCAAAAGTGATGAGACACTGTAAAGTGTGCCTGCAGATTCTCTCTCTGTCAATCCTCTCCCCAACAGAAAGCTCCCCGTCGCTTTCTCTCACCCGGATAAAAGAATCGTTGAATTGTTTCATCATCCTGAAATTAGTATTGGAGCCAAAAGAGGGACTCAAGGACATGTCCTTGGCCAGGTTACCGATCACTGTTCCTGGACTTCCCTCCTCATTGGTCTGGTATTTCAGAGGATTTCCCTCAGACTCAGCCAGTGAAAAACATAACATTTGTAATCCAAAAAACCACCCATGCCAACCTGTTAAAATGCCACACATCATGTTCAAGGCCGCGATGGGTTTGTTTGTTATTAACAGAGCCAAGCCGTTTCACTTTCACTCAACAGATTTGATCACTTCACCCACCTGGTGAAAATGCCTGCCGTCTACAGCAACAACAGCATCTTCTCTGAACTGTGCTGAAAGTCCGTTGTTCATTGCGCGCTGCAGCCAGTCAAGCAGGCGCGCTTGTTGCCTGCCGCCTTCCACACAGCTCCAAATCCTGCAGTGGCGAGGAGGTTTATACAGCTCCGCATGCTAATGAGACGAAGTGTGACCAATCCTCCGCTTTAGAATTAAAAATAGCCCTCATGAAAGACCTCTAAGCCTGTTTTCA
This sequence comes from Salvelinus fontinalis, assembly GCF_029448725.1. Lineage (NCBI taxonomy): Eukaryota > Metazoa > Chordata > Actinopteri > Salmoniformes > Salmonidae > Salvelinus > Salvelinus fontinalis. The sequence continues at coordinate 4,762,835 of NC_074683.1, forward strand.
ATGTACATAGAGCTAAAGCAGCAAAAAAGAAAGGATATGCTCTGCTTGGAGTCAAGTTTCATGCATTGGTTTGTATCATCTGATTGCAACTGTCTTTGGTTGATATTGTATTTGTTGTTATGTGTTTATTACGATACAATTGCATTGCTAATGATTTCTGTTGTTGTTGTCATCTATTCTACACGTTCCTCTAATAGGTTTTGTGGTTTTTAAAAAATAAAAATAAAAAATAAATAAAGGGTAAATAAAAGGAGACGAGAGATGAAGATTGGCTTTGAGGTATTCAGCTAAACTGTGGGTCAACTATGGGTGTGTAAGAAGGAAGATATGTGGAAGTTATAGGTCAGGATGGATCAATTTACATGGGCCAGGTTATGAGTGTGTGTGTGTGTGTGTGTGTGTAACAGTATAACTTTAGTACGTCCCCTCGCCCCGACTTTAGTACGTCCCCTCGCCCCTCGGGCGCGAACCAACAACAACTGACACCCACGAAGCGTCGTTACCCATTGCTCCACAAAAGCCGCGGCCCTTGCAGAGCAAGGGGCAACACTACTTCTAGGTTTCAGAGCAAGTGACGTAACTGATTGAAACGCTATTAGCACGTACCCGCTAACTAGCTAGCCATTTCACATCCGTTACACTCAACCCCCTTTCAACCTCCTCCTTTTCCGCAGCAACCAGTGATCCGGGTCAACAGCATCAATGTAACAGTATAACTTTAAACCGTCCCCTCGCCCCGACACGGGCGCGAACCAGGGACCCTCTGCACACATCAACAACGGTCGGCCACGAAGCGTCGTTACCCATCGCTCCACAAAAGCCGCGGCCCTTGCAGAGCAAGGGGCAACACTAGTTCTAGGTTTCAGAGCAAGTGACGTAACTGATTGAAACGCTATTAGCGCGTACCCGCTAACTAGCTAGCCATTTCACATCCGTTACATGTGTGTGTGACTATTTAAACAATACAAAGCAATAAAGTAACATACTGCATGCTTGTTTTCGTGCTGTATGGTAACCTGATGAATTACATCCGTCTTATGGCACCAGTACTGTACTGCTGACTTGCAACTTGTATCTCTTGTAGATAGCAAATGATACACAGCAAGAACAAAGGGTGAAAATAAAAATCACCCAACATTCTCATATGCTTACAATGCACAATGACTTATTCAACAGAGAATTTCAACTTTTGTCCTAATTGATCAGTTCACTCAAACAGTCTTTTTTTTGAAGGGGGGGGGTTATCATTAAAACAAAATACCATCTTGAAACCTCTAAGTAGCAGCACCTTATTCAACTTCAGTTCTCAGTTAGCATAGAATTGAAACGTTGGAACTGTCTGCCATTCACTGCATGACATTTTTCCATAAAAGTACAGAGAATACTTTCTGAGTTGTGAGATAACGGCGTGGCATGGGCTCCATTGGCCCATGATAACATTTTATGCTTAATGCTGTGATTTATTTGTATGAAAGTGTTATTTCTGTGGAAGTTAGGGGGCAAATCTTTCATGGCCTTAAATGGATTCCACAAGACAGAGAAAAGAGGTATAGCAGAGGAGGACTGTTTCAGGGAAGATATGGGTTTAAAATTTACAGTTGGCCCACAGACACAATTCCATTTTTAATGGGATTGTAAACTCTTTCAGTTTCAGGGGATGCCTTTGCGTTGTTTGCTAATTACTTTGGTCCATAACATGCCTGAAGCCATACCATGATAGTCTGCGTTTGTGGAAGGCACTTAGCTTCTCAGTCTTTTACAAAGGTTAGAAATCAGAGGTAAATATCACAGCGTTGGAGCTCAACTGGACTGATTAATGCTCCAGTAGTCCAGCGGATAGGTTAAATAATTGTTCCATTTTATTATAGATGTAGAGTTCTCCCATTTTAGTCCAGTGTAAAGTAACCAAATATACCCAAGATTGTTCCATTTTATGATACAAGTATTAAACATGGTACACTAATACTAGATAACGTAAGAAACATTTAACAAATTGGAGGCAGGCTGGGAAGCATGTTTTAATATTCCAAATTAACATCTGAGTTATCATTTTTGCAGGTGCATGGTAACAATTGAATAAGAGGAGAAAAAAATAAGAAACCCGCACACTGCTCTTGCTAGTATCACTGCTCTTTAATAAGCTTTACGTATCAGCCTCAAGGCCTTCGTCAGAGCTTTTGTGCGGATTTCGTTTTTTTTCTCAAGCATGTTTTAATAAAATGTCTGCCATTCAGATTTCCTGTTTGAAAACAATAGAGTAAAATCATTCCAAACAATATAAAAATGACTTTGTAATGTTACCTACAGTTGAAGTCGGAGTTTACATACACCTTAGCCAAATACATTTAAACTCAGTTCTTCACGTTTCCTGACATTTAGTCGTATTAAAAATGCCCTGTATTAGGTCAGTTAGGATCAGCACTTTATTTTAAGAATGTGAAATGTCAGAATAATAGTAGAGAGAATGATTTATTTCATCTTTTATTTATTTCATCACATTCCCAGTGGGTCAGAAGTCTACATACACTCAATTAGTATTTGGTAGCATTGCCTTTAAATTGTTTAATTTGGGTCAAATGTTTTGGGTAGCCTTCCACGAGCTTCCCACAATAAGTTGGGTGAATTTTGGCCCATTCCTCCTGACAGGGCTGGTGTAACTGAGTCAAGTTTGTAGGCTTCTTTGCTCGCACAAGCTTTTTCAGTTCTGCCCACACATTTCTATAGAATTGAGGTCAGGGCTTTGTGATGGCGAATCCAATACCTTGACTTTGTTGTCCTTAAGCCATTTTGCCACAACTTTGGAAGTATGCTAGGGGTCATTGTTAATTTGTGTCACGTTCGTCGGGAGAGTGAGACCAAGGCGCAGCGTGGTATGCGTACATTCTCTTTTAATGAATGAACACTTAACAAAAACAACAAAAACAACAAAATCAATGGACGAAACGTGAAGCTATACAAATAGTGCAGACAGGCAACTAAACATAGACAAGATCCCACAAACACAAAAGGGAAATGGCTGCCTAAATATGATCTCCAAACAGAGACAACGATAAACAGCTACCTCTGATTGGGAACCATATTAGGCCACCATAGACATACAAATTCACCTAGATAACCCACCCAAGTCACCATCACGCCCCAACCAACACAGAGAAAAACAGCTTACTATGTTCAGGGCGTGACAATTTGGAAGACCATTTGCGACCAAGCTTTAACTTCCTGACTGATGTCTTGAGATGTTGCTTCAATATATCCACCTTATTTTCTTCCCTCATGATGCCATCTATTTTGTGAAGTGCACCAGTCCCTCCTGCAGCAAAGCACCCCCACAACATGGTTCTGCCACCCCCGTGCTTCACGCTTGCAAGCCTCCCCCGTTTTCCTCCAAACATAACGATGGTCATTATGGCCAAACGGTTCAATTTTTTGTTTCATCAGACCAGAGGACATTTCTCCAAAAAGTACAATCTTTGTCCCCATGTGCAGTTGCAAACCGTAGTCTCGCTTGTTTATGGCGGTTTTGGAGCAGTGGCTTCTTCCTTGCTGAGTGGCCTTTCAGGTTATGTTGATATAGGACTCGTTTTACTGTGGATATAGATCATTTTGTACCTGTTTCCTCCAGCATCTTCACAAGGTCCTTTGCTGTTGTTCTGGGATTGATTTGCACTTTTCGCACCAAAGTACGTTCATCTCGACGAGACAGAACGCATCTCCTTCCTGAGCGGTATGATGGCTGCGTGGTCCAATGGTGTTTATACTTGCATACTATTGTTTGTATAGATGAACGTGGTACCTTCAGGCATTTGGAAATTGCTCCCAAGGATGAGCCAGACTTGTGGAGGTCTACAATTTGTTTTCTGAGGTCTTGCCTGATTTCTTATGATTTGCCCATGATGTCAAGCAAAGAGGCACTGAGTTTGAAGGTAGGCCTTGAAATACATCCACAGGTACACCTCCGATTGACTCAAATGATGTCAATAAGCCTATCAGAAGCTTCTAAAGCCATGAAATCATTTTCTGGAATTTTCCAAGCTGTTTAAAGGCGCAGTCAACTTAGTGTATGTAAAATTCTGACTCACTAGAATTGTGATACAGTGAATTATAAGTGAAATAATCCATCTGTAAACAGTTGTTGAAATAATTACTTGTGTCATGCGCAAAGTATATGTCCTAACCGACTTGCCAAAACTATAGTTTGTTAACAAGAAATTTGTGGAGTGGTTGAAAAACTAGTTTTAATAACTCCAACCTAAGTGTATGTAAACTTTCAACTTCAACTGTATAATGTAATATTCTGTTTTGTGTCAATTTTAAGAAATGTGACAGCAAACCTGCCCTGGACACGTCACTTTAGGTAAAATCCCATTGGAATGTATTATGTCCAGCACATAGATAGGTAACCCTTGATGATGAGACCTTTGAATAAATACACATTGAGTAAACTACTACATAAAGATGTCTAGCTATAGTGTCATTGCAGAATTAATGAGATATTATACTATGAAAGACCAGTTTTCCAAAATGACCCCCAACCAGCTACATTGGGTCTAATTGGGCAGGAATCATATTGGTACGTGCAGCCCAATGATGGCTTACAATGTTTGTGGGGGGGCTCGAGTGGCTCAGCTGTCTAAGGCACTGCATCACAGTGTTACGGCATCACTACAGCCTGGGGTTCAATCCCAGGCTTTGTCATTACCGGCCGCGACCGGGAGTCCCATAGGGCGGTGCACAATTGTCCCAGTGTCATTCCGGGTTAGGGGAGAGCTTGGCTGGAGGGGGCTTTACTTGGGTTATTGCGCTCTAGCGACTGCAGGCTGACTTCGGTCATCAGTTGAATGGTGTTTCCTCCGACACATTGGTGCAGCTGGCTTCCGGGTTAAGCGAGCAAGTGTTAAGAAGCAGGGTTTGTCGGGTCATGTTTTTGAGGATGCATGACTCGACCTTCGCCTCTCGGGGATTTTCAGCAATTAGAAAATATTTAGCTTTTTTAGGGGTACTAAGTTAACATATGTAGACTTTAACTTTTAAAAGTCTAAGCCATTGGGCAGGGGGGTGGGGGAGTACTAAGCTAGCATATGGAATTGTTTTAAGATGGTCATACCATGGATCATTTAGATATTTTATTTTTAATTTTTTTACCTTTTGAACCTTTACCTTCAGACAAGTCCAGTGACACTTGTGGAGGTCGTAGAGCAAGGCCATCATAGAAGAACACCGCCGTGTTCATTAGAGTCTCCCCTTTTCATAGCGGGGTCATATTAGTTTGTAGTCCAAATGATTCGGACGCTACTGACAGAAATTGGCACATCAGCGTTACAGACTTCAGACGAGTCACGTGGGGCTTGTGGGGGTCGTAGAGAAAAATGAGAGTGGTCATATTAGTTTGTAGGCCAAACTCTTTGAATGCTACAGACGTGTTCATGAGAAGACGGATTTTTGGGACGTCTCTTAGTCTGACAAACACCGCTGTAGCTCGGCCACCTTCCACCGCAGATGCAGAAGGCCAACTGACATATTGTGATGGGGATTTTTTTATTATGTTACTTAGATTGGCAGTATTTAACACTAAGGAACATCTATTTGACACTTTTAAGTGTCTCAATGGAAAATATGGAAAATGAGGATGAAAGTATGTTCAAGAATCAGTCATTTTGGTAATTTCTTTCGCACTTTTTCACCACTTTGACAAAATATCTAAACGATTCATATATGGCATACTTGGGCCAAACATTTTAAGCCATCATTGGGCTGTATGTACCAATTATTTATGGAGATATGACCATGTCAAGCCTGTCCAACATGGCACTATGGAGCTGTTTGGTGGTCATTTTGAAAAACTGAGTTTAATTACGAGTGTAGTGCTGCCGGAGCGCACCAGAGCGACCAATCAATATCTCGCAAGATCACTTTATTAATTTTTAATTACTATTCTACATTCAGCTTGCATACAATAGCAAAAACACCATGTAATTTCTTATGAGCTTTAAGGATGATTGTGCTGAATGGTAAAAAAAAAAAAATGTCTCATGATGCAGCCAAAACGAAACAGCGAGCGCCATAGGATAAATGTGCTCTGATGGAAACAATACAGGTAGGCTAGTGTGTAGCTTGTTACTACCATCTGCTCTGAAATCCGCTCAGAGACTATTTACTCACATCACTCCAGAAGATATAAATGCATAATCTCATGAGAATGAGTGAGAACGGTTATGGTCGGCATTCAGATGCAGCTCGGACATTTCACCCGTAAAAAACGAGAAGAATTATTATTCACAATTGACAGTGATGATGGCCTATTTTGAAATTATGTAGGCCTTATTTGGTGTCTGGGGGTATTAAAAAAATACATTCATTCAAGTCAATGTGTGGGCATAGGCAGACATTGCATTTGGTTGATGTGTTTTATGCATGTGATATTATTCAACAGGCTACAGTGCAACGTTGATTGAGAAATTGTAATTTATTTAATTTTATGTCATTTATTTACTTTTGCGATCCGGCATCTAAAAAAAGTAGCACTACACGACTGAGTATAACAGGTTACATCTGAAATGGCACTATAGCTAGACATCATCATTTAGACTTTCGATTACTTTGTTTAGAGGCTGAAACGTCTCATCATAAAAGTATTTTGTTAAAATGAGTTGCATGTCTCTCTGCTGGACATAATACATTCCTTTGTACAGGGCAGGTTTCCTGGGATCATTATTATGATAAAGGATATGTATATATGCATTTTTTTGCCATTTTATTGTGTTTTCTAGACCCCCCCAATAATTTAAAGCCATCATTGGGCTGTACGTAACAATTATTTATGGAGATGAGGCCAAGTGAATCTAGTCCAATTTGGCCCCCATGCAGCTGGTTGGCAGCCATATTGGGAATGGCAGCCAGGGGGATAATGCACAAAATCTGCAACAGCACTATAGCCAAAAATACTTATTTTGAGATGCCCCAGCTGTGTGTGAAATTTGGTGGCTCTATCACAAAGTCCACCATTTATTTCCCGTAGCCACTGGACTATGGTCAAAAGGACCTCAATAAAACCCCCATGAAGGTCTTAAGAGTATTTTATGATTATAATTGTTGTCTATGGGATTTATTTAGTGGGCAGGTAACATTACAAAGTCCTTTTGAAAATAGTGAAAATAAAGAAAAACCCTTGAATGAGTAGGTGTGTCCAAACTTTTGACTGGTACTGTATATATTTTTCTTAAGGAAAAATGAAGTCTTAAATATCTAAGTGGAAATTACAAACTTCAGAAGCCTTTTTATCCCTCAAATACACTAGAAGTTTAAAATGTTCCATTGCAGGAAAGTTCTACTGCAACAGGGGGATCAAATCTGTAAACCAATTACCTTGTTACCATAAAGTGCAGTGCTAATATCAATGTAAGGTGGGTTGCCATAAAATAAACTTAAAGAGCAACCAAAGAGTAAATGCTGCATTATTCTGAAGAACATGTGTGACTACTTGGGGCATCTTTCACATATATTTACATTAATGCAAATACATAACATCTGGTAAATAAAGATTAACTTTAGTCTAAGTGAAGCACCCATATGGCTACACTGGCAGAGGCAGGGCAGTCCTATGGCAGGGCATGGGATGAGGCTCTGACATGGTGGGGGCAGCGCCAGTGAAGAAAAGACAACTCGGATATTGACATTCTTGCTTTAAAAAGTGTAAATAATTGACTTCTGAATTCTTTAAAGCAAGAAAATATCTCCCATTGTAGAACAGCAGAGAAGAACCAAATATACCCAAGATCATATAAGTATAAAACGTGGTACACTAATACTAGATACATTGAGGAACATTTTAAACATTGGAGACAGACGAGGAAGCATGTCAGTCAACCATGGGTCAGTCATTCAGTTTCAGCGGATGCCTTTGTATTTTAAGTTCACTAATCCCTTTGGTCCATAACATGCTTGAAGAAATACCATGATTTTCTGCATTTGTGGAAGGCACTTAGCTTCTCAATCTTTTACAAAGATTAGAAATCAAAGGCAAATCACATGGCGTTGGAGCTCAACTGGACTGATTAAAGCTCCAACAGCCCAGCGGATAAGTGAAATAACTGTTCCATTTTATGATTCAAATTTAGTAAACTAATACTAGATACCATAAGAAACATTTGAAAGATTTGCGGCAGTCTGGGAAGCCTGTCAGTCAAGCATTGTAATAAAATGGCCGCCATACAGATTTCCTGTTAGGAGAAAAAGCTGTCATCAAGGCAAAGGGTGGATACTTTGAAGAATCTCAAATATAAAATATATTTTGATTTGTTTAATACTTTTTTGGGTCACTACATAATTCCATGTGTGTTATTTCATAGTTTTGATGTCTTCACTATTATTCTACAATGTAGAATATAGTAAAAAATTAAGAAAAACCCTTGAATGAGTAGGTGTCCAAACATTTGACTGGTACTGTACATCAAATGTGAATTATTACATCACATAATAATTCACATTTCCTGTTGCTGCGGGATTATTTTCCTGCTGTAGCAAACTGGCTCAAATGAAGATTCTACATAATAATATTAAGCCATTTCATCTCAGATGAAGTATAGGGCCCAATAGGGATCTTTATGGTCTTATTGAAACATCATAACAATGGGATCATGCTACCCTTCCTCTCAGCTGTGTCCTTAGTTTTCCCCTAGTAAACATCAACATCTGTTGATTCGTCTGCATAATTGCCTATTGTCATCATTCTGGCAGCATTTAGACACATTTCTAAGAGGGTTACAACAATTAGGTTATGTTATGGTTTTAAATGTATGTACTTGAACAGATGATAGGTTTAGTGTTTTAATTTGTCTCCGTGTTACTTTTTGAAGAGAGTGTTAGGCTATTCTCTACAGGGTGAGATTTAACTAATGAGAATATGTAGTAGAGCAATACAATGCGATTAGCTGGGTTTTGTACTCCACATATATAAGAGGGTCCCTAGATTGTGTGACTCTCTATGAGCTCATTTTAAGTGTTGAAATGCATTAACCAAAAACTTTTAAACACTTGCCATCAATTCCCTATTGGCTACAGATCCCAAAGGCAACATCAGTACTTTTTGTTCAGAAATAACTCAACTGATTAATTCAAACATCAAAATGAAACTCTGGTGGTGTTTTTGTGTTTTGTGCGAGAATAGAAGGTTGTGCCATCACGAGGGGTTCACACCCTACGGAAAACCATAAACTCAGAAAGGAGCCGATATGATGTTTTATTGATTCTTCTCCAAGACCCAGGAGACAATAAAGTGCTTGAATATTTCATTTCTCTCTCTCTTTATGTTTGCACTGAGAGCCATCTCCCAATGTTCAAGGTGTCTGTTAGAGGTGTCCCTCAGCAGCGTTAAACAAAGTGATTATTATATATGAGTGAGATGACGATTCAGAGGGAAAACCATAGTGTTACAGATGCACAGGAACTCTGACACTACAGTCTGTATTTACAGCATAAACAAAGAATATACTGTACATCTGGGTCATGTTCCAAGCCATACAGCTTTCTGATAACATATTTACATACTGGTAACCAAATTAGCTGAAATATGAATAAGAGATAAAGCAACATACCCATAATTTGAATAATATTTGATCCACATTTATCTTGTAAGCATACTGCCATCTTAGTAAACCATCTTGCCTTAAAAATGGTACAGATGGGAGAAACATTCTCATCATTAAGTTTTTTTCTGCCACAGGGGTTAAAGATCAAATCCAATTTTATTTGTCACATGCTTTGTAAATAACAGGTGTAAGGGGCCTCCCGAATGGTGCAGCGGTCTAAGGCACTGCATCTCAGTGCTTGCGGCGTCACTACAGATCCGGGTTCGATCCCAGGCTGTGTTGCTGCAGGCCGTGACCGGGAGACCCATGAGGTGGCACACAATTGGTCCAGTGCCGTCCGGGTTAGGGGAGGATTTGGTTGGTCGGCATGTCCTTGTCCCATTGCGCTCTAGCAACTTCTGTGGCGGGTAAGGTGCATGCACGCTGACAAGGGGACCAGTTGTACGTTGATTCCTCTGAAATATTGGTGCAACTTGGTTGAGCGAGCAATGTGTCAAAAAGCAGTGCAGCTTGCCAGGCTATTGTTTTGGAGGATGCATGGCTCTCGACCTTTTTGCCTCTCCCAAGTCTGTATGGGAGTACGGGACATTACTGTAATTACCAACTGGGGAGAAAAAGTGGTAAAAAGTAATACAAAATAAACAAACAGATGTAGACTAACAGTGAAATGTTTACTTATGAGCACTTCCCAACAATGCAAAGAGAAAAATAATAACACAAGGAATAAATAAACAATGAGTAACAATAACTTGGCTAAATACACAGGGTATCGAGTCAATGTGCAGGGGTATGAGGTAATTGAGATAGATATTTACATATAGGTAGGGATAAAGTGACTAGGCGACATGATAGATAATAAAGAGTAGCCGCAGCGTACGTAATGAGTCAAAATAGTTAGTGCAAAAAGGGTCAATATATATAGTCAATACAGATAAATGTTGGAATTTCTCCCTTTTTCTTTGCTAAAAACAATGCAGTATTAGAGGCATGAGCATCAGCCGGCAGGAAGAGGTACAATTATGCAAATTGGAGTCAAAAGAATCAGTAATAGCTCATGTGGAATGAATGTGTCAACGAGGTGTTCACAATCACTGGCAGATTTTGTTAATTATACATGACACCATTTCTTCCCTAGCACATGGCAGTATACAGTCTCACACTCTGGGATAAAACTACTGAAGAGGATATTGTATTGCCAGACTCCAGAACTGGAAGATAATCTGCTCTGAAAAATAGGCTTTGGTTGTGCTACTGTATTGCAGTTACTGTAGTAAAGGGATAGTTTACCCAAATTACATAATTACATATTGGTTTCCTTACCCTGTAAGCAGTCTATGGACAAGGTATGACAGCAATTCATGCTTTGGTATAGTTTCTCTGGCACTGTTTCCAAATGCATTTGTGGCACAAATCCCATTCAAGTCATGGGACCAATATTAGCATTTTCCGTGCATCATGTTCAAATAACCTATATGTGACTTTGATGCGCTTCAGAATCTATTTTAGATTATTTTGGATGATATGGACATGATGCACAAAACCCCCCAAAAATCGGTCCAGTGACCTGGGATTTGCGCCACAAATGTTAGGATTTGGAAACAATGTCAGGGAAATAAAATCTAAAGCATGGATTTCTGTCATACCTTGTCCATAGACGTCTTACAGGGTAAGTAAACCAATGTGTCATTTTGTAATTTGTGTGAACTATCCCTTTAAGGAAGAGAAACTGGTCTTCAGTTCCCTTACCGAAAAGCAACACACAGCAAATTCCCCAGTGTTAAATTAACACTGAAAGTGTGGACCCGTATAGACACTGAACGGTGTGGATTTAAATAAAGCTTTATTTGGATATTTTCCAGAGTGCCTTGCCTTACGAGTAAATTGTAGAGTTACTATCCATGACTGCATTTGTTAGTGACAGATAGATGCTTGTTGCGTTCATCCATTTTCAGTCCTATGGACTTCACCAAGTTAGATCCTAAGTGAATATGTTATCATTAAAATGTTATTATTTAACACGTTACAATGTATTTCATAAGGCCTTATTTTAAAGTGTTATTCTATAAAAAAAATATGGGTTGTTTGGATGACCCAACTGCTAGGTTGCAGGCATTTGGTCACTTAGTTGTTGTTTCGTTTTTTTGATTCTGGGTTATTGATATATTAACCAGTCGGTCAGATCAGAAGACTGGAGGTTTAGCAAAGTAGAGGTGTGGCTTTCAGGAAGTTATTTTTGCAGTTCTGTTGAATTGTTATCTCCTAACGGTTGAACACAAACCCTTTTGTTGCTTTAATGAAGCTTACAGAATTGTAGGAGTTCCTTAAAAGCCTATGCAAATCCCAATGTGATATCCCCAATGGGTTAAGCTAAAGTGTACTGTTAGCTAGCTAACATTAGCCCGCTGGCTCCCTAGCTGACGTTAATATTTGTGTGTTCAACACCTGTTGAATATGGCCGGTGTCAGTAAACGTCTGCAAATGTACATTTACTGACTACAGTTTCCTTACGATTTTTTGCAGACATTTACTGACACCGGCCATTTTCCACGGGTGTTGAACACAGTGTTTTCATGTTATCCATAGATAAACAAGTCATCGGCCAGAGCGTCAAGTGTGCGCTCCGAGAGTGAAATGGTGGTAAGTCACATTTACTCTCATGGTTGGTTGTAATACCCATGCCCCTAATAAACCACCCCTTCTGAAAATAACCTACGAATTGCATTTAAAAAGACCCAGCTGCTTGGTCAAGCCAGCATGAAGGTGATTGAAAACCCAATTGTTGGTTAACCTTTTACCGCAGTGGGCTAAATCAGGGTCACAGTGTTTCTTGGTAGTCTTAAACCCATCTACTTCAAACAAACGTATACACCTCACACACTTCGTTATGATTTGATTTTTTTTAAAGAAGACACCTGTACCATGTCAGATTAAATGTATTCCATTTTTAGTTTGCATCCCAATATTACACTTTCTACACATCCCAATATTACACTTTCTACACATCCCAATATTACACTTTCTACACATCCCAATATTACACTTTATACACATCCCAATATTACACTTTATACACATCCCAATATTACACTTTATACACATCCCAATATTACACTTTCTACACATCCCAATATTACACTTTATACACATCCCAATATTACACTTTATACACATCCCAATATTACACTTTCTACACATCCCAATATTACACTTTATACACATCCCAATATTACACTTTATACACATCCCAATATTACATTTTATATACACGCCAGAAGACGGAAATATATCAAAACCTTTTGACATAGAAACACCGGATTTCCGGCGTAATTATTATTTTTGCTTATTAATTATGAAATTATGAAAAATATGAACATTCCACCCATGAGAACACTAGAGGGTGAATTGATCATTTGACTGCAGGAAAGTGTTGTAATTGCATGTTCAATAACACACGCGTTAGCTGGTTTCTGAGAGAATCTTTAAAACACAGCTTACAGTGAAGACATTATCTCCTGTGGTTCAAGGGCTTTGGAGGGGGAGAAGAGAGGATTGATGTTTGCGCTTCAAACCCTGAGCGTAACTGTCCCTGGGTCTAATAAGTGACCAACATCCCCCCCCTCACTTAGACACAGCAATATGATTTCCTCTCACTATTCAGCATTGATAGATGAGCCTCTCTTTGTATTTCAACCATGCACTTTCTTAAATCTGAAAAGCCCATTCATCTTGGGAAAACGCAAGAAGAGGAAAAAAACGTAGTCTTTCCCTCTCTTTTGCCAGAGCTCAATGTCGCTCACAAGCTCTCTAAGCACTTTGTCTCGTGCCTATTAATTGTCTCAGCATTCAGCCTCTCTCCCATGCCCTGACTACAATTGACAACTACTGGCGACGACTCTCCTCTGCCTTGTTCTCCATGGCAATAAGTCTGTGCACCATGTCTAAGAGACAATCTCTTTTCTATAACTGGATACAGACCACTTCTGCAATTTTAGCAGTGTGAGATACACTGGAAAAAGGCAATTTTTGTTGTCTAGTATATTGAATTCATCTTATCTACAGTATGATATGCTCTCTAGGCAAAACAGTTTATTCAATCCTTTAAAGTGGAACTGACAGTGTTTTAGCAACATGAAATCTTATTAAAATCTGTTCATATACACCCCCAGGAAGAATTCACCGAGTGCATCAGGCTGTAATTTTATAAAGTAGATGACTCAACTGTTTACTCTTTATACACTCTTGTGTGTCCTATTTGGCCCGCGGGCCTTGTGTTTGACACGTGCGCTAGCCTATTAGCCACGTTATGACTGACTTGTGATCATTGCCCTTGCTAGATTTATTGTATTGACATTCCCAGCCTTAGTTACACTAGTCCGTTTTTGTTCAAAATATTGAGTCATTTAAACTGAAACAGTACATCCCGAATGAGTGGAGGCAACAAACAATGTACCTGGCTATTTTGACTATTAAATTAACTATTAATTAAAAACAGGCATCAAGATCACACATTCTGCTTATGTAAACAGTAATATCTAGAGCAACTTAAAATTATCTTTATGGTATAAAGATCCTTTAGTGTACCCTTACTGGGAAAAAAACATGATTTTCACACATGATGTGATATGTCACATGTGAAGTGTTCCAAAACCACAGGATGCCAGCAATCTGAATTTCCTGCTACGCCACCAGGCCATGAGATCGGCCACAGATTTATTGGCAAGAATACATTTCTGCACTGCTAAAAGTTGGCCAGAATCAATTCAATAATTGTGTGATTTTTATCTGACAACACCAACGATAAAGTAACAGTGCCCAGGGACACTGACATTTAGTGTGTGTAAATGCTCTCAGAATTTGAACCTTTTGGTTTGGAGTAGGGCTGTTGCGGTGACCGTATTACCGCGGTCACGAGTCATGAAGACAGTCAAATTCCATGTGACTCTTTAGTCACGGTAATTAGGCTTCTTCAAGCTCTGATGCAGCTGATGGTCATTAGTAGCCTACCAAACTTGCTAACTGCCTGGTACTCAGCACTCTATTGTCCCTCCAATCACTCTGACATTAATGCAAATGTATTTTAAAATCTAATCAAACACTTCATGAGAGTTCATGAGCTCATGTTGCGCAACATTTTAGCTCTCTATAGGTTATGCCTACTATATTTATTTCTCAACTTTCCTAATATTAAAAGCATTGCTTATATTTACAACAGGAGTATGTCCTACCTGGCTGGCATGAAAATAAACCTGCTATTTAAGTGCAAAGATGACATGTATTTTTTCCTGCTGCCCCTGTTTACAGGTGCATAATGGTCAATTTCACCCACATATATTATTTAGTATATGTACAGATTAAATCAAGAGTAGTCTGATGGGTAACAATATTAGCCTATCACTTGTGAATTTATATATTATCACTTGTGAATTTATATATTATCACTTGTGAATTTATATATTATCACTTGTGAATTTATATATTATTACTTGTGAATTTATATATTATCACTTGTGAATTTATATATTATCACTTGTGAATTTATATATTATCACTTGTGAATGATGCCCAGCATGAGAAACATCCCCTTTTTTTGCGACTTTTTCGAATCATAGTCGCTCACCTCATGTAGCCTGGCCCATAGGCCTATATGTTTTAATAAGGTTTGTATCACAACTAAAGTGGCTGAATAACTTCTTAAAATTAAGCACATTAATCCGCTTTACAAGGGGTTTATTGCCTAACTGGCATACATAAGCTGCGTGTGAGTTTTAAGTTTGGGGGAGATCATTTTTACCATAAAAACGCACCTTTATAATAAAAGCATTACATACACACTGTAATTGCATTTGCAGTCACTCTTGATAATGGTGTTTTCCACTAATGGAACATTCATGCGTATAGCCCACTACCATGTGTGCATTGCTGCGCTTAAAATGAGAAGAAATAGCCTAATCGTTTTTTTTGTTGCTGCTAGTGGTTGTATTAATTTGGGATCTATCGCATCACACAACTGTCCCAGACTATGTTTGGAATATTTATTTCTTGCACAGAATAGAATAGGTCAACCTTGTACTACAGGGGATAGTAGATTGACATAGACTAGTGCTTTTGCTGTTCGTTAGGGGCCTACTCATCTTGTTTTCTGATGAAAAGTAAATGTGGAGAGTTCTTCCAATATCTTCAATATGCACCTCGGAATTGGCACCTCGAAATCTTCACTTGAAGCCTGTGAGAAAGACCCGATCGAGTGATGGAGTGCGAGGCACTCAGGGAGAAGGGCACAACGGCCACTGGCTGCAAAAGGCATGGATTGTTTTAGGGTGCGTTACGTCCACACAAGGGGATACCACCGTGAAATTCTAGGCATTATCAAGTGCTTGTCAAATTGTGAATGAGTGACTGATGTAGTAGTGTGTACAGCCTGCAAAAAAGAGAGCTCATGCCTTTCAAGTGACGTCTTTCAAATCATCATTAGTCTCATCATGCAGCCTCACAATGTAATAAAAATCAAAACACATAGCCCAACATTTTTAGAACAACTAAAGTTATATTAATAACTCTAAATTAAGCATATAAGAATACCTATTTCTTTGTTAACCGCTCAACACAGAAAAGCCACATGTTCCTACTTCCTCAAATCATTTGGAGAAAATATCCTTCCTATTCTATTCAGCTGTTCAATTGTATTCTTCATACTATAAAATAATAATAATGCCACGGAATTCTAAGCAAATCTTGTCTGCTAAATGCACTAGTGTAGCCCACAGTCATTTGACGTAGCCAGATCAGGACCTAACATAAGGACAACTCAGAGTATGCTATTCTGTTCTTCTGAAATAGACTACATTTTCTTCATGTCATGCTTCTTTAGACCTGCCTGAAATAAATAATGGATTTATTGTGAAGGTGTAGGCTATATTACATGGAGTTATTAGACTTTTTAAAATGTAGATGTTTCAAGGGTCAGCATCAGTGGCTTGTGGAAGCCATTTCCCTTTTGCCTTTATTTACAGTACCAGTCAAAAGTTTGGACACCTACTCATTCTAGGGTATTTCTTTATTTTTACTATTTTCTACATTGTAGAATAATGCTGACGACATCAAAACTACGAAATAACACAAATGGAATCATATAGTAACCAAAAATATATTTTATATCTGGAAAATTTTAAGAACTTTGAAAGTTTCTTCAAGTGCAGTGGCAAAAACCATCAAGTGCTATGATGAAACTGGCTCTCACGAGGACCACCACAGGAAAGGAAGACCCAGAGTTACCTCTGCTGCAGAGGATAAGTTCATTCCCGTGAACTGTACCTCAGATTGGAGCCCAAACAAATGCTTCACAGAGTTCAAGTAACAGACACATCTCAACATAAACTGTTCAGAGGAGACTGCGTGAATCAGGCCTTCATGGTTAAATTGCTACAAAGAAACCACTACCAAAGGACACCAATGATAAGAGATTTGCTAGGACCAAGAAACATGAGCAATGGACATTAGACTGTTGGAAATCTGTTATTTGGTCAGACTGATGAGTGCAAATTTGAGATTTTGATTCCAACCGTCATTTCTTTGTGAGACGCAGAGTAGGCGAACGGATGATCTCTGCATGTATGGTTCCCACCTTGAAGCATGGAGGAGGTGTGATGGCGTGGGGAAGCTTTGCTGATGATACTGTCTGTGATATATTTAGAATTCAAGGCATACTTAACCAGCATGGTTAGCGCAGCATTCTGCAGCAATACACCATCCCATCTGGTTTGCGCTTAGTGGGACTATAATTAGTTTTTCAACAGGACAATGACCCAAAACACACCTCCATGCTGTGTAATGGCTATTTGACCAAGGAGGGATGGAGTGCTGCATCAGATGACCTGGCCTCCACAATCACCCCGACCTCAACACAATTGAGATCCATATGTGTTATTTCATAGTTTTGAGGTCTTCACTATTATTCTTCAATGTAGAAAATAGTAAAAATAAAGAAAAACCTTTGAATGTTTGTCCAAACTTTTGACTGGTACTGTAGATTCCAACTTCTCATTTCTGACTAATTGAAAATGAAACTTTGTTGAAAGTATCACTCTTTCTTAAACAAGCCATACAAAGCTGCTTACTATTTCAATTTTATCCTCCAGAAAAGATAGAACAAATAGGGAGAGAGGGAGAAGGTAAAGAACTTGTTCGTCTGCCATACTGTATATTAATGAAATGGCTGAAAAGAATTGGCATACAGTGCATTCGGAAAGTATTCAGACCCCTTGACATTTCCCACATGTTGTTACATTACAGCCTTATTCTAAAATGGATTAAATATAAAAATGTCCTCATCAATCTACACACAATACCCCAAAATGACAGAGAACATTTTTTTTCCCTAAATGTTTGTAAATTTATAAAAAACAGACAACAGAAATACCTTATTTACGTAGGTATTCAGACTCTTTGCTATGGGACTCGAAATTGAGCTCAAGTGTATCCTGTTTACATTGATCATTCATGAGATGTTTCTACAACTTAATTGAAGTCCACCTGTGGTAAATTCAATTGATTGGACATAATTTGGAAAGGCACACACCTGTCTATATAAGGTCCCACTGTTGACAGTGCATGTCAGAGCAAAAACCAAGCCGTGAGGTTGAAGGAATTGCCCGTAGAGCTCTGAGACAGAATTGTGTTTAGACACAGATCTGGGAAGGGTACTAAAAACTGTCTGAAGCATTGAAGGTCCTCAAGAACACAGTGGCCTCCGTCATTGTTAAATGGAAGAAGGTTGGAACCACCACGACCCTTCGTAGAGCTGGCCGCCCGGCCAAACTGAGCAATCAGGGGAGAAGGGCCTTGGTCAGGGAGGAATGAGCGTTACACCAAGGCCTGTACTCCGGAGCGGGATCGATTTGAAGGTGGAGGGTCCGTTATGGTCTGGGGCGCTGTGTCACTGCATCATCGGACTGAGCTTGTCATTGCAGGCAATCTCAATGCTGTGCGTTACAGGGAAGACATCCTCCCTCATTTGGTACCCTTCCCGCAGGCTCATCCTGACATGACCCTCCAGCATGACAATGCCACCAGCCATACTGCTCATTCTGTGTGTGATTTCCTGCAAGACAGGAATGTCAGTGTTCTGCCATGGCCACGTCTGGGACCTGTTGGATCGGAGGGCTAGGGCCATTCCCCCCAGAAATGTCCGGGAACTTGCAGGTGCCTTGGTGGAAGAGCAGGGTAACATCTCACAGCAAGAACTGGAAAATCTGGTGCAGTCCATGAGGAGAAGATGCACTGCAGTAATTAATGCAGCTGGTTTCTGATTTTTGCAATGTTACGTAGATGGAAAAAAGCTGTCCTTGAAACAGTCTTGATATTTTCGTCAAAAGAGAGAATGGGGTCCAGAGTAACGCAGAAGTCCTTCAGTTTTATTTGAGACGACTGTACAACCATCAAGATGAATTGTCAGATCCAACAGAAGATTACTTTTTTTCTAGGGACATAGAACTAGCATCTCTGTTTTGTCCGAGTTTAAAAGTAAAACATTTGCCACCATACGCTTCCTTATGTCTGAAACACAGGCTTCTAGGGAGGGCAATTTTGGGGTTTCATCATGTTTCATCAAAATGTACAGCTGTGTATCGTCCGTATAGCAGTGAAAGTTAACATTATGTTTCTGAATGACCTCACCAAGGGGCAAAATATATAGTGAAAACAATAGAGGTTCTAAAATGTAACCTTGAGGAACACAAATGTACAGTTGATTTGTCAGAGGACAAACCATCCACAGAGACAAACTGATATCTTTCCGACAGGTAAGATCTAAACCAAGCCAGAACTTGTCCGTGTCGACCAATTTGGGTTTCAAATCTCTCCAAAAGAATGTGGCGATTGATGGTATCAAAAGCAGCACTAAGGTCTAGGAGGACGAGGACAGGTGCAGAGCCTTGGTCTGATGCCATTAAAAGATAATTTACCACCTTCACGAGTGCAGTCTCAGTGTTATGATGGGGTCTAAAACCAGACTGAAGCATTTTGTATACATTGTTAGTCTTCAGGAAGGCAGTGAGTTGCTGCTCAGCATGTTTTTCTACAATTTTTGAGAGGAATGGGAGATTTGTTGTAGGCTGATAGTTTTTTATATTTTCTGGGTCAAGGTTTGGCTTTTTCAAGAGAGGCTTTATTGCTGCCACTATTAGTGAGTTTGGTACTCATCCGGTGGATAGGGAGCCGTTTATTAGGTTCAACATAGGAGGGCCAAGCACAAGAAGCAGATCTTTCAGTAGTTTAGTTGGAATAGGGTCCAGTATGCAGCTTGAAGGTTTAGAGGCCATGACTATTTTCATCAATGTGTCAAGACATATAGTATTAAAAAACTTGAGTGTTCTCCCTTGATCCTAGGTCCTGGTAGTGTTGTGCAGACTCAGGACAACTGTGCTTTGGAGATATACGCATATTTAAAGAGGATTCCGTAATTTGCTTTCTAATGATCATAATCTTTTCGTCAAAGAGGTTCATGATTTTATCACTGCTGAAGTTAAAGCCATCCTCTCTTGGGGAATGCTCCTTTTTAGTTAGCTTTGAACCAGTATCAAAAATACATGTTGGATTGTTCTTATTCTCTTCAATTAAGTTGGAACAATAGGATGATTGAGCAGCAGTGAGGGCTCTTCGATACTGCACGGTACTGTCTTTCCAAGCTAATCGTAAGACTTCCAGTTTGGTGTAGCGCCATTTACGTTCCAATTTTCGGGAAGCTTGCTGTAGGGCTCGAGTATTTTCTGTATACCAGGGAGTTAGTTTCTTATGACAAATGTTTTTTGTTTTTAGGGGTGCGACTACATCTAGGGTATTACGCAAGATTAAATTAAGTTCCTCAGTTAGGTGGTTAATTTACTGTTATATTTATAGTGTCTGACTTGCAGCTAGTTGACAGTAAGTGATTAAAAACTAAACATGTATTGTGGGAAGATTAATGAGGAAAATAAACAATTTAATCCATTTTAGAATAAGGCTGTACAGAAACAAAATGTGGAAAAAGTCAAGGGGTCTAAATACTTTCTGAATGCACTTTAAATTGAGAAATATACCTGTTCAATTTGAGTACAACAATGTTGACAGCTGCGCCATACAGGTTGCAAAATAAATGGAAAGAGATTTTCAATGTACCAATTCCATGGCACAGTAGCTTAATGGCAGCTGGTTCACAGAAAGTTCATATTTAATTATCAATAACTTACTGTCAACTAGCTGCAAGTCAGACACTGTAAATGTAACAGTAAATGACTGTGGTGATGGCGAAATTAAGGTTCCTGAAGCATTGAGCATTTCCAGCCGGTGATGAAAAACAAACGTTTAGCATCACCAATGCCAATTACATTTCACTACACCCGCAATAACATCTGCTACATATGTGTATGTGACCAATAACATTTTATTTGATAAATATGACAACATCCAGGTAGGCAGCAGATCCATTGCTCAAACATGAGCTGTCAACAGAGCTGTCAGAGAGTGAGTGAAGATGAGCTGAGAGGGAAATAAAATATAAACAACAGTCCTCAGGAGAGAGTAAATCACTCCACACAGAAAATAGTGATTCATTTGGGCGGCAGGTAGCATAGTGGTTAGAGCATTGTGCCAGTAACTGAAAGGTTGCTGGATTGAATCCCCGAGCTGATATAGTAAAAATATGTGGTTCTGCCCCTGAACAAGCAGATAACCCACTGCTTCCCAGTAGGCCATCATTGTAAATAAGAATTTGTTCTTAACTGACTTGCCTAGTCACATTTAAATAGATGTTTTTATTTTCAGATTGTCTGTGGTCTGCTAAACATAAAGTTGAAAAGAAAGTAATCGGTTAAACACTTGAAAGAGAGACACATGGAAAGCTTTTAAAATATTTTTCAAGGCGCCAGGATCTTCTTCATTTTTGATGCAGTTTTATGTGTAAGAGGTAAACACCAAAGTCCAATAACTGTCAGGCGAACATTAAATCAAACTGACATCTATCTTAAAAGGTAGGGCCATGAAAAATGTACAAGCTGATTTTGAGGAGCCTTGGAAGTTAAATTATTTTCCCCTTTCTGTGCTGGTGTGATTTGCATGCAGTACATTGCTTTGGTTTGAAACCCCAAGTATTAAAACTGATCACTTAATGTATATAACCAAGTCTGGAGAGACTATTGGAGCAACCAAGTTCTTATTTGGTTGTTCCAGAAAGGATTGACTTTTGTTTGTTTCTGACCTGGACTTAATCGACCCACCCTGAGATGCTGTCCTTTACTTTGACTCTTCTTTCTGGAGGAGAAAAGAAGACTTTGACTAAACATTGTCTCTTCTGTGACCCATAAAAGAGGGTTAAAAAGTTTCTGTGGACTCAGTGGGTCACAACAAAAACATTGGGCTTACATAAATTGATGGAGTCAGAGGAAGGAGAGTAGAAGGGTAGAGAAAAGGAAGAAAACAAGAGGAAAGAGAAGAGAAGAGAGGTGTTGAACAGGTTGAGAACCTCTGGGAATTATTACCTGTGTGAGTAGGTAAAGATATGGAGATTGTGCTCCCGTTAGAGAGACATGGGAGAGAGACTGTTTCTCAGTTTACGGTTCTTTAATCTTGATTGCGGGTTAACATGAAGTTCAGTTTTCTGTGATTATCCATAGGAATGTCTGGTCTGAAGTTCAACAATGAAATAGAAAAAGATCAATATTATGGCTTGACGTGATATAAGGCTAATATTAATTAGCAATAACAAACAACAGCGCTGAGCATTTCCCATCTGCAATGACAATACAACGACTCAAAACGAGGTACAAATGGCTAACAACACTTAGCCAGCTAGCCAGCCAATATGACAGGCAAAATGTGGCTAACAGTAGTTACTTAGCTAGCATAAAAACAAGTGCATAAGTCCTACTATAATAACGGAATATGACCAAAGGTCGTCACAAAAACATAAGGAAACAAATACTGTACTCACAGTTCTTGCATTCACGAACAGTGAATGATTAAACAGTAGGAAATAAATTATGTTTGAAACTTGAGATTTAGCCACAGCCGCAGGTTGCAAGCTGAACTTGGGAATGCATGAACACTCTGCGAGCTCGTGCAAGCTGTGACGTCGTCAGGCACTCTTAAATGGACAGGCTTTCTTACACAGCCGCCCGAAGACAAGGAGAAAGTCTGTTCTAGGTGGCAGGATCACCTGCGTCTTCATCGTGGAAACTTGGGAGGTGCGCCAGCTGGGCTACTGCCCGAATGTAAGTCTGACCTTTGACCTGGATGGCAGCGGTCTTGATACATCCATCAGCTCCAGCATAGGTATGTGTCGCCCTCCCAGCAGGATCCACGATAAGAACCGCTTTGCTGGGTGAACTGGAGAGTGGATCGGCCGCCCATTGTAGGGACTGGGTTGTTGCCTTCACAAGTACTTTCCTTGTGACAAACCTGAGGATGTCTGGTAGCTAAAGACCAGAACAAACAAACACATGTCCTCAGAAGGTTGGTTTCTTCAGTTCGCTGTTGCCAAAATCCGGTTCAGCAGAAATCATTTTAGGCCACTGATCTTTTTATTTTTGCTGGAACTCCACATTTCTCAATAGCTCAGGAGAAGGCGAGACACTAATAGGAAGGGACCAGCCAAGTCTTCTAAGGACTGAGATTGGTCCACCTGACTGGCCTTTACATACTGGCTGTAGGGGTATCATGAGGTGAGGCATGTGAGAGTGTCATTCTAGTTTATAGAATTGGTTGTGTTTTTCTATTACATGTAATGTATGTCTATGGCTAGTGATGATGTCTTAGAAAATACTCATGTATGGCCCTGTGACAATTGAGTATGGTTGCCTTAGTCAGTAGTTCTTGATTCTCTCATTGGGGACCCCCAGCCATTGCAGAGCAGGCACACCTGATTGTGACAACTGAATACATTTTTTATAAACACAATAATAAAACATATGGAATTTTAACAATATAATATGGCTATTAAACCAGAATAAAAATGTGTGTATGGTTCTTCAAATAACCTTTGAGATTGAGAAAGGTTCTTTATAGAACATAAAAAGTGTTATATATAGCCCGAAAGGGGTTGTAACCATAGCGGAACCCTTTTCTGTTGCTACAGTGCATTCGTAAAGTTTTCAGACCCTTTCCCTTTTTCCACATTTTGTTACGTTACAGCCTTATTCTAAATTTGATTAAATTAAAAATGTTCCTCATCAATCTATACACAATACCCCATAATGACAAAGCAAAAACAGGTTTTTAGACATTTTTGGAAATGTATTACAAATAAAACGCAGAAGTACCTTATTTACATAAGTATTCAGGCCCTTTGCTATGAGACTCGAAATTGAGCTCAGGTGCATCCAGTTTACATTGATCATCCTTGAGATGTTTCTACAACTTGATTGGAGTCCACCTGTGGTAAATTCAATTGATTGAACATGATTTCGAAAGGCACACACCTGTCTATATAAGATCCCACAGTTCAAAGTGCATGTCAGAGCAAAAAACATTTTTTTTTAATTGATGAGGGGAAAAAAATTAAATTCATTTTAGAATAAGGTTGTAATGTAACAAAATGTGGAAAAAGTCAAGGGGTCTGAATACTTACTGAATGCAGTGTGTGTAGAACCTTTTTTAATGGTTCGTAATAGAACCTTAGGAAAGGGTTATTTATAGCACCACATAGGCTACATTTAGACCCTTATGAGCGTGGTTCTTTATAGAACCTTCAAAAAAGGTTCCCCTATGGTTAAAAGCCAAATAACTCTTAATTGGCACCATATAGAACCCTTTGATTTTACTGTGTAGTGAGGTTCAGGTGTTGCACAGCTTGTGGCAGGACGATGCTCCGCTCTGAGCCATTGTCGAGAACCGTATATGTCTCCATAGCTCAATATCTATTGTGTAGTAGAACTTTCACAACCTTCAACATCACTTTCTGTGATCGGTTGGTTCCATCCAGGTACACTTTTGTAGTTGGAATGCTCACCATGAGAACACTCTTCTGGGCTTGCTGGATGGAATCGTGACGCGCCGTAAGATGCAGCTCGTTGCATTTCTTGCAGTTTCGTTTGAGGTCTGCAAGCACTTCCACCACCATTGCCCGTCCTTTATCCACTGAATGATCTGTCCTGTGTTCAGGTTCTTGAAGGTACTAAGGTACTGTAGTGTTCTTTGTATGGCTTAGGCTTGGACAGTATGGCTTGGGCTTGGAAGGGAGAATGGACTATGCAGACTCCTGAGAGCTAGGGTCTTCACTGGAGTTGAAGTAGATTGAAGAAGATCTCTCATTTGGTCTAGAAGAGGCATGTTGGTCTTAGCTGGCTCGGGTGTGTCATATTTGTAGAGGGCCGCAGCTCTGCTTACAATACACTTAAGCCTTCACATCACCCATTCGCACTCCGTTAAATGGCGACGACTGTCATGCATTTCAATGGGGACGTCTATAACGGAGTGGAAATGCAATGCTTCCTTGAAGTTAAAGGGTCCATTGCAATACATTTTTCTAACTTTGCTTCTTCTTCAGTTCAGCCAGAGTCCGTTGAAGAACAGGAAGATACCAAACCACAGAAGAAGATGAAAATGTGTTTTCGGTGATGCCTTTATGGGATAGCTAGCAACTTGAAAACAATATACACAGGCAGTTAGGAAAGCAAAGGCTAGCTTTTTCAAACAGAAATTTGCATCCTGTAGCACAAACTCCAAAAGGTTCTGGGACACTGTAAAGTCCATGGAGAATAAGAGCACCTCCTCCCAGCTGCCCACTGCACTGAGGCTAGGAAACACTATCACCACCGATATATTTACGATAATCGAGAATTTCAATAAGCACAGCTGGCCATGCTTTCCACCTGGCTACCCCTACCCCCGTCAACAGCTCTGTACCGACCACAGCAACTTGCCCAAGCCTCTCCCATTTCTCCTTCACCCAAATCCAGATAGCTGGTGTTCTGGAAGAGCTGCAAAATCTAGACCCCTACAAATCAGCTGGGCTAGACAATCTGGAACCTCTCTTTCTAAAATTATCCACCGCAATTGTATTAACCCCTATTACTAGCTTGTTCAACCTCTCTTTCATATCATCTGAGACCCCTAAAGATTGGAAAACTGCCACGGTCATCGCCCTCTTCAAATGGGGTGACAGACCTATATCTATCCTACCCTGCCTTTCTAAAGTCTTCAAAAGCCAAATTAACAAACAGATCATCGAGCATTTCGAATCCCATCATACCTCCTCCGCTATGCAATCTGGTTTCCAAGCTGGTCATGGCTGCACCTCAAGGTCCTAAACGATATCATAACCACCATCGATAAAAGACAATACTGTGCAACCGACCTGGCCAAGGCTTTCGACTCTGTCAATCACCGCATTCTTATCGGCAGACTCAACAGCCTTGGTTTCTCAAATGACTGCCTCGCCTGGTTCACCAACTACTTCTCAGATAGAGTTCAGTGTGTCAAATCGGAGGGCCTGTTGTCCGGACCTCTGGCAGTCTCTATGGGGGTGCCACAGGGTTAAATTCTCAGGTCGATTCTTTTCTCTGTATACATCAATGATGTTGCTCTTGCTGCTGGTGATTCTCTGATCCACTTCTACGCAGACGGTACCATTCTGTATACTTCTGGCCTTTCTTTGGACACTGTGTTAACAAACCTCCAGACGAGCTTCAATGCCATACAACACTCCTTCTGTGGCCTCCAACTGCTCTTAAATGCAAGCAAAACTAAATGCATTCTCTTCAACCGATTGCTGCCCAGACCTGCCCGCCCATCTAGCATACTACTCTGGACAGTTCTGACTTAGAATATGTAGACAACTACAAATACCTAGGTTTCTGGTTAGACTGTAAACTCTCCTTCCAGACTCACATTAAGCATCTCCAATCCAGAATCAAATCTAGAATCGGCTTCCTATTTTGCAACTTCACTCATGCTGCCAAACATACCCTCGTAAAACTGACTATCCTACCGATCCTTGACTTCGGCGATGTCCTTTACAAAATAGCCTCCGACACTCTACTCAGCAAATTGGATGCAGTCTATCACAGTGCCATCCGTTTTGACACCGAAGCCCAATATACTACCCACCACTGCGACCTGTATGCTCTCGTTGGCTGGCCCTCGCTTCATATTCATCGCCAAGCCTACTGGCTCCAGGTCATCTACAAGTCTTTGCTAGGTAAAGCCCTGCCTTATCTCAGCTCAATGGTAACCATAGCAGCACCCACCCGTAGCACGCACTCCAGTAGGTATATTTCACTGGTCACCCCCAAAGCCAACTCCTCCTTTGGCCGACTTTCCTTCCAGTTCTCTGCTGCCAATGACTGGAACGAATTGCAAAAATCACTGAAGCTGGAGACTTATATCTCCCTCACTAACTTTAAGCATCAGCTGTCAGAGCAGCTTATCGATCATTGCACCTGTACATAGCGCATCTGTAAATAGCCCACCCAACTACCTCATCCCCATAAGCCAGCAGCATACCACCCTGCATACCACTGCTGGCTTGCTTCTGAAGCTAAGCAGGGTTGGTCCTGGTCAGTCCCTGGATGGGAGACCAGATGCTGCTGGAAGTGGTGTTGGAGGGCCAGTAGGAGGCACTCTTTCCTCTGGTCTAAAAAATATCCCAATGCCCCAGGGCAGTGATTGGGGACACTGCCCTGTGTAGGATGCCGTCTTTCGGATGGGACGTTAAACAGGTGTCCTGACTCTCTGAGGTCATTAAAGATCCCATGGCACTTATCGTAAGAGTAGGGGTGTTAACCCTGGTGTCCTGGCTAAATTCCCAATCTGGCCCTCAAACCATCATGGTCACCTAATAATCCCCAGTTTACAATTGGTTCATTCATCCCCCTCCTCTCCCCTGTAACTATTCCCCAGGTCGTTGCTGCAAATGAGAACGTGTTCTCAGTCAACTTACCTGGTAAAATAACGGTAAAATAAAATAAAAAAATAAAAAAATATATTGTTATTTATTTTGTTGCTCCTTTGCACCCCAGTATCTCTACTTGCACATTCATCTTCTGCCAATCTATCACTCCAGTGTTTAATTGCTAAATTGTAATTATTTCGCCACTATGGCCTATTTATTGCCTTACCTCCCTAATCTTACTACATTTGCACACACTGTATATAGACTTTTCTATTGTGTTATTGACTGTACGTTTGTTTATCCCATGTGTAACTCTGTACTGTATGTGTCGCACTGCTTTGCTCTATCTTGGCCAGGTCACAGTTGTAAATGAGAACATGTTCTCAATTCGCCTAATTGGTTAAATAAAGGTGAAATAAATAAATACAAATTTAAAAAATTACCCATTCCAGACGTGAGTACTCTTTAAATAGTAATGTAATACACATTGGCTCTTAAGCCAACTATATTATATGCTGTTGCCTCCCATTTAAGTTTGGTAATAATGTTTGTTTTGATTATAATTATTAGGTGGAGGTTGCTAGCTATAATGGTATCTTCAATCTAGCCTAGCTTTTAGCTAGCTAGCTAGCTGCTCTGCAGTGCAAGGAAGTTTGACCTGCTATAAAGTTAAAGAAACAAGTCGAGGAAAAAGTAGCTAAACAAAACAAGTTTTATTATCACCTGAGACAACATATTTCAATGAAAAAGTAATATTTTGCATCTCCCAAAATGAATGCGTTCTCTGGCGATAGACAGGCTCTCCTCCATCTTGCGTTACAAACACTACACTTGTCCATTCAGTAGTGGGGCAAGACTCCGTGAAGATGATGTACGACGTAATTAAATATGTCATGATGTAAACGGGGCATTAGCCTGGGACTTTCTGTACAACCATGCTGCCAGGTCAGGTAAGGTGTATGTTTGGTCCGTGCCTGTCTTGAGAATGAGGTGAGTAAAGCGATACTCTGTGAAGTTATCCCGGTAATCCTGAGAAGAGTAGAGAATCAGAGATTACAGGTGTAATAACCTAAAAGTAAAGTCTGAGTAAAGTATCCTTTTAGTTCTGTTGTGGTCTGTCTTTACATCTACAACTTTCCATTAGATAGAGAGGAGTCCAACCAATAGAAGATAAGCATCAGCCCAGACATTACATGAGATTGTTATAGAATTGTCTCCCATGATCAACTCATCAGAATATTCATACTTCAAAGTTAGAACATTAATGATTTAATCATTGGTCTTGCTTAAACCAATGGGCATAACCTCATCGTTGCCAGGGAAACATCACCCAGATATTGAGCAAAGGTATGGCGAACCTAAACATGTCAGACAGTTTTAGACACGTGAAGCAACTGAGTGCATCAACAGCGCTGGCGGCCTATTGCTTCGGGCCTTTGGCTGTCTGAAAGAGGAATTCACAGTTCAGAGCACTCTTCCGGAGATGGAGCTGGAGAAATCCTTCATGCCCCGCACAATGAGGCCATTTCATAGTGGATCACGGGAGTCTCTTACTGGTGTTGATGGGAGTGGAAAGGCATTATGACAGGCCAATGAAGAATTTATTTGAAATGTCTCTGGGTGTTGAGAAGATTCGCAAGCTCCCTGAAAAGCGACAAGGACAATGTTAGAGTACAGTGCACAAAGAAGAGAACTCTTCCATACAAAACCATCCTCCGCGTAGAACAAAGTGACTATGCAATTACATTTATACATAATCATGAGTTACTGTAGTGATCTATTATAGTCTTGTGGGGGTGTCTATTACAGGTTGAAATTTGACATTTATTGAAGCGTATATAATGACTTTAAAAAGGGTAATGCTACTAAATCAAGTGTATCTGATGTTTCTTTTATATAACTGTGTCCATTGTCCACCCTAGCGAGTTACAACAATGTCCTTAGTAGTTTGTGGTGAATGTTTGCAGAAATTGAAGAAAAAAAAGGAAAGATAGAGGAGAACGCTAAACCAACAAAACAAGAGAAAGAGCGTGTGAGTGTAGGAAAAAGGAGTGATGTGGCCTGACAGAAAAGCCCTTACTGAGTTTGCTTTTGACAGCCTGAACCATGGTGACACCAGCTCCCAGCGACAACAGAACGAGAGGAACCAAAGTAGCTCAGAAACAACTCTCAGCTAGCCTCTAAAGCTCATGGAGGATAAATTAAGTAAATGAGTAACTGTTTGGCTCACTGCTTTAAAATGGTTTGGAAATATCTAGAGCACATATTCATAATACGTCAGAAAAAGCACGACTGCTTTGGGTAGACTAAAGTACTCTCAATAGTAACTGTTATTTTAGTTTTATTTACCGTGATGCATATTTTTGTCTTTGTAGGCCTACATCAGATAGCAACCTTTTTTTTACTAAAAGGAAACCCTTTGATAATTGAAAGAGAATGCTTGAGTGTAATATGTGAACCAATCAATAACATTTTCCCTCCTCTTCTATGTCTACCCAATTGATTGTCTGATTTAGCCTGGCAACAGATCCATCCTACAGGGGACCATTGCCCTGTTGGTTGAGATAAGAAGAAAAGTATAGTAAATTCACACACTCACACTGAGTACTGTACTCTACATTGTAGAGAGTGGGTTTAAATATTAAACTAAATGTCCTTCAGTGCTCCAAACATAAAACAGTTTTCCCACTGTTCCCCGTCTCAGTATGTTGTTGAATATATTCATACAGCCTGACTGTCTGATAGAGACTGCATGCACTGATAGCAGGTGCATACGAAATCCAGAGTTTATAAATGATAGATTGAAGTAGGGGGAATTGTTCAGGTTCCCAATCGCCCGACACGAGATGAATAGAAAACAGCTCTTACACTGATTACGCTTCTCATCGTTGTACAGATATTGTAAGGACTGCATTGACAGTAAAGGATGAAGCATCCAGGGACAGGCTATTCTTGAACTTTAATTAAATATTAATTGTGTTTGCAAGTTGGGTCATTTCAATTGTGTTCCTCCAGGCTTTCCCAGTCATTGTATTGCATGACTCACAATGGAAGGCCAACAACAGTTCATTTGTTTTCCCGCTCCTGAAGCACCAAAACGTACTCTGTCGTTGGTTGGGTTTGACCATTAAACATGGTTTCATTGGTGCTGGCTGACCCCTACCCTCTGCTTCCGGGTATGATGTTACCTTTAACAAATAGTCAGTTCATCACAAGAGCATTGCATTTCACATCAGCCAGTATATAATTGAGGAATGAATGGTTCTGGGCCTCAATACCATTCTGTAGGATGTGATAAAAAAAAGCCCTCTAACTGAATTGTATTGTGCCCTTGCACTCTCTTTCTCTCCTCTGCAGAATGTATAGTACCAATTGTTTTCTGTGAGGAATGGGTATGTTTGGAGCTCTCAAACAAACAAATGAAAAGCAACTGGGGCAGCAGGTCGCCTAGCGGTTAAGAGCATTGGGCCAGTAACCGGAAGGTAACCAGAAGGTTGCTGTTTCGAATCCCCGAGCCAACTAGGTGAAAAATCTGTCAAAGTACACCTGAACAAGACAACCTTAATTGTTCCAGGGTCACTGTCAATAATGGCTGATCGCTGGCTATGGCCTCACTCTCAGAGGGAGTGGGATATACATTTCCAAATGACATGCGTGAAATAGGACTAATGTAAGCACCCACCTAATTATTATAAACACTCTTATATATAAATGCACAAAACATAATCTGAATAATGAAATACTTCAAGATTTGTTAGACAGTGTATTTTTCCTCCACAGTGAACATGCTAATTAGCCCCGAGGAGAACCATTGAGCAGTTTGCAAATTTGCCCTGATTCTTAATCAGTCTAATTTCTCTCTCCAACACACAGGCACGTTTGCACAGCCATACACAGAAAAACACTAAAATCCCCTGTTTGCATCATTTGTTCACTGTCTGTTCCTATGAGACTAAGAAGTGTGTGTGTGTGTGTGTGTGTGTGTGTGTGTGTGTGTGTGTGTGTGTGTGTGTGTGTGTGTGTGTGTGTGTGTGTGTGTGTGTGTGTGTGTGTGTGTGTTTGTGCGTGTGGTATTCTGGAGTAGGGGTTGATAATTCACCCACCCCCAACCCCCACCCGGATTGCTGCCCTCAGTGTGGCATGACCATGATCACTCTGACACTTGAACAGAAAAAAAACACCTTCTGCCCCACTGTTTCCCCCATCCTGCTATGGAAATTAGATTTTCCATCTCACTTCATCTTCAGTGCTTAAATACCTCTTAGCAGTGAGGAGGATTGTCTGGGCTGTTAACAAGTATCCTCCCTTATAACTATCCTGTTGTTCTCCAAGCTTAAGCAAATTTCAGCTTCTGCTACCTTGGAAAACAGATTATCGGAATACAGTGCAAATTGCAATGTGCTGTGCAAGGAATGTGACATTACCATCTGAATCAGATTTACCTATGACTGAAAGGAAGTCAGACTTGTATTTCGCTCAACAGCAACATGAATTATCTCCCTCACTTTCATTTCCTATTACTGCACTGACTTGGATTGGGACTCATTATGGCAATCTCAACTGCCAGAGAGGGAAAATGTGCCGTCTTGTACAATATTCAACCTCCGTTTTGGAGGAGTGTGACTGAGGAAATAGTGTTAGTACTGTAACCAATTTGAAAAATCCCATTTCATTAAACCTCTATGTGAAATTAATTCTATACTTCAAAAATCTATTAAGCTATGCTGCCCCTGACAGCAAACAAAGCAGACGTGGACATTTTTCACAGCCGAGTTGAAAAGAAAGAAGATCATTTCTTAATCTGAAACAATTCATAAGTGAGGTTTCATAAAGCACCCATTGGCTGTGCTCTGCAGGACTGCAGAACATCTCTTAAAATGTACACTGACTCCCTCTTTTATCTGCGCTCGTTCCATGAAAGCACTAAGATGAGCTTCATTTTTACCCGAGCTTCTTCTATTCATAGAAGCCTTTTGAAATAACTGCCGTTCATAATGGAGTTGGGATCTGATTAACCTCTCTGCTTGCCGGCACAATGACAGGCTACCTTGAGATTTAGCGCCGTAATGGAGTCCGCTATCACCAAGCACACTACAAACATTCCTCGCACCGCAGGACTCGGCCAGATTGGAACTCCTCTCTGCGCTGTGTGCACACTGGGGAGACTAACAATCCTTGGAGTTGCTGTTGCCCCTCAACATCAATGGTCCAATCCAGCCATTTTTATCTCAATATGAAATAATTTATGAGTAACAATTAAAGGTCCAATGCAGCCATTTTTATCTCAATATGAAATTATTTCTGGGTAGCAATTAAGTACGTTACTGTGATTGTTTCAATTAAAATGGTCCCAAAAAATATATAGCTTCTTAGCAATGAGCAGTTTCTCAAGCAATACTTCTTATAGGACTGTCTGTGAGTGGTCTGAGAGGGGAAGGGTAAACTGAAAACTAACTGTTATTGGCAGAGAGCTTTGGAACTCTCATTCTTATTGGTCTATTAACTAATTTACTGCATGGTGATGTCACCAGGCAGGCCAAAACTCCATCCCATTAAAACAGGTGATCAATTAGATCAATTTTGACCCCTTAGATCAATTAGATACAGAAAGTAAAAGGGAGAGAGGTCTGTAGTAGTCCATGTCCCTAATGATCCAGTCTTGTGAAGATAAGAATTTAACAGTCCACTGCTTGACGCTGGTGTTCAGTCTTTTAAAATGGCTCTTACAGCAGAAGTGCATTACAGTCATTTTCACAATTTCACTGTATTATTCCAACCTCATAGTGTAGTAATATATATAAAACACAGAAAAATCAAGTTTTTGACTGGACTGGGCCTTTAATCTATACTTTCTGCTTTACTGCGACCAGCTCTCTCTCTCTCTCTCGCTCTCTCTCTCTCTGCATTGCCTTCATTGCCATTTTCCTCCCTAATATACAGTAAGTGCATATATGTATGCAGTGAGTCTTGTAGAGGGGATGTAAGTGTGTGCACAGTAGCAGGTTGATATTTATTGTCACAAGTCTCATCCTGGAGGCAGAACTGAGCGATTTCCCCTTAGATTAAAATTTCCCTTAGATCAAAAGTCAAAATTGGCTATATTGTAAAAATTCATGAAAACAAAAATTAGCTTTTTGGTCTTAATTTGAGGTTAAGGGTTAGGCATTATGGTTAGCAGTCAGTGTGGTTAAAGTTAGGGTTAAAGTTAGGGTTAGGTTTAAAATCAGATTTTAATACTTTGTTGCTGTGCCAGCTAGTGACCACTCTCCAGAGCTGCCTCCAGAACAAGATTCATGATGAAAAATGGTAACCTCCTGCACAGTACCCAAACAAATTGCAATGGAAACATCTTTAGGGGGCTTATTTTGTCAGTAAAATAAATACATTCCAGGCAATTAACATTGTCATTATCAAGAGTGATTCTGCAACATATACTGCAATACGTTTTCTGCGATGGGTCTATTTCTTGTGTCATACCTCTATTTTCATAAAACCTGAGTCCAACCTCTCCTTTCTCACAACAAGACTTCACACCCTTAATAACAAGGTAGTTTTAATGTTTCCAGTGTGGAACTCTCATCTCAATGTTGCCATCTCCTGGCGTGACGCTAGGTTGTTTTTACAAATCCCAAGCCATGTGCCAAATATGTCAAAGGGACTGATTACAGCCCTTAGTGGCCAGTTGGCCCAGGAGTCCACCCCCGGTGGCCAGTCCGACAGGGACTGTCAGGCCCAGGCAGACTCTGGATTGGTGAAGAGCCAGGGAGGGGGCTCAGAGCCAAGTCCTACCCAGCCAGAGTATCATGTGGCCCTGCCAATGACAGGCTATTCACCAGTATCAGATAACACTAAGCAGGAAATTGCTTCAAGGAGAGGCAAGATTTTTAGGACAATAATATCTAGCTATGGAATATATTCAGTGGGAAGGAGAAGAATTCCTGGTCCTTGAAAGATCCAAATTAGCATGCATACACACACACGCACATACACACATACAGACCCACACTCCCACTCACGTGCTATACTGAAACTCTTACGTTGAATAATACAAGCATCTCACAAAGAATAAAATGTATTCACAGCCTGGACTGCCAAACAAATGGTGATTTACCCTGCCTGATATAGTAACTGACAAGGAATATAAATGGTAAAAATAAGCATTGCCGCTTCAGATACAACACATTGCAATATAGAAATATGTAATTAGACTAGGATTTATACAAGCTGAACATGCGAGTTTGGAAATGTGGAAAATTAAAATTAAAATTGAATTAGAATAGTCATCTGTCATGTAGAATATGTACTGAACAATGATCAAAATATATTCCATGGAATATAATTGAAAGTAAAAAGAAACAAATATGTACTGTGTACCTCTGATTTCCCAAGGTTCTCAGCCATGTACCTTGAGGTGGTGAAATTCAATGTAAACCATGAAATGTAAAGTAGTGAACCTAATTGGATTGCAACATTCAGCACAGAGTTCTACCAACACGGAGTGAAAGGCAACATAGCTAGGGCCCCACGCTTCACACTCACAACGTTTATCAAATAGACTTGACTGCTTATCACATGCTTTTGAGGTTCAGGGGCTCCAAACAAAATCCTATCTCTCTCATTTTAATTAGCTTGTGGTTTGTGTTGCTATGATCTGCCAGGAGAAGATGTACTTTGAGACAGGTGCCTCACGCACTTGTTTATGATTCATTAGTCAGGCCGGATATTGATCAGAGGCAGCTTGATATTTATACTTTAGAAAGGGCGGTTGGGGGCGGGTTGTGTGTGTGGGGGGGGGGGGGGGGGGGGGGGGTTACTGGGAGTATTTTCTCTCCCTCTAAGCATGTCATTGGATGTCATAAGCCAAGATGGCTGTGCAGCAGCAGGGAGACCTGTGGCCTGGAGATGGCGCTCTCTCCCCGGATTGTAAATACTGGCCTTAGGATTCTGACACCGTTGCTCCTCTTGTGAATGCCCACAATTCAGAGTTTGTTTTTGTGGATTACTTGTACTACAATCATGTGTCTGGAAATAAACTAGTGATGAATAGTACAATGTTATAATATTTGACTTGCTCATCGCAATTAAACAGCCATTATTGTGGATGTGTCTGAGGTGATTATTGTATCTGTGGTATGAATCAATGCCCTTTCAACAAAGAAGATTCACATTTCAGTCATCTGAATGAACATAATTTCCCAAAGCAACAAAACACTAAGAACTGGGTTAAATCTAATTATGACTAGAATCATTCTTTGAAGAAGAATGTACAAGT
Source organism: Salvelinus fontinalis (assembly GCF_029448725.1). Taxonomy (NCBI): domain Eukaryota; kingdom Metazoa; phylum Chordata; class Actinopteri; order Salmoniformes; family Salmonidae; genus Salvelinus; species Salvelinus fontinalis. Next base: position 4,798,551 of record NC_074683.1, read on the forward strand.
TTTACAATGGGATGAGGTCGAGGAAGGGGTGGAGTGGTATGTGTACAATAAATTCTGCCAAGTGTGATTTGTTCTAGAATTCTAATTTTTCTTTTGATCTATCTTTGTTTTCAAAGGATTTAAACAACAAATTGTGTCTCTCTAAATGTCTTAAAAGATGGAGCCTTCTGTGGCCAACATGAAGAAAATCCTAGAAACATGTTTGCATCCAAATAAATGTGCGGCATTTGTTTCAAACTACAATCCATAGAGACTCATTCATTTTTCACTAAATAATACAATAACTCCATACTTTACTTGTATGTTATGCATTTTATTACTATAATTGATCTTTGTTTTACAAACATAAACATTGTGTGTAAATAACAAAAATCCCAATTTTAGGAATAACAAAATAGATTCTTCCATTCCAGCTAACTTACGTATTTACTGCGAGGAACCAAGCTACAGAGAAAAATTTATGAGCTAAATAATTTGGCCAGTCCTAATGTGTTTGAGGGTGGCAGGGATGATCTGTGTTTCGGGGCTATGTGGGCCCTGTCTCACGCCACAGGACGTGCTAAGGCCACAGGGACCACTAGCCAGTCTGATCTCCTGGCACCTCCACATCTGTTGCTCCCTCACACCCGCCCATTTGTCCCACTGACTGCGAGGCTACAACACCCTGACCTGGCTGAGGGATAAGCTTTATCTGGCTTTCAGACAGCCCAAATGGCTTACATTAAACATGGCATTTGCACATAACATTTGACCCCCCATTGCCCAAGGAGTGACATGCCTACCCCCCACTTAATAGACCACTTGAGGTGACAAGTAAAATGAAGAAACTGATGAGATGGCTTGGCCTGTTTTAAACCATTGGAATAATTCGAGATTAATGAATTAACTGACTGTATATAATATATTATATATCAATATAATCAGAATAATCAATAATATAGAGTAATGTATGTTCCTACTTCAAATCGTACAAATTAATATTTTTTGTGTGATTTTTTAATTTAATTTAAATTAACAGTCCCCACAGAATCAATCGTATTTCATACAAATCAGCGAACTGAGAACATGTAATTTTGCATACTGTCCTGTCAGTATAATGTGCATAATCTCAAATACAGACAAGCATAATATAAAAACATTGCTTCATTCATTTTTAACTAAACCAAACAGCAGGAAAACCTGAAAATGTTAAGCATGTCTCATTTTATATGATGTAGTAATAACTCTACATCACCTTGCCCTGGCAAGGACACCATTATAGCATGACACGTAGCTAACATGAATGTTATCCAAAAGGTTGTTATTTATGCTCTGTTGGGGGACATTTGCTCCCAGTGACATATGCTACAGGACTAAAGTCTACAGTGTCACCAAAAGCCTGATCCTGTGCCACGCCATCTTGGCTGTTTGGACATAGCAAAAAAACATGTTACAAGGTGGAGGACGACAGGAGGTTTGCTCTTTGGGGCCCAAACTGTCCTCAAATGGTCCGTATTAGTATCAGTATAAAAGGCATGTTATTAGAGAGAGCGTTCCTAAAAATTGCTACTATGATTATTGTGTTATGGCCTGCCAAGACGAAGATTAACATTATTCTTACCTTTAATTAAAATTTCCCCAGTCTAGAGCATATGGCCTAACCCATTAATATGCTCTAATGCTCTTACTGTCACCACACAGGTCCTAATCAAGCTGTGATCTGCCTTAATCACCAGTCTTAAGTGGCAAACAAGTATCACTCCTGGGCTAGCTATGCATCATTAGTGATGAGACTATTGCACTCACGCCACGGTCTGGTGTCGTGCTACATTGGGTCACAATAACAATAACGCAGACTGAAAAAACATGACATTGCAGTATTTTCTTTATTACTATTCTCAGAGCAAATAATGTGTATTTTGAAAGAATTGCGAGGTAAAATAGGGTCTTTCAACAATGACTGATAGTATTATTCAGACAACAGTTGCCCTTTTTAGATTATATAAGAAGAAATGAATTGTTCTCTGAGTGGTTTTGATGAAACATTAGGTTGATTGTAGAATTTGCTGTTTGCCACCCGAAATGGCACGTGTGCGTGACATGTTGATAAGATTAACTCCTGAGCTTATTACTGACAAACAACTAATTTGGCCTAATTGTTTAGTATTATCTATCAAACTGACTCACATTAGCCATGAAATCCTGGATTTCCACACCCTGCCAGCCTGGGGGGGGCTAAAGAGAGTTCTGGGTAGAGGGCTTCTAGTCTCCCCAGTCTGCCTGGAGAGCCACCATCTGCAATCTGTTCCAATGCTCCTGAATCTCAAATATGTTTATTGAACATGTTTTCTTTGACTATCATTAATAATTCAGGACTTTAATTATTAATGAAAAGACATGCTATAATTTACACTGTACACTCAATTAATACTGTAGAACTATGATATAACTTGCAATTGCACATTGCACAAGTAAACATAAGTTGGGACCATTTTTACATATAATTTATACATTTCTTCACATGTTCATCAAAATAACTCCTGTTCTATTCATGAAATAGCTTCAGCGGTAGTGCGAGAACAATTCCCTTGAATCTGTTAAATTCGATATGTTCAATTAGCAAGTTAATACAGCCTTTTTGTTATTGCGTTCCTCTCCTCTCTGTTACTATGTGTGAACCCTCAGTAGTTGGACTACAGCGCAATACTACAACATCACTAATCACAGATAAGACTGTGCATTAACTTTTCTCAGACGCTTACTGACAATCTTTCAGGGTATTATTTGATAATGGAGAATCAGGCACTGGGCTTAGCAGCTCCAGATCAGTCCCATGTGATGGTTTGATGCCAGTATAAACAGAACAGAGCCTGTACCTCTTACGAGAAGATGTTGTTGGACTAAGACGGTGTGTTTAGTGTAAGTAATAGATCAATATATATAATGGAAAGCTTTGCACAAGGCAGGTTATAATATTGGTGGATCATTTTTATGAACTTGTTGAAATAAGAGTGTTAAGACATCGGCATGCTTCCCATCCGAAACAGTTTGTGCATATATTATGACGACATTTTGTGATGTTTTAGTTTGTTTTGGTCTTTGGCAAGGTTTTTTTCAGCTGTTCGTGCATACAACCTTTTTTCTCGAGGCAAGCCGGAGTTCAGTAGCCGAAGTCTATGCCACTTCGTCGGTGACTGGTCAACAGTAGGGTTTCCTCAATGAAATGTGTGTTGTCATTCAACGAGAGATGACTCGTTTTCATCCACATTTTTGTTCTTGTGAAATACTGCACCAAACATCTTAGTTAGATGTCAAATTAAGCTACTAAGATCTTCTCGACAAAAACGTCAAAATCAATGACAGATTTCTTGAGTTAATCTTAGATTAATTATGACTATTTTGAGGAAGTGTACACTTGTGTACAGCGTCTCAAGATGGACATTGCTTGGATTGTTTTGCCAACTATTTGCTATGAGAGTGAACTGCCCCAATGAAATCGCAGGATTTCATAGCATAAATTATAACAGCACAAAGGAAATGGACCGTACTGGTGCGCTCCAATGTGCATCCAGTCAGAACTTCTGAATCTGCTCTAGTCTCCCTCCCAATGAGTCTTTCACGCCAGACGGCTTATTTCCGCATGTGAGACAAGATCTGCTCTACCAGGTACAGATGGCGCTTAAGCAAATTCAAATTGTAATTAACTTGTAAATAAATCATCATAATAGTCATGGGAGCCTGGGACCTGATAAGCCGGACATCTACAACCAACAAGAGTTGAAAGACAGAGGGATACACTAGCTATAACCTTCTCATCGTGAATCTGGTGGGACAAAAATGCATGACGGTGGCTGACAAATTTGATTGTATCCCCCTATGCTGTTAATCTGGTTATACTGTAGGTGACAGGATTACATAGTGTGTGGACTAAAACAGCATAAAACCAGGTGTATCACAAAGCATGATCAAAATCATTAACCAGCTACAGTCATTTTTAGAAACATTGAGAAATTGTTTGGTAAATGTTTAGGTCAAATTAAACAGTGATTTACCTTTGATAAGCAGATAGATAGCTACAGCTAGCTGGTAGCTTGCTAGCTATTTAGCTCTTATGCTAATTTTAAGTATTTCTAATCTCATATCTGACTAAATCTGAAATATTAAGTTATTTCAAAATGAAAGTTAATTGGCTAGCGCATCATGATATGTGACATTTTGTTAGCTAGCTGTCCCCAGATTAGATCATGTGTTTTCACTTATTGCATCTGCATGCTTGTTGCACCCATTCGTTCATGAGCCGGCTACTTGTTCTAAATAGTATAATATAATCTGTTCAAAATAGTGGCAGCATCTGCAGTAGTGGCCATTCGGTATTTTCATGCAAAAAGGGAAATAGGTGTATTTAAGTTGTTGTTCAAATGCACAGATCGCCTTATATATCATCTCAAAGAAACCAGTAGGTCGAAAACTTGGCATCATATTTCTGTCATGCTGCTTTGTTGACAACTCCAACCACCTGTGCCACAGGTATTCAGCCAATGGCCAGCACTGGACAAGTGTTAAGATTAGCTGGCAATTCACTTGTAACTATGAGCTCACTTCAAATCAAATCAAATCAAATTTTATTTGTCACATACACATGGTTAGCAGATGTTAATGCGAGTGTAGCGAAATGCTTGTGCTTCTAGTTCGGACCGTGCAGTAATATCTAACAAGTAATCTAACAATTTCACAACAACTACTTTATACACACAAGTGTAAAGGAATGAATAAGAATATGTACATAACAATATTGAATTGAACCAGCATTGCTGTGCTTGCACAGTATATCTATTTTTCCCTTCATCAAATAAAATAAAATGACTTACTGAGGGTTTTAGTTATTGTAAAAACCTCTTAGATTGATGTTTACTCAGAATAAGAAGTGTTTGTGTACGAGCGTTCAGCAGTTTGTGAACAAAGACACTGCTGTAATCATTGGAATGGCAGGTTCATGTTTGATTGAATTCCAGACAGTTATAATTAATTGATGGTGCACTGTTCTTGGCACAGCTAAAACCAGACCCAAGCCATCACATTCCCTATTGTGGATTACCTTATGTTAAATTCTCTTTACCTCTTTTGTACCAGAGTCAGTAGACCAACAAGTGCTTAGTGCCCCAGTGACTATTTTTAAGTGTGTCATTTTTAACGCCTTCCTGTGCTTGCTCTATCAGGGGCTCGAACAGATTTAGCTCCAACTTGTGAAAGGTGTCAGTCAGAACTGAGCCCTTTGAAGCCCAAAACAGTATTTGTAATCAACACACACTAATACCCATATGTTTGCCAAAAGCTAGTTGAATAGTACACGTGTTATTTTGTGTCAAACTTAAATCTGGTGGACACACACACTCGAGGAGTACTAGTAGGCTACACCCCAACCACTGTTGTTGGCTAGTGTCATCTATGCATGTTGACCAAAATGTAGTCGAAGCCTGCACAAAAGGTTGAGCAAAGGTTATTTCAAAGTTGTTTAAAGGACAATTTGACCAATTTTTAACCTCATATGAATTAATCTCCAGCACTGTACAAGTGTCTACATATGTGAACATTGTGTATTTATACGTTCTTCTGGTTAAAACGATAAGAAGAAATGCTCAATATCAATTAGGATTACATGAAAAGAAAACATTTTCAAAACCTGCAAACTGTTCTAGCCAGGGAAAGGGCATGTTCCTTCTCCTCAAATCCCCATGAGTCTCATAGTGTTTGAAAATCACTGTTTTTAAAATGCTTTTACTTTTAGCTACATCATTACTTTTTAACACTAAATTTCATTTTCACATATGGAGACACTGGTGTAGTGCTGGAGATAAAGAATTTGAAGTTGAAAAGTGATGGAATTTCCCTTTAAATACTACAATTGGTGACAATTTGTTCATGGTTTGTACATTCACAACATAAAAGTACTTAAATGCCATAATATTATTGGATGGTTAACACATGGTTAATAAAGTATTCACAGTATTTATAGTGAATGAATGGTACATATACATTTTTGTTCAACAGTGTTGGTGATTATAGTTTTTCTGTATTCATAAACAGACCAACACATCAGTCTCAAATAACACATCAGCCTCAAATAACCTGTGAATGAAAGTCATTTGTTCAGATAGAAAAAGTCCAACTGGATTAATAGCCTATTGAAGAAGTGACAATATGTATACTTCAATGTGAGGCAGTTTTTCCTTATCATTATAGAATTCCATTACCATTGTATTTAAAAAGACCATTTGCACACAGTCAATGAGAGGGGCTGCAGTAATTGGCACAAGCCGGAAACCAAACATGCCCCATTTGGCTGGCCAGTTGAATGCCATTGGTCTATTAGACAACTCATTTGCATAAATCAAGGTTTATAGGTCAATGCTCTCTTTGGACTGGGTCCAATCTAGTTGGTCGTGGCAAGCGAGCTCAACATCACAACAAGTTTACTTCCAGCTCGTTTTCTTTATTACGTTGTATTTCGTCATCTTCATTGACCTTTAAAATGGGATTCTGCTGGATTCGAGGAGTTGGTGACTGCGTGGTGCTTGCTGTTCTGTTCTACTCGGTTCAGTCTACAACTACGAGGTACTGCACGTTTGAAGAGGATGCGCCCGGGTCAGAGATTGGAAATCTGTCTCAGGATTTAAAGATAGACCCAGCAGAGGACCCTGGAACATCTTTCCGCTTCATGCAGGAGACCAATTCGTCTGTGATTCAAATGAGGGAGATTGATGGACTTTTAGCAGTTGGGGAAACGATTGACCGAGAGCATCTCTGCCCAAGGTCCCCCCGGTGCTTTGTCACTTTCGACATAGTTGCTTTCTCCAAAGAAAAGTTTCAGCTGATTCACGTGGAGATCGAGGTAAAGGACATCAATGATAACTCACCCCACTTCCTCCACAAAGAGACGACCCTTGAGATATCCGAGAATGTTCAGGTGGACTCACGATTCCCGTTGGACATCGCTGTTGACCATGATGTCGGCAATAACTACATCCAACGTTACCATATCTCTCCCTCCAGCCATTTTATAGTTGATGTGCGCAGCAGGGAGGATGGAGTGAAGTATGCTGAACTTGTGCTTGTGAAAGCAATGGACAGAGAGGCTGAAGATTCCTACACAATTGAAGTGACGGCAACAGATGGCGGAGAGCCACCCAGATCCGGATCAATGACTGTTCATATCAAAGTGCTGGATTTTAATGACAACAGCCCAACGTTTGAGCACAACTCACTAAAAGTTGAACTTTATGAGGATTCACCCATAGGTTACCAAGTGCTGAAAGTGCATGCGTTTGACCCAGATGCTGGCATCAATGGCGAGGTAGTGTATGGATTTGTAGAAGACACATCATCTGAAGCAATGCGCATTTTTAATGTAGACCGAATTTCCGGTGCTGTAACTTTAAAAACATTGGTTGATTATGAGAAGCAGAGGTCTTATGAATTGAACATTAAAGCATCCGATTTAGGCACAAATTCTATTCCATCAACCTGCAAAGTTGTTGTTGATGTTGTAGATGTAAATGATAACGCACCAGAAATCACTATCAAGCCAATGACCTCGACTAGTGATGGTGTAGCTTACATCACGGAGGCCGCAGCGGAGGAAAGTTTTGTTGCGCTGATCAGCACCTCGGACAGTGACTCTGGCTCGAACGGTTACGTGCGCAGCAGCCTACACGGCCACGATCATTTCAAGCTGCAACAGGCCTACGGGGACACTTTTATGATTGTAACAACCACCACTTTAGATAGAGAGAAGATCCCAGAGTATAACCTCACTGTAGTCGCTGAAGACCTCGGAACACCACCTTTCAAAACAGTGAAGCAGTATACCATCAGAGTGACCGACGAGAACGACAACGCCCCCCTCTTCAGTAAATCCATTTATGAAGTTTCTGTCCTGGAAAATAATATCCCTGGGTCATATATAACTACTGTTGTAGCACGTGACCTTGATATGGGTAAAAATGCCAAAGTATCATACAAACTAATTGATTCAGATGTTGTGGGTGAGGCCTCCATTTTGACTTATGTGTCTATCGACCCAGTGTCAGGGTCATTGTATAGTCTGAGATCTTTTGATTTTGAAACCGTCCAACAGATTGAATTAACCATCCAGGCTGATGACAAGGGCTCACCTCAGCTGTCAAGCACATCCATGATCAGAATCAAAGTGGTTGATCAGAACGACAACTATCCCTATTTCACCTTTCCTGTTATGCTGAATGACTCTGCTGAAGTTCCTCTTCCTGTCAATGCACCACTGGGGTACCTGGCCCTATGGGTCAAGGGTCAGGATGAGGATGAGGGCATGAATGGTGAGCTCAGCTTCAGAATCGTACAAGGTGACTCTAACCTATTTTCAATCAATAAAGACACTGGAGAAATAGCTCTTAAACAGGGGCTGGCCTCTGCTATTGGAAATGTTTTGGAAATCAAAATTGCAGTGAGTGACAATGGGAGATCCCCCCTCTCCAGCAGTGCCACCATTCACTTTGTTGTCACAGATTCGCAGCTCTCAGACGACCAAGTTGTCATTGTACTACGTTCAACTGATGAGGAAGACGCAGGCTTGGATGTTTCAGTAGTAGTTATCATAATGCTCGGTGGGGGTTGTGCTCTGCTGCTGATTGCCATAGTGATTGTTGTTATCACATGCAAGTTGAATCAAGGAGGGAAGGATCAAGACTCCAAGAGAGACGTGTCTCACGTCCTGTTTGACTCCAGGCATCATCCCAGGCTCAACTCTGCAGAACCCAACATGTACGGTGGACCAAGAGGTTTCCTCAATGAAAGGACCTCTTCATCTCTTGATGAGTCCAGCCTGTATGAGGAGAAAAATGGAGACTTGGAGTCACAGGTGAGTGAAATATTTAATTCCATTTCAATTGTGTTTAAATACAACTGTACACATTCAAGTGTAGCACTACTCCTGATCCAAGTAGCTGAAATCATTTCCCATCCTGTTCTCTTGCGTTTGCTCTTTAGATGTTCCTGCCTCCTAAGCCTTTCCTACCAACATCTATGTGGCAAGGGGAAAAATACTGCCTGCAAATGAGGTAAGAATACCTCCACATTGATCATACTTGGCATGATGTGCTATTTTATCAAAATTGTTATTTTCCATGAGAAATCATTTATATAACCAGTCACTGGAAGGTGCTTAACATTCCATATGCATACAGCAGATGTAGGATTTTAATTGAATCACTCTTAGAATTTTCCTGCACAGCAGGACATGCAAACGTATAGTGCATTCAAGGTTTAAAAAGGCTTCTGAAGTGTGTAATTTCCACTTTAAAATGTCAGGTTTGATTTGCCCTAACAAGAAATATATCAACCCCTACAAAAAAAATATCCATTAATTATAATATAAAAAAATATAAAAATATGCACATCCAACTAATCAGGTGCAGGACAGAAGAACATATCGATCCAAGTTATATCATCGTCTGGTCATTAATTATAATCCACATTATAATTCACATTTCCTGTTGTTGCAGGATAATGTTCCTGCTGTATTAAACTGGCTCAAATTAAGATCCTGTATCTGTACACGTGATTGCAGTTGTTGTCCGGAGAGAGGGGCTGGGTGGTGGAAGGCTTCATAAGAGGGGGGGCACACATCAATAATCAGATACAGCGGTGCAGTGGCTAATGTTTGATTCTATTCGCAGTGGCATTGACCAGCAGAGCGTAAAGGACAGTGGCAAGGGAGACAGTGACTTCAATGACAGTGACTCTGACATCAGTGGGGATGGAGGCAAGAGGAACCTCAGCACCTTCCAGCCCTGGGCCAAAAGTGAGTTTACTACCATCACAATTTCATACTGAGATTTTAGAGTTCCTCGTAGCAGAATGATGAAGATAACAGTTGGCATTTTATAGCACTTCATAGCACTCAAACTGCAGCGGATTACATTGTGTGGGGATTACTCATCCCTTCCACCACCAGTGTAAAACCCACCTGGCTATGTAGCACGGCAACAATGAATGACTCTGTCACTATCATTCTTTACTCCTTGGGCTTGGAATGTAATTCTGTATGCGTGTGTGTGTTCCATTTCAGGCTCCTTCCATGCCACTAACACCCTCGCAGTGGATTGTCAAGGCACTTACTGTGTAATACCAACCCAAAGCTTCCAGGCCCCACTAGAAAATGCATACACAATTGGCTTTTCCCAAGCACCGGTGTACAACAATCCCCATGCCTATCCCCACTCCTGGAAAGACTTTGGCTATAGCACTAGCATTCCCAAAGCAAGAAACACCATGCAGACGTTCTCTCATCACACAGGTACACTCCCCTCTTACTTCGCCCATCAGAAAAGGCAATCTGCTGCCGGACTTGCTGAAATTCAGGAGCACAACCAAGATATTACTACAGTGGCAACCATATCTGAAGTTGCCACCATTTTTTAAACACCCTGCCAAGTAAATATACAGATGGTTATTTATAGATATGCACTAGATTCTACAGATACTGGTTAAACTGATAGACATATGGACATTTCATGTATGAAAAGGAAAGCAACTTGATGCATAATGAAAACAGCTGATGTATATTTTCTTTGATTCAATTGTGAAGATGTAGGTTGTGTATATATTGATATTCTTATTGTATGAACATTTGTAAAAAAATAAATGTGTTTGTTTAATGAATAAACACAATATTAAATCAATGAGAGATACAGTATGTGCATAATTGTTTATGAGATAAGACCATTTCCCTGTCATCTTGTTTAGCATGACTTTTCTCTTATGGTCACACACCAAGAACTTTACCCACTGGGCTTGACTTCCCCATGAACTCATATATATAGTTCCTTCAGAGTATTTACACCCCTTGACTTTTTCCACATTTTCTTCTTTCTTTCTGTGTTACCGCCCTAATGTCAAAGTGGAATTATGTTTGTACAAACTTTTACAAATTAATAAAACATGAAAAGCTGAAATGTCTTGTGTCAATTGGTATTCAACCATTTTGTTATGGCAAGACTAAATAAGTTCAGGAGGAAAAATGTGCTTAGCAAGTCACTTAATAAGTTGCATGGACTCACTATGTGTGCATTAGTGTAACATGAATTTTTAATGACTACCTCATCTATGTACCCCACACATGCAATTATCTGTAAGATCCCTCAGTCGAGTAGAGAATTTCAAAAGGTTTTAACCACAAAGACGAGAGCTTTTCCAATGCCTCGCAAAGAAGGGCACCCATTGGTAGATGGGTAAAACCAAAAAAAAGTAGACACTGAATATCCATTTGAGCATGGCGAAATTAATAATTACATTTTGGATGGTATGTCAATACACCTAGTCACTACAAAGATAGGCGTCCTTCCTAACTCAGTTGCCGGAGAACAAGGAAACGGCTCTGGGATTTCACCATGAGGCCAAAGGTGACTTTAAAACAGTTAAACAGTTTACTGGCTGTGATAGGCGAAAACTGAGGATAGATCAACAACATTGTAGTTACTCCACAATACTAGCCTAAATGACAGAGTGAAAAGAAGGAAGCCTCTACAGAATAAAAATATTCCAAAACATACATCCTGTTTGCAACAAGGCACTAAAGTAAAACTGCAAAAAAATGTGGCAAAGAAATTAACTCTATGTCCTGAATATAAAGTGTTATGTTTGGGGCAAATCCAACACAACACATCACTGAGTACCATTCTTCATATTTTCAGGCATGGTGATGGCTGCATCATGTTATGGGTATGCTTGTAATCAGCAAGGTCTAGGGAGTTTTTTCTTAATAAAAAGAAACAGAATAGAGCTAAACACAGACAAATAATTCCTAGAGCAAAACCTGGTTCAATCTGCTTTCCAACAGACAATGGGAGACAAATTAATCTTTGAGCAAGACAAATGCCTAAAACACAAAGCCAAATAAACTGAAGTTTCAGACCAAGACGACATTGAATGTTCCTGAGTGGCCTACTTACAGTTTTGACTTAAATCAGCTTGAAAATCTATGGCAAGACTAGAAAATGGCTGTCTAGCAATGATCAACAACCAACATGACAGAGTTTGAATCATTTTTAAAAGGATAATGTGCAAACTCTTAGAGATTTACCCAAAAAGACTCACAGCTGTAATCGTATGGGATTATAATGATGACAGAACTACATGTTTTGTATTTTGAATTTCATGGTCGCACATTGAGATTCATGTGTGAAAGATGGTCACAAACTTGTGAATTGACATTTGAATACTTTCAATAAGATTTGCAAGTATAATGTATTTTCAGAATTATTACAAGTCCATTTAGGAGTATGAATATTCTGCTGTGAATCAAAAACACACATGCAGATTTTGAATCTGCGAGTTCTGTCACTGTTGTCATGTTACCAAGACATTCGTTACATGCTGACCACACCGCTTGGGTCGCGTGCGCGAGCATTGCAAAATAATGTACACATACATGTTATTCAACCATTGCACCCACACTGCTCGCGCGCGCCAACGAGCGTCTGCGTTGCCAAGCACTAAAATAGAAGTTCTATTTATAAGGCTGAACGCGGTGCAAGTCCTGCCTCTCCCATCTCCTCATTGGTTTATAGAAGCAGATACCCATGTGCCATCTCCTCATTGGTTATACCCATGTGGGGGATTTAAATATGAACAGAGGTCAGTCGTTTGTCGTGGTAATACTATGAAAGTTAGATGCCAATCGCCCTATAAAGTCCAAAGAAGAAAAAGCCTGGAAGGAGGAGAGATGACTAGAAACGATTCGGTTGACCGTTTTATGTGTGGATTAATTGTCGGAGGACCTTGTGCATTTCAGGTAAAATAACAACTCAACATTTATATCTCAGGTAAAATAACAACTCAACATTTATATCTCAGAACAAATTGGCTAGCAAAAGCAAGCTAGCTAAATAGGACAAATTAGCTAGCAACTGCAAGCTAGCTAAAATTGCCTTAAATGTTTAATGCTTTTCGACCTGTCCCCAAATTATTATAATTTGTTCAGAGTTTGTTTTGATTTTCAACCTGCGTGTCGTGTTCGCGTTTGGTGTGGGGGGACAAAATATATTTGCGCAAGATGGCTCACGTGCGTGTACGGTCTGGGCATGGTGTAAACCTGTACAAATGTTTGTACATTTGTAGAAAGAGATTTGCAAGGGGCAGGATCTTTTACTCCTGACCAATCAGTTCCCTCTGCCAAAACCACAACCGCCTAACCATTGGCTGGATTGCTCCATCAATCAAATCTCAGGAATTATCTCCCCACATGAGCAAGAGAGGATAAGGTAAATAAAACAAAAACAATTTACTTGAAAGTAATTGTCTCATTTATCTATGTTCATCGATTTTTTGTTGTTGTGAAAAGGCATGACAGTAGTTGACTTATTATGTGAAATATAATGGTACATTTCAGACGAACTCCAGACCAGCCATTGCATTGACAGCCGCTATTGCGTCAACTAGCTGGCCTCTGACATTCATCCCAGCTTTACTATCAACGGGCTAGCTTTATCAGGCATCTTTAGATGCGAAGGGAAAACAAAATGTATTTGCTAGTTAGTTAATTAAGTTGATTATAAATGCCATTAGCTAGCTAGATAGCTAAATTTAAACTGTTGGGGAGAGCTAGCTAGATAGCTAATGGTAGCTATGTTTCTAGGAAATAAAAAATATTTACTGTTGTTACTATCTTTTGAACACTTGTCAAACTACTTAATTCCACTGCCTGTTTCTTGATTAATTGGGGACTGAAAAAGTTGTTTAATTGCGGACCACACTACAGTGGTAGGCTTGATTACCAACAACGACGAGACGGCCTACAGGGAGGAGGTGAGGGCCTTCGGAGTGTGGTGTCAGGAAAATAACCTCACACTCAACGTCAACAAAACAAAGGAGATTATTGTGGATTTCAGGAAACAGCAGAGGGAGCACCCCCCTATCCACATCGACGGGACAGTAGTGGAGAAGGTGGAAAGTTTTAAGTTACTCTGTGTACACATCACGGACAAACTGAATTGGTCCACCCACACAGACAGCGTTGTGAAGAAGGCGCAGCAGCGCCTCTTCAACCTCAGGAGGCTGAAGAAATTCGGCTTGTCACCAAAAGCACTCACAAACTTCTACAGATGCACAGTCGAGGGCATCCTGTCGGGTTGTATCACCGCCTGGTACGGCAACTGCTCCGCCCACAACCGTAAGGCTCTCCAGAGGGTAGTGAGGTCTGCACAACGCATCACCGGGGGCAAACTACCTGCCCTCCAGGACACCTACACCACCCGATGTCACAGGAAGGCCTTAAAGATCATCAAGGACAACAACCACCCAAGCCACTGCCTGTTCACCCCGCTATCATCCAGAAGGCGAGGTCAGTACAGGTGCATCAAAGCAGGGACCGAGAGACTGAAAAACAGCTTCTATCTCAAGGCCATCAGACTGTTAAACAGCCACAACTAACATTTAGTGGCCGCTGCCAACATACTGACTCAACTCCAGCCACTTTAATAATGGGAATTGATGGAAATTATGTAAAAATGTATCACTAGCCACTTAAACAATGCCACTTAATATAATGTTTACATACCCTACATTACTCATCTCATATGTATATGTATATACTGTACTCTATATCATCTATTGCATCTTGCCATCTTTATGTATTACATGTATCACTAGCCACTTTAAACTATGCCACTTTATGTTTATATACCCTACATTACTCATCTCATATGTATATACTGTACTCTATACCATCTACTGCATTTTGCCTATGCCGTTCTGTACCATCACTCATTTATATATCTTTATGTACATATTCTTTATCCCTTTACACTTGTGTGTATAAGGTAGTAGTTGTGGAATTGTTAGGTTAGATTACTTGTTGGTTATTACTGCATTGTCGGAACTAGAAGCACAAGCATTTCGCTACACTCGCATTAACATCTGCTAAACGTGTATGTGACAAATAAAATTTGATTTGATGTCATTGACACTAACTAAATGGTTGGATTGTTCAGCTACGTTCAGTAAATGCTAACACGGCTTTGGTGGTGAAACGTACAAAATCCATTTATTGTTATCTCCCCATCAGGCCATTGCATGCTGTGACAGGGACCTGGATGGTGACACATATCTTCTTTAAGCTGGCTGCCTGAATACTGGGGCCTTCAGTGGTACCTTCCCTTTGGTGGGGCAGCGGGTAGCCTAGTTCTTAGAGCGTTGGGCCAGTAACCGAAAGGCTGCTAAATCAAATCCCTGAGCTGACAAGGTAAAAATCTGTCGTTCTGCCCCTGAACAAGGCAGTTAACCCACTGTTCTTAGGCTGTCATTGTAAATAAGTTTTTGTTTTTAACTGACTTGCCTAGTTATTTATTTTTTAAGTGATTCTCACTAAGTGATTACAGAAACACTCTCCTTATCCCTGTTTCGTAGCCATTTAACATGTACTGTATGTAAGCACTTAAATTCATAGAAACTGATACAAACACAAGAACTGACTTATATTTACTTGACCCTGGCTGCTTTTAGACAGGCAACCCAATTCTAATCTTTTTTCCACTAAATGGTATTTGACCAATCACATCAGATCTTTCACAACTTCCCTTTTTCAGAGCTGATCTGATTGGTCAAAAGATCAATTTGTGAAAAGAAGATCAGACTTGGGCTGCCTATCTAAACATAGCCTATTTGTCCTATACTTCAGTCTTGTCTGGGATATACACAGTACCAGTCAAAAGTTTGGATACACCTACTCATTCAAGGGTTTTTCTTTTTTTAAACTATTTTCTACATTATAGAATAATAGTGAAGACATCAAAACTATGAAATAACACATATTGTATCATGTAGTTAACCAAACAAGTGTTAAACAAATCAAAATACATGTTATATTTTAGATTCTTCAAAGTAGCCTTGATGACAGCTTTGCACACTTGATGGCATTCTCTCAACCAGTTTCACCTGGAATGCTTTTCCAACAGTCTTGAAGGAGTTCCCACATGTGCTAAGCACGTGTTGGCTGCTTTTCCTTCACTCTGTGGTCCAACTCATCCCAAACCATTTCAATTTGGTTGATGTCGGGTGATTGTGGAGGCCAGGTTATTTGATGCATCACTCCATCACTTTTCTTCTTGGTCAAATAGCCCTTACACAGCCTGGAGGTCCTGTTGAAAACACAAATGATAGTGAGACTAAGTGCAAACCAGATGGGATGGCGTACCACTGCAGAATGCTGTGGTAGCCATGCTGGTTAAGTTTGCCTTGAATTCTAAATATATCACAGACTGTGTCACCAGCAAAGCACCCCCACACCATCACACCTCCTCCTCCATGCTTCACGGTGGGAACTACGCATGCAAAGATCATCCGTTCACCTACTATACGTCTCACAAAGACACAGCGGTTGGAACCAAAAATCTCAAATTTAGACTCATCAGACCAAAGGACAGATTACCACTGGTCTAATGTCCATTGCTCGTGTTTCCTGGCCCAAGCAAGTCTATTCTTCTTACTGGTGTCCTTTAGCAGTGGTTTCTTTGCAGCAATTCAACCATGAAGGCCTGATTCACACAGTCTCCTCTGAACAGTTGATATGTGATATGTGTCTGTTACTTGAACTCTGTGAAGCATTTATTTGGGCTGCAATTTCTGAGGCTGCTAACTCTACTGAACTTATCCTTTGCAGCAAAGGTAACTCCGGGTCTTCCTTTCCTGGGCCAGTCCTCATGAGATCGTTTCATCATAGCACTTCGTGGTTTTTGCGACTGCACTTGAAGAAACTTTCTTGAAATATTCCGAATTAACTGACCTTCATGTCTTAAACTAATGATGGAATGTCATTTCTTTTTTCTTATTTGAGCTGTTCTTTCCTTAATATCGACTTGGTCTTTCACCAAATAGCGCTATCTTCTGTATACCACCCCTACCTCGTCACAACACATCTGAATGACTCAAACGTATGAAGATGGAAAGAAATTCCACAGATGTACTTTTAACAAGGCACTCCTGTCAATTGAAATGCATTCCAGGTGACTACCTCATGAAGCTGGTTGAGAGAATGCCAAGAGTGTGCAAAGCTGTCATCGAGGCAAAGGGTGGCTACTTTGAATAATCTCAAATATAAAATACATTTTGATTTGTTTAACACTTTTTTGGTTACTACATGATTCCATATGTTATTTCATAGTTTTGATGTCTTCACTATTATTCTACAATGTAGAAAATAGTAAAAATAACAAAAAACCCTTCAATGAGTAGGTGTGTCCAAACTTTTGACTGGTACTGTATATTTCAGTTGGCACACCTGTGTGATGTCCTTTATGTGTGAATAAAAATCTATTCACCCTGGATATGAGACTTGTATTGATTTTAGACTTTTTTAAATCATAAGCTCTAGGTGTTGTCTTGATGGAGAAAGTCTGAATGTTGTCAGATGTTTAAGTTACCATAGTAGTTAGTACAAATGGGAACAGGCTAAGAAACAGTTATTGTTTTGTAACCTACAAAAAAATCAACGAGTAGTTTATACGGAAATGTATTACATTTGGTGGTCATCCCCCAAATTTGACCATTTAAAGCCTTGGTAGTTGCATCCTTCCTCAGGGAACTGTCAATAGCTGACAACATGTTGCCAGGATTTTTGATGTTCTGCTCTAGAATTCCATGGCCCAGCATGCTCACCTGGGAATAGGGGGATGGACACGTTCGATTTTATACAAGTTTGGGAGACATTTGGAGGGATGGGAGAGCATGGTTTTGAGTGAGTACAGTACATCCAATCCAACTAGTGGCCCTGGATAATATGCTATATGTCATCACAGACAGACAACCATAGTGAAGGAGGTTAACGTAAAGTATATACCACCAGCGGAGCTTACTTCTCTGTGCTCTGGAGAGTAGTTGGTCTGAAGCCTCTGGAGGTCCTTGGAATATTCTCTGTAGCACCTGTGGAGAAATGGATACATGTACTGAATACTATTGAAAGAGAGAGATAGAGAGCAAGAGAGTTCACATTTACATTGTTGATTATTGAGGAAAATAAAGGGTGCTGTCCAATCAGTCAAATGGTTGAGTAAAAGACACAGCAACTCAATGGTTTTCAATAGGAGGAATGTGTTGACACCAAACAGCTGTGTTGGACATGTTTTTCCTGCATTTTGGTTTGAAGGTAGCCTTATTCTGCGGTTCAAGTTGTATCTTCATATCTCTCATGTCTCACTCCCTCTGACCCCTAAGCCCCCACCCCTGACCTCTCATTGGCCCAAAGCCTCTGGCAAAACCCTCGAATCAGTCTCTCTGACAGGGTGTTACTCCAGGAGTAGACAGGTTTACAGTGCATAGGGTTATATATGTAAAAAGTATTCATGACTTACTGACACTGACATGGAGAGCTCCATGTTCCTGCTCCATGTTCCTACTGGTAGCAACCATACTCCATGTCCTGCCATGGAGTATGATTGTATCCATCTCCACCAGGCTCCTGGAAATCAGATAACAAACATGCATATATTCGAAAAAAAATCGAATCAAATTTTATTAGTCACATGCGCCGAATAGTGAAATGAAATGCTTACTTACGAGCCTCTAACCAACAATGCAGTTTAAAAAAAATACGGATAAGAAGAAGAGATAAAAGTAACAAGTAATTAATGAGCAGCAGTAAAATAACAATAGCGAGACTATATACAGGGGGTAGCGATACAGAGTCAATGTGCAGGGGAACTGGTTAGTTTGGGTAGTATGTACATGTAGGAAGAGTTATTAAAGTGACTCTGCATAGATGACAACAGAGAGTAGCAGAGGTGTAAAGAGGGGGAGGGGGGCAATGAAGATAGTCTGGGTAGCTATTGGACTAGATGTTCAGGAGTCATGGAATGGTGGTAGAAGCTGTTTAGAAGCCTCTTGGACCTAGACTTGGCGCTCCGGTAACGCGTGTCGTGCGGTAGCGGAGAGAACAGTCTATGACTAGGGTGGCTGGAGTCTTTGACAATTTTAGGGCCTTCCTCTGACACCGCCTGGCATAGAGGTATTAGATGTCAGAAAGCTTGGCACCAGTGATGTACTGAGCCATTCTCACTACCCTCTGTAGTGCCTTGCGGTCGGAGTCCCAGCAGTTGCAATACCAGGCAGTGATGCAACCAGTCAGGATGCTCTCAATGGTGCAGCTGTAGAACCTTTTGATCTGAGGACCCATGCCAAATCTTTTCAGTCTCCTGAGGGGCAATAAGTTTGTCGTGAACACGACTGTCTTGGTGTGCTTGGACCATGTTAGTTTGTTGGTGATGTGGACACCAAGGAACTTGAAGCTCTCAACCTGCCACACTGCAGCCCCGTCGATGAGAATGGGGGTGTGCTCGGTCCTCCTTTTCCTGTAGTCCACAATCATCTCCTTTGTCTTGATCACGTTGAGGGAGAGGTTGTTGTTCTGGCAACACATGGCCAGGTCTCTGACCTCCTCCCTATAGGCTGTCTCGTTGTTGTCGGTGATCAGGCCTACCACGGTTGTGTCATCGGCAAATTTAATGACGTGTTGGAGTCGTGCTTGGCCATGCAGTCATGAGTGAACAGGGAGTACAGGAGGGGAATGGGAACGTACACCTGATTGGCCCCTGTGTTGAGGATCAACGTGGCGGATGTGTTGTTACCTACCCTTATCACCTGGGGGCAACCAGTCAGGAAGTCTAGGATCCAGTTGCAGAGGGAGGTGTTTAGTCCCAGGGTCCTTAGCTTAGTGATGAGCTTTGAGGGCACTATTGTGTTGAACGCTGAGCTGTAGTCAATGAATAGCATTCTCACATAGGTGTTCCTTTTGTCCAGGTGGGAAACGGCAGTGTGGAGTGCAATAGAGATTGCATCATCTGTGAATCTGTTGGGGCGGTATGCAAATTGGAGTGGGTCTACGGTTTCTGGGATGATGGTGTTGATGTGAGCCATGACCAGCCTTTCAAAGCACTTCATGGCTAAAGATGTGAGTGCTACGGGTCGGTAGTCATTTAGGCAGGTTACCTTAGTGTTCTTGGGCACAGGCTCTATGGTGGTCTGATTAAAACATGTTGGTATTACAGACTCTGAGAGGGAGAGGTTGAAAATGTCAGTTAAGACACTTGCCAGTTGGTCAGCTCATGCTCGCAGTACACGTCCTGGTAATCCGTCTGGCCCTGCGGCCTTGTGAATGTTGACCTGTTTAAAGGTCTTACTCACATCGGTTGTGGAGATCGTGATCACACAGTCTTCCGGAACAGCTGGTGCTCTCATGCATGTTTCAGTGTTATTTGCCTCAAAGCGACCATAGAAGTAGTTTAGCTCGTCTGATAGGCTCATGTCACTGGGCAGCTCTCCTCTGTGCTTCGCTTTGTAATCTGTAATGGTTTGCAAGCCCTGCCACATCCGACGTGCGTCAGAGCTGGTGTAGTACGATTCTATCTTAGGCCTGTATTGACGCGTTGCCTGTTTGTTGGTTCGTTGGAGGGCATAGCGGGATTCCTTATAAGCTTCAGGGTTAGAGTCCCACTCCTTCAAAGCGGCAGCTCTACCCTTTAGCTCAGTGCGGATGCTGCCTGTAATCCATGGCTTCTGGTTGGGGTATGTACGTACAGTCACTGTGACGACGACGTCATCGATGCACTTATTGATGAAGCAAGTGACAAATGTGGTGTACTCCTCAATGCCATCGGAGGAATCCCGGAACATATTCCAGTCTGTGCTAGTCCTGTAGTTTAGCATCTGCTTCGTCTGACCACTTATTATAGACTGAGTCACTGGTGCTTCCTGCTTTAATTTTTGCTTGTAAGCAGGAATCAGGAGGATATAATTATGGTCAGATTTGCCAAATGGAGGGCGAGGGAGAGCTTTGTATGCATCTCTGTGTGTGGAGCATAGGTGGTCCAGAATCCTTTTTCCTCTGGTTGCACATTTAACATGCTGTTAGAAATTTGGTAAAACAGATTTAAGTTTCCCTGCATTAAAGTCACCGGCTACTAGGAACGCCACCTCTGGGTGAGCGTTTTCTTGTGTGCTTATGGTGGAATACAGCTCATTCAATGCTGTCTTAGTGCCAGCCTCTGACTGTGGTGGTATGTAAACAGCTAAGAAAAATACAGATAAACTCTCTCGGTAGGTAGTGTGGTCTACAGCTTATCATGAGATACTCTACCTCAGGCGAGCAATAGCTCTAGACTTCCTTAGATATCGTGCACCAGCTGTTATTTACAAAAATACATAGTCCGCCGCCTCTTGTCTTACCAGACACCGCTGTTCTATCCTGCCGGTACATCGTATAACCAGCGAGCTGTATGTTGATATTGTCGTCGTTCAGCCACGACTCTGTGAAGCATAAGATGTGACAGTTTTTAATGTTCCGTTGGTAGTTTAATCTTCCGCGTAACTCGCCGACTTTATTCTCCAAGGATTTCACGTTTGCGAGCAGAAAGGAGGGAAGTGGGGGTTTATTCGATCACCTACGAATTCTCAGAAGGCAGCCTGCCCCTCTTTTTTCGCCTCCTCTTCTCACGCAGATCACGGTGATCGGGGCCTGTTCCCGAGGAAGTAGTATATCCTTTGCGTCAGGCTTGTCAGAGTAGTGAAAGGAAAAAAAGGATTCTGCTAGTCCATGGTGAGTAATCGCAGTCTTGATGTCTAGAAGTTATTTTCGGTCATAAGAGACGGTTTCGGCAACATTATGTACAAAATAAGTAAAATAATAAGTTACAAACAACGCAAATAAACAAACAAAAAAACACAATCGGCTGGTGGCACGTAAAATGTCTGCCTTCTTCTCCGGCGCCATCTTACAAATGGTAACTGTATTTAGTTAATTGAAGTCATGACAGCCGTAGGTACTTTCCACTTCACTAACACCTCATTCCACTAATTGTGGTCTAAATTGAACAAAATCGTGCACAACGTTCAGTCCTCTGGGACAGAAATCACCCACATCTCTATTATTGAATGAGCTTCCCAAGTTACAAGTTTAGCTACAATTCTGCATGATAGAGAATAACATGTGTGAATCTGTTTCTATCTAACCTTGTGAATGAACAGCAAGAACACAATATTTTCCTGGTGGCTGGGCGGTTCCCAAGTTCTTTAGATCTGTCTGGGTGTTAGGGATGTGCTTCAAACTGAGGAAAAGAGCAGAGGGAGAAGAAATTAACCTCACTGCTCAATTTTCAGTGCTGATTGAAGTGACTGAGAACCCCAACTACCTATAACTAATGTGCCATAATTTTGTAAACGTTTTTACATTTTCATAAGCTTCATCAAGTTGTCACTAGTTTAATTTTAGCTAGTTAATCTATTTGCATTGAAATTGAAGAGGGCATTCTTCTTGCCAACTTTCTCAGTCACCAATTAATCAATAAACAAGCAGTGGAATGTAGTTTGACAAGTGTTCTAAAGTCAGTAATAAGATGTGTGTCACCATCCAGGCCCTTGTCACAGCATGCAGTGGCCTGATAAATACATTATGTACGTTTCACCACAAAAGCCGTGTTAGCATTTACTGCACGTTGCTGAACAATCCAACCATTTTCTTAGTGTCAGTGAAATATATGGGCAATTCAAATACAATATCCGGTTCATAAGCATTGACTATAATACCTCTAGGGTCCTTTGGTGGTCTGCCAGCATGCTCCTTTCTAGTGATATTACTCCCTCTCCACCTGAAATGCAATAACAACAAAAACATGAATAACAATCATTTTAATCAATCAGTAACTTGGCTAACTAAGCTAATTAACTTCTCTGGGGCAGGTGGGACGCAAACGTCCCACCGGCCAATAGCCAGGGAAAATACATCGCGCCATATTCAAATAACATGATATAAAAATCAAACTTTCATTAAATCACACATGTAAGATACCAAATTAAAGCTACACTCGTTGTGAATCCAGCCAACATGTCAGATTTCCAAAAAGCTTTTCGGTGAAAGCATAAGATGCTATTATCTGATGATAGCACAAAAGTAAACAAAGAGAGAAGCATATTTCATCACTGCAAGCACGACACAAAACGCAGAAATAAAATATAAATCATGCCTTTGACGAAATTCTTTTGTTGGCACTCAAATATGTCCCATAAACATCACAAATGGTCATTTTGTTCGATTAATTCCGTCGATATATATCCAAAATGTCAATTTATTTGGACCGTTTCATCCAGAAAAACACAGCTTCCAACTTTTGCCAAGTCACTACAAAATATATCAAAAGTTACATGTATACTTTACCAAAACATTTCAAACTACTTTGGTAATACAACGTTAGGTATTTTTAAACGTTATTAATCGATCAATTTGAAGACGGGATGATCTGTGTTCAATACAAAAAGAAAACAAACTGACGCAACTTTTTTCGTAACGTGACTCTCTCAAAATATTTACTTCATGTGACCCTAATTTACGATAGCCCTACTTCTTCACTACACAAAGGAATAACCTCAACCGATTTCCAAGGACTGGTGACATCCAGTGGAAGCGGTAAGAACTGCAAGCAAGTCCATTAGAAATCTGGAGTCTAAAAAAACTAATTGAGAAGACAGTGACATCAAAAAAATACAAATTCCGAATGGTTTGTCCTCAGGGTTTTGCCTGCTACATAAGTTCTGTTATTCTCACAGACATTACTCAAACAGTTTTAGAAACGTCAGAGTGTTTTCTATCCAAATCTACTAATAATATGCATATCTTATATTCTGGGGATGAGTAGCAAGCAGTTGAATTTTTCCCGAAAGTGAAAATGCTGCCCCCTGCCCTCAAGAAGTTTTAAACACTAAATGTGCACATCAGCCAAATGATACCCAACCAGCCTAAGTCTATTTGCAGTGAAATTGGGAGGGGCATTTTTCTTTGCAACTTTTCAGTCACCAATTAATCAATAAACAGGCAGTGGAATTAAATTGTTTGACAAGTGTTCAAAAGTCAGAAACGAATCTTTAACATATATTTTCTTTATTTTCTAGAAACCTAGCTAACATTAGCTACACTGCAGTGATGATGGTGGGGGTTAGCTAGCTAGCTTTCCCCTAGCAGTTTCAATTTAGCTATCTAGCTAGCTAATGGCATAATGAACTTCATCAATCAGTAGGTTAACTAGCAAATATATTTGTTTTCCCCTCACATCTAAAGCTGCCTGATAAAGCAAGCCAGTTGATATTAAAGCTAGGATGAATGTCAGAGGCCAGCTAGCGAACGCAATAGTGTCTGTCTGAAGTTTGTCTGATATGTACAAATGATATGTGCAAACTGGCATGCCTTTTCACAAAAACAAAAAAATTGATAAACACAGATAAAAGGGACAATTACTTTCAAGTCGATCTTTTGTTTAATTTACCTCATCCTCTCTTGCTCATGTGGGGAGATACTTCCTGCAATTTGATTGATGGAACAATTCAGGCAATGGTTAGGAGATTGTGATTTTGGCAGAGGGAATTGATTGGTTAGAGGTAAAATGTCCTGCCTCCAGAGAGCAAATCACATTTTCACTTGCAAATCTCTTTCTACAAATGTACAAAACTTTGTACAGGCTTACATGCTGACCACAGGGCTAGCGTCGCGTGTGTGAGCATTTCAAAATAAATGTACACATCTGCGTAGCCAGACGCTAAAATAGAACTTGGATCTATTCGTGATGCTCGATGCGCTGAAAATCCTGCCTCTCCCATCTCCTCATTGGTTTTAAGGAGCATATACCCACGTGGGTGATTGAAAGATGAACTGAGGTCCACACTCCAGTCCAGTTGGTTGTGGTAATGCACCTTAAAGTTGGTTGACAACCGCCATATAAATTCCAAAGAAGAAGAAGAAGCCTGAAGGAGGACAGATTTCTAGATACGAACGGTTTACCGTTTGGTTTACCGTTTTATCTGTGAATTAATTGTCGGAGTAGAGGACCTTGTGCATTTCAGGTAAAATAACAACCAAATGTTTATATCCCAGGACAAATTAGCTAGCAACCGCAAGCTAGCTAGATAAATTGCCGTGAATATTTAATTATTTTCAACCTGTCCCCAAATGAATATAATTGGTTCAGAGTTTGTTTTGATTTTTCAACTTGCGTGTCCTGATTGCGTCTGGTGTGGGTGGACAAAATCAAACTTGCGCGCGATGGCACGCGGTTTGGTCAGCATGTTACGTATCTCTTGGTAACATGACAACAGTGACAGAACTCCGAGAGTACACAGATTCAAAGTCCGCAAGTCTATTTTTGATTCATAGAGGAATATTCATACTTGTAAATAGATTTCTAATCATTCTGAAATAAATTATTGAATGTTTTAAAATGTCAAGTTAGAAATTTGGGCCTGTTGTTAAATCTTTCATACATCATGATACAAGCTTAAAAAATGTAATTACATATTTGTGAATCGCACTTGCGACCACGAATCTCAATGTGCGACCACGAAATTCAAAATACAAACTCTCAAAGTTCTGTCATCACTATAATCCCATTGAATCGCTACCACTGAGTATATGCAGTACCTTCGGAAAGTATTCAGATCCCTTGACTTTTTCCACATTTTGTTCAATTACAGCCTTATTCTAAAATGGATTAAATAACAAACAAATTCTCACCAATCTACACACAATACCCCATAATACCTTATTTACATAAATATTCAGACCCTTTGCTATGAGACTCAAAATTGAGCTCAGGTGCATCCTGTTTACATTGATCATCCTTGAGATGTTTCTACGACTTGATTGGAGTCCACCTGTGGTAAATTCAATTGATTAGACATGATTTGGAAAGGCACACACATGTCTATATAAGGTCCCACACTATATAAGGTCCCAAAAACCAAGCCATGAGTTTGAAGGAATTGTCCTCCGTAGAGCTTTGAGACAGGATTTGGCACACTCGTGATTAAAGACGGACCAAGGCGCAGCGTGAAACAAACAAAACAATAAAGAAACAAAGAAACGTGAAGTCATGACGTGCACACAGGCAACTAAACACAAACAATATCCCACAAACACAGGTGGGAAAAAAACGACCTAAATATGATCCCCAATTAGAGGCAACGATTACCAGCTGCCTCGCATTGGGAACCATACAAAACACCAACATAGATAATTTAAACTAGGACACCCCCTAGTCACGCCCTGACCTACTACACCATAGAGAAACAAGGGCTCTCTATGGTCAGGGTGTGACAGGATTGTGTCGAGGCACAGATCTGGGAAAGAGTACCAAAATATTTCTGCAGCACTGAAGGTCCCCAAGAACAGTAACCTCCATCATTCTTAAATGGAAGAAGTTTGGAACCACCAAGTCTCTTCCTAGAACTTGCCGCCCAGCCAAACTGAGCAATCGGGGGGAAAGGGCTTTGGTCAGGGAGGTGACCAAGAACCCGATGGTCACTCTGAGAGAGCTCCAGAGTTCCTTTGCGGAGATGGGAGAACCTTCCAGAAGGACAACCATCTCTGCAGCACTCCACCAATCAGGCCTTTATGATAGAGTGGCCAGACGGAAGCCACTCCTCAGTAAAAGGCACATGACAGTCCGCTTGGAGTTTGCCAAAAGGCACCTAAAGACTCTTAAACAATGAGAAACAAGATTCTCTAGTCTGATGAAACCATGATTGAGTTCTTTGGCCCAAATGCCAAGCTTCATATCTGGAGGAAACCTTGCACCATCCCTATGGTGAAGCATGGTGGTAGCAGCATCATGCTGTGGGGATGTTTTTCAGCAGTAGGGACTGGGAGGCTAGTCAGGATTTGAGGCAAAGATGAACAGAGCAATGTACAGAGAGATCCTTGATGAAAACTTGCTCGAGTGCGCCCAGGACCTCAGACTGGGGCGAAGGTTCACCTTCCAACAGGACAATTACCCTAAGTACACAGCCAAGACAAGACAGGAGTGGCTTCGTGACAAGTCTCTAAATGTCCTTGAGTGGCCCAGCCAGAGCCCGGACTTGAACCCGATCAAACACCTCTGGAGAGTCCTGAAAACAGCTTCCCATCCAACCTGACAGAGCTTGAGAGGATCTGCAGAGAAGAATGGGAGAAATTCCCTAAATACAGTTGTGCCAAGCTTGTAGCGTCATACCCAAGAAGAATTGAGGCCTCAATCGCTGCCTAAGGGGCTTCAACAAAGTACTGAGTGAAGGGTCTGAATACTTATGTAAATGTTATATTTCCGGTTTTTATTTTTAATACATTTGCAAAAAAGTATTGCTTTGTTTTACTGGGGTATTGTGTGTAGTTTGATGGGGGGGGGGGGACTATTTAATTTATTTTAAAATAAGTCTGTAACGTAACAAAATGTGGAAAATGTCAAGGGGTCTGAATACTTTCCGAATGCACTGTATGATTCTAACATGTATTGACTCAAGCGTGTGAAAACATATGTAAAGAGACATTTCTGTATAAATGGGCAAAAAAAATGTAATACATGTTTTCACTTTGTCATTACAGGGTGTAGATGGATGACAAAAAAATAAATGTCATCCATTTCGAATTGAGGCTGTAACACAACAACGTGTGGAATAAGTCAAGCGGTAAGAATACTTTCTGAAGGCAATGTATATAGCATGTGAAATGATATATATGTTGTATAAACAAACAATTATAATGTTGTTTGTTAGTTATGATGGCTTATAGTATAAAATGAATCAATATGCAAGCAAAGTCCATTATGATGGCAAACAGATTGTGTGCTACAACTATATTGTGCTAGTTTAGACAAAATAATTTGATAATCAAATTATGTAATCATGTTTACACGATTTACACCTTAGTTAATTCTTACATAGTGTTAATATGGAAAACCACAAGGATGCTTGGCACACTCAATCCCCAGTGGTATTAAGAACAATCCTCTTGTCATTCAAGGGAAAAGCACCAGTGATACTTAACATAAAGATACAGATTTATTTCAATGCCATACAAATGATGCTGGACACAGCACTTGACTTGTATCATCAGTAAATGCCTGTATGGCTAAAGTACATTTCCAGTACTTCAGTTGCTTTATGTTCCAATAAATACAGTATGTACCGTTCACAATGAGTAGTCTACTCATTTTGGGCTTTTTGGGTTGCACAGCGGTCTAAGGCACTGCATCTCAGTGCAATAGGCGTCACTACAGTCCCTGGTTCAAATCCAGGCTGTATCACATCCGGCCGTGATTGGGAGTCTCATAGGGCGGCGCACAATTGGCCCAGCGTCATCTGGGTTTGGCTGGGGTAGGCTGTCAATGTAAATAAGAATCTGTTCTTAACTGACTTGCCTAGTTAAATAAAGGTTAAAAAAAAATGCCTTACTTTGAGACAAAGTTTTGTTCAAACTGTCAATCGAAAATGTGACTTTTTTTTTAAAGGAAGAAAAGCATCCATCAGTCAATCAAAGAAATGTCCTTGGGGAAGTGGAATTATTTTCATGACTAACTTAAAACGTGCTCAGGAAGTCTTCTTATTTCAGTTTTGATGAGTTAAACAGCAGAATATGTCCCAGGTGACCTGGATTGACTTTAACACAAATTTACATCTATTACTGAAACACCTGACTAAAGGAACATGCTGTATTTTTAGAATTGATAGTACATTACTGGAAGCACAGTAAACTGTTTCAGATTTACAATGTAGGTAGCTAGTGCCAACACGGGCAGTATTTCTGTTACATGTATTTTATATACTGTAGGTATTTTATATACTGTAGGTATTTTATATACTGTAGGTATTTCAATACCTATTTTGTAATTTGTATTTTACTTGCCCCCAACTACAGTTAATGTAGCCTATTTTGTAACAGTCTAATTAGAATACATGTATTTTGTAATACAAATATATACACTGAGTGGGTGGAACTCAATATTAGGAAGGTGTTCTTAATGTTTAATAAAATGTATATGTCTAATTGTAAAAGAATAATGCTTGCAAAGTACACTGCTGAGTATTATTCTAATAACCTCCGCCCCCAAACGAGGCCAAATTTAATCAAAATACAAATAGTTTGAAGGCGGAGCTCATTGGAATGATACCCAGCAGTGTGCTTTGCGAATGTACATTTTTAACATTTACACTTTGGTCATTTAGCAGATGTGCTTGTCCAGAGCGACTTTCGGGAGGCCGTCATTGTAAATAAGAGTTTGTTCTTAGCTGTCTTGCCTAGTTAAATAAAGGTTCAAGAAAAAAATGAAATTAAAATGAATCTAATGTTGATTAAAAAAACATCACAGTCAAAGCAAGTAAAACGTTTTTGTAACCATTACCGGGAATGTTGTTGTAGTTAGGACACATTGTAATATTCACTGCAGAGCAATGACAAAGTGTATTACTGTAACATTAGCCTACCATATTGTAAGAAAGTGGATGCTACTGTAATCATGTTAGTACTGTATGGTAATTACATGGGATTAGTGCAAGCAGTTTGGCTGCTAGGTATTTGTATATGACAGCATATTTATGTATAGGTGGCATTTTATATCACTTGCACTTCTAGAGACCTAAACAAAGCCTTCCGAACTTGCCGTGATTATAGGGCAAACAGATCAAAAGGACAAGGCCTAATACTCAACCATTAAAGTTTTAAGACCCGCTATTCCCTATAGACATTAAATTGTTAAGGCAAGACTACCACATTTCAGTTAAATTGGTACAGCATTCTCATTAATGGGTGCAACAAATAGCAACTTACAAGGCACGTCTCAAAATATTCCTCCTACAAAATATTTCCACAATGCACCATCATTTACAGAATGCAACAATAAATATACAGTAATAGAGTACTATATACATATACTGTAGGTGTTAGGGAACTATTACCACATATCCCTTAAATTTGTACAGCACTCTTACTAATGGGCGCAACAAGTTCAGCCTCTTACAAGGCACGCCTCAAAATTTGTTAATGAGCCAAAAACAATACCATGCACCCACAAAAGGTTTTTGGTGCTCCAAAAATACAATATAGTACAGTATTCTGTGGGGGTGGTACTGAATTACAGTAAATTACTGGCAGCACAGCAGCCAGTACGTTACTGTAGATTTTCAGGAAAAAGTTTTTAGAGTTTAAATACACAGTACGGTACTGAATTACAGTAAATTTCTGGCAGCACAGTAGCCATGTCACTTCCTGACCATAGATAGCCTTTATTTTCTATGGTAGAGTAGGTCAGGGTGTGACTAGGGGTTTAGTCTAGTTTATATTTTCTATGTGGGGTTCTAGTTTGTTTTTTCTATGTTGGTGTTTTAGTGTGAATCCCAATTAGAGGCAGCTGGCTATCGTTCCCTCTAATTGGGGATCATACTTAAGTAACATTTTTCCACCTGTGTGTTATGGGATATTGTTTTGAGTAGTGCATGTTGCACCTCTGTAGTCGCGGTTTGTTGTTTGTTTTGTTAAGTTTCACTTAATTTATTATAATGTGGAACTCTACATTCGCTGTGCCTTGGTCTACACATGAACGTGACAAGCCAGTAAGTTACTGTAGATTTACAGGATAAATATACAAAAAACATATGGTACTGTATTCTGTAGGGTATAGCATTCTCACTAATGGGTGTAACCAATATAGCCTCTTACAAGGCACGACTCCAAATATGTTAATGAGACAGATTATTTCTCCGCCCACAACATTTTACCATAACGCACCATAATTCAAAGTATGCTGCTGTAAAATTACATAAATTTTACAGCAGTGTAATGGAATGCCATTGAGCCCTCCTAATGCATTGATCTTTAAAGTAATATACTTTACTGTAATACGGAATTACCATAGCTAACTAAGTGTTGCTGGAAATTTACAGCAATTTCTTACAGTGAATGCGGACTCATCTGCAGCAAATCTCTAGTTTTTGGTAGTTTGTGTATAAGAGAGATTTTCTTCTGGTGAAACAGTTTCCCTTTGTGTTGTTCTGTTGCGTCAGCTCCTGCTTGTGATGTTGTTGTTGATGATTAAAAGTTGTATCTTCTGCATATGGGTTGACAGACTTTTTTAGGCTATGCGGCCTGTGTGCTGGTTTCACAGAATCCTCTAACAGTTTAGGGTCGGCATCAAATGAACCTGCAATTTAGAAGAGCAAATAAGACACCAGCGTTTTAAAAATCTTACATAATCCAGCCATCTGAAGTTCATGCCCTGGAGGAAGAATGGGAAAAAAGTGTTACTTGAATTTTTGCCAGAGAACCTAGAGTACAGTGCTAGAACCAGATGCTGGATGTTCATTAGCAAATCGTTTTTTTTCCATTCAACAAAGCTAAGACTACTATTCATCACTAAGGAATTATATAAGATAGATGAACATATGGTGTATCATTTAAATCAAGATGAGCATTTGTATTGATTAGTTGCACATTTTCTAGGAAGCTCTCACAACTAACCACAATGCACCGCCTTCAGAATGTTCTTATTCCATATCCACTGATTGTATGGTTAAGGAAGCCCCCAAGAATCTTGGGAATTTTTGGTGGCAAAATGGACAGCCTATATGTTTATGACGTTACACTATGGACAAAATAAGGCCATAGTTTTTTATCTCTGGGTGATGTAGGCTACTAGCTGGTTGTGACAGATCTCCAATTCCACAGGGGAAAAATGCATTTATCAATCAATAGAATATGAAATGGCTTGCTTCATCATTGCTATATATTTCCCATGTAGGTCAAAAAGCTGCCCATCGACCCAATAATTTATGCCACAAGGCATATTCATCTACAGGGTTGAATTAGAGGGAAGGTCCATTATCAGAACACATTTGTGGATCAATCTTTGTCGTGTGAATATTAGTAGCCTATCATCGGTAGTATCAGGAACAGTAGTGTAGCCTTCTGCTCAGCTCTCACACACCTCACTCAGTAACTCACTACAGTATTCTGTTGGTCTCCACAGCAGATGGAAAATGAGGCGTTAAATAAAGCCTGCGCTGTGTTCACAACTTCACCATCGATAAATGAGCAGGATTCACACAGGGCGTGATTGCCTTCAACTTCCGATGATGAAATGTACATTTTGGGGCAGATTGCTAGTCTTCTTTGTAATTAGTGTTGTAGTGGCCTCTTCTTGTCATCGCTTTGTAGGCCAAGGCCATCAATACACAACTCCCCAATTGTGTAAGATTTGGAAATGTTAACTCATGTTTATCTATTGTCTGGCCTGTCAATGAATGTTCGTGGGCAGAAATTACATTAACCTTTAGCCTTGTCATTAGTGGTGGAACGCCCTTATCTTTCACACCCACTTCCACATAAAATATTTTATCCGAGTGGTAAGATGGGTTGTTTCGGAGATACAGGTCCCCGGTCTGTTCATTTACTGTGAATAATTTGTTGGCTTCCTCCAAGATAAGGAACGTTAATTCTGCATTCAATCCCTCATCAGCGTCTTGCGCTTTGATCCGCAGCACCGGCATATCAGTTGACACATCAGTTGCCAAGAACGCGAAAGCGGCTCCATTTACTAAACGAGGGGATGTTATCACTGGTGTGTTGTCATTTTGGTCCATAACTCGTATCCAATGTTGTGTTGGATAGCACTGGGTATCCACCATCACTGGCTTGTATTTGTACATCAATTTCTTTGGTCAACTCTAAAACGAATGCTAATGCTGAATACACCGAGCCTGAAACTGAATTGACTGACACACTTTGATGAAGGGAATTTTGCGCTCGATTTATCATTAATTAGTCGGTATGTTATCTCAGGGTTATGGCCCAGATCGAGTTCATTGGCTAACACAGATCATAGAAATGTACCCACTACTACATTGTTCTCCTCTAACCACACTTCATAGAACGATTTACTGAAAGTTGGAACATTGTCGTTTTCTTCGCTGACTCGGATTGTGTATTTGAATGTGGTTTTGAACCGCGGTGTTCCAAAGTCCATTGCAACAACAGTCAGATTGTACTCAGGTAATATTTCTCTATTTAACGTTGTTGTCACTATCATGTACGTGCCTCCCATATGCCTGTTGCAACCTGAAATGGTCATGACTGTATAAAGAGCAGCGCACATATCCGTTTCACCCAGAGTCGCTGTCCATGGCACTGAACAGAGACACAAAGCTGCACTCTGCCGCGGACTCAGTTTTGTAAACAGTTCTATAACAATTTCTGTGGCATTATTATTAACATCTAAAATGTCAATCCTAACTGTTCATATTTTGAATTCATAAAATTCAAAAATTCATTTTCTCTAATTCAACCTGCAGCGAGAAACACACATTGATTGTTTCCCCTTTAGGAACTACATTGAGATGAGAACATAATGGATATGAATCAGCAATGAAAGTGATTCCTATAGGAACATATTTTGACAAATCTAAAATCAGTACAGACCTACTATTTGTATTATATTGTCTGTCCCCCACTGACCCTATCCTCAGTGGAATGGCAATTCACACTAGCCTGATTGACAGTCTGTTTCTGCTTTCTTGCCAACTCCTTATGGAATTGTCATGCAAAAACATGTTTGGCTTGATAAGGACAATGAAGTAGGCAAAAGCACAAACAGATCTGGGACCAGGTTAAATTCACACCACTAGGGGGAAACATCATGCAATTCAACCTCAAAGAGTGTATTTGGGGAAAGGCCGGAAATCCAATGGGTGGAACTGACCAATGATAAGCTGCTGAGTATCAGGTTCAGGTGACTATGCAAGCAATAGAACATTGAATCTCATAGGCACTTATGGCATGACTAAAGGTTGATGGTGGCCAGTTTAGGAGCTGCAAAATAATAGAAATTCTGATGATAGTCTATATTCATGAGTCATGCAATGCAAATAAGGAGTAATTTAATCTCGTTTTCGAGCAGTGAAGAATAAATCTGTATCATCAAGCCCTGCAAGGGTTTCAACATATTTCCTGCCAGGTGGATTGTTTTAAAATATTGAAATCTATTTCAATTGTACAATTGTCCCAGCGTCGTTCGGGTTTGGCCGGGGTAGGCCGTCATTGTAAATAAGATTTGTTCTTAACTGACTTGGCTAGTTAAATAAAGGTTAAATAAAAATAAAAATAAATTACAAATGGTTAATTGTGGACTGCTAAACCTGGATTTGTAATTGTATGGCCTTTCAAATGATAAGCAATTTTAGGTATGCTTGCTGAAAGCAAACCACAACTTTAGAAACTGTTCATACATATTCATATTTGTCTTCTGCTGCCACCTGTAGTGCCAGAACCGTAAAAGCTACCAACACCAAAATAACTTTAAAACATCCAGACGGCCACTGGTCAGGTTGCTTAAAAGAAACATTTTGATACTACTTATACTTTTCACACTACACTCATATTTACATAAATCCCAATGCATTTCAATGGCCATTAACTTGAATGGTAAACATTTCCACCGTTACTAGTCTTTAACCATTTAAGCTAGAAATGTCATTCAAACTTTACCTACAAGCTACGTTGTGGACCAAAGTTAGTGCGGACGAGAGCTAATACTGACCAGAGCTAGCTAGATACACCCCGAACCAGAACTCTGTTCTGGCTCTGGTCCACACTAACTAGCTCTGGTCCAAGTCATAGCTCGTTGCTAGCTAGCTCTGGTCTGCACTAGCTCTGGTCCAGGGCGTAGATCGTAGCATTGGTCTAGCTCTGGTCCACATGAACTAGTTCTAGTCCAGGGCATGCAGACTGACTCAACTTAGATTTCTGCGATAAAGCTTCATGCTAGAATTGACCAGAGTCACTACTAATACCACTATAATGCAGTAACTACTACCACTACTAATACTACCACCACCACTACTGCCACAGTCACCACTACTACTACTACTACCATTACTACTAGCACACAATAACAACTCCACACCTACAAACCACCCCAAAATTGGTCAGTATATCTATATATTACATCTAGCCCACTATAACTCCACACATGCAAACCACCACAAAATAGGTCACTATATCTATATATTACTACTAGTCCACTGTCACGACTTCCGCCGAAGTCGGCTCCTCTCCTTGTTCGGGCAGCGTTCGGCGATCGAAGTCACCAGCTTTCTAGCCATCACCGCTCCATTTTTCATATATCCATTTGTCTTGTCTTGTTCCATACACACCTGGTTTTCATTTCCCCAATCAATCTACTTGTATTTAACCCTCTGTTTCCCATCATGTTTTGTGTGTAATTATTTCATGTTATGTGGTGTTAGTTTACGCGCTTTAATTTTATGTTCTGTTTTTTTGAGCACGTTTGATTTATGTAGTGCTCTTGTTTTTGGAACTATAATAAAAGTGCACCTGTTCATTATACTCTGCTCTCCTGCACCTGACTTTGCCTCCAATACATCATTGACACCGACTATGACAACTCCACACCTACAAACCACCACAAAATAGGTCACTATATCTATATATTACTACTAGCCTACTATGACAACTCCACACCTACAAACCACCACAAAATAGGTCACTATATATATATATATATATATATATATATATATATATTACTACTAGCCTACTATTACAACTCAACACCTACAAACCACCACAAAATAGCTCACTATATGTATATATTACTTCTAGCCCACTATAACTATAAGCCTATGAAAACCCTATTACTACTTCTACCATTACCTCTGCCGTCACCACCACTACCACAGTGTTGGTTCCAGGCATAAGCGACATAAACGGTCTCTTAGGGTCCCAGTCATTGTTAGTCGTTCTCACCCAGATACAGTCGCTAGTGAAAGTGTACACACCTCTTGCACAGTCTTCACATATAGCTGCCTCAAAAATAAATCTCAAAAAGGAATTAAATTAGATGTTTTCCCCCCTATCAATCGACACAACTGACTCTACATTTTCAAAGTGAAAGAAAAATTTGAGAAAATATTTCAAATAATACAAATAAAAAAATTGGATGTATTGATTGCATATTTTGTATTTGTATTTTTTATGGATTCCCATTAGCTGCTGTCAAGGCAGCCGCTGCTCTTCCTGGGGTCCAGCAAAATGAAGGCAGTTATATACAATTTTAAAAACATTACATACAATACATTTCACAACAGATTTCACAACACATTAAGTGTATATGTCTTCACACCGCAGAGTTAATACTTGGTGAAAGCACCTTTGGTAGCCATTACAGCTGTGAAACATTTTGAATACTATTCTATCAACCTCGCGTTACTCTAAGTGCAACATATATCCATTGTTTTTTATTTTATTGTATTGCTCAAGCTCATTCAATTTGGTTGGGAATCAATGATGGACAGCAGTATTTAAATCTTGTCTCTGATTTTTCTAATGCAGATTTAAGTCAGGACTGAGACTGGACAATTCCGTAGCATTCAACACCTCTTGGAAAGCCATTCTGGTGTGTCTTTGGCGTTAACATTTGTGTAATTGTCCCGCTATAAAAAAAAATCTCTATCCCAGGGTTAGGTTTTCAGAAGACTGAGGTGGGTTTTCCTGTAACTTGTTACCTTGGCTTTGCTCCATTCATATTTATTTTGATTCTAACAAACTCCCCAGTCCCTATCGGTGACAAGCGTATCCATAACATGATGCTGTTACCACAATATTTGAAAATACAAAGGGATCAAAAATATTGCATTCACTCCACGTTACTGGCCTGTATGACAAAGCGAAAAGAAGGAAACTGTGTGAAACAAAATCCACTCCAATCATCCATTCTGTTTACAACAAGGCGGTTAAGTAATACCGCAAGACATTACGGAAAATATATGAACTTTTTGGCCTAAATTAAAATCGACAAGTTTGAGTCAAATCCAATACAACAAAACAAAGAGTGAAACCCTCTGTATTTTCAAGTACTGTGGTGGAAGCATAATGTTATAGGTATGCTAGTCATCGGCAGGGACTGGGGAGATTGTCAGGATCAAAATAAATACAGTACCAGTCAAAAGTTTGGACACACCTACTCATTCAAGGGTTTTTCTTTATTTAAAAAAATATTTTCTACATTGTAGAATAATAGTGAAGACATCAAAACTATGAAATAACACATATGGAATCATGTAGTAACCAAAAAAGTGTTAGACAAATCAAAATATATTTTAGATTTTTCAAAGTAGCCACCCTTTGCCTTGATGACAGCTTTGCACACTTTTTTCATTCTCTCAACCAGCTTCACCTGGAATGTTTTTCCAACAGTCTTGAAGGAGTTTCCACATATGTTGAGCACTTGTTGGCTGCTTTTCCTTCGTTCTGCGGTCCAACTCATCACACACCATCTAAATTGGGTTGAGGTTGGGTGATTGTGGAGGCCATGTCATCTGATGCAGCACTCCATCACTCAGTCTAGAGGTGTGTTAGGTTACTGTCCTGTTGAAAAACAAATAATAGTCCCACTAAGCGCAAACCAGATGGGATGGCATAACACTGCAGAATGCTGTGGTAGCCATGCTGGTTAAGTGTGCCTTAAGTTCTAAATAAATCACAGACCGTGTCACCAGCAAAGCACCCCCACACTATCACACCTCCTCCACCATGCTTCACGGTGGGAACTACACATGCTGAGATCCTCCCTTCACCTACTCTGCGTCTCACAAAGACACGCCGTTTGGAACCAAAAATCGCAAATTTGAACTCATCAGACCAAAGGACAGATTACCACCGGTCTAATGTCCATTGCTCATGTTTCTTGACCAAAACAAGTCTCTTATTCTTATTGGTGTCCTTTAGTAGTGGTTTCTTTGCAGCAATTCGACCAGTAAGACCTGACTCATGCAGTCTCCTCTGAACAGTTGATGTTGAGATGCGTCTGTTACTTGAACTCTGTGAAGCATTTATTTGGGCTGCAATTTCTGAGGCTGGTAACTCTAATGAACTTATCCTCTGCAGCAGAGGTAACTCTGGGTCTTCTTTTCCTGTGGCGGTCCTCATGAGAGCCAGTTTCATCATAGTGCTTGATGGTTTTTGCGACTGCACATGAAAAAACTTTCAAAGTTCTTGAAATTTTCCATATTGACTGACCTTCATGTCTTAAAGTAATGATGGACTGTCATTTCTCTTTGCTTATTTGAGCTCTTTGCTTATTTGCCATAATATGGACTTGGTCTTTTACCAAATAGGCTATCTTCTGTATACCACCCTACCTTGTCACAACACAATTGATTGGCTCAAACGCATGAAGAAGGAAAGAAATTCCACAAATTAACTTTTAGCAAGGCACACCTGTTCATTTAAATGCATTCCAGGTGACTTCCTCATGAATCTGGTTGAGAGAATGCCAAGAGTGTGCAAAGCTGTCATCAAGTCAAAGGGTGGCTACTTTGAAGAATCTCAAATATCAAATATATTTTGATTTGTTTAACACTTTTTTGGTTACTATAGGATTCCATATGTGTTATTTCATATTTTTGATGTCTTCACTATTATTCAACAATGTAGAAAATAGTAAAAATAAAGAAAAACCCTTGAATGAGTAGGTGTGTCCAAACTTTGACTGGTACTGTATGAAAGGAACAAAGCCCAGGTAAAAAGTTAAAGGATAACTCGCCTCAGTCTTCTGAAAACCCAACCCTGGGATTATGTTTATCCCATGTGTAACTCTGTGTTGTTTTTGTCACACTGTTTTGCTTTATCTTGACCAGGTCGCAGTTGTAAATGAGAACTTGTGTTCAACTGGCCTGCCTGGTTAAATAAAGGTGAAATATATATATATTTTTTATATCTTTTAATTTTTTTTAGCTGGAAGCT
Organism: Salvelinus fontinalis; assembly: GCF_029448725.1. Taxonomy (NCBI): domain Eukaryota; kingdom Metazoa; phylum Chordata; class Actinopteri; order Salmoniformes; family Salmonidae; genus Salvelinus; species Salvelinus fontinalis. The sequence continues at coordinate 4,837,153 of NC_074683.1, forward strand.
AGCTTTTCACCATGCAGATCCAGAGTCAAGTGTTCCATTCTCTGTTACATCTTACCTCTCTTATAGACAGACTCATTACATCCAGTCTCTCTGTTTACATCTTACCTCTCTTAGAGACAGACTCATTACATCCAGTCTCTCTGTTTACATCTTACCTGTCTTGTAGACAGACTCATTACATCCAGTCTCTCTGTTACATCTTACCTGTCTTATAGACAGACTCATTACATCCAGTCTCTCTGTTACATCTTACCTGTCTTATAGACAGACTCACTACATCCAGTCTCTCTGTTACATCTTACCTGTCTTATAGACAGACTTCATTACATCCAGTCTCTGTTACATCTTACCTCTCTTATAGACAGACTTCATTACATCCAGTCTCTCTGTTCACATCTTACCTCTCTTATAGACAGACTCATTACATCCAGTCTCTGTTACATCTTACCTCTCTTATAGACAGACTCATTACATCCAGTCTCTCTGTTAACATCTTACCTCTCTTATAGACAGACTCATTGCGTCCAGTCTCTCTGTTCACATCTTACCTCTCTTATAGACAGACTCATTACATCCAGTCTCTCTGTTACATCTTACCTGTCTTATAGACAGACTTCATTACATCCAGTCTCTGTTACATCTTACCTCTCTTATAGACAGACTTCATTACATCCAGTCTCTCTGTTCACATCTTACCTCTCTTATAGACAGACTCATTACATCCAGTCTCTGTTACATCTTACCTCTCTTATAGACAGACTCATTACATCCAGTCTCTCTGTTAACATCTTACCTCTCTTATAGACAGACTCATTGCGTCCAGTCTCTCTGTTCACATCTTACCTCTCTTATAGACAGACTCATTACATCCAGTCTCTCTGTTACATCTTACCTGTCTTATAGACAGACTTCATTACATCCAGTCTCTGTTACATCTTACCTGTCTTATAGACAGACTCATTACATCCAGTCTCTCTGTTTACATCTTACCTGTCTTATAGACAGACTCATTACATCCAGTCTCTCTGTTACATCTTACCTGTCTTATAGACAGACTCATTACATCCAGTCTCTCTGTTACATCTTACCTGTCTTATAGACAGACTCACTACATCCAGTCTCTCTGTTACATCTTACCTGTCTTATAGACAGACTTCATTACATCCAGTCTCTGTTACATCTTACCTCTCTTATAGACAGACTTCATTACATCCAGTCTCTCTGTTCACAGCTTACCTCTCTTATAGACAGACTCATTACATCCAGTCTCTCTGTTACATCTTACCTGTCTTATAGACAGACGTCATTACATCCAGTCTCTCTGTTACATCTTACCTGTCTTATAGACAGACTCATTACATCCAGTCTCTGTTACATCTTACCTCTCTTATAGACAGACTCATTACATCCAGTCTCTCTGTTACATCTTACATGTCTTATAGACAGACTTCATTACATCCAGTCTCTGTTACATCTTACCTCTCTTATAGACAGACTTCATTACATCCAGTCTCTCTGTTCACATCTTACCTCTCTTATAGACAGACTCATTACATCCAGTCTCTCTGTTACATCTTACCTGTCTTATAGACAGACTCATTACATCCAGTCTCTCTGTTACATCTTACCTGTCTCATAGACAGACTCATTACATCCAGTCTCTCTGTTACATCTTACCTGTCTTATAGACAGACTTCATTACATCCAGCCTTTACTGTAATCCCACAAACGGCATGGCATGTGCAGAGAGAATTCATTTAAACCCCTGTGTCTTACGCAGCACATGTCAGAGTCTGCAGTCCTATTTCTGCAGACTGTGTCAACACTGCTAGAGAGATTCCTAGTCCTGGGATGATGAGGCTGTTGGTAGTGATGAATCTGTACCAGTTGCACACCGGTTGTTTTCTGCACACTGCTGACAGTGTAGTGTCTCATTATGTCAATACTGGTTCCCCTGTAGACAGCTGTCAAATGAAACATGGGTCTAGTTGTCCATTTCTCCCGTTCCACATAGATGAGGAAATGAGAGGCCGTACATGTTCCATCAGTCTAATTGACTTGGTTGTGAATTAGCCACTGTGTTTTGTTTTAAGGTTCCCAGAAGTTATTAGTGGTTTGCTAGTATGCCATGAAGTAATTGGAATTCCTCTGAGACAACACTTGATGTTGCTCTATCTGTGCAGGATTGACAGATTTATTTTCTTCTCAGTGGGCGACTTCCCTCCTCTTTCATGTTGCTACAGTATTTGTAAATTAGTTTCCCCGTCCCTATACAGTAGCACATAATACTAATTGGGGGTGAGCTGTTTGTGTTCACACCCCACTAGGTGACAGGGTGTCTTTAACTTTGTAGGCTACTCCTAGACAGGGTAGACATCACTGAAGCCATTAGAAATGAATGCATTGCTCTTGCAACCATTAGCAACGACTACATTGATCTTCTTTTGGTAATATTTGGATACAAAAGACCCTGTGACACCACTTTTGAACATGGCATTTCATTGTCAACAGATAGAAAGATAAGAGCCATGAAAAGCAGTAGAAGGCATGTCTCCCCCCTTACAACCCAGTAGACTTTGTCATTTCTGTTGATTTGCAATTAGGCATGCACTGAGTTGCCATTGACTTCTGTTATTTTCTGTTGGAGGGGATATCCACTCTGTTCTCCTTTAGGACACCCTTCATTTGACAAGGAGAGGCAGTCAACACCATAAAGGAGTTTTCTTCTGAGTTAAAGAACAATCATTAACAGACTTTTATTGGGGCTGGGGGGTGTTCCTGCCATGCTACATTCCTTATCAGACTTTAATTGTCCTTATCCATGACATAGGATGGCAAGTGACTGCAACGTCTTCCAAATATTCCCCTTGCAGTCACAAGAAAAGTTCTGAGCTTCCGGGAAATTTATATTATGGAGTGGCACACAGAATACAGAGGAACTTGATGTCACCTTGAATGCACATTACTTCCCCGATTGGACTGGCAAGTGATATCGGAGGATAAACCTCATTTTGACCTTGTGCTCACTCATCACAAAAAAAACAAAAGGGCCAGATAGCGCCAAAGCACCCATCCATCATGTTTCAAGTATGATTTCCTTCAGACTACTGATATCGCCATAGTACAGTTTCAGAGAGCTGCACTTCATTTAGCCAAAGCAGGCAATGTTTTCCGACTTTTTAAGGGTCTTATTAAAAATGGCATAACTAAAAGTGTTTCCATTCATATTTCATCCTAGGGTGCAGTAATTGATTTCATCATCCCCAAGTTATTTTCATGATCGAAATGGGGACATCAAAACACAGTGACCTCCATGATAATCCCTTTGAAATCAAATCCACTTTTATTCTATGCTCAAGCTCTCGCCAGGACTTCCAACTATGTATCTAGGGTGATTACTTTAACTAACCTGCTCCTTCAGTGCTGGTCCAGAGAGTATCCAGTCATACATCCACCTATATCACTTCCCCACGCTGTATGTGGGCCACTTGAGCTCGGCATCTGACACAACCCTCCTGAGGCTGTGCATCAGTGTGCTAGTTTCTGTCTCAGTGATACACAGGCAGGCACAGGCCCAGAAGTGAAGTGGCCCAGAAGTGAAGTAGCACACATGTTATATTTATGTTGATAACACATGGGTCTTGTGCACTGAATGAAATCCCTACACTACAACAATCCATTTATAGGCCAAGGGCTCTTTTCAGTTCAATACCAAACAGAACACCCTGTTCTACAGCACACTGCTTGTAGGCCTACTGTTTTCTCTTGTATTACGGTTCTTGTTCAGTTTAAAGAAACAAAAGTGAAATGAGGAACAATGTTGTTTCTAGAATGTAATTACAGTGTTATACAAAGGTATACTGTACACAGTTGTTGTCTGACTCAGGAATGTACAGTAGGGGCAATGATAATACTGGAAAATTCTCACATACTTGACCACATCAAAAACACTTTCAACTACAAAGGCTATGAATTATTAGTCCTACACGATGGCTCAAGAGACCTCTTTATGACGTTATAATGCAGATGCTTATACATTGAGTGCACTACTATCATGCAGCACCAGTGAAGGGTATTGGAAGGACTAACCAACACAAACCCTTAGAATACCCAGTCTCAAATGTGCTTAAATTCATCCAGGATTCTCCACTGGTGTTCCTTGAAAATAATTGATTGATATGCGGGTAATGTGCATTGTTCAGACCGTATAACTGCATTAGGTCTTTGAAGGCACATTGTCCGTGGTAAACAGAGAACTGGTCCCCATAGGCTTACCTGACCAAAGGCAGCTGTCAGAGTGGTTTAGCTAAACCAGAGTAGGAGAAGCGATGAGGTGCATCTGTAGGGCATGGAGGCACATGTGTCTGCCCACCTCAGGAGGTTTGTGTTGAGAGCATACAGCACACATGACTGGATATCATACATGTAACAACATTCTGTGTTCCTACACGGCACATTATTGTGGTGAAATGTTTTCTGTGATCCTTTGTACAACTTTTTTTTATCACCTTTTACGAATGCATTAACTTGGTGTTTTGGAGGTTTTTAATTAGAGGTGATGAGCTGTGATACAGGCTGTGATACAGATATGGGGTGATAAACAGTTCAATCTCACACTCTAATCACGCCATTACAAGGTGGAAAGTGAATATTGTATTCATGCTCGAAGCTGTGTAACTACTGTTTACTACTTGTCATTCCGGCTTTTCCAGAATTACGGCAACTCAAATATGCAGTGGCATCTTAATGCATATTTGACTGCGAATCAATTTGCAGTGAAACAATCAATGCACCCATGTCTTGGCGTCACAAGCAGATGCAAATGAAAGTTTATCACAGAAAGAAAAGCAATACGCTCAGAGGAAGACTCTCACCGCGTCACAAACTCTTCAATCTCCACAGAAACGATGGGGAAATGGAGAGGCACACGTGAACGATAGAGGCACATGCATTATGGATTTGAACTTCACATTCATTCTAAGGGAATTATGATAATAGTAAGAAAAATTGATAAATGTGTCAATGCAAACAGTATTGTCAATAGCCATCCTTTCCTGGGGGGTTTAACTGACTGAATAAAAATTAGGGTTTGCCTTTGTTGCCCTTATCTCTCACCTGCAGTAATGTCCAATTTATTCAGGCTGCACCCTGGGCTGGCAAAGTTGCTGCTCCCCAGAGGAGGACGGCAGCATGTTTCAGACAATATAAATGAACCTGTAGACAACTCAAGGTTGATTTAGAGCCGGCACAACAAGCAATTTAATGATGAACCTGCAACCATACTGATCTTGCCCTTACGCTGACAAGAAAGAATATGTCAGTGCATACCTGTATTACATAGGAGACTGGTATTGCACTGCTCTGGCCAGGTGAGAATTCAAATGCAAATGTTAGCTGATTGGAAAGAAGACTGGATTGAATGTCAGTCCATTTTCCCAAGATCTGTCGGTGATAATAACTGTGGATATTGCATAGCATGAAGTGGTGGAACAACAAGTGTGATATTTATGATAACAAATAGGAAACAGCCTCTGAATATAGAGAATATCCCCATGTAGAGAAAGAATCCCGAATATTAATTGACAACTTGTTACGTTATTACTATGATGTTATTGCTTTTTCTTTCATTTTATCCTCTTGTGAGACTTGTATCTTTACTCAGTCAATACAACCAGCTTGTATTCTTGAATCATGAACCACAGTCATTATCAGACCCTGCAGTGAAAGGAGACAAGACCAAATCAAGATGTGTCATAACAGTTATATAAACATTGTAATTAGGTGGATTGTGATTGGAAGCATTGGATACATGCTCTGCAGTGTTATTTTGGTCGATCATGTCCACAAGCATTTCCACAGTCAGAAAACAAAGGTCTGTTGTTATGATTGCCTAGCCTAGTAGCCTAGTACCAGCCCCTGCACGAACAGGACTGACCACCTTTAACCAAAGCTTTATGGTACTACCACCACTTTACCCAAACCCTCACAGGTTGTATCGGTTTTTCTATATTAATTCCCATCCCCACATTTTTATGATCCACACACTATCTCTAGGCCTACTGCACATCGAAATGTAGCCTATTAGGAACAAAATCCACAAGCACGTTTTCATCTACAGCTCTCTCTCTCTCTCTCTCTCTCTCTCTGCTCTGTGCGCTCACATCAGTAACTGAATCACGTACCAGCGGAACAGCCCTCGTTCAATGCGAACTTGCCAGACCTATTGGAGAAACCCCCCAAGGCAGGATCTGTCACAGTTTCACTCATTGGTTGGAAGACGATCAGAAACAATGTTAAATGCACCAAGATATAAACTGGAGTCAGTGTGTAGGGCGTCGGGAGGATTCTAGTGGTAACCAGATCTCAATGCCAAGAGAGCTGTTTTCAACTGTTGACGTGACCGGATAATTGAACACAGAATTATTTGGGGACCATATCGAAAAAATCTACAACGTTGTGCACCTGAAGTCTTGGATTTGTTTAACCTCTAAAGGAGCATTGTTGATGTTCTTACCCCGAATCAATGCAGGATGCAAGGGCACAAGGTCCAACTGGACTGGATTACCGGATTACTGGACTGATTATAGGACAATTATCGGGCAAAAGTCCTTATCGCTCACCAGATGTTCGTGAATGAAAGGAAAATGTAAAACGTGGTCCCGAAGGAGCATATTTATTTGCTGCATCTGCTTTACTCTATGGGTTGGTCCATGTGTACATAACCTGTATGCAACAGTGTGTAGCGCTCAGAAAAAGTATACTCTATAGATGGTCGCTGACTATGCTGGGAAATGAATGGTTAAATGAATGAGTATCTCAGTGTTTTGCTTTAGGTAGGCTATAGATGTCGCATAAGGGCATTGCGCTTTTGTACTGCCCAACCTTCAGCATAGCGGGATGTACAAACGTTTGTAACCTTGTAGCAACAAGGGAAATCATAAGCGCTTTAAAATCACTGAATATATTTTATTCACCGCACCAGCGAATCACGTCTGCCACATATTACATTTTGTATTGCGTTAACGCGTGATATGTCTTTGGGCGTTCATCTTTGTTTACACAAAGAGTTCACCATAGCTGTACGGCATGTGAAGGAGGTTAAAAGGACAGCGTAAAATATAGAAAAGATAGCAAGAAATCGATTTAATAACCTCTCCGTTGTGTTGGATACAAAACTACCTGTCTCGTGTGATTTTAGTCGTAGTGTGGTCGCTGAACAAATCAACAGGTTGGAAGTTAAAACGGGATTTTTTAAGCACGCGCATCATACACAGTAAATGGATATGCGTCTTCCTGTCATCTTTTTCCTTCTCTTTTGGGCTAAAGCCCGGACTCTGAAAAATCTCAATTATTCCGTTCCAGAGGAGCAGGGACCTGGAACTGTTATCGGAAACATTGCTAAGGATGCCGGATTTGGACCGGTGGAGAGAGGGGAAAAATCTAACTTTAGAGTTCTGGAGAATTCTGCTCCACATCTCATTGATGTGGACCCAGAGAGTGGGCTTCTTTTTACCAAACAGCGAATTGACAGGGAGACATTGTGCAGACGCAACCCCAAGTGTCAGCTCTCCATGGAAGTGTTTGCCAACGACAAGGAAATATGCATGATCAAGATTGATGTAGTGGATATAAACGACAACTCGCCAGGTTTTCCCTCAGATCACATCAATATTGATATTTCAGAGAATGCAGCTGCTGGGACACGTTTCCCTCTAACAATTGCGCATGACTCAGATTCTGGGGGAAACGGAATAAAGACTTATCAGGTCACCAGAGATGATTACAATACATTTTCTTTGGACTTGAAATTGAGGGGCGAGGGAACCATCTATCCTGAATTGGTAGTTCAGCGACCTCTAGATAGGGAGGATCAGTCCCATCATACCCTCCTTTTGACAGCCATTGATGGAGGGGAGTATCCAAGATCAGGGTCCATGCAAATCAATGTGAGAGTTACTGATTCAAATGATAATAGCCCAGTATTTGACAAACCCGCCTATGTGCTGGAGCTCCCTGAAAACTCACCACCTGGGAAAATGCTGATAGATCTGAATGCAACAGACCAAGATGAGGGCAGCAATGGACAGGTAGTCTATTCTTTCAGTGGATATGCATCTGATAGAGTCCAGGAGTTGTTTTCTATTGACCCCAACACAGGTGTAATAAAGATTCAGGGAGAAATTGACTATGAAGAGAATCCAACCATTGAATTTGACGTGCAGGCCAAGGATCTGGGGCCTAACCCCATCCCTGGCCATTGTAAGATTTCAGTCAAAGTGCTTGACAAGAATGATAATTGGCCTGTCATAAGTTTTGTCTCAGTCCGTCAGGGAGCTATCAGTGAGGCAGCGCCTCCAGAATCTGTCATCGCCCTGGTGAGAGTCACTGATAAGGATTCTGGGAGAAATGGCCAGCTCCAATGCAGAGTGCTTGGCAATGTACCATTCAGGCTGCAGGAAAACAATGATAATTTTTACACTCTGCTCACAGACAGACCTCTAGACAGGGAACTGAAAGACGAATATAACGTGACTATAGTGGCCAGAGACAACGGAATACCTTCGTTGAATTACACCAAATCGTTCACAGTGAAAATCTTAGATGAGAATGATAATGCACCACGTTTCACCAAGACCATCTATGTGCTCCAGGTGCCTGAGAACAACATCCCAGGGGAGTACTTAGGCTCAGTTCTGGCTCATGATCCAGATATAGGTCGGAATGGAACTGTGTCTTACTCCATTTTGCCATCGCACATCGGAGACGTGTCAGTTTACACCTACGTGTCTGTCAATCCTACCAACGGAGCCATATACGCCTCAAGGTCTTTCAACTACGAACAAACTAAGTTCTTTGAGTTCAATGTTCAAGCTAAAGACGCAGGGTCTCCTCATATGGAGAGCAGTGCCACAGTCAGGGTCAGTGTGCTTGACGTCAATGACAATCTACCAGTTATCGTATTACCCCTCCTGCTAAATGACACTGCAGAAATCATGATCCCTAGAAATGTAGGCCTGGGGTACATAGTGACCACGGTCAGAGCAGTCGACCACGACTACGGCGAGAGTGGTCGTCTGACCTACGAGATCTCTGAGGGTAACGAGGAGCACCTGTTTGAGATGGACCCTGTGGCCGGCGAGGTCAGGACTGCCCATGCTGTGTGGGAGGATGTGGCCCCAGCTGTAGAGCTGGTAGTGAAGGTAACCGATCACGGCAAGCCCCCACTTTCTGCTGTGGCCAAGCTGATCATTAAGGCCAGCACAGGAGCCATGGCAGGAGGGGAGTCCAGGGCTAGCGGGGAGCAGCAGCACTGGGACTTGTCCCTGCCCCTCATCGTCACCCTTTGCATCATCTCAGTCATGCTGCTGGCTGTCATGACTGCCATCGCCGTTAAGTCCAAGCATCAAGATAAGGAGGCTGGGAATTATAAGTGCCGCATGGCTGAGTACTCCAACTCCAATCCCCCAGTGGGGAAGGGCAAGAAGAAAAGGATCAACAAGAATGAAATCATGCTGGTGCAGAGCGAGATGGAGGAGAGGGACTCTGTGAGCAGGATGAACGTGGTGAGCAGCCCGTCTCTTATCACCTCACCTATCTGTTTCGACTACCAGACGACCAGCCCCCTGCCTCTCACGCTGCCCAGGTCAGAGGTCATGTACCTGAAAACCACCTCCAACAGCCTGACGGTGCCTCGGGCTGGCTGTCACTCAAGCTTCGCGGGGCTTACCACAGAGACTCCTATGAATAGAATGTCAGTGATACAGGTGAGAAACAGAATCATTGTACCATATTTTTTTATGGCCTTTTATTCTTCCATGGTATTTTATACAAATCTGCCACAAGATATGTAATTCTTCAAATCAATACTCAGGCACCATGCAATCAGACATCCTTGTTATCATTTTGTATTCCCTGTCTGGCGCCATATGATGCAGATTGAAGGACAAAAAATGCAGCATGATACACCACAAGCATATTGAAGAAATAATATATGAAAAGATACTGTATTTTTTATACCGGTTGTTAGTGTGCTGGAATAGATTGTTTGTGATCTACATTTCCTCCACAGAGATCCTATCCAAATTGTCCCATTATGAGTCACTTCTAGCAGCACCTTACAGGTGGTCTAAATAACCAGGAAACCATTTCTGTAAGATATGCAAACCGTGTGGGTCTTGGACTGCGCTGCTGTACTGCCACTGCCAGATCCTCCTGCCACAGAGTGAAAACAAAACCCTGCCCGAAATCTGGGATTGGACAGGTGTTTGAACAGCTTGTCTGATCACATTAGTGAAATATTTTGTGCCAGACAGCTAGATGCACACAGCATAACCTTACAATCCCACTTCTTGCCCTCCACAAACATGGGCCAGTTCCACAAATCCAAATCCAATGTTGGCAAGATAAGCCATTAATAGGGTCCAGCCCTGCCTTGTAAGAGATGACAAGGCTGCTTATGCAAGCCAGCATATTAAATTGACAAGGAGTGCATGTAATTTTATTTAGCACAGCGGTCCTTTCAGTTGTAAATTATGTAAATATCTAGGACAGTCTCCGAGACAGTCTCATTTGGAGATGATAACACTGATGACAAGAGCTGGCGCTGTCACCAGTTGCTAGGGCATGTGGGTGTGATCAACACAAACACATTATTCTCAAGATGAGAAAAAACAAGGATGCAGATGACAGTGGCTGATGCATTTCTTCTCTCCCTCGCCAAACAGGCACATATGGACATGAAGGAGATTTGTTCTTATCAGGGAGCCACTGATAGCTGCTGCTCTCTCACACTGGAATATGCTTTATTGAAGCTAGAGTCCTTAATTTAAACAATAACAAAGTGGACATCCCGCCTCTGTTTTGATAAAAAGATGAGTTAGACAGAGTTCAACAAATGGATGTAGCAAGTAAAGATTTAATGTGTTCCTAAATGCTTCAGATGCACAGATCTGAATGCAGGCCAAGCCATAGTTAATGGAGGTGTCCTTTGAATATGTCATGTTGCTCATATAAACTGTTGCACACAGGGAAACTATTCTGGTGCACAATACACAAATAATTATCTCTCTTCAATTCTCAGACGGATAATTTTCCCTCGGAGCCCAATTATACGTCCAACAGGCAGCCATTTGCTCAAAGGTAAGGCCGCTAAATGATAACTACCTGACAACCGCCATTTACATTCTATTCAATATCAAGCCATCAGAACAAGCACGTCAAATAGTGCACAAGGGCGATCACAGGAAAGACAGACGGAAGCCACCACCAATGAGTTATGTTTTCCCCCCCCCTGTCTCCTCATCCTGCAGCAGCTCAACATTTAAGGATGCAGAGCGAGCGAGCCTCCGAGACAGTGGCCATGGTGATAGTGACCAGGCTGATAGTGACCAGGATACTAATAAAGGCTCCCACTGCGACACGTCTGCCAGGGAGGCCATCAAGATGAAAGCCACAGCGGTTAATGGCCAGCCTCTCGAGCAGGGTGAGTGGAAGCTCTCTCTCTCTCTCTGACATCTTGAAGATGCTTAACGGACACTTGTATCAGACCCTTGTTTTTCCAATCACTGCACCAAGCCAAAATGCACTACAAACACATGTACACAGTCTGTTTATCCCCAATCCTACAGTACCATCCTCAGGATAAAGCTAAAGCAAATAATGATAGCACAGTGTACACCTCAAAGAGATTCCTGAAATCATAATACTTAAACAAGATTTCAGCAGTATGAATGCTATGCAATTACAATTTAGTCATTCAGGACAGGGTATCCCAAAGTCAGTTCTGGGGGCCCTCCATGTGTACATTTGAGTTTTTTCCCTAGCACTACACAGCTGATTCAAATAATCATAGCCTGATGATGAGTGCACCCAGGGGGGGGGGGGGGGGGGGGGGGGCAAGACTAAGTTTGGGAAACCCTGATCTAGCAGACTTACAGTAGTGAGTGCATACATTTTCATACTGGCCCCGGATGGGATTCAAAACCACAACCCGAGCGTTGCAAGCACCATGCTCTACCAACTGAGCAACTCGGGACCAGCGGGATCTACCAACTGAGCTACACAGGACATAGGCAGCATTAATTAAATCTTACCTCTATGAGGCAGCATGATAATGTAGCTCAGCCCATATGGAAAATAATACATTTAAAGGGATACTTCAGGATTTGATCTACATCAGAGTCAGATGAACTCTTGGATACAATTTTTTTATTTCTTTAAATATAATTTTGGGTGCATTTTCAGGACACATTTGAAAACGTAAAGAATTGGCCAAATCATATATACATTAAAATACATCTTGACATACATTGCAAATTGTATTTAAAATGCATCTAAAAAAAGTAAGAAATATATTTTAGAAAATATATGATTTGGCCAATTCTTTATTTTCAAATGTATTCTGGAAATGCATCTAATTCAAGGGTTTGACTTTATTTGTACTGTTTTATACATTGTAGAATAATAGTGAAGACATCAAAACTATGAAATAAAACATGTTGAATCATGTAGTAACAAAAAAGTGTGAAACAAATCAAAATGTATTTTATATTTGAGATTCTTCAAATAGCCACCCTTTGACTTGATGACAGCTTTGCACACTCTTGGCATTCTCTCAACCAGCGAGATGAGGTAGTCACCTGGAATGCATTTCAATTAACAGGTGTGCCTTGTAAAAAGTTAATATGTGGCATTTCTTTCCTTCTTAATCCGTTTGAGCCAATCAGTTGTGTTGTGACATGGTAGCAGTGGTATACAGAAGAAAGCCCTATTTGGTAAAATACCAAGTCCGTAATATGTCAAGAACAGCTCAAATAAGCAAAGATAAATGACAGTCCATCATTATTTTAAGACATGAAGGTCAGTCAATCTGGAAAATTTCAAGAAAGAAAGTTTGAAAGTTTCTTCAAGTGCAGTCGCAAAAACAATCAAGCACTATGATGAATCTGGCTCTCCACAGGAAAGGAAGACCCAGAGTTACCTCTGCTGCAGAGGACAAGTTCATTAGAGTTAACTGCACCTCAGATTGCAGCACAAATAAATGCTTCACAGAGTTCAAGTAACAGAAACATCTCAACATCAACTGTTCAGAGGAGACTGCGTGAATCAGGCCTTCATGGTCAAATTGCTGCAAGAAACCACTACTAAAGGACACCAATAATAAGAAGAGACTTTCTTGGGCCAAGAAACACGAGCAATGGACATTAGACCGGTGGAAATTTGTCCTTTGGACTGATATTCCCAAATTTTAGACTTTTGTTTCCAACCGCTGTGTCTTTGTGAGATGCAGAGTAGGTGAACGGATGATCTCTGCATGTGTGGTTCCCACCTTGAAGCATGGAGGAGGTGTGATGGCGTGGGGAAGCTTTGCTGGTGACACTGTCAGTGATTTATTTAGAATTCAAGGCATACTTAACCAGCATGTCTACCACAGCATTCTGCAGCGTTACGCCATCCCATCTGGTTTGCACTTAGCGGGACTACCATTTGTTTTTCAATGGGACAATGACCCAACACCCCTCCAGGCTGTGTAAGGGCTATTTGACCAAGAAGGAGCGTGATGGAGTGCTGCATCAGATGCCCTGGCCTCCACAATCACCCAACCTCATCTCAATTGAGATGGTGTGTGATGAGTTGGACCGCAGAGTGAAGGAAAAGCAGCCAACACGTGCTGAGCATATGTGGGAACTCCTTCAAGACTTTTGGAAAAGCATTCCAGGTGAAGCAAGTTAAGAGAATGCCAAAGGTGTGCAAAGCTTTTTTATTTACTATATGATTCCATATGTGTTATTTCATAGTTTTGAGGTCTTCACTATTATTCTTCAATGTATAAAATAGTAAAAATAAAGAAAAACCCTTGAATGAATAGTTGTATCCAAACTTTTGACTGGTACTGTATATTTTATGTTTATATTTTTCAATGTCACATTAAATAAACTTTGCATTACGAAATCTGTAAATATTTTATTTAAAACAATTATGGAACTGAATCTGGGTTGTTGATTGCTTCTGGTGGGGTGTTTCATCTGATTTCATACACTATATATACAAAAGTATGTGGACACCGCTTCAAATTTATGGATTTGGCTATTACAGCCACACTCGTTGCTGACAGATGTATAAAATTGAGCACACAGCCATGCAATCTCAATAGACAAACATTGGCAGTAGAATGGCCTTACTGAAGAGCTCAGTGACTTTCAACGTGGCACCGCCATAGGATGCCACCTTTCCAACAAGTCAGTTCGTCAAATTTCAGCCCTACTAGAGATGCCCCGGTCAACTGTAAGTGCTGTTCTTGTGAAGTGGAAATGTCTAGGAGCAACATCGGCTCAGCCGTGAAGTGGTAGGCCTCACGAGCTCACAGAACGGGACCACCGAGTGCTGAAGCGCGTAAAAATCGTCTATCCTCGGTTGCAGTACTCACTACGAGTTCCAAACTCCCTCTGGAAGCAACATCAGCACAACTGATGACATCCCGAGTGGTGCAGCAATCTAAGGCACTGCGTCTCAGTGCTAGAGGCGTCACTACAGACCCTGGTTTGATCCCGGGCTGTATCACAACCCGGCCGTGATCGGGAGTCCCATAGAGCGGCGCACAATTGGCCCAGCGTCGTCTGCGTTAGGGGAGGGTTTCGCCGGGGTAGGCCGTCATTGTAAATAAGAATTTATTCTTAACTGACTTGCCTAGTAAAATTAAGGTTAAATAAAAAAACGACTGTTCTCCAGGAGCTTCATGAAATTGGTTTCCATGGCCAAGCAGCCAGACACACAAGCCTAAGATTGCTATGCCAAGCTTCGGGCTCGAGTGGTGTAAAGCTCGCCGCCATTGGACTCTGGAGCAGTGGAAACACGTTCTCTGGAGTGATGAATCATGCTTTACCATCTGGCAGTCTGACGGACTAATCTGGGTTTGGTGGAGGATGCCAGGAGAACGCTACCTGCCCCAATGCATAGTACCAACTGTGACGTTTGGTGCAGGAGGAATAATGGTCTGGGGCTGTTTTTTATGGTTCGGGCTATGCCCCTTAGTTCCAGTGAAGCAAAATCTTAACGCTACAGCATACAATGATATTATAGACGATTCTGTGCTTCCAACTTTGTGGCAACAGTTTGGGGAAGGCCCTTTCCTGTTCCATCATGACAATGCCCCTGGGCAGAAAGCGAGGTTCATACAGAAATTGTTTGTTGAGATTGGTATGGAAGAACTTGACTGGCCTGCACAGAGCCCTGACCTCAACCCCATCGAACACCTTTGGGATGAATTGGAACGCAGACTGCGAGCCAGGCCTAATTGCCCAACGTCATCGCCGACCTCACTAATGCTCTTGTGGCTGAATGGAAGCAAGTCCCCGCAGCAATGTTCCAACATATAGTGGAAAGCCTTCCCAGAAGAGTGGAGTTGTTGCAGCAAAGGTGGGACCAACATATTAATGCCCATGATTTTGGAATGAGATGTTCGACAAGCAGGTGTCCACATACTTTTGGTTGTGTATTGTATCAGTAACGAAAAAGGAAATGTTGAATGAAATTGGAAAATAATGTAGATTGCTTGAGCATTTATTGAACAGATATTCAACTTAAGTTCAATCTTACTTTCAAAAATGTCGCTGCTTTCATTAAGACATCAGGCAGGCACCATCAGTTTGCACCATCGATGTTGCTGTGGACAGGGGAATTAGGGGAGTGTATTAAATTGCAGATAGGCAATTTAGAATTCAAAATGATGTGCATTGTTTTTAAAAAGGATTGCAGCATGTCTAACATTTTTCTTTCCCGTTTAGTCCATTCCCTTGGACAACATTCTTAGCATTGACTCACAAATCCAAGCCTTATTAATCTCTATTTACAATTACTTAATGATCTTCTGGGCTACACAGCATATTCTTCCATTAAAGGTCCTGAACAGTCATTCTGAAAAGTACTTTTTCTTTCATGGCCAACTACCAGGAAATTTGAAAAGACAGGCTGAGTGGGTGGGGAGTTTATATTCAGAGCTCTCCGTGACTGATACCTCTTTCAAATGCCTATGTCAAGCAAGTTAGATGCAGTGGGCAATGCTGCAGTAACATCATCTTAAGCAAATGTGGTGACGCCCAAAGCAACTGAAACAACAACTTCAAATTGAAATCACTAACTTTCTTTATGCGAATAAAGTACATGGCGGATAAAAGCTATTATGACAGGCCTGATGGAAATGTTTCTGTACACTTTCCAAATGTCAAAAAATAATAAAACGCTAGCAAGGTGGGATCTTTTTGTGTCGGTAAAATGAATATGTGAAAAATGTGAGTAGAAACGTTTTTACGCGCAAATATTGATATGATATTTGATATGACCATCATATCAAAGTAAACTTAGAGTCACATGATGACATGTTGTGTGATCCTCCCACTACGACATGTCGGGAAAGCATGCAGTTTATTAGGCTACAGATGAAGTAACATTTCTACATTGGTAAATTAGTCTCATCAGTGTTGCTGTGGACAGGTTAATTAGTAATTAGGGGGATATATTAATTGATCAGCGGTTTATAACTAAAAGTGGCTGCATGGTTCTGCTTGGTTCTGTAGATTTGCAGCTTGTCCAGCATTCTTCTGACACATTTTGTCCAAAATACAATTCTTGCCTAGCATTGACAAACACAATTACAAGGCTTGCACTGCTTTAATTTACATTATCATGCCTTCAGGTCAGCACATCATCTGCATTCAACTAATGGAAACAAAATAAGGCAGACACATTTGAAGAGTTATTGAAGTAGCTAGCTAGCTGGCTAATCGGTATATGCAGTCATGTTTGATTGTTGGGCTCAATCAATGGAAGCTATAGCAAGGAACAGTTGGTTAGCCAACTTAGCAAATTTAGCTTTCCACTACAGTATACACAATTTTCTATTTTTACCGAGCTAGCTAGACCATAATACTCATAATTTGTGTATACCCTTACAACAACAAAAAAACACACAATAAAGCATGGTTTTCAGACAAATATGTGTGAACACGTGTGAACAAATCACTTGGAAATGTAATGTGATAAAAACAGACAGTTGGTTTTCAGACACACGTGAAGTTTCACATGGATTTTTCACAGGTACATTTTTTTACTTGATTCAGACACATGTGGTTTCCCAACATTTCACATGTGATATTATAAATTTCACATTTTTGCCTTTGTAACTGGTCGGGATTACAACCCGGGTCTCACACAACGTCTTGACCATTCGACCAAGAGGGCCAACACTAATTTTGAAGTCGCAAGCGGGCCTACCTCACCCCGTGACCATTTTCAACCATGACCGACTCATGTCCATTACACTTTCCCATGTTAATTTTCACACTTTAATGTCAACTAGGGCTGTTAAACGATTACATTTTTTTTATAGAGTTGCTAAAATTGAGCTGTAATTTATTGTGGATGTTTTCAATGTATTTTGAACACTTTCGGACAATGTGCCCCCCAAAAATTGTGCATTAAATTACAAAAAGTTAACTTGAGTTAACTGATTAACTCTGCCAGTACTAATTGTAACATGTTAAACAGGATAAATAAGGAGACACGGAGCGTTAACTTCTCAGTTTTTTTCTCTGTTCTTCTTCCAACGGTCACTGACCAACATATGAAGAACAGAGGCGTGTGTCTGCAGCAGTAACACTCAATGGATGGCTCAGAAATAAGAAATCATGCATATTGAATATTTATACTCAGGTAGGCTAAGTTACCTTTTTACAGAATGGCATTACAGAATTTGCAAATCCATATGTGGAAACATTGCCACTGCAACATGTTAACACCACCTTTTCACATGTGAGGAGAATAACAACATTTCACCATCACATGTGAACTTGCAATTCCACATGTGAAAGTTAGATTTTAATGATGTGAATGTTATTTACATGTGAAACTGCAAGTTAGATTTTCACATGTGAATAGATTTCATGTGAACTTGCAATTCCACATGTGAAAGTGTGGTTTTCACATGTGGAGTTTTATTACATGTGAAACGGCAAATGTGTTTTACATATCCGATTTTCACATGTGAAGGTTTTTAACATGTGAAACTGCAATTCATATGTGAGGTGAAAACATGTTTTTTTCTCAACCATCGACACACAATACCCTAATCATAATCATGACAATGTGAAAATACGTTTTTAGACATTTTAGCAAATGTATTGAAAATTAAATACAGAAATATCTAATTTACATAAGTATTCACACCTTTGAGCCAATACTTTGTAGAAGCACCTTTGGCGGTGATTACAGCTTTGAGTCTTTTTAGGTAAATCTCTAAGAGCTTTGGACACCTGGATTATACAATATTTTCCCATTCGTCAAGCTCTGTCAAACTGATTATTGATGATTGCTAGACAACCATTTTTAAGACATGCCATAGATTTTCAAGCCGATTTAAGTCAAAACTGGAACAGTCGGGAACATCCAACGTCGTCTTTGTAAGCAACTCCAGTGTACAGTTGAAGTCGGAAGATTACATACACCTTAACCAAATACATTTAAACTCAGTTTTTCACAATTCCTGACATTTAATTCTAGTAAAAATTCGCTGTATTAGGTCGTTAGGATCACCACTTTATTTTAAGAATGTGAAATGTCAGAATAATAGTAGAGAGAATTATTTCTTTCAGATTTTATTTCTTTCATCACATTCCCAGTGGCTCAAAAGTTTACATACACTCAATTAGTATTTTTTATTTTTTATTTATGGATAGCCAGGGGCACACTCCAACACTCAGACATAAATATCAAATTAAGCATTTGTGTTATTAAGTGAGTCCGCCAGATCAGATGCAGTAGAGATGACCAGGGATGTTCTCTTGATATATGTGTGAATTGGACCAGTTCTTGTCCTGCAAAGCATTCGAAATGTAACAAATACTGTTGGGTGTCAGGGAAAATGTATGGAGTAAAAAGTAGATTGTTTTCTTTAGTAATGTAGTAAAGTAATATTAAAAGTGTACATACACCTTAGCCAAATACATTTAAACTCAGTTTTTCACAATTCCTGACATTTAATCCTAGTAAATATTCCCTGTCTTAGGTCAGTTAGGATCACCACTTTATTTTCTGAATGTGAAATGTCAGAATAATAGTAGAGAGAATGATTTATTTCAGCCTTTATTTCATTCATCACATTCCCAGTGGGTCAGAAGTTTACATACACTCAATTAGTATTTGGTAGCATTGCCTTTAAATTGTTGAACTTGGGTCAAATGTTTCAGGTAACCTTCCACAAGCTTCCCACAATAAGTTGGGTGAATTTTGGCCCATTCCTCCTGACAGGGCTGGTGTAACTGAGTCAAGTTTGTAGGCCTCTTTGCTCGCACACGCTTTTTCAGTTCTGCCCACAAATTTCTATAGGATTGAGGTCAGGGCTTTGTGATGGCCACTCCAGTACCTTGACTTTGTCCTTAAGCCATTTTGCCAGAACTTTGGAAGTATGCTTGGGGTCATTGTCCATTTGGAAGACCCATTTGTGACCAAGCTTTAACTTCCTGACTGATGTCTTGAGATGTTGCTTCAATATATCCACATAATTTACCTTCCTCGTGATGCCATCTATTTTGTGAAGTGCACCAGTCCACTCTTGCAGCAAAGCACCCCCACAACATGATGCTGCCACCCCCGTGCTTCACGGTTGGGATGGTGTTCTTCAGCTTGCAAGCCTCCCCCTTTTTCCTCCAAACATAAGGATGGTCATTATGGCCAAACAGTTCTATTTTTGTTTCATCAGACCAGAGGACAAAAAGTATGATCTTTGTCCCCATGGGCAGTTGCAAACCGTAGTTTGGCTTTTTTATGGCCGTTTTGGAGCAGTGGCTTCTTCCTTGCTGAGGGGCCTTTCAGGTTATGTCAATATAGGACTCATTTTACTGTGGATATAGATACTTTTGTACCAGTTTCCTCCAGCATCTTCACAAGGTCCTTTGCTGTTGTTCTGGGATTGATTTGCACTTTTCTCACCAAAGTACGTTCATCTCTAGGAGACAGAACGCGTCTCCTTCCTGATCGTCATGATGGCTGCGTGGTCCCATGGTGTTTATACTTGCGTACTATTGTTTGTACAGATGAACGTGGTACCTTCAGTCATTTGGAAATTGCTCCAAAGGATGAACCAGACTTGTGGAGGTCTACAATTTTTTTTCTGAGGTCTTGGCTGATTTCTTTTGATTTTCCCATGATGTCAAGCAAAGAGGCACTGAGTTTGAAGGTAGGCCTTGAAATACATCCACAAGTACACCTCCAATTGACTCAAGTGATGTCATTTAGCCTATCAGAAGCTTTTAAAGCCATGACATCATTTTATGGAATTTTCCAAGCTGTTTAAAGGAACAGTCAACTTAGTGTATGTAAACTTCTGACCCATTGGAATTGTGATACAGTTATAATTGTGATACAAATTGTGATACAATTATAAGTGAAATAATCTGTATGTAAACAACTCTTGGAAAAATTACTTGTGTCATGCACAAAGTAGATGTCCTAACCGACTTGCCAAAACTATAGTTTGTTAACAAGACATTTGTGGAGTGGTTGAAAAAGGAGTTTTAATGACTCCAACCTCAGTGTATGTAAACTTCCAACTTCAACTGTATGTTTGGCCTTGTGTTTTATGTTATTGTCCTGCTGAATAGTGAATTCAACTCCCAGTCCCCCAGCAGACTGAACTAGGTTTTCAGCTGTATTCTGTTTATTTTTATCCTAAAATACTCCTTAATCCTTCCTGATGACAAGCATACCAATAACATGATGAAGCCACCACCACGCTTGAAAATATGAAGAGTGGTACTCAGTTGTGTGTTGTGCTGTATTTTGCCCAAAACATAACACTTTATAATCAGGACAAAAAGTTAATTTATTTGCAGTATTACTTAAGTACCTTGTTGCAAACAGGATGCATGTTTTGGAATATTTATATTCTGTACAGGCTTCCTTCTTTTCACTCTGTCATTTAGGTTAATATTGTGGAGTAACTACAATGTTGTTGATCCATCCTCAGTTTTCTCATATCACAACCATTAAAGCTCTGTCACTGTTTTAATATCACCATTGGCCTCATGGTGCAATCCCTAAACAGTGACCTTCCTCTCTGGCAACTGAGTTAGGAAGGAAGCCTGTATCTTTGTAGTGACTGGGTGTATTGATACACCATCCAAAGTCTAATTAATAACTTCACCATGCGTAAAGGGATATAGTGGCTTGCAAAAGTATTCACCCCCCTTGGCATTTTTCCTATTTTGTTGCCTTACAACCTGGAATTAAAATAGATTTTTGGGGGGATTTGTATCATTTGATTTACACAACATGCCTACCACTTTGAAGATGCCAAATATGATTTATTGTGAAACAAACAAGAAATAAGACAAAAAAACTGAAAACGTGAGTGTGCATAACTATTCACCCCCCCAAAGACAGCTGCAAGTCTCTTGGGGTATGTCTCTATAAGCTTGGCACATCTAGCCACTGGGATTTTTGCCCATTCTTCAAGGCAAAACTGCTCCAGCTCCTTCAAGTTGGATGGGTTCCGCTGGTGTACAGCAATCTTTAAGTCATACTACAGATTCTCAATTGGATTGTGGTCTGGGCTTTGACTAGGCCATTCCAAGACATTTCAATGTTTCCCCTTAAACCACTCAAGTGTTGCTTTAGCAGTATGCTTATGGTCATTGTCCTGCTGGAAGGTGAACCTCCATCCCAGTCTCAAATCTCTGGAAGACTGAAACAGGTTTCCCTCAAGAATTTCCCTGTATTTAGCGCCATCCATCATTCCTTCAATTCTGACCAGTTTCCCAGTCCCTGCCAATGAAAAACATCCCCACAGCATGATGCTGCCACCACCATGCTTCACTGTGAGGATGGTATTCACTGAGTGGGGAGAGGTGTTGGGTATGCGCCAGACATAGCGTTTTCCTTGATGGCCAAAAAGCGAAATTTTTGTCTCATCTGACCAGAGTACCTTCTTCCATATGTTTGGGGAGTCTCCCACATGCCTTTTGGAGAACTCCAAACGTGTTTGCTTATTTTCTTGTTTAAGCAATGGCTTTTTTCTGGCCAATCTTCCGTAAAGCCCAGCTCTGTGGAATGTACGGCATAAAGTGGTCCTATGGACAGATACTCCAATCTCCGCTGTGGAGCTTTGCAGCTCCTTCAGGGTTATTGTTGGTCTCTTTGTTGCCTCTCTAATTAATGCCCTCCTTGCCTGGTTCATGAGTTTTGGTGGGCGGCCCTCTCTTGGCAGGTTTGTTGTGGTGCCATATTCTTTACATTTTTTACTAATGGATTTAATGGTGCTCCGTGGGATATTCAAAGCTTCAGATATTTTTTTATAACCCAACCCTCATCTGTACTTCTCCACAACTTTGTCCCTGACCTGTTTGGAGAGCTCCTTGGTGGTGCCCCTTGCTTAGTGGTGTTGCAGACTCTGGGGCCTTTCAGAACAGGTGTATATATACTGAGATCATGTGACAGATCATGACACTTATATTGCACACATGTGGACTTTATTTAAGTAATTATGTGACTTCTGAAGATAACTGGTTGGACCAGATCTTATTTAGGGGCTTCATAGCAAAGGGGGTGAATACATACGCACGCACCACTTTTCCATAAAAAAAAAAGTGTTTTTTTCATTTCACTTCACCAATTTGGACTATTTTGTGTATGTCCATTACATAAAATCCAAATCCAAATCCATTTAAATGACAGGTTGTAATGCAACAAAATAGGAAAAACACCAAGGGGGTGAATACTTTTGAAATGTAATGTATTTAGCTTCTGCTTATTTTATTTGTACACATCTACCAATCGGTGCCCTTCTTTGCGAGGCATTGAAAAACCTCCCTGGTCTTTGTGGTTGAATATGTGCTTGACATTCACTACTTGACTGAGATAGTTGTATATGTGGGATATGGGAGAGAGAGAATGGGTAATTATTAAAAAAACATGTTAGCCACTATTATTGAATATGCAACCCGCAAAACACTAGTCTCAATGTCCAAAGTGAAGAGGCAACTCCAGGATGCTGGCCTTCTAGGCAGAGCTGCAAACAAAAAGCCATATCTCAGACTGGCCAATAAAAAGAAAAGATTAAGATGGACAAAAGAACACAGGCACTGGACAGAGAAATTCTGCCAGCATTCGGCCAGCATCCCGGAGTCGCCTCTTCACTGTTGATGTTGAGACTGGTGTTTTGCGGGTACTATTTAATGAAGCTGCCAGTTGAGGACGTGAGGCATCTGTTTCTCAAACTAGACACTCTAATGTCCTTGTTCTCTTGCTCAGTTGTGCACCGGGGCCTCCCACTCCTATTTCTATTCTGGTTAGAGCCTGTTTATGCTGGGAGTAGTACACAGTGTTGTACCAGATCTTCAGTTTCTTGGCAATTTCTCGCTTGGAATAGCCTTCATTTCTCAGAACAAGAATAGACTGATGAGTTTCAGAAGAAAGTTCTTTGTTTCTGGCCATTTTGAGCCTGTAATCAAACCCACAAATGCTGATGCTCCAGATACTCAACTAGTCTAAAAGAAGGCCAGTTTTATTGCTTCTTTATCAGCACAACAGTTTTCAGCTGTGCTAACATAATTGCAAAAGGGTTTTCTAATGATCAATTAGCCTTTTAAAATGATTAACTTGGATTAGCTAACACAACGTGCCGTTGGAACACAGGAGTGATGGTTGCTGATAATGGGCCTCTGTACGCCTATGTAGATATTCCATAAAAATCAGCCGTTTCCAGCTACAATAGTCATTTACAACATTTCTGATCAATTTAATGTTATTTTAATGGCCAAAAAAATATGCTTTTCTTTCAAAAACAAGGACATTTCTAAGTGACCCCAAACTTTTGAACGGTTGTGTACATTTAGACAAAAACCTAAATGAATTTGGAATCCATTTTGAGTACATGAAATATATTTCAATATATATTTTTTCTGCATTGGAGTCCTGTGGCAGAAATGTTGAGCTGCACTGCCAAGATGAAATGAAGGCACCAGAGTGGAAAGTAGATGATAGTTAAGAGGATAAAAGGGTCCATTGGCTGAAGGAAAGAATGTTCAAACATCCTCTGCCGGCTTTAGCATTCAAACGAGCTCATATGCATGGTATTGTGTACCTCTATGGCTGTCTCATTTGATCATTTCATTATTTGATTATAAACTTCCTTCAAGCTTGAATTGGAAGACAGTGACAAAGGAGCATGACAGACGCTTTCAGTACAAACAGACAGGTAGCTTTTGGTGGCTCCTGACAATGTTTTCATACAGCTTTTCTGCGGGCGACATTCTCAGTTGCCTTGTCTGGAATCTTAAATGGACTGTTAGAATGGACTGTTAGAATGGACATAGAAAAAATAGGAGTATGTCATACCACCTATGTCAAGTCTTGTTGACGTGCTCAATAGAATCATACAATCATTGATGAATTTCAATTTCCACCAGTCAAGTCCTTTTCACCACTGGTCGGATTATGATTGGTTTATGTAGCTCTTTTCCTGCATGATATGATGCATATAAAAGATAAGGCACGTCTCCCATAAAAGTCAGTTTGTCTGCAGTCGGAAAGATAATGGAGGACTTGACTGAAGTGGGGCTGGTTCTCATTTCCCTCAGTGAGAGACAGAAGTGTCTTGGAATTGAATGGCTGTGGTCATCAGATCCCTGTGCAGTGCTTTCCACTCCATTTGCATTGCTATGAGCTGTTTGTTTGTGGCGTGCTCAGGAGGACAGCGATGGGCACACTGTTGTGGTTGCCAGGGGGACGTGTGGGATTGTGTGTGTGCGTGTGTGTCAAGGGAAACGGCAGGGCCATGCTCTCTCTGTGGGAGGTGTAAATTCAATCACACTTTTCTGGAGCACATATTTCTGAGTCTGATTCTCCAGCCCCTGTTCAAAGGCCAATCAAATGGAAAGAAATTGAAAGAGATGTTTCATATGTGCAGAGTTGAATTTACACACAGCACTGATACTTACTTGACTGGAATGTCAATTAATTTAAAGGACTACATTTTTAAGATAAGAGAAATGCAAAGAACTGGGGCAATGCATTTAATATTAATAGCTTGTGTTTAACGCTTTTTTTCTGATGTACTCTGAGTTGTCTTTGGTTGTAGAAAATGTACAGCAGTTTAAAGCGAAGCTAATTGTCGCATTAAATGTGTACTGTAAGGGTTTGTCAGTTCTACATTGAATGTACATTGAGTGTGCAGACAGTTCATCCTCCAAGCACGAAAAGTCAGACGGTTTCTGCATTATGTATATTTTCTATAGGCCACAGTGCACACATACTGGTTTGTGGGAAGTGTAGATACAGTATATGTTCTTTATCTCTAGGAAGATAAGTATTGAAATCCAGCAAGTTGTGCAGGTAGCCTGGAACAATAGTTTAGACTTAATGCGAAGAGCACTATACAGGAAAACCGAGCAGTCTTTGAATCATATCCCGAGAAGCCCTAACACAAAAGGCCACAACAGTGGATTAAGTAGTGTTTTTGTATTTTCACCTTTATCAAAGACTCCAGTCTCCTCTCAGCTTTGATACAGGTAATTTATGCACCTGTGCGTCTCTCAATTGCGTCCCCCTCTGAATATGAATATGTATTGTCTCCAGGAGAAACCAGGTGCATACATCTTGGGGTTCTCTGTTGCTAGGCTTTGTCTGTTTCTATTTATAATGACCAGGCAGGTTCTTTTCTTGGAAAACATGTTTTTCCCTTCAACTTAACCATAGTACACCACCCGTGTGATCCCTTTAAATGGGTCCTTTGTGTCCCTGGCTTTTAAAAAGCATCCACAAGGCATATCACTGCAATTGTAGACCCATTAAACATGATTAGTCCTCGAACTCTAAGGTGCCTTAAGAGATTTAAATTATACTGACTGTGGCAGGATCATGGCAAGGCACAGCCTGTCTACTCTTGCTTTTTTTTGTAAGATATCAATGTCTTTAGGAATAGCTACACTATTGTATGTACAAGGAAAGGAGGTAACATACAGATGTAGGATCTTAATTTGAGCCAGTTTGCTACAGCAGGAAAATAATACATTTTTGCGTGAAATATTATGTGGATTATAATTAATTGGAATTTTTGTAAGAGTTGATATATTTTTTGTAAGGGAAAATCAAGTCTGAAATTTAAAAATGTAAGTTACAAGTTTCGAAATCCTTGTTAACACCTCAAATACACTTTTTCCTGGAATGCAACAGGGTGATCAAGTTAAGATCCTACTGTACATCTGCATGGTTGGTCTGTGTTGTACGAGACATGAACACACAAATCCTGATAACGAAGAGCTATTGTTCCAGGCCAGGTGTGCTTCTTTGCCTATTAGCTGTGAAAAGAAATGGTCACTGTGAGTCGAGATATGATAGTTTCCTATATTTAACCACTTGCCATATGTGTTGCAAAATTAACATAAAATGCCTTGTTAGCACCTATATTAATGGATGCTCATACCCTTATATTCATTCTTAATTGTCTGAACTAATTTGAATTCACTGCATACAGTGAGAAGGCAATGCAAAACTGGCTTTTTAGTTCTCTCAGACATAAATGCAGTAGTCCAAAATATAAAGTGCAAATGCTTCAATGAACCTTTTCAATATACAGACCTCTCTCTTTACATCATTGTCAAAGGCTAGATTCTCTGCAGTGGTGAGCGCTACCTCCAAATATAGTTTTTTATTTTGGTCTTTTTATATGTATATATGTAAAACTGTTTGTTTTTTTTCCCCTCTGACTGGAGATGAAAGACAGACAAAATGCAATGGGCACTTGACTGTAGTCTGTGGTTCGTCTACCTTGGTGGGTATGCCTTCAAAGCACAGTGATTGTAATGTGTGGTTCGTCTACCTTGGTGGGTATGCTTTCAAAGCACAGTGATTGTAATGTGTGAGACCTACGTTGCAGTTTACATAATCGAACTGTTGTCATTTTGTTCTCCCTTTTGATTTAATATGCATTTTGAACTCACATTTTCTCTTGATCTTGGTCCTGACAGACTGGAAATTGGAGTGGTTGTACTTATTCCCTAGAAATGATTTATTCATTTTTCTATGCTTTTTATTTCAGTATGTGTGGGAGGAGATTGAGCTGGCTCTGAATTTAATTGTGTTCTTTAACTTGCATATTTGATTATACTTTGTAAAGCGATCATCAGTCATTTAATAAGAACTTTGTAAATCTTTCCTTAGGACAAGGCAGATCTGTTCACTGCACAGATGAATGTCGTGCACTGGGCCATTCTGACAGATGCTGGATGCCAAAGTTACGTGTAGGAAGCCAAGCAGACAGCGACGATAATCGCACCAACCTTTTCATCCCAGTGGGAATGGAGGCCATGGTGGAGACAGAGATTTATGGCAGCCTCAACTGCAGTGCAGCCAGAAGAACCCTCAGCACGTTCGGGAAGGAGCAGCGGGACAGCATCATCCTAGTAGCCAACGTCAAACCCTACTTAAAGTCTCAGCGCGGCCTCAGTCCCCTGCTGCAGGAGTGCTCCTCCGTGTCCAGCAGCCCCACCAAGGGGGACACACCCCTGGACTCCCCAACCAAAGGGCCCAGGGAGGAGGTGGGGAGGGTCGGGGAGGGGGGCTCAGACAGCAGTGCTTACGGACCCCCAGATGGCCAGTGTTCACCGCCCCATACGGAACTGGAGGATCCGTCGTACCTGTCCTGCGACCTCAGTCCCAAGTCCCTGTCCAACAGCCTTATCCACAGCTCTGGGATCAGATCTGGGATCATCAGCCAGGAATGTGGGGGGATGGAGTGCGTCAATCTGGACCAGCGGGACTCTGGGAACTAAAAGGTCAAAGTCTGGGCCTTGCTCTCATTTGGCCGCCATGTGATGAGGTCACAGATGAATGACGGAGGGCTAATTTGTTTTGACCCAGGAAGGTTCCAGACATGCATTGTATAACCAAAAACCATCAGACATGAACTATCTCTTTTTTTGATTCTGTGGTTTGTTGTTCAAAGTAAAGTGTGTGCTCTTGGTTCTGACTGCTGTGAGCGGAAGGGGAAGAAAACCATTGCTTTCATGCCCTTACGTGTTTTCATGGTATACCCTTCAATTTAGATGTCCGTGTTTTACACATTTCAAGCTCCAATTTTGTGAGGCTGTTGAACGAATTGCTCCTGTTAAGCTATTGAGTCCTGTCTGCTTATGTACAGTGAAATGTTTTGTCTTCACTTACTGTAGTGTATGAGAAACATTATTTGGATATTTCAGACAATTGAAATACATATCATTCAAGTATAATACAATGTGAAGTGTCTTATGAACGTTTAAATGCGACTCTGCTCTGGTAAAATAGGGAATGTCGCTTTTCATAAAACAATTTGAGGTCTCTGAAAATTTAGCCGTTTTTTATGAATGTATTTGTAATTTTATCGTCGTCTTCTCTGCAGTTTATGTGCAAATAAGCTGAGCTTTCAAGTGAATATAAGCTGCTGTACTTGTTGTTATTAAATTTGTATACACATGTGCTACTGCGAAACATGGAATGTAATTATTTTTGACAAATGGTGCCTCTAAAGCTATTAAGCTTTGTTATGCCTGAGGATCATAATTCTCTCTCCAAGGTATGGTTCAAGGGCTGACATGATTTATCTTGCTTAATCAACTGTCAGAAAAATCTGCAACCCCACAAACACACACCAACACGAGCCATGACTATTTAGAATAGCGGTCGAGATCCCACTCTCAAGTTAACTTAATATTATCGTACTCTTAACCGCAGTCACCTTTCTTTTTACACACCAACTAATTATCTTTTACAGCAAACAAATGAAATCAGACAATATGAAATGCTTTACAGATGTTGGATCTTAATTAATTTGATCCCACCTGTTGCAGGAAAACTTTCTGCAATTTTAAACTTGTAGTGTATTTGAGGTTTAAAATGGATTCTGAAGATTGTAATTTCCACTTTGAAATTTCAGGCTTGATTTTCCCTTGGGGACACTGTATCAACCCCTACAAAAATGTCCATTCATTATAATCCACATAATGATTCACCTTTCCTGTTGCTGCAGGATTATTTTCCTGCTGTAGCAAACTGGCTCGAATTAAGATCTTACATCTGTAGTTTATGCAAGTTTCATCGACCTCAGCCCACTAGTGTACCTCATTAAACTGCAAATCAGCCAAACCTATGATGCTTCTATGCTGCTTAAGCATTAAAGAAATCCCCAGTGTATGGTACGTGGGAATTTGTTTAACACTGGTGTGCCTGAATTAAAGCCAGCTGCAGGATAGCCGTCCATTGGAATCATTTGTCCTCTTCCTGACATCCCATTCTGTACCATCCTGAGCAGAATAGAAACCGTTTGTCATGAGAACCACTAGTTCCCAACAAGAAAGAGCACCAGTGCAATAAAATCCCTAGCAGGGGTAAGCACTTCAGGTAAAAGTGATGGACAACAGCAATGATATGGCAGCCCTAGCTCGTTTATCCTGTCTTTGCTGGTTCAGCTCTTTCCAAACATACCATGTTATTCCCTCTGATGCTGTCTGTAGCTCTATCAAACAGTGGCATGGGTTCTGCTAGTGACTAAAGCCGCATAACAGGGGAACTTGAATCCCTTCCAACTCATCTGGCTCTTATACAGTAGGCTACTCTACTGCTACTCTACTGACTATTCACTAAATTGTATTTTTATTATGATGCATTGATTTGTGCTAAATTAGATCACCATCTCAAAAGGCTATGTGTTTCACAATAACTAAATTATCCCCATTAATTGCTTTTTGTATTTTCTCCTTTCTTATCTGAAGCAGTAGAAGACATATGACATCTGTGTGTCATCTCACTGAGAATGCCACAGTGCTTGTTTTCGGGATAACAGGATCCTGTCATGTTCTGAGAGACGAATATAAGTAAGACTCAGTTCCCTCCTCAGGGGAAACATATTAATTTAGATTTTGATTTGCATTTGTTTTCGTTGCTGGTATTGACAATTCCAGACCGAGATGTTGCTGCTCAGCAGGCGGCTCTGATGAGCTCATCTGCATAAGTTGAAATACTCTTTGAGGGGGAAATTGCGTGGGTCACAGCAACTGATTCCCAATGAAATAATATCACATCGCTCGCTCTACTCCTCTACTTCAATCCCCAGAATTTTAAAACACTAGACATGAAAACAGGCGATAGCAGAATGTCAATCTGAAAGGACTCAGGCAATGTGGTCGAATATACCCCTTGAGATCCTTTAAGATATCACTTACTCTTAACAAATGGCTACAGGTGAAACTCCCACTTGGGCTGCAATTATGCAAAATGTGTTCTTTGAAGAAAACCCTCCTTTAATTAACCCTGTGCAACAACTGCTTGACAGAAATCGGCGACGTGTTGTTGAGGATCGCTGAATGCAGATTAGGGACGGGCATATCACACACTGTTGGGTGGATGAATATGACTTGTCTTTCACAATGATTACAGTCAGAGTGAATAGGAATTACAGACAATGAAAGCGATCTGTGTAATGCCCCCATTCTTCACCATTTTACATACACAAACGATCTATTCAGATGAGAAAGGAATGAGCAGTGTACCATTCAGTTGGGAAAAATTGACATGCTCACCCTGAGCACATAAGCTTTTAATTCAATAATTCAATAACACACAAGCGATTAAGAGCTTGTTTCTACCTCCACCAAATGCTTTGGGGAATGGTTCCACTTGGTTGAAAGCTGTTGATGAAGAAAAGCTCTGAGAGCATGTCATAAACAATATTGGGAGAGTACTTTCCCCTAAAGTTAAAAACACCAGTCAACATTAGTCTTCCCATAGAGCCTCTCTTTTTCGAGTCCTCCTTTCATCAGGTCAAGTTTTTGCTGACAAAGACGTGGAAATTGGGTGTGTAAACGGAAGAATTTTCTCATTAGAATGATTGAAGTGTTGAAGTAACAAAACATTTAGCTGATATGGCTCGACAAGAATAACTACAGTATCGTAGGACTTATTTGGACTCTGACTTACTGTATCTCACAATATGTCCAAGACTGTGGACTCTAGAGACTTTTGTACACCCTCAGGATTGCACCAGGGCGCGGACAGTATTTATTCACAATGTGTTAATGTATTGTGAAAGTAGACACGGCAGGACTGGAAGTCAACTGAAAAAGCAGTGGTGTTAAGTCTCTTACTCTTAGAAGATCATGACACTGTTGACTGCATATAGTTTTCACCCTCACCCCTGTGAATTAACAAATTTTTTATAGACCCTGTCTAATGCAACAGAGATGGAGGAAGTCCACATCTATCCTTTCTTAAGTGCTTGTTAAAATGGTGTTACTGATGGCTTTTTCCTCTGGGAGGTGTTCAAACACAGCTCCAACCTGTCAATCAACACTAAGTGTTCCAGACCAAGAGAGGATAGAGAATCAGGAACGTTTCAGCTCAGCCTCTGATGGGCTCCTTTATGGGGTACCTCGTCTGTACTTCCCCTCTTCAGAGACAAAGTGGGACAAAATCTGAATGTAGGCTACAGTCAGTGTTAGGAGTAGGCAATTGTGTCCTTTCTTTTTCAGCGTCAGACCTGCCTAATTCTCACTGGAAACGTAGTTTTTTTGTGTTTAATAGGCCGAATTACACATTCCGTTAACATCTGACTCCAGAGAGATCTGTTCTTGAAATTTGTGGCCTGTGACATTTCAGATCGAGATATGATAATTTGTCACAAACAACTTTTTCAAAGTAACTTTAGTAAAGTAAGCCCATTTTTTCTTAAGGGTAGCTTTAGTTTAACTTAACATCTTCCCACGTGAAGTAATTGATAGTTTGGTAAACAAAATGTTCAGAGTAGCTTCACTAACACTGGCTATAGTACAGTAAGACAGTTCCTCTATCACAGCAGGAAGGCTTACAAACCTTCCATCCAAGGTGACTTGCCCATCAGGTGCATGTGTCTGTTATGACAGAAAACTATAAATATTGCAGAAGAATAAGACTGGCGCATTGAACTAATACACAGTTTAGTAAATCAATATACTGTTTAGTGTAGCACAAAGCTTGGCTGCCAGACTAGAATGACACAAGTTGAATAGAAGGACCTGATTACGTGCTGCTTCCTTGACTAGGACTGTGCTATCCTGGTAAGATAAAAGGTTCTTTTTCACAGGATACAAGATAGCGGGCGTATTATGAAGAAAGACAGTACGCCTTTGTATTGTTCTAACGTTGACGGAAGGTTCACGCTTTTATGGAACTTTTCAATGATGTGCTCCATCAAACTATGTCTATAAAAAGTCTACACTTTTCTCCTCTCCCATTTTGACAAAGGGATGTGCATAACAAGCATTCATCTGAACCTTAATGGTGGACTGAAAAGGCAAGTCCATATTCATGTGACCTTGAACTGTCAGAATAATATTCTCTGACAAACCTGATATGACATTTGAAGTGTCCCAAGTTATTCTGTGAATGGAGTTCAATCATCACATCATTAATGGCTTTGGAGTGGAGCCAGTCACTCATGACACTGTGCTTCGTAGCTTTGCCGGAAATCTTCGCTCCGAAATGAAAGGGTTGTAGATATTTACCGTGGAGCCATTTTCTGACCAGAGGCTAGGTGTGATTAATGACTGTCTTTCCCTGCAAAGTCACCTGGGTAATCCAGAGGAATAATCATCTCATGCATGTGAAACCAGACAGTGCCACAGAGAGGGAAATTAGCTGCTGCAGTGTGTTCGCAGACACAGATGGCAAATTAATCACACATTTCTATGACGTCTAAATACTAGGACTTTTTTTTCACATCAAGTTTTTGTTATTTCAATTTATAGGATTCATACAATACATCATACAGTTAATTCGGACAGTAGTCAGACCCCTTCACATTTTGCACATTTTGTTACTTTACAGTATTATCCTAAAATTGATTGAATTGGGGGGGTTTTTTCATATTTTTTTCAAATGTATAAAATGAAAAACTGAAATATCACATTTACATAAGTATTCAGACCCTTTACTCAGTACTCTGTTGAAGCACCTTTGGCAGTCTTGGGTATGACTCCACAAGCTTAGCACACCTATATTTGGGGAGTTTCTCCCATTCTCTGCAGATCCTCTCAAGCTCTGCCAGGTTGGAGGGGGAGTGTTGCTGCACAGCTATTTTCAGGTCTCTCCAGAGATGTTAGATCTCGTCCAAGTCCGGGCTCTGGCTGGGTCACTCAAGGACATTCAGAGACTTGTCCCGAAGCCACTCCTATGTTGTCTTGGCTGTGTGCTTAGGGTCGTTGTTCTGTTGGACGGTGAACCTTCGCCCCAGTCTGAGGTCCTGAGCACTCTGGAGCAGGTTTTCATCAAGGATCTCTCTGTACTTTGCTCCATTCATCTTTCCCTCATTCCTGACCAGTCTCCCAGTCCCTGCCGCTGAAAAAACGTCCCCACAGCTTGATGCTGCCAACACCATACTTCACCGTAAGGATGGTGCCAGGTTTCCTCCAGATGTGACACTTGGCATTCAGGCCAAAGAGTTCAATCTTGGTTTCATCAGACCAGAGAATTTTGTTTCTCATGGTCTGAGAGTCCTTTAGGTGCCTTTTGGCAAACTCCAAGCGGGCTGTCACGTTCCTTTTACTGAGGAGTGGCTTCCATCTGGCCACTCTACCATAAAGGCCTGATTGGTGGAATGCTGCAGAGATAGTTGTCCTTCTGGAAGGTTCTACCATCTCCACAGAGGAACTATAGAGCTCTGTCAGAGTGACCATCGGGTTCTTGGTCACCTCCTTGACTAAGGCCCTTCTCCCCCGATTGCTCAGTTTGGCCGGGCGGCCAGCTCTAGGAAGAGTCTAGGTGGTTCCAAACTGGGGCCCACTGTTTTGGTACCCTTCCCCAGATCTGTACCTCAACACAATCCTGTCTCTGAGCTCTACAGAGGACAATTCATTCGACTTCATGGCTTGGTTTTTACTCTGACATGCACTGTCAACTGTGGGACCTTATATAGACAGGTGTGTGCCTTTCCAAATCATGTCCAATCAATTCAATTTACCACAGGTGGACTCCAATCAAGATGTAGAAACATCTCAAGGAGGATTAATGGAAACAGGATGCACCGGAGCTCAATTTCCACTCAAATAACAAAGGGTCTGAATACTTATGTAAATTAGGTATTTCTGGGTTTTTTAAAATAAGTTTGTTAAAATTTCTAAAAAACTGTTTTTGCTTTGTCATTATGGGGTATTGTGTGTAGATTGATGAGGGATTGTTTTTATTTAATCAATTTTAGAATTGTTTCGTAGCAAAATGTGGAAAAAAGTGAAGGGGTCTGAATACTTTCCGAATGCACTGTATATACAGTACCAGTCAAACGTTCAGACACTCCTACTCATTCAAGGGCTTTTCTTTATTTTTACTATTTTCCTCATTGTAGAACAATAGTGAAGACATCAAAACTGTGAAATAACACTTATGGAATCATGTCGTAACCAAAGAAGTGTTAAACAAATTAACATTTATTTTAGATTTTAGATTCTTTAAAGCAGCCACCCTTTGCCTTAATAACATTTTTGCACACTCTTGGTATTCTCTCAACCAGCGTCATGAGGAATGCTTTTCCAACAATCTTGAAGGAGTTCCCACAAATGCTGAGCACTTGTTGACTGCTTTTCCTTCACTCTGCGGTCCAATGCAGTCCAATGTAAATTGTAATTATTTTGCCTTTATGGCCTATTTATTGCCTTACCTCCCTAATCTTAGTGCATTTGCACGCCCTGTACATATGTTTTTCTATTGTGTTATTGACTGTACGTTTGTTTATGTGTAACTGTGTTGTTGTTTTTGTCGCACTGCTTTGCTTTATCTTGGCCAGGTCGCAATTGTAAATGAGAACTTGTTCTCAACTGGCCTACCTGGTTAAATAAAGGTGAAATTAAACAAATTAAAAAATAAAAACTTGTCCCAAACCATATCAATTGGGTTGAGGTTGGGTGATTGTGGAGGCCAGGTCATCTGATGCAGCACCATCACTCTCCTTCTTGGTCAAATAGCCCTTACACAGCCTGGAGGTGTGTTGGGTCATTGTCCTGTTGAAAAACAAGTGATAGTCCCCACTAAGCGCAAACCAGATGCAGAATTCTGTGGTAACCATGTTGGTGAAGTGTGCCTTAAATTCTAAAGAAATCATGGACAGTGTCACTAGCAAAGCACCCCCACACCATCACACCTCCTCCATGCTTCACGGTGGGAACCACACATGCGGAGATCATCCATTCACCTAATCTGAGTCTCACAAAGACATGGCAGTTGGAACCAAAAATCTCAAATTTGGACTCATCAGACCAAAGAACAGATTTCCACCGGTCTAATGTCCATTTCTTGTGTTTCTTGGCCCAAGCAAGTCTCTTCTTCCTATTGGTGTCCTTTAGTATTGGTTTCTTTGCAGCAATTTGACCAAGAAAGCCTGATTCAATGGAGAAAATTGTAAAAAATAAAGAAAAACCCTGTAATGAGAAGGTGTGTCCAAACTTTTGACTGGTACTGTATAAATATATATATATATATATATATATGTATATACTTTTTTTTAACTCTCACCATCCAACCCAGCAATCTGATCGCATATGTAAAATATATTGTGAAATAAAAACACATACAGTATAAATAAATATACAGTACCTTACATTGTACATCTATTGAGTAAAACATCGCAATACATACATCAGAAATAGTTGCAAATAGTTACAAACTCTGTTGGATAAGATTTCAGAAATATCTGCTGCTGATTTTTTCCTCCTGGAAAAAACACTAGACATTCTGACATCCATCACTGTAATTGAATGGCACTCATGCCCATACATCCTCATGGTATGACTCATTCAGCTAAAGCAGTACTTCATATTACTGCTACTTTTAGGTGCTTTTAAAAGTTTTTGCCTTTATTCCGGAATAGTCTTACTTTACCCCTGCGGAGTTCAAACTTCTTTCAGCCTCTCCGAACATTACCCTTTATTTCCTTTGAATGCCGCAAATCAACATGGCTGCTTTCCCTCAATCCCAATTTAAACACTGCCCTCCCTTCCACCTCACTCCCGTTGACTGGCCAGTGCCTTTGAGACTCCGGCAGCAGGTCCCCACTAGAAGTGTTAACGGCAATTAAACCCATGGCACCACTCTGTCACTCTCCAGCTGGGGTGACACATGAGTGATAACAGAGCCCCCTTACCTTCAGCTTTCATCTGACACGGATTAAATGGCACTGGACCCTTGCTTTTCCTGACATTTGACAGAAATCGATTGCAATTTAATCACTCAAAGAGGTACTATCAGCCATGCTTACCACAGCTGTTTCCAAGTTAACTGGACTAAGAATTGAGCACCACTGTGGAGATAACTCGCCTGATAATAATAATAATATGAAGAAAAAATAATCATAATAATTTATTATTTGTGTACTTGTTTGACATTTTACTGCACTGTTAGGGAGCTAGTAACACATCTGCCAAACTGTGTATGCGACCAATAAACTTGTATTTATTTATTTTTGGACAATAACTTTATTTGTATAGAGCTTTTCAATACAAGTAACAAAGCGTTTCACATGATAAAATAATACAATAAAAGTACTAAAAAAGAAGCAAATACTGAAGAAAGGAGAATGAAAAAACATAGCTAATTAAAGTCATACATTGAAATCATGCGTTCAAAGCATCTTTATAAAAGTGTCTTCAGCAGGGATTTCAAAAGAGACACTGAATCTACAAGCCTGATTTCCTCTGGCAGACCATTCCAAAGTCTAGGGGCTTTGGAATGGAACATTTTCCCTTATGTAAAATGCCCGGTCTCCTTTCGTTTTCAAACTAGACTTTGGAATGGTCAACAGTGCCCTGCCAGAGGATCTCAGGCTGCATCCTGACTTGTAGGAGGATAAAATATCAGAGAGATAGGATGGGGCTTAACCAAGCCTAGCCTTAAATGTGACTAATAACATTTTAAAATCTATTCTAAAAGTGACTGGTGGCCAGTGTAGAGAAGCTAAAACAGGTGTGATATGGTTATATTTTCCAGTGCCTGTTAAAAGCATTTTGAACTGACTGTAGACGATGGAGTGATTTCTGACTGAAACAAAGAGTTACAGGAAATAAAGCATGTATAACTTTCTCCATACCAGTGACTGAAATAAAATACTTTATTTAAGCTATATTTTTTAAATTATAAAAGCAGGACTGGACAACCTTCTTTACATGCAGTTTAAGGTTTAGGTCAGAGTCAAAGAAGACCTCAAGGTTTCTGGCCATAGGCCTTACATTGGTGGACAAATGACCAGGGTTATTTACAGTCTGGGTTCTAGCAAGATGGCAACCAAATAAAACAACCTCTGATTTCTTATCATTGAGCTGGAGAAAATTGTCAGACATCCAAAAGTTGATGTCAGCAAGACACTTGTGAAGGCTAGCTAGGCTAGCTTGGTCACTTGGTCTGATTGGTAAATAAAGCTGTGTGTCATCCACATTGCAGTGAAACTGAATGTTATGATTGTGGATGATGTCACCAAGAGGAAGCATATACAGGGGAAAAGGATGGGGCCCAGAATTGATCCCTGAGGGACACCATAGTGATTAGGTGCTGGGGACGATACTAAACCACACACGCTCACTGAGAAACATGTGCCACGTAGATATGACCTGAACTAGTCGAGGACAACGACAGAGTTTCCACCCACCTCTCCAGCTGGTCATCAAGGATGATATGATCAATAGTATCAAATGCGGCACTGGGATCAAAATAACTAGAATATAGCCAGCATCAGCAGCCCACAGAATTGTCATTAGTGACTTTTAATAAAGCAGTGTCCATGCTGTGAAGTGAGCGGAAGCCCAACTGGAACTGTTCAAATAAGTTGATCATACTCAAGACAACAATTGCTTGAAAACGACTTTTTCTAAAAGAGATAGATGTATAATTATTCAGTGAAGAGGGGTCTAGACTGGGGTTTTTAAGGAGAGGTTGGACCAGAGCGGTTTTATAATAGGCTGGAAAGGAGCCAGAGGTCAGGGAGCTATTTACAATAGACAGAATGTTGGGTCCAACAGTAGGCATAACCTCTTTTAGTAGTCTAGTAGGGATTATGTGTCCAAGGAGCAGGAGGAAGTCTTCATGTGAGCTACAGTATCAAGAAGGGACTCAAAGGATATTTGCTCAAATGAGGAAAAGGAAGCAGTTGACAGTCTCAGAGAAGTTACCTCAAGTGTCTCCTGATCAGAAATGCTGGTATGGTGTCGGTTACTGTCAATTTGGGATCTAAAATGTTCTATCTTTTCTGCAAAGAACCGTAAAATCTGTTCACAGAGCTCAGGGGATGCGAGAGTATAACTGTTAGGGGGGGGGCACCAAAAACACGGTCAATTGTCTAAAACAGAATTTAAGTTGTGGGAGTTCTCAGAGATCAGGGTAGAGAAGTAGTTCACTCTTGCATCTTTAACCGCAACATTGTAATTTCTCATCAGATCCTTGATTATCTCATAGAATACTTGAAGTTTGCAGGCCTTCCGTTTACATTCAGCATTTCTAGACTAACACAAACGGCACAAGGCAGTAACAGTCGGAGAGTTGCAAATATATTTTGAGTCTTATTTGCCAGTGAATAATGTTCTCAAACTGTTTTCATTCCCATTCTCACCCCACTAGGATGTAACACAGAGACAATTCTTCATCGTCTATTTTTGGCGGTCCTTATCTCCTCTTTCACACACTCTGATGGCAAGTAATTATCCCCTTATCCTTTGAATTTAAAATTAAACATGCAGTACAGACTCACTTTCTCCTTTTCATCGCGACTGTTACATAGTGAGAACTGTAGCTCTACATGAACATACTTTCATGCATACATACATATTTAATTTAAATATTGAATGTGTCATTGTGCATGGCAGCCAGAACTCATGTTAATGGGGTTAGTGAAATTACCCACCACAAAATAGCCTTAGTTCCTTGGGTTTTATGTGGAGAACACACCTAACAGTATTGGTGATGTACAACTGTCTGAGTCCTGTCTGCCATCACATATTACTCTGGGAAATGCCTCAGGCTGTACATCTATGATGTGAAAATGAAAGCAACTCCATAACTGCTTGGATGGTGAATGGTCTGATAAACGTGAAATAAATATCTATTCTGTTTCTGTCGGCTCAGCCTGATTTCCACCCTGTTTTATAACAAAATCCACGTGGGAGGAAAGGAGAGGAGGTGAGGAGACGGTCAGTTGACTGAGTATCACTGAAGCGTAACGAGAACATAACACCAAGCTGCACCAAATACACAGGCACGCACGTGAACACACACAAACACACACATATACTATATATATATATATATATATATATACATACATACACACACACACACACACACATACATACACGCACGCACACATGCACACATGCACACACAGTGGATAAACTTTTCTGGACAAACCAAGCAAGCAACAAAAATCAACAAGATAAATTGGTCTCTTTCTAAGATTAAAGGAAATACGATTGAACCGGAACTGGGAAACAACAAAAAAACCTATGGCATGGTCTGAACCTCTAATAGAGCTTCATAATAGTGCTCTTATTAAATGATGGTATTGTGAAGTCCTCAGGTTCAGATGGAGAGCAAACGCTGTCATAAAAGTGATGTGTGTTACCGTGTTACCATAGCAACATCATAGACACCTGCGTTTGAACACTGGGGCTGTAATCACCGGCCTGTTGTGTGCAGTCCCCAATGCTTCCATCCAGAGCTCTCTGGAATTAAAGAGACAATGCTAAATAAAGCTAGTCTCGCAGCACACTGGTGTCACATCAGTTTAACCATCCTCTAGCCACCTCACTCCACAGATCTTGTTGTGACCTGCTCCTTCAGGAGCCACAGTTGTCATCTACACCAATGTAGTACACGGTGCCACCATAGTGGGTGGTGCTGATACCACAGGAGGTTGGTGGCACCTTAATTGGGCAGGACAGGCTCGTGGTAATGGCTGGAGTGGAATTGGTGGAATGGTATCAAACACGTTTTAAAGGTTTGATGCCATTCCATTCTTGCTGTTCCAGCCATTATTATGAGCCGTCCTCCCCTCAGTAGCCTCCACTGACTGATATTCTATGCACCAACTACTAACAGCAGACAGAAGCAACAGATTGTCACAGTTGCTATGCTAATTGCCTGTATTACCTTCTTCAGACAGAATTTACTTTGTCACCTGTAAAAAAAAAACTGTCCCTTATTTGCCAGTATACCCCTTATATACATCAAATCAAATTTTATTTGTCACATGTGCCAATTGTACACCACCCTATGGGACTCCCAATCACGGCCGGATGTGTTGCAGCCTGGATTCGAACCAGGCATTGAGATGCAGTGCCTTAGACCGTTGCGCCACTCAGGAGCCGCAATTGGTGTAGACTTTACCGTAAAATTCTTGCATTCGAGCCCTTCCCAACAATGCAGTATTAAAAAATTGAAAAATTGTAACACAGGAAGAATAAAATAGAATACACAAGAATGAAGCTATATACAGGGAGTACCAGTACCAGATCAATGTGCAGAGGTACCAGGTACTTGAGGTAGATATGTACATAAAGGCAGTGTAAAGTGACTAGGCATAAGGATAGATAATAATAACAGTAAAATAGAAAACAGAGTAGCAGCAGCAAATGATGAGTGTAAAAGTGTGTGTGTGTGTGTGTGTGTGTGTGTGTGTGTGTGTGTGTGTGTGTGTGTGTGTGTGTGTGTGTGTGTGTGTGTGTGTGTGTGTGTGTGTGTGTGTGTGTGTGTGTGTGTGTGTGTGTGTGTGTGTGTAATGCTGCTGCTACTCTCTGTTAATCATATATGTATAGTCACTTTAACTATACATTCATGTACATACTACCTCAATTGGCCCGACCAACCAGTGCTCCCGCACATTGGCTAACCGGGCTATCTGCATTGTGTCCCACCACCCACCACCCGCCAACCCCTCTTTTACGCTACTGCTACTCTCTGTTCATCATATATGCATAGTCAGTTGAACCATATCTACATGTACATACTACCTCAATCAGCCTGACTAACCGGTGTCTGTATGTAGCCTCGCTACTTTTATAGCCTCGCTACTGTATATAGCCTGTCTTTTTACTGTTGTTTTATTTCTTAAATTACCTATTGTTCACCTATTACCTTTTTTGCACTATTAGTTAGAGCCTGTAAGTGAGCATTTCACTGTAAGGTCTACACCTGTTGTATTCGGCGCACGTGACAAATAAACTTTGATTTGATTTGATAATGTGTATGTATGCGTCACATGAGGTTGGTGGCATCTTAATTGGGGAGGATGGGCTCTTGGTAATGGCTGGAGCGGAATAAGTGTAATGGTATCAAATACATCAAACACATGGTTTCCATTTCCTCAGCAGCCTCCACCGGTAGGTGTATTTGTGTTGTGTTGGTCTGTGTGTGTGTTTATGTTTTATGTGGGTGGGTGTATGTAGTGTATGTGAATGATCCCAGTGTAATCGGCACCGGTGAGGGGTGGGAGTAGCATAGGGGGGGTGTGCCAATCTGGCCATAGCCTACTTATTGTATTCGTAATTGTATCCGTAATTGACAATTG
The DNA here is from genome assembly GCF_029448725.1 of Salvelinus fontinalis. Classification (NCBI taxonomy): domain Eukaryota; kingdom Metazoa; phylum Chordata; class Actinopteri; order Salmoniformes; family Salmonidae; genus Salvelinus; species Salvelinus fontinalis. The sequence continues at coordinate 4,878,743 of NC_074683.1, forward strand.
ATAGTCTGATCCACGGCTCCAGACTGTAACCATCCAGTCACATTTTGCGACCCTTTGACTTGGCTGTGCGAGTTACCTTTTTAATTGGTCGCATCGGTGCGAGCTGCACATTCTACATAGGTCACGTCCTATCTTTTGGCCAGCTGAAACCACAATTTGGACAAACAATAAAGTACATTAACCTCATGAGCAAGCTACTATCCCTTCCCCTCCCCCATCTGTGTTCCAGGAGAGAAAAATGTGTTCTGATTGTATAAAATGTCTAAATGCAATTGTGGGGAAACACAGCTGGTCTCAGCTTTCTGTAATTTAAATTTCTTAACTCCCAATATTGTGCTCAATAGCAACTATTTTACAACATAGATATTTTAAATGGCTAGGAGATACGGAGCATGCAAAACGCACATTCTCCAACTGCAATTTTTTAAATTTATTTATTGTTAGATTAATGGGTATCCTTTGAACTGTATTCTACTGAATAATGTACGAAAGGTGTTTATTTTTTGGTAAATTTTTCATCTCTCTACCAAAGACAAAATGTTGTTATTGGGCATGAGAGTCATGTCAGCATGTGAAACAGAGATAAGGTGAGCATAGTTTTCAATTAAGGTGAAAGGAAGCTCTACTGCTATCTCTGCACATGCAGACACTATACAGCAATTGACTTTAGCAAACATGTTATGACTTTACACATCAATAACGAGCTGAGTAAGAGGTGAACCGAACAGAAAACCACACTGGTGGTTGGAGTATTTTTTAAGAGAGAAAATATAAAATGAGTAATACTCAGACTTCTCAAGTCACAAGTGTTGTTTCTTTACCTGTGAAGCGCCACACAGACAATACCAACCTGAGAATAGCCTTTTTTGAGGGGTTAACACTGCTACACTGTGGTTAGACTTGGAACCACATGGACTCTGGACTGTGTCCTGATATAAGTCTGCTGATATAAGTCTGGATGACCAATTAAATCTGATTATTTTACACAATTGTCACTTATACTGACTAAAATATTAGCTACATCAATTTACTTTCAACCTAGATCCCTTTCACAATGTGTCACTATTATTTATTCAAGTTTTGGCTGAACAATGGAGAATGACCTCTATGGCTTTATCACAGGGAAACATTTTCAAAAGATGGACACGTGATTTGACCTGGTATGTTGATATTCTGTCTGTCTGTCCGTCTGTCTGTCTTTGTATGTACAATGACCAGGAGCGGACTGGCTATCTGGCATTTCGGAAAAATGCCAGATGGGCTTGTCCATTTTTAGCCCAGTGGGCCTGTCTAACTTCACTTTTTTTAAAGCTAAAATCCTTAATTACGACATCAATTTTTGGACTAATAAATGAATGATATATACTCATGGATTTTTAAATAATATAACTTCTAAATGCCTCGTGTTTAGTTCAACTGGATGTCCAGTCCTTGCATCCAAATCTCTGTCTATGAATTTGAGAGTAGTTACATTTCTCCAGGCCCATCCCTCAGCTTTTTACCAAAACAGAGGTGGGTTGGACGCTTTGTTATTGTTTCAATTAAGGATTCTAGCTTTAAGCCAAATTATCATTGTCTGGCTAATAATGGGGGCTGTGATAAAAGGAAATGGGTGTGTTAGAACTGCCAGAGAAGATTTCTGGTCCCAGTCCGCCCCTGACAATGACCCTATAATGTAGTCTGGCTTACACCCGCTCAAAGTCTTTCGACTTCAGAGTCTGGAAAGGCTCCTTGATGTTGTAGGCATGATGTGTCGATAATGAAGGGCACTGTGGGTTTTTACTGCTTGGCTCTCTACTATGTCTTTCTCGCTCAAACACACACGGAAAGCCACACACAGACCCTGAGCGCTGCCCTTTCCAATACAACTGCTGGATTTTCAAATCCAAGCAATGAGGTCTCAACCCCCAGGAAAAAAACTATCAAAGCTAAAATACATTTTTGCACAAATATTGCACCAACAAAGGGACTCCTGTCCAGACCAGTGTGTCACAGCTTTTCCTAGCAGTCGAGTCAGCCAGGCTACCTGTAAGAACCTTTTTAATTCAATAAAAAAGATATCAGCAGAGGGCGCTATTGTATATCATAACTAGTCATCTTCCACAGTTGAAGTAGGCCGTGGTGTACAATAGTCACATGCTCTCTCCATCCTCACAGGAACATGTTAACCTGGCCGTGTTCATTTATTTAACAGACTAAAATAGGCCTAGTACATAGTCCTCATAGAGGTTCTTACCTTCGTGTTGAGAGCTGAAGTCCAGCCATCCAGTAGGTCCCTAAGGGGGGGGTATATGAGTGCATTGTGCTATGTTGTTCCCTGAGGCTAGACACTGGGGGATAGGCCTATAGGTCTTGTTTGTTCATACCCCCACTGGCAGCTCTTCCTGTTTCACAGTGAGACATAAAAGTTTATATTTACAAATTTTCAGAGAGGAAGCCAGTGCCAAAAACTTTGGAGTTGCTTTATGTGGGCTGAGTCACCTTTTCTGACTGCGTTGGGTAACAAACTGTGCGAAACTTGCACTCCTCAGTCAGAGAAACCGCTTACCTATGCCCTCTGAGATGTCAATCAGTTTACAAGCTGTTTTGCCAATTGTACGTGTGAACAATTCAGCAAACACACCATGCTGTGTCCAAAGATTTCAAGAAAATACAAACTTTTGCCTTTGTTATTATTCATATCAGAGCTTTGCTTAGAACTACACATTCTTTTGTTGATGTGTTATTGTTATCAAAAGCTTACACCATAGATCTGTTTGGAACTAATTAATAATTACTACAAGCTCTCTGTGTGGTCTCTATTTGGTTCTCATAGGAATTCTACATGGAGAGCAGCCTAGGCAAATGAGCCTACATCACTGGTGTACAGAGTTCACTATCATATGATGCTGAGGGGACTTTCTTATGCTCTACATGAATTTCCGCTAAACGTAACAGTACAGAACATTTGGTTAAAAGAAGCTTAATTTGTGAATCTCAGACCATGTGACCCTTGATTATGAGTCATCAATCATTTTCAGAGTAATGTGTGTGTCTCTTCTTTACTGTGAAGAGCATTGTGTTCCCAGTCGGGGGTGCAGAGCGTGCTCAGTGTCATGGAAGACTTGATAAGACACTAAATCAGTCTCAAGCCATGCCTCGCTATGCCTCGAGTAGTGTATTGCATGTTTTTCCTGCTCATCGGATGTACATGATTTATCTGTAGGGAAGACAAACCAACAACGCAAACGCAGATGCGCTCAAGGACACACACACACACACACACACACACACACGTGTAACAATGAATATTAAATCAAAAGAATTAGTGTCATTGAAAATGGTGTGTTAAGAGGTGTAAATACCGCATTAATGTATTCTGTAAATCAAGCTAATGGTTTTTCTTATCATGTTACAACAAACATCAATGGTAATGTATTCACAAATTGTAGAGTAATGACAGGGTTTGGCTGATGCTACGGATTCTCAATAAGCAATACACCAGGTACAAATCCCTGAAGCCGATAGAAACCCAAGCCTTATGCACTTTGCACACCAGTCAGACCCAGAAGATTAGGATGCACCACAATACCTCAAATTAAAATACAGCATTAAATCCGCTTCTATCTTCTCATGTGAAACTCATCACAGACATGCAATGATGAGGGACAGCTACATGCCACACAGTTCTGTAAAATGATACCAGATGTTTTCCACATGACTGACAGCAGACAAACACTAGCTTCAGGAGGGTGTCGAAGCTCTTTTCTTCATATTCTGCTACACACAACATACACAAGGTCGTTTTAAAATGCTTGACATTTTCAGACCCTTTCCCTTTTTCCACATTTTGTTACGTTATAGGCTTATTCTAACATCTATATTTTTTAAATCCCTCATCAATCTACACACAATACCCCATAATGACAAAGAGAAAACAGGTTTTTAGATATGTTTGCAAATGTATTAAAAATAAAAAACAGAAATGCCTTATTTACATAAGTATTCAGACCCTTTGCTATGAGACTCGAAATTGAGCTCAGGTGGATCCTGTTTCCATTGATCATCCTTGAGATGTTTCTACAACTTGATTGGAGTCCACCTCTGGTAAATCCAAGTGGACATGATTTGGAAAGGCACACACCTATCTACAGTATATAAGGTCCCACAGTTGAAAGTGCATGTCAGAGCAAAAATCAAGTCATGAGGTTGAAGGAATTGTCTGTAGAGCAGCGGGATCTGGGGAAGGGTAACAAAAAATGTCTGCAGCATTGAAGGTCCCCAAGAACACAGTAGCCGCCATCAATCTTAAATGGAAGAAATTTGGAACCACCAAGACTCTTCCTAGAGCTGGCCGCCCGGCCAAACTGAGCAATCAGGGGAGAAGGGTCTCGGTCAGCGAGGTGACCAAGAACCCGATGTTCACTCTGACAGAGCTCTAGAGTTCCTCTGTGGAGACGGGAGAACCTTCCTGAAGGACAACCATCTCTGCAGCACTCCACCAATCAGGCCTTTATGGTAGAGTGGCCAGACGGAAGTGAAAGGCACATGACAGCCCGCTTGGAGTTTGCCAAAAGGCACCTGAAGGACTCTCAGAACATGAGAAACAAGATTCCCTGGTCTGATGAAACCAAGATTGAACACTTTGGCCTGAATGACAAGCGTCACGTCTGGAGGAAACCTGGCACCATCCCTATGGTGAAGCATGGTGGTGGCAGCATCATGCTGTGGGGATATTTTTCAGCGGCAGGGACTAGGAGACTAGTTAGGATCGAGTGAAAGATGAACTGAGCAAACTACAGAGAGATCCTTAATGAAAACCTGCTCCAGAGCGCTCAGAACCTCAGACTGGGGCGAATGTTCACCTTCCAACAGGACACGACCTTAAGCACATAGCCAAGACAACGCAGGAGTAGCTTCGGGACAAGTCTCTGAATGTCCTTGAGTGGCCCAGCCAGAGCCCGGACTTGAACCCGATCGAACATGGGAGAAAAATGGGAGAAACTTCCCAAATACAGGTGTGCCAAGCTTGTAGCGTCATACCCAAGAAGAATGCCAAAGGTGCTTCAACAAAGTACTGAGTAAAGGGTCTGAATACTTATGTAAGACATTATAAGAAATTTGCTAACATTTATGAAAACCTTTTTTGCTTTGTCAATGGGGAATTGTGTGTAGATTGATGAGGGGGGAATTAAAATATATATATACATTTTACAATAAGGCTGTAAAGTAACAAAATGTGGAAAAATACATGGTATAACACATGGTAATTCTGACTGCCTCGAATACTGTTTGGTTTCATAAAGATCAAGGTTTAGAGTGAAGCTAACATGATGAGGCAGATGAGACGCACCAGTAGTAACTACCAATTACAAACAACCCAGGCAAAATAGTTGTTGGCTTTGATATCATTATCAAAAAATGTATGCTATCCCAGGGCAGATGATTGGACACATCTAATGTGGGTGATTATTGGATAAACAGGCATAGTTGTAAAGGTTCCATTTTGACCCATTTCTATCAGTTATTTTTCTGGATGCTACAAACAGTTCATAGACCTCAATTCTCATCTCTCAAAATGCATCCCATGCATGTCAAGGGTGAAATTGTATATTTCATGCACCGGATGATAATATGAACGTTGTTGAGGGAAGACTGCATAATTTAGTTCACTGTCCAAGTTGGATGAATATACTGTAGAGAACAGAAATAGTGACAGTTCATTCCAGGGGTGGTTGTCAACAACAGGGACACGGAGGCTTCAGGCAGTGTTAACTAAGCTCTTTAAACACAGCCTGCCCTCATAACAGGCTACATTAACATAAAACAAACAGACTAATCAATTGTAGGTGTGAATCAATATATCACATGGTCAACACTTGTTCAAGGTGAGATGCCTAAAATAACATACACGAGATTTGAATACATTGCAATGCAAGTCCTACCATTTTTATATTAGTTGAGGGGTGTATTCTTTCTCACGTTTTTATATGTTGTGTGTGGAGAAGAGGGGTGGACTATTACCTCAGAGGATGTGATGATTTTCATGTGAAAAGTTAAATGTATCATTTTTTTCCAGAGTGTTGATGACATTATGTCGTTACAGTTGATTCTAAACGAAGCAGACGCACCGTAATCGGTTTCCCTGCTATTTTGACTACCTTGTGAATACTAACGGTCCCTCCGTTTTAACATGGTAAACGCGTTCACTCACTCTCCATCTTTCGACGACACGAAACACTTGGAAGCCGATTAATTATTGATCACGTTTGGACAGTATCGGTATCCATGCAGTGTAACGCCGTTTGGAACTGGAACTGGGTAAGATGTGTCCATTCAATTTCATTTATTTTGTATCTGTATTGCATTAAATTACATTACATTTATCAGACGTTCGTGGGTGAGTGGAGGACACTTGCAAATGTTAAAAGTCGAGGTGCTTATTATCTTTAGGTTGATTGTCATATATAATCGTATGTTATGCCCCTTGATAGTTGCGTATTAGTTGAAGGGGCTAAATTGCAGGCTATTTGCTAAGAAATGCCAAGGAAGTTGTCTCCGTGTATATTATAAAAGTTAAGTGTAGTGACAGGTCAACCGAGGATTCCTTTTTATGTTCGTGGTAAATGTAGTAGTCAGGGTAACACCATACAAACGGCAGTTTTTGCAGGTGGGATCAAGAAAAAATAAACTGGATTCGTCTCTGTGTGTGTGCGTGTGTGTGTGTGTGCGCGCGCGCGTGTGTGTGAGCGAGTGGGAGACGGGGAGGAGGCTTGGAGATAGCGTGCGCGTGTGTGTGTGTGAGAGAGAGAGGGAGAGAGACAATCCTCCAGGGAGACCGAATAAGCAACTTTGTTACCAGGCATAGCGTTGTCTCCTCTGGCACAGCACGTTATGAAAAGAGAAAGGCATTTGGCAGTTATGGTTGATCAGCGTTTATTTGTAACCTCCTTTAGTGCATTACTGACGGCTAACCTGTTCAAAACAAATAGGCATCTTAGAACATTTGCAAGTCATACAATGGAACGTACGTTGTCATACCTAACAAGGAACCTTATTTACCAGTGAGTGAGGTAAGAATTTCTAAATATGATTATCCTATGTAGACACGATGTGGGAGTGTTTGCATTGGTGCTGAGGCTACATTTCTGTGGCAATAGTCATCATAGTTGTTTTTAGACATACGTGTATACATTGTTTCAGCCTGGTCTCATAGACTAAACATATCAAAGTAAAAGTAAATGCAGGATACTCAAATTAGTATGATATGTTATGTTTGGTATGGTATGGTTACATAAGGGTGGATAATCAGGGTGGATTTTTTTATTTAACTTTTATTTAACTAGGCAAGTCAGTTAAGAACAAATTCTTATTTACAATGATGGCCTAGGAACAGTGCCTTGTTCAGGGGCAGAACGACAGATTTTTACCTTGTCAGCTCAGGGATTCAATCTAGCAACCTTTCAGCTACTGGCCCAACGCTCTAACCACTAGGCTACCTGCCACCCCGGATGGGTGGGCGTATAACGTGAATGTCTAGCAACCGAATGGTTGCACATTCAAATCTCATCACAGACAATTTTAGCAACTTTGCAACTACTTACTACTTGTTAGCTACTTTGCAACTACTTATAATGTTAGCTAACCCTTCCCCCTTAAAACCCTTTAACCTTACTCTTAACCTTACTCTTAACCCTAACCTTAACCCCTAGCCTAGCTGACCTTAGCCACCTAGCTGACCTTAGCCACCTAGCTGACGTTAGCCACAACAAATCAGAATTCACAACATGTCATACTTTTTCCAAATTCATAATATATTGTACGAATTGCATTTTTTAACATATCATACAAAATTAATACATACTATACAAAATGTAACATATCATACTAATTGCAGTGTCCCGGATTTAGTTTTACTAGGTTACGTCTAGTAAAGGTTGATCAAGGTTGATTGTTTTGATTATGGCTTTTGAAAATCAAGGCTATTTAATTGTATCTGACTTTTAAAAGATAACTGAATAATTAATGTTTTTGTTTTCACACTGGGCTAAAGTATGGCCTATTGGTTTGACTTTGTTTATTATTTACCTCATTGTTATGCCACTTACTGGATGTAACTGGAGTGTAATTAATGTCAATTTTTTCATTAAGAGTCCTGCTCTATTTTAGTTTGGGTCATTCTGTGGCAGCCAGTAGTTACCCTTGGGCAGGGGCTATTCCTGAGCATTATAATTACAGGCTGTTTGAGGACTCATAAGAATGGAGTTGTTTAAGTATGTTTCATCATATGACCTGTATATCTTCTTCCTCTAGATGACAGTGCATACTTCGGCGGCCCAACAGTGTGAGTTTGGCCATTGACACAGGAAAATGCATCTCTGGATTGTAATTATATTGTTGGTGGCTACATCGGTGGGCATCGTTGAAATGTTTGACAATTATGGAGAGATATGTCGAAGATTGTGTGCCTGTGAGGAGAAAGAGGGGATACTGACAGTAAGCTGTGAAAGTAGAGGAATTGTCGATCTCTCCGAAGTAAGCCATGTGTACTTCACAACGTATAATTTACTGCTCACAGGGAACCTTTTGAAGAGGCTCTCCGCCAATGACTTTGTTGAATACAATGGGCTTACAATATTGCATCTCGGCAACAATGACATATCCACAGTTGAATCAGGAGCTTTTAATGGACTTCAGGGATTAAAAAGATTACATCTCAACAATAACAAAATCGATGCCTTGAAGAAAGATTTTTTTGTTGGCCTTGAAAGTCTGGAATATCTTCAACTAGACTACAATTACATCACCCATGTCGAGCCAAACGCCTTCAGCAAACTGCGTCATCTGGACGTCCTGATTTTAAATGACAACTTAATTTCTACTCTTCCCACTAACATTTTCCAATATGTCCCTTTGACTCACCTTGACCTGAGGGGGAATCAACTGAAACTGCTCCCATATTCGGGTGTTTTGGAACACATGGACAGTGTTGTGGAATTACAACTAGAGGAGAACCCATGGAACTGCTCTTGTGAGCTGATTGCTCTAAAGGCCTGGCTCGAGAGCATATCCTACACCGCTTTAGTGGGTGATGTGGTCTGTGAGTTTCCATTCCGGCTTCATGGGAGAGATCTTGATGAGGTCTCTAAACCAGAACTGTGTCCCAGGAGAGCTATTGCAGAGTATGAGATGCGTCCCCAAGCACATCAGACCACTGATGCATACTTTAGGACCACACCAGCCTCAGTCACAGCCTCATTCCCATCGTCTGCCATCTTACGGTCCTCGTCAAGGCCCACCAAGGGACCTCGCCAGTCAGGCAAACTAAAGTCAAAACCCACGTCTCGCATCCCCTCCAATAAACCACAAAACTACGGTCAAATCGTTTCATATCAAACCAAATCCCCTGTGCCTTTGGACTGTCCTACTGCCTGTACTTGCAATCTCCAAATTTCAGACCTCGGTCTGAATGTCAACTGCCAAGAGAGAAAAATTGAGCACATCTCTGACTTAAATCCCAAACCCTACAATCCCAAAAAGATGTATCTCACAGGGAATTATATCCCTGTGGTGCGGAGATCAGATTTCATTGAAGCGACTGGATTAGATTTGCTTCACCTTGGCAACAATCGGATTGCTCACATCCATGACAGAGCCTTTGGGGATTTAACACAGTTACGCAGGCTGTACCTGAATGGGAATTTGATAGACCGCCTCACAGTCGATATGTTCTATGGATTGGAGAGCCTGCAGTTCTTATATTTAGAATACAATGTCATTAGAGAAATTGTGTCAAACACCTTTCAGCATGTCCCCAACATTCAGCTGCTCTTCCTGAATAATAACCTCTTGAAGACCTTACCCGGGGAAATCTTTAATGGGTTGAAATTGGCCAGACTAAATCTTCGCAATAATCACCTCCGCAATCTGCCTGTCAGTGGCGTGTTGGATCAGCTGACATCACTGGTGCAGGTAGACTTGTTCGAGAACCCCTGGGACTGCCGCTGTTCAATTGTAGAGATGAAGATGTGGCTGGAACAGCTCAGCACAGGCACGGTTGTAAACAATGTCATCTGTGGCTCCCCTAAAAGACTGTTCGGGGAGGATATGCGATACATTAAGACAAGTAATTTCTGTCCCAATAACTCCGATATCCTTGCCTCCTTGATCCCACCCTCTGAAGAAACCATTCCCGGCAGCACTATCACCATAGAAACATCGTTAGATGACGACACACATATCAACAGTGTTCCTCTATCTGTTATGATCCTTGCCCTGCTCCTGATGTTCATTGTTTCAGTGTTTGTCACTGCAGGACTGTTTGCGGCTGTGAAGAAGAGACGTCAAAAGACTCTAAATGAGCAGAATAACTCCATGAACGCGTGCATTAGTTCGTTGAACATGGAGTACGGTCTTTACAAAAAGGGATCCGTTCCAAAAGTCAGGACGTCTGCAGGGCATGTGTATGAGTACATCCCCCCTCCCACAGAACACACATGCAAGAGTACCATCTATAGCCCAAGCCAGAGCAAGTCAGTGGATGGGTACAGAGACTTTGATGAGTTGAATGGGGCGTTTTTGAATAAGCACTCGGATGAAGAGGCAGGTAGTAACGCAATAAGCTCTGAATACAGTATTAGCACTCCAGAGCCACTCAACAAACATTCCCCCTTACAAGACAATCATCAGTATTACTACAGAGATGTAGAACCCGACAAGCCGTCATCTTACAGCAATGCTTTACCTTGCAGGCATACTGCCCATTCATCAAATCAGTATACGTCCGACTTCGATATCAGACACCAATACATGCACCCAGAAAGAATACAACAGACAATATTATATTGCACAGCACCAAGTACTGTTTATGTTGAGCCTAACAGGAGCGAGTACTGGGAACTGAAAGCCAAGCTTCATATTGATCCCGACTACCTTGAAGTTCTTGAGAAACGTACAACGTTCACCCAGTTTTGAATGACAATGTTTTCCCTTAAAAGGTTGAATCATTGCTATGTTTGTTGCATTGGCACACAGTGCTCATGTTACATTTTAGCATTTTACACTGATTTCTATCTTTTGAAACTACAGTATACAGATATGCAGATGCTTTCCCTTAACAACATAAAAAATAGGTATTTTGTCTTTATATATCCTCAATACAGCTTGTTGCTACAGTAGCTATATTGTTTATCTATTTCAGTCTTTGCTTTGAGAAAAATTGTATTTGAGGTTATCCAATTCCTTTGCCAACAACTCTATGTAAATCAGTGATGGGGGGAAAAATATATAGTAAAAATGATTTTGGATGATATATATCCAAGTATCGATTTGTAAAATTGAGGTTAGCGCTAGCGCTTGTCGGCTGACCCTTCGAACAAAACTCTGCTATTTTTCATCCTAGAGCTTGTTCTTCATCTTCTTTTTAAATAGTGAGTCAACATGTTGTCAGCATTTTTATTTCCATGACTGATCAACTCTCATTTTCGAATGTTCTCTCGTGTCTCTCTGCAGCAGACATATAGTGAGCAATATGTTTGGAACATTAAATTGCAATAAAATTGCAGTATTGAATCGGAAACCATATCGAATCGGTACTTAAGTATCGTGATAATATTGTATCGTGAGGTCGCCGGCAATCCCCAGCCCTAATGTAAATATGCAGTTCATGTATGCTTGTTGCACTTTTTCAAAAAGGGAGGTTCAACTGGCTTCTGTGTGCATATGGGTATCCATGAAACAAACAAAAAAACAATGTTTTTAAAAGATAAATGGAAAATCCATACTTCATAATTCCTGGGCAGTTTTGAGGTGGAACAGTATGCTCATATCATTTTTTTCAAATGGTCTATTTTTATACAAGTATTTGGAAATGTAATTCTTCTTCTGTTTTTGTTTTATTACTTTGCACACAATGCACTGATTGACCCGAACAGGTTAACAACGGATATGATGTCACTTTCTTATATATATTTCGTAAGTCGTAGACTGTGTAAATAACCATGGCTCTAGCCATATGTCAAATGATTGCAGACATGCAACCACTGCATTCTGAAGGAAAGTTATAAGGCATTTTGCACTATGCGTGCATAATGCCACTTTTTTCCCAGGATGGAGACAATCCTCAATTTCCCTATTTTTATCTTTAGGGATACAAAATCAGTATTCAGAATATCATTGTCAACAAATAAACAGCAAATTCATACAGTATGTATCCATAGTATCGCTGGAAATAGCTCTAAATACAATGGATTGGATGCAAAATAACTTCTGGTGACTGCCACTTTTATGTTTGATCACTCAAAATATTTTTGGGACATTCATACATTTGTTTGGTATTACTAAGGAATCTTCTAATTCAAATTCATTGTTAGACATACACATTTTCAGGTATGGTCCTTTCACTGTGGTACGTACGGTGTCTATTCAAAGCATTGACAACGAATTGTGTAAACATTCGTAAATGTCATGAGATTTGCCAGTCTCTATGTGTTGGTCTCTAGTTCCAAGGTCACCACTGCCATGTTGTGTTGTTGGCATTTCCTACAACTTGTGAGGAGATTATGTCAGAGGTTGCTCAGTATGTGCTGAAAAACAGACTGGGTTTCAGAAATAATACATTCTAACCCATTTTTGAGCCATTCTTTTTTTAATCAAAAGCACTTAGAAAAGTCTGTCCCTATTACAATGCATTGCACTAGATTAACATGTTAATAATATTGACATGTTAATCCAGTGCATTGTAATAAGGACGGTCTTTTGTTCGTGCTTTTGATAAAAAAATGGATCCAATATGGTCAATCTTACCTTTTTTGTATTGAGGTTAGAAATTGTGTTTTTGATTCCAGTATCTGTCATGGCACCATAGCATTGTTCTTGTTGGGTTTGAAAACACATGACATGAGTTCAATTAATGTATCCAATGATTTACTGTAATTCCTGCCCTGCCTCCTAAGCCTTTATTGATTTAATATGTCCATCCATATGCAGTTAGGGTGTACAGTGTATATATCACAAGCAAATAGCCATTGCAGTAAAACTACACACAATGTTTTGTATCACATTCAAGTATATCAAAGAGATTGTAAAAATTAAATGTGACTCGTGGAAATCTGTTTGTACGAACAGGTGCACTTCAGTGTTTTTTTCTTCTGAATTTTTTATACAGGGGTTTTGTAAATGAGGTCTAGCGAGTGTTCCACTTATGTCAATTTTTTATTGATTTGTCCCTTTAGTTCTCATATGTAAGTCATTTGGTGAATTATAACTTCTTACTTCAACTTTGTAAATAGAATGTGCCAGCTGCATCTCCTTGCGGACTGCTGCTTCACTGAGTGCAAAGCCTGGTTTTTATTGTGGAAACACAGAACGAGAGGGAATGCAACTTGGGTATAAGATGTGAGCACAGAGATAAATGTATCTTAAAAAGTGCTGTTTCTCCTATTGTTAGCCAATGAATAAAATATGTGCATTCATTCTGTATACTGTCCTTGTTTTTCCTTCACCCTCCAATATGTTAAAAGTAGTAAATGTCATAGCACACCGGGAGGGTGGATTATGAAATACTGCCCCAAAAGCCCACTTGCATGTTTCATAGCAATACAAAGATTACAGGAGCCACATATACACAGTTTATACCGCTCTCATAATTTCATCCAAGAAAAATATAAATCTGTGCAAAACATGAATAATGTTACATAATCTGAAATACTCTCAATCCTCTGCTGTCTTTTGAAGATTGTGTCATTTTCCCTCTATATTATACTCCAACATGATCAATGTTGGTTGATCATACTGTTTATTTTGTTGAAAGTTATCACTTTTATACCTCCTATTGTCTGGGGAGTTTGACAAAATGGCTTCCACTAAGGGCCCTTGGTCCTCACCTGCCATTTTTTACAGGGCCAAGAATCATCATACTACGGATGAAATTAGGTAGTCAGTCCGATCTGTCCAAAGTCATTGTGATGAAATGTGTAGTTTAGTGTCAGAACTCATGTATTTCAATTGAAACTGCTTTCGACATTCAAACAGCAGATTTTTGATTTGAAGCTTTTTGTGTGAAGACAGCTAACAGATGTCTCTGAAGAAATGTGCATAATGCTTTGATAATGGTATCTGATCCGTCTGTAGCTGTACAATATGTACAACACCCAAATTTACATGCATGGATGGGGAAAGACACGTATTAATCTCTATACTCTTCGAGGAGAGTGGTTTCCTCAGGCATAGTATCCATGGAAACATCCAATTACCTGACAGACATAGACAAACACAGTAATATTTCTGTCTATAAAAGCAATGTATCAATAACTATTATTATGTGTGCTAATTTGCAATTAGCCCCAATTGTAAATTGAAAGTGATAGAATTTATTATTTCTGCATCTCAAATCTATTTGGTCTGTTATAATGAGTCTCATGGGATCCCTCGTTAAAAGCAAGACTTGGATGTTAATCGCATTTGCGTTGCTTTTTGGAGTTTATAATATCCCTTTGATTTAAGGATACAGGACTGCAAATGTAAAAACAATAATCGCTCTCAAGAATCAGAAGAAAAGTGTACATTTGAATCGCCCCCTCATTCACTATGACATAGTCTTGACTTGTCTGGCAGATTGCTGGTGTTATGTTTCTTAGTCCTTGAAGTTCACAGTATTGCGCTGGAGAGAGGAATTAGGGCAGATCTACATTATGTAAGCTTGAGGAGATGTGTCAGGCACTGAGAAGGCAGCATATGACTGCAAGTGTTCACCCAAGGAGAAATAGCAAAATAGCAAAATCACTTGTGCTAAATACAGTTGGAGTTTTTTGACCGTAATCACCCCTTTTTGTTTAGGGGTATAACGATTCTTCTCATTGGTAAAAACAAAATCTTATCTCTGTTCACATTTGTATTGTTTGTCTTCAAATATGATCCTGGCCCTTAAGGTATGTTTTCTGTTCTTCTGTGTAGCACTGTGCCACTGTCTGTGTTGTGTGTGTGTGTTGTGTGTGTGTGTGTGTGTGTGTGTGTGTGTGTGTGTGTGTGTGTGTGTGTGTGTGTGTGTGTGTGTGTGTGTGTGTGTGTGTGTGTGTGTGTGTGTGTGTGTGTGTGTGTGTGTGTGTGTGTGTGTGTCTGGGTGCATAAATTATTGACTCAGAGTCTATTCATGCATGTCTCAAGGACTTCAGCCAATGTGGCAACACTGCTATCCTCTCTCAACATTTTTTGGACAAAAAACCTTTACATAACTCACTGACAGTACAGTTCTTCAATAATAATTCATGGAATAAAGATTGAACATGCAGTAGTGTGTGTGTGTGTGCGTGTGCATTGGTGTGTGTTGTGCCAACGTGCTAGCACATGCGTGTGTACGTGTGTGTGCATGTTTGTGTATAAGTGTGCACTTTTATGTGTGTATACTTTTATGTTTATTCATCTTTGTGTGAATTTAAGCTGTTGGAGCAGAATGTTAATTACTGGCTTGGCAAGTCTAGTAGGGATTCAGGATGTCAGCGTACACCTTGCCAGCACATTTGCAACAGCTGGAAACAGCGGGTGTGATTTTTGTAGGGGCTCATCCTGGCTTATGACTGCCAGCATGAGGGGAGTGACACAATCCCCTCTTATCCTCTCCCATTTATACTTCTCAAACTTAACATATGAACTATATTTGATGTCAAGCATCAAAATGGGACTTGGTGAAAGACAAAATACGACTATGTGCGTTCATGTGTGTAAGAGGCTTTTTATGTTAGAAGTATTTTAGATATTTGATATCTTTTCAGGCTAGAGACTGTGATTTTTCTATGTTGTCCTGTCTACATATCCTGTCATTTACTTTGACCACTGCTGGTTTCAATGCAACACATTCTCTGCCTTATATATCTACCATCTAAATGGTTCTCAAGGCCATGCTGTTCTATACTGTGGTTTGTACAGTAGCCAATACTATTCCCCCTTTTCTTATTTGTGTTCTTAACTGTATTGCTCATGGTTCCCTACATATTTGTGCATTTCACATTAACCTTTGCCCTTGGGCTAGACCCATCCTCTGTTTATCAGTCCCTTCCCTAGCCTGATGGCTGCACAACACGTCAAGGGCATGTCCTTCTCCGTATCTTGGCCTGGAGTGCTGCCTGCCCCCATTTACAATCAGTGCCTATCACAGCCTGGCACGCTCGTTGGCCTGTGTACTTTAGGGTGACGATAAACAGGCAAAGTGATATACGAGATCATGATCAAAGATTATTGTCCTTCCATGTACTAGAAAATGTGATAGGATGAGCAGATGGGAAATCTTGGCACTTACTAAAGCCCAAGAACAAGAAGCAGTTTGCATCTTAGAGGATTACAGCTGAGGGAATGTGTTTCAGCTAGTCCTACAGGGGAGAATAAAGCTTCACTCTATCTGGGCTGTTGCTGTCTCTATGACAGATGAGAAGAAATCTATGCCAATTGCATTCTTAGCAGACGATGCTACTTATATCATACTTAGCTGATAATAATAGTAGTCATTTTGTGTGCATGTGGATTTACATAAACAATTAGCTGCTCCCATTTTTTGCCATCTGGTTGATTTGAAAATAATAGCCCTTGCTTTGTCACAGTCTAAAACAGAGCATGCAGTGGTGAATCTTCCTGAAATGATAGAGTCTTGACCCAGAGTGATTGTAGTTTTTTCAGACAACATTTTCTCTTTGATTTAACAGAGTCAGAAAAAAAACAAGCTTCCAGAGAAGCCCTCGCTTTAAATTTGGTTCGAGGGATGTCAACACATACTCAAACCATGCCCAACTTCCATGTTAGGCCGAGGGTGTAGAGTGGTTTCCTAAAAGCCTATTTTCATGTCTCTGTCTCTCTTCAGAGTGTGTTCTCGTGGAGAGAACTCAAAGGTACAGCGAGTTGAGACAGATGGTGGCAAAGTGTGTGTGGAGGGGGGGGGGGGGGGGGGGTAAGGTGTGTATGGCTGAGACAAGCCGTCAGAACACAGTCTTGTTTCAGCCATCCAGTGTTTGTTTTTACCTGACTGGGCTTTTTGCCATTCATTCTATTGTCCTTACAGAGAGCCTCGGTCCTCATGGGTTCTCTGACATCTTGAACTCCTTGTTCTTGTTAGACACATTTATACCAACCACTCCCATCTTAAAGAAATGTGTTGTTGTTCTAACGGCGTCTTCAGATCTTGAACGACTGGATTGGGGCAACAAGGACACGTGCCATTTCCATAAACTGCAGAAGCAAATAGGTCATGAGCGTGATTAATATACAAAATGCAGTACTTCAAAGAGTTGTAACCCGATGCCTCAGCACTGAATACGTTTGACCATTCATCTCTTTCCTCATTAAAGATGCTTGGTAGCATTATTTGCTTACGGCTGTGTACCGTTGCACATAGCAAGTACATCAACTCAAGCGTGAAAGTTATTTTAAGTTGCTCACTTCATTTTAGATTAATATATCACGAAATAAGTACCACCAAGCCATAAGACAATAAGCCTAATTAGGAAGTTGATATAGAAAAACATAGCGGTATCTCTCCTTATTATCTTGTAGTGGTACATGGTACATTGAATACATTCAGTTTTAATCAACGTCATACGAATCACATTAAAACATGAGATTCAATCATCCCCTTACGGAAAACCACATTAATTTCAAGTGACCACATGCGAATACATGATTTAATGTGAAGTTAATTTGATAACGTGACAATGTGAAACAACATCCTGGTTTATTCCAGGGACGTCCTCAAGATATTCTTAGATCGTTGTCCCCTGGAGGCTTTTGTCTAGTTGCAATGAAAATACGGTAAATCTACAACAAGTTACTGTATTTTTACAGCTAAATTCAGATGTTAATGTCAAAGGACAGTATGCTGCTGTATGCTGATTACTTAGGACTCAACCTCGCTTGGGGATTTGAACTCACAACCTCATGGTTGCTATCTCCTGTAGTTCTTGCTGCGCCACCAGGTTTGTGGATATAATGGAAATAGGCAAGAATAGATTTCTGCACTTTACCTAAAGTAGCAGCAAAACTAAAGGAAATACAGTGCCTTCAGAAAGTATTCACACCCCTTGACTGTTACAGCCTGAATTTAAAATGGATTAAATAGAGATTTTCTTTGTCAGTAGCCAACACACAATACCACATATTGTAAAAGTGGAATTATGCTTTATATATACAGTACCAGTCAAACATTTGGACACACCTACTCATTCCAGGGTTGTTGTTTCTACACTGTAGAATAATAGGGAAGACATCAAAACAAATAGAATCATGTAGTAACCAAAAAGTGTGAAACAAATCAAAATATATTTTATATTTGAGATTCTTCAAAGTAGCCACCCTTTGCCTTGATGACAGCTTCAAACACGCTTGGCATTCTCTCAACCAGCTTCATGAGGTAATCACCTGGAATGCATTTCAATTAACAGGTGTGTCTTGTTAAAATGTATTTTGTGGAATTTCTTTCCTTAATGCGTTTGAGCCAATCAGTTCTGTTGTGACAAGGTAGGGGTGGTATACAGAAGATAGCCCTATTTGGTAAAAGACCAAGTCCATATTATGACAAGAACAGCTCAAATAAGCAAAGAGAAACGACAGTCCATCATTACTTTAAGACATGAAGGTCAGTCAATCAGGAAAGTTTCAAGAAAGTTTCTTCAAGTGCAGTCGCAAAAACCATCAAGTCCTATGATGAAACAGCAGTTGCCTCTGCTGCAGAGGATAAATTCATCAGAATTAACTGCACCTCAGATTGCAGCCCAAATAAATGCTTCACAGAGTTCAAGTAACAGACACATCTCAACATCAACTGTTCAGAAGAGACTGTGTGACTCAGGCCTTAATGGTAGAATTGCTGCAAAGAAGCCACTACTAAAGGACACCAATAATAAAAAGAGACTTGCTTGTGCCACGAAACACGAGTGATGGACATTAGACCGGTGGAAATTTGTCCTTTGGTCTGATGAGTTTTTTGGTTCCAACTGTCGTGTCTTTGTGAGACGCAGAGTAGGTGAGCGGATGATCTCTGCATGTGTGATTCCCACCATGAAGCATGGAGGAGGTGTGATGGTGTGGCGGTGCTTTGCTGGTAACACTATTGGTGATTTATTTAGAATTCAAGGCACACTTAACCAGCATGGCTACCACAGCATTCTGCAGTGATACGCCATCCCATCTGATTTGCACTTAGTGGTACTATCATTTGTATTTCAACATGACAATGACCCAAAACACACCTCCAGGCTGTGTAAGGGCTATTTGACCAAGAAGGAGAGTGATGGAGTGCTGCATCAGATGACCTGGCCTCCACAATCACCCAACCTAAACCCAATTAATATGGTTTGGGAGTTGGACCGCAGAGTGAAGGAAAAGCAGTCAACAAGTGCTCAGCATATGTGGGAACTCCTTCAAGACTGTTGGAAAAGCATTTCAAGTGAAGATGGTTGAGAGAATGCCAAGAGTGTGCAAAGCTGTCATCAAGGCAAAGGGTGGCTACTTTGAAGAATCTAAAATATATTTTGATTTGATTAACACTTGTTTGGTTACTACATGATTCCATAGTTGTTATTACATAGTTTTGATATCTTCACTATTATTCTACAATGAGGAAAATATAGAAAAACCCTTGAATGAGTTGCTGTGTCCAAACATGTACTGTATATTGGTACTGTATATTGACTGGTACTGTATATTTTTCTACAAATTAATACAAAATGAAAAAATCTGTTCTCTTGAGTCAGTAAGTATTCTACCTCTTTGTTATGGCAAGCGTAAAAATGTGCTTAACAAGTCACATAATAAAAGTTGCATGGAGGTGAGGTGCCTTTTAAGATTTTTTTTTTCATGCGAATTACATCATTTCTATTACATCATATTCGATGACTTTCATTCCATTCATTCAGCTCAATGTAACATCAATAGGTTTAAGCTACTACATGATACTCAAATTTCCCCTAAACCCATCATGAGGTTGCTGTAACCTAGCGTATGAATTAAAGTTTACAACGTAGGTGCCCAGGTGAAACATTTCAGAAATCAAGGTGACGGACAGTAACACATTCAATAACACCTTGCACACTCTTGCCTGCATCTAGCTGATCTAGGGTGTAAACATTAGTCCAACAGTTGCAAACAAGTGTTTCTATTGTAAAAATTCAGATATGTTTATCCCCGTTTCACTCCGTTTGCTTCCGTTCAATAAACGTTTAACAGAATCGGCAGAATGAATACACCCCTGATCACACGCAAACACTGACCAGGCTAACCGCTTCACACAGCCTACATCGTTGTCACCATATTAGCTAGCGTCATAGTTAACATAGCTACTAGAACTAATGCGTTAGCAAACCCGCTACAATCATGCAGTACAGTGTACAGTCAGCAAGCAGTTTAGCAGTTACACCGGCAGGCCTCGGTGGCAAAAAATTAATTCAACCAAAAGCTTACCTTGACTTAGAAGAGTTCCAGTGTTGGATAGCCATAGCTAGCTAGCTAACATAGCATCCCTCTCTGTTTGTGCCGGGTGTTTGAGTCGGCTAAACTAGCAAGATGCATTCGCTAGCTAAGTGTAAGTGATAAAATGTAAAATATAGCTCTCTCTCTTTCTCCTTAGTTTTTTAAGAATTTTAATTTATTCAAAACTGTTCAGCTATTGTCTTCTGTCTTTGAATCAACTACTTACCACATTGTATGCACAGCTGTGCTAGCTAGTTGTAGGTTATGCTTTCAGTACGATATTCATTCTCTGATTATATGATTGGGTGGACAACATGTGAGTTCATGCTGCAAGAGCTCTGATAGGTCAAATCAAATGTTATTTGTCACATGCTCTGAATAGAACAGGTGTAGTAGACCTTACAGTTTTAAGAAAATACCACAAAAAAAGAGATAACAATAAACAAATAATTAAAGGCAGCAGTAAATAACAATAGCAAGGCTATATGCAGGGAGTACAGAGTCAATGTGTCAATGTGCGGGGGCACCAGTGTCAAGGTAATTGAGGTAATTATGTACATGTAGGTACAGTTACTAAAGTGGCTATGCATAGATAATAACAGAGAGTAGCAGCAGCATGGGGGGGGGGAATGCAAATCGTCTGGGTAGCCATTTGATTAGCTGTTCAGGAATCTTATGGCTTGGGGGTAGAAGCTGTTTAGAAGCCTCTTGGACCAAGACTTGGCACTCAGTACCGCTTGCTGTGCGGTAGCAGAGAGAACAGTCTATGACTAGGGTGGCTGGAGTCTTTGACAATTTTTAGGGCCTTCCTGTGACACCGCCTTGTATAGACGTCCTGGATGGCAGGAAGCTTGACCCCGGTGATGTACTGGGTCGTACGCACTACCCTCAGTAGTGCCTTGTGGTCGGAGGCTGAGCAGTTGCCATACCAGGCAGTGATACAACCAGTCAGGATGCTCGCGATGGTGCAGCTGTAAAAACTTTTGACGATCTGAGGACCCATGCTAAATCTCCTGAGTCTCCTGAGGTGGAATAGGTTTTGTCGTGCCATCTTCACGACTGTCTTGGTGTGCTTGGACCATGTTAGTTTGTTGGTGATGTGGACACCAAGGAACTTTAAGCTCTCAACCTGCTCCACTACAACCCTGTCGATGAGAATGGGGGTGTGCTCGGTCCTCCTTTTCCTGTAGTCCATAATCATCTCCTTTGTCTTGATCACGTTGAGGGAGAGGTTGTTGTCCTGGTGTAACCGATGTGAAATGGCTAGCTAGTTAGCGGTGGTGGGCGCTAATAGCGTTTCAATCGGTGACATCCCTCGCTCTGAGACCTGAAGTAGTTGTTCCCCTTGCTCTGCAAGGGCCGTGGCTTTTGTGGAGCGATGGGTAACGATGCTTTGAGAGTGGCTGTTGTCGATGTGTGCAGAGGGTCCCTGGTTCGAGCCCAGGTAGGGGTGAGGATAAGCTAAACTGTTACACTGGCACCCCACGGTCAGGTCTCTGACCACATCCCTATAGGCTGTCTCATCGTTGTCAGTGATCAGGCCTACCACTGTTGTGTCATCAGAAAACTTAATGGTGTTGGAGTCGTGCCTGGCCATACAGTCATGAGTGAACATGGAGTATAGGAGGGGATTGAGCATGCACCCCTGAGGGGCCTCCGTGTTGAGCATCAGCGTGGCGGATGTGTTTTTTTCTACCCTTACCACCTGGGGGTGGCCCGTCAGGAAGTCCAGGATCCAGTTGCAGAGGGAGGTGTCCCAGGGTCCTTAGCTTAGTGATGAGCTTTGAGGGCACTATGGTGTTGAACGCTGAGCTGTATTTAATGAATAGCATTCTCACATAGGTGTTCCTTTTGTCCAGGTGGGAAAGGGCCATGTGGAGTGCAATAGAGATTGCATCATCTGTGGATCTGTTGGTGCGGTATGCAAA
The DNA here is from genome assembly GCF_029448725.1 of Salvelinus fontinalis. Classification (NCBI taxonomy): domain Eukaryota; kingdom Metazoa; phylum Chordata; class Actinopteri; order Salmoniformes; family Salmonidae; genus Salvelinus; species Salvelinus fontinalis. Next base: position 4,901,095 of record NC_074683.1, read on the forward strand.
TTGGAGTGGGTCTAGGGTTTCTGGGATAATGGTGTTGATGTGAGCCATTTCATGGCTACAGATGTGAGTGCTACAGGTCGGTAGTCATTTAGGCAGGTTACCTTAATGTTCTTGGGCACAGAGACTATGGTGGTCTGCTTGAAACATGTTGGTATTACAGACTCAGTCAGGGACAGGTTGAAAATGTCAGTTAAGACACTTGCCAGTTGATCAGCGCATGCTCGCAGTACACGTCCTGGTAATCCGTCTGGCCCTGCGGCCTTGTGAATGTTGACCTGTTTAAATGTCTAACTCACATTGGCTCTGGAGAGCGTGATCACAGTCGTCTGGAACAGCTGGTGCTCTCATGCATGTTTCAGTGTTACTTGCCTCGAAGCGAGCATAGAAGTTATTTAGCTCGTCTGGTAGGCTTGTGTCACTGGGCAGCTCTCGGCTGTGCTTCCCTTTGTAGTCTGTAATAGTTTGCAAGCCCTGCCACATCTGACAAGCGTCGGAGCCAGTGTAATATGATTCGATCCTGTATTGACGCTTTGCCGGTTTGATGGTACATCGGAGGACATAGCGGGATTTCTTATAAGCTTCCGGGTTAGAGTCCCGCTCCTTGAAAGCGGCAGCTCTACCCTTTAACTCAGTGCAAATGTTGCCAGTAATCCATGGATTCTGGTCGGGGTATGTACGTACAGTCACTGTAGGGACGATGTCCTCGATGCACTTATTGATAAAGCCAGTAACTGCTGTGGTGTACTCCTCAATGCTCGGAACATATTCCAGTCTGTGCTAGCAAAACAGTCCTGTAGGTTGGAGGATGTCTTCCGGAAGTTGTCAAAATGACTGTGTAAGTCTATGGAAGGGGGTGAGAACCATGAGCCTCCTAAGTTTTGTATTGAAGTCAATGTAACCAGAGGAGGACGGAAACTGGCTACACCATGGTGCAACCCTACAGAGTGCTGTTGAGGCTACTGTTACGAATCCATTTGGCTCTACAGTCTAGGGGGGATGGCAACGAGACCTGTAACATAACTCATGCAAATTATAACAGTGAAAAAGTAACAGCGAGAACAAATAACCACAGACCACTTAAAATCTACCGTCAAACACTCATGGTTTATTTGTAAACACACGGTAATGGGGAGCGGGAAAAGGGGCTGAGCTGGACCCAAGGAAAGAAATAATATGCATTCAAAATTACCCCTAAGCTAGTCTACCTGCTTCAACAACAGCTAGCTAACTAACCAAAAATAAAGAGGGTGGTCCGCCCAGTTCTAACTAGTGTATTTAGACAAAGTTTACCTACGGATAGTGTATGCCCATGGGCGACTTGTCTTGGAACCCTGTTTCCAACCATCAAACAAACAGTCAAACACCATAACCAAAACAATACTCACAGGTGGAACAAAGTGACATGTAGGTGTAAAAACAAACGAGAGCTCAAAGAGAGAGATTTTGCGAGAGATTGAGACACAGAGAGATTGAAACACAAAGAGATTGAGCTCTAGAGGAAACAACTGAATGGGTTTTTAAACCAAGGGAAAGGGGATGTGATTGGGTAATGGAAACAGGAGGAGGTGTGTCTTCTGATCTATGACTGATTGGTGACTGATAGGGGAATGATGATTGACACCTGTGAGGGGAGAAGGAGAGAAAATTAACACACAGGATACACACACACAGGATACCTGTATCCGTAACACTACTGTAGACCTTCATTGCAAAACAGTGTGTTTTAATCGATTATTTGGTGACGTGAATATATTTAGTATAATTTTATCTAACAAGGTCCTCCCCTTCCTCCTCTGAGGAGCCTCCACTGGTGTGCAATAATAGGGTTAAATATGATTTTTGAATGACTACCTCATTTCTGTACCCCACACAATTATCTGCAAGGTCAGTCAGTCAAGCAGTGAATTTCAAACACCTATTCCACCACTAAGACCAGGGAGGTTTTCCAATGCCTCACAAAAAAAGGGCACTTATTGGTAGATGGGTAAAAAATAAAATAAAAGCAGACATTGAATATCCCTTTGAGAAAAGTGAAGTTCTTAATTACATTTTGGATGGTGTATCAATACTCCCAGTCACTACAATGATAAAGGCATCCTTCCTAACTCAGTTGCTGGAAAGGAAGGAAACCGCTAAGGGCCAGTGGTGACTTTAAAACAGTTACAGAGTTGAATGGCTGTGTTAGGAGAAAATTGAGGATGGATCAACATTGTAGTTACTCCTCAATACTAACCTAATTGACAGACTGAAAAGAAGGAAGTCTGTACAGAATACAAATATTACAAAATATGCATCCTGTTTGCAACAAGGCACTAAAGTAATACTGCAAAAAAATTGATAAGCAATTTACTTTTTGTACTGAATACAAAGTGTTATGTTTGGTGCAAATCCAATACAACACATTACTGAGTACCACTCCCCATATTTTCAAGCATAGTGGTGGCTACATCATATTATGGGTATGCTTGTAATCATTAAGGACTGGGGAGTTTTTCAGGATAAAAAGAAACAGAATGGAGCTAAGCACAGGGAAAATCCTAGAGGAAAACCTGGTTTGTTCTGCTTTCCACCAGACACTGGGAGATTACTTCACCTTTCAGCAGGACAATAACCTGAAACACAAGGCGAAATCTATACTGGAGTTGCTTACCAAGAAGACAGTGAATGTTACTGAGTGGCCGAGTTACAGTTTTGACTTACTTCTACTTGAAACCTATGGCAACAACTGAAAATGGTTGTCTAGCAATGATCAACAACCAATTTGACAGAGCTTGAACATTTCTGAAAGAAATAAAGGGCAAATGTTACACAATCCATTTGTGGAAAGCTCTTAGAGACTTACCCAGAAAATAATCACAGCTGTAATCACTGCCAAAGGTGTTTCTACAAAATATTCACTGAGTGGTGTAAATTTTTATGTAAATTAGATATTTCTGTATTTCATTTTCAATACATTTGTTACAAATTCTAAAAACATGGTTTCACTTTGTCATTGTGGGGTGTTGTGTGTCACACAACAAAGTGTGGTATAAGACAAGCGGTATGAATACTTTCTGAAGGCACTTTATATACAACAACTTGAAGGTGTTATTTCTATAAAATGACAGTATGCTGCTGTATTCTGATTTCAATTAGTGGGTTATACATGAATTATTTGGAGATTTGTACTTGACCTCTTGGTTGGGAGTGCATCAATGTTTCTGCAGTGCCACCAGCTCCATACTTATTCACATTATATAGCATATTTGGGGGCGTGGTCAAATATATCCCATGCATCCTTGTTTACAAGTTGGAACACTGGAATGTGATATGTAATCTACACCTCGATAAGGTTAATAGAAATCCTCATTCTTTTCTTTAATGATTTTCAATTTGAGTGTCATTATTTCTATTGGTCTATAGCCTACACTTTCTCGTTCTGTACTTCTAATGCGAGTAGGACGGGTGTGGCTTTGTGACAATGACCACACAAGCAGCGCTCACTGATTTGACAGCTCTAATGCAGTGACACCTCCAATACCATCAAAATACCAGCTATGCGAGTGTCGCCTATCACATGTTTACGCTTGATCTGATTGAATCTAGGCCTTAATGTCAAGTGTCCCTGAACACTGCTACTTTTTAGTTGGTGTAGTCAGATAATCACACAATTATTGACTTGATTCCAGGTAACATTGAGCAATGTGCAGAAATGTATTCTTGCCAATACATCTGTGGCTGATCTCAGCCGTTGCCACAGACCTGGTGGTGAAGCAGGAAATTCAGGTTGCTGTCATCTAAGAGGTTGTGAATTCAAATCCCAATTGTGTTAACCAATGTTGAGGTCAATTCGATGTAAGTTCCAGTCAATTCAAAAAGTAAAACAAATTCCCAACTTTCCAGTATTGAAAATATTTTAAATAGAATTAGAATTTCTGTGTACTTCCTGAATACATTTTGTTGTTGTATATTTACTGACAAAATACAGTTCAGCTGTACAAGTACTTTAAAAGTTGTTTGCTCTTATTTCACCGCAACTGAGTAGCCGGTAACTTACTATAAAATTGTACAGATTTTTTTTTTACAGTTTGTGCCATAAACACATCTAAAGTAGGCTTTCCTATAAGTTTAAATGGAATTTCAAGTGAGGCATGCCAAGTTAATTTGCAGGACGGGCCAAAAAGTCCCCATGTGCATTGCGATTGACAGTAAATAAATAGCAAAACACTAATATAGTATTGTGTAGAAATGTACCGTATAATGACTGTAAAACTTACCACAAAATGAACAGCAATAGCTAACAGTATAGTTTCATGTTGAACCATATGATTTCACATGTGAAACCGTGTTTTTGGAACACTTCACTTCACTTCGTGTGACACTTCACATGTGATCACATGTGAAATTCCATGCGTTATCGCTGTTCAGCTAAAGTCTGACCTAACCTGGGATTTGAACTCACGACCTTTGGACTCAGCAATAGGATGCCATCTGTTATTCTGACTATTCTCTCATCACTGGTTTAAATTACTTATTTCAGTTGGTGGGGCATATTATTATGGTTTAATGTTACTGTTTTAATGTTTTAAAGTTACTCCTGAATCATTATGTTAAATACAAAACATTAGGAACACTTTCCTAATATTGAGTCACACCCCCTTTTGCCTTCAGAACAGCCTCAATGCATCAGGGAATGGACTCTACAAGGTGTTGAAAGTGTTCCACAGGGATGCTGGCCCATGTTGACTCCAATGCTTCCCACAGTTGTGTCAAGTTGGCTGGATGTCCTTTGGGTGGTGGACCATTCTTGATACACACAGGAAACTGTTGAGCGTGAAAACCCCAGCAGTGTTTCAGTTCTTGACACACTCAAACCGGTGCCCTTGGCACCTTCTACCATAGCCCGTTCAAAGGCAATTCAATATTTGTCTTGCCCATTCACCCTGTGAATGGCACACACACACAATCCATATCTCAATTGTCTCAAGGCTTAAAAATCCTTCTTTGTCTCCTTCCCTTCATCTATGCTGATTGAAGTGGATTGAACAAGTGACATCAATAAGGGATCATAGCTTTCACCTGGATTCACCTGGTCAGTCTATGTCATGGAAAGAGCAAGTGTTCCTAACGTTTTGTACACTCAGTGTATGATCATTTTTCTTGAGTGTATTTTTAAGTCCAAAGTATAGGAATACAGGTGAAGTCAATTACTAACACAGACATGGTAGCATAGGAGGAAGATTGAAATGCTGTGAACAAAGAGGTTGTGAGTTCAAATCCCAGGTAATGACATGTTGAATCATAATTACTGTATGTATAAACCTATACAATGTAGTCATGAAAGTTGAAAACGCTGTATGTTAAAAGCACTGTGTGTCTATTATAACAACTAATTTTAGTTTGCAAGGCATAAAATGTGAAGTCTCATGTGAAAATTTGAATCGACATGTGAAAGGTTGTGTGATCACGTGAGAATCCACATGTGAAATGTCATCACGTGAAGTGTTCCAAAACACATGGTTTCACATCCTATGGTGTTTCTGCGTTGACCATGCCATGCAAGATTTCACATTACCAGGTATCTCTGGAGCTTTTCCTCCATCTGTATGTGTGCATATTGTATGTCAGCTAACTGTAGAGGATAATGAATGTGGTTCAGGTGGTTCTTTTGAAATGTGTGATATGAAATCAATCCCTCGAAACTGTTTTACAATATGGAATTCATAAGGACGTGGGATAAATTATTCAGTCTCAATTTGATATATTCAGAATGTTTGTAAATAATTCAAGGTATCTTGAACATATGAAAATACCTCAGTTTGTGTGGTTTCCATGAATATTTATAGACCCTTTTAATTCAGAAATTGATAATTTAACACACCGTAGCGCACAAATACATTTTTAATTAGTATGTCATGTAAATAAGCCATGAACCACATCATAATTGTACTGTTTGAAACTGTTGAAAAATACAACTATTTTATTTTCTGAAGATGAGAATTGAATCCCATATCCCCATTGTAAAAAATATTGTAATTAATAATAATGGACCTGATTTATATTTTGCTGTAAATGCTGAAAAGTTGGTTTATCAGTGCTGCTCCCACTTTAATCAACCACATGATGGACATTGTAGAGCCATTCTTCCACAGGGAGAATTTTCCCATCAGTCATAACATAGATATACTGTTCACCTAGCCATTGGCTACCCACATCAAAGGAAAATACAATATACAGGAAAACAGTCAGAGTTGAGATGGAGTGGTTGCTATAGCAACCAATCCTACGTCTGGTAGATTTTCTCATACTGGACTGGAATTACATGTTTTACATGGAATTACTGAAATGTCCAGTTTTTCTATGTTTTGTACCATTGTAAATATTGTGCTCAATATTTTTGTTAAATATTAACAACAAAGGCATCGCTCATGCTCCAAAGTGTCTTGTGACAAAATAGAGAAAATATGTTGGAAAAGCATTTAATGGTACCGTTTTCATGATACACTGAGTGTACAAAACATTAGGAACATCTGCTCTTTCCATTACATAGACTGACCAGGTGAATCCAGGTGAAACTATGATCCCTTATTGATGTCACTTATTGATGTCCACTTCAATCAGATGGGGAGGAGACAGGTTAAAGAAGGATTTTTAAACCTTAAGACAATTGAGACATGGATTGTGTATGTGTGCCTTTCAGACACAACTTGGCACTACTGTAGGAAGCATTGGAGCCAACATGGGCTAGCATCCCTATGGAACGCTTCCGACACCTTGTAGAGTCCATGTCCTGACAAATTGAGCTGTTCTGAGGGCAGAAGGTGTTCCTATTTTTTTGTCCACTCAGTGTATCTGTGCATGAAACCATTAAGCTATAACTTTAAGAAATACTTGGACCCAAAAGTAGGCTAGTAGTACATATCAGTTATAAATCCCAGTGTACTGAACTTGAAATATATTTCATTAGCCTCTACGGATGGCTCACTCCCGACAACATCAATGTTTGAACAGAATGTTTTCATGCATACATGAATATGAATATGAGTTTATTTCCACCAATTTTTCATATTTGATTTTTTTACCAGAGATTATAGTTTATGGGTTCCCTCATGTGTGTGTCAAATATTACCGTTCTCAGATTTTTTATTAATCGATATTTTTTTAATTAAACGCTATATTTCCATTGTTTTGCTGGAATTAAATGTTTGTATCCGGTATATTTGACTGTGCTATGTGGTTGTCTCACCTAGCTATCTTAAGGCGAATGCACTTACTGTGCGTCGCTCTGGATAAGAGCATCTGCTAAATGACTCAAATGTCAAACGTACATGTATTACATACAGATCGTACTACTGTGTTTAATATTTTTTCACATTTTTAAATATTGATGTCAGATATGTATCATTTGTACATTTCTTTATTACAAATGTAGTTATTTGTTACATTAGACCGTGTAAAACCTAGTACTACTTATTTATCTGAGAGTGAGGTGGATATACAGTATAGCATTTAGCAAAAAAACATAATTACAGTATTTGTCTCTCTTAAATGAATCCATGAAGTGACACACCAATCTATTTCATAATTTCCTTAAACAATAAAAGGTAATTTACCAACATTTCTGAAAATGGATATACAGCGTTTTGGAATGAAACTCTTCATATGTCCCTGAGGCAGTCCCAAGAGAGCAGATGATTTTGCATTGCCATGCTACAGGACGACTACAACATCAAATATTCACCACAGCACTTAGAATAGGAGTCATCCATGAAAGTATGAGATTTATAATTAAGCAGTACGGATTAAAGCAGGGATGGAGCTTAATCAACAGCAGGATGATTTGATAAGCGCTAAACCACCAAGACACGAATGATGAAAACTCCTTCTGATCAGGAGAAGGCCCCACAATGCATCACTCCTCAAGAATGAGGTCAACCATTTTGAGTCACAGAATGTTTCCTCACAGTCAAGTGAGTCAATTAAATATGCCATTGTGCCATCTGTAGAAAAACATTTCAGTTGACACATTCCTTACACACTGTAGAGTTCCCCATGTATACTATTCTATAGCCTGATGCTATGTTGTTGCTCGACTCACATAGAATGTTACTCACCAAGCTGATGAACCTTGATTTGTCATGTTTTTTCTCTCACAGCATTCATGAAATGGTATGTGAGGCACAATGTTTTCCAACGTCAAGGCGATGTGAATGTACTGTAAGTGCATTCATTATTCATGACCTGAAGTTGGAACATTGGAAAGATTCTAACTTTCCAGAGCATCAGACGTCTGCTTCCTGTGCAACAATATGCCTCTTGCAGACCTAATAAAGTAAGGATAGAATACATTTAGCCTACCAGGATGCTACATGTGTGAATATGAAACAGTATCGCTTAGTATATATTTACAATTGACCTTCGGCTGTCATTGCATTGTCTTCCTGTAGCTTTGTTCCACTTTGTGTTTCAATTCCATAATCCAACACAATTAAATCACAGTGCAGCTGTTAGCCTATATTTGCAGGAGTGGACACATGGGGCAAAGGAGTTTGCATAATATATTCCCAATAATGGCATGGGTGTATTGCAGTAAGGGAAAGAGAGATCAGGAGGAGAAGCCTACATGCTCTGCTCTGCTCTGCTCTGCTCTACTCAAGCCCTGGCACTACTTAGCGCCCTTGATATGTCTGGTGAGCTGACAACAATCCTGTTTGGAGTCCTGATGATCACTGTGACCAAACGGTGAGTCTTGGGGGAAGGGGGGGGGGGGGTACATCAACACAGTTATGCAACACCGAGATCCTTGCAATTGCACAAGTGTCAGTTTGAACATTACTCACAGGGACACAATGAGGCTAATTAATCTACATGTAAGTACATTGTTTTTCAAAACCCCCAGCTCTATACATCAGCTATTAATATTCACTATGATTCACTGTGCAAGCCATCTCTTGAGCTATGGCACCTAATTATTTCAACAGTTCATTTTTGTTATTGCCTGTGCTTGTAAGCCACCAATGGAAAGCTTTAGTTATTGGCTGTGTTAGAGTACATTGTGACTATGTCATTCATTCTTCTTTGGTTGTTGATTTTGTAAAGCACCATGGATTTAGCCTGTGTGTTTCATATGTACCATCTGTACAAGATGTATGCTCTGTGAATCTGCCACCTGGTGGTGGTATCAGCCTATTTACCATGGGATGACTGGGTTATTGTTACATCATCATGGATCCCTTCACAATGTTAACATGCATTAAGTAGCAAATGATAACTCAACAAAGCATGGAATCACACAAATTGTGGGAGGCAATAACGGTATATCTGCATGATTACCATGCTCCTTTGAAAACTAATCTTACCATGTATATCCTTTCTGCTCACACTATGGAACTCTATGTCGCCTTCCAACCACTATTGCAGAGTCAGCTTTTCAATGAAAATGCTCAAATCCATCTTAAATTGACTGACAGAACATAATGTTAAGCGCTTTCATTTTTTTCCTTCACGTCAAAAGAACTTCAAATACTGAAAGGAACGTATGCAAGTGTATCATACCCTCTATTCTTCCGAGGTGAAGAGGTTTAAGATCCCTATTCATAGAGAGGGTGAGGAGGTTTAACAAACTGTGTGGAATATGCAACTATTTAAAGTCTGCAGATGTGGGTTTAGTTTAGGTAAAGAATGGTTTATCGGCAATTGCTGGCTTCACAAGTGTAGAATGCTATCACTCTCACGTTGTAATGTCCATGCAGTGGCTGGTTCAGGAGAGGTGCTGAGTGGACTACTAAATACATGGATCCACACTCATGGATGAATGCCACTTAGGGGACAGGAAATGGTGTTAGGAGGGGAAGGCACTGGCGAAGGATAGCTAATACCATACCACGCCTTTGTCGCAAAGTCATTGACAATGATCCAGGCCTTTTATCAGTCACTGCAGGACAATACGTGTCAAATGCTGCATACCCTCCAGACTTTCAGGGTAATATAATGTATGTCGAATCTTCCAGTTTTAAATTGAAAAAGGGTAGAAATAGTAACACTGGTTTTGTTCTTATGCACCAATTGGAGAAATCAGTCGAAAGATTGGTTTAGAACAGCTATTATAGAGATTCAAAGTGAACAGTCGTGTCAGACAGTAACAAGTCTGTGTGGAGAGGCCTTGAGGAATTGTTGCTGCACACACAGGCCACATTCAAGCTGGTACTGGATTAGCTTTGAGGCTGAGCAAAAAGCAAGAGAATTGAAATGCAAATGAGAAGCGGATTACTGAGAGAGAGCATTCACTCTACTAGCGTCTCTTCCGTTAACTGGTACCGTGTTTCAGAATTTGTTCTTTCTTCAACCATATTTAATTTCAGATCTATTCACAGTTAGTCATTCACCTTCTGTCATCGAAGTCAATTGGTAAATTACCTTGTCTCACGCTTGTCTGCAATGTGTAATGAGATCAACAAGTACTTGACTCTTGACTTTGTGTAGCATTACCTTGTTGATCATATTCCCAATACCATAATCACCCAAATGCACAATCTATCCTTCCTCACATTCTTCCATATCTTCTCCACTCAATAAAATGCCTTCTGACAGCAGGACCCCATCCACTGCAACCCTACTTAACCTCAACTCCAAAAGACTAATAATAGTGTTGACAAATCAACAATAACAGAGATAATGTTTTCCCCATCCAGAGTTCTGGGGTTTGTTTGGCCATGGCCGTCCCATGAGCTGCACATGAATCTAAAGAAAATGGCAAAAAATTAGGAACTGAGTCATCTCCCCTTCAAAAGAATGCTTCCTGCACACCCCAGCACTGCGAAATCTCTAGCTGCAGGCATGAGGTTGACTTCAAAGTGCCCGACTGTGAATTTACTTTGATCCGTTTTCAGATTTGTAGTGAAGAGGAAAGGTTGTGAATTGTTATTTTAACACATTTATGTTTTTCTGCAATATAAACATTTGTTTGTTTTGCTGAAATATACTCAATTTTTATGATGATTCAGTATAGCAAACGAAAAAGGTTTTCTTACTAATTACTGAGGTTGTCTACATGCATTGGTTTTCCACTACACCACTCTTTCATACCACTGGAGACTAAATACATAAGGTATCAGAACTGGGATGAAATACTGTACATGTGTATTTAATTATTTGTCATTTAAATGCTTGTTTTCTGTGTATTTGAGTTTTTTCAAATAATGTGGCCTGAATAAACTACTTATATTGGAAGTATTTTAAATTATTTTTAAATATTTTCCTAAAAATAGCCTATTTGAAACTATTTTCCAATATTTATTTCAAATAATATTTTTAAATGCTATGGTTAAATGCATAGGATGATATTTATGAGTCAGTGTATTTGAGTATCTTCAAATACTTTCCAAGTGTATTTCCAAATACATTCCAATATTCAACTACAAATTCAACAAAAAATCTAAACACTTACTTTCAAATCTCTTTGAAAGTATTGAAATACCCTAAATACACTGAATGAAAATATAAACCCAACATGCAACAATTTCAAAGATTTTACTGAGTTACAGTTCATATAAGGATATTAGTAAATTGAAATAAATTCATTAGGACCTAATCTATGGATTTCACATGACTGGGCAGGGAGGGCATACAGTGGATTGCGAAAGTATTCACCTCCCTTTGAATTTTCCTTATTTTGTTGCCTTACAACCTGGAATAAAAAATTGTAGAGCCACCTTTTGCAGCAATTACAGCTGCATGTCTCTTGGGATATGTCTCTATAAGCTTGGCACATCTAGCCACTGAGATTTTTGCCCATTCTTCAAGGCAAAACTGCTTCAGCTCCTTCAAGTTGGATGGGTTCCGCTGGTGTACAGCAATACAGCAATACCACAGATTTTCAATTGGATTGAGGTCTGGGCTTTGACTAGGCCATTCCAAGACATTTAAATGTTTCCCCTTAAACCACTCAAGTGTTGCATTAGCAGTATGCTTAGGGTCATTGTCCTGCTGGAAGGTGAACCTCCGTCCCAGTCTCAAATCTCTGGAAGTCTGAAACAGGTATCCCTCAAGAATTTCCCTGTATTTAGCGCCATCCGTCATTCCTTCAATTCTGACCAGTTTCCGAGTCCCTGCCGATGAAAAACATCCCCACAGCATGTTACTCTCACCACCATGCTTCACGGTGGGGATGGCGTTCTCGAGGTGATGAGAGGTGTTGGGTTTGCACCAAACATAGCTTTTTCCTTGATGGCCAAAAAGCTCAATTTTAAACCAGTGTCTGACCAGAGTACTTTCTTCCATATGTTTGGGGAGTCTCCCATGTGCCTTTTGGTGAACACCAAACGTGTTTGCTTATTTTTTTCTTTCAGCAATGGCTTTTTTTCTGGCTACTCTTCCGTAAAGCCCAGCTCTGTGGAGTGTACGGCTTAAAGTGGTCCTATGGACAAATACTCCAATCTCTGCTGTGGAGCTTTGCAGCTCTTTCAGGGTCATGTTTGGTCTCTTTGTTGCCTCTCTGATGAATGCCCTCCTAGCCTGGTTCGTGAGTTTTGGTGGGCGGCCCTCTCTTGGCAGGTTTGTTGTGGTGCCATATTCTTTACATTTTTTAATAACGGATTTAATGGTGCTCCGTGGGATGTTCAAAATTTCAGATAACATTTTATAACCCAACCTTGATCTGTACTCCTCCACAAATTTGACCCTGACCTGTTTGGAGAGCTCCTTGGTCTTCATGGTGCCACTTGCTTAGTGGTGTTGCAGACTCTGGGGCCTTTCAGAACAGGTGAGTATATACTGAGATCATTTGACACTTAGATTGCACACTGGTGGACTTTATTTGGGGCGGCAGTAAGCCTAGTGGTTAGAGTGTTGGACCAGTAACCGAAAGGTTGCAAGATCAAATGCCTGAGCTGACAAGGCAAAAATCTGTTGTTCTTCCTCTGAACAAGACAGTTAACCCACTCTTCCTAGGCCATCATTGAAAATAAGAAATTGTTCTTAACTGACTTGCCTAGTTAAATTTAAAAAATCCACCCTGAACAACTACCCTCCCTTCACTAATTATGTGACTTCTGAAGGTAACTGGTTACACCAGATCTTATTTAGTGGCTTCAAAGCAAAGGGGTGAATACATATACACACACTAATTTTACGTTTTGTATTTCTTTTGCATTTTTTGAAACAAGTAATTTTTTTCATTTCACTTCACCAATTTCGACCATTATGTGTATGTCCATTACATGAAATCCAAATAAAAATCAATTTAAATTACAGGTTGTAATGCAATTAAATTGGAAAACGCCAAGGGGGATGAATATTTTTGCAAGGCACTGTAGGCCCATCCACTGGGGAACCGAGACCACCCGCTGGGAGCCAGGCCCAGCCGATCAGAACGAGTTTTTCCCCACAGAAGCTCTTTACTACAGACAGAAATACTCCTCAGTTTCATCAGCTGTCAGGGTGGCTGGTCTCAGATGATCCCGCAGGTAAAGAAGCCGAATATGGAGGTCCTGGGCTGGCATGGTTACACGTGGTCTGTGGTTGAGCGGCCGGTTGGACGTACTGCCAAATTCTCTAAAATGACAATGGAGGCGGCTTATGGTAGAGAAACTAACATTCAATATCTGGCAACAGTTCTGGTGGACATTCCTGCAGTCAGCATGCCAATTGCACGCTCCCTCAAAACTTGAGACAGCTGTGGCATTGTGTTGTCTGACAAAACTGCACATTTTAGAGTGGCCTTTTATTGTCCCCATCACAAGGTGCACCTGTATAATGATCATGCTGTTCAATCAGCTTATTGATATGCCACACCTGTCAGGTGAAAGATTATCTTGGCAAAGGAGAAATGCTCACTAAAGTGGATGTAAATACATTTGTGCACAACATTTGAGAGAAATATGCTTTTTGTGGGTATGGAACATTTCTGGGATCTTTTATTTCAGCTCAGGAAACATGGGACCAACACTTTTCCATTTATATTTTTGTTCAATATAGTATTTGAACTCAGGTACTGTATGTTAGGTACAGTATATGAATCAACTACAGATCCTTTGATTTCTATGAGCAATGCATTTGTCAAAGTCAAGGCATACTTTAATATACGATAGATGCAAATGTATTGTATATTAAAGTGCATTGTATTATGTTACAACAGTGTTCTACCTTTCTGTAATTTCCGTCTTGCTCAGATGGTGTCAGTCCCACTTAAAGTACAGTTATTAGGTAAGCCTAGTCATTGACTTATTATGTACATACATACTACATAGGCTAGTAGACTATGTAAGGGATATTCAGTGATACCTTCAGGAAACAAAGCTTGTATTATAAGGAGGATGGGATCCACCCAAATCATTTGGGTTCCTGGATTCTTTCACAGCATTATAAAGCTGCATTGAGACATGATTTATCAATCCAAGCCCAACTCATTTAATCCCTACAATTGTGCCACTGAGCTGTCATAATGCTTCAGCAAATGTACATTATCCCAGGGGCGCTGGAAGACAAAATGTAAGTAACCTAATTTATGTCCCTCTTACTGCCCTGAATGCCTCTGCTGATCCTTCAGCTATTGTATGCAGTAATCATATACCTATGAACCAGAGTTATACTGTCAACACTGAGGCGGTGTGCCCTAGTAGGAAGTCCACGGTGGGCAGCTCACCCTGCGCTAACATAAATAGCATAAGCATGTCTACTTCTGCTAAGCTTCCCAGTAAAGAAAGAAAAACCATCAAGTATCCCAGCATTTTTTTAAAAATAGCCCACGTTAACAAATGTATCTTATGAAACAAGGTTCACGAAACCAATAATTTGCTAGTAACAGATGACATTCATATTCTGACAAACTCTGAAACTCACTTAGATAATACATTTGATGATACAGTGGTAGCAATACATGGTTATAAGATCTAAAGAAAAGATAGAAATGCCAAAGGTGGAGTTGTGGCTGTTTATATTCAGAACCACATTCCTGTAAAGCTTAGAGAGGATCTAATTTTAAAAATTGTTGAAGTAATATGGCTACAGGTTCATCTGCCTCACCTAAAGCTCATGGATAACCTGTGTGAAATGCTTGATAATGTATGTGATATCAATAGAGAGGTATGTTTTCTGGGTTATTTAAATAACTAGCGCCTGCAACCTGGTTCGGGTTGTCAATCAACCTACCAGGGTAGTTACAAACAGCACAGGAATAAAATAATTTGCATGTACTGATCACATCTTTACTCATGCTGCAGAAATTAGTTTGAAAGCAGTATCCAAATCAATCAGATGTAGTGATCAAATCAAATCAAAGTTTATTTGTTACGTGCGCCGAATACAACAGGTGTAGACCTTACAATGAAATGCCCTACTTGCAGGCTCTAACCAATAGTGCAAAAAATGTATTAGGGGAACAATAGGCAAGTTAAGAAATAAAAACAGTAAAAAGACAGTGAAAAATAACAGTAGCGAGGCTATATACAGTAGCGAGGCTATAAAAGTAGCGAGGCTACATACAGACACCCGTTAGTCGGGCTGATTGAGGTAGTATGTACATGTAGATATGGTTAAAGTGACTATGCATATATGATGAACAGAGAGTAGCAGTAGAGTAAAAGAGGGGTTGGCAGGTGGTGTGACACAAAGCAGATAGCCCGGTTAGCCAATGTGCGGGAGCACTGGTTGGTCGGGCCATTTGAGGTAGTATGTACATGAATGTATAGTTAAAGTGACTATGCATATATGACAAACAGAGAGTAGCAGCAGCGTAAAAGCGGGGTTGGGGGGGGGGGGGGGCACACAATGCAAATAGTCCGGGCAGCCATTTGTTTACCTGTTCAGGAGTCTTATGGTTTGGGGGTAAAAACTGTTGAGAAGCCTTTTTGTCCTAGACGTGGCACTCTGGTACCACTTGCCATTGTAACGGATGTGAAATGGCTAGCTAGTTAGCGGTGGTGCTGCGGATTTTGTGGAGCGATGGGTAACGATGCTTCGTGGGTGACTGTTGTTGATGTGTGCAGAGGGTCCCTGGTTCGCGCCCGGGTGTGGGCGAGGGGACGGACGTAAAGTTATACTGTCACATTGATGCTGTTGACCCGGATCACTGGTTGCTGCGGAAAAAGGAGGAGGTCGAAAGGGGGGTGAGTGTAACGGATGTGAAATGGCTAGCTAGTTAGCGGTGGTGCGCGTTAATAGTGTTTCAATCGGTTACGTCACTCGCTTTGAGACCTTGAAGTAGTGGTTCCCCTTGCTCTGCAAGGGCCGTGGCTTTTGCGGAGCGATGGGTAACGATGCTTCGTGGGTGACTGCTGTTGATGTGTGCAGAGGGTCCCTGGTTCGCGCCCGGGTATGGGCGAGGGGACGGACGTAAAGTTATACTGTCACACCATGCGGTAGCAGAGAGAACAGTCTATGAATGAGGTGGCTAGGGTCTTTGATAATCTTTAGGGCCTTCCTCTGACACCGCCTGGTGTAAAGATCCTAAATTGGCAGGCAGCTTAGCCCCAGTGATGTACTGGGCCGTACGCATTACCCTCTGTAGTGCCTTGCGGTCGGAGGACGAGCAATTGCCGTACCAGGCAGTGATGCAACCAGTCAGGATGCTCTCAATGTTGCAGCTGTAGAACCTTTTGAGGATCTGAGGACCCATGCCAAATCTTTTTAGTTTCCTGAAGGGGAATAGGCTTTGTCGTGCCCTCTTCACGACTGTCTTTGTGTGTTTGGACCATTCTAGTTTGTTGGTGATGTGGACACCAAGGAACTTGAAGCTCTCAACCTGCTCCACTACAGCCCCGTCAATGAGAATGGGTGCATACTCTGTCTTTCTTTTCCTGTAGTCCACAATCATCTCCTTAATCTTGGTTACGTTGAGGTATAGGTTGTTATTCTGGCTCCACCCGGTCAGGTCTCTGACCTTCTTCCTATAGGCTGTCTCGTCGTTATCGGTGATCAGGCCTACCACTGTTGTGTCGTCTGCAAACTTAATGATGGTGTTGGAGTCGTGCCTGGCCATGCAGTCGTGGGTGAACAGGGAGTACAGGAGGGGACTGAGCACGCACCCCTGGGGGGCTCCAGTGTTGAGGATCAGCGTGGCAGATGTGTTGCTACCTTCCCTCACCACCTGGGGGCGGCCTGTCAGGAAGTCCAGGATCCATTTGCAGAGGAAGGTGTTTAGTCCCAGGATCCTTAGCTTAGTGATGAGCTTTGAGGGCACTATGGTGTTGAACGCTGAGCTGTAGTCAATGAATAGCATTCTCACATAGGTGTTCCTTTTGTCCAGGTGGGAAAGGGCAGTGTGGAGTGCAATAGAGATTGCATCATCTGTGGATCTGTTTGGGTGGTATGCAAATTGGAGTGGGTCTAGTGTTTCTGGGATCACAATACAGTAACCATATCTAGGAAAACCAAAGTTTCAAAGGCTGGGCCTAATATAGTGTACAAGATGTCATACAATAAGTTTTTTAACGATTCCTATGTTGTTGATGTAAAGTATATGTGTTTGTCCGTGGTGTGTAATGAGGAGCAACCAGACACTGCACTTGACACGTTTATGAAATTGCTTATCCCAGTTACTAATAAGCATACACCCATTAATAAAATGACTGTAACAACTGTTAAATCCCCGCGGATTGATGAGAAATTGAAAAACTGTATGGTTGAGAGGGATGAGGCAAAATAAATGGCAAATAGGTCTGGCTGTACAACCGATTGGCAAACGTACTGCAAATTGAGAAATCATGTGACTAAACTGAATAAAAAGAAGAAGAAACTACCATATGAAACAAAGATAAATGACATAAAGAATGATAGTAAAAAGCTTTGGTGAACCTTAAATGAAATTTTGGGCAAAAAGGCAAACTCCGCTCCATCATTCATTGAATCAGATGGCTAATTTATCACAAAACCCACTGATGTTTCCAACTACTAAGATTAGCAAACTTAGGTATGACATGCCAGCAACAAACACTGACACTACACATCCAAATATATCTGACCAAATTATCAAAGACAAGCATTATAATTTTGAGTTCCGTAATATAAGTGTGGAAGAGCTGAAAAAAATGATTGTTGTCTATCAACAATGACAAGCCACCGGGGTCTGACAATTTTGATGGAAAATTTCTGAGGATAACGGTGAATGCTATTGCAACTCCTATTTGCCATATTTTCAATTTAAGCCTACTAGAAAGTGTGTGCCCTCAGGCCTGGAGGGAAACAAAAATTATTCCACTTATTCCCACAAATAGCCAACCAATCAGCCTGTTACCAACCCTTCTTAACTTTAGGAAAAAATGGTGTTTGACCAGATACAATGTTATTTTACAGTAAACAAATTGACAACAGACTTCCAACACTCTTATAAGGTAGGACACTCAACAAGCACAGCACTTACACATATGACTGAATATTGGCTGAGATAAATTTATGGTAAAAAGATTGTGGGGGCTGTTTTGTTAGACTTCAGTGCAGCTTTTGATATTATTGATCAGTCTGTTGCTGGAAAAACATATGTGTTATGGGTTTACACCCCCTGTGTCACAACTTCCACCGAAGGTGGCTCCTCTCCCTGTTCGGGCGGCGCTCGGCGCTCGTCGTCACCGGTCTACTAGCTGCCACCGATTCTTTTTCCCTTTTCTGTTGGTTTTGTCTTGATTGTTTTCACCTGTACCTTATTTGTAGTTAATTCGGGGCTATTTAAGCCTTCAAGGCCCGCCTGCTTTTATGCTGGCTTATTTCCTTCCTGTCAGTGGACGTTTGTGGTTTGTTCCTATACGGCTTGTTTGCTGTCCTGTTTTTGTGGTCATTGTGCCTGTTGTTTTGGCATGACCCAGCTTGGAATAAATACGTCTCATTTGGAAACTTTGCTCTCTGCGCCTGACTCCACACCCACCACTCCTAGCTATCGTGACACCCTGCTATATTGTGGATAAAAGGTTACCTGTCTAACAGAATACAGAGGGTGTTCTTTAATGGAAGTTGGTTACTACATGACTCCATATGTGTTATTTCATAGCTTTGATGTCTTGACTATTATTTAACAATGTAGAAAATAGTAAAAAATGAAACAAAAACCCTGGAATGAGTAGGTGTGTCCAAACTTTTGACTGGTACTGTATATATTAGGCGGTGTCAGAGGAAGGTCCAACATATTGTCAAAGACTCCAGTCACCCAAGTCATAGACTGTTCTATCTGCTACCGCACGGCAAGCGGTAACCGAGCGCCAAGTCTAGGTCCAAAAGTCTCCTTAACAGCTTCTACCCCCAAGCCATAAGACTGCTGAACAATTAATCAAATGGCCACCCAGACTATTTACATTGACATCCCCCTTTGATTTTACACTGCTGATACTTGCTGTTTATTATCTATGCATAGTCACTTTACCCACCCCTACATGTACAAATTGCTCAACTAAACTGTACCCCCGCACATTGACTTGGTACCGGTACAACCTGTATATAGCCTCAGTATTGTTATTTTATTTTTTACTTTAGTTTATTTAGTAAATATTTTCTGAACTCTATTTCTTGAACTGCATTGTTGGTTAAGGGCTTGTAAATAAGCATTTCACGGTATTCGGCGCATGTGACAAATAAAATTTCATTTGATTTGAACTTGCCCCTAGTCCAATGGCTCAATTTACCCCACAGCAACCATGACTATATTAGCCCACACAGCTAAAAGGCTGCACTTTCATGCTAGGTTTGGGACCTCATATTGAAGCTTATAGAGACCCCAAATGATGTATCAAACTGTTTCTAAACAATATACGTTGGGTTAGATGCAAGCATCAAAACACAATACATTTATATGACTTTGTGAAAATCATTTTTTTTAACCTAAATTGCTTCCCACTTTTTCCATGTGGTTTCTTCCTTCAGACTCAATGAAATGATGACCTATTCCTAAATATTTGGTCACATGACAAATGTTATGTATAGAAACTAGTTGTCTCAACTAACCCTTTCGTTAAACTAACCCTACTCTCCCCTACTGTCCTGTAAAAATAGTCCACCCTCCAACATTTGTAGTAAGGATTACTGTTTGAGGATTATTAAAACAGAAGAGAAAAGGTTTCACATTCCAACCTTATGTCTATGCTATTGTCTCCCATGTTGAACTCAAGCAAAGAGTATGAGCATCTCTGGGTTGTAAATCCTAATCCAGTCTACAGTTTTATTTGCAAGGCATGTGCAGAGCGTCCTCTGCTGGCAAAACTCAAGCATGGCACAATACCTCTCTGAGGGAAAAGTTCACACACTACTTACTGTATCTAGCGATTGATTATTGAAGACTGAGAAAGCCTCCGGCAGATTACCAGGACAATCACTTTGCTTATGGTGGCATA
Organism: Salvelinus fontinalis; assembly: GCF_029448725.1. Lineage (NCBI taxonomy): Eukaryota > Metazoa > Chordata > Actinopteri > Salmoniformes > Salmonidae > Salvelinus > Salvelinus fontinalis. Next base: position 4,921,383 of record NC_074683.1, read on the forward strand.
ATGTAGCATAATGCTTGCATTGATTTAATATACTTTTGTACAAAGCCAGGGCATAATTTACAAACAACACAAGATTTGAATTTAAACAAGGGAAATAGATCAGGTATAATAAAGCATTGAAGCTACAATCAGATACCCTTGTTACCTGGTCCCTTAGTAGTTGAGACTATTTCCCTTAAATATTGATGATTCCCTGCAAGAGAAGCAGAAGTGAGAATAGGAGAGATGGGTTCCAGAGCCAGACATTCATATATAATATGTGGGAAGTTGGGGCAGACAAAGAGTACCAGTCAATAGTTTGGACACACCTACTCATTCCAGGGGTTTTCTTCATTTTTACTATTTTCTACATTGTGAAATAATAGTGAAGACATCAAAACTATGAAATAGCACATATGGAATCATGTAGTAACCAAAAAAGTGTTAAACAAATCTAGATCGAGTTTAGATTTGAGATTTTTCAAAGCAGCCATTGCCTTGATGACAGCTTTGCAGACTCTTGTCATTGTCTCAACCAGCTTCATGAGGAATGCTTTTCCAACAGTCTTGAAGGAGTTCCCACATATGCTGAGCACTTGTTGGCTGCTTTTCCTTCACTCTGCGGTCCAACTCATCCCAAAACATCTTAATTGAGTTGAGGAGGCCAGGTCATCTGATGCAGCACTCCATCACTCTCCTTGGTAAAATAGCCCTCACACAACCTGGAGGTGTGTTTTGAGTCATTGTCCTGTTGAAAAATAAATGATAGTCCCACTAAGCGCAAACCAGATGGGATAGTGTATCGCTGCAGAATGCTATGGTAGCCATGATGGTTAAGTGTGCCTTGAATTCTAAATAAATCACAGACAATGTCACCAGCAAAGCACCCCCGCACCATCACACCTTCGCCATGCTTCACAGTGGGAACCACACATGCAGAGATCATCCCGTCTCACAAAGACACGGCGGTTGGAACCAAAAATCTTCAATTTGGACTCATCAGACCAAAGGACAGATTTTCATCGGTCTAATGTCCATTGCTCATGTTTCTTGGCCCAAGCAAGTCTCTTCTTCTGTTTGGTGTCCTTCAGTAATGGTTTCTATGCAGCAATTCGACCATGAAGGCCTAATTCACACAGTCTCCTCTGAACAGTTGATGTTGAGATGTGTCTGTTACTTGAACTCTGTAAAGCATTTATTTGGGCTGCAATCTGAGGTGCAGTTAATTCTAATGAACTTATCCTCTGCAGCAGAGGTAACTCTGGGTCTTACTTTCCTGTGGTGGTCCTCATGAGAGAAAAAAATAAAAATAAAACCTTGAAATGAGTAGGTGTTTCCAAATTTTGAACTGGTACTGTGCAAAATTATAAAAAATCCTAAATTATAATAACTAATAACTTGATTTGTATAGCGCTTTTCAACACAAGTAACAAAATGCTTCACATCATAAAATAATACATTAAACCTGCTGACAAAGAAACAATGATAGGAGAAAGGAGAACGGAAAAAAGAAAGCAAACTAAAGTCATACATTGAAATCATACATTAAAATAATCTTTATAAAAATGTGTCTTCATCAGAGATTTAAAAAGAGCCACTGAATATGCATATCTCCTCTGGTAGACCATTCCAAAGTCTAAGGGCCCTAATGGCAAACGCCAGTCTCCTTTCGTTTTCAACCTTGGAATGGTCAACAGTGGCCTGCCAGAGGATCTCATTCTGTGTCCTGACTCGTAGGGAGAGATATAGGATGGGGCTAAGCCTTACATGTGATTAATAATATTTTAAAATCTATTCTAAACGTCACTGGTAGCCAGTGTAAAGAAACAGGTGTGATATGGTTACATTTTCTGGTGCCTATTAAAAGCAGAGCTGCAGCATTTTGAACTAATTGTAGACAATGGAGTGATTTCTGGTTGAGACATGTATACAAAGAGTTACAGTAATATAGGCGTGAGGAAATAAAAGTATGTATAGCTTTCTCCAGATCAGTGACTGAAAATACTTAAATTTAGCTATATTTATTACATGATAAAAGCAGGACTGGGCAACCAGTGTTGTGGAGTAGTGAACTACATGTAGTTCAACTAGTAACTTAACTACATTTTGCAGTAGCTTGGTGGTATTTGAACTACATTCTAATCTTGGTAATGTTTTTTGTAGTTAATTACTTGTTTGCCATGTAGCTGTGCAGTTTACTACTAGGCCTACACACTACTTCTTTAGCAAAGAGAAAATAACCTTCTTAATTCTCACTTGAAACATCATTTTTGTTTTTAATAGGCTAAATTAAACATTCTGTTAACGTCTGACAATTAGTAATCTACAGTGGCGTAAGGTACTTAAGTAAAAATACTTTAGAGTGCTATTTAAGTCGTTTTTTGGGGTATCTGTACTTTACTTTACTATTTATATTTTTGCCAACTTTTACTTCACTACATTTCTAAAGAAAATAATGTACATTTTACTCCATATATTTTCCCTGACACTCAAAAGTACTTGTTACATTTTGACAAGTAAATGTTCCAATTCACACACTTATCAAGAGAACATTCCTGGTCATCCCTACTGCCTCTGATCTGGCAAACTCACTAAACACAAATGCTTTGTTTGTAAATTATGTCTGAGTGTTGGAGTGTGCCCCCGGATTTCCATCAATAAAAAAAATTAAAAATGGAAATTGTGTTGTCTGGTTTGCTTAATATAAGGAATTTGAAATGTTTTATACTTTTACTTTTACATTTGATACTTAATTACATTTAAAACCAAAAAACTTTTCGACTTTTACTCAAGTAGTATTTTACTGGGTGAATTTCACTTTATCATAAGTCATTTTCTATTAAGGTATCTTTACTTTTACTCAAGTATGACTGTTGAGTACTTTTTCCACCACTGGTAGTCTATGATATTTCAGATTTAGATATGATTATATATCACGAAGTGGTTTCCATGTAGTGAACTACTTTTTCAAAGAAACTTTAGATAAGGAAACTATATATTTTTTAGGGTAGCTTTGTTTAGCTTAAATATATCCAGTGTGAAGTATAATGAACAAAAATATAAACGCAACATGCAACAATTTCAAAGATTTTACTGAGTTACAGTTCATATAAGGAAATCAGTCAATTGAAATAAATTAATTGGGCCCTAATCTATGGTTTCACATGACTGGACAAGGGCCCACCCACTTGGGAGCCAGGCCCAGCCAATCAGAATGAGTTTTTCCCCACAAAAGGGCTTTATTACAGAGAAATACTCCTCAGCAGCCCCTGGATTTTTTCTAATAAGTTGTTCATACACTAATAAGCCACCAACTGCTTTAAAGAGCGACTGCCTTTACAAAGCAACACATCCCTTTGAAAACAGCCTATGTGGCATCGATAAGAGTCAGAAACAGTTATTCTAGTGTCAAAATTGACTACAAAGTGTAAAACTGAGTTTGGAACATGCGTGCGTCACAACGAGTAAATGAAGATTGGGTTTTGATTTGACATTGTATATTTGCCCACTAACATGGGGCTGCAGAGATTGCTCTCTATCCAATAGCATAGACAGTGAGACAGACTTTCCCAGCAGCTCAGACTTTGTTTAGATAAGACAAAGCTCACACGTTTTTTTACTTGAGAAATACTGCACCAAACACCTTAGTTAGATGAAAAATCATGTGACTAAAACATCCTCGGCAAAAACGTAAAAATATATTATTTTAGATTCATTCTTGGGATTTTTAGGAAGTGAAATAGGCTTCCAGTGTCTTCCAGTGCTACAGTGTCTCATGGGAAACAAACATCACTAACCAAACATTGTCAGGAAACACACCTCCAAGACTGAAATCTCGTTTCTCTAATGAGCAACAGAAAAACACACGTGCCAATCAGTGTGTTCAGTGGCTTTTCAAAAACAACTTTTTCTAAAATCTTGGATTAAAATGGAAGTTTAGAGATAGGTCTGTAATTACTCAGTGAGGAGGGGTCTAGACTGGGGTTTTTAAGGAGAGGTTGGACCAGAGCGGTTTTATAATAGGCTGGAAAGGAGCCAGAGGTCAGGGAGCTATTTACAATAGACAGAATGTTGGGGCCAACAGTAGGCATAACCTCTTTTAGTAGTCTAGTAGGGATCATGTCCAAGGGGCAGTATCACTGTTAGCAGGGCACCAAGAACACGCTCAATTGTTTTAAACAGAATTTAAGTTGTGGGAGTCCTCAGAGATCAGGGCAGACTAAGTGTGGGGAACATAAATTCCCTTTCAGTGTGAGTGGGGTCAAAGGGGTCGAAGGGAGGGGAGGGTATGACCTTGTCTCTTCCCTGGTGTGCTCAGCAGATACTAGCCTTCAACACATACTAGTGTGGGATTAGAGCAGGGGATGTATCAGGGGGACAAAGCATCAAGAAGACACTTTATCATATTTTTGGTTGAAGCACCTCTGTAGAGATGTTCAGTTCATGGACAACTTTAGAGGTTCAAAGGACCAGGATATATGAAAGGGTGTATGTTTTATTTTTCTAGCAGTTTATTTACTCAACCCAAACCATACGTCTAATTTTCACATCTGGTTTATTCTACCTTAAGCTTTTTAGATGAATAAATAAAAACTAAAACCTTATGAAAGATCTACTGACTTACTCAATGCCAATCTACTACTTTTGGCTAAATATAGTGAGGACGGGACAAGACAGGGGCATCTTGAACCTGTGGTAGAAAATCACTGGCTGTAAAGGTAGTAGTTCACAGAGTGTGCTCTGAGGTTGCTGGGGTGGATATGCTCAGAGCTTGTTGCTATGAGGACACAACTGCAGGGAGCAATGTAATTATTTTGCCATGGCTCTGTGTTTTGTTCACCAAATAGGATAAGGATGTATCTTGGATCTGATTTATTGCAGCCAATTTCTTTTTTAAACAACGTGCTTTCCCTTCCACTCTATATTATTCTTCCCAGTACATTTTGTTGAATCTGAAAAGAAAAAAACAAACATGCAAATACCCTAACCTCAGAAGAGTAAGTGGGGTCAACTGTTGGATCAAAAGTGGGATCAATGCACGATTATATGTGCAAAATGTAAATGCTTCAGTAGTTCGTTTTTAGTTACTTGCATTCAATTGTTAATATTAATAACTTCGAAGAGGTTTCCATCACAAAAAAGATTGCTGTTTTGATACTGCTGTAAAAGTGCAGTAACTGCAGTTGACTGTGGTATTTTGGACGCAGTAGTTGCAGAATAACGGTAGTGTATTGCAATTACACTGCAAAATTACTGCAGTAAAAAAACATAATTTGGACAAAGTACTTGCAGCATACTTCAGTTATACTGCACTCTAAATGCAATCTTTTTTTCGTAGTTTTTTTTTCTGTTAATAATGCACAAACAATTGAAGAGGGGGTTAGAAGTATTGTTTATTTATATCTATGGAAAGCTGATTAAATACTTTCTTTTAATTTCACAAAGTAACTTGGTGAACCATTCAGTTCGTCAGATACCTTCAAACCAATTAGTTTTGACATTGCACAAGTATGCAGCAACATTGATTTTTTGGTAACGCTTTATCTGTTTTCTGGTTGGTTGTCATGTGGCTCTGAGAGGAAAGACCTATGTGTTTTTGCACCCCTTGTGTGAGATTTTACACATGAATGGGGCTAGATGTGAGAGGTGAGCTGGCCTGACCTCAGGTCACAAAGCAAGACAATTCCAAGTATTGCTTTTATGGTGTGGAACACTCCTGTGGCCCCACGGTGGGAGGAGTTTCAGCAACTCCCATTTTAGAAAAGAGTTGGTAGCATTGCTACTTCAAGGATTCCATTACTAGCTCTCACACTGAGATGATATGGAATCACACATGGACCTGCATAGAAATAAAACTCCCTACTGTTTAACACAAAAATAAACAGTTTACCATATTTTTTAAAGCATCTATGCCAAATAAGTGTTTCTAGTTTACTTAACTTATCTCCAAATTAAAAAATTGCATAGGCGACATACATGGACTTATACTTGCAGGATGACACATGAACTGTACCTTCAAGGTCATTTTAACAACATAAAAATGTATGCATTGAGAATAAGGGCTTTGAACATAAAATGTATGCTTACAATGCCGATTCCTTTACGTCCAATGTCTCCTTGACTCACAAGTTGACAGTTATACTGTGTTAGTAACCAAGTGGGAAATGGAAATTTACCACATAGAACTGGGAAAAATACATTTGAACGGCCCTCCAAATGGTAATTTCTTATGGGAAACTCGTCTATCATCCTGCACTCCCACTTCTCCCACATGCTGACGTCACCTACTAAAGAAATGAACTTGATAACGGCATTTCATCAGTTAAATGCAAAAACAAAACATTATTGATAAGAAGCAATCTATTAATATGTTTTTTTTTAAACACTGTCATTTGTTAACAAGCATGATAGCTGTACTTTTAGTTTATGGTTTACACAGCTTGTTGGCCATTAGCCAATCAGTGTTTCTCAACTAGTTAAAACCACGTGAATGGATCCAACTGGTATTTACGACTTCACAACTGGTAAATTCCCACCTCCAACTTGGTTATGAACGCAGCATTACTCTATAGATAATTCAGAAACAGAGAGTCAGTGAAACAATACCATACAGGGGGAAGGATTAGGGGTTTCATGTACACTCTTTCTTTGGTTGTCCCCATGGGAGAACTCTCTGTGGAAAGGGTTCTACATCTAACCCAAAAGGGTTCTACCTGGAGCCTAAAATTATTCAAAGGGTTCTCTCATGGGGACAGCCGAAGAACCCTTTTAGGTTTTGGATAAAAACCTTTTTGTCAAAGTGTAGGTTTCACATTATTTCTTCACAAAACTAACACAGTGTCATAGTATTCCACCTAACAGTCTTATACTCACTATATTATAACATAATTTGAAAACTCTGAACTATGATGATGACATACTGTAAATAAGAAGTTTGTTGCCACTTAGAAGTCAGAACAGAGAATAGGCACTCTTCAGAAGGGAGTGACAAGTGGTAAACTACAGCAGGCCTACTGTATGGTGTTCTGGCATCACCTGAAGGTAGGGGGAAGTCAAAGTGGCTCCCTTCACTACTCAGGACTAGTACTGAGTCTATTGCAGGACTCTCCAACCCTGTTCCCGGAGAGCTAACTCCTGTAGGTTTTTGCTTCCACCCCATTTGTAACTAACCTGATTCAGTTTATCAACCAGCTAATTATTAGCTGGATAGCCCTGGTCTAGTATGTGCAACAACATGAAGCCAGCCATCTTTGTTTTTGTTGGAAACATCATCTATCATATAAATAATTTAGTACTTTCCACAACACTGGCATCTTTGTAATTTTCTGTAAGGATGAAGCACCATGTCATATAGCCTACAGCAGTGGTTCACAACCAGGTGTACTTGGCCTATCCACAGGGGCTACTTGAGAAAGCTCAAGAGACCATAGACTTACTGGTCAGATGTACATGAAGGGGTACTTCAGGGGTACTCCAGGCACAGTAAAATTCAGTTGGTGATACAGTAACCGAAAAAGGTTGGGAACCACAGGCCTATAGTATGCATTTTCACCTATATTTATAATATTTAAGACATTATAGCCTACTAAGATATTCATATCGTTGTTCTCTCCAAATCATCACATTTGCATCAGTGTTCATTTTGGCACTATTTTTTTAGATTTAGTCTAGTCTTAGTAATTTTTGACAAAAATGTAATTAAGTCTTAGTCACATTTGTCGTTTGAATAATGATTTAATCTAGTTATTGTGAAAATGATGAAAACAGTGGGACATTTTAGTCAACTACATGCCCTTTCATGTTTGTCACATTTGAGTTATAAACCATAAATCCCTGACTTCCATGAGCACAAACATACATAGCCTTGTCCTACAAACTTGCATAGCATTATATTATCTTCCTAACAGCAGAAATATACAGTGTAAGAAAAATATTATATTATATAAGAATTATCTGGCCATGTAAAATCCAAATTCAGCCTACATAAATATTGCACATTAAGTACAAAACAGACACACACAAGCAGAGGGAGAGAGCAAGTGCGAGAGAGATTTTCACCAAATGGTATCGTAAAGTTGTATGATTTGCACCTCAGCAGCCACATTGATGCCCAAACGTAGAACGGGAGGTATTAATGACTGTTTCGCCCAATGATGTAGTCGAGTAACTAAACATCGAGTTCCAAGTCCCCTGTGCTTGAGTCCGAGTTCGAGTCACCAAAGGTCGAGTCGACCCTATGGTTAAAGTTCAAGTCCCAGTGCTCGAGTCTGAGTCACTGGGTCCATACTAAGTCAAAATAAAGTTATTTAGACAGCCAGATATAGCGTAGTGGCAAGAGGGATTTAGTCAATAAATTGTTTGTGCCAACAAATGTTTTCATATAGGCAACAGGTAATGTTACCAGGGCCACGATATACATTTCATGAATAAATTCGACGTTATTCAAAATGTTAGAGACGCATGATTGTTCTATGGCATATTTCTATGCGAACATTCAAAAGCGTTGCCTCCTGGTGAACGCGACCCAGGTTGTTAGCTATAGCTAGCTAATGAGCTAACATGACAGAACAAGGTAGCCTAAACAAATGGTTAACTGTCCAGTCCACAAGATCCTAGTTTAAGAACGGCATGCAATATACTTTATGAATGTCAAATGCGGCCCGCCAATGCACGATAGAAAGAAAAGTATATATTTTAGATGAGATTTGGGTTTAGTATAGGCATATAGGCGTATCACAGTGGGGGGAACAATTTATTAAGATGGAATTCCAAAATGACCTTAGTTAAATTGACTTTGCAATAAAACTAATGATTGTTAATTATTATTTTTCTCTACACAGATTAAGCCAATTCCTCGTTATCTAAACAACATGTTCAATTGAGAATGCATTAATGATTTAGGTAACATTTTACTTAAAGACCTTCAGTTATAATGCATTATGGTGATGTTATAATGCATCGTAAGACGTGTCATGCAATATACCTTTCTATAATGTTATCATCTAATAATGATGCTGATTCCTGAATAAATAATAGACATTTTGAGTCAGCTGCAAATGTCCTTTATAAGCATAACATATAATCTCTTTATAAGAGATTATTAATCATGTTGTTTATAACAAGCAATAAAGCATTTATAGGCCTACCTGCAGGCAATGTTAACAAAGTGTAAACACGATTTACCTCCACTAGCCTATTCAGTTGTGTAACTTTTCAAAAAGTCATGTAAATCTCACCTACTTAGAATAACATTAACTAATTAATCTACCATATCATAATGATTTCTGATTGCATAAGAAACCAATGTAATCTAAGACAGAAAATACTTCAGACTGATTAAGAGAGTAAACTTTGGTATTTTACCTCCACTAGCCTATTCAGTTGTGTAACTTTTCATAAAGTCATGTAAATCTCACCTACTTAGAATAACATTAACTAATTAATCTACCATATCATAATGATTTCTGATTGCATAAGAAACCAATGTAATCTAAGACAGAAAATACTTCAGACTGATTAAGAGAGTAAACTTTGGTATTTTATCTCCACTTTATCTCCACAATCTAATATTCGTCGTGAGACGCATAGGCTACTTGAACTAAAATGTTGTAGTATATATTTATTATTGATATATTCGTAGCCAATCGATGATCATCAATATGACTTCGAACAAGAAAAGAGCTCATGGCCAACATTTCCATTGTAGTAAACTCGTGTTTTGGATTGGCGGAGGGTAAAGATCGGAAGTAGTTTATTTATGCTAATGGTGTTGGGGTTGTAGATATTTACGTTCGACGGCGGGAGCCGCCCTTCATTCACCACATGGTTAAAAGCAGGGTACGTTCGCGCCACTTTCACAATTTTACTACGATTCACAAAGTCCTGCCGAATCAAAATAGCAGCATACGGGGATCTGTTTTTTTTTTTTTTACTTTGCTACGAAGCAATTTACAAGTTTATGGTTTAGTTTCGTAGGTATGCTTGGAGCAGTGACAGTAAACGGTAAGTCTGCAGTAGTGAGTGAAGATGGTGGATTTCAGAGGAGAATGTCTTAGTACGCGCATGTTATTGACAAGAAACCTGTTGTTAGCCTCTTCATGGGATGCGACTGTAGAAGTTAAACAATGCTTATTTATGCATTCTATTTACCAAATTGATGCAGGGATTATATTCTATATCGGCTGTTTTTGCATTTAAAACAATGTAACGTTAAAAGGCGCATGGCCCCTTCCTCCATAGTTCTGAGAATGAGGGAGATTTGAAAAGCGTGCACTGCTGCCTCTGCAATGCCTCTACTAGTTTGGCTAGTGTAAGTGAACGTTACTTTTGGTAATTATGTATTTGTCGCTAGAAATATATTTGTGTAATGGTATACATTTTATGCCCAGACAATAAATAAAGTTGAGTTATTTTGTCTGTGTTCAGTGGTGTGTGCGTTAAAATGCCTCCAGAACAAAGCAGTAACACATGGGGCTGAAGGCCGCGCGCCTCTGCTAGCTTGGCAGGCTATGCCAACGAGCACTTAACTAGCTAAATTACTTTGCCTGTCATTCAGATAGCTCGTTAGCCACCCGCTGGTTGATACCTGAATAAAATTATTGCTGGGCAGACTTTGTTTCTCATGATAAGTACCCATATCATGCAGTCGGTGACATCAACAATGTTGAAAAATATGCGCAGAGTTGAAGGCCGGGAGGCAACTTTAGCTTGCTACAGTAATGGCTGGCGGTTTTGAGCTTCGTATATGTTCTTGTTTTCATACGTTGGTGTACATCTTTCCCAAATTTTGTACCAGACTCTCAATCTATGATTTCCCACTAACATTAGCATGCCGAAGTTGGTCTCAACGTGACACTTGTCGTGGCATGGGCTGGCCAGCGAACGTTAGCTAGCTTCTCACATGCTTTGTATGCAGCTTCTTGATGTGTGGATTCATGTTAAGTTCGGGAAATATCATTCGCGTGGGGCGCTTGGCCAACTAGCGGGGCATATTCCCACCCCCCAACATGTGTAGGCTATGGATGTGTGAAGTTGATTATGGGTTATATTGGTGGTTTATTACACTAAAATGTATTGCGGACTCGGCCAGCGCCATGTTAGCTGGTGCACAGCGTGGGGGGAGGGGTATTGAATTTAACGCATGTGCAGTTCCCACGACGTGGGCCACAAATTGCGCATTTCATACAAGATTTACGTTTGCCTTAACTTCCAAGAATCTCACTACTGGATTAATTAGCACCATGTTGGTAGATTGCGTGCTTGATCTTTACGCCTGTCCAACTCGCCTAGTGTGACGCATTGACAATATCCGTTTGTTTAATTAACTCTGTAAACACACTTGAAAGTAACATTGATCCAGCTAATATCAACATGGGGTACTTTTCGATTTGTATTGCCAAGCATGTCACAATGTATTCCTGTTCTGAAATCGTTTTGCATAATGGCAAGGAAAATGCATAGTGTAGGTTTAATTTCTCAACTAGTGATCAAGTGCTCAACCTTAGCCCTTTGAATTTTAGAAAATTCTGTGCATTAGTCTTAACATAAACAGTAGAAATTAATTGCCTTTTCTCTCCTTTTGCAGACACTCATTACATTGTGATGCACCCCCAGAATCAGATCCCAGATCACAAGTAATTGACCCCGAAGTCTAGCATCTGTTGACGTTGGAATGCTTCACTGGACTGGCAGTCACTGTAGCGTCAAAGTGCTTACAGTGCAGGTAGTCTTCTAATATCTACTGCAGTGAAGGCACTTTAAGCACTATACTGACACTGTCTTCATTGTACACTAATCTTTCAAACCTTCACTGGTGCTTATGCTAAGGTGCATCTAGTGCAGATAGTGAATTAGACTAGCACCTACTGCCCTAAGTGCTCCTTCTGGCATAAGGGTCTGGGACTCATCTGGTCTATGACGTGTATGATTTATTCTTGCAGATCTCTGCTAGTTTTGCATAGTTGCACTACAAGAAAAATTGAGTTGTGCAAATCTATGCAAAACTATCGGTGGCCTGTGTGTCCATCTGTCCTGTTGATTGTCTACATTGACATTGGTTGAGCATCCTGGAAGGCTCTTGGACATCCAAGACCCTTTCTCCCACAGAAATGTTAATGTGTGCTGCAGATGGGTTTCAGCAGTATTAAAGTGCTTATAGTGCAGGTAGTTTTATGGATATCTACTGCAGTGTGAGCACTTGAAGTACTTCTAGATGCATGCATCACCACCGGGTACAGCAGATGCCACTTGGGGCTGGAGCCACTGGTCTCTGGTTAGTTTTGCTGGTTTGCTTTCAGCTTTTCAATGTACTGCTGTGCAAATCCATGCAAAACTGATCATAGCAGTGATTTTTAATCATTCATCAGAATAGCAATCCCTTTCTGTGCAGGTTGGGATAGGCAGCAATGCTCATTACTTGTATGGTATTGCACTTGTCCCGGCCTGTTGAGGACTTGGGGAATTGTCCTGCTGCAGAAGGTCTCTCGGGTGACATTAGACCACACTCAATCTCTGAATGTTTCCAATAGATTTGAAGGAGTGTCTTGATTTGCCGACTGCTTTAATAAGTAAATTAATTTTGCTTACGCCTCACTCTGTAAACAGTATCTGGCTTTCATTGTAGTTTATGTCCATGCAGTTGAAGATGGTATTGTTATTTCAAAGATGAATGTGAGTAACATTGTTGAAAGCAAATGTTTGAATGATCTAGGACAAAATAAAATGTTGATTTCAAGACATTGGGATGAAGGTTTTATGTGTGAAATGGTTTCTCTCACAGCTTTATACGCCTTCATTTGTCATGTTAAAGGCGTAAACAAATGTTTTATATGGAGACTAAATCTGTTTAGTGGCTGTGATAAGCATTGTTTTTGTTCAAATGAAGGTTCTGTTGCTCCTTAATCTGACCCTTGAGCAAGTAAAAGCAAAGCTATAACGTAGCTGTAAACCATGTCTAATCCATATGTCATGGGCTTTGTAGAAATAGTTTGAAGCCACTTTCCACAATTAATATGCTCTGAGTATGAAACCAAGCCCATTTGAAATTACATGGCCAATGTGGTGAGATGCTCTATGGCAGGGATGTCAAATTCATTCCATGCAAGGCAGAGGAGGAAGCGCGGCCCGAAATTTGTCCACTAGAATAAGCCCACGAAGTGAGGAATTGAAGTCGATGCGCATGTCTAATTTGGTCAACCAAAAAATGTATTGACTATTTTGCTACATGAGCCTTATTTGATTGAATAGAAGTTCTGTGATGGTTAGGTTATGAATGCGCTTATTGCATTTTGGCAACTGACCCAACAATTGCTAAATCAGAGTTGTGCGTGTTCAAGAGATGGAGAACGTGTATATAACTCGTTTTAGTATGGATATTGAGGCCTTCCACCATTTTAAAGTAGCCAACTGGGTGGGGATTCCAGCATTTGCAAAAATCAGCCAATGAAGAAAATTTACTACTGTAAAATGGAGATGGCACTGCCCATGCCGTCAGGTGCTGTAGTGGCACAGAAGGATGTAGCCTTTTCATATTTGCCTTAATTGGCTAGAATGGTCCTGCCTTCCATCTTTGAGGACAATCAGTTTCCATTGTTAAAGCGGTCACTAAAAGACTGTCTCTGGCAGTGAGTTTTTTTGTCTTAAGTATACAAACAGGTGATGGGGGTTCCTAACTAATCCGGTACAATGGAGTAGTGAAAACCCACCAACACTTGACCCTCCATTCAATGAACTTGACACCTGGGGTGTGTTCAGCAGGACAATGTTTTGGAACGTTCAGATGGAAATGTAATGTAGAACAAATATTCCTCCATGCAGATGGCTTTTCATGCCATTTCTATCTGCAATGTTTGGCACATATGAACTGAACTAGTTGTTGATTGGTTTAAGCCTTAACGAAATCCTATTAACTACATGTAGGTTGAGGTATTCTGTTTACCAGCAGCATCCTCCTAGCCGGCAAGCTCCATCTGACAACACAAAGATAAAATGTGTGTAGGCTATACTATTTCCTATCTAGAGTTATCCTGGTTACTAAATTGTCTCAATTACCACTTGAATAGAGTAGGCCTGTCTTAAGTTTTTGATGCAGGGACCATCGGTGTCATGTAAAATGTTCACGTGCGCCAGGGATTGTGTGTTGTCAGTTGAACTTTTTGATATTTACTGACTATTGCATAAACTTGTATTTATGTCAAGAGGTAAAATTGGCTCTGGATGTGACCAGAGAATGTTAAAATAGAACGTATACACGTTGCAGTTATGGTTGTATCCAGCAGAGGGAAGCACATGCATTAAACTTTCCCTCAGTTTTTTGCGATTTCATGGCCCAATGGTAGCAATAGGGATCGCCGTGCAGGTGCTTTTAGCACGTATTTATGGTTTTACGAGATCAACTGGCGATAATCTGGTGGCCATCAATGTTTTTTAAGAAAATATGATCAATTAGTGGGTGTACTGCAACTACAGGCTGAGATTGGTGGATTGGACACTTGAATACACAGAGGTCTAATGGCAGTGTGTACGTGTAAATCAATCTATCTACAGTGTATACATGAGTCCAAGATCTGAGCCATCCTATTTTTTTGTAAAGCATAAATACATCTGTTTTTTTGCTGGTGTGTATGCAATTCATTATCATCCTGCCATATTTTCAAAGCAGCATACAGAGTTTGGTTTTGAGTGTCTTCATTTGTATATAGTACATTTTGTGTGTGTGGTCTACTGCAAGGAGTCAATGTTGTCTAGGCCTAGCCCAGCCATGTCATCACTTACCAAGTTGTGGGCAGTGTCTTGAGGGTACCTGTGGTTGTTGTATGCCAGGGTAAAATACCTACCATAACCTGTGTGTGGTTGACCATTTGTCACAAATTATGTCTACAATGAAGGTAGAGTAACACTTGACAGTTGAGTTTAGGCATTGTTTATTCCAAAATAGAAAGCTTTAAGGCAAACAGACAGAAAAGTGAACAGTAGATAAAAAGCGACATGTGAGATCGAGAGAGCAGCTGAGACCCACCGGACCCCGGGCCTGAAACTGGGGATCTCGGGCCCAGGTTTGAATGATACATTGGTGCAGGTTTTCCTAACTTGTGCATTAATATAAAAAATAAGATGCAGCGTTTGGAAACCATTCCTTAAAGCTGGCCCTTGATCAGCCACAGCACTAGTGGACCAATGTGCCGTCTGAGGATCCCAACTGCACTCTTGATTAACACATGCAAAATATCATTTTTTTATATATATATATATATATATATATATATATTTTGAGTTTGTACTGCATCGGTTTGCCTAAGCACCATAATATCTTTCAGTTCCATGTGATTGTGTTATAAGCATAGTGCACTTGAAAGAGGGAAATCTATACTATTATGAATGATTACAAAATATGTAACACTGTGGCAAAACTGGACTTGTTTGTAGAAAATTAGAGAACTGCAATCAATTAACTGAGATCAAGTACATATCAGTATATTTGAATTTCAAAGAACTGCGATTGACAATGTAAAATTACTATGCCTTAGCATTTTAGCTTCCTTTTGACAGATTTCACTATAGGTGTATATATAGCTTCATCTAGTTAAGCTTTCTGTGCTTTAGTTAGGTCTTTAAAAAAATGACCTACAAGGCCTTTTTCAGATCTCGCGTTTAAAACCAATAAACATTTTGTTTCTCATTCGTCTTAAATATTTAGAAAACTTAATCGGACCCTGGAAAATAGGGCAACTAGCTTAAATAACAAACCATTTGTACAAACATTCCATACAAAACAAGAGAAAACGACCCCAAAACATATACTTAAGTTCGTATATGAAAATAAGCATATCCCTTTTTTTCTCATGGGCTCTGTTGGGCCAATATACAGCTTGGCAGCTTGTAGTTCTAAAAAATGGAAAGGAGTTAGCATTTTCTACCTCTGGTTTGTTAGGCATTCCTATGGGGGAAAATAATGGGGTTTTGGGATATGCTGAAAATTAGGTCTGAGGTTAATACAGGCTCAGGAGATCTTATACATTATGTTCTATGAGAATATCAGTCCAGCATGACCTTTATGAACTCTTTGTGCTTAAAATATCAGTTGCTAACAAGTAGCCAACTGTCAGAGAAATGGAACTACATTAGTAACCAAATTCTTCACGTCACACCTGCTTTACCAGCTTGAACGAAAACGCAAAGGATGGTTTATTGTTTTGTTCCAGGCTGCAACATCTCTTCAGTGAGAATGTGCTTGTTTCGTTTCCCTGAACAATGTTGTCCAGAGACGACTTTGGCCCAGCTGATAAGGTAGGCTAACAGGCTGAACACAGCTCTCGCGTCGCAAAATAAATGTAGAAATCTGTTATTCAATTATTGCACCCACACTGCTAGCGCGTGCCAATGAGCGTCGGCGTTGCTAAGGGCTAAAATAGAAGTCATTCCTATTTCTGACGCAGATCACGCTGAAAGTCCTGCCTCTCCTCATTGGTATATAGAAGCTGGTACCCACGTGGGTGACCGAAAGACGAACGATGTCAGTGGCGGTAATGCACCTAATTTTCGGCATTTAACAACAATTTCCCCCATAGGCGTTGGCCGAGCCATGGCGGAGTTAACCTCCATTAGTGCCTACAAAACGATGCTATTGCTCTCTAGAGACCCATTTCCCCGGTGCGTAATGAAAAGTTGGGCATGAAATTACTCGTCAGATACCTTGTTGTTTGCCTTACTTGTCGTATAGCCATCAGTCTTGAGTGTTTTCATGGTCATCACAAACTCACTGTTAAATGTGTTAAGGTCCCGACATCAGCGTTAGCTATCCTGCTACAGAGCTTTTTAATGTTTGACGGTAAACAGAAAATGGCTCTATAGGGCCAGTCTGTAAGCCTGGGAGTCAGTCATGATCAGAGTGGGTAAAAGTCACAGGCATGCAAAGTGAACAAAACAAACCAGTACTTGAAACGTGGCAGCCAAAAGCAGATTAAATGAAAAATAAGACTCATTCAACGTTTATTAACGGAGCGTACAAACTTGTTTCAGGTTTTTTCCCCCCCCTAACACTTCATAATTTGTTTTAGCTGCGTCCGTTCTTTTTGTCTTTTGGAGCGTAGAATTATATTATACAAAAAAAGTGCACTCGCCTACAAATACTACGTAGTAAACAGTTTCTGAAATGAAACTCCCACACACAGCGCACTCCATCCAATAAATGGACATCAGGAGTGCTCCCGTATGTCCTGTGATTGTGCTGTGTAAACTGATTTAGAGAGTGTTTGGACATGCAATATCAGTCTATCTACAGTACATACATGATCTGAGCCACCATTTAAAAAAAAATTGCATAAATTGATCTGATTTTGTGCTAGTGTTTGTGTACACAATTCATTATCAGCCTATATCAGTCTGCATATATCATGTATGTTTTGTTGTGGAAGGCCTAAATTACCCTATTTTCAACGCAGCATACAACGTTTGATTTTGAGTGTGTGTATTTGCATGTGTGAGTACCAGGAGGTTGGTGGCACCTTAATTGGGGTAAACGGGCTTGTGGTAATGACTGGAGCGGAATCAGTGGAATTGTATAAAATAAATTAAACCTGGTTTGCAGGTGTTTGATGCCATTCCATTTGCTCCATTCAGGCCATTATTATGAGCCGTCCTCCCGTCAGCAGCCTCCTGTGGTGAGTGTGTACAGTAGGCCGGTGTGTGTATGTCCTACTGCAGGGAGTCACTGTTGTCCAGGCCCAGCCCAGTCATCTCATAATCTTCCTCGTCCCTGCTGTCTCCTGATTCATCCTCGCTGTGCCCGCCGATTATCACTTGCTGCACGGCAAGCGTGGTGCCGTCTGAAGTCAGGCTCTGGAGACCCTCCACACTCATTGTCACCATGGTGCCTGGGGAACAGGCAACCAGGAGAGGACACATCAGCGACATTACATTTAGTTAGTCTCTTATTGAGAAAAAAGTTACTTTACCAAGAGAGCCTTGACTTTGCCTTGTGACTGAATTCACCTTGTGGCTATCATTCCCAATACAGTAAGTGCTCTTGTGCCTAGTTGCTTTAAAAACAAGTATAGCCAACAGCTCTAGCAACTCGCAATACACAGCAGTGCTGATCCAATGAGCAGTGTAGCAAGCCAGTAGCCAGTATGTACCGTCTGCCATCTGGACCTGTTGTTGGGTCATCCCTGTGGCGATAAAGTCAGGCCAGAAACGCTGTAGTGGCCGGTTCGGAAGCAGTTTCTTCTTGGTTTTGGCCGTCTCCGAAGAGCTGGCGTCCAGCATGGGCTGCAGGATCCGCCTCCGCGCATTGATGAACCTGGAACGGAAGGCGAGATTGGATCCATCATGAGAAGGGGAACAAGAGTGTTGACCAATAACTAAAAGGGAATTGAAGGGTTTGAAACATTACTTGAGGTTCACTCTAGGAGAAGTCGTTCTGTCATTTCATGCACTTAGGTGGTTATTCATGGTAGTATGGCATGGGTTCATGTAACTCACCAGTTGTTGACCTGGAGGAGGCTCAGGTTAGTTTGGGTAGCGATCTGCTTCTTCTCATCTTCTGTGGGGTAGGGGTGCTATGGAAACAAAACAATACAACAGTAATTACGTAGGGCAAGATTAAAACACTGCAAGCCAAACAAATCCCAGAATCATTCCAGGTTGTAACCCATAGAGTTGGCCTGTGTTCTACTCACCCCGATGTGCTGGAAGAGCCAGGAGCGCATGACGTTGGTCGCTTGTTTGGGAAGGACGCCACGCTTGTTCTTAGACGAGCTGTCGTCATGGCCAAAGAAGCTCAGGTCCTGATTGAGCTGCAGCTGAAGCTGCGAGAGAGGCGGTTACATTAGCACACTCTTCAGCAGGCAGTAAATGTCAACCTTTTATGTTTTAGTCCAGACAGATGTGTGTCTTACCTGTGTGTTCTGAATGTGTATAGTCTGGGGAGAGAGAGTCTGTGACACCAACTGACCCTGTGAGTTGACTACTGTGACAGGCTGGTACACTGTGCCACCTGGAGGACACACACATGTAAGGGCTGCAAACAGACCACTTTAAACTGCAGGCACAGAGAAAGACTGAAACCAGCCGGTACACTAACAGTCCTATTGAGCTGATGGCGGTGAGCAGTGGTGGTTGGTGTCTGAGGGTACCGGTGGTTGTTGTATGCCAGGGTGACATACCTGCCATAACCTGTATGGGGTTGACTGTTACGTTGCCTTGCTGCAGGAATGACGCTGGCACCACAATCCCCTGGGGACTGAGGGTTCCTTTGGAAGAGCTGGAGGTCTGCACAACACACAGAGAACACACACACACACACAGGTGAGTTAAACTGAGCCTTCATGGGTGAATAGTGTATCTTATCAGGTGTATGTATCTGTGGTGGGTGTATAGCACGAGTGTACGGTGGTAGGTTGTGTGTGTGTACCTGGGTCTTGGTGGGAGAGTATCCCTGTCCAGGTGAGTAGGGGCTGCCATGCTCTCCACTCAGCATGGTCTCGCTGTTCATCTTGGTCTTGAGGCAGGCGATGTAGCGGCTGCAGAAATCTTTACAAAGGTCACTCACCTTCTCCAGCTCTAGCAGGTGGATCCGCAGCACCTGGATGACCTTCACCATCTGGGGTCAAAGGTCAAGGAGGGAGGAGGAGTTAGCAGAGGCAAGGACGTATGCACTAAAATGGCATGTACGTTGTCTGTAGTGTTACATAGTACATTAATTATTCCACTAGTAGCTACTTTGGTATAAGGCCTTTGTCATGCTGTGTGTGTGTAATGTGTGCCCAACTTGCTTTATTAACCCTTTTACATGAAACAGTAGCTCACTTTGATGCGCTCAATACGGAAGTGGTCCGATGATGCGGATGCTAAGATACAGGACTGTTTCGCTAGCACAGACTGGAATATGTTCCGGGATCCATCTGATAACATTGAAGATTTTCCATATCGGTCACTGGCTTCATTAATATGTGCAACGACGACGTCGACCCCAGTGGCCAACCAGAAGCCATATCCCAACTAGAAACCATGGATTACAGGCAACATCCGCACTGAGCTAAAGGCTAGAGCTGCCGCTTTCAAGGAGTGGGACACTAATCCGGACGCTTATTGAATGGGATTGCATTTATAAATGGTAAAACATTCCTCCCACCCTAATTAAACTCCACTGGCTCCCAGTTCAATATATGATCATCTTCAAATTGCTTAGGCTCTCCTACAGAGCACTCAATGGACTGGTGACCACATACCTTACTGACCTCCTGCACCCCTACACTCCCACCTGTTCACTGCGCTCCTCTTACACTGGCCTCCTCACCATCCCTTGCACCAAGCTCCGCTCCATGGGAGACTGGGATTTTAGCAATTCAGTCCTCCAACGCCCTCCATGTCAGAACCTCACAATCCATACACGTATTGAAGTCCACACTAAAGACACCTCTTCACACAGGCTTACCCGGATTCTCTGTTGTCTTAGCTTTTATCCTCTGTCTAGTTCACTTCCCTGGTTAGTCTGTCATCATGTTTGGTCTCCTCCATGGTTTAGTCTCATCATGTTTAGTGTTCTCCATGGTCAGTCTGTCATCATGTTTAGTGTTCTCCATGGTCAGTCTGTCATCATGTTTAGTGTTCTCCATGGTCAGTCTGTCATCATGTTTAGTGTTCTCCATGGTTTAGTCTCATCATGTTTAGTGTTCTCCATGGTTTAGTCTCATCATGTTTAGTGTTCTCCATGGTCAGTCTGTCATCATGTTTAGTGTTCTCCCTGGTCAGTCTGTCATCATGTCTAGTGTTCTCCATGGTCAGTCTGTCATCATGTTTAGTGTTCTCCATGGTTTAGTCTCATCATGTTAAGTGTTCTCCATGGTTTAGTCTCATCATGTTTAGTGTTCTCCCTGGTCAGTCTGTCATCATGTTTAGTGTTCTCCATGGTCAGTCTGTCATGTTTAGTGTACTTTTATACACAATGCATTCGGAAAGTATTCAGACCCCTTGACTTTTTCCAAATTGTTACAATTTTCACATCAATCTACACAATATACCCCCCAATGACAAAGCAAAAACCGGTTTAGACATTTTAGGAAATGTATAAAAAAAACATGACATTTACATAAGTATTCAGACCCTTTACTAAGTACTTTGTTACAGCCTCAAGTCTTCTTGGGTATGACGCTACAAGCTTGACACACCTGTATTTGGAGTTCCTCACAAGCGCTGTCAGATTGAATAGGGGGCGTCGCTGCACAGCTATTTTAAGGTCTCTACAGAGATGTTCCATCAGGTTCAAGTCCGGGCTCTGGCTGGGTCACTCAAGGACATTCAGGACATTCGGTGACTTGTCCCGACGCCACCCCTACGTTGTCTTGGCTGTGTGCTTAGGGTGGTTGTCATGTTGGAAGGTGAACCTTTGCCCCAGTCTGAGGTCCTGAGTGCTCTGGAGCAGGTTTTCATCGATCTCTGTATTTTGCTCTGTTCATCTTTCCTTTGATCCTGACTGGTCACCCAGTCCCTGCTGCTGAAAAACATCCCCCGAGCATGATGCTGCCACCACTGTCACTGTAGGAATGGTGCCAGGTTTCCTCCAGACGTGACACTTGCCATTTAGGCCAAATAATTCAATCTTGGTTTCATCAGACCAATCTTGTTTCTCATGGTCTGAGAGTCCTTTTGGTGCCTCTTGGCAAACTCCCAGCGGCCTGCCATGTGCTTTTTACTGAGAAGTGGCTTCCGTCTGTCCACTCTACCATAAAGGCCTGATTGCTGGAGTGCTGCAGAGATGGTTGTCCTTCTGGAAGGTTCTACCATCCACAGAGGAACTCTAGAGCTCTGTCAGTGACCATCGCGTTCTTGGTCACCTCCTTGACTAAGGCCCTTCTCCCCCGATTGCTCAATTTGGTCGGGCGGCCAGCTCTAGGAAGAGTCTTGGTGGTTCCAAACTTCTTCCATTTAAGAATGATGGAGGCCACTGTGTTCTTGGGGACCTTCAATGCTACAGAAATGTTTTGGTACCCTTCTCCAGATCTGTGCCTCGACACAATCCTGTCTCGGAGCGCTACAGACAATTCCTTCGACCTCATGGCTCGGTTTTAGCTCTGACTTGCACTGTCAACTGTGGGACTTTTTTTATATAGACAGGTGTGTGCCTTTCCAAATCATGTCCAATCAATTGATTTTTACCACAGGTGGATTCCAAGTTGTAGAAACATCTCAAAGATGATCAATGGAAACGGGAGCTCAATTTTGAGTCTCATAGCAAAGGGTCTGAATACTTACCTTATTTATGTATCTATTTTTAATACATTTGCAAAAAAAGTAAACTGTTTGCGTTGTCATTATGGGGTATTGTGTGATTGACAAGGTGTTTTATTTAATACATTTTAGAATACGGTGGTAACATTACAAAATGTGGAAAAAGTCAAGGGGTCTGAATACTTTCTGAATACACTGTACTTTAAATCATGGGATTTTATTGCTTTTTATCCTACTGATTTTCTTGTATGTAAAGGGACTTTGGGTGTCGTGAAAAGTGTTTAAAATAAAATGTATTATTATTTCAAGAAATCCCACTAAGATCTCTGACAAGCCATCAAACAATCAAAACATCAAGACAGGACTAAGATCGAATGCTACTAACCGGCTCTGACATTCGTCGGATGTTGTAGAACTTGCTTACAAAGGGAAACCCAACCGCGAGCTGCACAGTGACGCAAGCCTACCAGACAAGCTAAATTCCTTCTATGCTCGCTTCGGGGCAAGCAACACTGAACCATGCAGAAAGCACTAGCTGTTCCGGACAAGTGTGATCTCATTCTCTGTAGCCAATGTGAGTAAGACCTTTTAAACAGGTCAATATTCACAAGGCCGGGCGGGCCCAGACTGGTTACTAGGACGCATACTCAGAGCGTGGCTGACCCAGTCTGTAATACCTAAATGTTTCAAGCAGACCACCTTAGTCCCCTGTGCCCAAGAACGCCAACGATAACCTGCCTAAATGACTACCACACCGTAGCACTCACATTTTGTAGCCATGAAATGTTTTGAAAGGTTGGTCATGGCTCACATCAACACAATCATCCTAGACACCCTGGACCCACTCCAATTTGCATACCGCCCCAACAGATCCACAGATGACGCAATCTCTATTGGACTCAACACTGCGCTCTCCCACCAGGACAAGAGGAACACATATGTGAGAATGCTGTTAATTCACTAAAGCTCAGCATTCAACACCATAGTGCCCGGCAAGCTCATCACTAAGCTCCGTACCCTGGGACTGAACACCTCGCTCTGCAACTGGATGCTGAACTTCCTGACAGGGTAGGCAAGAACACATCTGCCACGCTGAGCCTCAGGTGTGTGTGTGTGCTTAATAGTGCTGAGCGATTTTAACCAATTTAAAAAATAATAAAACTGACTGTTGGTTCAATTATTTGAATTCCATTTCGTTCAGTTCTTTTCTTTCTCTGGGAGCTCAATGCGCACATTGCAGTTTCTCTAGAGAATACATCCGATCAAGCCTGAACTGTGCGATGTAGTAGGAAGTTGTAGTTTCCAACAGGCCAATATTCTACATAATTACCACGTTTTCTGCACTAAACTAACTGCAATGACCATAATCCAACGCCGCCTACTTGTCCGGTCTGTTAATTTTACTCCTGCTACGTTAGGTTAGTGTGGTGCATACACGGCAAGAGAATGCGCGATTGAGAGGGAGATAAGAGCAGTTGCTTCATGAGTCAACTCTACCTGAAAATACATGGTCTAAGTGATTGATTGATTGGATTTCAGCAGTTATAAAAGTATGCCTTATTTACTTTGAAGAACTACAAGAAGTGATTTTGTCAGACAGAAATCGGCAACAGCTCTATAGATGAGATGACTTGGAATTAAACAAATGTAATTTAAAAACTTATATTAAAGTGAATAACTGATGGTTAATAAGCGATAAGCAGTAATGTGCTGTCACTACCATCATGGGACATTTGATTTAGTCTGTGTTTCAGCTTTCAACCTACATAATGTCCACATCACTAAGAAATTATCACGGTACACACATAAAGACGGAGAAGGAACGACAACTCAGGAGACTGAAAAGATTTGGCATGGGCCCTCAGATCCTCAATGTTCTACAGCTGCACCATTGAGAGCATACTGACTGGCTGCATCACGGCTTGGTATGGCAACTGCTTGGCATCCGACTGCAAGGCACTAGAGGGTAGTGCTAACGACTCAGTGCATCACTGGGGCCAATCTCCCTGCCATCCAAAACCTCTATACCAGGCAGTGTCAGAGGAAGGCCCTCAAAATTGTTAGACTCCAGCCCCCCAAGTCATAGTGTTCTCTCCGCTACCGTAGGGCAAGCGGTACCAATGCACAAAGTTTGGAACCAACAAGACCCTGAACAGCTTCTACCCCAAGAGATAAGACTGATAGTTTGTTTAATGGTTAACCATCTCATTTTTCTCTACCTTGTTGGGAAGGGCCTGAAAGTAAACATTTTACTGTTTGTCTACAGCTGCCGTTTACAAAGCATGTGACAAATAAAAAGTGATTTGACATTCAATGTGTCAATTGCAGACATTTTGTGAATAGTGTCACTAGATGTCATAGTGATGCAAAATCATTCAAAAAGTATTGAAAGCAGACGAGGGAGCTGACCAGATTGTCGAGGTCAGGATCCTCACTGAAGAATGCTTTGCCCTCTTTCTCCTGGCTGCAGACAAAGTTCTCGATATCCACGTCAAAGCTGGCTGACGTGATGCAGTCTGAGCCATAGACTGCTCACATTTCTCAAAGAGCAGCGCCAGGAGAGGAAACAAGGGATGCCTGCCACACACACACACACACACAAAGAAAAACATTACCAAATTGCTATTATCTACAGTTGTCAAATGTGGCCATTTCTACCCCATACTTCTATTTAGGTAGGGCACATAAGCCCGATGACATCCAAGACTGCCATCGTCACTAACATTATCCTGTTTAAAAGTAGTTGAGGGGGTCGCTTGACTAAAGTTTTGGCAGGGGGTGAACAGTTAGGGGGTGTACCGGTATATGGAGGCCTTATCTACATCAAAGGGTGTTTGGGGTTCAGTGGGGGCAGGACTGGAGGCTGCAGCCAACCCCTCCTCACTGAACTTCTGATCATGATCAGCATCACTCTCCTTCTGCTCAACACCCTGCATGAGTAGAGGAGAGAGAGATGACAGCAGAGTAAGGAGCAATAGTGGTGGACAGGTAAAGCTCAGAACCCTTCCTCAACAATAAGGCATGAGAAGATTGCAAATGCCAACAAGACCAATAGGTTTAGGTACTAAAAATTATAATAAAATGCCATTTACCAGATGCTTTTATCTGAAGCGACTCAGTCATGCGTGCATACATTTTACATATGGGTGTCCCAAGAATCAAACCTACTATCATGGCCTTGCAAGCACCATGCTCGACCAACTGAGCTACAGAGGACCACTGAGTTTTTCAGTACAAAATGGAAAGGATATAGCCTATCTTAACAATTCTAAAATTGGTGGATGATGCAGAGGTGTCCTGGCTATGGCAGTATCTCTTTGGTCAGCACCAGAATAGAAAGATGGGTGGTGGCATATACAGTAGATCACAAAAGTGAGTACACCCCTCACATTTTTGTACATAGTTGAGTATATCTTTTCATGTGACAACACTGAAGAAATGACACTTTGCTACAATGTAAAGTAGTGAGTGTACAGCTTGTATAACAGTGTAAATTTGCTGTCCCCTCAAAATAACTCAACACACAACCATTAATGTCTAAACCGCTGGCAACAAAAGTGAGTACACCCCTAAGTGAAAATGTCCAAATTGGGCCCAAAGTGTCAATATTTTGTGTGGCCGCCATCATTTTCAAGCACTGCCTTAACCCTCTTGGGCATGGAGTTCACCAGAGCTTCACAGGTTGCCACTGGAGTCCTCTTCCACTCCTCCATGACGACATCACGGAGCTGGTGGATGTTAGAGACCTTGCAATCCTTCACCTTCCGTTTGAGGATGCCCCACAGATGCTCAATAGGGTTTAGGTCTGGAGACATGCTTGGCCAGTCCATCACCTTTACCCTCAGCTTCTTTAGCAAGGCAGTGGTCGTCTTGGAGGTGTGTTTGGGGTCGTTATCATGTTGGAATACTGCCCTGCGGCCCAGTCTCCGAAGGGAGGGGATCATGCTCTGCTTCAGTATGTCACAGTACATGTTGGCATTCATGGTTCCCTCAATGAACTGTAGCTCCCCAGTGCCGGCAGCACTCATGCAGCCCCAGACCATGACACTCCCACCACCATGCTTGACTGTAGGCAAGACACACTTGTCTTTGTACTCTTCACCTGGTTGCCGCCACACACGCTTGACACCATCTGAACCAAATAAGTTTATCTTGGTCTCATCAGACCACAGGACATGGTTCCAGTAATCCATGTCCTTAGTCTGCTTGTCTTCAGCAAACTGTTTGCGGGCTTTCTTGTGCATCATCTTTAGAAGAGGCTTCCTTCTGGGACGACAGTCATGCAGACCAATTTGATGCAGTGTACGGCGTATGGTCTGAGCACTGACAGGCTGACCCCCCACCCCTTCAACCTCTGCAGCAATGCTGGCAGCACTCATATGTCTATCATATGTCTGGATATGACGCTGAGCACGTGCACTCAACTTCTTTGGTCAACCATGGCGAGGCCTGTTCTGAGTGGAACTTGTCCAGTTAAACCGCTGTATGGTCTTGGCCATCGTGCTGCAGCTCAGTTTCAGGGCCTTGGCAATCTTCTTAAAGCCCAGGCCATCTTCATGTAGAGCAACAATTCTTTTTTTCAGATCCTCAGAGTTCTTTGCCATGAGGTGCCATGTTGAACTTCCAGTGACCAGTCAGTATGAGGGAGTGTGAGAGCAATGACACCAAATTTAACACACCTGCTCCCCATTCACACCTTAAACCTTGTAACACTAACGAGTCACATGACACCGGAGAGGGAAAATGGCTAATTAGGCCCAATTTGGACATTTTCACTTAGGGGTGTACTCACTTTTGTTGCCAGCGGTTTAGACATTAATAGCTGTGTGTTGAGTTATTTTGAGGGACAGCAAATGTACACTGTTATACAAGCTGTACACTCACTACTTTACATTGTAGCAAAGTGTCATTTCTTCAGTGTTGTCACATGAAAAGATATACTCAAATATTTACAAAAATGTGAGGGGTGTACTCACTTTTGTGATATACTGTATCATATTTAACTGTTATTGATAGCCATGCCAAGCTTTAACTTGTGCTGCTTCATTCAGATCGTCAGTCACATTCATTGATTGGAAGCCAACTTGCTCCAACTCTTCTGCTTTTACACCTTGCCTACCAGCAGCTAGTCAGGCTCACAAATCCAATGTTCTACCATGTGACTGGAGCGACAATGACTTTGAAAGCAAATGCACCAAAAATTACCTTTTTCCTAGAGCTGAAAAATTCATACCCCTTGACTTTTTCCACATTTTGTTGTTACAGCCTGAATTTAAAATGGATTGGATGTAGATGTGTCACTGGTCTACACTCATAATACCCAATAATGTAAAAGTAGAATTATGTTTATAGACATTTTTACAAATTACTAAAAATTGAAAAGCTGAAATGTCTTGACTCAATAAGTATTCAACCCTTTGAATACCTAAATAAAGCCTAAATAACTTCAGGAGTAAAAATGTGCTTAACTCAGATAATAAGTTGCGTGGATTCACTGTGTGCAAAAATAGTGATTTTTTGAATGACTACCTCATCAATGTACCCCACACATACAATTAATTATCTGTAAGGTCCCTCAGTCGAACAGTGAATTTCAAACCATAAAAACCAGGGAGGTTTTCCAATGCCTTGCAAATGTTTTATTTCATTTTTTTATTGAACCTTTATTTAACTAGGCAAGTCAGTGAAGAAGAAATTATTATTTACAATGACGGCCAAACCCTAACCCGGACGACGCTGGGCCAATTGTGCACCGCCCTATGGGACTCCCAATCACGGCCGGTTGCGATACAGCCTGGAATCGAACCAGGGTCTGTAGTGACACCTCTAGCACTAGTGACTAGCTGCCTTAGACCGCTGTGCCACTCGGGAAGGGCACCTATTGGTAGATGGATAAAAAAGCAGACATTGGATATCCCTTTGAGCATGGTGAAGTTATTAGTTACATTTTGGATGGTGTATTAATACACTCAGTCACTACAAAGATACAGGCATCCTTCCTAACTCAGGTGACAAGAGGAGGGAAACCACTCAGGGATTTCACCATGAGACCAATGGTGATCTTAAACCAATTACAGAGTTAAATGGCTCTGATTGGAGAAAACTGAGGATGGATCAACAAATTTGTAGTTACTCCACAAAATGAACCTAAATGAGAGTGAAAAGGAAGCATGTACAAATATAAAAATATTCCAAAACATGCATCCTGTTAGCAATTAGGTACTAAAGTAATACAGCAACACATTAGGCAAAGAAACATACTTTTTGTCCTGAATACAAAGCATTATGTTTAGGGCAAATCCATTGGTAATGATGGACTTTGTTAATATTTTCTAGCATGGTGGTGGCTGATCATGTTATGGGTATGTTTGTCATTGGCAAGGGAGATTTAGGGAAAAGGAATAGAGATAAGCACAGGCAAAGTCCTAGTTGAAAACCTGGTTCAGTTTGCTTTCACCCTAAAGAAGGCACAGTGATGCCAAAACGTTTACATTTTTTAACCCAATAAATTACTGGGAGGTTATATATATATGGACTGTGCGACTGTTTTTATAGCTTACAGTTTATTCTCTGTTAGTCAGCACCTCTACACTAATCTATGGATGTGCGCCAGCTCATGCTTTTTAATGAGTCTGCTTTCCAACAGACACTGGGAGACAAATCCACCTTTTCAACAGGATAATAACCTAAAACGCAAGGCCAAATATAACCTGGAGTTGCTTACCAAGACGACATTGAATGTTCCCGAGTGGTCTAGTTAGTTTTGACTTAAATGGCTGTCTAGCAATGATCAACAACCAACTTGACAGAGCTTGAAGAATAAAAAAAAAAAGAATAAAATGGGCAAATATTGTACAATCCTGGTTTGTAAAGCTCTTAAGAGACTTACCCAGAAACACTCACAGCTGTAATCTCTGCCGAAGGAGATTCTAACATGTATTGATAGGGGGTTGAATACTAATCAAAATGTTTTATTTTCCATTAATTACAAAAAATGAATTTTTCTTCCACTTTGACCTTGTGTAGATCATTGACAAAAAACATTTTAAATCCCACTTTGTAACACAATGTGGAAAGAGTCAAGGGGTGTGAATACTTTGAATGCACTGTATATCCATCTCCTTACCCATACATTTTGCAATACTAGTCATTCTAAAATCCATTAATGATACTTTGCCATTAACTGATGATTAAAAACATAAATTATCACCTCAAAAACTTCAAACCTTCACCCATCCTTGTGGTTTTAGGCAGGTTTAAGTAGGCCTCAAATCTGAGCCTCAGACTAAATTTGTCATTCTGACCCACCTGCTGCTCTCTCTTTGTGTACTTGTCCATGGAAACTGATTGGGCAGCCATCATATTCACTGCAGACGCCACAAACACTGAAGCATTATAAGGATATGGAGAGTTGGCTGACCTAGAAAGAGACATAAACCCACACACTTTTGAGAAGTAAAGACGGCTATTGCTGTATCAATGATGATGAATTATGATTATTCTAATGCAGGGCAAATTAGAAAAACTGACATTTCTAATTACAATGGTAGTACTGATATTATATTGTGAATGGAGTAGGCGTGTGGTGAGAGAAAGTTGTTGCTCTTCAGTGAAAATCTATTTGAATGGTTCATGTAAACAGTTTTTCCTTCTGACAGAACAAATGTTATAAACATTTGATCGTTGTGATAGTCTAAATACCATAACATTCCACTAGTATACTTGGCTAAATGTCCATATTTCTATGAATGGAGCATTGCAAAGCTTGGTTGCTCTGACAGAGGTGGTCTTCTACTTTACTTCAATACCATAAAAACTATATAATCCAGCTGCCTATTTGACTGTACCGTCTGTGTTCAAAGAGAATAGGACAACATGCATCCCAAGTCTCCATCCAGATGAAAGGCCTTTGATGATTAGGGGAACACAATGTATCAAGTTTATTCACTTCCATTCGAATGCTTTGTTCACGTTTAACTTGTGTTCAGCAACATACCATACAATGTAGCGAATTGACAAGAAAGCGATGAAAATCAAACATAACCGTCTATCATAATTAATGTTACACACCCACCACGTTGAACTGACTTGCTTTTCTCATTACCGTGCTGTCGGCAACAAAGCTAGTTTGTAGGTGGTTAGTTAGCAAGCAAGAATCAGATTAGTTGTAAACCATGTGAAGGAAGGCGGTCGAGTGAGAATTCAGTCGAGAAAATTCAATTTTTGAGAACGTTAGTTATATAGAACATGTTTACCTCTTCATATCCAGACTGTACGGTCGCTAGATGAAATAACACGCTGTAGCTATAGTAGTTCATTTACGAAAACAGCGAGCGTAGCTAGGTCAGTAACGTTAGCTAATACATTTAACTTTTCTTTGACAATCTTTTCGAAAACAACCTCAAACGCATGTCAACTATAATATGCATCACCCCTCTACGGCCGAGACACCCACTGAAGCATCCTTGTTTTAAACGTTGGTTGACCACATTTACGCTAACGTGGCTAGCAGAAGTGCCATATTTACCAGCGGCGTTTGCTACGGATTCGCTAGCTAGCCGCGCGAGGATAACAAGCTAACAGATAGCTTAATGACGTGTATATACACGCCTAGTTCATCCAATGTGTATTTACATTGTATTCCAGTATTACTATTCATAAATGTGTAAATAAAGGTCTCTTTAATTTTAGATGATTCTAAAATTCTGCCCACGACAGTCAAGCAAGCAAGGAACAGATGCCCATCCATTCCCTGCCCCATTCGCACTTCTACTGATAGGGATAACGCTGGGGCCTCGCTTCTAGCTCTCGCCCTTTATTTTCCAGAATCCTTCTCTCCGCCCAAAACGCGGACACATTTTTTCCTCGGGTAGATTTGCGTCTTCTTTGGCCCCGGCCATCTATTCACTGCCAAATAAACTCCACTGGCCTGGCTGTGTCCCTAGCCTTAGCCCTAGGCATTTTTCTGTGCGTCCCAGATTGTTTGATTGATAGGGAACAGGACGATTTTGAGTGACAGCTTACCTGAGTGCCAATCTTCGTCACACTGACAAGCGGCTGCAGCAATGGGGACTCGCAGTTGTCGCGCTGCGTCATCGTTTCTGATCACGCAAGGTCTTTTACTCATTAATATTTATAAAGTGGGAGGATTAGTCTGATGTGCCTTTTTCCTCGCCCATAGAATCTAGGCACGCGGCTGGTAGCATGCAAGGCTAAATCTAAACCACTGCTGCTTAGTTTAGTTCAATCCAAAATGAAAAGCCCGTATAACAATTACATTGTAATTAACTTGACATTTACCAGTACCCATCCTCCTCCCACATTAGTGGGTATTATTACACAGAAGATCCATTCTTCTATGATGTGTATTGATTGTAATGCTGTGATAATTAGGTCATAATTATGTGTACTGTACGTTCAGGCCCAGAGTCAAAGTCGGGAATAATTAAAATAGACCGCAGATTAAAAACATTTGCATGCACAGCACTATTCAAATGACCCCTAAGGTTGATCCCAGATAAAACATTTGATATTTTCTGATTTAATACAAGAGAAAAACCTCAAACATTACAAAAATGTCAGCCTCATATCCCTTTTGTGTAGTTTAATATATTCCCTATAACAATTACAAGCAAGTCTTAGGGATTGGAAAAGTAGAGGGGGAAATAATTCTTAAAAGACACCCGGGGTAGGTATGTTGGGCAGTGGGATCAGAGACATGGTGTCTGGGGACATGGGGTTGGGGTCATGTGGCCTGGTGTCCAGGCAGGCTGGGCCATCTCAGTGCCTGGGGGAGGGTCTGCCGGAGGAGGGCTGGGGCAGACGGTACTTGGCCATCTCCAGGTCCAGGTCTGCAAAGGTGTAATGGTTGTAGTTGTGGTGCTGGAGGTTCTTGTAAGTACTGTTGTCGAAAGGCTCGGGGGCTGGCGCTAGAGGTGCCGCTGCCGCCTCTTAAGGGGTTAGAACACAAAAACGGGTGTAAGAGAAAGCACAGGAATATAGGTAACCTGGCTGACCAAGAGGCTGGAGTTTAGAAAAATAAAACCATAACTCAAAGATAGAAATAAGCAGTTTGCTGAATTAGTGAGTCCCTTTTGGTTTTAGAGTCTTATTCAGAACCCTATCCACCATCCAAACATATTTGCAGTCAGTATAGTCACTGGCCACAAAAAGTGATGCCCATACGTGACTCACCTTCTACAAAGTACTACTTGATATGATCTTAAAAGGATGCAAATATTTACAAGTTAGACAAAAGTAACTTATGGTGGGGCATTTCCTAGTGTTAATAAATACAGGCTGTGTGAACCAAACGAGTGTACTCTCCTTTAAAAGATATTCGCTTGAACAATTATAAGAAATAAGTGGCTATAGCACCGTTTGTCCATTTTGAGATGCTGTAGCCAGTATACGCTTCCTCCAAATTAATCCACGATAAATCAAGAAGTCTGTCAGTCATTAACTTTGACGTTTTTGCCGAGGTGGTGCATAAATGTATTCCCCCCCCCCCCACACGCAGGTTAAAATATCAAAACAAACCCTGAACCAATGACATTAATTTGGGGACAGGTCGAAATGCACTAAACGTATATGGCAATTTAGCTAGTTATATTTAACAAATGTTCTGCTGCTCCTTGAGCCTCGTGGGCAGCTTCCATGACAGCTTCTTGAGTGGCTTCTACTGCAGCCGCGACTTCTGGAGTAGTCACTTCAACCTCTGGGGCAGCAGCGATCTCAGGGGCAGAGTCTACCAGCTCCTCAGAACTTGCAGCAGGGGCAGTTTCAGCGGCAACCTCCACGGCAGCTTCAGCTGGGACTGCTTCCTGGACCGGGGAGGGGTCAACCAGCTCAACACTTGCAACCTCTGGTGTGGTCACTTGAACCTCTTCGGCTACAACTTCTGTTGCTTTTTCCTTATCTTCAGTAACGGCATCCAGAGTCACTGCAGGTGTAGCCTCTCGCACAGCTTCAGCAATGGCCGCAAATAAATCTACTAGGATTTCTGGTTTTACCTTTGATTTCACTTCAGACTTCTCGTCATCTGAGGAGGACAATTCAGCCGATGGGGCTCCGGGTTCAGTGGAGGCGGCAACAGCCACTCCGGGTGGTTCTGCAGAGAATGGAATGTCTTCTGGCGCGGGAGCTTCAGAACATACAGTAAAAAACTATCTTAGCGACTGGGGGAGCAGCATCCACGATTCGGTGGCAACATCGATTACAGGTGAGGCAAAATCAATGATGGGAGCAGCAATGTCAGCGACTGGGGCAGGTTTGGCGACAGCCTCCGCTTCAACTGGAGCCTCTGTCACGACTGCGTCAATGGCAATAGCATGGGCGACTGCTGTGGCCTCAGCGACTGCTGTGGCCTCAGCGACTGGTGCAGCGGCTTCTACTACTGTTGTTTCTGGTGCTGCAGCCTCCTCTGCTAAAGGAGCTGCAGTCTCTGCAACACTCTTAGAAGCAGGAGCAGCCACCTCTACGACTGGAGAACTACATCGACAGCAGGACTAGCCATTTCTTCGGCCACAGCAGTTTTAGCAGGCGTAGCTTCGGCATGGCTTGTGGAAATGGGAGCTGGTTCTGCAACTACTATTGTTTCGGCAGTGACAGGGCTAGCCACTGTTTCGACTTCACCTAGAGCCTGTGCTGGGAAAAGTCCTGAGGCTGAAAGCTTAACGGGAAGGCAAATGTGGTCTTGTAGGCTAGTAGTGCTGCCCTCTCTTCTGAGGCCTCTAGGGCTGAGGAAATGGTACAGGTTACATAAAACTACCAATACCAAACAACATACAGAAAACTCACCTCCTAACCCCAATGCTTCTGTGGAACTACAGAAATACAATTGGCTTTAGAAAATGGTCATGATTTATCTGTAAGATTCCAGTAATTTGGTCATTGGAGAAAGTTTGTTGGCACATAGTTTGAATCATGGAGATAATCCAAGTGTGGGCTATACCAGAGAGAGAAATGTCATTCAGGTTTAGCTACTTAGGGGAAAATAAGAAGGACCTAGCTATGGCATATAACGTAAACCAGTATTTCCCAACTCCAGTCCTTGAGTACCCAAACAGTACACATTTTACCCCAGACAAGCACAGCGGAGTCAACTTGTCAACTAAGTTAATCATCAAGCCCTCAATAAGCTGAATCAGGTGAGTTTGTATGGGGCTACAACAAAAGTGTGTGCTGTTGGGGGTTATTGAGGACAGTAGTTGGGAAACACTGACAAACAAAACCTGTGCTCTTACTTGCAACCTTCGCCTTTTTAACAGCTTTCTTTGGCTCCTCCACTTTGGTACAGAATGCAGCCACAGAGGGGCACCTCAAAAGGCCCCAGCTCTCTCGCTGGAGAGCCTGCACAGAAATAAATGCATTCCATTGTTTTGCATTGTAAATGCAGCGTTCATTAGCCTTGGTGTAAGTCTACTTCTGCCCTCCTTATGGAATTGTCATGCTGTCTTGACAAACATATCTGGGACCAGCCTAAGCATCCATGCCCTGGCTCAGTTATTTAATGTGTTACCTAGCTATCTTAATTAAAAATGAGCAGGTATTTTTTATTATGCATTGTAAAATGTCATCACTACAATTTACGTCTAAATAAAAAGCCATAGGTGCAGCCAAGTCTCAAAACGTGAGGATGGCAAGTATCTATCTAGCTAACTTTAGCTAGCTAACAAGCAGTCCAGCTCAGGTCAACAGGACCGGCGAAGTCGGTTGTTTAACAACAACAAAAAAGTGGCTACGTTGATTACAAACCAATCATCTAACGAATACATTATTTCTGATATTACAACTGAAGAACTACATATTTAGGCAATAACCAAAACATGTTACCTTGAGAGACCCCATTCGTCCTAGCCAAAGTAAGGAAGTCGCCATGTTGGTGCTCCCTCTATTATTTTCCGTGTGGAAACCAAAGACTTGTACATACACATCATTGGCGGAACACCATCGTCTTTTCTTTTTTTCCCTGTGTTTTTTAAATGGCGGTTGGCAACCGAAAGGTACATTACCGCTACCAACTAGACTGGAGAGTGTAAATCCATTACACTATGTGATACAAAACGGGGAAAAAATACTAATAAAATGACCCTGCCAACTAACCCTTCACTTAATAAAACCCCTCACCCCATTCCACTACCTTTCTTTCTTTGGCTCCTCCGCCTTGGGCGGGTGCAGGGTACAGCTGCAGAGGGGCTTCTCAAAAGGCCAGAGCTCTCTCGCTGGAGAGCCTGCACAGAAATAAATGCATTCCATTGTTTTGCATTGTAAATGCAGCCTTCGTTAGCCTGGTGTCTTTCGGATCCTTTTCTGATCTACGCCAGGCCAACAGCCTGGGAAGATGGGACACTACCTTTCAACACCCCCTACAACTACTCAGCAGTAAAATCTCGTAAACCAAAGTATTTTGCTGCAGCTGCAAACACAATACCTATTTTCTGTGATTTACATTCCATTTCTGCAGTATAGTTGATAACCATGGCATTGAACACTAAAAAGCTAAGCTTACTGGAGTCCATTTCATTCGTTGGCTTATCACTCTGTACTGACAAGTACACTATTCAACGGGAGCCTCTTAGGACCCCTCAACCTTGACCCATCTTCCTCCACTCTCTTCACTGCCTCAGCATACAACACCTTCTTTACTACTCTGACCCTGGCAACCTCAACCTCCTGCACACTTCTCACATCTAGGAACCCCACTCCTGCTGCTGCAACATAACCATAAACTTGGCACCTGAAACACCATAGTGGGTTCGGAACAAAAGCTCTTATGGGATAAGTGATATATCCTAACATTACTTTGTCAGGTAAAGACACAGAATCAAAACTCAAAATGACATACAGACTCATCTGTTTCACTACGCTCATCACCGGGCCTGCGTCGCACAAAATGGCGCGCATCACAGTTTCCAGGAATCTTCAACTTCAGTTGATCCACCTCCACCCTCACCACCAGCCCAGTAATCACTCCTTTAAATGGTGCCCCGTTCCCGAGGGCAAAGCAATTAACAGGTATTTTCCCCAGTCGCGTGGCGCGGAGCACACGCTCCCTCTGAGTGGAAGAAACACCAAAAATAATTACAAGTCCACTTCGAGATAACTTCACTGATTCAACAGTACCCAACTAATTTTTCACCCAACGTGACACCACATATGGTTCAGCCGTAAGGCAGGGATCTACTTTCTTCAAAAAGGTCACTCCTACTGGACCAAATTCATCTTTATCTTGATCATCGGTGTAAGGCTCGAGTTATGAGACCTTCACCACACCTGCCACCTCAGGTACTTCATCCTCATTCTCTTCCAATTCACCTCCGGAGCTATTGAGTACCACAGTAAATGTCCTAATACCTATAAAAACTAGCGATAAAACCCGGAAATGGTTCCAATCATTGTTTCCCCATTCACTTTGTCTGTCTGGGGTATGTGTTTTGTGTAGGCTTACCTTGGCGTGACATTTTATAACCTCGCAAATCTCTCGGACAAGGTAACTTTTATCAATATACAGTATTTGCCTGTAATTATCCCCACAAAATTAAATACCAATTAGATGCTAATGTGGCTATCATACAGAACTACATATCCTGTTGCAAACTTTGAGGTCATCACTCTGGCTTTTGTCTCCGTCGATATGAAGCAAGGATGGTTCTGTGCTATGTACCAGATTATAACCACTACTCCGATAATCACATGTGCTTTTTATCGTTTTCAGACCTCTGTAATTGAGTGGCGTCGCTGGAGCCGTATGTTAAAGTAAACCCTATTTGCTAGCTGGTAACAAACTATTTTGGTTAGGTCAAAGATCTGTGGTTAGCTATCTGCTTGTGAGCATTAGCTAGCTAGATAACCACTGACTGTAGTTACCTGTACAAGCTCAGCATTTGTGTAGTCATAGTTTTTCACGTGGTGACTAGCTAGCTAACGTTAGCCCACCAGGGAAATGGTATAGTTAGCTAGCTAAATATCGCCTGGTGGGCTAGATAGTTGGGCACCTTGGTTGGCTACATTGACGTTGCACCACAGATAGGTTTAGTTATACAAATCTTTGATTGCACCACAGCGAGGTTTAGTTATACAAATTTTTGATTGCACCACAAATGGGTTTAGTTATACAAATCTTTGATTCCCGCCCTCCTGGGCACCTACAGCACCCGATACCATAGCAAGGCCAAAAAGATCATCAAGGACATCAACCACCCAAGCCACTGCCTGTTCACCCCGCAATCATCCAGAAGGCGAGGTCAGTACAGGTGCATCAAAGCTGAGACTGAGAGACTGAAAAACAGCTTCTATCTCAAGGCCATCAGACTGCTAAACAGCCATCACTAGCACATCAGAGTCTTGTCAACCTCCATCTCCTCATGGTGTGCCAGTTGGGGTTGGTGCGCTGTCCAACTGTTGCCTGCCGTACAGCCTCCTGCTGCTCCAGCACCATGCCAGCCAGGATGCCTGCATGCCCCAGGTGCCTTGTTTTCAAAATATAAAAAAAGTCAGGTACAGACAGGGATGACAGAGAGGGTAACGGTTGTCCTGGCTCAGGTTCAAGGAGACATCCCATTCCACTGAACCTGCCCCGGAGACAGTTCCTCAGACACTGAAAATCCTTCTCTGTGGACTATAGGGACAGAGGGTTGTAGTCTTCGGCTGGGTGCAGGCTCTCCACTGACTGCACCTGGTTGGGCATGGCTGGCTTATTCCACTTCATTTGACATTTCCGTACAGATGATATTGTGAACCCCAAAAATAGTAAATGCAGCCGCATGGCTACACTTATGAGCTCCACGGGGGCATTCGCATGTGGTTGAGAGAATCCTCTGGTCACCTATATAGACCTGCCAAGAGGAAGGATGTTAATCAATCAATCAATCAAATGTATTTATAAAGTCCTTCTTACATCAGCTGATGTCACAAAGTGCTGTACAGAAACCCATCCTAAAACCCCAAACAGCAAGCAATGCAGATGTAGAAGCACAGTGTCTAGGGAAAACTCCCTAGAAAGGCCAGAACCTAGGAAGAAACCTAGAGAGGAGCCAGGCTATGAGGGGTGGCCAGTCCTCTTCTGGCTGTGCCGGGTGGAGATTATAACAGAACATTGTGCACCGTGCTCAACAGATTAAACTAAAGTTGAGTTGTTTAGAAGGAACACACAACACCATGAGTGGAGAAAAAAAGGCACAGCACACCAACATAAAAACCTCATCCCAAATATAAAGTATGGTGGAGGGAGCACCATGGTTTGGGGCTGCTTTGCTGCCTCAGGGCCTGGACAGCTTGCTATCATCGACGTAAAAATGAATTCCCAAGTTTAGCCTTACATTCTTCTGCAAAATGTTTTGATATCTGTCTGCCAATTGAAGCTCAACAGAAGTTGGGTGATGCAACAGGACAACGACTCAAAACACAGAAGTAAATCAACAGAATGGCTTCAACAGAAGAAAATACGCTTCTGAAGTGGCCCAGTCCTAACCTCAACACGAATGAGATGCTGTGGAACGACCACAAGAGAGCAGTTCACACCAGACACCCTAAGAATATTACTGAACTG
This sequence comes from Salvelinus fontinalis, assembly GCF_029448725.1. Lineage (NCBI taxonomy): Eukaryota > Metazoa > Chordata > Actinopteri > Salmoniformes > Salmonidae > Salvelinus > Salvelinus fontinalis. Next base: position 4,960,135 of record NC_074683.1, read on the forward strand.
AAACAGTTTTGTAAAGATGATTGGTCCAAAATTCATCCTGACCGTTGTGCAGGTCTGATCCGCAATTACAGAAAACGTTTGGTTGAGTTTATTGCTGCCAAAGGATGGTCAACCAGTTATTAAATCCAAGGGTTCACATACTTTTCCCACCCTACACTGTGACTGTTTATATGGTGTGTTCAATAAAGATATGAAAACTTATAATTGCTTGTGTGTTATTAGTTTAAGCAGATTGTGTTGGTCTATTGTTGTGACTTAGATGAAGATCAGATCAAATTTTATGACCAATTTATGCAGAAATCCAGGTAATTCCTAAGGGTTCACATACATTTCCTTGCAACTGTATATTGAGAAAGAATTACGTGGCTATCAAAACGTCACGCCAGGGTAAGCCTACACGAAACACAGACCTTAAATTAAGTAGTTTTGAAATCCTATACACAACTGAATGGGGGAAAAATGATTGGAACAATTATCGGGTTTTACCTGTAGATTTTATGGTTATTATGACGTGTTCACTGTGCAAGACCATTGGAGTATAGCTCTTTCGAGTTATTCAGACCTAAATTAAGCCTAATGAAGCTACTGATACTGCTCATCAAGTAACATATTGTCTTACTAGCTCCATAAAATAGTCATGAATTAGCATGCGCCGTGTTTGAGGGGATCAAAACCACAATGTATCATGGGTAAATTGTGACTGACTTACAGTGCATTCGGAAAGTATTCAGACCCCTTGACTTTTTCCACATTTTGTTACGTTATAGCATTAATTACATCGTTTTCCCCCCTCATTCATCTACACAATATACCACAATGACAAAGGAAAAACAGGTTTATACATTTTTACAAATGTATAAAAAACAAAGAAACATCACATTTACATAAGTATTCAGACCCTTTACTCAGTACTTTTTTGACGCACTTTTGGCAGCGATTACAGCCTTGAGTCTGCTTAGGTATGACGCTACAAACTTGGCACACCTGTATTTTGAGAGTTTTTCCCATTCTTCTCTGCAGATCCTCTCAAGCTCTGTCAGGTTGGATGGGGAGCGTCGCTGCACAGCTATTTTCAAGTCTCTCCAGAGATCAGGTTCAAGTCCAGGCTCTGGCTGGGCCACTCAAGGACATTCAGAGACTTGTCTTGGCAGTGTGCTTAAGGTCGTTGTCAAATCAAATGGTATTTGTCACATGCGCCAAATACAACAGGTGTAGACCTTACAGTGACATGCTTACTTACAAGCCCTTAACCAACAATTTAATTTAAGATAAATACAACAAAAATAAGAAAGAAAGAAAAGTAACAAATAATTCAAGAGCAGCTGTAAAATAACAATAGCGAGGATATATACAGAGGGTACCAGTACAGAGTCAATGTACCAGTTAGTCAAGGTAATTGAGGTAATATGTACATGTAGGTAGAGTTATTAAAGTGACTATGCATAGATAATAACAGAGAGTAGCAGCACCGTAAAAGACGAGGGCAATGCAAATAGTCTGGGTAGCCATTTGATTAGATGTTCAGGAGTCTTATGGCTTGGGGGTAGAAGCTGTTTAGAAGCCTCTTGGACCTAGACTTGGCGCTCCGGTACTGCTTGAAAAGTACATATATCCCCTTCATAACACTGCACTAATCCAACAAATGTTCTAACAGGTGGCTTGCGTCAGACTGGAGGAACAAAGGCAGGTAAATCCAGTCAATGGACTAGAAGACACTAGTCAGGTTTTCATCACTAGTGTCCAACAGGGCCAGGTAAGGCCAGTTGTTCTCTGTGGCTGGATGGAGGGGGGTGGGGGGGGGGGGGGTCATTCTTCCGTCACACTCCTGGTTAGACAATTTTACAATTGGTCATGCTCAAGCTCTTTTGCAAGTAACTCATCCAGAAGTAGGAGGCCTACTTGCAGTGGGCGGCTTCACCATGCTGTCAGCATTACCAACACTGGCCCAGGGGTTTGTCCAGATAGTCTATCTCAAGGCTAACCACTGGGTCACAGTAAGTAACATTCACTGCCACATAGTACTGTTAAGGTGTATGACTCCAGTGGTCATGACACCATCCCAGAGTTTCTCTCACAAATCACCTCTCTCTTATCTTTTCCAGGGACCTCTGTGAATGTGGAGTGGCAGCAGTCCAGAAGCAGAAAAGGGGCACAGATTGTGGGATGTTTGCTATTGCAAACAGTCTTACTCTCTGCAGAGATGAGGAACCCTCCATGGCACGATACCATCAGAAAACCATGAGAAAACATATTTTCTCTTGTTTTCAGCTGGGCGCCTGGCACCATTTCCCAGTCCCGATTCCAGTCCCAGTCCTGGGTCCAGGCCTCCCAAGGTGTCCACACACTATACAACAGAGGTCGGCGTCCACTGCTTCTGCCGGAAATACGTGAGAGAAGGTTAGGAGGTGGCCTGGTGCAGGAGATGCGGCAAGCTTTTTTATGTCTCTTGTTTGTCTCATGTCGTCAATGTGCATGAATATCTGTCCATTGTCCATCATCTGTTTTGTCTGATGTTTTCCCCACCCTTGTTGTCACTGCTTGGCTGGCTCCCCATCTCTAGACGGTAGGTATTTTACTACATTGCATCTTGTTGTAAAACGTATGTTAGAGTAAATAACCTTAATCATGTTGTAATATTGTTTTAATTTGTATAAAGATGTGTTTTCTTACAGACATTGGCTGTGAAGTTGGTAAGTTGGTTGGTAAATATAGCACATGTATATGTATTGTATTTCAAGTAACGTTTACAAGCATGTAAATATTTGTATATTTTACCATTTGTTTGCTGATAAATATTTTAAACTTGTCGAATTGGCTGTAAATGTATACATTTACATTCTAAATGTATTCATTGCAAGTAAACATTTTATTGACTGAAATTGACTGTTCAGTTGCCCAGTTTCTTACTGGTCCTTAATAACCCCTTTTCCCTAGCCATATATCTTTTGTGCCCAATTCCAAATGAAACTTTAGGCCAGAGTTGGTATGGAATTGGACATTGGTTTCTAGTTGGTGTTTGCATATCTGGAGGCTCTAGATTTGTGTATGTAATATGGCAGAAGTGTCCCGGAGTCCATTGCACAGCAGTGTTGAGTCATCACCATATTGATACACCTATCCAAGCCCCATCAGGTCAAACACTAAAAATATAGAGTAGGGGGTTAATTAAACTGGGTAAACTGGGCCTTAATTAAACTGGGTAAAAATGTGTAAAACCTTCTCTCGGCCTGAACCTATATGGTGTAATAGGGCTTCCAGCTAAAGCAGACCCATGTAAAATGAAGTATCCTTTGTTTTCTTTTCCATCCCACCACCCCTGACTGAGACTGGCTGAACAGACAGGAGAACTAGCCACAGCCACCTGCCTTTTGATTCTGCCTCTTCCCTCTCTCCTCATCCTTTAACTCTTTCTCTCCTCTCCCTCCAGATGAAATGCTGCATTTCGTGACGTCTGATTGTCCAATAATCTACCCACTCATCCCATCCCCTCAATCACATTACATCATCTAAAGCTACTGTTGTCATGTCATTATCTGCTAATAAAGTTTGCTAGCCGTATCATGTGAGATACACAGATGAATTGCTAACACTAGCACCGCAAACACGAAAAGAGCAGCAGTGCATGGACTTCGCATGGACTTCTTCAAGTCCCCCTTCCGAGACTGGCTGTTTGTTGTGGTGACAGGCTTAACCTCCCAATCACACAGCACCCACCTCTCTTTTCCACACACCAGAATTAAGTTTTTCAGTCTGATTGCCATGTGAGTGCACAAAAACAAAATCGGTTAAAATAAATGAAATCACACACCTGTGCCACAAAAAGATAAAAGTTTATATATTTCAATCGTAAATATTGCCAGCTTGGTTTTCACAGATGTTTCACCAGGTGTTCATTGCTGTAAATTGTAACAGATCCCTTGATGGTATTTGCTAGTTCAACATTATTAATTGTTGTATCCTAGGACCTAAAATAAATATATATTCAACCACAGGGGTGTATTAATGAGCTATGCGAGATGGAAAAATAATGAGAGTACTACTGAAATAATATTACAAAAACAAGGGAATGGAAGCTCAAAATAAAAACATGTCAGCCAGATAACCCCCTGTATGAATCAAACTGATTTGCATATGAATGGAGTGGAAATAAGATGACTTTGTGATCTGTAAGGTAAGTAACATTGTGTCAAGCAGATTACACGCTTTCTTTGCCATTTCCAAAACGTAGCAACGTAATACATTGATTTCATGTTGTTGAAATGGTACCCAAAAGTGGTTTGAAGTTATGTTTTCATCTTATTAGCTAAACAAAAGTTATTAATAAATAGCAAAATTATTGCAGAAATCAGCTTTGTTTAACATAGTGGGGATGAAAAGAGAGTAATTTTAGGCTGTAGTCATCACACCGTTCATATAGCAACGGACGCTAATAGTTTATCGAATCCCATTGTGACAATAAACTGGCCACTGATTGTGTATGGGTAGTCTCTTGACTTAAGCATTGCATGTGATGTACAATGACGACTTACAACATATTGATCCACTTTCAGATGAAACATGCAACGGAGACAAAAGTAAAACAATATGGATCAGTTTATTTTTTCCCTTATCCAACTTAAACATTTCTAGATCTTCATCCTATGCAAAAGCATATTTCACAGCTCAAAGCGCAGCATCAGCTTGTCCTCCAACACGTGCGTCTAATACAGACTAATTTGCAAGAGAATCTCTAGATATACGGAAACAGCTCTATACCCCACAAACAAAATGAATGATTATTTTAGCCTTGATTTGCTATAGTAGCCTACCTAATTTATTACTAGATGTCCGCTTCAAAGAACAGATTGACAGGAAAAGACAACAGAAAAGTTGACTGGTGATGTTTACTTGGGAGCAACTTCCTCCAACTTGGGCTCTGAAGAAGGAGAGAAAGGGTGTGAGATGAGAATTATATGTAACGCATTTAAAAAAAAGGTTCATGACCTTTATAAAACCACTAACCTGGGAACTTGAACTCTGGGAAAGCTGTGAGGTCACCACCACCATACAGCCTCTGGAGTTTAGTCAGCTCTTCTGCCAAGTTCTTCTCATATGCAGGGCCTGCATCTACCAAACCACCACTAGCCCTGAGAGAGAAAAATAGGCCTAAACGTCAGCTTGATGACAAAGGGTGCGATTGTAAGCAAAACCAAAGCCCTAGCCACAAAACAAAATCATCTGTCACTTACGCGCTCTTTGAGGAATACTCGCGGATCGAATGCAGGAATAGCTTCTGGATGGGGTCCAGTTGAGCTGAGAGTCCAAGAAAATAAAATTATTTTCCATTCATTCACAGAAATTCCAACTCTGACCATGCCCCTTTGGCTTAAACCACATAATAAAATAAAACTAATCACATCTGTGACCTAAACCCTCATGCACAAAAACAGCACCTGGGAGTGGTAGACAGTATGGCATCTACAGGGGTAAGAGAGGAAAGGATTGAGTGTGAAAGGTCAGGTAACAGGTTAAATAAGTTCTGTGTCATGCTAGGCATCACAAGTTCATAGCATCACTTGGCAGACACTGGATCTATATTTGAGATTGAGATGTCCAATTTATATCCCTGCATAACCAATTCATGTACATTTAAAAAATAAGGTAATTATTGACAACCTCTTCCCCTACTCATGTTTAATTCCACACACAGCAACCAAGGTGCAATCTCAAACTCACCGAGTGCATTGACCACAAAGTGGATGGAAATTTGACATTTCCAAAGTAATCTCTTACAGCACCAAACAAATACAGAAGTGAGGGGATCAATTACAGATAACTGATATCATGCACCTCCTGGGTAAAACAAGTGCGACAAGGGAAGAGTAGGAAATCAGACCCCATTTCACAATGTAATCCGTCAGTAGCTGTCCAGAGGCAACAGACAGGCCAAAACCCTGGTTGGCTAGTATGACCATAACATTACTTTTGACAGTACACAGTAACATTAGCATTAACCGTACAAATAATCTTTAACATAAACACACCAAACAGTAGTTTTAATGATAAAAAAACAAAATTAGGGGCATTGAGAATAAAGTCTTTGTAACAATATTTGGTGAAGGGAATAGAGGAGGAGGATATGAGGAGTTGTGCAAATAAATTAATTGGCAGGTAAATGACATCACAATGATCAAGTGAAAATAGAAAGGAAAGGCTGAGAAACAAAGATGAGGGCAGTTCAGAATTAGTGAGTGCTGGAAAAACATGGCAAAATAAAGTGCAGAAAGACACTGAGCCAAGCAGATCAGTGCAGGCCATCACAGATGAACCCATGAGAAAATGATGATGCACCCAGATGCATGCATCAAGGTGGTCAAAGCAGCATGGTTACAAGTTAATGCACACAATCCCAGAAGGACCACAAATACACAGAGGAGAATGGGGTTGTGTGGCTTGAGTCTACATGGCTGCAATGTAGAAATGTGGTAGTTAAGGGATAAATAGCAAAATAGATTATGGAGTAAATAAGCCCACTAAAAAAGGTAGGCCGATAAGCTGCCCAATGCAAGAACAAAAAGCGCTTTTGTGATTTTGGGTATCTTTACAAGTTATCCTTACAGTTATAATATATTAACATCAAATGGGAATACAAATATGACTGTTGGTAGACTGTAGGATCCACAGAGAGGAGAGAAGGGTTTAGACGGGGGGAGGGGGGGGGTGTATACCCTCAATCGGTACTGCATCAGCCGGGGCCTCTGCAATCAGCTCCTCTCCTGCAGCCTCCGCCACTACAGGGGCGGTGTCTACCAGCTCCTCAGTGGCAGCGTCAACGGGGGCAGCTCCAGCTACAACCTCTGCAGCAGCTTCAGCCACAAGCTCAGCTACAACAGGGGCTTCGGCTGCAGCTTCAGCGGGGGCAGCTTCAGCCACATCTTCTGAAGCAGCTTCAACTGGGTCAGCTTCTACTGGAGCCTCTGCTACGGCTTCAACATGGGCTTCAGCCGGAGCTTCAACAGGGGCAGCTTCTGCAGGGGCAACCTCTACTGGGGCTTCATCTGCTGGTGCAACGGCTTCGACAGAAGGTGAGTCTTCAGTGGCAGTTTCAACAGAGGGTGTGGCAGCTTCGGCTGAAGCAGGAGCAGCAGCTTCAAAGGCAGGGGTGGCTTCAACTGCCATGGCTTCAGCTGCAACAACGGGGGCGGCTTCAGCTGCAATGGCTTCAACAGCAATGGCTTCAACAGCGGGGGCAGCTTCAGCAGCAACAACGGGGGCGGCTTCAGCTGCAATGGCTTCAACAGCGGGGGCAGCTTCAGCAGCAACAACGGGAGCGGCTTCAGCTGCAATGGCTTCAACTGCAATGGCTTCAACAGCGGGGGCAGCTTCAGCAGCAACAACGGGAGCGGCTTCAGCTGCAATGGCTTCAACTGCAAAGGCTTCAACAGCGGGGGCAGCTTCAGCAGCAACAACGGGAGCGGCTTCAACTGCAATGGCTTCAACAACGGGGGCAGCGGCTTCAGCAACTGCTTCACCTGAGGGAGCAACGGTTTCGACGACAGGTGTGGCTTCGAATGCAACGGGAGCTGCTACAGCTTCAGCTGCAGTGGCGGCGACAACTGGCTCTACGGCAACTGCTTCAAAAGGTTTGGGGGTGGTAGCAAGTTCTGCTGCGGCAGCAGCTGCTGGTGTCACGTCTTTCTTGGGAAATTCCACATATGTTCTGTGTGGGACAAGCTTCTCTATATCGAAGTATGTTTTGCCCTGGGACTTTTCTAGGACGGAGGAGGGGGGAAAACAAAGGATTTATTTACTTCTGTTCATACTCTATGTAGTCTAAAAGGCTTGGACACCAACATGCCTCAACTTTTCCATATAAATGTGGACGAAACTTACCCAGCACAACATGGCTACCCCCAGACTATTCAAGAATGTCCCTTTGCAAGACACATATGGTGACTAGACAAGTGCCAAATTTCAAGCAAGGGTACAAAAAGTGTTGTAATATTAAAATGGACTTCTGGTGGCACATTAATTGGGGAGGACAGCTCATAGTAATGGCTGGAATGAGCACACTTACCGGTATAAAAACACAGTTTGATACTAATCCATTCCAGACATCATTATGAACTGTCCACCTCTCACCAGCCTCCTGTGGGAGGGCCATATTAAAAACCCAAAATGTGAATCAAAGTATAGTTTCATAATTGAAGTACTTATGTGCCACTAAACAAAAATTGGCCACTAGATAAAACTAACTTTTGTTGACAATTCAACTTAAGGATACAAGTATTTGAAAAATAACAGATTTATAGGCCTATTAATTATTATTTAAAATGTATTCTCTATGTGGCAAACCTTTCTTCTATGCAACTTCATAATGACAGTGCTGGTCAATCTTCAGTAAAGGCAGGATTATGGAGTGTTCTTGATTAGTTATGGAAATGTTCCACAATACTTCATATTTAAAAGTCTCACTACAAATAGAAATCTTCTGGGACAAATGGGGTGGTCATGTCACAAGTGAGGTGTTTAAATCAGCCAGATTGGGGTGTTTATTCAGTCTTGCCATCACTGGGTGTCTTTATCCTCTTCTTCCTGGAGCAACAGATTAATGACGAACTGGGCCCTTTTATTACAGCTAAATGAAATCTCTGGATGGTTCACAGCCTAGTCTCTCACTTTGTCATGGTGTGCCAAGATTTTTGATGCCTTCGTAAAATATCCAACAAAACAATGCTAAAAGGGTCAGTTTACGGAGTTAGTCAGTCTATTTGCCTAATTATACTTTGAACACAATTTGAGCACACTCACTATGCTCAAGAATTGACATCTGCTCTAGTGATGGGAAGTTGGGCTCTTTTTACTGACTCTGATCTTTGTCTCGTTCAGTCAAAATAACAAATATTTAGACTCATTTCATTCATTCGAGTCCGATAATGCCCAGAGCACGCAGGACACCCTACTGGTGAACAATGAACTAAACTTGAGTCATGATTCTACAAGCCTCTCATTCAAATGTTGCTCACCATAGGGGGCTTATTGGAGCAGTCACTTGTGACAGACTTGTAAAAGTGTGCTTAAAAACAAAGTATCATAACTTCTTTTTTTAAACTCAGAGCATGGGGACATATTTCAGCAAATAAACACCCATTTCAAATAAACGTAGGGTCTAAATGAATTGTTTATGAGATTACCATGGACAAAGCCTCTGATTATTGCCACAGTCATGCGCATTAAAAAATAAAACACCTAACTCAAGCTAGCAGTGATGAAATCCGCATAGCAAAATTCTGTCGAGGCAACAGCCAGGCATTTTGGAATAGATCCAAAACGAGTGAAAACAGAGATGCATGAAGTCAAACTTCAACGTTTAGGCGGTGGATCGAAGCAAGCTATGTGCTTTAGCTTTCGAGATGATCGATCTGTCGAGGGAGGAGCTGGTTTTTGCATATCGTGTCTATTTATTCTGAACATATTTCCATTTGTTGGTAATGTCAATTCTTGCAAAACAATTGCTTTTTTGTTTGCTAGCTGGACAGGCAAACACAGCCAAGAACTTAACCGTAAACCAATCAAAATCCATGTACTATCCATGGTACTAACTCTGCCAACCACGTTATCCGTACCTAAGGAAGTAGAAAGCTGGTGATAGCTCGAGCGATAAACTGCCATTATGTAGTCTTATATTTGCAACCAAGCGAACTATTTAGTTATAGAAATGCGATACCATCAATGCAATATATAAAATGACCACCAACTTAGAACGCAGCAACCTTAGTAATGTATTTTTCTACATGGTAGAATAATAGTAAAGACATCAAAACTATGAAATAACACATGGGATCATGTAGTAACCCCCAAAAAATATAAAATATATTTTGATTTGTTTAGTAGCCACCCTTTGCCTTGATGACAGCTTTGCACAATCTTGGCATTCTCTCAACCAGCCTTGTTATAAGTTAATTTGTGGAATTCCTTTCCTTAATGTATTTGAGCCAATCAGTTGTGTTGTGACAAGGTAGGGGTGGTATACAAACCCCCCCCAAAAAATTAAGAAAAACACTTCCTTGGTTACTGCATGATTCCATATGTTATTTCATAGTTATGAAGCATTCTGCAGCGATAGGCCATCCCATCTGGTTTGCGCTTAGTGGGAAAATAATTTATTTTTCAACAGGACAATGATGCAAAACACACCTCCAGGCTGTTAAGGGCTATTTGACCCGAGAAGGAGAGTGATTGAGTGCTGCATCAGATGACCTGGCCTCCACAATCACCCTACCTCAACCCAATTGAGATGGTTTGGGATGAGTTGAACCGCAGAGTGAAGGAAAAGCAGTCAACAAGTGCTCAGCATATGTGGGAACTCCTTCAAGACTGTTGGAAAAGCATTCCAGGCGAAGCTGGTTGAAAGAATGCCAAGAGTGTGCAAAGCTGTCAAGGCAAAGGGTGGCTACTTTAAAAAAATCTAAAATATATTTTGATTTGTTTAACACTTTTTTGGTTACTACATCATTCCATGTGTTAATACAGAGTTGATGTCTTCACTATTATTCTACAATGTACAAAATAGTAAAAATAAAAGAAAAACCCTTGAATGAGTAGGTGTGTCCAAACTTTAACTGGTACTGTATATACAGTGCCTTTGGAAAGTAGTCAGACACTTTGATTTTTTTCCACTTTGGTACGTTACAGCCTAATTCTAAAATGGATTAAATAGTCCCCCGCCCTCACAAATACCCCATAATGACAAAGCAAAAACATGTTTAGACATTTTTTCTAATTTATAAAAAATTAACTGAAATACATTTACATAAGTATCCAGACCCTTTACTCAGTACTTTGTTGAAGCACCTTTGGCAGCGATTACAGCCTCGAGTGTGACACTACAAGCTTGGCAAACCTGTATTTGGGAAGTTTCTCCCATTCTTCTCTGCAGATCCTTTCAAGCTCTGTCAGGTTGAATGGGGAGCGTCGCTGCACAGCTATTTTCAGGTTTTCCAGAGATGTTCGAGTCAGGTTCAAGTCTGGGCAATTCGAAGCCACTCCTGTGTTGTCTTTGCTGTGTGCTTAGGGTCATTGTCCTGTTGGAAGGTGAACCTTTGCCCCAGTCTGAGGACCTGAGCGCTCTGGAACAGGATTTCATCAAGGATCTCTGTAGTTTGGTTCGTTCATCTTTCCCTCTCTTTTTTGTGGGGGGGGGGGGGGGGTTGGACTTTTAGCCCCAATTTTGTGATATCCAATTGATAGTTACAGTCTTGTCCCATTGCTGCAGCTCCCGTACGGACTCGGGAGGCGAAGGTCAACCGATTAATCAGAATGACCGATTAATTAAGACCGATTTCAAGTTTTCATAACAATCGGAAATCGGTAATTATGGACGCCAATTTCGCCGATTTTTCCCCCACACCTTTATTTAACTAGGCAAGTCAGTTAAGAACACATTCTTATTTTCAATGACGGCCTAGGAACGGTGGGTTAACTGCCTTGTTCAGGGGCAGAACGACAGAGTTTTACCTTGTCAGCTAAGGGATTCAATCTTGCAACCTTACGGTTAACCAGTCTAACGATGGGTTGCTCCAACGTGTACCTAACCATAAACATCAAAGCCTTTCTTAAAATCAATACGCAGAAGTACATATTTTTAAACATGCATATTTAGCTAAAAGAAAGCACGGTTAGCAGGCAATATTAAGCAGGTGAAATTGTGTCACTTCTCTTGCGTTCGAAGTCTTCCAATCCCTGCCTCTGAAAAAAATCCCCACAGCATGATGCTGCCACCACCATGCTTCACCGTAGGGATGGTGCCAGGTTTCCTCCAGATGTGACGCTTGGCATTCAGGCCAAAGAGTTCAATCATGGTTTCATCAGACCAGATAATCTTGTTTCTCATGGTCTGAGACTCCTTTAGGTGCCTTTTGGCAAACTCAAAGTAGGCTGTCATGTGCCTTTTACTGAGTGGCGGCTTCCGTCTGGACACTCTACCATAAAGGCCTGATTGGTGGAGTGCTGCAGAGATGGTTGTCCTTCTGGAAGTTTCTCCCATCTCCACAGATGAATTCAAGAGCTCTGTCAGAGTGACCATCGGGTTCTTAGTCACCTCCCTGACCAAGGCCCTTCTCCCCAGATCGCGCAATTTGGCCGGGCTGCCAGCTCTAGGAAGAGTCTTGGTGGTTCCAAACTGCTTCCATTTAAGAATGATGGAAGCCACTGTGTCCTTGAGGGCCTTCAATGCTGCATACATTTTTTTGTACCCTTCCCCAGATCTGTGCCTCGACACAATCCTGTCTCGGAGCTCTATGGACAATTCTTTCGACCTCATGGCCTGGTTTTTGCTCTTACATGCCTTTCCAAATCATGTCCAATCAATTTAAATTTACCACAGGTGGACTCATTTTAGAATAAGGTTGTAAAGTAACAAAATGTGGAAAAACTTTCCCTAGGCACTGCATCTACCTCAACCTCGTACCCCAGCACATCGGCTGTTAGTCTACACTTGTTGTTTACTTAGCATTTAACAAAATACAATTTGATTGTACTCTAGCGCCGCAGGAGCATATACCAACCCTGCTGTCAGCAGGTCAAACAAACAACTTAAATGAACGAGTCACTCAAATCATCAAATCTTATTGGTCACATACACATGGTTAGCAGATGTTATTGCGAGTTTCACGAAATGCTTAAATGCACAACTAATCATGACTCTCGAGTACGTCAAAAGAATTGTTCAAAAAGATCCAATCGTTCGTGAACTCCACGTCACTAATCTGCTCAAGTATCATACACTACAAATAATTGTACTTACTCTCTGAACTGCTCTTCTTGGGCTTCTTGGGACCACCAGCATTCGTGCATAGGGCAACAGCTGCAGGAGCTCTCAAAGAGTTCCAGCTCTCCGCCTGCACGCACTGATCAAAGTACACACGAATTAGTGATCATTCACATGACTGCAACAAACTAATAATCGTCAGACAAAACTTGAGATTTGCAGTTTGTTAACGTTCAATGTTGAGTTGGTTGCTATTACATTTAAGTGCAGAGATGTTAACTATAGCAGAAGACTAGCTAAGTGTACTCATACTAGCTTCGTGCCATGGCGAGTAGGCCCCACCGCCCAGCCATCTAGCTAGCTAACACCAACGTTTACGTATAGAAAGTTAGCGAGCGGTCACAATCTTAAATAAATAGCTGAAATAGCTATATACGTTGACAACTTATTTTCTCATTCTAAATTAACCACATGTGTGCACTTGATATGAAAAGTATACAGCTAACGTTAGCTGGATAGGTAAGTTATCTAACGTTTGCTAGCGCTTTCCATGTTTCTAAAATCCAATCAAGCGCACAACTCATGTTTTTCTCAGCACAAATGGAAAAAAAGGAGCAGGTTATTATAGGTGTCTTTTCGAAAACAATGGTGTGTTAAAACTTTAAATAATACTGTGGTTATGTGCATGACATTTCATTACCTTGAGAGAGCCAAGTCGCCCTATCCTCAGCAAGGAAGCCGCCATCTTTGCGCTTCAAAATCCTTCCTATGGAAACTGCTTGATCTTCGGCCCACAGTCTGCCTCTGTGTTTTAATAACAAACAAAAAAATATATATTCCATAATTGTTTTTATCAACACTTTATAACAGAATGCATGTGATCATTGTTAAGGAAGTTAGTTCATTTTGCGACACAACAATTAACAAATATCAAACGTGTGCATTGAAGCAGTGCACAACAATACTTATTACACGTCTGCAATATAGAACGATTACATGATTGATCATTTATGCGATTGCCTGTTTCTAGTTAAATTTTTCTTTACGAACGTGAGCTCAGGGTCAATATGCCGTTGCCATAAGTTCAGTGAAAGTTTTACCAACTTTAGTAAAGTTCAATGGCTTCTATAGTCAGGAAGCATCCTCAAACTAAGGTTCGACCAATGGTGGATATTTACTATATTTCTATAGCCAAGCTATGAAGTTAGAATTAAAATAGGATATCTACCAATAGGTCTGGAAGGGCAAATCTTGAAGCTCCTGCCCGGTGGTCACAGCATCAAGCGGCTTACGTAACAGAAGCTCAACCAGTGACAGTACACGCCCCCTCCTCCAGTCTGGTACACATCAGTGCAATGAAAGTGCTTGTGGCAAAGATAACAGCAAGTATTTTTTTTATAACTAACCCATTGTTCTATCAGTGTAACAGTGTGCAACAGTTTTTATATAACCTTTACTATAATATGAACATTTATAATGCACAGTTGATGGAAACTCTCAAGTTTGTTTTCCGCACTTCCTTTTGTTTTCATACTGCTTCTGTATTCAGGTCCAGCTGCATAACATATGAAACAGTTTTTCAACTCATCTTGACATGAGTTATGTAAATCTGTATTCAGGCAATAGGTTTCTCCCTTGTTATTTTAAAGCAACAAAGCTTAGTTCATAATTCAAAGGAGTGTACATGTTGTTCTTTGATGACGTAAATAAGATGCGACAAATTCTTTCGCACATCTGTCACAGAGTTTCTAAACCCAGAGGTGCAACATCACAAAACTTCCGGAAACGCTTGTGAAGCAGACCAGGTCGGGATTTGATTAGTAAATGAGAGAAGTTAACATTTCGTCCTTGGTTAATTTTATCGAAATCTAAAGGAACAAACTAGATTCGACCGTTAAACCCGATTATGTGTTTCTGAGCATGAGTTTAGCTCGCCAATGTCGCCATGGCATCGCCCACAAGCGTAATCGAGGATGTATATTGGAGTAGCAGTTTCTAATTATCTTCATACTGTACTGTCTTTGCTTCTGTGCGGGTTGGTGCTATCACGAATCATTGGGACGTCCCTACCATAGAAATATGAATGAATAGAACGGGATTGGAAGCTCTAACCCTGGCAATTGAATTAGCTGATTTGTTGATATATTATGACTAAGTACGTTTGTTTTCAGAATTGAACAAATAAGAAGTATGCCTGTCTTTTATTTCAATATTCTACCAATCCACAAGGATTTATAAAACCCTATTTTTAATAGCATTTATTGCCATCAATAATTAGTCAAATATTGTACCTGATTTTGACCCTGAAAATATGACTTACATTTTCTCTTAAAGCTTTTCAGCAATTAACATAATGTGTGCAGTAAGAATGATGAATGATGGAGGCCACTGTGTTCTTGGGGACTTTCAATGCTGCAGAAATATTTTTGGTACCCTTCCCCAGGTCTGTGCCTCAACACGATCCTGTCTCGGCGATCTACTGACAGTTACTTCGAACTCATGGCTCGGTTTTAGCTCTGACTTTCACTGTCAACTGTGGGACCTTATATAGACAGGTGTGTGCCTTTCCAAATCATGTCCAGTCAATTGAATTTACCACAGGTGGACTCCAATCCAGTTTAAGAAACATCTCAAGGATGATTAATTGAAACAGGATGCACCTGAGCTCAATTTCGAGTCTTATTGCGAAGGGTCTGAATACTTCAGTAAATAAGGTAATTCTGTTTTTATTTGTAATACATTTGCAAACATTTCGAAGAACCTATTCACTTTGTCATTATAAGGTATTGTGTGTAAATTGATTCGGGGAAAAAATATTTAAAACATTTTAAAATACGGCTGTAAAGTAACAAAACATGTGGAAAAAGGAAGGGGTCTGAATACTTTCCGAATGCACTGTATCTAGTGTAAAATCAGATGATGGAAGAGAGCAAGGTACACCCTTTGTTTTTATCGATGGTCTAACTCCTACCTTAACAGAGCCGAAAATTAGGCAATATGCTTATTTCTAGCACTTAAATGGTTTAGGGACCGTCTAAAAGTCCGATATCTGTGATTACATGTCAGCAAAAATATATATGTTTTTGCATTCCCATTCATGAGGGTTAGCCCTATATGAAGATTACACACTGTATAGTGCTTCCAGTCACTAAAGGCCCCAACATTTTCTTTTTTTACTAAGGGTGCAATATTTGACCCATTTCAAACCAAATTTTATTTGTCATATGTGCCGAATACAACAGGTGTAGTAGACCTTACCATGAAATACTTACTTACAAGCCCTTAACCAACAATGCAGGTCAAGAAATAGTTAGAAAAATATTTTCTAAATAAACTAAAGTAAAAAATAAAATGAAAGTAACACAATAAAATAATAATAACGATGCTATATACAGGGGGTACCGGTACTGAGTCAATGTGTGGAGGTACATGTTAGTCGAGGTAATTTGTACATGTAGGTAGGGGTAAAGTGACTATGCATAGATAAACAGCGAGTAGCAGTAGTGTAAAAACAAAGGGTGGTGGGGGGGTCAAATGGCCACCTGGATTAACTGTTCAGCAGTCTTATGACTTGGGGGTAGAAGCTGTTAAGAAGCCTTTTGGATGTGTCGTGCAGTAGCAGAGAGAACAGTCTATGATGCGGGTGACTGGAGTCTTTCACAATTTTTCGGGTCTTCCTCTGACACCACCTAGTATATAGGTCCTGGATGGCAGGAAGCTTGGCCCCAGTGATGTACTGGGCCATATGCACAACCCTCTGTAGCACCTTACGGTCAGATGCCAAGCAGTTGCCATACCATGCGGTGACGCAACCGCTTAGGATGCTCTCGATGGTGCAGCTGTAGAACTTTTTGAGGATCTGGGGACTCATGCCAAATCTTTTCAGTGTCCTGAGGGGGAAAGGGTGTTGTTGTGCCCTCTTCACGATTGTCTTGGTATGTTTGAGCCATGATAGTTTGTTGGTTATATGGACACCAAGGAACTTGAAGCTCTCGACCTGCTCCACTACAGCCCCATCGATGTGAATGGGGGCGTGTTCGGCCCTCCTTTTCCTGTAGTCCACGATCAGCACCTTTGTATTGCTCACGTTGAGGGAGAGGTTGTTGTCCTGGCACCACACGGACAGGTCTCTGACATCCTCCCTATAGGCTGTCTCATCGTTGTTGGTGATCAGACCTACCACTGTTGTGTCATCAGCAAACTTAATGATGTTGTTGGGAGTCATGCTTGGCCACGCAGTCGTGGGTGAACAGGGAGTACAGGAGGGGACTAAGCACGCACCGCTGAGGGGCCTCTGTGTTGAGGATCAGCATGGCAGATGTGTTGTTACCTATCCTTACTAACTGGGGGCGGCCCGTCAGGAATTCCAGGATCCAGTTGCAGAGGGAGGTGTTTAGTCCCAGGGTACTTAGCTTAGTGATGAGCTTTGTGGGCACTATGGTGTTGAACGCTGAGCTGTAGTCAATGAACAGCATTCTTACATAGGTGTTCCTTTTGTCCAGTTAGGAAAGGGCAGTGTGGAGTGCGTAATCTGTGGATCTGTTGGTGCAGTATGCGAATTGGAGTGGGTCTAGGTTTTCCGGGATGATGGTGTTGATGTGAGCCAAGACCAGCCTTTCAAAGCACTTCATGGATACCGATGTGAGTGCTACGGGGTGGTAGTCATTTAGGCAGGTTACATTCACTTTCTTGGGCACAGGAACTATGGTGGTCTGCTTGAAATATGTATGTATTACAGATTCGGTCAGGGAGAGGTTGAAAATGTCAGTGAAGACACTTGCTAGTTGGTACACGCATGCTCTGAGTACTCGTCCTGGTAATCCGTCTGACCCCGCGGCCTTGTGAATGTTGACCTGTTTAAAGGTCTTGCTCACATCGGCTAAGGAGAGCGTGATCATACAGTCGTCCGGAACAGCTGGCACCCGCCAAACCCGGATTCGTCTGTCGAACTGACAGATGGTGAAGCGCGATTCATCACTCCAGAGAACGCGTTTCCACTGCTCCAGAGTCTAATGACGGTGAGCTTTACACCACTTCAGCTGAATTTTGGCATTGTGCATTGTGATCTTAGGCTTGTGTGTGGCTGCTCGGCCATTGAAACCCATTTCATGATGCTCCCGGCGAACAGTACTTGTGCTGACGTTGCTTCCAGAGGCAGTTTGGAACTCGGTGGTGAGTGTTGCAACCGAGGACAGACGATTTGTATGCGCTACGAGCTTCAGCACTCAGCTGTCTTGTACTGGGAGCTTGTGTGGCCTACCACTTCACGGCTGAGCCGTTGTTGCTCCTAGACGTTTCCACTTCACAGTAACAGCACCTACAGTTGACCGGGGCAGAAATTTGACGAACTGGCTTGTTGAAAAGGTGGCATCCAATGACGGTGCCACGTTGGAAGTCATTGCGTTCTTCAGTATGGGCCATTCTACTGCCAATGTTTGTCTATGGAGATTGCATTGACAGTGTGCTCGATTTTATACACCTGTCAGCAACGGGTGTGGCTGAAATAGCCGGATCCACTAATTTGAAAGGGTGTTTACATACTTTGTATATATAAGTCCATACCTTTGGCCAATTTGCAAACAAGTTCCACCTACATTTTGCTATTGGAACATCACTGTCATAAAAAGCTTCTCTAATTAATGAATTATTAATGTTTTTATCAGTAATTGAGGCACTTAACTACTATGGTTGAATTTACAAGTGATGGATCGGTATTGACCACAGTTGGTTTCTAAAGGGTTAGAACACCATCTGGTATTGCTTTACACATCATTTCATTTTCCTTTGGTGAGACAGGGAGCTCAAACATTGAGCAGCTGGCCCACAAGTAAAATGTCCTTCCTAAACCAATGTTCTAAAAACAGTGACTTGTTTTTCTATTTTATGACAAGATTATTTCATATAACATATGTATGAGGGGAAAATTTGTTTGTATAGAATGGACAAACAATTAAGCATTTGTTTGTGGAAATTAGCCAGTTTAACAGGAAGTTTTTCAACTAGAAAAGGAAACTGGTATTGTAAATCAAAAGCTGTTTGGATCCTTAAAGTAATGATTTATCCAATAGACCATTTTTCAGTACACGACACACTGACGTCACTCATAGATGCGAGCGTCTCTTGGTGGCAGTAAGAAAGCTATCGCCATCTGCGCCGTTCAACATAACTTAGATCTAGGCTTTTATTTATTCAAAATAAAATACATTTTTGGGGTTCTCACTTACAATGCTGTTTTGATTCTTGCTTGAACAGTCACTAAGATTGTATTTGGTTGTGATCTTTGCAAAATAACTATTTTGGATGCAGCAGTGGTTAGCTATAATGCTAACACTCATTGATACAGGCTGTAGTAAAAGCTAGCCAAATAGCCATTTTACTGGTTGAAGTTGAAGTGTTTTTTAAGTACAATGCAGTTGATTTGTGATGATGACACAAACATTATATTAAACAGGACATCGGTCCTATTAGCCAATGTACAATTGTTGGATAATAAAATAGACGAGCTACGAGCACGTATATCCTACCAACAGGACATTAAAAACTGTAATATCTTGTGTTTCACCGAGTCGTGGCTGAACGACGACATGAATAACATACAGCTGGCAGGTTTTAAGCTTTTTCGGCAGGATAGAACAGTGGCCTCTGGTAAGACAAGGGGTGGTGGTCTATGTGTGTTTGTAAAAAACAGCTGGTGCACGAAATCTAAGGAAGTCTCAAGGTTTTGCTCGTCTGAGTTAGAGTAGTATCTCATGATATGCTGTAGACCACACTATTTACCAAGAGAGTTTTCATCTATCGTCTTCGTAGCTGTCTGTTTACCACCACAAACTGATGCTGGCACTAAGACCGCACTCAGTGAGCTGTATACGGCCATAAGCAAACAGGAAAACGCTCATCCAGAGGCGGCGCTCCTAGTGGCCGGGGACTTTAATGCAGGGAAACTGAAATCAGTTTTACCTAATTTCTACAGACATGTTAAATGTGCAACCAGAGGGGAAAAACTCTAGACCACTTTTATTCCACACACAGAGACGCGTACAATGCCCTCCCTCGCCCTCCATTTGGCATAATTCTATCCTCCTGATTCCTGCTTACAAGCAAAAACTAAAGCAGGAAGCACCAGTGACTTGGTCAATAAGAAAGTGGTCAGATGAAGCAGATGCTAAGCTACAGGACTGTTTTGCTAGCACAGCCTGGACTATGTTCCAGGATTCTTCCGATGGCATGGAGGAGTGCACCAGATCAGTCACTGGCTTTATCAATAAGTGCATCGACAATGTTGTTCCCACAGTGACCGTACGTACGTACATACCCCAACCAGAAGCCATGGATTACAGGCAACATCCGCACTGAGCTAAAGGGTAGAGCTGGCGCTTTCAAGGAGAAGGACTCTAACCAGGGAGCATATAAGAAATCCCGCCATGCCCTCCGATGAACCATCAAACAGGAAAAGCGTCAATACAGGATTATGATTGAATTGTACTACACCGACTCCAATGCTCTTTGGATGTGACAGGGCTTGCAAACTATTACAGACAACAAAGGGAAGCACAGACGTGAGCTGCCCAGTGACACGAGCCTAACAGACGCTTCGAGGCAAGTAACAATGAAACATTGTTGTTCTGGACAATTGTGTGATCACGCTCTCCAGAGCCGATGTGAGTAAGACCCTTAAACAGTTCAACATTCACAAGGCCACAGGGCCAGACAGATTACCGGCAAGAAAATGGCCTTGCCGAAATCACCCCCCCCCCCACCCCTTCTAATTTTCTTAATTTTGTGGCTAGAGTCAAATACTTTCTGTGGCACACATCAGAGTCAAATACTTTCAACAGAACAAACTTCACATCAGGATAGGCAACCAAAATTAATAATTCATATATGTGTGTTATATTAAACATAGAGGAGGGAGTAACATTTAGGCAAGCAATAAACATTTCAGAACAACTACTAGTCGAATAAGACATGGGAGAGATGACGAATTTTGTCAAAGAGATTTATTTATAGACTAATACACTGTGTTTACACACAAGTGTTTACACTTCCTCCAGGCTGCAAGAGTGCTCTAGCAGGGGAGATGTGGCATTTTCTATAAACGTGAGGATGGTTCTTCTAGCCCACAAACTTGGACTTGGTTATGCAGCTCTGAAGAAAATAAGCAAAGTCCTAGGGATTTCTTCCTTGCTTCTCAGTGCGTATTAGAGACATGACAGGAGAGTGACAGGTAAATAAAAAGGGAGTGTAGCCCATTATTGTCAGGTGACTTGCTGTGTATAAATAATGTTTATTTCCTTGCTCCAGGAAATGTATTTAAAGTGAATAAACAGAGTGATAGGAAAACATAACTATAGACTGTAACATAGGCCTACAGTGTCATAGGGCTGTAGCCTACTGTGATAAAGTAAATACTGATATGCTAATATTTACATAGGGTAACATGCTGATATTTAGTCCTGCAGTTATGACTGTAATGTTGACGTACATAAGCGCTGTAGTTGCAGAGATTCAGAGAGGGCTACAGACAATGGAGAGTGCTGCAAAGCTAATTAGAAGAGAATACGCAGATATAGAGCCAGACATAGCAGAGTTGCTGAAGGAGGATGAGGATACAGATATAGAGCCAGACATAGCAGAGTTGCTGAAGGAAGATGAGGATACAGATATAGAGCCAGACATAGCAGAGTTGCTGAAGGAGGATGAGGATACAGATATAGAGCCAGACATAGCAGAGATGCTGAAGGAGGAGGAGGATACAGATATAGAGCCAGACATAGCAGAGTTGCTGAAGGAGGATGAGGATACAGATATAGAGCCAGACATAGCAGAGTTGCTGAAGGAGGATGAGGATACAGATATAGAGCCAGACATAGCAGAGTTGCTGAAGGAGGATGAGGATACAGATATAGAGCCAGACATAGCAGAGATGCTGAAGGAGGATGAGGATACAGATATAGAGCCAGACATAGCAGAGTTGCTGAAGGAGGATGAGGATACAGATATAGAGCCAGACATAGCAGAGTTGCTGAAGGAGGATGTGGATTCCATCATAGACATTCATGTATCCTTCGATGGCACTTGGCACAAGAGAGGATTCACTTCCAGCTACGGGATAGGTGTGCATTGGTGCTGGTACCAGCGAGCCCTAGAAAATGGTGAGATCCACCCAGTCACAAAAACCATGAAGACCATACATTTTCTAATGGAGAGGTTGCAGAGAAAATGGTACATTTATATCATAGGATGTCAAATGATAACCTCCTCAAAATAATGTAGCACGGAGGAACCCAGAATGCAAATGAAAGTCTGAACTCTAGTGGTCGCGATGCCCCAAAACTGTCTTCGTGGACAAAAGCCGCATTGATGCAGCAGCCAGTATGGCAGTAGCCACATTCAATGAGGGAGCCACTGCTATATCAAATGTGATAGACAAATTGTGGATTCACTACTTTGGTGACACTGGAAGCAATCAGAGAGGAGGATGCGAGGCGTGTTGTGAGAGCTGATGCTTCTTTAATGGAATGTGCCAAGCGTAGGCGCAGGACCTATATTAGGTCTATATTGAATCTCCCATTCCTCTCATAAATGTTTGAAAAAGCTCTTGCGCAGCAACTCACTGCCTTCCTGAAGACAAACAATGTATACGAAATGCTTCAGTCTGGTTTTAGACCCGATCATAGCACTGAGACTGCACTCTTGAAGGTGGTAAATGACCTTTTAATGGCGTCAGACCAAGGCTCTGCATCTGTCCTCGTGCCTCTAGACCTTAGTGCTGTTTTTGACACCATCGATCACCACATTCTTTTGGAGAGATTGGAAACCCAAATTGGTCAACACGGACAAGTTCTGGCCTGGTTTAGGTTGTATTTGTCGGAAAGATATCAGTTTGTCTCTGTGGATGGTTTGTTCTCTGACAAATCAACTGTAAGTTTTGGTGTTCCTCAAGGTTCCGTTTTAAGGACCACTATTATTTTTACAATACATTTTACCTCTTGGTGATGTCATTTGGAAACATAATGTTAACTTTCACTGCTATGCGGACGATACACAGCTGTACATTTTGATGAAACATGGTGAAGCCCCAAAATTGCTCTCCCTGGAAGCCTGTGTTTCAGACATAAGGAAGTGGATGGCTGCAAATCTTTAACTTTTTTTCGGACAAACTAAAGATGCTAGTTCTAGGTCCCAAGAAACAAAGAGATCTTCTGTTGGATCTGACAATTAATCTTGATGGTTGTACAGTCGTCTCAAATATAACTGTGAAGGATCTTGGCGTTACTCTGGACTCTGATCTCTCTTTTGACTAACCACGCAATACTATTTCAAGGACAGCTTTTTTCCATCTTCGTAACATTGCAAAAATCAGAATCTTTCTGTCCAAAAATTATGCAGTTAAGTTAATCCATGCTTTTGTCACTTCTAGATTAGACTACTGCAATGCTCTACTTTCCCGACTACCCGGAAAATGCACTAAATAAACTTCAGTTAGTGCTAAACACGGCTGCTGGAATCTTGACTAGAACCCAAAAATTGGATCATATTACTCCAGTGCTAGCCTCTTTACACTGGATTCCTGTTAAGGCTAGGGCTGATTTCAAGGTTTACTGCTAAGCTGCAAAGCATTACATGGGCTTGCACCTACCTATTTCGATTTGGTCCTGCCATACATACCTACACGTACACTACGGTCACAAGACGCAGGCCTCCTAATTGTCCCTAGAATTTCTAAGCAAACTTCTGGAGGCAGGGCGTTCTCCTATAGAGCTCCATTTTCATGGAATGGTCTGCCTATCCATGTGAGAGACGCTGACTCTGTCTCGACCTTTAAGTCTTTATTGAAGACTCATCTCTTCAGTAGGTCCTATGATTGAGTGTAGTACAGCCCAGGGGTGTAAAGGTGAACGGAAAGGCACTGGAGCGACGAATGGCCCTTGCTGTCTTTGCCTGGCCGGTTCCCCTCTCTCCAAAGGGATTCTCTGCCTCTAACCCTATTACAGGGGCTCAGTCACTGGTTTACTGGTGCTCTTCCATCTCGTCCCTAGGAGGGGTGCGTCACTTGAGTGTGTTGAGTCACTGACGTGATCTTCCTGTCCGGGTTTGGCGCCCCCCTTGGGTTCTTCCCGTGGGGGAGATCTTCGTGGGCTATACTCAGCCTTGTCTCAGGGTAGTAAGTTGGTGGTTTGAAGATATCTCTCTAGTGGTGTGGGGGCTATGCTATGGCAAAGTGGGTGGGATTATATCTTGCCTGGTTGGCCCTGTCCGGGGGTATCGTGGGACGGGGCCACAGTGTATCCCGACCCCTCATGTCTCAGCCTCTGGTATTTATGCTGCAATAGTTTGTGTGTCGTGGGGCTAGGGTCAGTCTGTTACATCTGGAGTATTTCTCCTCTCTTATCCGGTGTCCTGTGTGAATTTAAGTATGCTCCCTCTAATTCTCTCTCTCTCCCTCTCCCGGAGGACCTGATCCCTGGGACCATGCCTCAAGACTACCTGGCCTGATGACTCCTTGCTGTCCCCAGTCCACCTGTTTGTGCTGCTGCTCCAGTTTCAACTGTTCTGCCTGCGGCTATGGAACCCTGACCTAGTTCTCCGGACGTGCTACCTTGTCCCGGACCTGCTGTTTTCGACTCTCTCTCTACCTCACTTGCTGTCTCAACCTATAAATGCTCGGCGGTGAAAAGTCAACTGACATTTACTCCGGAGGTGCTGACCTGTTGCACCCTCTACATCCACTGATTATTATTATTATTATTTGACCCTGCTGGTCATCTATGAATGTTTGAACATCTTGGCCATGTACTGTTGTAATCTCAACCCGGCACAGCCAGAAGAGGACTGGCCACCCCTCAGAACCTGGTTCCTCTCTAGGTTTCTTCCTAGGTTCCTGCCATTCTAGTGAGTTTTTCCTAGCCACCGTGCTTCTACATCTGCATTATTTGCTGTTTGGGGTTTTAGGCTGGGTTTCTGTGTAGAACTTTATGACATCGGCTGATGTAAAAAGGG
This sequence comes from Salvelinus fontinalis, assembly GCF_029448725.1. NCBI lineage: Eukaryota > Metazoa > Chordata > Actinopteri > Salmoniformes > Salmonidae > Salvelinus > Salvelinus fontinalis. The sequence goes on from NC_074683.1 coordinate 4,984,883, forward strand.
CTTTATAAATAAGTTTGATTGATTGATGACACAGTCAAGAAAGTGAAGCGGGACCAGCAACAACTCCAAGGGCCTTACATATGTGGCAGGCATAGCTGATTAATGTTCTGCACATTTCAACAGCCATACAAAAGCCTTGTATGTGACAAATTGAGCAAAGTGATACGCGAATTTGCCCAAAACTGCATATTTGCCCAACAAAGCAAATGCTCTTTTGCATTAAACAAATGTATTAAACGTGCTGATGTATTTGTAAATGGCAGTCATTTGTTTGTTGTTTATATTTTTTATATCTTGTCTTTTTGATTTTGGGTGTCATTTTATCTGTAAATATATGCAAGATATGCATCTGTCATACATGTGAAGTGTTTTTAAAATAATTCCATGAAATTACAATATTTTGATCAACTGTTCTGTATAAGTCTTCAAGACATTCTGCCTTGAAGCAATGTCTCATTCGCATATTTTAATTTAAAATTAATTTAATTTAATACAAAAATATATTGTATTTATGTATACTTTCAACTGGTAAAGTTTCTGTCTGATGAGAGTAAAGGGAAACAAATCCCTATTCGCCTGTGGTGCCTGGCCTTTTAAGCAAGAATCCCCAAGAAATGTTCTTTATAATCCCCTGTTGATCATGGCTTGCTATAGGTTAAGCTTACAGAGGAGGTTCAACTCCATAAGGAACTGCCTCTGTTTGGTATATCTCCCTCCCTCCTCTAGACCCTAAATGTCAACAACAAGCATGTCATCAAAGCTGAACGCGATGAGAAGATCAGGGTCAGTCAGTCACCTGAAGGCCCCACACAACATCCAGGCATTCTGCCTGGGACACTTAGAGTGAGTACGGCTGGCGTACCTGTCAGAATGGCCACGAGAAAGAAACAGAATTTAACAATTAATCATTAAGCAGTCGGTTAAAACGGTAATTTCTTGATATTTAACGTGTTTTTCTCCATAGGTTTGTCAGTTCTCTATTGGCCCCACCAGGACATCCGCAGTGGCTACTCTCTGGCTCAGGGGTGAGATTTAGACTAACTGCTAGACGCATCAATTAATTGAGTTCTTCGACTTAAAGGGGCAATCTGCGATTGCTACATTCATTTTGGGACTTTTAAATTCATGATATATACCAATTTATTCTTATAACTTATAAACGCTTCATGAGCTTAGTTCCATTTTGTTACCCCATCAAAACCCAATATATAAGATTTCTCTAGACTAGCTGTGGTTGTACTGATCCAGATGAAGCTCTACTACTGCACTAAAAAAAACATTTTCATTGGAGAGTAGAGACTAGTGTAGTGACTAGTACTTCATTGGAGACTAGTGTGTCTGACTGGGCTGGTGCGTGTTGACATGATGGGAACATGAAGTTGCGGGAGTTTAAGTCAAGACGGAGGCTCCAGAGCTAGAACCTGAAGTAGCTGAGGGACATGCCGAACTCTGATACAGAAACCGAAAAGGTGACCACTTTACTTATCACATTAACGGCCCACTCACATTGATACATGAAGGAGTGTGTTACTTATGCCATTCACAGTCATACACATACTGAATAGCTATCCTCGTCCTCACTCATACCAAGCTTCAATCCATTGAGCTCATTGCTTATAGTTCACTGCACCTTCCATGTATATATGGCTGTCCTATATAGGATGGCATTCCTTTCTTAGACAGTTTATTATGGCTACACCAGTATGCTGTTTTGTGCTGGGTGGCATGTCAGATTTACTCCTGAGCCATGTTATGCATGTGACATCCTCATCTCTGCCTTGGTTCCCAGAGGTCTGCCTTCACTGGCTCTCCCGGTGGACGTCATGTGGCAGTGCAGTGTGAGGTCAGTGTTCTCCTCACAGACTCCAATTTTTAGTAATGTATACCCTGTATTGTTGAAAGATATACATAGATGACACTTGCTTTGTGTGAATGGAACTGGGATGCAATGTTTGCCATGTGTTTTCCAGAGTTCCCTCAGTGCAGCTGCTTGGGATGGATTAAGGGGCAGAGGAGCGGTTAGTGCCCTCCGCAGCTGGAAGGTACAGGTGTAGAGCAAACACGACTTAAAAACCACAAGATTATACAGTATTGGTTTAGTAATCACACATAAACACCAAGATTTGGGTTGTAACTCTTATACTCTCACTGTGTTGTTTAAACTGTTCACAGAGCCCCGGTGTTGTTGTTTGTTCTCTGCAGTGCAACAGTGAAAGCTTGGAGTTGAATAGAGAAAACCTACAGCCACATTGGGAGGCACGTCAGGGTGAGTCATCGCACCCACAAATTACCACATTGCCCCCCTCATCATCCCTCAGTAAAGTGCAGAACTAACCTGCGGTGTGTATGCACTCTGCTCCCTTTCTGCCTCCTAATGTTCCCCTGAGCTAAGTAGTTCTAATGCCAAGTAGTCAGACTTAGAGGAGACTTTACATTCACATTGTTTTTACTCCAACATTCACTGACACTCCAACACACACATACATACAGTACACACACACAAAACATATGCTCACACACACAAAACATATGCTCACACACACAAAACTGACACAGATTCATATTGACCCCCCCCCCCCCCCCCCCCTGCATTGTTGGGAAAGGGCTCGTAAGTAAGCATTTCACAGTAAAGTCTACCTACACCTGTTGTATTCAGCGCGTGTGACAAATAACATTTGATTTAACAATTTTCCCTGATGTGGCCACTAGATGGCAATGTAGGCCTACTCCACCTAGCTACAACAGTAGAAACATAGCATGATCAGAAACCATAGCAACGAATGCTCTGAATCAAACTTGCTACCTACAGCGTGATTTTAGCCTGTCCGGTGAATAAATATAAGACTTTTCCACCAATCAGATTCTTGTTCATCACTACCGCCTATCCCTTCTTGGAAAATCCACTTGACATCGGAGCCCGAATTGTTCGCCGTGCTCTCTAGTGGGAACGAACTATTGGACCTAGAATACATCCTTAAGTTTAGACCATAAAGAATTCGGAATTATTTTTCCGCACAGTCACTAATATATCTGGTCAATTTACTCAACCCATACCAAATACCACACTGCTATACAAACTCTGTATTGCTTAGCAATGTTTTTCCACTGGAAGTTTCCTGTACAATGTGGGCGATGCTCAACTATTTGGCAAGGCAACAGTGTGTACAACCGTAAAAAGAGTCTACATCACATTGAATATATATTTTTATGTATTTGTTGCATTCCCTGGCCATCAAGCTGTCCATATAATAATCAATGAGGACTTTTACAGAATTGCAAGTATAGTAGGCTGTGGTAGGTTGACTGCCAGCGATGCGGTGCTAACCTCAAATGAATAAAGCTAAGCAACATAATAAACATGATAAATAGCCAAATTCATCCCGCAGATTTTCCAAACGTCACTGGTGCTATAGGTGGGACACATATCCTCCATTCAAAGACCCTCTAGACCAAAATGAAGGGGAGAAAATTGATTCACAGTATAAACAAACAGTTAGCTATTGAATACTGTAGCCTACACAAATCAAATCATTTTCATAAACAGTCATGAAATTCAATGATCTTCCTTTTGTCAGATGATCTGTGACCCCCATTAGGTTATAACTAAATAGAGAACACATTGTTGCCCATGTTGTCATGAAAAGCTTTATGAATTCATTACATTATTATTAATCCTACATTGGCTATAGAATGGGCCTACCACTGCAGTTGTGACATAGGCTACAACAACTTCCATATTAGGCCATAGCCTTGACACTTAATATCACCAGCGTTGCAATAAAACCCATGTGTGTGAGCTAGGCCTATTAGATATTGGAATTGTTCCACTTCACTTGCATATTTAGTCTGTCAGCAATTTTCTCCCAGGCTCCCTCTATGGCTTTTGCGGCAGTGGATGTATTACTTGTTTTGGTAAATATATGAACATATTCGTTGTATGTTGTAGACGTGAAATATTGGGCTGTCTTTTAACTCCATATCAATACTTTCTTCTGTCATCGACTTGAGGACCTTTTTAAATGTTGCGTGCACGCGGCAGTTGCCAGATCAACCAATCTGCGCTTCACTTAGCCTAGCAACTTAAATGAGAAGCATCTGTTCTGGAACCAAGAAATCCTGGACTCGCTCATCTAGTTAACACAAGCCAGATATGTTCAGGAAACCTTGAATTTGTTAAACCATCTTTCTGAAATACTAATACCCCTCTGAACTAGAGCCAGGATGTGCCTGTAGTGTCATACCTTGACCACTGGGAGCCCAAGTCCTCCCACTGTCAAAGTACAGTATGTTGCCATCATCAGCGCGTTCCCCTGCCCAGGCATTGTTGACGCATGTCAGATCTCACCACGCCGGGATAGGTATTTTACTTATCAGCTAACCATACAGCAATCTGGTGCCCGACATCAAAGTCGATGACGTGGCACGCAACCATTGGTTGATGAATGCAACGTCTAAGCAGGGGAACGGGATTCTGATCATGCCTACCCTCCCTAATACTCTTACCATGCCATTTCTTCTTATACCCAACCCTTGTATGTTTGGCATGTATGTTCTGCATTGAAAGGCTTTAGGTGTTTCAACATCGTGTTTGACTAAGTCACGTTTTGTATGGGTCACCCCCACACTGACAGCTCCTTAAACCTTCAATAGTTGCTATGTTCGCTAGGAATGTGCAGAAAGTAAACAGGGAGTGGAGGCATATGGAAGGAAGGTACGTTTCTGATCTACAGCAACAAGGTTACGTGTGTATGATGTTTGGGATGTTCAGAATGCTGAGTGCACAGGCTGACACGCTACATGGCAAACAGTAGAACAGAGAGCGTAACAAGTGCTCCTCATCCATTCTGTCTATCTTAATCATATGAAACTCATCCACAGCTAAAATTAACATTAATACGTCTAGAAATAAGTCTAATAAGCTTTAATAATGGTAATGTATGTTTTCAACAAAATAAAAAAAAACATTATGTGAAAGGTTATAATTAAAGTAAACCTTTTATTTTGTAGGAAACAACAAAGGCAACTAAATATCTGTACATTCTGTATAAAACAACATCAAAAAAACAACTCGAGAAAATCTAAATATTGTTCACTGAAGTAGTCTGCTGTACAAGTCGACATTCCCTGATAAAAGCTTTTGGATTGTTCATCCGGCCAGTCAGTCAGTAGCTTGGTCTGTTTCCATCTTCCTCTGGTCCCATTCCTCAGACTGCCATGCTGACTCAACCTTTACCACCGTAGGAAGTTTGAGCTAAAACAGAGGAACACACATTCATTTAATCTACACCGCACCAGAGCCATATAGTATATAGAAATACTTTTCTCAATGCAGCCAGTTTAAAAACACCTACCTTTGTGCTTTCATTTCTTCTTCCCCATAGTCAAGTTCTCACTTTTCTTTTTCTGCACCTAAAGTAGAAACATTCCCAGGACTGTTAGTCACTGCTGCTGCACATAAGACCATGCAAACATGTCCTTCTTCATTTATAATAATAAAAAACACAAACACACAAACACACACAAATACCTCTGACCTCATTCATGGCATCGTCAATCTGCTTGAGCTCTTCGTATCTGTCTCGTGACTCTCTCAGAGGCTGGACCATCACATCCTCAATCTGAGGGAACAGCTGAGACACACAGAGAGAGAAAGGAGGCAGGCTTTACCATCATCATCATCATCATCATCATCACAGTCCTATCACTCCAACATTCTCTTTTTATAGTCCCCTCCATCCATGGCTCACCTTCATGACGGTCTCAAACATGGGGATGAGGACGAACTTGATGAAGCCGATCTGAGCGGTGGGTTTGGTGACCTTCTCTCTGTCCATGAAGGGGGCCACAGGCAGACCCTCTGCCTTCTCCCTGTCACTCTGTGAAAAGGATGGAGAAGAGAAAGATGTCAGTGCAATCCATAATTCTTTATACAAATGGTAAACACTGTATCTCCAGTACTTTCAAAGTATTCACAGCCCTTTACTTTTCCCACATGTTGTTGTGTTACAGCCTGAATTTAAAATGGATGAAATCAAGATTGTGTGTCACTGGCATACCAACAATATCCAATAAGTTCACATTTTTACAAATTCATTAAAAATGAAAAGGTGAAATGTTTTGAGTAAATAAGTATTCATCCCATTTGTTATGGCAAGCCTAAACAAGTTCAGGAGTAAAAATGTGCTTAACAAGTCACTCTGTGTACAATATATATATTTTAATGACTACCTCATCTCTGTATCCCACACATACAATTATCTGTAAGCTCCCTCAGTCGAGCAGTGCATTTCAAACACAGATTTAACCACAAAGTCCAAGGATGTTTTCAGGGGCAAAGAAGGGCACCTATTGGTAGATGGGTAAAAAAAAAAAAGCAGACATTGAATATCCCTTTGAGCATGGTGAACTTATTCATTACACTTTGGATGGTGTATCAATACACCCAGTCACTACAAAGATGCAGGCGTCCTTCCTAACTCCGTTGCTGGAGAGAAAGAAAGACACTCATGGATTTCCCCATGAGGCCAATTGTGACTTTAAAACAAATTGAGACAACTTAGTGATGATGAATTTTACAAAAGACTCCCAAAGAACCCTACTAATCAATTCAACTCTGATCCATGTTAAATTGTCAATTTTTGAATGGAGGGGAAATTACAAAGACAATATGAGTATATGAAAGTTGACTGCCCAAACACACCTGTCATATACGCTCTACCCAAAATTCACAAGAGCATGACACCACCTATACCGGGCAGGCCCATTGTGAGTAGTAACGGATCTCTGACAGAGAATATATCTACCTTTGTAAACCATTTTGTGAAGCCCTGAGCGATCTCCCTCCCCACGTATACTAGAGACTCTATTGATTTTATATATTTTTTTTAATTTGTGGACCATATACCTGAAAATTCAATTCTGTGTACTCTTCATGTTGCCATTCTATATACTTGAATAAGAAACATGAGCTGGCACACACCCAGAGACAATTATTTTATGTGCTGACTAAACTATGAGCTATAAAAATAGAGTCGCACACTCTATACATAAACTTCCAGTAATTTATTGGGTAAATCACCAACGTTTCGGCATCACTGGATTCAGCACTACCTGTTTTTCAAACATTCCTAGATATACAGTACCAGTCAAAAGCTTGGACACACCTACAGTACACATTCAAGGGTTTTTCATTATTTAAAAAAAAATTCTACATTGTAGAATAATAGTGAATACATACAACATATGAAATAACACATATGGAATCATGTAGTAACCAAAAAAAGTGTCAAACAAATCAAAATATATTTTATATTTGAGATTCTTCAAAGTAGCCACCCTTTGGCTTGATGACAGCTTTGCACACTCTTGGCATTCTCTCAACCAGCTTCATGAGATAGTCACCTGGAATGCATTTCAATTAACAGGTGTGCCTTGTTAAAAGTTAATTTGTGGAATATCTTTCCTTCTGAATGCGTTTGAGCCAATCAGTTGTGCTGTGACAAGGTAGGGGTGGTATACAGAAGATAGCCATATTTGGTAAAATACCAAGTTCATATTATGGCAAGAACAGCTCAAATAAGCAAAGAGAAATGACAGTCCATCATTACTTTAAGACATGAAGATCCGTCAATGCGGGAAATTTCAATAACTTTGAAAGTTTCTTCAACTGCAGTTGAAGCGCTGTGATGAAACTGACTTTAATGAGGACCGCTACAGGAAAGGAAGACCCAGAGTTACTTCTGCTGCAGAGGATAAGTTCATTAGAGTTAACGGCACCTCTGATTGCAGCCCAAATAATGGCTTCACTGAGTTCAAGTAACAGACATCTCAACATCAACTGTTCAGAGGAGACTGCGTGAATCAGGCCTTCATGGTCAAATTGCTGCAAAGAAACCGCTACTAAAGGACACCAATAAGAAGAAGAGACTTGCTTGGGCCAAGAAACACGAGCAATGGACATTAGACCGATGGAAATCTGTCCTTTGGTCTGATGAGTCCAGATTGGAGATTTTTGGTTCCAACCGCCATGTCTTTGTGAGACGCAGAGTAGGTGAACGTATTATCTCAGCATGTGTGGTTCCCACCGTGAAGCATGGAGGAGGAGGTGTGATGGTGCTTTGCTGGTGACACTGTCTGTGATTTATTTAGAATTCAAGGCACACTTAACCAGAATGTCTACCACAGCATTCTGCAGCAATACGCCATCCCAGCTGTTTTTTTTGTTTTTCAACAGGACAATGATGCAAAACACACCTCCAGGCTGTGTAAGGGCTATGTGACCAAGGAGAGTGATTGAGTGCTGCATCAGATGACCTGGCCTCCACAATCACCCGACCTCAACCCAATTGAGATGGTTTGGGATGAGTTGGACCGCAGAGTGAAGGAAAAGCCACCAACAAGTGCTCAGCATATGTTGGAACTCCTTCAAGATGGTTGGGAAAGCATTCCTTTGAGAGAATGCCAAGAGTGCAAAGCGGTCTTCAAGGCAAAAGGTAGCTACTTTGAAGAATCTAAAATTAAATATATTTTGATTTGTTTAACACTTTTTAGGTTACTACATGATTCCATATGTGTTATTTCATAGTTTTGACATCTTCACTATTATTCTAGAAAATAGTAAAAATAAAGAAAAACCCTTGAATGAGTAGATGTGTCCAAACTTTTGACTGGTACTGTATATCTAGGAATGTTTGAAAAACAGGTGGTGCTGATTCCAGACCTTAACCCCTTTCTCTCCAATATTCTCCTAATTCTGAGATATTTGGGTGACATTTTCATGATCTATACAGGGACCCAGGAGTAACTTTTGGAATTCCATGCTTATCTAAACTTTATGAATGAACACCTTCATTTCATCATTAACTATGACCTATCACAAATCAGTTTTCTTGAGGTGATGGTTATTAAGGACAAAACCTCCCTCTCTACAGACCTCTATAGGAAACCTATGGACAGGAACACCCTGAGAGGTGCCAGCTTTCATCCACATCCACTTATTAAAAGTCTCTCTATATGTCAATTCAGTCGCATCAGAAGAAAATGCAGCTCTGATGCTTCTTATCAGAAACAGACCACAGACCTCACACAAAGGTTTAAGGAAATGCGGTACAAAGGCAATTGGGTAAAACATGCCAATGATCGTTTTGAAGGACTAACACAGTTGGAAAGCCTTCAAACAAAAGTTCAAGAAAAAGCAGAACACGTCCCATCATGCTTCACTCAATACTCGCCAATACTGAAACATTGGGGAAGGCATTTAAGGACATTATCAGGAAGCACTGATACATTATTGATACTGACCCACAATTGAAACCCATTTTAAAATATCCCCACATACGGTCTTTAAAAGACAAAGACACGTGAGAGACATCGTGGTTAAATCTGATTACCCACCAGAGAAAAGGGAAACTTTCCGGAGGGTAATTACTCATGTGGCCAATGTGCTCAATGCAGCTTCACGTACAAATGCAACTCATTTACCCACCCCCGCATGGGACAAAGATTTAAGTTAAAAGGGCCTGATTATCTGCATATCCACCAATGTTATTTACATGTTGGAAATGTCCTTGTGGGTCTGTCTTACATAGAGAAAACCCATAGGAGCCTTAAGACACGGATCAGTGAGCACCATAGCAATATACGGACAGGTGAGACAAGAAATATGGTTTCTGTTCATTTTGTACAAGCTAAACATCCTATTAGTTCTCTGAGATACATTGGAATAGAAATGGTCAAGATGTCACGCAGGGGAGGGGACATTGAGAGGAAACTTGTTCAAAGGGACTCTTTCTGGATCCACAGGCTCAACAAACTGTCTCCTCTTGGCCTTAACAAGGACTTAACAAGGAGACTTGAAACCGTTTTTATAGTTTCAATATGTAAAAAAATAAATAAAAATAGTTCATCCTAATTGAATATTGTATGTGTATGTATATTACTGTAAATATTGATCACATTCCTTGTGTATGTGTCACGCACGCCCTGATCTGTTTCACCTGTCTTGTGCTTGTCTCCACACCCCACCAGGTGTCTCCCATTTGTCCCCATTATCCCCTGTGTATTTATACCAGTGTTTTCTGTTTGTCTGTTGCCAGTTCGTCTTGTCCCGTCAAGTATTACCAGCATGTTTCCCCGGTTTCGAGTCTATCTAGTTATTGTTTTCTAGTCTTCCCGGTTCTGACCATTCTGCCTGCCTGCCGTTCTGTACCTCATTGACTCTGCCCTGGACTACTGACCAATCTGCCTGCCCTGACCCTGAGCCTGCCTACCATTCTGTACCTCTTTGACTCTGCCCTGGATTACTGACCTCTGCCTGCCCTCGACCTGCCCTGCCCTGGCCTGTCCCCTTGTATAATAAATATTCTGAGAACTGTACTATCCGCCTCCTCCTCTGCATCTGGGTCATATCCTGAGTCGTGATAATATGATTATATATGTTGATAAATTGAATGTGTTCTACTTTCTTTTTCTTCTCCTTTTTCAGGAAGTGATGTCACTGAGTACTGCCCCCATTACAAGACCTTCTACACCCACCTGGGATATTGATGCCTGATGAAAACCTAAGGGTCGAAACGTTGTTATAAATAAATATTACCTGGGAGCATGAGCAGCAGTGAGCAGCGTTTTCCTTTCTGTTTTTCACGAGTTTGTCTACAACTCCAGCACCTGCTGAAAGTACCTGGATGTGCGCATGTTCTTCAACTTTTGGACTTTAAAACAGGGAAAGAGTTTAATGGCTGTGATAGGAGAAAACAGAGGATGGATCAACAATATTGTAGTTACTAAACAAAACTAACCTAAATGACAGAGTGAAAAGAAGGAAGCCTGTACAGAATACACATATTCTAAAATATGCATCCTGATTGTAATAAAGCACTAAAATAAAACTGCCAAAAATTGTGGCAGCATTGTTGTTTCGGCCAAATCCAATACAACACTGAGTACCACTCTTCATAGCATGGTGGTGGCTGCATCATGTTATTGGTATGCTTGTCATCAGCAAGGACTAGGGAGTTTTTTAGGATAAAAATAAATGGAATAGAGCTAAGCACTGGCAAAACCCTAGAGGAAAACCTGCTTCAGTATGCTATCCAACAGACACTGGGAGATGAATTCACCTTTCAACAGGACAATAACCTAAAACACAAGGTCAAATATACACTGGAGTTGCTTATCAGGACGAAATTGGATGTTCTTGAGTGGCATAGTTACAGTTTAGACTTAAATCGGCTGGAAAATCTATGGCAAGACCTGAAAATGGTTGTCTAGCAATGATCAACAACCAACTTGACAGAGCTTAAAGAATAAAACAAATAATAAATGTTGTACAATCCAGGTGTGCAAAGCTCAGAAAGACTCATAGCTGTAATCACTGCCAAAGGTAATTCGAACATGTATTGACTCAGGGGGTTGAATACTATATTAGTGTTTTACTTTTCATATTTATTTTACAAATGTTAGAAACATGACAATTCAATCAATTGTAATGCCACTTTGTAACACAACAAAATGTGGAAAAAGTCAAGGGATATATCTGAAGGCACTTTATAGTATGTCAAAATACAATGTTTCATGAAATTTGTTCCATTTTCACACAGACTGATGTATCAATATTGAGATATGAGGCAGGTATGACACATACCTTGAATTACACAGTAGGCTATGTACTGTATAAAAACACATATACAGTATATGGGGGTTTACACAGTAGGCTATGCACTGTATAAAAACGCATACACAGTATATGGGGCTTTACACAGTAGGCTATGCACTATATAAAAACACATAAACACTCCCCTTTGTATGTATTTGGACAGTTCTATTTGGCTCTATACTCGAGTATTTTGGATTTGAGATTAAATCACATTCAGTGACAGTACAGAATGTTACCTTTTATTTAGTCCCCCCCATTTGAAGATGTCATAAGTATTTGTACAAATTTCACCTCAAATGAAACATTTCATCTCAAATCCAAAATAATGGAGTATAGAGCCCATAGGTAGGTAAGTGTACAGTATAGATAGGGATCCACATACCTGCATGAAGTACTCCTCCAGCAGACAGTCCGCCCAGGGCTCAGCCACCTCCATGGGTCGCACCTCGTTAGAAATGTCACAGCACTTAATCAGCACCATCTTCAGCTGGGCGGGTCAAAGGTCATACAGTGCAGAGTTCAGTATAGGGAAGGGGTCTACTAGATTTTTCACATAGATAGCAGCACAAAGGACTAACAAACATACATAGTGAAGTTGTAAATAGAGCCTTACTGCATCGGGCAGTAGGACAAATACACTGCACAAACTGTAAGGGAGTGGACAATACGCATTCTATGGTAGGGACAAACACATAGTAATGTGTATCCTTACACAAGTGACATGCTCTTCATCAGTGAAGTCAAAGCTGTCCACTTTATGCTTGAAGGAGTCCAGTATCTCGCCATGTCGTGCCATGTCTGTGGCCAGTATCAGTGTGATGATTCCCTAAGACAGAAATAGGCGGTTAAATCAGACTACAGACTAGACTACTGCTATAGTAGTGCACACACACACACACACACACACACACACACACACACACACACACACACACACACACACACACACACACACACACACACACACACACACACACACACACACACACACACACACACACACACACACCCACCCACCCTACCTGGCGTATCTGTTTGAAGGCCTCGGGGTCGAAGGTGGAGAAGATGTTGCAGTCGGGCTGGGAGAAGATCTGGAAGGCTACGGCACAGTGGTGATTTTCCAGAGGGGAGATGTCATTGTAGCGTACTGCCAGCTCCGTCCGTGCATTTATCTGGTACCTGAGAGACAGAGAGGGAGACTTAGTCTCACAGGGGCTTGCTTTCAAATGTCTTCTTGTTGAATTGAACCTGGACTATATCAAACTAGGATAGACAGATTGTATCTAATTTCCTTGAATCACGATAGACAGATGGCAGTGGTAGAGTAAGAGAGAGAGAGAGAGAGAATAAAAGCATGGATTACATGTTGTTGTATCCGGGGTGATCTAGATCGTGGCACACTGCAGCTGTCATCAGAATCAGAATGTCCACCTGGGTGAACGTCTCCTGGAAGACACACAATTCACAATTATTATAAGTCTCACAATTAATGTGCCATCTGTGTGTGTGTGTGTGTGTGCATGTGTGTGTACGCATCATGCAACTGTGCACACGTAGGTGCATGCATGTTTGTGTAAGTGAGTGTGTGGTGTGTGAAAGAGTGTGTGTTTGTGAGATCTCATTAGCACATCATTAACATGGGCATCTTGTAATCGCCCATTATAGGCTTTGATTAATAAACCTGTCATGAATGGTTGTCCATGACAACAGGGTTCGAGATGATGTCTAAGGGAGCGTCTCCAAGGGAGTAGAATTTATCTTTCAGACACCTCTCAGCTTTTCTCTCCCACCTTCTCGTCAAGTACAAACATCATTCTTCCTCACCAACCCCTCATTCTCATCCCTCCAGTATTAGTGATGCCCTTTTATAGAGCTGAGGTATTACTGCAGTATTATTACTATGGTATTACCGTCTGTATTACCTTTGGTATTACTGTGGTATTACTGTCTAAGAGAGCATCTCCAAGGGAGTAGAATTTATCTTTCAGACACATCTCAGCTTCTCTCTTCTCTAGTATTACTGTGGTATTACTGTGGTATTACCTGTAGGCTGCAGAGGCAGATCATGCTGTACATCATCTGGGTGACACAAAAACAGTGACGGAAGTTATGGAAGGGATTCATCCTGTAGTTGTCATGGATACAAAGCTGCAGGGAGGGAGGGGGGATGAGAGAAAGAGGGAATAATGAGTGAATGTGTGAGACCACCAGACAGCGACGACAAACCTACCACTAGTAACATGAAACAAGTGGCGCAGCGGCAGATTCTGAAAAGTTGTGGATATCTCTAGCAGTCTTACCAGCCACCTCTTCAGTGTGATGGGGTTCATGTTGAAGTCCTTGACCAGGTCCAAGTCGTGGTACATGTGCTCCAGGCAGCTCAGCATCTGGTCACATGAAGCAAGGAGGAGGAGTGAGACCGAAGGTGAGCGATACTTTGTTGCGGTTGAGCACATATGATCAACAGTTATATAGTAGTAGTTGATCATCTATGGTCAACAACTCTATGGTGGAGTTGAGTGTTTATGGAAGTTGAGTGTCTACTATCTATGGCAGTTGAACCTCTAGGGCCCAACCCCCTGTCCTCACCTCATTGGGCTCCCACTGCCACACATCAAAGGTGGGTTGTCTGAGAGCTTCCACTGTCTCCTGAGACAGGTGGTACTACACACACACGCATGCAGATAGAGAACAGAAGGGGCGGAGAGAGAAGAACAAAGTGTAGTCAGAATCTTACCTCGTTGGACTCCCACAGCCAGAGGCCAAAGGCAGGCTTTCTGAGGGCATCTATGGTCTGCTGCGAGAGCATGTACTGCAGGCGACAGAGCTCCCAGTTAACCCTGTTTTTCTCCGCTGGCTGTGGGCTCACCTCTACACACACATACACACACACACCTGGGCATACCTGACTACAGGTTTAACCTCAGTTAGTTTCACCCTGTATTTCTTTAAGTGAGGCAGCTTGCCACTAGGACCTTTGCACTCCGCCTACCAATGAAATCTAGGGGAAACACTAGCACATCTAAGATGGGTACACCTAACTAGGGACATGCTGTCAGAGGCGGAAATAAAAGCGAGACATCTCACAGGGTCATTTTTTTCTGGTAGGGCGGGGCGGGTGAGCGTGGGTGGGTGGGGGGAATAAGTAGACCAGAGATGGCTGTTGTTGGCCAGTTTCCCATTGAAAACAATTTTGTCTGTGTAAGTGGGCGTTCCCTCTATCGTATGAGCACGCCAGAGATTACATAGGAACCGTGAGCTCACACGGGAAATCATGCTCACGCAAGAGAGAGAACGCCCACTTACACAGACATGAACCCTGACCATTTTTTGAATGGAAATCATCTTTGATGCTGTGTCTGATAACAGGAGGTGCATCTTTCACACTATTTTAATTTGAATGCCATTTAGCAGATGCTTTTAAGTCATGCGTGCATACATTTTCTACGTATGGGTGTTTCCAGGAATCGAACCCACTATCCTGATGTTTCAAGAACCATGATCTACCAACTGCGCTATGGAGGACCAGAGGATCACACAACTGACTCTGGACATTCAAAGGTGGTATTCTGACGCTATGGACATACAATACCTGATAACAGGCTCATTGACAATGACAAAACACAGACTGACGGTGACAATGAAGTAGGAGGAATTTGCAGACCACTCACTTACTTTGGGGTAAGAGGGCACATCTCTGCGAGGTGTCAGCTTCTTGTTGTCATCCAGGAAATGACTACAGTACAAAGCAAGCAGTAACCAATTAATAGAATCCGACCATAGACACACACAACATAGTGAGAAGACTGTAATGAAATATTAAATATTAAGATAAGATAGCCTCCGTAACAATATCAGTAGGCCTATATAACAGAATGTAAGTGTCTGTAACAATATCAGTATGAGCCCTTACTGGTCGCACAAGCCGAGGCGCATGCAAGGCTACTTACTGATCTGGGGGCAGTCGTTTTAAAACCCTGCTAATGACAGACAGGGGAGAGGAATTTCTCCTCCAATACTTCCTCTACTAACCTCCTCTAACTAGGAGCTAAGAAAGACTATTCAATGTAAGACGCATAAAACAAACACCATTCAGGCTTACATTGGACATCTTTATCAGGATTCAGGTCAAAGCTAAAGGTCAAGATGAATCGTTATCAGGATTCAAGTCAAAGCTAGAGGTCAAGGTTCAAAGATAACCATGTGACTAACCTGTTGTTCCTGGAGGCCATCTCCTCCCTGAGCTTCTTGATGTCGCTGCGACACTTCTCTATCTCCACCACCTTCATCCCTTCCACTGCAGAGAGAGAATTAGAGAGGGAAAGAAAGAAAAAAGAGAGAGAGAGGTTAATATATCCTACATAACCAAAAATCAGGTGACCTCGGCCTGAAGCAGTCAGTCACCCGGAACAAATTAACCTCAAAACCCCCCCAGCCATCACAGTAGCAGTACTTTACTGTGAAGGACGATGTAATGATTAAAGATTGATTACTGATTAAATGTTCCCACTGGACCGCACAGTGAGGCTGGGGCACCGTGTGTGTATGGAACAAATTGTGACAGAACAGTTGAAGGCCATAAAGGCCTTTTAAACATACAGTAGTGTGCAAAACCTGGAGGAAATCCAATGTACTACCGGTACTTTGACGGAATGAGGCATATCAAGCCATCTATATCAATTCGATTTTATAGCTGTTTTTACAATCTGATGAGAGATCTAACACGTCAAATCAAAGCGCAAAGGGAAGCCAGCGAGCATAGAGTGGGACAGTGTAAACAAACTTCCTTGCACACAACAAAATGGACAGAAATAGATTAAATAGGCAGCAGTATGATTAACTATAGGGTCAAGGACAGCTAGCATAGATGTAGGATCTTAATTCGATCACCATGTCGTAGGATAACTTTCCTGCAATGCAGGTAATTTAAAATGTGTAGTGTATTTGATGTTTAAAAAGGCTTCTGAAGTTTTTAATTTCCACTTTGAAATTTCAGACTTGATTTTCCCTTAAGAAAAATGTATCCTCCCCTACACAAATGTCCATTAATTATAACCCATATAATAAATCAAATTTTCTGTTGCTGCAGGATTATTTTCCTGCTGTTGCAAACTGTCTTAAATTAAGATTCTACATATGTACAGTTGAAGTCGGAAGTTTACATACACCTTAGCCAAATACATTTAAACTCAGTTTTTCACAATTCCTGACATTTAATCATTTAATCATCTGTCTTAGGTCAGTTAGGATCACCACTTTATTTTAAGAATGTGAAATGTCAGAATAATAGTAGAGAATGATTTATTTATTTCAGCTTTTATTTATTTCACCACATTCCCAGTGGGTCAGAAGTTACATACACTCAATTAGTATTTGGTAGCATTGCCTTTAGATTGTTTAACTTGGGTCAAACATTTTGGGTAGCCTTCCACGAGCTTCCCACAATAAATTGGGTGAATTTTGTCCCATTCCTCCTGACAAAGCTGCTTTTTCAGTTCTGCCCACACATTTTCTATAGGATTGAGGTCAGGGCTTTGTGGCCACTCCAATACATTGACTTTCTTGTCCTTAAGCCATTTTGCCACAACTTTGGAAGTATGCTTGGGGTCATTGTCCATTTGGAAGACCCATTTGCGATCAAGCTTTAACTTCCTGACTGATGTCTTGAGATGTTGCTTCAAATATCCACATTATCTTCCTCCCTCATGATTTAATCTATTTTGTGAAGTGCACCAGTCCCTCTGCAGCAAAGCACCCCACAACATGATACTGCCACCCCCATGCTTCACAGTTGGGATGGTGTTATTCGGCTTGAAAGCCTCCACCTTTTTCCTCCAAACATAACGATGGTCATTATGGCCAAACAGTTCTATTTTTGTTTCATCAGACGAGAGGACATTTCTCCAAAAAGTAGGATCTTTGTCCCCATGTGCAGTTGCAAACCGTAGTCTGGTTTTGGAGCAGTGGCTTCTTCCTTGCTGAGCGGCCTTTCAGGTTATGTCGATATAGGACTCGTTTTACTGTGGATATAGATACTTTTGCACCTGTTTCCTCCAGCATCTTCACAGGGTCCTTTGCTGTTGTTCTGGGATTGATTTGCACTTTTCGCACCAAAGTATGTTCATCTCTCATAGGCAGAATTGTGATACAGTGAATTATAAGTTAAATAATCTGTCTGTAAACAATTGTTGGAAAAATGACTTGTGTCATGCACAAAGTAGATGTCCTAACCAACTTGCCAAAACTATAGTTTGATAACAAGAAATTGTGGTTGAAAAACGAGTTTTAATGACTCCAACCTAAGTGTATGTAAACTTCCGACTTCAACTGTATAGTGTCTAACGGTGGCTATCCATGTCAAGGCTACAGCTAGCATTGTACAAGTTTATGATAAAGCAGATTTCCCACCTAGTCTATAGTTTTTCTATGTGATTTCTCTTTGGTCAATGTCCAGGTGAATAATATGAGGTCAGATAATAATATGAGGTTAAACTAGAGTAGAGAAAATAATACTAGGAGCTTAATGTAGGAGCTTAATTTGAGCCAGTTTGCTACAGCAGGAAAATAATCCTGCTGCAACAGGAAATGTGAATTATTATGTTGATTATAATAATGGACATTTTTGTAGAGGCTGATACATTTTTCGTAAGGGAACATCAAGTCAGACATTTCAACCTGGAAATGTCAAACTTCAGAAGCCCTTTTTCTCCCCAATTTCGTGATATCCAATTGTGACCCAATTATGATCGTGTCTCATCGCTGCAATTCACCAACGGGCTTGGGAGAGGCGAAGATTGAGTCATGCGTCCTCCAAACATGACCCGCCAAGCCGTGCTGCTTCTTAACACCCACTCGCTTAAACCGGAAGTCAGCTGCAACAATGTGTCGGAGGAAACACTGTTCAACTGACGACGAGGGTCAGCTTGCAGGCGCCCGACCTGCCACTAGAGCGCAAGGAGCCAAGTTAAGCCCCCCCGGCCAAACCCTCCCCTAACCTGGACGACGCTGGGCCAATTCTGTGCCGCACAAAGGGACTCCGAGTCACGGGCGGTTGTGACACAGCCTGGGATCAAACCCCATGCTGTAGTGACACTGCAACCCCTTCGACCACTACACAACTCGGGAGGCCCCTCCATTACCAGTTCGTATCCCCTTACTTGTTAGCCAGCCAACTTGGGCTAACACAGTCACGTCAAACAGTGAAACAAGAATAACAGAAAAGTAGCATAATTTGCATTTATTTAAGCTGTTTTCTAGTGACATGTATTAGGATACATCTATAACAATGAGCTAATGAAAATGTGCTCTCTCGTCAGGACACTGTTTAGAGGAGCTGGCCAACAACACAGCTAACACAATCAATTCAGACTGAAGCTGGAAAGAGAGCAAACTAGCTGCATTTCATTTCATTTTACCTGTTTTTCTATTGACATTTCTTTGTATGCATATCCATAAAAATTATGCTAATTCATGATTTCGGCTGGTTGAGAAAGGCTGCATGCCTCTCTGTCTCGTCCCGACACCCGACTCGTTCATTACCATGGGACAGCTGGAGATTTCAATATTGAAACAATGTTGCAATTGTCACAGAGACAGCTTGCAAGGTTTATACAAATCTCCGCTGTTGAAAACCAAATTCTAGTCCAAAAGAAAGGAGAGATCATGTCTAAGATGCTTTTTTACAGTGGAAATTTTTATAAAGTTTATAAATTGCCTGGTTGGGTTGATGGATAGCAGAGTGAGATGGAACAGTAAATGGGCATTTCAACGTCATAGCCTTAGCCAGTAGTACCTTTTGGAATAGACACTGGCTGGAACGCAGTTTTAACCAATCAGCATCCAGGATTAGACCCACCCCGTGTATAACAGGTGAATAGAGAATGTATGGTATGTCAGTCTATTATGTTAAACAAAAAGGTCACATATCAAATCAAAGCTCCAAACTTGGTTAGTAGACAGTTTTGTTGACTATTTGAAATGTAAAAACACTGTATAACAACCACGAGACACAAGTACGTTTTAAAGCTGAACAAATTTGCATTGCTAAATAGCTCAAGACAAAACACCTCATTCAAACCCTACGAAATAGTTAAATCCCCCTCCTTCAGGGGTGCACGTTAATTTTCTTGACCTTAAAGGGAAACTTTCCCGCTAGACACTATTTGGGGTGTTTTTCCAGTCTCCCTACAAAGCATACAGATGGCGCCGACAGACATGGCAGCTTTGCTTCTAGCTCCTAAGCAACTTTGCAGTATTTCGTTTTTTGGGGTGTTACTTCTTACATAATTAGCCCAGAATATTTTTTTGTGTTAATATATACAGCCGGAAATAACTTTTGGATATCAGAGCGGCAGTAACCAGCATTACGACCAGGAATACGACTTTCCTGAATTGGATCCTTTGTTCGCACCTTCCTGGGCAATTGAACTTATCCCAGAGGCTGCTCCAAGACGCCGCCGGCAGAGAAGAGGTATCCAGAGTAGACTTGTAGTCTGAATCAGAAGGCTAATGTTCAGTCTCTCAGGGCGAGGATCTCCTTCCAGAGAGACATCAGGGACCAGGTGCCAGGTGCCGGCCTGGTGCAGGTCTACAATTTTGTTTCTGGTGTCCTTTGACAGCTCTTTGGTCTTGGCCATAGTGGAGTTTGGAGTGTGACTGTTTGAGGTTGTGGACAGGTGTCTCTTATACTGATTACAAGCTCCAACAGGTGCCATTAATACAGCTAACGAGTGGAGGACAGAGGAGCCTCTTAAAGAAGAAGTTACAGGTCTGTGAGAGCCAGAAATCTTGCTTGTTTGTAGGTGACCAAATACTTATTTTCCACCATAAATTGCAAATAAATTCATTAAAAATCCTACAATGTGATTTTCTGGATTTTTTTTCTCATTTTGTCTGGCATAGTTGAAGTGTACCTATGATGAAAATTACAGGCCTCTCTCATCTTTTTAAGTGGGAGAACTTGCACAATTGGTGGCTGACTAAATACTTTTTTGCCCCACTGTACACCTCCACGGGGCGGTCATGCACGTCCTGGAATCGCTACAAATTCTGGATATTGTGGTTTGCTTACAACCAGGATATTTAGCTGTCCTGTTTCAACTGATGAAATGCAGAAACGCTCGTATTTGCGTGTTGTGAGGAAATTCAAAATGTTTATGACACATATAATATATTAACATATTAATGGACTGAGTATACAAAACATTAGGAACACCTTCCTAATATTGAGTTACACCCCATTTTGCCCTCAGAATAGCCTCAATTGGTCGGGGCATGGACTCTACAAGGTGTAGAAAGCGTTCCACAGGGATGCTGGCCCATGTTGACTCCACGGCTTCTACTCCGAATAGCTCGATCCATCTCCTCCCACAGATGCTCAATTGGATTGAGATCTGGTGACTGAGCAGGCCACTGCAGTAAGCTGAATTCACTGTCATGTCCGTGGAACCATTCCTGGACAATCCTAGCATTCTGCTGAAAAAAATATTTTGCAGATGGATACACTGCTGCCATGAAGGGATGCACCTAATTGGAAATGATTTTCAGATATCCTATGACATTAAAACTTTGCTCCACTTTTATCAAGGGGCCCAATACGTGCCGTCAAAACACACCACCAGCCTTCAATGTTGACACGCATGTACTCGTGGTTTTCTCCATACCCTAGTCTTCCAATCAGCGTGAAACAGCAGGAACCCGGGATTCATCAGACCAGGCAATGTTTTTCCAATTCTCCAGTGTTCAGTGTTTTTCGTTCCTTAGCTCACTGCAACCACAGTTTGTTTTTTGCTGAAAGAAGTAGAACTCTGTAAGGTCGTCGGCTGCCATAACCCATTTGTGTCAAGGTAAGATGAGTTGTGCATTCTTTTATGGGTCTCTGGGCACCATTGTTGTACTGGACTGTCAGTTGACTAACTGTAGCCCATCTGTTGCTCTGCACAATTCATGTCAGCCTCATTTTCCCCTTTCATCATTGACCCGTTTCGACCACTGGCCTGCCTTCTTGATACACACGGAAAACTGTTGAGTGTGAAAAACCCAGCAATGTTTCACTCAAACAGGTGCGCCTGGCCCCTACTACCATACCCTGTTCAAGGGTACTTAAATATTTTGTCTTGCCATTTCACCCTCTGAATGGCACACATACACAACCCTTGTCTCAATTGTCTCAAGGCTTAAAAATCGTTATTTAAACGTATCTCCTCCCCTTTATCTACACTGATTGAAGTGGATTTAACAGGTGACATCAATAAGGGATCATAGCTTTTACCTGGATTCACCTGGTCAGCCTATGTTATGGAAAGAGAAGGTGTTCCTAATGTTTTGTACACTCAGTGTATAGTGAAATAGAGCAGGGGTGAAATTTCCCTTTAACATCCTTTTTTTTAATGATGTTAAAGGGACATTTTTTTTATGACTCAATCTCCCAGCGCTACCATTTCTATGAACATTTCCCATCCAGCCAAGTTAATGAGTGGCGATTAAACCAATTAAAATATGCCTGCTCACATACAGTAGTAGAACAATGTTCACTGCACGCTTTATTGCACAGTTTCAGTGAGGGTTTGATTGCCTCATACACGGGCCATACATAAACATACTGAAAGTGATTCCTGCTTCTGCCAATCAGCCATCGCTCATCCATATATTTATATGTACATATTCTTATTCATTCCTTTACACTTGTGTGTAAAAGGTAGTTGTTGTAAAATTGTTAGATTACTTGTTAGATATTACTGCATGGTTGGAACTAGAAGCACAAGCATTTCACTACACTCGCATTAACATCTGCTAACCATGGGTATATGACCAATAACATTTGATTTTATTTTATTTTTGGGGTTAGGGTTAGCCATTGTATGTCACTCTTTAACTAAAAGTCACCTTAGAACAAAATCATCTGTTAAAGGACCATACTGTATACTTATATTTTCTGCATTCAGTGTATTTGTTCTGTAGTCCCCTTAGTATTCCCCATGGTAGGTAACAATACTGTGATTTAAGCAGAGGCTGTCTCCTCTCTAGGGAGAAATAAACACACAGACAGACACAGTACTCACACTCCACTCTCTTCTCCAACATGGCCAAGCGGTTCGTCACCTCCGTCTTCAGCTCGTTGATTTTAAACGCTCTGCAAAGAAAGAGTGAAGGACAGACAGAGAGAGGGAGAGATGAGGAAAGAAAATACAGGGGAGATAGAAAGAGGGAAAGAGACGGAAAAAGAGAGTGAGAAAATAAGATAGAGGAAGAGAGAGATAAAGAGAGAGAGAGGGAGGGAAAGAGAGAGCAAAAGGGACATAAAGCAATCATTATCTGAAAGCAGCACACTCAACAATACAGTGACACACAAATAGCATACATTTACGAGAACAAGGGAACAAAAAGCATTTACCAAGCCAGAGGCAACATTTCCACGAAAGCTACATCAGTGCTCTTACCTGGAAAACTGCTCTGCCACCTGTGTCAATACATTCTGGAAGAGTTCCTCTTTATCTGGAAGAAAAAGATGGTGCTGTGTTACACACAGGAAAAACACAACTCGTACACGTCTCTCTGTGCTGTAACGACAACACTGCATACGTCTGAAGCATTTCATTATATCATAGCCTGGGGGTGTAACAGATATCGAGTGCCCCTTTTATCACACTCAAACACACACACGCGCATGCACACACACACACACCTTATGTAAACCAGCAACAACAAGAGAATGAAACAAACACAACAGATGGCAATAGAAGAGAGAGTGTTTTCTCTGTCTTACTACTGAACGCAGTAGTCGCGTTTCGAGATGGTACCAGCTTGATATGTTAACAAGGCACTTGTAATATCCCTTCCCACACACGGCAAATAACTCAACGACAAAAACAAAGCTCTGCTATTGGTGCAATGCAGACTTATGGCCAAAGTTCACCTGAGAGGCCAATAAAAGTGCAGGTATGTGAACTAGTAAAACCATCTGGCACCTGTTGGACTGATCCTATTGTACACCGTGTCACATTAATACTGTCCTAATGTACACCGTGTCACATTAATGCTGTCCTATTGTACACCGTGTCACATTAATGCTGTCCTATTGTACACCGTGTCACATTAATGCTCTCCTATTGTACACCGTGTCACATTAATGCTGTCCTAATGTACACCGTACCACCCTACCACTAGATGTACTGGTGCCTCTTGGGCAGTTCACATTGTTGATTGAGGACCTCTTTACTGAGGAATGTGATTGGTTCTCTTGAATGTTTAATATTTGTATTATGTGGTATTTGTAAAAAAGTGTAAGTGCAGGGCTCCCTTGTCCAAGAGATCTTGGGCCTGATAAAATAAAGCTTTAAAAAAATGTGGAACACAGACACAAGCTGCTGTTCATGGATTTTTTCCCCAGATGTTCAGCTGGCCTGTCTGTGTACTCTTGTGTGTGAGTGATGACTGAAAATAAGGATGTTGTTTTGTTTCCTTCCCTGCACTGGGGAACTGGTTCTCATCACACTGTTAAATCAGCCAGGTTTACTAGGTGACATTTCCCATAAACGGAGGTCATGAAGCATGTAACCTCACTAACCAAGCAAAACAATAAATAAATTGTGTGTGTGTGTGTTTACATCCTTGTGTCTATTGCCAACATGTTTTGATGACTATGCTTGTTTATGTGCAGTGTGCACATCAGGTATGTGGGATAGTGTGCTGTGCTTTGTGTGTGTGCTCATGCTTGCTTACATATATGCTATATACGATATGGTCCGTATGCATATGCTAATAAGCTATTGCGTATGTGATGTCAGCAATGCTTGTCTATTTGCATAGTCAGTGCATGTGTGTGAAAAGCCAATGGCCCTCTGGGACTCACCAGCTAGCTGTCCTCCAGTCAGGGGCACCACTCTGTACGGTGACCTTCAACACACAGAACACACACACACACAAACACACCAGTCAGTTTAGACAGCAAGTGGTGCAGCACTCAAATACGTCCCCCCTTCCTCCTAATCAGACATGCTGTGAATGTCCTCTTCCTCCCACTCTCTTACTCAGCGTCTGAAGTGTGAGGACACGCTGGGGGCTGTGTGTGTGTGTGTGTCTTTTTGGTTTTACTATCATTGTGGGGACCAGAAGTCCACACAAGGATAGTAAAACAAGGAAAAGTGGGAACATTTTGCCGGTCCCTACAAGGAAAAATTATATTTTAGGCTTACATGCTGACCATACCGCTCACGTCACGTGAGCAAGCATTGCAAAATAATGTACACATACATGTTATTCAATCAATGCACCTCCACTGCTCGCGCGAGTCTGCGTAGCCAGGCGCTAAAACAGAATTTTGTTCTATTTGTGACACTTGACCTTCTGCAAGTCCCGCCTCTCCCATCTCCTCATTGGTTTTTAGGATCATATACCCACGTGGGTGATTGAAGGATGAACTGAGGTCCACACTCCAGTCCAGTAGGTAGTGGTAATGCACCTTAAAGTTGGTTGCCAACCACCATATAAAGTCCAAAGAAGAAGAAGCCTGAAGGAGGACAGATTACTAGAAACAAACTCGGTTAACCCTTTTATCTGTGGATTAATTGTCGGAGTAGAGGACCTTGTGGATTTCAGGTAAAATAACAACCCAATGTTTATATCCCATGACAAATTAGCTAGCAACAGCAAGCTAGCTAGCTAAATTGCCATAAATGTTTAATGCTTTTCGACCTGTCCCAAAATTAATATAGTTGGTTCAGAGTTTGTTTTGATATTTCCAACTGCTTGTCCTGATCACGTCTGATATGGGTGGACAAAATCAACATGCACGCAATGGCGCTGGTCAGCATGTTAGGGGTTAGGTTTAGAATTAGGAGTTATGCCATTTGGCTTAGGGTTAGTAAAACATGCGTGTGTGTATGTGTGTGAGCAGTGTCTAGCTCACTGATCACACCCTGACCTTGGATCTGTTAGTATTTTCAGCCTAACAAGTCCTGGGCAATAGGGCACAATCTGGGATATTTCCTGTTGTTGAATGGACATTTAAATCAATAATATAAACCTTTACCCTTGAAGAATTTAACTTTTTCTTATGGGTTTAGACTGCCCAAATGACAGATTATGCATTTAAGGACCAGCATATGTATTTTTCTGCTATAAATGTAAACAGAGATGGAAATGAAGGTAGCCCTCTAGCCCATGGCTAGTATTTTTCAGACCGGGCTAGTAGAAAATGTGTCCCACTAGCTCCCCGGGCTAGTGATATTGTATCTTTTAAAATATCGCATGGCACAGATTTTGGACCAGGTATAGTAAAGAATTGCAGTTCCATCCCTGAATGTAGATGTGACAGGGCCTACCTCTCGGTGTTGTGTGGCATGGTGGGGTCGATGGACACCATGGCTCCCGTGGAATCCAGCAGAGACAAGGTGGTGTTCCTGTCCAAAACAGACAAAGCAGGGACACTCTCTCTGAGGATGTGTCCCACTATGGTTCAATGAAGAGAGTGTAGGTGTTGGGCACATTCCAAATATCAATCAAGGAAACCAAGGGAAAGATGAATGCTAGTCAAGACTATTGGAACTAGGCCACTCACTATAGAGTATTATCTTGTCACTAATATGAGTTCTCAACATGGCATCTAATAGAAGTGATCCTCAAAACAACATTAGAAAAACAGCCTAGCAGACAGGGAGATTAAAGGATCCTGACAAAACGCTGACAGAGACGACTCTAAGCTTCACAGCAGAACTGAAGATGGGAAAAGAGAGCAGAGAATTACCTTGGAAGACCTAGAGCGGTACAGAATAACTCCTTGATATCATACGGGCTGCAGAATCTGCTGAAGACCACCTACGGGAAGGGTAGCAAAGACACGAAACATAGTCACGATCTAGTACATTTATGATATATAATGCATACACTCTTAGACAAAAGGGTTCCAAAAGGGTTCTGCGGCTGTCCCCATAGGAGAGCCATTTTTGGTTCCAGGTAGAACTGTTTCCCACCTTTCCACAGAGGGTTCTACATGGAACCCAAAACGGGTTCTTCAAAGGGTTCTCCACTGGGGACAGCCGAAGAACCCTGTTTGGTTCTAGATTTTTCTAAGAGTGTAGCATGCAATACTCTATTTATAGTGTCAGTAGCCCAACAAAGTCCCCAGTGAGTATATAATGTTTGACGTGTGAGCAAAACGTTCATGTTCACATAACAACCTCCATGTGCGTAGATCTAAGGGATACAGCATTTTGAGAATTGAAAATGATGACATAGCACCTTTTTTTCTAAGAGTGTATCTAGGACCTAAAATGGTTATTCAGCTGTCCCCATAAGAAAACCCTTTTTGGTTCCAGGTAGAAACCTTTTGGGTTCCATGAAGAACCCTTTCCACAGAGGGCTCTACATGGAACCCAAAAGAGTTCTACCTGAAACCAAAACGGGTTCTACCTGGAACCAAAAAGGGTTCTCCTATGGGGACAGTCGAAGAACCCTTTTGGAACCCTTTTTTCTAAGAGTATATATTCTAAAAATATATGCAGAAATGTTGGAGATACTGATACTAGACGTGGAATACATTCCCAGTGATCAGGGTGGAACAGCAGACCACCAAACCAGTGTATTTAGTCAGCCTGTTCTACTATCCTCTCAAGCAACACCCGAGTACAGTGTGAGAGAAAATGGACCAACCACCCCACTAGGGAGGGAAGAAGAACTTTGCATTGACAGGTTTCTCATTCTGGGCTTTTCTTTTGATTACAAATACGCAGATTCCAGCGCACCACAGTAAATATCCCCCCATCCCATCCCACCCCCCCTCTCCTTTAATTGCCTTCCAAACAAAGTCAGTCAGTCATTTCTAGTGTCAACCCCAGGTTCACCAACACAGACGACTTTGACCAATGTAGATAAAAGCATCTTGATTCTTATGCCATTGGCAGGGACAACAATGTCGACAATAGGTGACAAAAGGAACCAAGGCAACAAGGGTAAGAAGGAGATGGAGAAATGTGTAGGGTATGAAGGAAAGAGGGATGGGGAGAGAGTAGGAGGGCGAGCGATGAGAGCGACAGAGAGCACTCCAGAAACCTGTCAGTGGCAGGCTGTCAGGTGTGTTAGACAGTGATGTGTTTAGTTCAGAGACACGTAAGCAAGAGCCACTTATGTTCACAAACAGAGAATTCACCATGAAATACAATAGAAATTGTAGGATTGTATATTCACAAATCATAAATATTCACTTAGTTATTGTTAATCAATTTCCCATATCCGTTTTCAGAAAAATGCATAAAGGCTATGTCTGCTCCATTTTCACTGGTGTAAAATTATAATTCAATTTCACTCTTTCAATTCAACAAAGAGAAGCGGCGAATATAAACATCCTGTTCCATCTCCTCTCTAGAGAGACGTGTAGTAGACCTACTGTAACATCCTGTTCCATCTCCTCTCTAGAGAGAGGTGTAGTAGACCTACAGTAACATCCTGTTCCATCTCCTCTCTAGAGAGGTGTAGTAGACCTACAGTAACATCCTGTTCCATCTCCTCTCTAGAGAGAGGTGTAGTAGACCTACAGTAACATCCTGTTCCATCTCCTCTCTAGAGAGAGGTGTAGTAGACCTACAGTAACATCCTGTTCCATCTCCTCTCTAGAGAGAGGTGTAGTAGACCTACCGTAACATCCTGTTCCATCTCCTCTCTAGAGAGGTGTAGTAGACCTACAGTAACATCCTGTTCCATCTCCTCTCTAGAGAGGTGTAGTACACCTACAGTAACATCCTGTTCCATCTCCTCTCTAGAGAGAGGTGTAGTAGACCTACAGTAACATCCTGTTCCATCTCCTCTCTAGAGAGGTGTAGTAGACCTACAGTAACATCCTGTTCCATCTCCTCTCTAGAGAGATGTAGTAGTTCTACAGTAACATCCTGTTCCATCTCCTCTCTAGAGAGGTGTAGTAGACCTACAGTAACATCCTGTTCCATCTCCTCTCTAGAGAGAGGTGTAGTAGACCTACAGTAACATCCTGTTCCATCTCCTCTCTAGAGAGAGGTGTAGTAGACCTACAGTAACATCCTGTTCCATC
The DNA here is from genome assembly GCF_029448725.1 of Salvelinus fontinalis. Taxonomy (NCBI): domain Eukaryota; kingdom Metazoa; phylum Chordata; class Actinopteri; order Salmoniformes; family Salmonidae; genus Salvelinus; species Salvelinus fontinalis. Next base: position 5,013,574 of record NC_074683.1, read on the forward strand.
TCCTCTCTAGAGAGGTGTAGTAGACCTACAGTAACATCCTGTTCCATCTCCTCTCTAGAGAGAGGTGTAGTAGACCTACAGTAACATCCTGTTCCATCTCCTCTCTAGAGAGGTGTAGTAGACCTACAGTAACATCCTGTTCCATCTCCTCTCTAGAGAGAGGTGTAGTAGACCTACAGTAACATCCTGTTCCATCTCCTCTCTAGAGAGGTGTAGTAGACCTACAGTAACATCCTGTTCCATCTCCTCTCTAGAGAGGTGTAGTAGACCTACAGTAACATCCTGTTCCATCTCCTCTCTAGAGAGAGGTGTAGTAGACCTACAGTAACATCCTGTTCCATCTCCTCTCTAGAGAGGTGTAGTAGACCTACAGTAACATCCTTTTCCATCTCCTCTCTAGAGAGAGGTGTAGTAGACCTACAGTAACATCCTGTTCCATCTCCTCTCTAGAGAGGTGTAGTACACCTACAGTAACATCCTGTTCCATCTCCTCTCTAGAGAGAGGTGTAGTAGACCTACAGTAACATCCTGTTCCATCTCCTCTCTAAAGAGAGGTGTAGTAGACCTACAGTAACATCCTGTTCCATCTCCTCTCTAGAGAGAGGTGTAGTAGACCTAAAGTAACATCCTGTTCCATCTCCTCTCTAGAGAGGTGTAGTAGACCTACAGTAACATCCTGTTCCATCTCCTCTCTCTAGATAAGTGTAGTAGACCTACCGTAACATCCTGTTCCATCTCCTCTCTAGAGAGAGGTGTAGTAGACCTAAAGTAACATCCTGTTCCATCTCCTCTCTAGAGAGGTGTAGTAGACCTACAGTAACATCCTGTTCCATCTCCTCTCTAGAGAGAGGTGTAGTAGACCTACAGTAACATCCTGTTCCATCTCCTCTCTAGAGAGAGGTGTAGTAGACCTACAGTAACATCCTGTTCCATCTCCTCTCTAAAGAGAGGTGTAGTAGACCTACAGTAACATCCTGTTCCATCTCCTCTCTAGAGAGAGGTGTAGTAGACCTACAGTAACATCCTGTTCCATCTCCTCTCTAGAGAGGTGTAGTAGACCTACAGTAACATCCTGTTCCATCTCCTCTCTAGAGAGAGGTGTAGTAGACCTACAGTAACATCCTGTTCCATCTCCTCTCTAGAGAGGTGTAGTAGACCTACAGTAACATCCTGTTCCATCTCCTCTCTAGAGAGAGGTGTAGTAGACCTACAGTAACATCCTGTTCCATCTCCTCTCTAAAGAGAGGTGTAGTAGACCTACAGTAACATCCTGTTCCATCTCCTCTCTAGAGAGAGGTGTAGTAGACCTACAGTAACATCCTGTTCCATCTCCTCTCTAGAGAGGTGTAGTAGACCCACAGTAACATCCTGTTCCATCTCCTCTCTAGAGAGAGGTGTAGTAGACCTACAGTAACATCCTGTTCCATCTCCTCTCTAGAGAGGTGTAGTAGACCTACAGTAACATCCTGTTCCATCTCCTCTCTAGAGAGAGGTGTAGTAGACCTACAGTAACATCCTGTTCCATCTCCTCTCTAGAGAGAGGTGTAGTAGACCTACAGTAACATCCTGTTCCATCTCCTCTCTAGAGAGACGTGTAGTAGACCTAAAGTAACATCCTGTTCCATCTCCTCTCTAGATAGAGGTGTAGTAGACCTACAGTAACAGTCCTAGTGCCTTAACATCTATGCAACAAGGAAACCCACTCAGTATGCATAATATACAGTGACTTACAACAGCCCTTTGGTAAAAGTAATACAAGTGGGTCAGTGGTCAACATTGTCGTTGTCATCTGTCATGCTTGGGAAGGATGGCATGATGCACGTAGAGCTCTGACGCTCTTCATTGCGTGTGTGTGTGTGTGTGTGTGTGTGTGTGTGTGTGTGTGTGTGTGTGTGTGTGTGTGTGTGTGTGTGTGTGTGTGTGTGTGTGTGTGTGTGTGTGTGTGTGTGTGTGTGTGTTGCTGTGTTGCTGTGTGTGCTTTAACATGGAAGTGCTCATTTAATAGCCTGGCGCTGCTGCCCGCTTCTGTTTTCGATGATGGATGACGCTAGCTGACAGCAGAGAGTATGCTAAAGGACAGAGAGCATAAGGTGGTAGGGTAAGCATAGGAGCTCTCTTGTATGAGGAACCAGGTCCGTAGATAGTGCTGACAAACCTGGATGTTTATGGACCCTCCATGTCATCTAATAATAACTGCTGAATAACCAGTTCCTCTCTAATACCTGAGTTCTGTTCTTGTTGAGTTTCTATACAGTGCCTTCGGAAAGTATTCAGACCCCTTGACTTTTTCCACATTTTGTTACGTTACAGCCTTTTTCTAAAATTGATTAAATGTTTTTTTCCCCCTTTGTCATTATGGGGTATCGGCACACAATAACCCATAATGACAAAGCAAAAGCAGGTTAATAGAAATGTTTGCTGATTTATTAAAAATTAAAAATGGAAATATTCAATTTACATAAGTATTCAGATCCTTTACTCAGTACTTTGTTGAAGCACCTTTGGCAGCGATTACAGCATCGACTCTTCTTGGGTATGACGCTGTAAGCTTGGCACACCTGTATTTGGGGAGTTTCTCCCATTTTTCTCTGCAGATCTTCTAAAGCTCCGTCAGGTTGGATTGGGAGCATTGCTGCACAGCTATTTTCAGGTATCTCCAGAGATATTTGATCGGGTTCAAGTCGGGGCTCTGGCTGGGCAACTCAAGGACATTGAGACTTGTCCCGAAGCCACTCCTGCGTTGTCTTGGCTGTGTGCTTAAGGTCGTTGTCCTGTTGGAAGGTGAACATTTGCCCCAGTCTGAGGTCCTGAGTGCTCTGCAGCAGGTTTTCATCAAGGATTTCTCTGTACTTTGCTCTGTTCATTTTCACCCTCGATCCTGACTAGTCTCCCAGTCCCTGCCGCTGAAAAACATCCCCACAGCATGATGCTGCCACCACCATGCTTCACCGTAGGGATGGTGCAAGGTTTCCTCCAGACATGACAATTGGCATTCAGGCCAAAGAGTTCAATCTTGGCTTCATCAGACCAGAGAATCTTGTTTCTCATGATCTGAGAGTCTTTAGGTGCCTTTTGGCAAACTCCAAGCGGGCTGTCATGTGCCTTTTACTGAGGAGTGGCTTCCGTCTGGCCACTCTACCATAAAGGCCTGATTGTGCTGCAGTGCTGCAGAGATGGTTGTCCTTCTGGAAGGTTCTCCCATCTGACCATCTGGTTCTTGGACAACTCCCTGACCAAGGCCCTTCTCCTCGATTGCTCAGTTTGGCCGGATGGCCAGCTCTGGAAGAGTCTTGGGGGTTCCAAACTTCTTTCATTTAAGAATGATGGAGGCCATTGTCTTCTTGGGGACCTTCAATGCTGCAGAAATTGTTAGGTACCCTTCCCCAGATCTGTGCCTCGACATAATCCTGTCTCGTAGCTCCACGGACAATTCCTTCGACCTCATGGCTTAGTGTTTGCTCTGACATGCACTGTCAACTGTGGGACCTTATATAGACAGGTTTGTGCCTTTCCAAATCATGTCCAATCAATTGAATTTCCAACAGGTGGACTCCAATCAAGTTGTAGAATCATCTCAAGGATGATCAATGGAAACAGGATGCACCGGAGCTGAATTTCGAGTCTCAGAGCAAAGGGTCTGAATACTTATGTAAATAAGGCCTTTCTGTTTTTTTTATCTTTAATAAATTTGCAAAGATTTCTAAAAACTTGTTTTCGCTTTGTCATTATGGTGTATTGTGTAGATTGCTGAGGATTTTTCTTTGTACTATCCATGTTAGAATAAGGCTGAAATGTAACAAAATGTGGAAAAAGTCAAGGGTTCTGAATACTTTCCGATGGGACTGTATATGGACACCTAAACCAACATGCAAAATGACATGAATCCACACTCCTGATTATCCAACGGCACAGGAAATACCGTATTCAAATTCAATCACACACAGAACATGCAGAAGAACAATGAAGCACGTAAAGCAGGAACTAATCAGCATAATTTCTGTACAAGGAAGCTAGATAATAAAACACACAATGGCAGCACTACACTGTCAGTCAAGCAGCAAGAGAATGAAACACTCATTATTCACTATGGACTGAAGGACTGGAGCCTGGAACCCATCTGGCTATAGCTTTAAAATGCAAATGATCTGTGCATCAGTAAAAAACAACAATCTCTCTGATAATCTAATGAGTTCAAACCAATATAGACCCCAAAACCACAATGTTCGAGTCCAAATGATAATGTATGTCAAACATCATCAACTTTCAGGTCAGACAAAGGCCAGGAGTGTGGAGGAGTTAAGATGGAGTGTCAACTTGTTAGTCCAAAAGCGGAAGTTGTGTCACAGGCTCTCTTTCCATTTCCCCTGAAAACCGGAACATCTGGTTGTTGGGGACTCGGCAGAGTTTACCACTAAACTGACTTGTTGTGGATAAAAATAAGCTCGTGATGACATAGTGCACAAAAAATGTACTTTTTCGCTTAAGTTTTCATGTACCAAATGAAAATCTAAAAGTTCAATGTGTTTCCATCGCATTTTCAACTCTACTGATCATTTTGTCACAAAAATTGTTGCATTAAATAGCAAATGTGCCTACTTTGGTCTTGGCATGTGTGCTGTAGCCAACAGCTCGCAGATACAGTACGGGTAGGCTGTGCGGGTAGGTTAGTCTACATAATGAAATAAGAGTGGGAATATTCGTATTTGTCAAACAGCAGTCAAGCATCGATCATCATGTCACCAGAATATGACACTCTATATTTATTGGGAAGGAGCATCAAGGTCATCACCGTGCACTATCACCACCCTGTGAAGTTCATCATACCTTATTTACATTTAAGTCATTTAGTCATTTATTTAATCTATAGCCTAATAAACTGCCTGGTTTCCTGAGCTGTAGTGGGAGGACCACACACCAAGTCATCGCATAACTCCAAGTTGACTTTGATATGATGGTTATTGTATCAGTATTTGTGCATAAAGGTGTTTCCAATGCCATTTCTCGCATTATTAATTTCACCGACACAGAAAGATCCCACATGTCGAACAAACAAATTCTGTCGGCATTTATAAAATTGTACCGAAACTTGCTGTTTACATTAAAGCTGTCATTAATTTTTGGGTCCTATGGTAAGACTTCACTTGCATAAAAACTGTGGATGGAAACGTGGTTAGTAATGTGCTCTGTGCTGGAATTATGATGAGATCCGATAGGTCCCTGTTGTTATGGCTCAGACTGAGCTGTGAGAAGTAAGGTAAGACACTCTGAGTCTGATGGGAAGTCATGTTTAGAAATGATGGAGCAGTGATAATAAGTATGAGAGAGAGAGAAGAGAGAGAGCAGAGAGAGAGAGCGATGGAGATAAAGGAATGCAAGCGTGAGAGAGAAAGAGAGGAGTGTGTGAGAGGGATAAAGGAAAGGAGAGAGAGAGAGAATGTGTGTGTGTGTGTGTGTGTGTGTGTGTGTGTGTGTGTGTGTGTGTGTGTGTGTGTGTGTGTGTGTGTGTGTGTGTGTGTGTGTGTGTGTGTGTGTGAGATTGATAGATCAACAGTGTGAGAAAAATGCAGCGTCACAGACACAGGAGAATGAGAGGGAGAGAAAACAACAGAGGGCGAGGGAGAGAGAAAGAGAAGAGGTGCCATATTTTTACCGCAGCAACAACTGACCAATGGCAACCGAACAATATCAGAAATCCAGAACAAAAGCTTACACACAGTCAGAGATGAATTGATTTATCTCTATGAGCTCACAGATGTAGTCACTGACTACGAGCCTACACCACAGCATATCCTAAACCAACTGAACGAACAGGCTCACAGAAAAACAACAAACAAACATAAAACAGACTTGGAATGAATTCCATAAAAAGTGACACGGTCTGCAATAAATGCAAAGTGCCATCGGAGTGGAGCATAAAAGTCTTTATGTTGTTCCTTTATGGCCCTGGTCCTCAGTCTCCTCCACTCCACTGGGTGTAAGTGTAAAGAGCCCTCTGGACGGGATCTAGACCCACCATTCTGGCTCTGTTTGTGGAGGCTAATTGACATGGATATAGTCTGTGTGAGATTAAAGCAATTGTACACGAGAGGGCGTGCTAAATGACTTTGATCGAATTTCACTATTGAAATTATGTTGCAAATGTCGAGAGACAGACAGCAATGTTTGTACAACCTCCAGATGTTGCAAACCAAATGTTAGGCTAGAAGCAAGGGGAAATAATGTCTAGATGCCGTTTACAGTGGAGATCAAGTTAATTAATTGGCTGGCTGGCTGGGCTGTGGAGGAGAAGGGGTTTCTCAGAAAAGAAAATAAGATTCACAATTTTGTGTTATAGGCTTACCCGTGCTAAAACAGTTTTTTTAGTATGGTTTAGAACGAGTCTCAACCAATCACAATACTTGTTTTGATCAACCTATTGTAGAATAAGGAGTTTGACACTATACGAAATTGTCTTTAGGCCAAATCCTTACATGAGATGCAAGTAAGTCACTTGAGGTTTCATGTGGCGACTGTTCCAGTGATTTACACAAACAAATCTCAAGTTAAGATGTGGCCCCTACATGCTGAAGTTTTGATCATATATGTAAGAAACCTGAGCATTCAATCAAATCAAATGTATTTGCAAAGCCCTTTTTACATCAGCCAAAGTAAATACAGAAACCTAGCCTAAAACCCCAAACAGCAAGCAATGCAGATGTAGAAGCACGGTGGCTAGCATTTCATCCTGGAATCCAGAATGGCGGGTATATCCACTGTAATAGAAATGTGTAGACTACATGCTGGGTTTAAAATGTGCAGGAGATGATCTTAAAATGATGGTAGTGGCAGTCTACATAGACATTTCCAGTACTTTTCCAGACTGGAATTGTACAATGGGCCAGCAAAGTACAGTGGCTTGCGAAAGTATTTACCCCGTGGCATTTTTCCTATTTTGTTGCTTTACAACCTGGAATTAAAATGAATTTTTGGGGAGTTTGTATCATTTTATTTCCACAACATGCCTACCACTTTGAAGATGCAAAATATTTTTTAGTGTGAAACAAACATGAAATAAGACAAAAAAAAATGAAAAAATGTTCACCCCCCCAAAGTCAATACTTTGTAGAGCCACCTTTTGCAGCAATTACAACTGCAAGTCTCTTGGTGTATGTCTCTGCAAGCTTGGCACATCTAGCCACTGGGATTTTTGCCCATTCTTCAGGGCAAAACTGGTGTACAGCAATCTTTAAGTCATACTACAGATTCTCAATTGGATTGAGGTCTGGGCTTTGACTAGGTCATTCCAAAACATTTCATGTTTCCCCTTAAACCACTAGACTGTTCCTTTAGCAGTATGCTTAGGATCATTGTCCTGCTGGAAGGTGAACCTCCGTCTCAGTCTCAAATCTCTGGAAGACAAACAGGTTTCCCTCAAGAATTTCCCTGTATTTAGCGCCATCCATCATTACTTAAATTCTGACCAGTTTCCCAGTCCCTGCTGAAGTAAAACATCCCCACAGCATGATGCTGCCACCACCATGCTTCACTGTGGGGATGGTGTTCTCGGGGTGATGAGAGGTGTTGGGTATGCGCCAGACATAGCGTTTTCCTTGATGGCCAAAAAGCTACATTTTAGTCTCTTCTGACCAGAGTACCTTCTTCCATATGTTTGGGGAGACTCCCACATTTATTTTCTTTCAGCAATGGCTTTTTTCTGGACACTCTTCCGTAAAGCCCAGCTCTGTGGAGTGTACGGCTTAAAGTGGTCCGATGGACAGATACTCCAATCTCCAATTTGCAGCTCTTTCAGGGTTATCTTTGGTCTCTATGTTGCCTCTCTGATTAATGCCCTCCTTGCCTGGTCCGTGAGTTTTGGTGGGCGGCCCTCTCTTGGCAGGTTTGTTGTGGTGCAATATTCTTACAATGTTTTAATAATGGATTTAATGGTGCCCCGTGGGATGTTCAAAGTTTCAGATATGTTTTTAAACCCAACCCTGGTCTGTACTTCTCCACAACTTTGTCCCTGACCTGTTTGGAGAGCTCCTTGGTCTTCATGGTGTCGCTTGCTTGGTGGTACCCCTTGCTTAGTGATGTTGCAGACTCTGGGACCTTTCAGAACAGGTGTATATATACTGAGTTCATGTGCCAGATCATGTGACACTTAAATAAAGTCCACCTGTGTGCAATCTAACTAATTATGTGACTTCTGAATGTAATTGGTTGCACCAGATCTTATTTAGGGGCTTCATAGCAAAGGGGGTGAATACACATGCACGAACCACTTTTCCATTTTTAAACAAGTTATTTTTTTCATTTCACTTCACCAATTTGGACTATTTTGTGTATGTCCATTACATGAAATCAAAATAAAAGTCCATTTAAAGTTGTAACGCAACAAAATAGGAAAAACGCCAAGGGGGATGAATACTTTTGCAAGGCACTGTAAACACACAATTATCAGCGTACTTGCTGGCGTTGGCGCGAACGTGATGGGTTTTGATGAATAAACAAATTGTGGGTGTGTTGGGGCTTGGCCCAGTCACTAGCCAATCAGAACGTGTTCCATGGCGAAATGTGGTTGCTTCAAGTTGTGTATTTACGGTCTTTTTGTATTGCCTTGGAATCAACTCAGACCTATCCTTGCTAAATACATTAACTTAAACCCAATTTCATACCCTACGTCATACGTCACACTTCCAGACAACAATTTCTCCCCGTGAGTATATACTATTAAAACAATGTAGACTACTGAGGGTTATACGCACATCCAAACTTTTCACAGTAGCTGGACAAAAATCCAATATAAATAGAAAGGGCAAATGTCCATTCACCGTGATAATGCTCCCCAATAGGCCTATGCTTTACGAACATAATCGGAAACATTTTACAGATCATCTCGCATTCATACATCTCCAGAAGTTGCATTGCAAGCGCGCCACTGACGTTGTCACCATGAAACCAGGGAGGTGAATCATACTAAAGTTTTTTTTTTTACAACAACAATAAATGAATGTAATACAAAAATCGCCAGGAATACAATCGCCAGGATAAAAAAAACACACATTGCCGTTGAATTAGCCTTCGTTGTGGTAGGCCTAAGGGAGGGCTTGGGTTTTTCCATTTTTACAGGTTACAGATAACTTCTAAATACGAGGTACTCATCTCTCGTTTCACGGTGGGCATGGACACGTAGCCTACATCATGGATGAGGTTTTACGCACGTCCAAAACGTGACCTGCATGGCTAAAATAATGTGGGCCTGCCTTCAATGCATAGATAAAAAGAGAATGTCAGCTCACTGTTTCACTCCTTTCAAACCTTATATTTTAATAAAGCTTTGGTGATTAAGATGCATTTCCAAGCGGTCTCAGGAGCCAAACCCTTTATCGACAGTCTTTACTAGCCTACTTCGTGATAACATTGGGCAGACAACAAAACCTTAATTGAGAGGAGGGAAGGCTACTGTATGCTTGGTTTTAAAACAAAAATCGTTTTTTATATTTCTAAATATGAAGAATACAGGCACCAAAAGTAAATTGGGCTACTCTTGTTCCATGCGCACATGGGCAGAGTGCGTCACGGCTGGATAGGCTGCGTTTCTGCTGTTCATGTCATAACCAACTGCGTAACTGCTAAAACCAGCTTTTGGTTGGTCTTAAAAATCCCTATCAGCGCTGCCTGAAATCAGTACTTTGGATACTGTTTTTAAGGACACACCTCAAATATTTCCATCCGCCCATCTGAGCTGATATCAAATAGGTAAACTGCCGAATTTAGCGTTAGGTGTAGAAAATGCCAATCTGACAGTTTTTACATTACGAAATTGTAAACTAACGTGCGTTTGAGACTAGCGCCGCCTTAACGCCAGCCAAAAATAGAGCCCTACATGTTGCCACTCCACACAGGTTCATAAAATTGTGCACTTTCTTGTGCAATTGTGCAAATCTTGATAAAGATCTAACACACACACACACACGCATGCATATACACAGAGAGGACAGTGAATGTGTCCAAACAACAGACAAGATTCTGAAAATTCAGTTTTCGATATTGCTGGACAAAGTTGATTTACTGTTTAACTGCTTTTTTCTTCTTAATAAAAGTGAGGCGAGGAAGCAAAAAAAAGAATCCCCCAAAATAAAATGGACTCCAAGTGAGAGTTTTTCATAAATAGTGGAGAAGGAATACATTTGTACTTTACCACATTGTCCTACCCATCTGTGCAAGCTTTAGGCCTAATGTGGGCTTCAAGAGTTATATTATTCCAAGCAAAAACCTGCGCTAGGAAATCTTTCCTGTGTTATTTTGAAAAAGGATGCAGATGATGGTACAACGTTAATTGATATAATCATGTGAAATGAAACAGAATGGGCAGTATGACAGTTTCTTTATTCTGATCATATCTCTGATAAACATCAATAACATAATTATTAACATATGTATAATAGAATACAATATCAAGTGTTTTTTCTAATGAAAAAAATGACCAAATGTATAATCAGTTCATTACTTAAATGTATAGCCTAACTATGCTTGCTTTAAATATGAATATAATGCAGATATTAAAAAGGCTTATCATAAACCACACTTTATAGGAGAAATAGGCTACTAAAGATGGCCAATCATTCAAGTTAGCTCTTTCAAACAGTGCTGGACTTGGGCAGGAACTCACCCGCACCTCAAATGTTCCATTGTTTGAGCTCCTGTTCCTCTTACAGAATATTAGCTCAAAAGTATTGTGGAGCTCCTGCACCTAAATATAAACAGTACCAACACCCAAAATGAGTACCGGCAGCTATTTCAGTGTAAGTCAAGCACCGCTATCAAATAAGTGCAATTCAACACCTATCTACAGGATAAAAACCTAATTCCATGCGATACAGGCTATATAGTAGAATGTGTATGCTTTTCTAATTCAAGAATAACAAGAAATAATTGTAATCAAATAAAATGTTAATTTATGAGTTCATGACCTATTAGCCTATAGCCTGTAACAAAATAGTAATACAAATATGAATAGGTCTATAATAGACTAGGCTTTTACTTTGAAGAAAGAGGGACAATCAATCAAGTAAAGTCTGTCAAATGAATGTAGCATTGGAAAAAGTACATTTCAATCTGGCCATAAAGTAAACTATAGCATAATCTACAGAATATAAATGATATTCAAAATGCGCAATTAGAAGCATAAATCAATTCCAGAGCAAGCTTTACTAAATTCGAGACCAGTAGGCCTATATAGTCAATTCACTGCATCCTCCTTCGATTGCCTCATCCGGCTGCCAGGAAAAGCTTTGCTGAGGAATGCCCTGATCTCTAGTCAGTCGTTTGGTTCGATGATGACGTTGTTCCGGTATTAATTGCTTCTAATAGGTAAAAACATTATGCGTTAACCGTGCATTTAAACGATGGGACGTCCCACCACGTTAAACCTGGACACAAATAGTAGGAATTTGCGTCGTCCTCAGCTATGCATCCGAGAGAAAATAAACATCTGCACACACAGGTCCCGACCGTTTGTGCGTCAGTGTCCAATCAGAGGCCCGAACATAACAAGCGCGTGATCTGAGGTGGTTGGTCTCTGATTCTCTCGCACCAGTTTTGGGAAATACTCAAGGGACACAAAAAACGATACATCTTTTTATAAAAGTGAAGCGAGGGGCGTAAAGTGAAGCGGCGCATCCGTTAAACAGTAAATCAAGTGTGTGTCTGGCATATGCATAATTAGATTTGTATTGCATTATCAATGACATTAGGCTATTCATTTTAACCACGATTTGTATATGAATATTATACAATATGCTATTGAGGGTTTCCTATTCTATAGACAGCATAACTATCATAACACCGTTCTTCCAAATCTTTCCTATGCAATATTGGACCTCTTCCCGGTTAGGCCTACAGGGCAGGGTGTAGGTTGATGATGATACAGGCTGACATGATATAACGGTTGATTGACAGTTATACCTTCTGAATTCTGCCATCCACGTCCAGGTAGATTACTCGGTACGCCGAAGAAGCTGATCCCATCTCTCTCCACCCCTCAAGCCTCTCTCGCCGCTGCCGAGGAGTCGGATTGCGGGCTATAGGCTACCACTCCGTTCCGTGCCCGAATTGGAAAACCCCGAGAGCCGTCGGTCCGTCTCTGAATGGGCAAATGAAGTTAGCGTTTCAACATCTCTTTCTCTCTGGAGCACCTAGCTATCTCTTATCTCATAAACCACCTCCCTCAGCCTCTCTCAATGAGTCGCACGCAGACAAACACACACACTGGGGAAACTGAAGAGCAGGGATCATCGTACGCTTTTCTCTTATCGCCATAGTTACCGGGGCTCCTCAAGGACGCGTGAGTGGGGTAGTTTGCCTGCCCACACAGCCCCCAGACCGCAGTCTGTTCGCGATGTTCATTCCCTTTTACGAACAAACGAGGCTATATTCTATTGATAATATGGCTATTCAAATCATATATACTCTCTAAAAACGGTATTTTTGGTCAAAGCACACGAGAAGAAAGGAACCGACGAAAGAAAACCAAAAAGCAGACAGCAAACGCCGGAAAAAAGAGATGTTTTACATTTAATTTAGTTTCTTGCATGGGCGCCCACGCGCTTCCCTTGACATATTAATCAAGCCTTGTAGGCTCGAGTCAGCTCAGGGGTTTTGTGATGCTATGCGTGGGAGAGGAGTCATGGGCAATCAAAACATACTAATACTTACAATATAACCCGTCATTGACTGTAGGGTATAATCCGGCATAATTACGTTTTGGTTTATTATGAGAACCTTCAGAGAATAATAATTCATATTTGATTTGGCCTGCAGTACTTTTCAGAAACAAAGAGAGATTGTGTGTGTGTGTGTGTGTGCCTGCCTGTGTCACTGAGTGGAGGACTAGCTTTCAGAAGTGTACATTGTTTGACACCTGCCACCTCCAGCTGGGAGACTTGAGACCACTCAGCCTCCTAACTGGAACACATTTAGCCTGGTGAACAAAACAACTCAACATTATGCTTAGAAACCAAGACAGATCTTTTGTGAAGAAGCTTCCAGAGAATTCAGCAACACAGCCACTCCCTTTTTATTTTTTTATCTACCAAGATGTCTTCAGAGATGGACAATTGTCACCAAGACCGTGTACTTATGAGTCAGGTAAGAATCAGACAAGTAACTAAACAAAGCAACTGCCTGACCAATGAACAAACACCAAAAGGTACACAGTATTTCAAGTACTGCGAGGATTTAGCTTCCACCAAGAAATGCTCTATCGCCACAAAGAACAATGACACATTACTGGATGGGGTCCCTTCCATTTCAATTCAGTTAAATACAGGCGGTGAATTGGAATTAACCACAGCCCCGGGCATCTGCCAGATTGAAAGTTCATAAGAATATAGATTACTTTTTCATGAAGGTACATAGGCTACCTTCACTCATTTGGCACATTAAACTTGCAGGACTCGGATGTAGGAAGCATTAGTCACAGGAACGCCTTTAAAATGTTCACAAAGGCAGAATGAATGTGAACATTTTAAGGTTTGGGATGACAGCATTTAGTCTTTTTAATATGTGTAGAAAATACTATCACAGTTTAACATTGCACTGCATAAATAACTGATTGAGAAATGGTTGATCCTCCTCGGAGTTGGTATGCAGAAATTCATACTCAAACACAAAATGTTACCTTCATAGCATTCAAGTCCCAAAACATAACAAACCGCACCATAATTTGCTGATCATATAGGAACACAAAATATCAGTACCTACTTCCTAAACATAGAAAATACATAGACCACCAGAAAACAGAAAAAAGAAATTGTATAAATTACTGTGCATTTCCCCACAATCTTTGGTTACACAAGGCTGAAGTGGGCCCAATATGCTCTAGAAGTAAAACAAAACAAAAAAAAGTGGTATGTGCTCAGAGGGACTGGATGGCTTGGTTGGTTGCTTATTATACTTCGCTACTGAATCTTCATCGACTTTCATTCGTTTCCAATAGGTGCTGCTACACACTAGTTCATGTCAGCTACTGCTGAATGGACGGCGATAGAAGCTCGCAGTGACAACAGACCTTTAGAAAGAAGTGTTGTCTATGTCTCTTTGTGAACATTGTCTAGCTCTTGGGCTCAGTTTTTCAAAAACCATCAGATAGTATTAAAGGCATATTCATAGAACAGACAAATCATTGACTTAAAATCCAGATAACTTTTGAAAACTGGGCCCTGGTTTATAGAGATTGGGTTAAGGTTGAGAGGTGACCACAGGCAGGGTGGGTTCAGGTAATCTCAGTTAAAAGGTCCAGTCCAGGGTAGTGGTATAGGATGCAGTGTGTCTATGCTGAGCGAGGGCCACAGTCTTTTCACTTCTCGGTCTAGAGTTAGTGCAAAGTGCTTAGTGCTCCTTCATCCTACAAGACAGAAACAGAAAAACAGACTTTGATCCCTAAACAAAAATCTGCATAAAAACAATGTGCAGTTTCCCACCAGAGATGTGTTTCCATCAAATTGATAAAAAGGCTGTGTGTGATGACCTAGTGCACATATAAATACATTTTGCGGTTCAATTCTGACATACCGAATTTGGCTCTAGCCAACAGCTCACAGTTAGGCTACAGTGCAAGTATAGCCTACATGATGAGATGATTATGGACAAAAGAGTAATAATTTTTATTTGTCAAACAGCAGCCAAGCATCGACAATCATCTTTTTGTGTTGGTAAAACTAATTATACGAGAAATGGTGGTGGAAATGCCTTTATGCACAAATATTGATATAATAATATTCATATCGAAGTAAACTTGGAGTAACGCGATATGGTATGTGGTCCTCCCACTACGACTCGTGAAACCAGGCAGTTTATTAGGCTTTAGACTAAATAAGTTATGATGAACTTAACAGGGTGATGTCGAGGGTCTTATTCTCGTGGCATTATGATCGATGCTTGACAAATAAGAAATTCTCGCTATTATCCATAATAATATCATGTAGACATGCATAACCGTAGTCTACCCGCACTGTATCTGTGATCTGTTGGCTAAAGTTCACGTGCCAAAACCAGAGTAGGCACATTTGCTTTTTAAGGCTACATTTTGCACAAAAAAATAAATATAATAAAAAAAAGTAAAAATAATATCGGTTGAAAATGCGATATAAAAATCTAAAGGTCAATGTGTTTCTTCGGTACATGAAAACATAAGCAAAAAGGTACATTGTGTGCACTACGTCGTCAGGCACTGATTTGTTTTACCCACAACAAGTCTGTTTGGTAGAAACACACCACTGGTGGGAAAATGCGCATATTTTCTTTATGTGGATTTTAGAATATTCGCATGAAAGTCTGTTGCCAATTGTATGGAAACATAACTAGTGACTATGATTTATTTATTTGCAAAAAAAAAAATAAAGTCTTGAAAGGCACCTCCCTATTTCAAAATGTTTATAGAAAAACATCATGTATCATGATATTTAAGACTAAGAAAAAAATGAATAAAGATTTACACAAAGAAAACTGAAAAAAAAAAAAAAAAAAGACAGTGTCACCATCAGATTTTAGGCAGAGTCATTGTATAGAATGTCCAGTAGATATTTTTTCTATTTATATTTGAAGGAGTTGAAGCTGTTGCAGTGCTGGAGGTGGTCCCGGACACCGTTCCAATAAAGAACAACCTTTAAGTGATGGAACATTGACCTAATCTTGTATGGAAGGAGGGATGTGGAGATCGGTGGCAGTTCTTGGAGAATAATGAACCCCAGTATTGAATTTGAAAAGAAACAAGGTGTAGATTAATTTGGAATACAAACAGATTTGGTTGATATACATTTTGAGGATTTGAAGGCGATGAGAGTGGAGAGGAACTGGCACGACTGAGTTGCATTCCTCACAAAATGTTTTTGGAGAATGAAGATGTTATTGGGGTTGCTTTTATAAGTACTGACCCAGCATATATTGCAATATGAGATAAATGGATAGAGTAAAGTGTAGTACAGATTCCAAATGTTTTTTTTTGGGGGGGGGGGAAGAGAGGTTGTATTCATCTGATGACACCAATACCTTTTTTCACTATTTTTTTGGAGTTAATTTAGTGATACGTTTCTGAGTGTCTTTCTCAGACAAAAAGATGGTGTCATCAGCAAACATAATTAAAAATGAAATACAAGTCATTAACATAGATCATAGAACATAGACATTAACATAGATCATCATAGAACATGATCAGTGGCATCAGTTATCATAATAAAGCCTAGATACCACCATATTACAAGTAGAATATAAACAAGTCACTTACTCTACAGTGGTGCTGCCAGAGCGAGGTTTAACCACGTTACCAGAGGTCAGCTCCTTCGTCACCAGCCGCAGCAACAGCTACAGAGGAAACACACCCACAAAGCCACATTCTATAAGATCCACACACAAAATAAGACAAACATTAACATGCATCAGCACCTACCAGCAGTGCTAGGAAGTCAGCTGCCATCAGCATGTAGAAGACCTGATCCCAGCCCTGTGACGACAACACTCCTGCCAGAAGGGGGCCTATTGCTGCACCTGAGAAGAACAGATCACAGGAGAGTTTTGTAAGAGCTAGACCTATGCTAAATTCTAAAGCAACCCCATGTCATTAGCTATCCCCTCATGGAGCTAATTTATCACATAGGATCTACTGGTATGGATGGAGGTGAGAGACTGACCTACTGATCCTGTGCCGTCAATGATGGCCGTGACAGTAGAAAGGGCCCTGGCGTTGCCCTTGAGGCTCTTGTGTGTTCCCTAGGTTCAAAGGTCAAAACAGAGAGGGACAGGATATGAGGTCAGAGACAGCCCACCCCCACACACAAAATACTGAGATAGTATGGCTGATCTAAAAGGTTAGAAAGACAAAACTGTACTAGGGAGGATTATATAAGTGTAAACCAGTGAGAAAGACTCACTCACTACACACTTACCAGATCAGCAGCCACTGCTGTTGTAATAAGGGCATATGGCCCATTCACAAGTCCTCCACACACTAGTAGCATACCTATGAAGAAAATGGCCCATCACAACATTATCCACTTGATCATAGCTCTGTTCACCTGTGCGTTATTGACAGTCAGAATAGCACAGCCAATATGTCAACGGGCTCAGGAGCGGGATTCATGAAGTCAGTCTACAATCCCTCTCACAAGAGCAACAAAAACTGGACTTAGTAACATAAATTGATCCTTACCGATGGTCGGTCCCAGTCCAAACTCGCTGATCATGGAGAAGCCATAAAGCTGAGATACAGAACAAAAACGTAAAACAATATGTCCTATAAGATTAATGATGCATGCTTATGTTTAGCCTTTGAGATGGTCAACGGTCCTCTGAAGCTCAGTGATCTTCTGTAGCTCAGTTGGTAGAGCATGGTTCTTGCAACACCAGGATAGTTAGTTTGATTTTCAGAAATGGAGAAAGAGAGAGAAAGAAATAGAAACAAATGGAGCCACACAGGGAAAGAGACTCACTATAGGAGCAGCCAGCAGCAGCATCACTGCACAGGTGGTGGCTCTCTTTCCCAGCTTATCAGATATGACCCCAGCCAATATTCCCCCTACACACAGAGAAAGAGATGAGATTAGCACAACAATCAAGATAAAATGTGTGGTTTACAGGTAGTTCAATTCCAATGATGAATTAGGAAGTCCTGACATCATTCATGCATTTTTACAAATCAAATCTCTGACAACACACACAGGAGCATACAAATATCCAGATCATAAAGTTGGTTCGTAGAAAGATTCATACAAAAGGATCAGAACCACAAACAACCACTGAAAAAACTAAAAAAGGGAACATACCCACAATTCCTCCCACGTCAAACAGAGTGGAGAGATCTCCGGCCTTCTTGGCATCTAGGTGAGCTGAGAGACAGGTCTATTATCTTCACACACCCTCTGGCAAACTAAACAAGTGACACAGGATACTAACAAAACAACCAGCAAAGCATAGGTATCCTCTCAGTGGTTCCCAAACTGCTGGAAGGGGGGCCCGAGTGAAAACATTTGGGAACCTCTGTCCTAACAGGTAGAGCTGGTTTGAACACAGATTATCAAGCCATACAGTGCATTCGGAAAGTATTGAGACCTCTTGACTTTTTCAACATTTTGTTATGTGGTCTAAGACACTACATCTCAGTGCAAGACGCGTCACTGCAGTACCTGGTTCAACTACAGGCTGCATCACATCCGGCTGTGATTGGGAGTCCCATTGGGCGGTGCACAACTGGCCCAGCGTCGTCTGGGTTTGGCCGGGGTAGTCCGTCATTGTAAACAATAATTTCTTCTTAACTGACTTGCCTAGTTAAATAAAATAAATACATATTCTAAAATTGATTAAATAAAAAATATATTTCTCAATCTACACACAATACCCCATAATGACAAAGCAAAAACAGGTTTTGGAAATGTTTGCATCAAAAACGGACATTCTTTATTTACAGAAGCATTCAGTCAGGATCATTCAGATCATTCAGACCTTAAGGGATAAGACTCGAAATGGAGCTCAGGTGCATCCTGTTCCCATCGATCATCCTTGAGATGTTTCTACAACTTAATTGGAGTCCACCTGTAGTAAATTCAATTGATTGGACATGAATTGGGAAGGCACACACAGTTGACAGTGCATGTCAGAGCAAAAACCAAGCCATGAGGTCGAAGGAATTGTCCGTAGAGCTCCGAGACAGGATTATGTCGAGGCACAGATCTGGGGAAGGGTACAAAAACATTTCTGTAGCATTGAAGGTCCCCAAGAACACAGTGGCCTCCATCATTCTTAAAAATGGAAGAAGCTTGGAACCACCAAGACTCTTCCTAGAGCTGGCCGCCTGGCCAAACTGAGCAATCGGGGTAAAAGGGCCTTGGTCAGAGAGGTGACCAAGAATCCGATGGTCACTGAAAGAGATCCAGAGTTCCTCTGTGGAGATGGGAGAACCTTCCAGAGGGACAACCATCTCTGCAGCACTCCACCTATCAGGCCTCTATGGTAGAGGGGCCAGACAGAAGACACTCCTCAGTAAAAAGGCACATAACAGCCCACTTGGAGTTTGCCAAAAGGCACCTAAAGACTCAGATCATGAGAAACAAGATTCTCTGGTCTGATGAAGCCAAGATTGAATTCTTTGGCCTCAATGCCAAGCGTCACGTCAGGAAGAAACCAGGCACCATCCTTACGTTGAAGCATGGTGGTGGCAGCATCATGCTGTGGGAATGTTTTTTAGCAGCATGGACAAGGAGACTAGTCAGGATCGAGGCAAAGATGAATGGAGCAAAGTACAGAGAGATCCTTGATGAAAACCTGCTCCAGAGCGCTCACGTCCTCAGGCTGGGGCGAAGGTTCACCTTCCAAAAGGACAACGACCCTAAGCACACAGCCAAGACAACGCAGGAGTGGCTTCGGGACAAGTCTCAATGTCCTTGAGTGGCCCAGCCAGAGCCCGGACTTAAACTCGATCGAACATCTCTGGAGAGACCTGAAAATATCTGGCAGCGATGCTCCCCATCCAACCTGACAGAGCTTGAGAGGATCTGCAGAGAAGAATGGGAGAAACTCTCCAAATACAGATGTGCCAAGCTTGTAGCTTCATACCAGAGAAGACTTAAAGGGCTGTACTCGATGCCAAAGGTGCTGAGAAAAGGGTCTGAATACTTATGTAACTGTGATAGTTTTGTATTTGTAATACATTTGCAAAAATGTCTAAACCTGTTTTTGTTTTGTCATTATGGGAACTGTGTGTTGATTAATGAGAAAAAAATATTGAATCCATTTTAGAATAAGGCTGTAACGTAACAAAATGAGGAAAAAGTCAAGAGTACTGATTACTTTCCGAATGCACTGTAAATGTCAGATACAGTATGTCTCAGACAGTCTAGCAGGTAGCGGGCAAAGAATGAATGCCCTGACACTTCTTATAGAGCTCTCCACAATGCCCTGGATTCATGTACTGTATACTTGACCAAACAGACAGAGTTCCTATACGAATGTAGCAGTGGGTGAGGGTGTTGGTGTAGTGTAATGTAGTGGTTCTCATCTGCCTTTGCCTTTGGACCCAAATTGAACCATGTTATCTCAGTCGCGACCCAATATTCGTACGACAATATGTTTGGGGCAAAATGCAATCTGGAAAACAATTTTTAATGCTATATTTGACAGTAAATGTAGCAATTATATTAGACAAGGGAACAACAAATCACACCTTTTCATTGTCAATAATTCCATATTACTCATATGCTTGATGAAACATTTTGGCAACTCACTTATTTGAGACCACAAACCAGGCTAAAAAGCACTACTTATCGATATAAACTCAGCAAAAAAAGAAACCCTTTTTCAGGACCCTGTCTTTCAAAGATAACTCTGAAAAACACCAAAAGAAAGATGCCCAGGGTCCCTGCTCATCTGCATGAACGTGCCTTATGCATGCTGCAAGGAGTCATGAGGACTGCAGATGTGGCCAGGGCAATAAATTGCCATGTCCGTACTGTGAGACGCCTAAGACAGCGCTACAGGGAGACAGGACGGACAGCTGATCGTCCTCGCAGTGGCAGACCTCGTGTAACAACACCTCCACAGGATCGGTACATCCGAACATCACACCTGCGGGACAGGTACAGGATGGCAACAACAACTGCCCGAGTTACACCAGGAACGCATAATCCCTCCATCAGTGCTCAGACTGTCCGCAATAGGCTGAGAGAGGCTGGACTGAGGGCTTGCAGGGCTGTTGTAAGGCAGGTCCTCACCAGACGTCACCGGCAACAACGTCACCTATGGGCACAAAACCACCGTCGCTGGACCAGAAAGGACTGGCAAAAGTGCTCTTCACAGACGAGTCGCGGTTTTGTCTCACCAGAGGTGATGGTCAGATTCGCGTTTATTGACGATGGAATGAGCATTACACTGAGGCCTTTACTCTGGAGCAGGATCGATTTGAGGTGGAGGGTCCGTCATGGTCTGAGACAGTGTGCCACAGCATCATCGGACTGAGCTTGTTGTCATTGCATGCAATCTCAAAGCTGTGCGTTACAGGTAAGACATCCTCCTCCCTCATGTGGTACCCTTCCTCATCCTGACATGACCCTCCAGCATGACAATGCCACCAGCCATACTGCTCGTTCTGTGCATGATTTCCTGCAAGACATTTTTTTTTTTTTTTTTTTTTTTTTTTTAACCTTTATTTAACTAGGCAAGTCAGTTAAGAACAAATTCTCATTTTCAATGACGGCCTAGGAACAATGGGTTAACTGCGTGTTCAGGGGCAGAACGACAGATTTGTACCTTGTCAGCTCGGGGATTTGAACTTGCAACCTTCCGGTTACTAGTCCAACGCTCTAACCACTAGGCTACGCTGCCGCCCCATTTCCTGCAAGACATGAATGTTAGTGTTCTGCCTTGGCCACCAAAGAGCCCAGATCTCAATCTCATTGAGCACGTCTGGGACCGGTTGGATCGGAGGCTGAGGGCTAGGGCCATTCCCCCCAGAAATGTCCGGGAACTTGCAGGTGCCTTGGTGGAATAGTGGGTAACATCTCACAGCAAGAACTGGCAAATCTGGTGCAGTCCATGAGGAGGAGATGCACTGCAGTACTTAATGCAGCTGGTGGCCACACCAGATACTGACTGTTACTTTTGATTTTCACCCCCCTTTGTTCAGGGACACATTACTCAATTTCTGTTTGTCACATGTCTGTGGAACTTGTTCAGTTTGTCTCAGTTGTTGAATCTTGTTATGTTCATTCAAATATTTACACGTTAAGTTTGCTGAAAATAAAGGTAGTTGACAGTGAGAGGACCATTTCTTTTTTTGCTGAGTTTATATTTAAAATACTGTGATTGAAGAATAATAGTTTTCAGAGAATAATTTATTTTTTAAAAAGTAGGTTCATTGTCATTTCTACACACTTTCTACCTGGTATTAGTTTAAATTCAGACAGGAGTATCTTTTCATTAAAAATATGAAAACCCATTCAAAACCTCCTGTCGCGATCCACCAGTTCAGAACCACTGACGTAGTGTAATGTACATACCCGTTTTCGTGATGTAGAGCGGCAGCCAGAAGAGGAAGGTGTAGCTGACCAGCTTGGCAAACAGCAAACAGAGCGAGAACTCTATCACTCCCTGGAAAGAGAAAGAGAAGCATACTGTCAACTAATAAAAACTATACATTTCTCCAGAATAGAATGGTGTGGTACTGTGTTTGGTGTATGCTAAGGGTCAGGGGTTTTCCCTGTTGCTTGTACAGTACCCGTGCAATTCTTTCAGATCTATTTAAGTGTATAAGGAACATGTGTCTGCAGGTATTTTTCTACAGTATAAATGGTATTCGCAACAATTTGATGTACATTCCACCACCTACTGTGCGGGTGGATAATAAGGAAATAATGTGGGTAAAAATAAATATTCAAACTATCAAAAAATAAATTAACTAAACCAACCTGCTTTTCTGTAAAAAAAAAACGAACATTCTAAATTAGGTCCCTACACAGGCTAAGAAGATTCCTGTGAGGGCAGGACATTTCCTAGCGAAAATAGTCCTGACAGTGCTTCTGCCATGAAGTCTTGGAGACCTAAAAACATCTTGGCTGCAGATATGATGTCCAGCTTCTTGGACACTTGTGCTGTACAATGAATCACTGTGGCTATAAAAGCCACAATATCTACCTTCTTCACAGTGAGTGTATCCAGATCACTTGATTGACTTAAAACACAAGCAACTGGTTGCAAGGCATCCACCGCCATATCTTCAACACTGTTGCCTCTCGCTCCTTTGACTCTTTTCACCGGCTCCACATAGATCCCTGATCCTTGACACCTCAACCGTCTTCACCCTAACAGGGCACTCAAGGAAGTCTGGAGTATGAACCCCACCACATCTACAACATTTTTTCAGATTCTTCAATACCATACTTCTCCAGCCTGCAAACATTTGATCATATCCTTTACAATTCCCATACTAATGGTTTGGACACAAACGCTCTCACCGCATACCTCATATATCCAAGCTTCACATATTCAGGTATAGTCTCCTCAAACAACAATAATATCGATAGGCTTTTCTCCTTCCTTCAATTAACCATACAGTGGTTGCACTGTCCTTCTCTCAGCACATATCAAAGCTGCAGGCTAAAGTTAGAGGAAACCAAGTCTAGATTGATTGTAATCGCTCCGCTTTCACCACAGCTGCCAAACTAACCCGGATTCTGATGACCATTCTACCCATGCCAGATTACAGAGACATAATTTATAGATCGGCAGGTAAGGGTGTTCGAGAGGCTAGATGTTCTTCACCATTCGGCCATCAGATTTTCCACCAATGCTCCTTATAGGACACATCCCTGCACTCTATACTCCTCTGTAAACTGGCCATTTCTGCATACCCGTCGCAAGACCCATTGGTTGATGCTTATTTATAAAACCCTCTCAGGCCTCACTCCCCCCTATCTGAGATCTCTACTGCAGCCCGTATCCTCCACATACAACACCCGTTCTGCCAGTCACATTCTGTTAAAGGTCCCCAAAGCACACACATCCATGGGTCGCTCCTCTTTTCAGTTCGCTGCAGCTAGCGACTGGAACGAGCTGCAAAAAACACTCAAACGGGACAGTTTTATCTCAATCTCTTAATTCAAAGACTCAATCATGGACACTCTTACTGACAGTTGTGGCTGCTTTGTGTTATGTATTGTTGTCTCTACATTCTTGACCTTTGTGCTGTTGACTTTGCCCAATAATGTTTAGACCATGTTGTGTTGCTACCATGTTGTTGTCTTGTTGTGTTGCTAGCATGATGTGTTGTCATGTGTTGCTGCCTTATGTTGTCATCTTAGGTCTCTTTTAATGTAGTGTTGTGTGTTTTGTCCTATATTTATCTTGCATTTTTATTTTTTTAATTCCAGGCCCGCGTCCCCACAGGTGGCCTTTTGGTAGGTCGCCATTGTAAATAAGAATTTGTTCTAAACTGACTTGCCTAGTTAAATAAAGGTTAAATAAAAAAAATAGAGGTCAGGCGACATGCACTGACCATTCATGGGATTTTCTGACTGAGGTACTCGTCATAAGTTTTAGATCACCCACTCATTCAAGGGTTTTGCTTTATTTTCTACATTGTAAAATAATAGTGAACACATCAAAACTATGAAAACACACATATAGAATCATGTAGTAAATTTAAAAAATAAAGTGTTAAACAAATCAAAATGTATTTTATATTTGAGATTCTTCAAAAAGCCACCCTTTGCCTTGACAGCTTTGCACAATCTTGGCATTCTCTCAACCAGCTTCACCTGGAATGCTTTTCCAACAGTCTTGAAGGAGCTCCCACATATGCTCAGCACTTGTTGGCTGCTTTTCCTTCACTCTGCAGTTCAACTCATCACAAACCATCTCAATTTGGTTGAGGTTGGGGGATTGTTGAGGCCAGGTCATCTGATGCAGCACTACATCACAAATTATTGGTAAAAACAGCCCTTACACAGCCTGGAGGTGTGTTGGGTCACTGTCCTGTTGAAAAACAAATGATAGTCCCACTAAGCCCAAATGAGATGGGATGGTGTATCGCTGCAGAATTCTGTGGTAGCCATGCTGGTTAAGTGTGTCTTGAATTCTAAATAAATCTCAGTGTCACCAGCAAAGCACCTTCACGCTTTACGGTGGGAAACACACATGCAGAGATCAGCCGTTCATCGCACTGCGTCTCACAAAGACACGGCGGTTAGGACCAAAAATCTCAAATTTTGACTCCAGACCAAAGGCCAAATTTCTAGTGGTCTAATGTCCATTGCTTGTGTTTCTTGGCCCAAGCAAGTCTCTTCTTCCTATTGGTGTCCTTTAGTAGTGGTTTCTTTGTAGTAATTTGACCATGAAGGCCTGATTCAAGCAGTCTCCTCTGAACAGTTGATGTTGAGATGTGTCTGTTACTTGAACTCTGTGAAGCATTTATTTGGGCTGCAATTTCTGAGGCTGGTAACTCTAATGAACTTATCCTCTGCAGCAGAGGTACCTCTGGGTCTTCCATTCCTGTGGCGGTCCTCATGAGAGCCGGTTTCAACATAGCGCTTGATGGTATTTGCGACTGCACTTGAAGAAACGTTCAAAGTTATTGAAATGTTCCGTATTGACTGATCTTCATGTCTTAAAGTAATGACTAACTGTCATTTCTCTTTGCTTATTTTAGCTGTTCTTGCCATAATATGGACTTGGTATTTTACCAAATAGGGCTATCTTCTGTATACCACCCCTACCTTGTCACAGCACAACTGATTGGCTCAAACACATTAAGAAGGAAAGAAATTCCACAAATTTACTTTTAACAAGGCACACCTGTTAATTGAAATGCATTCCAGGTGACTGCCTCATGAGGAAAAGGGTGGCTATTTGATGAATCTCAAATATGTTTTGATTTGTTTAACACATTTTTGGTTACTACATGATTTTATATGTGTTATTTCATAGTTTTGATGTCTTCCCTATTATTCTACAATGTAGAAAATAATACAAATAAAGAAAAACTTTTGAATGAGTAGGTGTTCTAAAACTTTTGACTGGTAGTGTATATCCAACAAGACTCCAGCTACAACTCCTTTGGCAGGCACCCTGCTCCAAAGATCAAAACATGTTACTTCTGATGTGGGCAATTTTGCCAGATCCAGTCCACACTTCTTCTGTTCTTTAATGACACAATTAACCAAAACAAGGCCGCTTCTAGTCACCTTGATTGAACCCACTTTTCCCACTGCTTTCTTCAGTGCTCGATAATACAAATGGATTTCGCAAATTAACCTCCTTGACCAAAAAACACAGTCCCATAAGAAATGCATTATTGGACCGGTCCTTGTCTTCTACTACAACTTTTGCTCCTTTAGTTCCATTCTATGATTTCACTCATTTCCATTCATTGTCACACTTCACTTGCCGCACTTTCCGATTAAAGCACAGTCGCCATTTTCTAGTGTCCTCATCTGCGGGTTTTTGCCCCTCCCTGGTACTTGATTGATCAATTAAGGTAATTGATTAGTTAGAAACTCACTGCACCTGGTTATCTATGTCTTGAATTGGACATGAATTGAAAAGACAATAACAAAACCAGCAGATAAATGGCCCTCCAGGAATTGAGTTGAACACCCCTGGCTTTGGGGAACAGGGCCTGGGCCTTTGTTATTGTGTGTGAGAGATATGGGTGGTGTGAGAGGTCAGGCGACTGACCGGAATGCGTAGAGCTCCCATGAAGCTGATGGCCGAGGGCTCCAATTCGCTCTTCACCACTACCACCTGCTGTACTGGGACAGAAACACTACTGTTGTCCTGAGGGAGCAGCAGCTCTGTGTCCCAGTTCTGAGAGAGATGGAGGGAAAAACAAGGGTTAATAGCACAGATCCACATACATACACTAATGTAAACACAGACAAACTCAGATAAAAACAGGCACACCTGATATTTGTCTCCCTGTTTATAGGAATGGTACAGTTGCTTGTGTCCATTCGTCCCATTCCAGTTCTTTGTCAGCTTTTGCTGCATGAGAAAAAAAAGTTAAACTTCACTATTATACACAGTGTACCACCAGCTACTAGTGACGAAAACTGTAATGCAGTTCACAGTAGCGTGGGAGACTGAAAATGATACCTGTCAATCAAGAAGAACCCTAAATAAAGCTTATACAATGAATCTGCCCACATGGAAAAAGTTAATCATGTTTCATCCCTTTTTGATTTGTGTGTCCGTCTCCAGGGAGGCATTTTTACCAGAGCCAGCCCACACTCTGAGACACTCAGGTACTCTACGTCTACGCAAGGAGCTAAAGTGGGCGACAGTTGTCTAGGAAACGGTTGCCGGGCGCGATGTGCGACAGATGTGATGCTATCCAGGCAAATTCTGATGACATGTGATCCACACAATGATCCCATTCTTGGACACACATTTTCAAAATATAATTTAATCTAAGCATAGAACCAAGAGGGGATTTTTCCTGTCTATATCTGTGAATTTATACCTCTGAAATGTCCTAAATATTATGTCTATACTAAGCAGAGATGCTTTTGAGAACAAGGGAGACATCCTAAGTACTCACATTGTTGCTGCAGGGAGCAGGGTTCTGTACAGCATGGATGCTTCTAAGATCATTTGGATCTACAGACAAAACCACGGACAGTTTAAATATTTTAATATCAGCATGTAAAATTCTGACCGTCGCATAAATCATGCATCGGAGCTACTCAAAGGCAGATGGAACGAGTCTCTTAATCCTCCAACCAATCACATAGCAGTACTCACGTTCAATGAGGAAGAGGAAGCAGATGATTCCCATGGCAGCGATGATGAGGCCGGGAACGATGAAGGACAAGCCCCAGTTGGAGGAGACCCAGTAGCCTGCGATCAGAGAGCCCAAGATGTTGCCCACCGAGGTGTGGGAGTTCCATATGCCCATGATCAGACCCCTCCTATTGGAGACACCAGTTAGAATACTTTAACTTCAATATATATTCTATAACAATTTTCTATTCAATGCATCTGAACTATGGAGGAATTCTTTCATTTGAACAGATCTTGTGGCTTACCTTCCCTTGCCAAACCAGTTCCCGATGCATGTGACAACACTGGGCCAGCCAGTGGTCTGAACCAAGCCATTAGCCACCTGAGGCAGAGGAGAAACACAGAGTTAGAAAAACATTCAGAATATAGAACTGTTGTCCTTTGAATTCTCAACTCGTCTTCCTATGAAATGTCAGACCAAGAATTTTCTATGGCTTTACTGATATTGTACATGTGTAGGTAGTTAGTCGGTCCACTGTGTGACTTACCTGGACAAATATATAGAAGCCAAGGCTGTGGATGCTGTAAATGTAGCCCAGGCCAAATAGACAGGTGAAGAGGCCGCTCATCAGCATGCCAAACGTCAGGTACAGACGGATGGGCAGGCGCTCACCGATGATGCCACTGCAGGACGCACAATGACATTTTAACAACACATAAAAAAAGTTTCAATGCAGGCTGACAAAAATGGCTAGCATATTCAGCATAAAAATAGGCTGGCATATTGAGAATTTCTCTCTCCACCCCTGATAAAACGAAACAATTTTGAATGAAAAAACATTAAATATCAACACTATTCAGCATGACATCCAGCACGCCACAAGCTTGGCTAGAAGCCATTTGACCTTGCTGGGGCACAGAGTTAGTTATGCAACACGGTCCTTGAAAAGCACACTGTGTTCATGTTGTAACACTGTGGAAACAAAGAGACAGAATGAGGACCCTTTCATGGCTAAAAGAGTGAGAGGGAAAGAGTGAGAGGTGAGAGCGAAAGACAAAGAGAGAAAAAAAGAGAACGCAAGGAGCGAGGGGGAGATATTCCCCCCTTGACAACTACGATAAAACAACCAACAAAAATGGGTCACAAATCCTGCAGCTCTGACGCACACTGGGTCTGTACAGTCAATGGTAGGCTTCGAGGGGACTATTACTGCAGGTACAACTACAGCTCATCCCTTGGTAGTAGTACTGTAGATTACTTTATCACTGACCTCAACCCAGAGTCTCGCAGTGTTCACAGTCAGCCCACTGACACTATCAGATCACAGCAAAATCAGTCTACTCTACTTGAACAGAGCAATACTGAATAACGAGACAAAGCCAAAACAAACTGCATCCTATTAAGAAATGCTATAGATGGAAATAAAGTAGTGTAGAAACCTACCAAAAAATAACGGGCAACAACAAATTCAATCCCTTTTAGACAACTTTCTGGACAAAACGTTTCACTGCAGTAGCGAATGAGTAAAATTGGCAGTAGAAACCCAAAACAGTATAATTGACCTTCCAGCTTCACCATCAAATCTAAAAACTTTCAAGCAGAAGACCTAAGAAAATGAACAATGACAAATGGATGGATGAAGAATGCAAAAACCTAAGAAAGAAATTGAGAAACATATCCAACCAAAAACAGACCCAGAAAACCAGATCCTACACCTTAACTATGTTAAAACACTAAAAGAGTACAGGAATACACTAAGGAAAAATCGGAAAACACACTAAAAAACAACACAAATAGCTAACTATCCAAAACAGAGGCGTATTGATAAACCACTACGCATTTTGGCCCTATGAAGAAAGAACAAACAGCAAAAACAGAGACATGATCAATTATAAATCTACCATAATCCTCAGCTCTAGCATCTTCCCCAATATTTGGAACCAAGGACTGGTCCCCAATAACTACGGTGGGATCTGCATCAACAGCAAATTCTCTTCATTATCATTAACAGCAGCCTCCTACATTTCCTCAGTGAAAACGTCCTGAGCAAATGTCAAAATTGGCTTTTTACCAAATTACCATACGACAGACCACATATTCACCCAGCACCCTAAAACAAAGGGAAATATCCGAATAATATGAGAGAGAATGGTTTATTTCAGCTTTTATTTCTTTCATCACATTCCCAGTGGGTCAGAAGTTTACATACACTCAATTAGTATTTGGTAGCATTGCATTTAAAATTGTTTAACTTGGGTCAAACGTTTTGGGTAGCCTTCCACAAGCTTCCAACAAAAAGTTGGGTGAATTTTGTCCCATTCCTCCTGACAGAGTTGGTGTAACTGAGTCAGGTTTGTAGGCCTCCTTGCTCACACACGCTTTTTCAGTTCTGCCCACAAATTTTCTATATGATGAGGTCAGGGCTTTGTGATGGCCACTCCATTACATTGACTTTCTTGTCCTTAAGCCATTTTGCCACAACTTTGGAAGTATGCTTGGGGTCACTGTCCATTTGGAAGACCCATTTGCGACCAAGCATCTATTTTGTGAAGTGCAGTCCCTCCTGCAGCAAAGCACCCCAACAACATGATGCTGCCACCCTCGTGCTTCACGGTTGGGATGGTGTTCTTTGGCTTGCAAGCCTCCACCTTTTTCCTCCAAACATAAGGTTTGTCATTATGGCAAAACAGTTCTATTTTTGTTTCATCAGACCAGAGGACATTTCTCCATAAAGTACGATCTTTGTCCCTATGTGCAGCTACAAAAAGTAGTCTGGCTTTTTTATGGCGGTTTTGGAGCAGTGGCTTCTTCCTTGCTGAGCGGCTTTTCAGTTTATGTCGATATAGAACTCGTTTTACTGTGGATACTTTTGTACCCGTTTCCTCCAGCATCTTCACAAGGTCCTTTGCTGTTGTTCTGGGATTGATTTTCACTTTTCGCACCAAAGTAAGTTCATCTCTAGGAGACAGAACGCGTCTCCTTCCTGAAGCGGTATGACGGCCGCGTGGTCCAATGGGGTTTATACTTGCGTACTATTGTTTGTACAGATGAACGTGGTACCTTCAGGCGTTTTGAAATTGCTCCCAAGGATGAACCAGACTTGTGGAGGTCTACAACTATTTTTCCGAGGTCTTGCCTGATTTCTTTTGGTTTTCCCATGATGTCAAGCAAAGCAGCACTGAGTTTGAAGGTAGGCCTTGAAATACCTCCAATTGACTCAAATTATGTCAATTAGCCCATCAGAAGCTTCTAAAGCCATGACATCATCTTCTGGAATTTTCCAAGCTGTTTAAAAGGCACAGTCAACTTTGTGTATGTAAACCTCTGACCCACTGGAATTGTGATACAGTGAAATAAATGTCTGTAAACAATTGTTGGAAAAATTACTTGTGTCATGCACAAAGTAGATGTCCTAACCGACTTGCCAAAACTATAGTTTGTTAACAAGAAATTTGTGGAGTGGTTGAAAAACGAGTTTTAATGACTCCAACCTAAGTGTATGTAAACTTCCAACGTCAACTGTACATACATACATAGGCGAGGGCACTAGAACAGTCTGCAGCACCTGGCTTCCCCCTACTAGAATCTGAAGTCAAATGTCTACAGTTTACTGATGCTCTGGTGCTTCTGTCACCAACCAAGGAGGGCCTACAGCAGCACCTACACTACCGTTCAAAAGATTGGGGTCACTTAAAAATATCCTTGTTTTTGAAAGAAAAGCTAATTTTTTGTCCATTAAAATAACATACAATTGATCAGAAATACAGTGTAGACATTGTTAATGTTATAGCCTTCATTTCTCAGAACAAGAATAGACTGACGAGTTTCAGAAGACAGTTCTTTGTTTCTGGCCATTTTGAGCTTGTAATCAAACCCACAAATGCTGATGCTCCAGATTCTCAACTAGTCTAAAGAAGGCCAGTTTTATTGCTTATTTAGTCAGAACAACAGTTTTCAGCTGTGCTAACATAATTGCAAACGGGTTTTCTAATGATCAATTAGCCTTTTCAAATGATAAACTTGGATTAGCTAACAACGTGCTACTGGAACACAGGAGTGATGGTTGCTGATAATGGGCCTCTGTAAACCTATGTAGATATTCCTTTTTTTTTTTTTTTATTCTGCCGTTTCCTGCTACAATAGTCATTTACAACATTAACAATGTCTACACTGTATTTCTGATCAATTTGATGTTATTTTAATGGACAAAAACTGCTTTTCTTTCAAAAACAAGGACATTTCTAAGTGACCCCCAAATTTGGAACAGTAGTGTACATCTTCTGCACAGATTCTGTCAGACCTGGACTCTTGACAGTAACATATAAAAATAAAAATAAACATAATTGTGTTGCAAAAAAGTTCCTGTTACCAGGACCACAAATACAAATTCCATCTAGATACCATTGCCCTAGAGCACACAAACTATACCTACCTCTGCCTAAACATCAGCACTACAGATAACTTCCAAAAAGCTGCGATCGATCTGAGAGACAAGGTAAGAAGGGCCTTTTACGCCATGAAAAGGAACATAAAATTCAATATCCCAATTAGTATCTGGCTAAAAATAATTGAAATCAGTTAAAATTCTTGAATCAGGGTCTGCTCACCAACCAAGGATTCACAAAACGGGACAAACACTCTGCTAGACTCTGCTAGAGTTGTGGAGGTCACGAAATGTCATCAGCCGGTGATCCTCAAGCAAATAACTGTCGGTCTCAGGGTAATTGAACGTTAATTAACATAAACACACTTAGCATCTCCTGGCTTCCACACAGCCTACAAGCCACTGATACAGACCTGTGGAACATCTACATTTTAAAAAGTCTAATAAATCCATGTAATATAGCCTACACCTTCACAATAAATCCATTAATTATTTTAGACAGGTCTAAAGAAACATGACAGGAAAATGTAGTCTATTTCAGAAGAACAATAGCATACTCTGAGTTGTCCTTATGTTAGGTCCTGATCTGGCTATGTTAAATGGCTGTGGACTACATTAGTTCATTTAGCAGACAAGATTTGCTTAGAATTCCTTGGAATTATTTTATAGTATGAAGAATACTACTGAACAAAGCTGAATAAAATAGAAAGGATATTTTCTCCAAACGATTTGAGGGAGTGCGCACATGCGGCTAACAAAGAAATAGATACTTCTATATGCTTAATTTAGAGTTATTAATGTAACTTTAGTTGTTCTACAAACATTGGACTATATGTTTAGATTTTTAATACATTGTAAGGCTGCATGAGGCAACTCTAATGATTTTTAAAAAGTCGCTTGAAAAGGCACGAGCTCTGCTTTGTTTTTTTCACAGACTGTACACACTTCCTCAGTCGTCTCTCATTCACAATCTGACAAGCAGTTGATAACGCCTTGAATTTCCCGGCTGCATCCCCTTTGTGTGGCCATAATGCACCCTAAAAAAAAAGCCATGTCTTTTGCGGCCAGTGGCCGTTGTGTCTGTGGCCCGGAGTGCTGAGTTGTGCCCTTCTCCCCGAGTCCTCCAAAGCACCTCTCACTCACATGGCTCTCCATCACGTGATCAGGTCTTTCTCAGGTTACAAGTGAAGACAGACGCATCGGGGACGCAACTGCGCGCGTCCTTATCCAATTCCGAGGTGCATATTGAAGATATTGGAAGAACTGTCCACATTTACTTTGTCAGTCATCAAGATGAGTAGGCCTAACGAACAGCAAAAGCACTAACGAACAGCAAAAGCACTAGCCTAAGTCAATCTACTATCCCCATAGTACAAAAGTTGACCTATTCTATGCGAGAAACAAAATATTCCAAACATAGTCTGGGACAGCTGCGGGATGCGATAGATACCAATTTAATACAACCACGAGTAAAAAAAAATGTACGCAATGTGGCTGACGCAACAGATCAGAACGCTTAGCTTAAAATGTTGATAAACTATTAGGCTATTTCTTCACATAATAAGTGCAGCAATGCACACATGGTAGTAGGCTGTAAGCGTGAATGCTCCATTAGCGGGAAAACACCATTATCAAAAGTGACCGCAAAATGCTACTATGCATGTAATGCTTTTATTCTAAAGGTGCATTTTTATGGTGAAAATTATCTTCCCCAAAATTGAAACTCACACGCTGCTTATGTATGCCAGTTAGGCTCTTACAACCCTTGTAAAGCGAATTAATGTTCTTCATTTTAAGAAGTTATTTGGCCACGTTAGTTGTGATACAAATCTTATCAAAAAAATATAGGCCTGTGGGCTAAGCTACATAAGGTGTGAGACTGATTCGAATAAAAGCCGAAACAAAAAAAGGCATTGCCTTACGCTGGGCATCATTCACGCTAATATTGTCACCCATCAGACTATTCTTGATATAATCTTGTCTTTACAAATACTAAATAATATATGGTGTGAAATATGTTTTGATTTAGAATGGACCATTATCATGCACCCGTCTGGAAAGGAGGAGGAGAAAAGAAATACATGTCATCTATGTACTTAAATATCGAAAGGAGGACGCTTTTCCCGTGGCTCATTTTCATGTCAGCCAGGTAGCCTATACTCCGGTTGTAAAATAAGCAATGTGCTTAATATTAGGAAAGTTGAGAAATAAATAAATATAGAAATCTGAAGGATCCGCTTTTTAATAGTGGCCATCACTCGGTTTTCTCACGCCATTTCATAGCCTATAGAAAAATGTTGGCAAACATGAGCTCATGAAGTGTTTTATTGGATTTTTGATGACATTTGCATTGATGTCAGAGTGACAATAGAGCGCTGAGTACCAGA
This sequence comes from Salvelinus fontinalis, assembly GCF_029448725.1. Lineage (NCBI taxonomy): Eukaryota > Metazoa > Chordata > Actinopteri > Salmoniformes > Salmonidae > Salvelinus > Salvelinus fontinalis. The sequence goes on from NC_074683.1 coordinate 5,047,586, forward strand.
CAGTTAGCAAGTTGGTAGGTTACTAATGACCATCAGCAGCATCAGATCTTGGAGAAGTCTAATCACTGTGACTAAACGGTCATGTGGAATTTGACTGCCTTCATGACTCGTGACCACCGGTGTGGCGGTAATACGGTCACCGCAACAGCCCTAGACTCTGCAGTCTGACTGTGACTGAAGGACGAGAGATGGGGAAGAGCTTTATGTGATAACTAGAGCCCAGAGGTTTTCCTGATCAGGTCAAGTGGACAGCCTAGTTTTAGCCTTACCTGAGGAACATGCCCACGGCATAGGCACAGAGGAAGGAGTAGTCCATGGCTCCCAGCAGCTGCTTATAGTTGCTTTTATCTAGGTATGGAGGTAGTTTTACATGAGAATGACATCAATTCAACCAAGGACCACTCATCTGAATACAGGCTCCTGGGTTTGGTTATGGGGATCGAAAACAATGTGTGAATGAATAGTAACAAATGTGTGATTAGTGATAAGTGTAGGGATAGAGTATGCATAACATTTAGTAGAGAATGTGGGAGAAAGAGGGATTGAGAGACTGAAAGAGGGGGAGAACAAGGGTTGAGTGGGGTCTCACCAAAGGGTTTCCAGCTGCACTCTGCAGCTGTGTGGAGGTTTGGCAGCTGGCTACTACTGGCTGTGGAGAGCTCATTGAGAGCTGAGCAGTTCTTATGTAGCTCACTCTGTGGAACAAATAATCATAGTGAGCAAACATTCACATGTGTGTGCACGCAATGAAAAAGAGCACAAACTATAGTAAACCCAACATATATAGCTGGTCAAACATTAATCTCATACATTTAATACTAAATATCAAGCTGCTTCCAGCCATGCAATGGTTCCAAGGTAAACAATATTGGATAACATTGGTTATATAAATGGTTAATCCCTGGCTCTGCTTTGGAAGGGACACTGTCATTCTGATATATCGTCACAGATAGGGGCACAACTTAGGGGGGACAATTTATTTTGGTTCCAGTCGGATAAACACTCCAAACAGCCTACCCGACAGCTCGGAAGCGTCCCATGGTTCTAAAGCACACCGTTGCCTCGTTTTGTATCATATTCCAATGATACAACTGGGGGGGACGAAAATGCTATTTCAGAATGCAGGATGAATCACATTGAGGCTGATCAGGTTACAATAACACCTGTGCTGATAACATGTATATTTAATGTGTGGATAGGAGTGTAGTGAGTAAATCTGTTATTATGTGCTATGCCAGTACAGCCCAGTAAATTCCCTCTAGGGTACATCAGTGTGTGTGTGTGTGTGTATATATACACATATATATATATATATATATATATATATATATATATATATATATATATATATATATTACCTTGACGATGCTGATGGGTTTTCTGGACAGGTGGAAGCTGGTGTACAGCAGGAAGGTGAGGCTAAATGTGAACGCTCGGTACCTGGAGGGGGACAACACAACACAAGGGGGCAGCAGTGAGAAGGGCTGGATAGGAGGAGGTAGTCAGTGGGTAGCATTCATCCCTGACCACTGAGAGTGAGATACCATTGTGAGAATGAAACGTTCAGTGTGAGGTTTGGGTTTAGGGTAATCTGATCCTAGATCTGTCCTTTGATAAACGAATCAAAAAAAAGAAATGTCCTCTCACTGTTAAGTGTGTAGAAATGACAATGAACCTACTTTATCAATAAATTATTATCTGAAAACTATTATTCTTAAAATCACAGTATTTTCAATATAAACTCAGCAAAAAAAGAAACGTTCTCCCACTGTCAACTGCGTTTATTTTCAGCAAACTTAACATGTGTAAATATTTGTATGAATATAAGTTCCACAGACATGTGACTAACAGAAATTGAATAATGTGTCCCTGAACAAGGGGGGGGGGGGTCAAAATCAAAAGTAACAGTTGGTATCTGCTGTGGCCACCAGCTGCTTTGACTTCACTAGGGTAGGGGGCAACATTCAGAATTTTGGATGAAAAGCGTGCCCAAATTAAACTGCCTGCTACTCAGGCCCAGAAGAAAGGATATGCATATAATTATTAGATTTGGATAGAAAACACTCTAAAGTTTCCAAAACTGTTAAAATAATGTCTGAGTATAACAGAACTGATATGGCAGGCGAAAACACGAGGAAAATCCAACCAGGAAGTACTATTATTTTGAAAGGCTGTTTTTCCATTGAAACCCTATCCACCATACAAAGACTTAGGACCCAGTTCACGAGCTCTGTGGCTTCCTCTACATGTGGCCAGTCTTTAGGCATTGTTTCAGGCTTTTTACTCTAAAAAATTAGGGAGATACAGCACTTTCAATCAGTGGCTAGTGGAAATTTCCATTCATCAGCCTGCGCCTGATCGGGAACGCACCTTTCTTGATTCTCATTTCCTATTGACGAAGCTTTTGTCCAGTTGAAATATTATTGATTATTTATGACAAAATCAACCGGAGGATTGATTTCAAACATCGTTTGGCATGTTTCTATTAACTTTGTGTACTTTTTTGACTTTTCGTCTGGACTTAGTGCCATAAGCATTCGGATTAATGGACAAAACACAAACAAAAAGGAGGTTTTTGGTCATAAAGAGGGACATTATCGAACAAAACAAACATTTATTGTCTGACATGGAGACCTGGGAGTGCCACCAGATGAAGATCAAAGGTAAGTGATTCATTTTAATGCTATTTCTGACTTTTGTGACACTCTCCTTGGCTGGAAAATGGCTGTATGGGTTTCTGTGGCTAGGTGCTGACCAAACATAATCGCAAAGTGTGCATTCTCCGTAAAGCCTTATGCAACCGCTGTGTCAGATTTCAGTTAAGGAGAAGTTTCTTTATTTGTATGTTTAACACTTGTATTGTTTATCAATGTTTATGATGAGTATTTATGTAATTTGATGTGGCTCTCTGCACTTTCACCAGATGTTTGTTTGAGACAATGCATTTCTGACCATAACGCGCCAATGTAAAAACTGAGATTTTTGGATATAAATATGTACTTTATTGAACAAAACATACATGTATTGTGTAACATGAAGTCCTATGAGTGCCATCTGATGAAGATCAAAGGTTAGTGATTCATTTTTTCTCTTTCTGCTTTTTGTGACTCCTCTCTTTGGCTGGAAAAATGGCTGTATGGTTTTCTGTGACGAGGTGCTGACCTAACATAATCGCATGGTGTACTTTCGCAGTAAAGCCTTTTTGAAATCGGACACTGTGGTTGGATTTACAATAAGTTTATCTTTAAAATGGTGGATAGTACATGTATGTTTGAGGAATTTTAATTATGGGATTTCTGTTGTTTTGAATTTGGCGCCCTGCAATTTCACTGGCTGTTGTCGAGGTGGGACGCTAGCGTCCCACTTGTATCAGAGAGGATAAGTACCACAGTGCATCTCCTCCTCATGGACTGCACCAGATTTGCCAGTTCTTGCTATGCGATGTTACCCCACTCTTCCACAAAGACACTTGCAAGTTCCCGGACATTTCTGGGGGAAATGGCCCTAGCACTCACCCTCCGATGCAACAGGTCCCAGACGTGCTCAATGGGATTGAGATCCGGGCTCGTTGCTGGCCATGGCAGAACACTGACATTCCTGTCTTGCAGGAAAGCACGCACAGAACGAGCAGTATGGAATTGTTATGCTGGAGGGTCATGTCAGGATGAGCCTGCAGGAAGGGTACCACATGAAGGAGGATGTCTTCCCTGTAATGCACAGCTTTGAGATTGCCTGCAAAGACAACAAGCTCAGTCCAATGATGCTGTGACACACCGCCCCAAACCATGACGGACCCTCCATCTCGATCACGCTCCAGAGTACAGGCGTCGGTGTAACGCTGAATCCTTCGACGATAAACGCGAATCCGACTATTACCCCTTGTGAGACAAAACCGTGACTCATCTGTGAGGAGCACTTTTTGCCAGTCCTGTCTGGTCCAGCGACAGTGGGTTTGTGCCCATAGGCGACGTTGTTACCGGTGATGTCTGGTGAGGACCTGCCTTACAGCAGGCCTACAAGCCCTCAGTCCAGCCTTTTCTCAGCCTTTCGCGGACAGTCTGAGCACAGATGGAGGGATTGTGCGTTCCTGGTATAACTTGGGCAGTTTTTGCCATCCTGTACCTGTCCCGCAGGTGTGATGTTCGGATGTACCGATCCTGTGCAGGTGTTGTTACACCTGTCTGTCACTACGAGGACGATCAGCTGTCCGTCCTCTCCCTGTAGCGCTGTCTTAGGCATCTCATAGTACGGACATTGCAATTTATTGCCCTGGCCACATCTGCAGTCCTCATGCCCCCTTGCAGCATGCCTAAGGCACGTTCACGCGGATGAGCAGGGACCCTGGGCATCTTTCTTTTGATGTTTTTCAGAGTCCGTAGAAAGGCCTCTTTAGTGTCCTAAGTCTTCATAACTGTGACCTTAATTGCCTACCGTCTGTAAACTGTTAGTGTCTTAACGACTGTTCCACAGATGCATGTTCATTAATAGTTTATGGTTCATTGAACAAGCATGGGAAACGGTGTTGAAACCCTTAACAATGAAGATTTTTACGAATTGTTTTTAAAAGACAGGGTCCTGAAAAAGGGCCGTTTATGTTAACTTGTATTCTGAGAGGGTGGAGGACAACTGGACCTCTTGGCTGGACTGACTGACTTCGTTTAAAGTGGCGTAAATGAGCTGAATGGAGATCAAATATTTCACCGACAAACTGTAGCTAGCTACATCTATACAATCAAAGTAATTTGCAAAATACAGCTGAAGTTGGAAGTTTACATACACAAAGGTTGGAGAAATTAAAACTCGTTTTTCAACCACAACAAACTATAGTTTTGGCAAGTCGGTTAGGACATCTACTTTACGCATGGCACAAGTAATTTTTCCAAAAATTGTTTACAGATTATTTCACTGTATCACAATTCCAGTGTGTCAGAAGTTTACATTCACTAAGTTGACTGTGCCTTTAAACAGCTTGGAAAATTCCAGAAAATGATGTCATGGCTTTAGAAGCTTCTGATCAGCTAATTGACATAATTTGAGTCAATTGGAGGTGTACCTGTGGATGTATTTCAAGGCCTACCTTCAAACTCAGTGCCTCTTTGCTTGACATCATGGGAAAAAATCAAAAGAAATCAGGCAAGACCTCAGAAAAATAATTGTAGACCTCCACAAGTCGGGTTCATCCTTGGGAGCAATTTCCAAATGCCTGAAGGTACCACGTTCATCTGTACAATTAATAGTACGCAAGTATAAACACCATGGGACCACGCAGCCGTCATACCGCTCAGGAAGAAGACGTGTTCTGTCTCCTAGAAATGAACGTACTTTGGTGCGAAAAGTGAAAATCAATCCCAGAACAGCAGCAAAGGACCGTGTGAAGATGCTGGAGGAAACAGGTACAAAAGTATCTATACCCACAGTAAAACGAGTCCTATATCGACATAACCTGAAAGGCCGCTCAGCAAGGAAGAAGCCACTGCTCCAAAACCGCCAGACTACGATTTGCAGCTGCACATGGGGACAAAGATCATACTTTCTGGAGAAATGTCCTCTGGTCTGATGTCCTCTGGTCTGTTTGGCCATAATGACCATCGTTATGATTGGAGGAAAAAGGAGGAGGCTTGCAAGCTGAAGAGCATTATCCCAACCGTGGAGCACAGGGGTGGCAGCATCATGTTGTGGGGGTGCTTTGCTGCAGGAGGGACTGGTGTAAATCATAAAATAGATGGCCTCATGAGGACGGAAAATTGTCAATATATTGAAGCAACATCTCGAGACATCAGTCAGGAAGTTAAAGCTTGGTCGCAAATGGGTCTTCCAAATGGACAATGAATACTTCCAAAGTTGTGGCAAAATGGCTTAAGGACAACAAAGTCAAGGTATTGGAGTGGCCATCACAAAGCCCTGACCTCAATCCCATAGACAATTTGTGGACAGAACTGAAAAAGCATGTGCGAGCAAGGAGGCCTACAAACCTGACTCAGTTACACCAGCTCAGTCAGGAGGAATGGGCCAAAATTCACCCAACTTATTGTGGGAAGATAGTGGAAGGCTACCCGAAACATTTGACCCAAGTTCAACAATTTAAAGGCAATGCTACCAAATACTAATTGAGTGTATGTAAACTTCTGACCCACTGGGAATGTGATGAATAAAAGCTTAAAGAAATAATTCTATACTATTATTCTGACATTTCACATTCATAAAATTAAGTGGTGATCCTAACTGACCTAAGACAGGGCATTTTTACTAGGATTAAATGTCAGGAATTGTGAAAAACTGAGATTAAATGTATTTGGCTGAGGTGTATGTAAACTTCTGACTAATTCAAAGTACACAGTGAGAACTGGTAAGTATAACAAAGGCCAGGATGTGCCGTTCCTTTAAATTTCCCACTCAGTCATTTCCTTGTGGACTTGTGCAATTGGCAAACAAATTGAGTTTGACATATACGGACACGTCTACCCCCTGACCTAGCTAAACGCAGCCACCTCGACGTCAGTCTGCTCCTTACCTAGCCAAACACAGCCACCATGACGTGGGTCTGCCCCTGAACGACCCTGACCTAGCCAAATGCAGCCACCTCGACGTGGGTCTGCCCCTGGACAAGCCAAATACAGCCACTTATGGCAGTCTGGACGTCTTAACACCCCCATAAACCATTCCTAGAGACCAATTGCTAAGGAGTGGAAAGTAGCCAGAGTGAAGAATCCCTGATTGCCTTTGCACATTCACCAGCTGGGCAGCATGTGTGCGTGTTTGTATCTCTCTCTCCATGTGTCTAGTGGGGAGGGGGTTGTGTTCATAAGACAGGAAGGGGACAGTTAGGGCACTGGCAATGTGTCTTCCTTGTTGGCAGTAATTTAGTGAAAAACATGTCAGTGGCTCTGTGACACCACAGAACACCACCACTGTCCCACCTCAAATCAAACTTTAATTTGCCACGTGCCGAATTCAACAAGTGTAGACTTTACCGGGAAATGCTTACTTACAAGCCCTTAACCAACAGTGCAGTTCAAGAAGAAGAAAATATTTACCAGTAGACTAAAATAAAAAGCCATAATAAAAAGTAACACAGTAAGAATAAAAATACCAAGTCAGTGTGCAGGGGTACAGGCTAGTTGAGGTAATCTGTACATGTAGGTGGGGGCGAAGTGACTATGCATAGGTAACAAACAAACAGTGAGTAGCAGCGGGGGGAAGACAAACAGGTTTCCCTCAAGAATTACCCTGTATTTAGCGCCATCCATCATTTCTTCAATTCTGACCAGTTTCCCAGTCCCTGGCAATGAAAAACATCCCCACAGCATGATGCTGCCACCACCATGCTTCACTATGGGGATGGTGTTCTCGGGGTGATGAGGGGTTGGGTTTGCGCCAGACATAGCGCTTTCCTTGATGGTCAAAAAGCTACATTTTAGTCTCATCTGACAAGAATACCTTCTTCCATATGTTTGGGGAGTCTCCCACATGCCTATTTTTTTATTCTTTAAGCAATGGCTTTTTTTCTGGCCACTCTTCCGTAAAGACCCAGCTCTGTGGAGTATACGGCATAAAGTAGTCCTATGGACAGATACTCCAATCTCCGCTGTGGAGCTTTGCAGCTCTTAAAGGGTTATCTTTGGTCTCTTTGTTGCCTCTCTGATTAATGCCCTCCTTGCCTGGTCTGTGAGTTTTGGTGGGCGGCCCTCTCTTGGCAGGTGTGTTGTGGTACCATATTCTTAAAAAAATAATAATAATGGATTTAATGGTGCCCCGTGGGATGTTCAAAGTTTCAGATATGTTTTTAAACCCAACCCTGATCTGTACTTCTCTACAACTTTGTCACTGACCTGTTTGGATAGGTCCTTGGTCTTCGTGGTGCCCCTTGCTTAATGGTGTTGCAGACTCCTTGGGCCTTTCAGAACAGGTGTATATATACACTGAGATCATGTGACAGATCATGTGACACTTAGATTGCACAGGTGGACTAACTAATTATGTAACTTCTAAAAGTAATTGGTTGCACCAGATCTTATTTAGGGCCTTCCTTGCAAAGGGGGTGAATACATACGCACGCACCAATTTTACGATTAAAATTTATGTGAAAGTTATTTTTTCCATTTCACCAATTTGGACTATTTTGTGTACGTTCATTACATTAAATCCAAACAAAAATCCATTTAAATTACAGGTTGTAAAGCAACAAAATAGGAAAAACGCCAAGGTGGATGAATACTTTTGCAAGGCGCTGCACTGTGGGGACCACGTCATCGATGCACTTATTGGTGAAGCCGATGACGGAGGTGGTGTATTCCTCAATGCCATTGGATGAATCCCGGAACATATTCCAGTCTGTGCTAGCAAAACTGTCCTGTAGTGTAGCTTCCGCGTCATCTGAACAGTTCCGTATTGAGCGAGTCACTGGTACGTCCTGCTTTAGTTTTTGCTTGTAAGCAGGAATCAGGAGCATAGAATTGTGGTCCGATTTACCAAATGGAGGGTGGGGGAGAGCGTTGTATGCATCTCTGTGTGTTTTTTTATTTATTTATTTATTTCACGTTTATTTAACCAGGTAGGCCAGTTGAGAACGAGTTATAATCTACAACTGTGACCTGTCCAAGATAAAGCAAAGCAGTGCGACGAAGTGTGTGGAGTAAATGTGGTCTTGGATTCCCCCCCCCCCCCCCCCCCCCCCTGGTTGCACATGTGACATGGTGGTAAAAATGTGGTAAAACTGATTTAAGTTTCCTGCATTAAAGTCCCCGGCCACTAGAAGCGCCGCTTCTGGATGAGCATTTTCTTCTTTACTTATGGCCTTATAGAGTTGGTTGAGAGCAGTCTTAGTGCCAGCTTCGCTTTGTGGTGGTAAATAGACGGCTACAAATACAGATGAGTACTCTCTTGGTAGATAGTGTGGTCGACAGCTTATCATAAGGTACTCTACCTCAGGCGAGCAATATCTCGAGACATCTTTAATATTAGACATCGCGCAAAAGCTGTTATTGACAAAAAGACACACACCCCCACCCCTCGTCTTACCAGAGGTAGCGTCTCTGTTCTGCCGGTGCATGGAAAATCCTGACAGCTCTATATTGTCCGTTTCTTCGTTCAGCCACGTCTCGGTGAAACATAAGATGTTACAGTTTTTAATGTCCTGTTGGTAGGATAATCTTAATAGTAGGTCATCAATTTTATTTTCTAACGAGTGCAAGTTAGCAAGAAGAATGGAAGGCATTGGGAGTTTACTCGCTCGCCTCCGGCTTCTCAGAAGGACCCCCGATCCGCGTCCCCTTTTTTGGCGTCTTTTCGCGCAAAAGGCCTGGATCTGGGCCTGTTTCAGTGAAAGCAGGATATCCTTCTCGTCGGACTCTTTAAAGGAAAAAGTTTCTTCCAGTCCGCAGTGAGTAATTGCTTTTCTGATGTTCAGAAGTTGTTTTCGGTCATAAGAGACGGTAGCACCAACATTATGTACACAATACATTAAAAAACAAGTTACACAAAACGCAAAACAAATAACAAAATTGCACAATTTGTTGGGAGAATGTAAAACGTCAGTCATGTTCTTTGACGCCAACTCTCTGATAGGACCAGACATACGGGGCGGCAGGTAGACTAGTGGTTAGAGCATTGGGCCAGTGACCGAAAGGTTGCTGGATCGAATCCCCGAGCTGACAAGGTAAAAATCTGTTGTTCTACCCCTGAACAAGGCAGTTAACTCACTGTTTCCTGGTAGGCTGTCATTGTAAATAAGAATTTGTTCTTAACTGACTCGCCTGGTTAAATAAAGGTGAAATAAAAAATACAATATAGGAGACTGCGTAGAGGGAGACTGGACTGGCTACAGCCACACAGGTACAAAGGTTTACAACCTTGATTTCAGCATGCCACTCACTCGCACTGTATTACAAGTCAGTCTGAATGCAATTAAATGTGATAAAGCTCTAAGAAATACTTCAAAGTCAGGTTCAGAACATGGTTCCCCACTCTTTCTCTTGATAACTCCTGATCTTATTTTTTCCTGAGCTGGAACAACTCCTGGCCCTAATAATGACTGGGATACGTGATCATTAAGCTGCCTGTAAGTAGATGGTACGTATGCCCTACTCTACATGATGTACGGGAACTTAGAGGACAGTTCTGTTATTTGCACAGTGTTCTCGCTCTCTTTCTCTGTGTCCCGGCTAATTCACTCTCTTGCAGAACACACATAATTAGGAATAAATAGAAAACAGCTACAAGCACAGACACACTCACATGTACACTCCTGCACAGGCACACACATGAACAGTATGGCTTGAGCCCTGAGGTCTCTTCAACATAAGTCATCAACAATTTACAACTAAGTTCACGTGTAAGCCAGACCTGTACTGACAAACCAACAGAACGTATTGATCTGACAGACAGACATACAGAACTCACCACTGGTCTCTGTTGAAGGAGGCCAGGAAGCGGATGCCAGGTGGCACAGGGGCCATGATGATTGGGTGATAACGGGCACTGCGGGGTCAGGAGTCAACAGATCGGTAGATCTCACAGCAATGATGACCAACACACAGAACTGCAGCTCACCTCTGTCCAGAAGAACCCTGTGAGCTCAACACTAGGCCTGGGAGACATGGCCAAGAACCTGCTGGAATAACCCCTCAGAAGTGTTCTCCTACAGGGCACAAAAACAAAAGAAAGTTTCAAACACAGCAGGACCTCTGAAGTCAGCATGGGCATCTCTCTCCATTCCATAATGTAAGTTCTATAAATTTAATTTTGTGGATGTACAGTTCGGAAAGTATTCAGACCCCTTGACTTATTTCACATTTTGTTACGTTAGTCTTATTCTAAAATTGATTAAATAAAGAGAATTACTCAGCAATCCCCACACAATGACAAAGCTAAAACAGGTTTAGACAAATTGATATAAAAAATACATATATAAATACCTTATTTACATTAGTATTCAGACCCTTTGCTGGGAATTTTGCTTAAATGAATCAAAAAGAGTTTGCTTATAACAGTGAACCTTTTTTGTGGGATACACATAGGGCAATTCTAGGTCTTGTGGCATATTTTGGTTAAACTCTCCCCAATTCAATGGAATTGCAACCCTCTGCATACACAGTGCATTCTTCCATCATTCTTCCATCACAGCTGATTCTGAAGATCTTGCACACTAATGAGATGCTATTGAGCCCACACTACTACAACTGTCTGAGCCGAGGACTACATGCTTTCTGGTAGGTTTTGATTACAATACTGGGTGGGGTGAATATATTTTATATGACATACATGATGTTTTGTTAACTAGTAAACAGTAGCCTACAGCAAAGTGTGTTTAAATAATTTCTAACTTAACAATTTCTGCTAGTTAGTTTTTGCTACCGTGTGGGTTTTAGCTTGCTTGAGCCTACTAACTGAGGGAGTGTTAATTCACCTGTTTCCATACATTTTATTTTAAAACATTTATCTTAGAAAAGGAATTGTTTAATCTAACTGCTTAACTATTTATCTGTACATGGAATTGTATAATTTTTCTTTTACTCCTTTTTTTCTAATCTTTACAGGAAAATGCCACGGGCACTATCTGATGTGTGGCGACATTTCACTGCAGCTAATGTAGAAGGAAAAGCTGTGTAAATTTGCAAATACTGTGCCAAATCATATGTGAAGAACACAACAAAGATGCAGAATCATCTGGCCAAGTGCATAAAGTTCCCTCAGCGCTCACAACAAGCAACCTCTGACAAAAGTCCCTCTACTTCAAGTCGTGGTGAAAATTATGAATCGGACACCTTATCGATAGCAACAACTCACGGTCCTCCTGGAATCAGAAGTGTTTTTGACTCAATGGAGGAACGTAGTCAGAGAAATGCTGATGAATGTCTTGCTCGAGCTGTGTATGCAACTGGTTCACCTCTGATGTTCACAGGCAATGTATATTGGAAGTTTTTCTGAATGTTCTCTGCCTAGCATACACCCCTCCAACCAAACATGCTTTATCTACTAATTTGCTGGATGCAGAGTTCAAGTGAAGGTTAAGCAAATCATAGAGAAAGCAGACTGTATTGCAATCATCTCTGATGGGTGGTCAAAAGTTTGTGGGCAAGGAATAATTAACTGCATCATCTCCACCCCTCAACCAGTATTCTACAAGAGCACTGACACAAGGGACACACCGGTCTCTACATTGCAGATGAGCTGAAGGCAGTTATCAATGACCTTGGACCACAAAAGGTACTTGCACTGGTGACAGAATGCTGCGAACATGAAGGCTGCTTGGTCTAAAGTGAAGGAGTCCTACCCTAACATCACACCCATTGCCTGTGATGCTCATGCATTGAATCTGCTCCTCAAGGACATCGTGGCACTGAAAACAATGGATACACTCTGCAAGAGAGCCAAGGAGATGGTTAGATATGTGAAGGGTCATCAAGTTATAGCAGCAATCTACCTCACCAAGTAAAGTGAGACGAATAAGAGCACCACATTGAAGCTGTCCAGCAACACCCGTTGGGGTGGTGTTGTCATCATGTTTGACAGTCTCCTGGAGGGGAAGAAGTCTCTCCAAGAAATGGCCATATCAGTCTGCCGATATGGACAGCCCCATCAAGGGTGATGTATTTTGGGAGAGAGTGGTAAGCAGCCTGAAACTCCTGAAACCTATAGCAGAAGCCTTTGCACGGATTGAGGGAGACAATGCCATCCTGTCTGATGTTCAGACTCTGCTTGCAGATGTAAGAGAAAAAATCCGTACTGCCCTGCCCACTTCACTGTTGCTCCAAGCAGAAGAAACTGCAATCCCTGAAATACATTAAAAAGCGTGAAGACTTCTATCTGAAGCCCATACACAACGCAGCGTACATGTTGGACCCCAAGTATGCTGGCAAGAGCATCCTGTCTGGTGCAGAGATTAACAAGACCTATGGTGTCATCACTACCATGTCTCACCACCTTGGCCTGGATGAGGGCAAGGTTCTTGGCAGTCTGGCGAAATACACTTCCAAGCAAGGGCTTTGGGATGGAGATGAGATATCTTGGCACGACTGCCATATTGCATCAGCCATCTGGTGGTAGGGACTTTGTGGATCTGAGGCTCTTTCCCATGTTGCCGCCATCATCCTCCAAATCCCACCAACATCAACCGCCTCAGAGTGCAACTGGTCATTTTTTGGGAACACACACACAAAAGCACACAACAGGCTGACCAATACAAGGGTTGAAAAATTGGTGGCTATCCAGGCAAATTTGAGTCTTTTTGAGCCTGACAACGAGCCATCCTCAACAAGGTTGGAAAGTGGCAATGAAGATGAGGCCTCAGAGTCTGATGTTCAAGAGGTGGGCATTGAGGAGGTCCAGGGAGAAGACATGAAAGCCTGGGAGGAAGACAACCAAAGCTTTAGTTTCTAGACTATCATTTTACAGATGTATGTTGAAAACATTTTTGGGAGATGCAATGGATCATTGGGGATCATTCAAGGTTCCCTTTCTTTTGTTGTTCAGTGAAATCATCCCATGTGAAGATCAACTCATTTAATTAAAAGTTCAATTCGTAACTAAACAGCTTTTTTTTTTTTAAGGATTTAAACATTGGCAATTATGTCTACTTATAATAAGGTAAAATGTTCATGTTTCTGTCTCCATATGATATGGTAAATATATCCAATGCAAAAAACATCTACATTTAAATGGTATTAATATTAATTTGCATACATTTACATTAATTCCCATTTTTTGCAGTTAAATGCCCACCTCTGAATATTCCCCAAAATGTGCAACCCTACTTGAGGCTGTTGCCAAAGGTGCTTCAACAAAGTGCTAAGTAAAGGGTCTGAATACTTATGTAAATGTGATAGTTCAGTGTTGCATTTGTAATACATTTGCAAAAATTTCTAAAAACCTGTTTTTGTTTTGTCATTTTTGGGTATTGTGTGTAGATTGATGAGAAATGATATTTAATCAATTTTAGAATAAGGCTGTAACAAAACAAAATATGGAAGAAGTTAAGGGGTCTGAATACTTTCCAAATGCAATGTACATGTCCAAGGAAGGCATTGTAGGATACAGTAAACTTTCCACCAAGCAACTCATCTCAGTAGGGGATCAGATATATTCCTGGCATTCAAACAACTTATGTTTCGTACTCTGGGGATCAGATGTGTAGCAGAGGACAGCAGAAGTATTATTGCTTTTATTACCAGACATGAATAACCTAATATGTTGGAATCTTGGTCTGAAAACATAACGTTGCCAAGCACTGTACCACCAACTGTGTATCTAGCGACAGCTTAGCTTGCTTGTAGCTACGCCTACTGTACAATTTAACTCCATCATGGGTCTCTGCTACGACATTAGTCATTTACACTACTGTATGGTCACGTTATCATTTTAGTACTTAAAGTGAAAGTTTAATGGATAGGCTACTAAGTAACACACTAAAACTTTTGCACCACCACAACCATTCACTACAGCAGCCTGCAGTAGAGGTAATAGCAAAACCTCATACTTGGGATCTTGTACTGTACATCAACTAGACCAGCTTTATATTTCGATGTGTGGCAGTCGCAGAGCCTCAATGATTTACCGAAGTTAATTAGGCAACTGAACTTCAGTAGACAATATTGGTGTAACGTAAGTTATTTAAAAATACATATATTTTTCCTAATTTAGGGACTTATTATCTAGCATCCTAATTGAGATTAGTTGTATACAGAGCAAATACTAATTATCTTGGGTTGTTGTAAAAAAAAGAAGGAAAAAAAAGAAAGTATAATCAAAATAGGACGTCCTTGTGTGATAGCCATCAAAGAGAGAAGCATACTGCATAACATTTGCTAGTAAACCACGGTCCATACTATGTTTTCAATGATTATGATCCTCAGCTACTTTGTAACCAACCACTTTCCTTACAAATGTTTATATGTACACTAATAACTCGATATTAAACGGAGTATGGTAGTAGCCATTATGTAATAGTCATGTAAACACCTTATTCTGCTCATCTTAAATCGTCATAAATTCAAAATCGAAGTAGCATACATCGATTAAAACACCTCGTTTTCTGGGCAATCTTTCGAAATGTAAACACTTTTAATCCGCCTTCCAGCAATCTATTTAATCTGCCCATGTCCTGCCACCAGCCTCCCTCCCTCCCTCGCGAAATGAGTCAGGGGAAAAATGTATGCGTCTTGAAGTAGTTTTCACATACAAAATGTATGTCCTTACTTAGAATCAAATATTCTTCCTAAAACTAACATGGTCTGCATTTATCAGTGCCATCAGGTAGCTTGATTTCAGATGTGTCCATGTAAATATGACTTAGGTTAATCGTTATTCTTGCAAAGCATGTAAACGTGTTAATGTAACTATTATATTAATTCAACTATACACAATAATCGCATTATTGTGTGCATGTAACCGTGCTCTCCAATTCACTTTCTGCTCATCCTCGTGCGTTCGACGCTTGACAGAAAAGGAGGTCTATCTGTAAAAAATCGCCGCGCCCATCAATTCACAGACATCGAGAGAGAGACATTATCAAACTTGCCGTGGTTGAAATACAGGGGGGAACAGAAAGACACGTCTTGTTTCTCGTCCAAAAAGCAAAAAGGCGGCAGGTCGTCAGGCGGTTAACTACAACTTCCTTCTTCTTTCAGACCAATGTGTAACTGTCACACTTCAGTGAGGGGTTTCGATTAATCTCGCCGGTGTAGGCGTGTTTTGCATTGGTTGAAATGTGATTGCATTTAATATGAAACCGCGCTCACGTAGGCGTGAGCCACGTGTCCCGTTCAAAGCCCACGGCGAAATTGGCTCAAAACAAAAGTGACGAATCTCAGCATGTGTAGTAATTAGTAGGACTCTGTGTTTCCCATGCGAAAGTGATTGCTTTTGTTTTTTTTGGTATTATCTGCCTTCCCAATGAAAAATAGTCAGAACATTCAAACATTTACTTAGAGAATATAAATATGTTTCTGGACGATGCACCATGCTGCCTTGTTGACAAAATGACCAAGCCGCACAGACTACTGTTTGATTTGATATTAGCGCTCCTCCCTCCTCGCTTTCTCTGAATGACGTGACGGGCCTTTGCCCGGTGCCCCGCGGCTTAGCATAATTGAATCCGCCCATTCACACTGGTCGCCTAAACTCTCCTTTGGTCTACAAATGACGTCAGTATAGTACAAGGAACCGCTGTGTCTGATGTCCCTGGCTAGATATATTTTTTAAGCATTTTGGTGTGGCAACAAAGTGAATCAAGAAGGGAATTAGTTAAAACATGCATCTGTTACTGGAAAACCAAAAGGCCTGTAGTTGGCCTATTTGAATAGGATTTAATGATAAGGATATATCATCCAGTTCAAATAGGCCAGATTAGCCCTGTTTGGTTTTCCAGTAACGGATACATATTGTCAATATATGATAAACCTGAACAGCTTTAACGTGGAACAAAAAAAAGTTAGGATATTAATTCAATAGTTTTGAAGATATTGATGTTTATTATTTTTTGCGGGTTTATTTATGTTTTTACCTATATTCTCGATCGGTAACGTGTCTGAACCCGAGTCCCACATTGAGGGAGTTATTTTATACTGGCCAGGTTGAACCCGGCAGAAGCCTGCCACGTCATCGGACGAAAATTTGAGGGGAAGAGCGCCGTTATCAAATCGAACAGTAATCTGCGCTGCTCGGTCATTTTGTCACCAAGGCAGCGTAGTGCATCGTCCAGACACATACAACATCTCTTTTCCATAAAATAAACGTTTGAACTCATATGGAAAAACTAATATATTATAATATATGTGCACACAGTATATGAGGGGGAATTCAAAATATATTTACATATATGTACAGAATATATTCATGCGAAGAGACATGGAGTTGCGTGCAGACATGGTGCCTTTCGATTTCAATGCAGTGTTATCCTTTATCCCCTGCGTATACCAACACTGCATAGTATGGTCAACACTTGGTCCTCTTTCTTTTTGATGACTGTGCATAGTATATTTTAGAGAGTAGCAGCTAGGCCATAGAAACTTGTTGACATATCTGTTCTCAGCAGACACTTTTGTATTGTGGTTTACTTTCAGAGCCCAGAAGCAAGAATAATGGTTTATTTTTGTGTGCTGAAAAAGCTCTGTTGGCATTTCTTCATCTCAATACAAGGTGTTTCAATGCATTCTATTTGAACATCCAGTGCTGACAACATACAGAAGAGCCACGTATCTTGCATTTGCCTCACAAGCTTCATCCGTGGAGGACAGATAGTTGTGGAGGGCCACACATTACCATTTCATGGGTACACTGATTGGACGACTAAGAATCCTTGCAGCCATGATGCCAAATGCATTCTTTGACTCTCCGACAACAAGGGTGTCAGTACTTCCAGGTACTTCCATGGTTCATTGAGATGGATACCCGTGAATGAGAGGTAACAAGATAATATATATATATATACACTGTACATGATATCAGTGGCGGTCGGTGCAGTTTAAGAGGGAGGATGATTTTTACTTTTCATGAGCATGGCCTTATAATACAGCATATTGGATGACTCTCATTCATATTCCATTCACCCAGTTCAATGTAACATTGATAGGTTTAGGCTACTACATGATATTAACATTTTCCCTGTACCTATCATGAGGTTGCTACAACCTAGCCTATGAATGGAAGTTTATAACGTAGGTGCACAGGTCAAGAGAAAAAATTGAGGTGACAGACAGTGACACATTCAATACCGCCTTGCACACTCTTGCCTGCATCTAGCTGATCTATGGTGTAATCATTAGTCCAACAGTTGCAAACGAGAGCTTCTACTGAACAAATTCAGGTATTTCGTTCCGTTTGCTTCCGTTTAAGAAAAGTTATTCAACAGAATCGGCGGAATGAATACACCCCTAATCAATCGTAAAGACAGTTCACTTTCATAGCAGCCACATTGTATTCCTTCTCACATCTATACTCTCCTATGGAGGGTGATAAAGGCCTAAATTCAGCCTAGTCAACAGTACCACGTGTGGCTGTCACCTACCATTGAACGTGTAACTAACATGGCGTCATACCAATGCCTTACTAACATCTGTGTGACGCCTGCCTCACTAATGGCCTAGAAAAGATTATGTCCAATCTATAGGTAATCTGTCTTTCCCACAACACCTCATGGGTTTACAATACCTCAGTTTACAATTGGCTCATTCATCCCCCTCCTCTCCCCTGTAACTATTCCCCAGGTCATTGCTGCAAATGAGAACGTGTTCTCAGTCAACTTACCTGGTAAAATAACGGTAAAATAAAATAAATAAATAAATAAATAAATGGGATGGCATGTTATCTTATCTTGCTGTAAACAGATCTAAATGTTGTTGGCCAATCACAGACTGTCACGACTTCTGCCGAAGTCGTTGCCTCTCCTTGTCCGGGCGGTGTTCGGCGGTCGACTTCACCGGTCTTCTAGTCATCATCGATCCATTTTTCATTTTCCATTGGTTTTGTCTTGTCTTCCCACACACCTGTTGTCAATCCCATTCATTACCTGTTGTGTATTTAACCCTCTGTTTCCCTTCATGTGTTTGTCAGAGATTGTTCGTTGTCAAGTGTTGTGTGTTCTGTGTATAGGTGTGCTATGGGTCTTCATACCCAGATTTTGTATTATAATTTTCCGTGAGTGTTATGGAGCTAATTACTGGGACTATTATTAAAGTACTCCATGCTACACTCTATTTTGACTCTCCTGCGCCTGACTTCCGCTGCCACCTATACACGCCATTGTGACAGAATCTCTGACCATAAAAATGAAGTCAGCAGGAGGAGGCACTTCACTAATGGAGGTTGAGGAACGCGTCCTGGAACACGCGGCGGAGATTGACAGTCTGTGCGCTGTCATGGATCGCATTGTCCAGAGTATGGACCGCTGGGAGAGACAGGGAGCGTGTCCAGTACCTCCACCACCCCCTGGAATTCCTTCGAACGTTTTTTCCCCTCCGGAACAGAACAGGATCCAGTTATCCCTACCCACGGGATACAATGGAGATACTGCCAGCTGCCAGGGTTTTCTCCTAAAACTGAACTTGTATCTGGTCACGGTCTCTCCAGTACCAACAGACCGTGAGAAAAGCTTCGCCCTCATCTCCTGCCTTACCGGGAAAGCCCTGGAGTGGGCCAACGCTGTGTGTGGAGAGGATAAGGCGTTGGACCATTTTGAGGAGCTCATCTGCCATTTCCGGAAGGTATTCGACCACCCATCCGAAGGCAGAGCAGCAGGTGAGCTCCTCTATCATCTGAGGCAGGGGAAGAGGAGTGCTCAGGAGTTCGCGTTGGAGTTTAGGACTTTGGCTGCCGGCGCTGGATGGAGCGACAGGGCCCTGATCGACCACTACCGTTGTAGTCTACGCGAGGACGTCCGTCGGGAGCTGGCCTGTAGAGACACCACCCTCAACTTCGACCAACTGGTGGATATGTCCATCAGGCTGGACAACATGCTGGCTACTCGGGGACGTCTAGATCGGGGTCTGGTTGTTCCATCCTCCCGCACCCTCTCTCCCGAACCTATGGAATTGGGAGGGATGGTGCGCAGGGAGACCGGAGGGGGTACCCGCTCGAGCACCATCTATGATCGCAGAGATCACACTGCTGATCGGTGCCGGGTTGGTTCCTCTGGGAATAGAGAAGGCAGGCAGGGCACTCTGGCATCACCCCAGGTGAGTAGGCACCATACTCATCCAGAGCCCTCTGCTGCACTTATGTTTGTCTCTGTCACCTTTCCGGATTTTTCCCTGCATTCCCAGTATAAGGCGCTAGTAGATTCAGGCGCGGCTGGGAATTTCATTAATAAAAATTTAGCTTATAGTTTAGGGATTCCTATTGTTTCTGTGGATATGCCTTTCCCTATTCATGCCTTAGATAGTCGACCAATAGGGTCAGGGTTTATCAGGGAGGTCACCGCACCTTTGTCTATGATAACGCAGGGGGGTCACAAGGAGAAGATTAGTCTTTTCCTTATTGATTCTCCTGCGTATTCTGTGGTGTTAGGCCTACCCTGGTTAACTACTCATAACCCCACTGTTTCTTGGCCACAGAGGGCTCTCACGGGGTGGTCGCGAGAGTGCTCAGGTAGGTGTGTAGGGGTTTCCGTTGGTGCTACTACGGTGGAAAGTCCAGACCAGGTTTCCACCGTGCGCATTCCCCCCGAATATGCCGATTTGGCACTCGCCTTCTGTAAAAAGAAGGCGACTCAATTACCACCCCATCGACAGGGGGATTGTGCGATAGATCTCCTGGTAGACGCTGCATATCCCAGGAGTCACGTGTATCCTCTGTCGCAAGCGGAGACAGTGGCTATGGATAATTATATCTCTGAATCCCTGCGTCAGGGGTTCATTAAGCCATCCATTTCACCCGCCTCTTCGAGTTTCTTTTTTGTGAAGAAGAAGGATGGCGGTTTACGCCCGTGCATTGATTATAGAGACCTTAATAAAATTACGGTAAAATATAGTTACCCGCTACCTTTGATAAATACAGTAATGGAGTCAATGCGCGGGGCCCGCTTCTTCACAAAATTGGATCTCAGGAGTGCGTACAATCTGGTGCGTATTAGGAGGGGTGATGAGTGGAAGACGGCATTTAGCACCACCTCAGGTCATTATGAGTACCTGGTCATGCCATATGGGTTGATGAATGCTCCATCAGTCTTCCAATCGTTTGTAGATGAGATCTTCAGGGACCTGAACGGGCAGGGTGTAGTGGTGTATATCGATGATATTTTGATATACTCTGCTACACGCACTGAGCATGTGTCCTTGGTGCGCAAGGTGCTTGGTCGCCTGTTGGAGCATGATTTATATGTCAAGGCTGAGAAATGCTTGTTCTTCCAACAATCCATCTCCTTCCTAGGGCATCAGATTACCACTTCAGGAGTGGAGATGGAGAGCGACCGCATTACAGCCGTGCGTAATTGGCCGACTCCAACCACGGTAAAGGAGGTGCAGCGTTTTTTAGGGTTTGCCAATTACTACCGGAGATTTATCCGGGGTTTTGGTCAGGTTGCAGCTCCCATTACCTCACTGCTAAAGGGGGGTCCGGTGCGCTTGCAGTGGTCAGCCGAGGCGAATAGGGCTTTTGGTAAACTGAAGGCTCTGTTTACCTCGGCGCCTGTGTTGGCTCATCCGGATCCCTCTTTGCCATTCATAGTAGAGGTGGACGCATCCGAAGCTGGGATAGGAGCAGTGCTCTCTCAGCGTTCGGGTGTGCCACCGAAGCTTCGCCCCTGTGCTTTCTTTTCGAAGAAGCTCAGCCCGGCGGAGCGTAACTATGATGTGGGGGACCGAGAGCTGTTAGCTGTCGTAAAAGCCTTGAAGGTGTGGAGGCATTGGCTTGAGGGGGCTAATCACCCTTTTCTCATCTGGACTGACCACCGCAATCTGGAGTACATCCGGCAGGCGAAGAGACTAAATCCTCGCCAGGCAAGGTGGGCCATGTTTTTCACTCGTTTTGTGTTTACACTTACTTACAGACCAGGCTCCCAGAACGTCAAGGCAGACGCATTGTCTCGGCTGTATGACACAGAGGAGCGACCCATGGATCCCACTCCCATACTCCCAGAGTCGTGTTTGGTGGCGCCAGTAGTGTGGGAGCTGGACGCGGACATTGAGCGGGCGTCACGTGCAGAGCCCTCTCCTCCTGAGTGTCCAGCTGGTCGTCTGTACGTTCCGTCTGCTGTCCGCGACCGATTGATCTATTGGGCTCACACATCACCCTCCTCTGGTCATCCTGGGATAGGTCGGACGATGCGCTGTCTTGATGGGAGGTACTGGTGGCCCACTTTAGCTAAGGACGTGAGGATTTATGTTTCCTCCTGTTCGGTGTGCGCCCAGTGCAAGGCTCCTAGACACCTGCCTAGAGGTAAGCTTTTACCTTTACCCGTTCCTCAACGGCCGTGGTCGCACCTGTCAGTGGATTTTGTGACTGATCTTCCACCTTCACAGGGTTACACCACGATCCTGGTCGTTGTGGATCGGTTCTCTAAGTCCTGTCGTCTTCTCCCTTTGCCCGGTCTCCCTACGGCCTTACAAACTGCGGAGGCTTTGTTTACACATGTTTTCCGGCATTATGGGGTGCCTGAGGATATAGTGTCTGATCGGGGTCCCCAGTTCACGTCAAGGGTCTGGAAGGCGTTCATGGAACGTCTGGGGATCTCGGTTAGTCTTACCTCAGGTTTTCACCCCGAGAGTAATGGGCAGGTGGAGAGAGTTAACCAGGATGTGGGCAGGTTTCTGCGGTCCTATTGCCAGGACCGGCCAGGGGAGTGGGCGAAGTTCGTGCCCTGGGCAGAGATAGCCCAGAACTCGCTACGTCACTCCTCCACTAACCTTACCCCTTTTCAATGTGTATTAGGGTATCAGCCGGTTCTGGCTCCTTGGCATCAGAGTCAGACCGAAGCTCCTGCGGTGGACAATTGGTTTCGGCACGCTGAGGAAACTTGGGAGGCAGCCCACGTCCACCTTCAGCGTGCCATAAGGCGCCAGAAAATTGGCGCAGACCGTCGCCGCAGTGAGGCCCCGGTGTTCGTACCAGGGGACAGGGTCTGGCTCTCGACCCGAAACCTGCCCCTCCGCCTGCTCTGCCGGAAGCTGTGTCCGCGGTTTGTGGGGCCGTTTAAAGTCCTGAGGAGAGTGAACGAGGTATGTTATAGATTACAACTGCCCATTAATTACCGTATTAACCCCTCGTTCCATGTGTCTCTCCTCAGGCCGGTGGTGGCTGGCCCGCTCCAGGAGGCTGAAGTGCGTGAAGTTCCTCCGCCTCCTCTAGACATCGAGGGGGTCCCGGCGTACGCTATTCGATCCATTTTGGATTCGAGACGTCGGGCGAGGGGCCTTCAGTATCTCGTGGACTGGGAGGGGTACGGGCCGGAGGAGAGATGCTGGGTTCCGGTGGAGGACGTTTTAGATCCTTCTATGTTAAAAGAATTCCACCGCCTCCATCCGGATCGCCCTGCACCTCGCCCTCCGGGTCGTCCCCGAGGCCGGTGTCGACGCGCTGCTGGAGCCGCGCGTCAGGGGGGTGGTAATGTCACGACTTCTGCCGAAGTCGTTGCCTCTCCTTGTCCGGGCGGTGTTCGGCGGTCAACTTCACCGGTCTTCTAGTCATCATCGATCCATTTTTCATTTTCCATTGGTTTTGTCTTGTCTTCCCACACACCTGTTGTCAATCCCATTCATTACCTGTTGTGTATTTAACCCTCTGTTTCCCTTCATGTGTTTGTCAGAGATTGTTCGTTGTCAAGTGTTGTGTGTTCTGTGTATAGGTGTGCTATGGGTCTTCATACCCAGATTTTGTATTATAATTTTCCGTGAGTGTTATGGAGCTAATTACTGGGACTATTATTAAAGTACTCCATGCTACACTCTATTTTGACTCTCCTGCGCCTGACTTCCGCTGCCACCTATACACGCCATTGTGACACAGACTTTGTTGTTACCAGTTCCCAGTAGCCTACATTACAAAAACATAAGAGTTATGTCCGTGGATTTCAGTCGAAGAGGAGTTCATAGGCTTTCCCAGAGGATACTTGCTATTTGGGATCCTTGTGATGTCCCTACCTCAATCAAGTAGAAATGTAAAATGTTTAAGATAAGGGTTATAGTTTAGGGTTCACGATAGGGACGTCCCAAGGATTCCGGACAGTACTGACCATTCATAGAGTGAAACACGGGCATATAATTTGAGAGCTCGGCTGTGACACAGATATTAATGTGTTCGTTTGGCAGACACGGTTTTAGAGAGTGTCTGCCCCAGATAGTTTCTGTAGAGACAATGAAAATAATTACCAAGATGTCCTTGATACGATTGAGGAGTAAGTAGGCTGTTTTTAAGTTGTGAAATTGTTAGGAAATAATATTGCCTACGTGCTTTTGACAATACGTTATCAACAATAAATACGTTATTTTCAAATAAACCAAATTTGCCTTATCAACACAGTATGCCTAGAAATGTCCTGTGTTAATAGGGGAGTATGCTAGTGTACAATAGTAACGTAATTTGATGTGCTTGTATTATTTATTTCATGGATGAATTAAATTGTAAATGAAAATATACACACGCTGTGCTATAGGATATATACATACAGTTCCAGTCAAAAGTTTGGACACACCTACTCATTCCAGAGTTTTTCTTAATTTTGACTATTTTCTACATTGTAGAATAATAGTGAAGACATCTAAACTATGAAATAACACATATGGAATCATGCTGTAACCAAAAAAGTGTTTAACAAATCAAAATATATATTATATTCTTCAAAGTAGCCCCCCTTTGCTTTGATGACAGCTCTGCACACTCTTGGCATTCTCTCAACCAGCTTCATGAGGTAGTTAACTGGAATGCATTTCAAGTAACAGGTGTGCCTTGTTAAAAGTTAATTTGTGGAATTTCTTTCCTTCTGAATGCGTTTGAGCCAATCAGTTGTGTTGTGACAAGGTAGGGGGGGGGGGGGGGGGGTATACAGAAGATAGCCCTATTTGGTAAAAGACCAAGTCCAGATTATGGCAGCTCAAATAAGCAAAGAGAAACGACAGTCCATCATTTCTTTAAGACATGGTCAGTTAATGTGGAAAATTTCAAGAACTTTGAAAGTTTCTTCAAGTGCAGTCACAAAAACCATCAAGCGTTATGATGAAACTGGCTTTCATGAAGATTTCCACAGGAAAGGAAGACCCAGAGTTACCTCTGCTGCAGAGGATAAGTTCATTAGAGTTACCAGCCTCACAAATTGCAGCCCAAATAAATGCTTCATGATCGAATTGCTGCAAAAACAAACACTACTAAAGGACACCGGTGGAAATCTGTCCTTTGGTCTGGAGTCCAAATTGGAGATTTTTGGTTCCAACCGCCGTGTCTTTGTGAGACGGGTGTGGGTGAATGGATGATCTCCGCATGTGTAGTTCCCACCGTAAAGCATGGCGCAGGAAGTGTTATGTGTGGGGGTGCTTTGCTGGTGACACTGTCTGTGATTTATTTAGAATTCAAGGCACACTTAACCATCATGGCTACCAAAGCATTCTGCAGCGATACGCCATCCCATCTGGTTTGGGCTTAGTGGGACTATAATTTGTTTTTCAACAGGACAATGACTCAACACACATCCAGGCTGTGTAAGGACTATTTTACAAAGAAGGAGAGTGATGGAGTTCTGTATCAGATGACCTGGCCTCCACAATCCCCCGACCTCAAACAAATTGAGATGGTTTGGGATGAGTCAGACCACAGAGTGAAGGAAAAGCAGCCAACAGGTGCCAAGCATATGTGGGAACTCCTTCAAGAGTGTTGGAAAAGCATTTCAGGTGAAGCTGGTTGAGAGAATGCCAAGAGTGTGAAAAGCTGTCATCAAGGCAAAGGGTAGCTCCTTTGAAGAATCTCAAATATAAAATATATATTTTTCCACAACCGGAGTCGCATTGATAACCTTGCAAATAAAAGCTATGAAGTCAACTTTTTTTCATTATCAAAGTGCACATTCATGAGCGCAAGATTTATGAAGAGGCCTCCTACCCATGCCAGGACCAGCAGCAACACCAGCCCAGACATTAGATCTACTTACTACAGGGGCAGCCATGGAAGCTCCATCCTTCCACAATGTAGTTCCACCAATCTGTTTTACAGGTTCTGCATATAATACATCATGACTACCTCTATATCTCTGAGGCTCTCTAGCCTCTCTCTGCACCACTGTGTTCACCACCACAATTACAACATTTAACCCTCACATTGCTCCCACATTGACCATAATCATGTTCCCCTCCACACTTGACACATCTTTACCTTCCTATACATTTCCCATTCTTTGGCATTTAAAGGGATGGGACAAATTCTCTCACATTGAAACTAAGAAATCCTATGTGTACTTTCCCAGGCATAACATTCTCAAACCTCAGCACCGCTGATAGGCTTTCACTTCTTTTACCTTCTTTCCTACTGATGAACCTTTTGGCCTCCATCACTCCCTTCACATTTGATTAATATAATCTATGGACATAGACATTGGGACATCAATGATGACTACCCTCAACCTAGCATAAGCACCAGGGACATGGCTTTTAATCTTCTTCCCATTAAGCGTTTTCCATTTTCAGAATCTTCTCTTGCTTTGCCAGGCTACCACAAAATATTAACAATCGACCATTTCCAATGAACCGAGCCAATTTCACCTCACCTACCTCTTTTTCTACTGCAACAGTTAGTCGGATAGGGTGTAAGTGAGGCCATGTAGTCTCATCAAACACTATCACCACTTTCCACTCCAACACTTTACTCTTGCTTCCTACCTTGGCCCTCTTTCTACTTTCTTTACAAGACTGCTTTCTGTATCATGATCTCTCTTCTTCCCATGTCTTTCCACAACCGACCATTACATTCCTTGACCCTCATCCTCCTGCTCCATACCATCAGAATTGACACACACGTTGTTCGCATGCCAGCACAGCTGTTGCTTCGCCAACTTTTTCTACATTTCCTCCATTTTGTCCGCACTACTCGCCGACATTTCCGACTCCGACCCCAGTCAAGTGTCTCTCTCTCTCTGTGTGTGTGTGTCTTCTTCGATGAGGTTTAACGGCAGTTGGCATCCAATAAATGTTGCATTACCACCACCTACTAGGCTGGAGTACAACTTTGCTTGAAAAAAACAAAAAACAAACATCTAACACTACACTCACCATTTAAAAAAATAATAACACCACCCTACTCCACTATTTAAATCTATTTAGTCCTACCTCAGGCCAACAACCTGAAAGGATGGGCCACCACCACTTAACACACCCTGTAACTCTCCTGATGTTAAGTCTCGTACACCCAAATACCTCTTTGCAGCTGCCACCACAATCTCAATTATCTGCCAATTACGTTCCATCCCTGCAGTACAGTTGATTGCCTTAAATGCTAAAAATCCAATCTTACTGAAACATATATCACTAGTTGGCCTATCCCTCTGTACTGGTACAGATCTACTACTACACCACTCCTCTCAGGATCCCTACCCCTTGACCCCCATCTTCCTGTACTTTTTTGACTGACTCAGCATATGACAACTTCTGCACAACTCTAACCCTGGAAACCTCAACCTGCCTCTCTCGCACAAACATTTCTGAACCCCAGCCTAATGGGCACCCCTACAATTAACACATATCACTACCTTCCCCAAAGCTACACATTTCTTTGTCTTATGTCCTTATGCACACTTCTCACACCAAGGTACCTCCCACCTACACACTGCTGCCACATGCCCATAAGCTTGACACCTGTAACAATGTAATGTATTTGGCACAAAAGCACGTACATGATAATTTATATATCGTAACATCACTTTGTTGGGCAAAGACTCCACATCAAAATTCAAAAGAACAGACTCCTCTGTTTCAACACTCATGCCACCCTGTCTGCGTCGCACCAAACGATGAGCACCACAAACACCAGGAATCTTCCCCTTCAGTTGGTCAACTTTTACATTTACTGCTACCGCAGTAATCACTCCTTTCAATGGCGCCCTTTTCTTGAGAGCAAAACAATTCACATTTCTTGCCCCCATTCATTTAACGCAGAGCACCTTCTCCGTCTGACCAGCAGAAACAAACAATTATCACAAGACCACTTCTGGTTACACTTGGCTTCTCAAATGACTGTCTCGCCTGGTTCACCAACTACTTCTCAGATAGAGTTCAGTGAGTCAAATCGGAGGGCTTGTTGTCCAGACCTCTGGCAGTCTCTATGTGGGTGCCACAGGGTTAAATTCTCGGGCCGACTCTTTTCTCTGTATATATCAATGATGTCGCTCTTGCTGCTGGTGATTCTCTGATCCACCTCTACGCAGACAACACCATTCTGTATACATCTGGCCCTTCTTTGGACACGGTCCTAACAAACCTCCAAAACGAGCTTCAATGCCATACAACACTCCGTCCGTGGCCCCAACTGCGTTTAGTGGTGTGGGGGCTGTGCTTTGGCAAAGTGTGTGGGGTTATATCCTGCCTGTTTGACCCTATCCGGGGGTATTAGCCTCCCGGGTGGCGCAGTGGTCTAGGGCACTGCATCGCAGTGCTAGCTGCGCCACCAGAGTCTCTGGATTTGCGCCCAGGCTGGGCTGGGTTCGCGCCCCGGCTCTGTCGCAGCCGGCCGCAACCGGGAGGTTGGCATAGCGTCGTCCGGGTTAGGGAGGGTTTGGCCGGTAGGGATATCCTTGTCTCAGTATGTAAAATGTAATAAAATGTATGCACTCTACTGTAAGTCTCTCTGGATAAGAGCGTCTGCTAAATGACTAAAAAATGTATCAATGGATGGGGCCACAGTT
Source organism: Salvelinus fontinalis (assembly GCF_029448725.1). Taxonomy (NCBI): domain Eukaryota; kingdom Metazoa; phylum Chordata; class Actinopteri; order Salmoniformes; family Salmonidae; genus Salvelinus; species Salvelinus fontinalis. The sequence goes on from NC_074683.1 coordinate 5,075,892, forward strand.
TCTCCTGACCCCTCCTGTCTCAGCCTCCAGTATGTATGCTGCAGTAGTTTGTGTCGGGGGGCTAGGGTCAGTCTGTTATATCTGGAGTATTTCTCCAGTGTCCTGTGTGAATTTAAGTATGCTCTCTCTAATTCTCTCTTTCTTTCTTTCTTTCTCTCTCTCGGGGGACCTGAGCCCTAGGACCATGCCTCAGGACTACCTGGCATGATGACTTCTTGCTGTCCCCAGTCCACCTGGCCGTGCTGCTGCTCCAGTTTCAACTGTTCTACCTGCGGCTATGGAACCCTGACCTGTTCACCGGACGTTCTACCTGTCCCAGACCTGCTGTTTTCAACTCTCTAGAGACAGCAGGAGCGGTAGAGATACTCTCAATGATCGGCTATGAAAAGCCAACTGACATTTACTCCTGAGGTGCTGACCTGTTGCACCCTCAACAACCACTGTGATTATTATTATTTGACCATGCTGGTCATTTATGAACATTTGAACATCTTGGCCATGTTCTGTTATAATATCCACCCGGCAGAGCCAGAAGAGGACTGGCCACCCCTCATAGCCTGGTACCTCTCTAGGATTCTTCCTAGGTTTTGGCTTTTCAAGGGAGTTTTTCCTAGCCACCGTACTTCTACACCTGCATTGCTTGCTGTTTGGGGTTTTAGGCTGGGTTTCTGTACAGCACTTTGAGATATCAGCTGATGTAAGAAGGGCTATATACCGGGGCCTCCCGGGTGGCGCAGTGGTCTAGGGCACTGCATCGCAGTGCTAGCTGCGCCACCAGAGTCTCTGGGTTCGCGCCCAGGCTCTGTCGCAGCCGGCCGCGACCGGGAGGTCCGTGGGGCGACGCACAATTGGGCTAGCGTCGTCCGGGTAAGGGAGGGTTTGGCCGGTAGGGATATCCTTGTCTCATCGCGCTCCAGCGACTCCTGTGGCGGGCCGGGCACAGTGCGCGCTAACCAAGGGGGCCAGGTGCACAGTGTTTCCTCCGACACATTGGTGCGGCTGGCTTCCGTACGGGAGTTGTAGCGATGAGACAAGATAGTAATTACTAGCGATTGGATACCACGAAAAATTGGGGAGAAAAGGGGATAAAAAATGTAAAAAAAAAATTAAAAAAAGAAGGGCTATATAAATACATTTGATTTGATTTTAAATGCTAGTAAAACTAAGTGCATGCTCTTCAACCGATTGCTGCCTGCACCCACCCGCCCGACTAGCATCATTACTCTGGATGGTTCTGACTTAGAATATGTGGACAACTACAAATACCTAGGTGTCTGGTTAGACTGTAAACTCTCCTTCCAGACTCACATTAAGCATCTCCAATCCAAAATTAAATCTAGAATCGGCTTCCTATTTTGCAACAAAGCATCCTTCCAAACATACCCTCGTAAAACTGACCATCCTACCGATCCTTGACCTCGGCAATGTCATTTACAAAATAGTCTTCAACACTCTACTCATGTAGTCTATCTGGATGTAGTCTATCACATTCCCATCCGTTTTGTCACCAAAGCCCCATATACTACCCCCACTGCGACCTGTATGCTCTCGTTGGCTGTCCCTCACTACATATTCGTCGCCAAACCCACTGGCTCCAGGTCATCTATTAGTCTTTGCTAGGTAAAGCCCTGCCTTATCTCAGCTCACTGGTCACCATAGCAACACCCACCCATAGCACACTCTCCAGCAGGTATATGTCACTGGTCATCCCCAAAGCCAACACTACTTTGGCCGCCTTCCTTCCAGTTCTTTGCTGCCAATGACTGGAACAAATTGCAAAAATCACTGAAGCTGGAGTCTTATATATCCCTCTCTAACTTTCAGCATCAGCTGTCAGAGCAGCTTACCGATCACTGTCCCTGTACACAGCCAATCTGTAAATAGCACACCCAACTACCTCATCCCCATATTGTTACTTATCCTCTTGCTCTTTTGCACCCCAGTATCTCTACTTGCACATCATCATCTGCACATCTATCACTCCAGTGTTAATGCTAAATTGTAATTATTTCGCCTCTATGGCCAATTTATTGCCTTACCTCCCTACTCTTCTACATTTGCACACACTGTATATAGATTTTTCTATTGTGTTATTGACTGTACGTTTGTTTATGTGTAACTCTGTGTTGTTTTTGTTGCACTGCGTTGCTTTATCGTGGCCAAGTCACAGTTATTAATGAGAACTTGTTCTCAACTGGCCTACCTGGTTAAATAAAGGTTAAATAAATAAATAAAAAACCCTCACTGATTCCACAGCACCCAACTCTGTTTTCACCCACCCTGAAACCACAAATGGATCAGCGAAAAGGCAAAGGTTCACTTTCTCTAAAAACTTCACTCCTACCGTCACAGACTCATCTTTATCCTAACCCTCAGTGCAAGCCTCGGGCTCCGAGAACTTCACCACACCTACCACCTCCGATACTTCGACCTCATTCACTTCCATTTCTCCTTCTGTCTTCAGCTCACTCTGCTTACACTTTCTACAATTCTTCTTTAACAAACCATCCCCCTTTTTTAATTTTTTTTTTAGACTCAAGCTCACCCTCTTTCTCCCTTTCTCTCTTAGACCCATAGGCGGAAATCCCAGGGGGGACGGGGGGGACACGACCCCCCCATCTTGGGAAAAATATGATTTGTCCCCCCCAATATATCACTGTAAACATAACTATGTAATTTCAATAATATTAATAATACGCAATGAAAGCACTTGTGCTGATTATAGACACTTAATAGCGCATTTAAATTTCAAAAGATTGCGACCCCCCCCGCCCTTTGCCTCACAATGGTTTGATCCACTGCCAGTTCTTTAGCTGGCAAGGTAATAAAGGGTTCGTATCTACTGTCCGAAAGGCACATGTACGTAACTGACGTGAGGTTAATCCAGTCAATCCATAGCATGTCCATAGCAATGTTATTTATTTATTTTATGTTGGCAGGGTTCACACACTAGCTGCATTTGCAGAGCTAGCGCGCAAACTAAAGCAAACATTAACTATCAAGCTAGCTAGTACCTATTCCATTTTTGTGGCGTCGTCAAAGATGGAATCTTTGCTATCGTCAGTTTATTCCAAGATCAGCATGCAGCTGTAGTGCTTCGACGTCCCTGTGATAAGGTTAGCAATAAACTGAAGTCCAAACTGAACAGAACAGAACTACACTCTCTTCTACCATTGTCTTAAATATATATAATGGTCTCGTTGCAAAAGATAAATTGTCGCTAGTGAACTTTTTTAATTTTATTTTATTTCACCTTTATTTAACCAGGTAGCAAAGATTATAGCAAACACACAGAAACGGAATTGGTGCTCGCTAGCTTTACAAATTCAGCTATTGTTGGAAGCCAGCCAATATGAAACAAACTATTTAAATTACAAAAGGTTGCAGCATGTGTTGTGTAAATGTGTGTGTGTGCAGCTAGGCCAGCCTGCCAGCCAGGTAGAAAAATGGCAGAAAAAAGTAAGAAGACGGACATCAGAGTATTTGTCAGTACACCAAAACGCATAGTAAGAACTCTAGTATCCTAATATCTCAAAGACTAGTTGATAAAATGTTCATAAGAAAGAAGTGAAATGCTAATGGAAATGTTTCACAATGATGTCATTAGGCAGAGCAGGCAACAGATGGCACACAGACAGCAGAGCTGGGGACAGATATGCAGGGACAGACTGGCAGAGACAGGGAGTCTCAGGTAAGTTTGTTGAGTCTTTGTTTGGCAACATTATGAAAGGTTCTCAATTTTTTTGACTTGTAAAATAGGGACATAATTGGAAAATGCCATGGATACCCCCACTCTCAACTTAAACTGGTGACTAAACTAAGATTTGTTTATGGCAATGGTATTGCTGTTGTGATTAATTGTGTAGTTTTGGGTACCGGTAGTTAGGAGTACGGCAAACTCCTTATTTATTTTCTAGGAGACAGGCTGAGTCAGTTAGGGGGGTGAAAGGGAAAGAGCCAGGAAGAGAGACTTCAGAGGACAGTGTCACAGCCACGGCAGGACCAAGTGTCACCCTTGTTGCCAGCAGCACCAGTATAGGGGACAGTGGCACAGCATTGTCCAGTTACCACAGTGATGGCACAAAACCATATCAGCCACACCCACAATTTATAGAACCGCAAACTCTTGCCAACAGAGTGTTGACGTTTCAAGAGAGATGGTTTCGCGATTTCCCCTGGCTACATTATAATCCATCAATAAAAGGAGTGTTGTGTTTTCACTGTAGCCAAGGGTTTTCAAGCCAGCCATCTTTTGGCCAAAGAGCTGATGCTGCCTTCATTAGTGCAGGATTTAGGAACTGGAGAAAAGGCATTGAAAAATTCACAGCACATCAAAATTGCCAAACCCACCGCCACTTTGTAATTGTAACAGCACACCAGCTAAATCCAATCAGTGTCCAGTTATGTCCAGCGCGTGGGTTAAACAGCTGGATGACGCAAGGCATTGCTTGATGAAAATTGTTAGTTCGGTGCGGCATGTAGTAAGACAGGGACAAGCCTTTAGAGGCCACACGGATGACAGTGGGAATTTATACCAGATTTTGAAACTTAGGGCAGAAGAGGATGATCCCATTTTACTGAAGTGGTTAACAGAGCGTACCACAATGTACACAGGCATTGCAGCTGAGATTAGGTCTCTTCCGATTGTACAATTTTCATTAATTGTTGATGGTACTCAAGATGTCTCTGGTGCTGAACAGGAGAGTGTCTGTCTGCGTTATGTTGACCATGACCATGTCCCTCACAAGGAGTTTATTGGGCTATACAGGGTGTCGGAGACAACAGGCGAGGGCATTGCGAAAGTGGCAACTGATGTGTTGTTGAGGAAACCCGCAAACATATGCTCGGTTCTTTTGTTCAGTAGTGTGTATAGCAGTGGTTCTCAACCTTTTTGGGGTACTGGAACCCCTGCATATTTTGAGGCAAGGCAGGCAAGGTTTTGAGCAGTCCTCAGGGACCTCCACCCCCTCTATATTATATGTAAACTTACTGGAAACCTTGTGGTACTGACTACATTCATTACACTTTTTTATTTCACGGACCCCTTGCAATTAGTCCATGGACCCCTGTTTGAGAACCCCTGGTGTAATTGATATTTGTTCTTTTGTTTAGTAGTTTTCAGGACACTTACAAATGATTTATTTCATGTTATTTTATTTAAAATGGCCTACTTTGTGCGACATACTTGTCCATAGCTGCTGTTTGAAGAGTTGAGACACTGACTGAGTTGAGACACTGACTGAGTTGAGACACTGGCTGAGTTGAGACACTGGCTGAGTTGAGACACTGGCTGAGTTGAGACACTGAAGGATATTTTGTTTGATTTATTTGGGTTTTTCATTGAAGTAGTTATTTTGCTTTTAGAACTACTTATTTTAAGCTTTTTGTTCTTGCAAAGATATTGTAGACTCAGGCCAGGTGGACATATTTAATGACTATATAAATGTATCAGAAAAAGTCCAATTAAAAGGTCAATTCAATACGGAGACCAACTTTGTGATGGTTCTCAATGGAGATTCTTTTAGATGTGATCACACCATGTTCATTGTATTTATGAAAACTACACCCATACAGTGTACAGTACCATTGTCACCTACTGACCTTTCTTGATATTGCTGGTTGTAAGTACGAATACCTGCATACATACTGGACTGGTAAGGAGCACTGCTATAACTATTATTAGTAGTAGAATTATAATGATTTAAACATTTGAACAAGTTGGGAAAACCCTTCAGTTAACTACTGTACCTATCAATTATCCAGTTGTAGGAATTATGGTTCCTCAATATACATTTAACAACGTATGCTATGTGTTACAGCACTACTTTTGGTGTCCCCCTCAGGAATTGCTCTTGAGAAAATTTAATGTAATTGTCCCCTCCAAGGTTGATCTCAGATTTTCGCCCCTGCTTAGACCTCCTCTACCTCTCTTTTTCCCTCCATTCCTCCTCCGTATTCCAAGTATACGTCTCCTTATGATAATACTGCACTTCTCCTGACATACATCTTGTTATTGCCCTCTCAAGGGACGCCATTTAACCGGCGGTCACATTCTCCGTACAATCAGCACGAACTCCTCAGGATGTAGTGCTTAACAGTGCATCCCACTTATAAAGCAGCTGCTTCGTCTTGATGTTCTTCTTCATCAAAAGCTACCGCAACACAAGCGCACGCTTCCAACCACCATCCACCATCAGTGTCTCTCTGTGGCTGCATTCCAAACACTTAAAAGACACACCCTCTCCCCTCAGCCCTCAAATTGAGTGGACACTTCTGATGACGTATCATGACGTCTGACGAGTTGACACTTGCAGGCAAGGGGCGAGGGAAGAATTAATACATTTTAAATGGACTGCTCTTGCCCGGGAATTTGTCACTCCTTCATCCCACGGTTGTGTTTTCAGTCATCATAGAACTGTTGTGTGTGTGCCTTATATGCGCTACAGTCAATTATGATTGCATATCATATCTTGGCTAGAAGACAACGCTTCCGCAGACATCGAATGTTAGCATCCTACTATATCAGGTAAATCAAAAATGACAATGTATAAGTGTGATGTCAGGAGACGTTATGTGCGCAAGTGAACGTCTCCAAAAGCTAACCAAACAAAAACATCATTACTTTTATGATACGTGTTTGAGCCGTCATGTGCATTAGTAGCACAATTTCTAACTTATTTACATTAGTTTCTACTTACACTTGTATGTTGACTTCTCCATATTAATGTTGGTTTTAAGTTTTGGCAGACTTTTCTTAGCGGATGTACAATCATCGCAAATTGAATTATGGGGTGTTTCAGGCCCGGAGTGAACATAATTGCACACTCGCAAACTCGGTCGAAAACGACGGTTGAGGGGCTTATGTTGCCAACGTCCCTTGCTTGGCTAATCATTTGGACTGACGGCCAAGATGGTGACGGGGATTCCCCCAAGGGCATTAGGCGAGGGTAAGTGGAGGAGGGTGTGTCCTTTATGAGTTTGAAACGCATCCTGTGTACACTATTTTATTTTCCCACACGTGTCTTCCTTGTTTGGCTGTAGATGGTTATTATCTGCTCATCGCCCTCTACTGTCCCAGGGTAATATTTCCGCTTTTGTTTTAGGGAGCATGTGAGCACACTCGTTCAGTTCGCCTAGCCGACTTCAGCTAGCCACCAACCAAACTGAAGCATGCTGACACCAGTTATTAGATCATTAGCTTGATAAGCGTGAGAGCGCAGTTACGCCTGTTTGAACAAGTGTATTAGATCATTTGTTTGTTTTGACCCTAGTTTTTACCGCCCACACACAACTGCATGCATACACAACCGCCCGTCTCCACCTATGCATGTAACCACGGTTCCTCCTTTCTGAAAAGAATATGAGGCACAACCTTTTCCAGGTCATAATACTTATAACAGTATGGTTATTGTGCTAAAAGTGCAAGGATTTCCTTCTTACTAAAGCCAATTCTAACTTTTGCATGCAAACCCCCCTTTGGGAACCTAATGCCAAGGTACCAGAGATCAGTAGACTCAACACTACAATTCAGATTGATACATGTGGCGCAAAAATATATTGCATTAACATAGATTATGTAAATATATGAGTGCTCATGTTATATATTTCATAAATATATTCTGTACAGTATATGTAAATATATTTTGAATTCCGTCGCATATACTGTGTAAACATATATTATAATACATGAGTTTTCTGTATGGGTTCAAACATTTATTTTATGGAAAAGAGATGCTGTATATGTCTGGACAATACACCATGCTGCCTTGTTGACAAAATGACAGAGCAGCGCAGATTGCTGTTCATTTGAAAAGGGCGCTCCTCCCTCCCCGCTTTCGCTCGATGACATAACAGGCTTTTGACCGGTTCAACCCGGGTCAGCATAAAATAATTACCTCAATGTGGGACCGGGGTTCAGACATTTGATCTATCTGGAAAATTGGGGGAAATATCAATACATCAATGCATATTACAACCTGTGTTGTGATAATTACGTTGTTTGCTGTATAACCGGTTAGTTCATATGCCTTGACACCATTACAATAGGCCGAGACAATAAGAATAATAAATTCAACCACACATTTGTTTCATTACAAAACCGGAGAGCTACATCTTTCCGGTGACATATTGAATGTAACAAACAGTTACATGACCTACAGCATGGTCAAGCAAGGTAATGTTTCCGACATTTTCAGACTACTAAACAGCTATTGATTTTGAACCACGGAGAGTTACCGCAAGTCGCAAAGAAAACAGGAGCTGCCTCCACTATTCCAGCACCATTTCAACATAATCTAATCATCTATGCTTAGTCTAATACAGTGACAATTTAAAGATAACAAAAACTCTTTAGTACAATTAACGTAAGATAAATAAGATGTAGCTGTCCATGGGACTGATTTCTGTGTGTGTGTGAGTGTGTGTGCGTGCAAGTAGAAAAAACATGTTGACTCACCCTACTTGTAGAGAAACGTCAATGCCATCCTCTTTCATATTGCCTAAATGGTCTATGACTATGACTCTGTCATACAGTATATGCTTTTAGTTTTTTGTTGTTGTAAAGACACAAGGCAAGACCCAAATACAGACACAGGAGGCAGATGGTTGGAGTCTTAATGTTTATTAATCCAAAGGGGTAGGCAAGAGACAGGCAAAACGATCAAAACCAGATCAGAGTCCAGGAGGTGCAGGCTCGTGGACAAGGCAGGCAAAATGGTCAGGCTGTTACGGGTGTGTAAGGGAGGCGAAGTCAGGTGCAGGAGAGTAGCGTGTAGTAACAGGCACACTTTTATTCCATTCCAAAAACGACAGCACGGAATACAATAAAATTGCCCAAAAGACATAACATGAACAAAATACAGGTGCGTGGTAAAATACCCACATAACATACAACAATATCACACAAAGACATGGAGGGGAACTAAATACATGCAGTGTGATTAGGGAATGAAAACCAGGTGTGTATGGAACAAGACAAAACAAATCGCGGAACACCGCCCGAACAAGGAGAGGAGCCGACTTCGGCGGAAGTAATGACAGTACCCCCCCCTTGACACACGGCTCCAGCGGTGCGCAGACCCCGGCCTCGGGGAAAACCCGGAGAGCGAGGCGCAGGGCGATCTTCGGCTCCCGTGCTGGCCCATCCGGATCCCTCTTTGGTGTTCATAGTGGAGGTGGACGTGTCCGAGGCTGGGATAAGAGCCGTGCTCTCTAAGCGCTCGGGTACGCCACCGAAACTCCGCTCCTGTGCTTTTTTCTCAAAGAAGCTCAGCCCGGCAGAGCGTAACTATGATGTGGAGCTGTTGGCTGTGGTTAAAGCGTTGAAGGTGTGGAGACATTGGCTTGAGGGGGCTAAACACCCTTTTCTCATCTTGACTGACCACCGCAACCTGGAGTACATCCGGGCAGCGAGGAGACTGAATCTTCGTCAGGCAAGGTGGGCCATGTTCTTTACCCGTTTTGTGTTTACCCTGTCCTACAGACCAGGTTCCCAGAATATGAAGGCATACGCACTGTCCCGACTGTATGACACAGAGGAGCGGCCCATGGATCAGACTCCCGGCCTCTTGCCTGGTAGCGCAGGTCATGTGGAAGCTGGACGCGGACATTGAGCAGGCATTGCGTACAGAGCCCGCTCCCCTCCAGTGTCTCGTCGGGCGTATGTACGTTCCGTCTGCTGTCTATGACCAGTTGATCTATTGGGCCCACACGTCACCCTCCTCTGGTCATCCGGGGATCGGTCGGAAGGTGCGCTGTCTGACTGGGAAGTACTGGTTGCTCACCTCGGCTAAGGACGTGAGGGTTTATGTTTCCTCCTGCTCGGTGTGTGCCCAGTGTAAGGCTCCGAGACACCTGCCCAGAGGTGAGCTACACCCCTTACCCGTTCCACAACAACCTTGGTCACACCTGTCGTTGGATCTTTTAACCGTTCTTCCTCTTCCACAGGGAAACACTACGATCCTAGTCGTTGTGGATCATTTCTCTAAGTCCTGTCGTCTACTCATGTCTTCTGGCACTACGGGGTGCCTGAGGATATAGTGTCTGATCGGGGTCCCCAGTTCATGTCGAGAGTCTGGAAGGCGTTCATGGAACGTCTCGGGGTCTCGATCAGCCTTACCTCTTGTTTTCCCCCCCGAGAGTAACGGGCAGGTAGAGAGAGTCAACCAGGATGTGGGCAGGTTTCTGCGGTCCTATTGCCAGGACCGGCCGGGAGAGTGGGCGGCATTCGTGCCCTGGGCCGAGATTACGCAGAACTCGCTTCGCCACTTCTCCACTAACCTCTCCCCCTTTCAGTGCGTATTGGGGTACCAGCCGGTTCTGGCGCCGTGGCATCAGGGTCAAACCGAGGCTCCTACGGTGGACGACTGGTTCAGGCGCGCTGAGGAGACATGGGAGGCTGCCCATGTTCACCTTCAGCGAGCTGCGCTTTGCCAAAAGACCAGCGCGGACCGTCACCGCAGTGAGACCGGCTCTGGCTCTCGACCCGAAACCTGCCCCTCCGCCTGCCCTGCCGGAAGCTCGGTCCACGGTTTGTGGGGCCATTCAAAGTCCTGAGGAGGGTGAACGAGGTGTGATATTCTGTTAAGGGTGTGTAAGGGAGACGAAGTCAGGTGCAGGAGAGTAGCGTGTAGTAACAGGCGCACTTTTATTCCGTTCCATAAACGACAGCAAAGAATACAATAAACGTGACAGCGCAATACACAAGGGGTGGAAGCGCAATACACAAGGGGTGGAACAGTGGCAAAGGTACCCACAGGACAAACAGAATAATATTAGTCTGAAGAGAGATTAAATAGCATTAATACAACAAAAATAATTCTAAACACACCTTTACTTTACAAAGTTAAACAGATGTATTTTTTCTTCATAATAAGCAGGAGTAATATTCTTAGATCAGAATGACAGCAGACTGTACTACTATCCATGTCACTAAAGACTAACAGAAACAAAAGACAAATTTAACTAGAATGGCTTATCTTTTCTCCCCCAATTTCTGATTGGCTGTTTGTTTTTTTAAACTACTAGACGTATTTCACAATAGGTCAGAACCTAAACAGTTAATTCATTCTGTTGTGGCGATTCAGAAGATTACTAGACAGTCATGTGGGAGTTTTATGTAAATATAGTGTTTTGTTCTTCCCGCCTTTTTTTTATTTGTAAAAGTAGTTTAACATGAAGATTGGTAACAGTTTTATTTTTTGTTTATCGGGTTGAAATGAAATGATACTAGATTACTTTAGAAAAAAATGTGGGTGTTGACTTGCTCAGATAAAACCGATGCCCTTGTTGAAACACTGTGCGATGTTTAAAACGATGAGAAATCACAGAATGGTGATTTTACTAAATGACTGAATGACTGTGTGATATTAGGTGGCTTCTTGTGTAAATATTTTCAGTCTGCATTTTAAGTCCTGAGAAAACACGGAACATGAACAAAATACAGGCGCGTGGTGACGTCGATCGCCGAATACCGCTCGAACAAGGAGAAGAGCCGACTTCGGCGGAAGTCGTGGCACAGGCAGGCGGGCACAGAGAGACAAGAAACACAGGTATAAACACACTGGGGAAAATAAGTGACACCTTGAGGGGGTGGAGACAATCACAAGGACAGGTGAAACAGATCAGGGCGTGACAGTAGCCCCCCTCCCCCTAGGGACGCCACCTGGTATCCTACCAGGGTGCATACCTGGCTGCCCGGGATGTCGGCGGTGGAAATTGGCAATGAGGGCCAGGTCCAAGATGTCTTTAGCAGGAACCCAGCACCTCTTCTCCGGGCCATAACCCTCCCAGTCAACCAGGTACTGGAAACCCCTGCCCCGTGGTCGAACCTTCAAGAGGCGTCTCACCGTATACACTGGCTGGCCACCGATAACCCGAGGGGAGAGATGGACCTGGAGACAGAAGACAAAAGGACAGTGAGACACAGGCTTAATCCTAGACATATGGAAGATAGGGTGAATACGAAGGGTAACACAAGATGGACAGCAGTGGAACTCAGGACTCTGCAGATGGGAAAAGGACCAATGAACCAGGGAGACAGCTTGCGGGACTCTACACGAAGGGGCAGATCCCGAGTGGAAAGCCATACCCTCTGCCCAATGTGGTAGTGGGGAGCTGGGGTCAGGCGACGGTCCGCTTGTCGACTATACATGGAGTTGGTCTTGAGAATAGCCGCCCTGGCTCTTCTCCAGGTACGTCGACAGCAGCGGATGAACATCTGGGCCGAGGGTACGCTGACCCCCTGCTCTTGTTCAGGGAAAATTGGAGGCTGATACCCCATGGAGCACTCGAAAGGCGAGAGTCCCGTGGCAGAACTGCAAAGAGTGTTCCGGGCATACTCCACCCAGACCAGCTAACGGCTCCAGGTAGTAGGGTTAGTTGAGAACAGGCACCTTAAGGTGGTCTCCAGGTCTTGGTTGGCTCTCTCCGACTGACCATTAGTTTGGGGATGGAATCCGGATGATAGGCTGGCCGACGACCCAATAAGGGTGCAGAATGCCTTCCAGAACTGAAACGAAAACGAAGGACCCCAATCGGAGACCATGTTTACTGGGAGTCAATGGATCCGGAAGACATGCCCCACCATAAGCTGGGCCGTCTCCTTGGCAGAAGGTAGTTTGGGGAGAGGGATGAAACAAGCGGCCTTGGAAAACCGGTCGACTACCATTAGAATGACAGTGTTGCCATCAGACGGAGGGAGCCCAGTGACAAAGTCCAGAGATATGAAACCAGAGACGATGAGGAACCGGTAGTGGCTGCAGGAAGCCAGAAGGAGCTTGCTGTGGAGTCTTGTTTTGAGCACACACAGTGCATGCGGTGACGAAGGCAGAGACGTCAGGGACCATTGTGGGCCACCAGAAACATTGTCGAAGGAAGGCTAGTGTACGACGGGACCCTGGAAGACAGGTCAGCCTGGAGGAATGAGCCCATTCCAGGATCCAGGACCGGACTGGGTTAGGGACAAACAGCCGGTTAGCCGGGCCTCCTTCAGGTCCAGGCTAGGAGCGTTGCGCCTCGCGAACCAGGTTCTCAATACCCCAATCCACAGTGGCAGCAAGGCATGAGGTAGGGAGAATGGTTTCGGAAGTCGACGGTGTGGCAGAGGAACTGTATAGGCGGGAGAAAGCGTCAGGCTTCACAATTTTGGTCCCAGGACGGTAGGAAATTGTAAAGTTGAATCTGGTAAACAGGAGGGCCCACCGGGCCTGCCTTGAGTTGAGGCGCTTGGCTGAACGGAGATATTCCAAGTTTTTATGTTTGGTTCAGACCAGGAATGGCTGTTCTTCTCCTTCCAGCCAGTGCCTTCACTCCTCCAACGCCATCTTCACCGCCAGGAGTTCGATGGGACAAGGACAGGAAGGCACAGGGATGAAGCTTCTGATCCTGGGCAGATCGCTGGGACAGGATGGCCCCCACTCCAACATCCAAAACATCCATTTCCACCACAAATTGACGCGAGGGGTCCGGATGGAGGAGGATGGGTGCTGTTGTGAACCGATGCTTCAGGTCCACAAAGGCTTTGTCGACAGCTGGAGACCATTTGAATGGTACCTTGGGGGAGGTGAGTGCCGAGAGGGGGCCGCCAGGGTGCTGTAATCCCGAATGAAACGGCGGTAGAAGTTTGCAAACTCAAGAAATTGTTGCAACTGCACCCTGGATGTTGGTTGAGGCCAATCCACCACTGCTTTCACCTATTCCAGGATACATCGGAACATTTCCATCGGGCAATGACATATCCCAGAAAGGTGATAGAAGAGCGGTGGAACTCACACTACTCGGCTTTCACGAACAATTGGTTCTCCAGGAGGAGCTGAAGGACCTGTCTCACATGGAGGACATGTTCTTGGGCAGATCGGGAAAAAAACAGGATGTCATCCAGGTAGACAAACACAAACCGGTTTAGCATGTCCCGAAGCACATCATTGACCAAAGCCTGGAAGACAGCGCGGGCGTTGGTGAGTCCAAATGGCATGAACTGGTACTCATAATGTCCACTGGCTGTGTTGAAGGTTGTCTTCCACTCATCCCCCTCGCGTATCTGAATCAGGTGGTAGGCATTCCGAAGGTCCAACTTGGAAAACATGGTAGCCCCCCGGGGAGGTTAAAACGCCGAGGAGAGGTAGGGGTAACGATTTTTGACAGTGATATCGTTAAGTCCCCGGTAGTCAATGCATGGGCGCAGGGTCTTGTCCTTATTCTCCACAAAGAAAAACTCTGCGCCGGCAGGAGATGCAGAAGGACGGAGGGCCCCAGTGGCCAGAGACTCCTCTATATACTCCTCCATAGCTTTGGTCTCTGGTCCGGACAGAGAATACAATCGACCCCGAGGTGTAATGCCTTGGAGAAGGTCAATGGCACAATCATAAGGACGGTGCGGGGGAAGGGAAGTAGCACGTGCCTTACTGAACACTTCCAGGAGGTCATGGTATTCAGTAGGAATAGCAGAGACATCCACAGTCTTGCTAACATCCTGAGGAGGAAGACTTGGGGAAGGCTGTGCTGCTTGAAGGCAATGGGAATGGCAAAATGGGCTCCAACCCAGGATGGAGCTTGTGGTCCAGTCAATCACAAGATTGTGTTTTTGTAGCCAGGAAAATCCCAACACAACCGGGACATGGGGAGATGCAATGAGGAGGAACTGTATGGTCTCACTATGGTTACCAGAAACCCATCATTGAACGGGCACAGTACTATGGGTGACTTCCCCTATAGAGCGGCCATCCAGTGTCCTAGCATCCATGGGCACAGAGAGAGGCTGAGTGGGAATACCAAGCTCCGAAGCTATCATGGCATCCATAAGACATTCATCAGCCCCAGAGTCAACGAGCACTCGGAGAGACTTAGATTGGTCTCCCCACAGCACAAGAGCGAAAAGGGGTGTGCGGGTGATGGGAATTAGGGAACTCCCAATCTGACTCACCATAGTACTGGTACCCACTAGAGACAAGGGTTTCCTAATAGGGCAGGTAGCTATAAAAATGTCCTGCCCCTCCAGAGTACAGACAAAAGTTATTATTTATCCTCTGTGAGCGCTTCCAAACTGATAACCTAGTTCTTCCCAACTGCATAGGCTTAGGAGTATCCAACTCACTCGTCGTTGATTCACAAGAGAGCTCGGGGGACTTTGACTCCTCTCGGAAGAGCTGCCTTCGGAAACTTCCGGTTTCCATAGGAGGTGAATGCGCCATATCGGGTGCACGAGTGTGCCAGAGACCAGACCTCCTCTCACTCTTGCGTTCCCATCAATTTTAATGGTTAAGGCGATAAGAGAGTCGAGGTCCCCTGGCAGTTCCCGAGCAGCTAGCTCATCCTTTACCTCCTCAGATAATGTGTGCAGAAAAGTACCGAAAAGAGACTCCCGATTCCAGGCACTCTCGGCGGCCAACATGTGAAAGTCCACCATATAGTTTGCCACACTACGGGAGTTTTGACGTAAGTCAAGCAGTTTGCTGGCCGACTTTCTCCCGGATAAAGGAGACTCAAAAACTTTTCTCACCTCATCCATGAATTCAACCAAATGACCGCAAATGGCAGATTGTTGTTCCCAAACTGCCGTAGCCCAGGAGCGCGCCCTTCCGATATTAGCGTATTTATATACGCTATCTTCGATTGGTCTGAAGAAAACGAAGATGGCTGTAGCTCAAAAATAAGCGAGCACTGCGAAAGAAAACCCCGGCAGGGACCAGGATTCCCCGAATATCGCTCTGGAGGAGGTAAGTGGGGTTCACGGGGAGTCGGGATAGGCTGAACAAACTCACCACAGATAGGGAAAAAATTACTGGGTGATTGTTTTTTTTCCAGAGGTGGCAGGTAGTCTCTGAGCTAACTCCCTGATTTGCTCCATGATAGCCTTTTTCCCACGGTCGTGGCGTTCTGTCAAGGAACTGAGCCCTTCCAAAAGGCCCTGTAGCAACTCCTGATGTCTCCCAATGGTGGCTCGCTGCAGGGAGACAGCTTGGCGGCACTGGTCCAAGTCTGCTGGGTCTGTCATGGCCAGTTCGTACTATCAAGGCACAAGGCGAGACCCAAATGCAGACACAGGAGGCAGATAGTTGGAGTCTTACAATGTTTATTAATCCAAAGGGGTAGGCAAGAGAATGGTCGTGGACAGGCAAAAAGGTAAAAACCAGATCAGAGTCCAGGAGGTACAGAATGGCAGAGAGGCTCGTGGTCAAGGCAGGCGGAATGGTCATGTAGGTGGGTACAAAGTCCAGAAACAGGCAAGGGTCAAAACCGGGAGGACTAGAAAAAGGAGAATACAAAAAGCAGGAGAACGGGAAAAAACGCTGGTTGTCTTGGAAACATACAAGATGAACTGGCACAGAGAGACAGGAAACACAGGGATAAATACACTGGGGAAAATAAGCGACACCTGGAGGTGGTGGAGACAATCACAAGGACAGGTGAAACAGATCAGAACGTGACAACACCTGGCAAAAATACTTGCTCGCTAGCCTAACTTCCTTTCATGGGCAATGATACGCCAGGCCAGCTACTGTAGTTAACATTAGCATACTACATCTAGCTACATGGGCACAATGAATGTATGAATTTAGGGTTGGATCAGAATTGTCTTTATAATCATTGGCCAATATGGAGAATTAAGTAAAACCACAAGTCCAAATACCAATCTCCATCGATAGCTAATTTAGGAAAGGGACAATTTTAGCTACCTAGCTAGCCACCAGAGGACAACAACACAACAAAATGCAACAATAAAAAAAAAATCCTGTCAAGCATGGCGTTTGTCTTCCTTTGACACTTTTTGTTGGTACACCAGGACCATTCACAGCTCACTCAGTTTAGCTCAATGCTGATTGGTTATTGTTATTTTATTTTTTATCAAGGGAGGCCAAATGCTCACTTGGCTTCCCTTGCATTCACTGCTAGAGGCAGCAACAATGTCATACTCTTTCTGACCAGACAGCATCAGATAAATGCCCTACACATACAGACAGATGGGCGCTGTTTCGCTCGCTCAGATGCTTTCTCCGGTGAGATACATTCAACCTCTTGCAAATTGAAGAACATTTATGAAACACAGAGACGAACGATACATTATTTTGTAATTTTTGGGGGGAAGCCTGGGTTCCCTTGGAACTCATGAATACACGCCACTGAATCCTACTAATTACTACACATGCTTAATTACCTCACTTTTATTTTGAGCCAACTTCGCCTTGGGCTTTGAACGGGGCACATGACTCGAGCTCGGGAGGCAGCCCGGTTCTAAATCAAATGCAATCAACTTTCAGCCAGTGCAAAACACGCCTACACGGGTGTCCGGGGGAGATTAAACGAACCCCTTTTGTCATGACAATTGTAAACAGAAGAGGCAGCAGTCCGTTGGTTTAATTTTTACTTAAGAGGAATGTTTCACAGAGATACGAGTAGCTAAAGATGTCAGATCAGATGATTTTGATGATGATCAGGTTTACCTTGGTGTGAGTAAAAGTGTGCTATAACTTGTAATAAACTGTGGTTTGAGTCCTGAATTCTGATTGGCTGACAGCCGTGGTATATCAGACTGTATACCACAGGAATGACAAAACATTTAGTTTTACTGCTCTAATTACGTTGGTAACCAGTTTATAATAGCAATAAGGCTCCTCGGGGGTTTGTGATATATGGTTAAGGGCTGTTCTTAAGCATGAGGCAACGCGGAGTGCCTGGACACAGCCCTTAGCCGTGGTATATTTGCCATATACCACACCTCCTCAGGCCCTATTGCCCAATTATACAACGGATGGGTCTAATCCTGAATGCTGATTGGTTAAAACCGCATTCCTGCCGGCGTCTATTCCACAAGTTACCACAGGCATTTTAACGTCATTGATTTAGCCGATTTACTCTGTTCCATCTGACTGCGCAATCCACTGTCTCATCAGCCAAGCCAGGCACTTTATGAACTTGATCTCCACTATTAAAAGCATTTAGACAATACCTCACATTTCTTTTAGATTTCGTTTTCAACAGTGGAGATTTTTATAAAACTTGCTCCGACATTTGCAACATTGTTTCAATATTCAAATACTATACCTCTCTGTCGCAGCCAGCCGCGACCGGGAGGACCATGAGGCGACGTACAATTGACCCAGTGTCGTCCGTGTTAGGGGCAGTAATGCGTGCACGGCAGTATGCTATAAGGCTAAATGCAATTAGGGGAAAAACACAGTTCTCAAAAGCGCACCACCAGAGCTGTTGCCAGATAATTGAATATTCAATTCTCCACCATAAAACCAACGTGGTTTTAGAGAATTTGGCAGTATGTCCAACCGGCCTCATAACCGCAAACCACGTGTATGGCGTTGTGTGAACAAGCGCTTTGCTGATGTCAACATTGTGAAGAGAGTGGCCCATGGTGGCGGTGGGGTTATGGTTTGGGCAGGCATAAGCTACAGGCAACGAACACAATTGCATTTTATCTATGGCAATTTGAATAAACAGAAATACCGTGATGCGATCTAGAGGTCCATTGTGGAGCCCAATTTTTAAAGGTATCTGTGACCAACAGATGTATTTCTGTATTCCCAGTCATGTAAATTCCATAGATTAGGGCCTTATTAATGGATTTCAATTGACTGATTTCCTCATATGAACTGTAACTCAGTAAAATCTTTGAAATTGCGTTTATGTTTTTGTTCAGTCTATTTCAATTATAAAGATGTTTCTATAATAGCCTAAGTGTCTATCTCATAATTACTGTTCTGGGATTTGCATGTCACTGAGGAATTCTCTCAGTATTAAAAGGTTGGGTGTGATTATAAATAGCCTCCATGGACTCTGCCAGGGTAAAAATGACGAGTCAAAGTTGAGTGAACATTGCCGCCCTGTGATGAAATGCAGAATAGCGGCCATTTATTTTAAGTGTGAAGTCATCATCCTGCGACGAGGTAAAACACATGCGAAAAGCTCAGAGAAATGTGTTTCCACATGAATTAGTGGGAACATGGCGCCAATACAACAAGAATCAGAGATCCAGTTCGCTCAAAGATTGGCATCTAACGAGAAGCCCATGCGGACAAAGGCCATCAAGAAGCTAAGAAAGTATATCAGTGTTAGGTCACAGAAAATCAACGGTAAGGCTAACGGGCTTACCGGGAAATTGGACCACGCACTTCTCTTTTAACATAACGGTGGAAGGGATACGCAGCATGTCCGCCTCATCTCTTCGTATTGCTAGTTTTCTAACCCTTTGATTCGTTTGTGCTTGTTAAAAGATCGGAATTTCACGGTTTAACAATACAATAGTTAACTTGTCATTAGCACAAACAATTATGTAAAAGGTCTTAAGATGTAGAACACATTAAAGAAAAGTCGCACAAGCCCAGTAACGATGCGACCAACAAAGTTGCCAACTTCCTTTTATAGTAACGTTAGTAATTTATCCAGTTGTTTCACCGATTGCCTTTTTTCTAGGTGGTTTCACAGGCGACGAATTACTTAAACTATGGAAGGGCCTCTTTTATTGCCTGTGGATGCAGGACAAGCCACTTCTTCAGGTAACGTCAGTGTCACGCTGTGACCCAACTTATGTGAATTCATGTAAAAAGGTTAAACCATTAGAGTTGATACGCAAGTTTGACAATTTGTGGGTCCAAGAGAAGTTTCATTAATAGGAATTTTACCTACAGGAGGAGTTGTCGAATCAGATATCTGGCCTGATGCATAACTTTCAGAACGTCCAGAGTAGTAAGTCTTCATAAAAAGAAGCTACCATGTATTCATTATTGTCATTTTTTAAATATTTCCTATGGGTCTGTGAACAAATTTTCGGAGAATTGACAGACACTGTACAGAAAGTGTACTCCAATTTGAGATTTGTTTATTTTTTTCATTGACTCTCTAATCCCTTTTGTAGTGTTTTTGTTTCTGGAGACTTTCCTGCAGACCATCAAAAGAGAATGGACTGGCATTGACAGGCTTCGCATGGATAAGTTTTTCCAGGTCAGTATATTCATCCATCAAAATCTTATCAGCTTCTCCTTACCCAATAAATCATTGCATATAGTTGGAGAATAAACTGTGAAAATAATTTGGACATGAAGAAATGACATCATTACCTGTCTCTCATTGTCTTTCTCTGTGACAGCTGGTTCGTTTCGTGTTCAGGAACTCTTTTGAAATGATGAAGAGGAAAGAATGGGAGACCAGGTGGGTGATTCTTTGACCCTAAACATCTGATAAACTACGAGTTTGAACTGTAATGTCCCTTTAAGCCCTTTTGCACGCATCCTCCCTGTGATGTTCAACTAACTTGTTTTGTCTTTCTACAGTGTGGTGACCAGGTTTTTGGAGCTCCTGACTGCTCAGGTCCTCCATAGCACCAGCGGAGACCCTTGTGGGTTGCAGTTTCACATACTGGACCTCTACATGACAGAGCTGGCTGCAGTTGGCTCAGCTGAGGTATAACCTATGGTTACTGTAAGTGCTGATCGAGATTTAGTTTTGCTGCTAAAATTAGGAATATAATTGTGAGGTAATAAATCGATCAATAAATCGGCTTATGAAGGTAGAGACGTGGTATTACTAAAGTATGATACCGATATGGCTGTTATAATAATGGTTAGGGTTTGTTGGGTTTTAGGAATCCATGTTGTGTGTGTGAGCTAGTTCCATGCTGAGATTGGTTCCACCACAGTTTAATGATTTAGGCCTTTGTTTGTGATTGCAGCTCACAGCGGCTCAGAACCTGACGTTTATCGACCCGTTCTGCAAAACAGCATCCAAAACCAAAGAGTGAGTTTTACAGGGAACTTTTGTGCGAGGGTTGACAACAGCCACTTGAGTAATACCACTGTCTTTATATATGACCCTCTTCAAATGAATGGCCATCGCCCTTTGACTGTTGTTTTAACCCACTCTACGCATTCCCCTTCTCTTTTTCTCCCCCCTTGTTTCCTTTGTCCCAGTCGGATCCTGCTCAAGGCTATTTGCGGCAGCATCTTCAGTGCCATCGTGGACCAGGCTCCCTTCGCCATTGAAGACCTGCTGAAGGAGGTGAATGCTACAGGTGGAGGGTCTGAGGAGTCTGACTCGGGACAGGCTTCTGAAGAGGAGGAAGAGAAAAAGGAGCCTCCCAAGGGCAAAAAAGCTGCTAAGAAATCCACCATGAAAACCATTGGAAAGCAGACCAACTGTAGGCATTGAAATTCTGAGGACTAACTGGTAGAGAAATTATCTTGACTTCCACAAGTCTACATTGCAATATACGGAATTGTCTTATTAATGATACAAGGCCTCTAATTAAAAATGTCCAGATATTCAATATTTTATAAGTCTTGTCCTCTTTTCCCTTTGTGGTTTTAGGCACCGCATCAACTGAGGAAGATGAAGGTAGTCTGGAGGAGGGGATCGGACCTGTTCTCCAATTTGACTACTCTGCCCTGGCGGACAGGCTGTTTGGGCTAGCCAGCCGTAGCAACACCCCCAGCCACAACAGACAGAGACTCTACAAAGTCATCAAGACGTAAGTAAACGCACACACTTACATTAGAATAGCTTGAAATGAACTCAGATTAAGAGGAATTTGTTCAGCTTGTGTATTCTGACTGGCAGTCTTATTTTTCGGTTTTGTTCCCCTGCAGTCTCCGGGACCTCAGTGACGGTAGGAATCCTTATGGTCATAACTATTCAATCACAGAGTATCCCTATTATAGATGTGCAAAGAAGCTGACGTCGCTCTTTTCCTTTTGTCTTCCTCTCGCTCTCTCAGGAGTCTTCCCACAGGACGAGTACCCAGAGGAAGTGTCAACGGATGAGGATGACGATGAAATGTTTGGCAGCAGAAAGAGGATGAATAGGGGAACAGCCCTGGAGGAGGAAGAGAGTTCACCAGCCAAGAAATGTAAAGGTACCTCAAACTCACTATTTATACACTAACCTTTCACCTTATGTCTTTGTTACCGTGATTGCCATAGATATTAAGCGTCTTTGTTTATTTATATATTTTTTCAGTATTGAATGTACACTGAACAAAAATATGAACGTAACAATTTCAACAATTTTACTGAGTTACCATTCATTTAAGGAAGTCAGTCAATTGAAATAAATAAATCAGGCCTAATCTATGGATTTCACATGAATGGGCAGGGGTGCAGCCATGGGTGGGCCTGGGATAGGCCCACCTACTTGGAGCCAGGCCCAGCCAGTCAGAATTTAATTTTTCAGACAAAAGGGCTTTATTACAGACCTAAATACTCCTCAGTTTCATCAGCTATCCGGGTGGCTGGTCTTAGAGGATCCCGCAGGTAAAGAAGCTGGATGTGGAGGTCCTGGGCTGGCGTGGTTACACGTGGTCTGTGGTTGTGAGGCCGGCTGGACATACTGACAAATTTCAAAAATTATATTGGGGGGCTGGCTTATAGTAAAGAAATGAACATTCAATTATCTGACGAGCTTTGGTGGACATTCCTGCTGTCAGCATGCCAATTGCATGCTCCCTCAATTTGAGACATCTGTTGCGTTGTGACAAAACTGCACATTTTAGTGTCTTTTTATTGTTCCAGCACAAGATGCACCTGTGTAATGATCATGCTGTTTAATCAGCTTATTGATATGCCACACCTGCCAGGTGGATGTATTCTCTTGGCAAAGGAGAAATGCTCACTAACAGGGATGTAAACACATTTGTGCACAAAATCTGATCGAAATAAGGATTTGTGCGTATGGAACATTTCTGGGCTCTTTTATTTCAGCTCATGAAACATGGGACCAACACTTTACATGTTGTGTTCATATTTTTGTTCAGTGTTGTTCTTACATCATTGCTATCTCCATATTTTCTACTTCAGGCAAGAAAAACGACTCAAAACCAGGGAAGTCAGGCCAGCGTGCAGCATCGGACAAGAGCAAACCAGCAAAGACACCCGGTGACACCACCACGCGGAAGAAGAGGAGCATGGGAGAAGTGAAGAGTGGCGAGCAGAACCGGGTGGCGGAGGAGTCGGAAGTGAAGGCTGAGGCGGACACAACTCCTCCTACAACAGAGAGCAAAACGACAGACGCTAAGAAGGCAGCACCTACAGAAGCAAAGACTGAGCTCTCTGCCCCAATAGACTCTGTAGAGGCGAGGGTAAAGAAGAAAACATCTACCCCAGCCGAGCGCACCGATGTTGGGGAGAAGCAAGAGGCTGTCCTGGAGGAGGACGCCTCTCCTATGAAGGTCACTGATACTCCCTCAGAGGTAACTGCCATGGAGACAGAGGTCCAATCAGAAACTCCACAGGATATAGTGGTGGGGAGCCTATCATCTGTCATGGAGATTGGACAGAAGACCCATTGCGAGACACCAGTACCAGACAGCACGAAGACCAAGAAGTCTAAAACGCCTGTACAGGAGGAGGAGAAAGCGGTAGCAGAACCAGAGACTAATACAGATGTGCCGGAGGCTAGTGTGAAAGCCACGGAGACAGAAGACCAGGCTGCTCCAGCTACCCATGACGGAGAGGCTGCAGAGGGGGCTACAGAGCCAGAGAGCGTCCCTGAGACTGCTACTACCAGCACAACCAAGAGGAAGGGCAGGAGGAGGAGCACCAAGCAGGACCCTGAGGAACAGACAACCGTAGAGGAGGTTGAGACGAAGCCAGATGCTGTATAAGAGATCATGGACACCCCACTTAAGAAGAATAGGAGGAAGAAGGCTGAATGGAGTGCTGAGAGCACAAAGGAAGAGGTCGCTGAAACAGACTCAGCACCGGTTGACACGACACCAGCAGGCCCTAAACCACTGGCCACTCCAGCTGAGGAGCCTCCAGCTGACGTCCGCATCGCCACCACTTCCCTGAAAAAGAAGAAACTTAAGGCGGCCAAGTCTGAAGAGGAGAGTGTGGAGGTTGAGGGTGAAATGCAGCCAGAAACTGAAGCGGACGTCCTACTTGTAGCCGCTGAGACGGTGCCAGCAGAAGTCGCTACACCAACCGTGCTCAAAAAGAAGATGGCTGAAGAACAGAGCGTGGGGGCCGAGGTTAAAACAAAGACTGCGGCAGACTCAAACCGTACACTTGTAGACGCTGAGGCGGAGCTGGTAGAGGTTTCCACACCAGCTCCCCTCAAGAAGAAGAAAAAGAAGGCAGCACTGGTATCTGAGGAGCAGGAGCCAGACATCACGGCAGTGGAGGAGAGCATTGCAGAGGAGCAGCCCACAAAGGTTGACCTGGAGACTCCCGTGAAGAAGAGGAAGATCCCGGTAGTGATAGAGGTCGAGGCTGAGGAGCTGGAGGCTGAGGCAGAGGCTGCTAGAGTCAACGTGAGTTTTAAGTTCACATTTGACTTCAGCCTACCACATTTGATGGATGTCCCCCTCAATCAAATATGCAAATGTTTGAAAGTTAGTTCCTAAATGCATAACCTTTTAGTTAGCTTAAGTGTAGCAGATGTGACCTAGCCATGTGCTTGTAGCCATTGAACAGGTTTCTCGTTTATACATTTGTTTTGACTATTGTTAAATTGCTTTTTGTTTCATCCTCTCCTCAGGACAGCGAAGAGCCATCCACACCGGTGAACGCCAAGAAAACAAAAAAGATGATGCCCAAGAAGGGTAAGGGAGGGGAGGAGTCTGACTTCATTACGTTCCAGAGCCATGCCACCATCCCTACACCCATCTTCTTCAATAGAGCCAAGGGAAGCCCCAGCACATCGTTGTCCAGCAAGAAGGTACTTAACACTGGTTCAACACAGAAGATGCCTATTATTACAGTTACTTCATCACCACCTGTCCTTGTTAACGTCTGTTCACAAATGTGTAATCCCATTTCATCATTTTCTTTCACAGAAGTGTCCGACTCCAGAATCTGAATCCAAGAAGGTTACCTTCGGACTTAACAAAAACAGAACTGCAGGTATGAGGGGGCTGGATAGCACCTTATTTACTCATACAACGGACAAGACCTCTATTATTTTCCAATGTATATACTTTGTTGTCCCGTGTTCAATGATTCATTGATAATCTAGCTTCTGCGTCCTCATTTATTTACAGTTCAATGTTCCATAGTTTTGAGGAGAGTTTCCTATTTGTTTTTGCCCGTTTATGATTCCCAGAATTTAGGAAGACCGATCGCAGCCTGCTGGTGAGTCCAGAGGGGTCGTCCAGAGTGCCATTTGACCCCCAGCAGAAACCCCTGTTCGGAGTGCTGGTCCCCAGTGGCCTCTCTTACCAACAGCACCAAGAAGAAGACCAAGAGCACCCCGAAAGCCACCCCCAAACGCCCTACCGCTGCTGACTTTTTCTAGTCAGTGAGGAGACTGGTGAGACTGAGGACATTTCCCCCCTCAGTCCCACCCCATTGTTTGTCCACTAGGAAAATATAATCATGAACTGAATGACCACAGAATCTGTTATTCCTCCGTTGGGGCGATATTGATATACACTTATTTTGTTTGTGGAATTATTTCTAATTTTCTGTTATTTTGCTGTTCTGTGGGTGAGCAAGTGTTCAAATAAAGACCACTCCCTCCTTTTAGTGAACATGTCTGACTCAGTGAGCAGCTCAACTCGATTATTCATAAACTTCTGCAAGAAATGTTTTGGCTGTTTGGCAAGACATGACAAGTTGGGTGAATCAGAAATGGACTAGACACCTAGGCTATCAATCTGTCAATTTGGATTGAAGTTTGATTGGATTGACAGACAGGGATGTGGAATATAAACCATAAGTGGAGAAGAGTTGATTTATACAATGATGTAGGTCAGATGGTGTACCACTGTACCAAGAATTGCTGTGGTAAGAATGTATGTCCACGATATAGAGAAGGGTTGAACAACATGTACTGGTTAGGGGATTGTAGGGACCAGCCAGGCTGTTCCACCTTTTCTTGTAGGCTCTGTCTAGGTTCTTTTCGTCACGAAATCGATGATCTGTTCTTCAATATTCAACTCGAACTCATGAATTTAATCTGATGAAACAGGTTGAATAGTATTAAATATTCAGCTAAAAGATTCTGAACAAATAACAGCTGCCTCATTTCCATTTTTGTCTCTGAGTTGAAAGTCAATTCAACAGCCCATGGCCAAATCCTGTTTTTATGTAGCTTAGCACAAACTGAAAGGTTTATTGCTGTGATTTGCCCAGTCAGAATTGTAATACTGTATTAAGCATGGCATTAGATGTGCCTCAGCCAAATGCTGAGAGGGAGAAGAAGGCAGACCTTACAGGGAAGAAACAATAGGGTGGCTTGGGGTTAAACACACCCCAGGGTTAAACTGTAATCCTCACAGAAACCATTGTCACCCCCCCACAAAAAATGCAACCCTTTTCCTGGATGCCACTAGTTTGTTTTTATTGAATAAAAATGTGTTTGCCTTCAAAATGTGTTTGCCATAATCAAGGATTGCCAGTTTGCTGGCACAAATGGAATTGCATCAAATACATGTAAACCTTGTATTTGAATCCATTCTGCTTCACCCATTACCCCCAATTAAGGTGCTACCAACCTCCTGTGCTGTACTGGGATATGGGGAAATGAGAGGGAGAAGTACAAATAAGACCCAATCCTCTGGAAAATACCAAGACAGACATAATGTTTCTGGTGAAAAAGTGTTGGAGTTTGATGGACAGGATTGTCCTTTCACTAAGCGCTCCAAATGTTAATGTCAGACAAAAATATAGGCCTCAAATTCAAAGCACTTTTGAACAATGTGGTCTAGTGGGGAATTTGTCTGAAATTAGAACTGAATTGAATGTGCTGACAATTTATACAGTCCACTTATGTTTTCAAATCCAGTGAATACCCACTCATCCAAACCAATTACTGTAGGTTAGGTTAGCTTGCAATTCTGTAAGATCAATGGATGGCAAAAGACACATGGCAATGTTGTAGACACACACACACTGATGTATCCTATAGGGAATTCATTGTACTATACTTTGCTATGCACAGTCTTGAGAACATCATGTACAATGGATTCACAGTCTGCCTAAAATGAAAGGCCACAAGAACTAAAAGATTTTGCAATGTATCTGAGCTCTCATTTTAAGTGGCCTCATTACCTATGCTACACTAATAGATAATCTAATGTTTCTAGTGAATAGTTCAATGTGGTCATTTGCATGATAGTGGAACATTACATTTGCCCTCTGTTCCTCCAAATTTTCAGTTGGAATATCTACTGTCGGTTTCTTCAAGTTACACTAATATTGGTATTTCTCATCTTCTCTCGCTCTGCCACTTATTTGTCATTCTTTCCTCCATCTCTTTGTGTGTGGACATGCTTCATTATACAGTTACTCCATTTGCTGCACGTGATGACAGCATTACATTTGTTTTATTGTTATGCAAAAAAAAAATGTTAATTGTATGGGAATGATAATGAAGAATTTAACGCGCAATACAGTTGGCTACATGATTTTGATTATCTGATTTATCTTCAAAAACTTCCCGTCATTTGGTGGTATTGTCTTAAGTAGACAATATTATTTCAGTCGTAAGCAGAGGCACTTTGAGGAGAACCAGCTAAAACGTATCAGTTAAATTCGTGCGGCAAACCACGGTTTTCTCAGCAGCAACGGAAGATGTAACTTTGTTTCAAATTGGGTTTATGCGGATGCATTTCGGGTCTAGACGCGTTATCCCTTTATCCATAGCAGCGCTTCAATTTCGGAAAATATTACAAAGAAACAGAAGTAATGTTCTTTGACTACTAACGTTAATATCGCTATGTTGTCTCTCACTTCAAATACATGTGTTTGTGTAATCCACCTGCGGTTGTGTAGGTTTTCTAATCGTACCAGGACAATGCGCACAACCCATGAAGATTTAAAATAATTGAGGTAGGCTAATAACGACGTTATTACAGATAATTTAAACCGCAATTGAATAATTGTACATTTTAGATATTTGAACAGTTCTCAGCGCATTCATAGGTAGGTCTTAGTTGTCTTGTTTCGCACGTGTTGCTTGCTATTTATTCATTTGAGGTTATGTAGTAGACCACTGAATTACAATATTGGCAGTGTTATTGTTTTTGATTCTATGCTATATAGTCACGTCCTTCATACAGAGTCTTATATCCTTATTTATCATTTTTATTCAGTAAGGCTCTGCATTCATTCAACTACTGAATTGTATCATTCAATCTGCCACACAGGACTTTCTTTATAAAGATGACCACAGAACGTGTATGTGTTTCCATTGGAGTGCTTCTGTTTGCCTTTTTGTCTTTCTCCATTGTTCAAGGTAAGAGATGAAACATGGTTGCTGTTAAATGGATGTTAAAACCAAAAGACACAATCTGTCAGGGGCTGGTTAGTGGATACCTGCTGCATCCATACCTCATATTGAATGTTGAATAACTATTTTATTTTATTTGTGATTCACAGCTGCTATGTGCCCCACAGGCACTGCAGCTGTAACTGATTGAGGGATCTGAAGAGAAATTACCCAATGGGCTCTGAGGAATTTGAATTAGGCCTATGTTATTATTCATCCTTGTTGAAACAAATCAACCTATTTGGTCAGGTCTACTTCAAAGCTGAGTAGGTGTTGTGTCCCACTTTAAAATCCACTCAGTTTGCCTGTATGTCCTAAAATACCGTTACAGCTTTGGTTGGGGAAAATGTTAAATTGTTATTTTTTTATTTAAGTCTCTTTTTCAAGGGAGACCTGGCCAAGAAGGCAGCAACAATCAATACATTACATAATTAAAACATACAACATGATCCAGCCTAAAAAATGCACACTCAGTAACAGTCTCCCATCAATATTTTAAATTAATTCAGTGGCACTAACATATCTAGATGAAGCATGGATTATAGAATATTCCATGCCTCTGGTGCACAAGAAGAGAAGACAGTCTTGCATAATACTGGGAATGTCCTGGGGACTTTAAGTAGCAATCACCTAACAGACCGGGTATGGTAACTGCTGGTGGTGAAGGAGACCAGACTACAGAGGTAAATGGTCGTGTGTTACCGTTGACCAATGAGGGGATTCAATTATCTGTTTGCACTGGGTGAAAAGTGATTACATTTGTTTTGGAACTGTAGCCTAGGTTAGATTAAGCACATGTAGTGATGAGTACACTCTTAGAAAAAAGGGTTACAAAAGGTTCTTTGGCTGTCACTAATGGATAACCCTTTTATGTTCCAGGTAAAAACCCTGGTTGGTTCCAGGTAGAACCATTTTGGGTTCCATGTAGTTCTACATGTAGTTCTACATGGAACCCAAAACAGTTCTTCTTGGAACCAAAGGGGTTCTACCTGGAACCAACAAGGGTTATCCTATGGCAGGGGTCGGCAACAGGCCCGCAAGTGATTTCTTTTGGCCCCCCAAAGTTTTTTTTATTCAGCAAAAAAAATGTTTAGTCAAAAAAGACTGTATAATCACTAGGATTTCAGCAAAAAATGTGTTTAATTTAGAAATCTGTTCCCAAGAATCTCCATGAATAAAAAAAGAGACATACAGGATCGTGTCTCAATGTAATAAAGGTATGAAATAGTTATTTTCATATACAATCTCTTTTTGGGCTTAGTTGTGGTCAATTTGCAGTGTACAAATTATTATAATTCTGTTCCATCCTCCCGACCATCCACTCCAACAACAATTGGCTTGCGGCTGAATCTAGTTGTCTACCCCTGTCTTATGGGGACAACCTAAGAAACCTTTTAGGTTCTGATAGTAACTTTTTTTCTAACATGCTGACCAGACCGGACACGTTGCGTGAGCGAGCATCGCAAAATAAATGTAGAAATCCATGTTATTCAATTATTGCACCCACACTGCTCGCGCGCGCCAACGAGCGTCTGCGATGCCAATGGCTAAAATAGAACTCCTCTCTATTTCTGACCAGATCGCGCTGAAAGTCCTGCCTCTCCCATCTCCTCATTGGTTTATAGAAGCAGGTACCCACGTGTATCGCCTCATTGGTTATACCCACGTGGGTGATTGAAAGACAAAATGTTTTGCCGTTTGTCGTGGTAAAAGTGTAGATGCCAATCACCATATAAATTCAAAGATGAAAAAGCCTGGAAGGAGGAGATGACTAGAAACAATTCGGTTTGCCGTTTTATGTGTGGATTAATTTTCGGAGTAGAAGACCTTGTGCATTTCAGGTAAAATAACAACTCAATGTTTATATCCCAGGACAAATTATCTAGCAGCAGCAAGCTAGCTAAATAGGACAAATTAGCTAGCAAGTGCAAGCTAACTAGCTAAATTGCAATACATGTTTAATGCTTTTTGACCTGTCCCCAAATTAATGTCATTGGTTCAGAGTTTGTTGTGATATTTTAACCTGCGTGTCATGATCGCGTTTGGTGTAGGGGGACAAAATAAATGTATGCACGATGCACGCGCATGGGTTCCGTGTAAGAGTGTAGGATTCAATTCAATTTTCACATGCAAAAGTGATTGCTTTTGATAAAAACGCTTTATCTGTCTTCCCAATGAAAACATGTTTGGAAATTCTAACATATGTATTATGAAAAATATATGTATGTTTCTGGATAATGCACCATGCACTGTAACTGAAAATTGTAAATGATACGGCAATTTGGGGTATTATTGACAGTAAAATACTCTGGAATGTTTTAATGCAACATACTGTAAATTATGGTGCATTGTGGGAAAATGTTGTGGGTGGGAAGAGAATTGTTGTACAGGTATCCCTCGTTTATCGCGGGGGTTACGTTCCGAAAATGACCCGCGATAAGTGAAATCCGCGAAATAGAAAACTTTTTTTTTTTTTTTACAATTAGCAACTATTACATGTATACAAATACAGTGACTCACGTGTAGGCCGTTTCACTGCTCTTCAGAGCGTTTCGTCGACATTATGGGTTTAGGAGATGTTCGAAATTACAAGATAATTTGGCCAACTTAATGTAAATTTGCCAAGCTGTTTTATGTACGTACACATAACTGCACGAGACGACAAAATGATAGCACAATTCGTAGCATGTTTTGATACAAGAAGCGGGAGTGAGTTTTTAGCGAATCAGAATGCAGAGCACAATGCACCAAAAAAAAAAAAAAAAATGCATTATGAAAATCCGCGAAATAGCGAATCCGCGATAAGTGAACCGCGAAGTGGCGAGGGATCACTGTATTCGAATTGGTACTGTAATTCCACGCCACAAGATACAGTACTGTATCTTTAGAGCACCAATAACCTTTTGACCGCTAGTGGGTGCATGGTATTTAACATACTTTGAGGTTTACCTTATAAGAGGCTGTATTTGTTGCACCTGTAAGTGAGAATGTTGTATCAATTTTGAATAGGGGGCAGCAAGTCGTAAACCTTAAATGGTTGAGCATTTTGCCATGTCCTTTTGGTCTGTTTTGCCCTGTAATCGCTGCCAGTTTGGAAGCCTTTGTTTAGGCCTCTGGAAGTGCAAGTGATATAAAACACCAAATATTCATTAATATACTGTAATGTGTAAACACCTAGCAGCCAACCTGCTTGCACCAACCCCTTTTAATTACAGTAAAATACTGTGAAATACAAACCCCCTCCCCTCAATGAATTTCATCCATTCATTCATTCCGATAACGGTTGCATTGACTTTTTTACAGTATAATACAGTACATTTTACGGTATTGTACTGTGTCATTACACAGTACTTGCTTTGATACCGTATTTATATTACAATAGGTGTACTGTAATATAAATCACAGAATTTTACTTGCGATGAGTTTCCTGGAAGCTGCTGTCAAATTCACAGTACCCTTATGGAACAACCACATGAATTTCACGTGATCGCGTGACATTAATATGATAATGTGACAATATGTAAAAGAAACATGTGATAACATAAAACGACACATTTGAAAACATAATCTCATGTAATGTGACAAAATCGGGATGCAACATTTAAACATGTAATACCATAAAGAAACTACAGCATCTAAAAGTTTTTCACATGTAAAACTGCAAATTCGATTTTCACATGTGAATAACTGACCTCACGTGTCTTTTGTTTTCACGTGTCTCTTTTTGTTTTCAGCTCAACGTGTAAAAACAGCTAAGGTATTTCACATGTGATAAATGTGATTTCCACATGTGACACTACACATTTAATGTTTTTTGTAAGGGAAGTAAATAAATGATTTGGGGGTTTTAATAAGGTAAGTGGTATGCTGTACAGTTAAAATAGTGTAAACATCTTCAAATCAATATGAATACATTTGACATGATCACTTAGTGATGACTTTCAATATGACCCCACCTGGGATTTGAACTCACAACCGCTGGATTTGGGGTACGCCGATCTTTCTGCTGTGCCATGAAGTCTAGCATTCTCAGAAGTCCCATACAGATTAATGATCTATAATTCATCTATCCACAAAAGAGTGCCATCTGCACTGGTATTTCAGTTAAACTGACTATTCTCTCATCATTGATGTAATTGACTTATTTCAGCAATTTGAGGAGTTTCTGTATAGTTGTCTAAGGTTGGTTGGTACTCTGTTTTAATGTTACTCCTGAATCACTACGATAAATATAATCGTTTTTCTAGTGGTCCAAAGTGTAGAAATAGAGGTGAAATTAGTTATTGACACAGACATGGTGGCGTTTGTAATTCCGTTGAACCAAGAGGTTGTGAGTTCAAATCCCAGGTGAGGACATGTTGAATAAAAATTACTGTATAAATGAACATACACAATGTAATCCTGTGTCAAATATGTAAGTTGAAAACACTGACTGCGTGACATTCCGGGGATATCTTAATTACTTATTTTTTTGTAGGGCATTACCTGTGAAATGTTATCAGAAGAATAGCCACGTGAAACTTCATGTGATATATCATCAGATGTAAAGTGTTCCAAAACCACATTATTTCACATGTGAAATAAAATGTTACATGTACAAAACGTGGACATTTTACATGTGAAATCATGTGTTTTTTACGAAAGGGTAACTAACCCCTTTACAGTGTGTTATAAAATTACAGAGCGGTGCCGATTACTGTTAAATTTCAGAAGGGCTCTCTTCCCTCACTGCTTTTGCCTGTTCACTTCACGGGCCATAGACCGGTGCACCACAGCTCAGGTTAATAGAACACCCTCAGTGTCACGGTGTACAAGCACGTGCACAGATGGGGCTCTACCTGTGCAGAGCACATTCCCCTTCCAGTCTCCAAAGTGCCCTTTTCGGTGGAGGTATAATTTCTCCCCAAATTGTTTTGTATTATTGTTTTGTCATTGTTCTGAACCCATACGGCAAGTCATAAAATTCTCATCTATATTCAGAACCAAAAAGTTGCAAGTCTTGATTAATGACCAGAAATAACTTGTTTCATTTCCTCCAATTTTGCCTGGCAAAAACAGAGGAGGCCTACATTTATCATCCATATAAAATACACTAGCAATCTACTACTGACTCATATTTTCCAGAACAATATGGCTACCTGGCGATTTGATTGATCATTTTCATATTTCAGATAGGCCTGGTTTGGATGGCTACTGTCTATGTCTAAAGATAAGCAGCTGTAACATTGCCTTCAATATTATGGGATGAAGATGTAACAATTTTCTGGCAAATTTATTACGATATTTGTGAGGAAGAACAGGGTTACCAGGCTGGCAACGAGCACTCTGCAGGCAGGCTGCTCTCCATAGTGATGGCTCATTGCAGACAGAACATGCTTTCTATCTGATCCTGCAACCTACTCTACAAGTACGCTCATTATTTTGCTTACTCTGGACTCCAGAGAAGTGACATGATATATCCCTAGCTGATATTGGCTGCTAACATGAATTAATTCACCTCCAAATGCAGGTGTAAAACACAGTTTATTTCTGTAGCCTACAGTAATAGTAGCCTATAGTAATAGTAAATATACTATAGTAATGGTAGGCTACAGTATTTCTTACAATATTCTATTTTGACTGGAATTGTGTTGGCTTTTGTTATCAAAATACTTTACTCATCAGATTTTGCATTCTCCTCTTGTAATAATTACTCAACGAGTCTGTGACCCTTGATGCATGATTTCTTTGGGGGGCGGTGATCGGTGATCTTTAAAACATTTATTTTAGCACTTGCCCCTAAAGGTCTGTGCAAGGCCCTGACAATGTGTGACAAAGTGTTTGTGCAACACATTGTATGAGAGAGTGACAGTGAAAGTGACAGAAAGAGGGAGAGTGTGTGTGCAGAGCGAGATAGAGAGAAAACCACTAAAATGTGTTGCAGAGATGTTGTTTCATTGAGTGGTGTAATCAAAACAGCCCTGGTAACGATCCAGGAGAGTGGGGGAACAGAAGGTGTCAGGGGCAGAACAGACCTGTCTCCAGCATCCGGAGAACACTCATTCCCTTTCTGTTGCTTATCGATCGACCTTAGATTAATTTTGTTACACCATTCATTCTGCCTCTTTCAAGGATCTGTCTTTGAATTTCAGACAGCCCTCCCCACATTGAATCAAGCAGGGAGGTAGAAGCGACTCTGACATTGGGGGGGACACATTTTGCTACGGGGGTCTGGAGACATGCCCCGGATAAGAAATAAAGAAAAAAGTATTTAAATGACCTTTGAGAAAAGGGTACTGACAAGTCTTAACTTAAAAATGGACAGATGTACAAGTCTGGGGGGTGGGGGGGCTTGCAGAGGGGCACTTACTCTGATACAGTCCAATCTGTTAAAAAGTAAATAAAATATCATCATACTGCCTCTCTCCAGCATTAAGTTAACACGTGCAATACACCCTCGAGATGTAAGCTACTATCATTTAATCAGAGATCATATATGGTAATTCAGGTTCATTCACACTATGACAGATCATCAGTCTATGAGCTTGGGGAGGCACTTCTCACTTTCGTACCTGTTGGTTTGTGGCCTCTCTCTGTCTGTCTGTGGGTATCATCATAGCTGCTTCTCTCCTGCATGAAGTTAGCATGAAGTGTCCTATTCCGAAAGACTGCAAAAAACCCATTACTCCTGCCAATAGTCGACCAATTAGTCTACTCCCTACACTCAGTAAGATATTGGAGGGTATTGTGAGTAGACAAATGTGGGAGTACATGGAAAATAATGATCTGATTACAGCCAATCAGCATGCTTATCGCAAAAACCATTCCACTACCACTGCATTGGTTGACATGACTGACCAGTGGCTCAATGCTATGGATAATGGCAAGTTTGTGGGTGTACTATTTTTAGATTTTAGTGCAGCATTTGATTTAGTGGATCATGAAATAATTTTGACAAAATTAATGCATTATGGTTTTAAGGAGGTAGCATTGAATTGGGTGCAGTCATATCTAACTGACAGGAAACAGTCCACCTATATCAATGGTTCATTTTCTTCCCCTCATATGTTAAACTGTGGAATACCGCAGGGCAGCTTCCTTGGGCCACTTCTTTATTTAATATATACCAACGACCTTCTCTATGCCTTAGTTGAAACTCAAGCTACTATATTTGCAGATGATACTACAATTTATGCAGCAAGACAATCGGTTCAACAGGTACAGCAGGCTTTACAAGGAGATTTGGAGAATATCAGGGAGTGGGTTTGCCAAAACTTGTTTTAAACACCAAGAAAATCAAAGTTACAGTATGTTGGTCTGTTCAACTCGGAAAAAGCAAAAACAGCATGAGATACAATTAAGTATGGGAGGAATACAAATTGAATGTCACGTTCCTGACCTATTTATGTTAGTTTGTTGTATGTGTTAGTTGGTCAGGACGTGAGTTTGGGTGGGCATTCTATGTTTTCTGTTTCTATGTTGGTTTATGGGTTGCCTGGTATGGCTCTTAATTAGAGGCAGGTGTTTGGCGTTCCTCTAATTGAGAGTCATATTTAGGTAGGTTGTTTCACAGTGTTCGTTGTGGGTGGTTGTCTCCTGTGTCAGTGTTTGTCGCACCATATGGGACTGTTCGGTTTGTTTGTTCATCGTTATTTATGTGTAGGCTATTTTCCCTGTTCATGCGTTCTTCGTGTTTATGTAAGTTCGTCGTCCAGGTCTGTCTACTCCGTTTGTTATTTTGTTTATTAGTCAAGTGTATTTCGTTTTCGTGTTTTCCGTCTTTACTTTAATAAATATCATGTCTTCACAATCCGCTGCATTTTGGTTCAATCCCTGCTCCTCCTCTTCGGATGAAGAGGAGGAGGACAACCGTTACATTGAAGAAGTGGCAGAAACCAAACTATTGGGAGTGCAGCTAGACAACTGCTTATCATGGTCATCTCAAATAACTAATCTAAGTAAAACAGTTATTAAAACAGCATGCATAATCAGATGGATAGCTAAATATTTACCAGGAAAAATTATTCAGCAAATAACACAAGCATTAATTGAGAGTCAGGTGAACTACTGTTCCGTGGTCTGGGGAAATGCATCATCAAGTTAGGAGGCTGCAGAATGCACAGAATAAAGCAGCAAGGATTGTTTTAAGGTGGAGATATGGTTCTTCTGTTGCAGTCATGCGCAGTGTTCTTGGTTGGTCATCAATCGACAAGATAATTGAAAAAAACATGCTTATTTTATTTCACAATATACATCATTTAAAACGGCCAAGTTCTATTCACAACGGTATTCAGTTGGTAAGAGACAGACATTCAGTAAATACTAGGAATAGATTGTCCACCATCTATGCGTTATCCAGACAGAAAAGAGAAATAGGCAAAATAACATTTTGATTTAGAGCAATAAAGAAATGGAATAAATTAACTGAGCAAACTAGAAATCTCTCAATATATACATTTAAACATTATTTTAAAACTATTTAAATATAATACATAGAAATGTTGTGGGACTATAGTAGATGAAGAATCAATCTTTTTTAGATTGAGTATTTATTGGGTCATTATGTTAGTATATTATGTATGTTTGTAATAGTGTGTTATATGTGAAAATGTGTTTGTATTGTAAATTGTATTTTAATGTTTAAGGACTCTTGGAAGATTAGTCCAAATGGGGACTAAAAGAGATCCAAATCAAATCAATACACCTTCTAGACTATCATTTAATCAGAGATGATAATTCAGATTGATTCATACTATGACAGATCATCAGTCTATGAACTCTATGGGCTTGGCGAGGCACTTCTCATTATCTTACCTGTTGGTTTGTGGCCTCTCTCTCTTCCTCTCTGCCTGTCTTCTGCCATGATCATGACAGCACCAAACAAAGTCTTAACACATGGAACACACCTTCATGACCCTTAATCACTGTGATGAAGTTATAGACATCTAAGTTGAAAGCTTAACTAATTTGCCAGTGGTCGTGTGCGGCAGTTGCCAAGAACCTTACTTACTTTTCTTTGCACTCCTTTGCTAACTTGCTGACCCTATGATGAAGACTAAGACAGTGATTGTGCAAGTAATTCTGTAGCTAGCAAGTATTCTTGGCTTCAAAACATTCACTATCAGTTTTTCACACAGCCAGAACTACCCAGCGTTAGCTAGTAATATAGATGAAAATATCTAAACATGATTTATAATGCCAAGTAGCTACTAGCCACTGAGAAAGCTTATAGTTGCTCACGTTCGTTCTAACATTGTAACAATTCTCCTCTTCGTCTGAGGAGGAGTAGGAAATATCGGACCAATGTGCAGCGTGGTAAGTGTCCATAATTAGATTTTTAATAAATCAACTGAACACTGAACAAAATAACAAAAACACAATCGAAACAGTTCTGTATGGTGAACCACAGACACAGAAAATAACTACCCACAACCCATAGTGAGAAAACCGGCTACCTAAGTATGATTCTCAATCAGAGACCATGACAGCTGCCTCTGATTGAGAACCATACCAGGCCACACACAGAAATACAAACATAGAAAAAACAACATAGAATGCCCACCCCAGCTCACGCCCTGACCAAACACATAGAAATAGACAACCTAGACATAAAACATAGAAACAAACTATGGTCAAAACTTGACAAACATATCAAAGTTATTTCCCATTCATGTACTTTTTACATAAACTTTGTTGTTGCCAACAACAATTACTTTCCCTGGTGCGGTGAGTAATGATGGTGCTGCTGCACACTGTGCTTTTTCTCTCATTCACGCGCTACCACCATGCTTATAACAAGAGAGTGAGAACAAACAGTCAGTGGGTGCGGAGGAAGTGACTCACTTTCCAGCAGCCTTTTCAAGATGAAAGTCCCTCAACGAATCGGGCAACTAGTTTTTCTATTAAAAAAAGTACTGCCATTAAAATTATTATTTTTTTTAAATGTATTGAGAGGGAAATTTTTTCCTGCTTCTAACATTGTGGGGGGGACTTGTTCCCACCGGCTCCTACGTCCTTGGAACCAAACATGGCAGGGTTATTTAATGTCCCCAACAGACCACATGGTTGCCCGGATCCCCACATATTATAATATAATAATTTCTAGAACTGACACTGGTGAGATGACAGGTCTGTCATCCGTATCGTAATTAAATCGATCAGACCTCAGAATAGAGTTTAATTCAACACTAACACACATTCCTGGGAGGCTTTGTTGACAGCATCTCGCTCCATCCTTATGGTTATATTTCTTTGTAGAGGACCGTGTCAAAACAGAATGACCCCCCCCAACGTAGTGTACATGGTTGTCTATAACTATCATTACGGTTCTAAAAACTGTTTTTTGTATTCCGAGAGCATTTAGAGATTCTATTCAGTTGGATAGAGTCAACAGACTATTTCATCTCTCGCTTTGTCTCTCTGTCCCTCTCTGAAATCTTGTCTCTGTATAAATCTCTATCTTTGCACGGGGAGCTTAATTGGATTCCATTATTGCATTGAATCGTTCATTTTACTGATTAATCACGCACAGCTTGGATGATAGAATGACGTGTTGCAATGCGTTATTAAAGAGTAGGACAGCTGTCGATCAATTGGGCTAGTCATATTTAAAGAGTGAGACGGTTACAGTAATTACACATAGATAATGGAAGAGAGGAAGATGACAATCTACATGAATATACATCGAACAGAAATATGAAAGCATGTTGGTCCCATGTTTCATGAGCTGAAATAAGACACCATACATTTTGCATACGTCCAAAAAACGAATTTCTCTCAAATGTTGCGCACAAATTTGTTTACATCCCTGTTAGTGAGCAATTTTCCTAATCCATCCACCTGACAGGTGTGCCATACCAAGAAGCTGATTTAAAAAGCATGATCATTACACAGCTGCACCTTGAGTTGCGCGGCAGGTAGCCTGGCGGCTAGGAACGTTGGGCCAGTAACATAATGGTTGCTGGGTTGAATCCCTGAGCTGACAAGGTACAAATATATCGTTCTCTCGGTGCTGATGATGTTGATTAAGCCCCCCCTCACGCACCTCTCTGATTCAGAGGGGTTGGGTTAAATGTGGAAGACACGTTTCAGTTGAATGCATTCAGTTGTACAATTCACTAGGTATCCCCTTTGTGCGCTGGGGTGGCAAGTTTTGTATAATATACAGTATATTCTAACTCAACAGTAAGTTGAGACGCCGACTGAGTTCCAAAAAACAACACACAAAAAACCATGACCCACTCTACAAATGATCATGAACCCAAACGGGTCTATAATGGGCAAAAATACAAAATATGTATAAACTTCCCCAGGTTTCTTCTAGTAATTTCCTCCACTCTTCCCTACCGACGAATTAAGGAAGTTCTGAAAAGCGTGACAACGACAGTAAAGCATAGTAATCTTAGGAGTAAAGTAGGAAGCCCAGGTTTCTATATGTGATAAGATATGAATGTTTCAAGAAAGGAGTGTGGACATTTGGCCTGACCAAGCAGTTTTATGTGCTGACTGAATGGGAGCTGATAATTATGAGGTTTTTTCTCCGTTTGTCTCAGCTCGTCTCGGAAGAAATTATGAGTCCTCACTGTCTGAGACAAATTTGTCTGACACGAGACAAGACCGAGACACTCAATATGTGGTCTCAAGACCGGTCTCAACACTGCATATCATTATATTAATCCCAGGGAACAACCTGGTCTCAAAGCATTTCGTACAATATGTTACAAATTCCAATTTGGTGTTGCTAGGTGGCTAGGTGGCTAACAGTAGCTTGCTGGCTAATGTTAGCTAGGCTAGGGGTTAGGGTTAAGGTTAGGAGTTAGGGTTGGGGAAGGGTTATCCAAAAGGGTTAAGGTTAGTGGAGGGGTTACTAACATGCTACGTAGTTGCAAAGTAGGTAAAACATATTAGTTTGGAAAGTTGCTAAAAAGCAAAAGTTGTCTGTGATGACATTTGCGTTATACGCTCATTCATCCAACCCAACCAACCACCCTCCTTTCGTTTTTTTGACTTAGGTAACCTTCTGTCCTATGTAAACATACCAAACATAAGATGTCATACTAATTTGAGACAAGGCTGCAGGAAAGTCTCTAAGGTGTTGCTGGAAAATAGGAAATGCAATTAGAGTATGAGTCACTCACAGGGGCGGCTCAATTAGATGGCTTGGAGTGGGTGTCTAAATTGGGGGTTTTGAGGCTTATCTTGGAGCTCAAAAATAATTGAGAGTGGTATTGATGCACAGTACCATTTAATATCATGAATGAAAAATCCCCTTGGAACTCAGTTGGCACTCTTGGTTAGTGCACACACTTCATTAGTGTAGTCTGTGTTGGTAATTGGGGGGAGTAGAAATGTAGTTTTAATATAAGGACCAGACCTTTTATCCAGAACTGGTAGTATCACATGGTGTGGTGTAAATTAGTTTGCTAGTCTTGCCATTAACCCTGCAGTACAGTAAGTGATTTTGAGAAATTGTGTAAATAACAGTTAATAATAGTACTGTTTCTCCTAATGTTTTTAATATAAACTGTAATTACAACAACTTTTACATGAAATGGAGCTGTGGGAGGTTGATTGAGGCTCAGAGGAAGAACAAAGGGAGCAATGAAAAGAGTGAGAGAGGATGGAGTGAAATGGAGCAAAACCAACGAAGGAGATTTATATAGCAAATAAGAGGGTTTCAAGTGTCGCCACTAATCAGAGAGAAAGGATGAGGGAAATAGTTATTTGTAATAAGACTCACAGGTGTCTCTCTGTCCGTGTCAGAGAATGAAACCTGATGAAATTCAATTAGACATTTGGACTTTGAGAATTGTAATTGTAAAAAGATTTAATCTTTGGTATAAAATTGAATTAATCATTTCAACCTGTTTTCCTATATTTGTCACGGATTCCCCGGTACTGCTGCTCTTTCCGTGCACCAGTTCCGGAGGTCTACGTCACCGGTTTCTAGGCGTCACTGAACTGTCACATTACACTCACCTGATTCCAATTCCCCAGACTAGTAATTGTATATATGTGCCCTCTTTTGACCATTGTCTTGTCGGTTTTTGTTCCCATGTCCATTGGTCTTGTGAGAACCTGTGCTTTGTTGTTTCGGCTTTAGTGCTGCGTGTATTGTGTTCTCGTTATTACGGGTTTCGTCCCGTGTATTGTTGTGCACTTGTTATTACAGGTCTCGTCCCGTGTATTTATTAGAGGTTTAACCTCACTCTTTTGTTTGGGTTACATCCCTGTGTTTGTTTTGGGCTTCGTCCCCGTGCCTTTCATGGCATGTTGTATTTTTGGGGTCGGTTATTCTGTCAAGTTGTATAAATGATTGGAGACAGGCGCAAGAATTCCTAATAGGGGGTTTAATACTCCACCCAAAATAAACAACATGCCATGAAAAGGCCCGAGGACGAAGCCCAAAATAAACACGTATACAAAACCAAGGGATGTAACCCAAACAAAAGAGCGAGATAAAACCTATAATAAATACACGGGACGAGACCCGCAATACACTATACGGGGCGGGACCCGTAATAACATATGCACAATACACGCAGCATGAAAGCCGAAATAACAAAGCATAGACCAACGGACATGGGAACAATAACCGACAAAACAATTGTGAACAGTGGGCACATATATACAATTACTAATCACGGGGAATGGGAACCAGGTATGTGCAATCAGACAGTTCAGTGACACCTAGAGGCCGGTGACATAGACCTCCGGAACTGGTGCATGGAATGAGCAACAGTACCGGGGGGGGATCCATGACAATATTTCCAGTATAGCTAGGCTGTCTGAACAGTGACATGATCAACCTGAAAGACAGAGTGAATTGGAATTTGTGGAATTGTTGGGGATAATATTGAATTGAGAATACAATTATTGGAATGTACCTAACATTAGAATTCAGAGGAATTTAATTATCTCTGAATTCAAAGACTGACCTGGAATTTGAATTTAATAAAATGTCTCTCTCTCTGTTGTTTCTCTATCCACAGTATATACACTACCAGTCAAAAGTTTTAGAAACTACTCATTCAAGGCTTTTTCTTTATTTTGACAATTTCCTACATTGTAGAGTAGTAGTGAAGACATGACAACTATGAAATAACACATATGGAATCATGTAGTAACCAAAAAAGTGTTAAACAAATCAAAATATATTTTATATTTGAGATTCTTCAAATAGACACCCTTTGCCTTGATGACAGCTTTGCACACTTGGCATTCTCTGAACCAGCGTCATGAGGTAGTGACCTGGAATCATTTCAATTAACAGGTGTGCCTTCTTAAAAGTTAATTTGTGGAATTTCTTTCATTCTTAATGCGTTTGAGCCAATCAGGTGTGTTGTGACAAGGTAGGGGGCTAATACAGAAGATAGCCCTATTTGGTAAAACACCAAGTCCATTTTATAGCAAGAACAGCTCAAATAAGCAAGGAGAAATGACAGTACCTCATTACTTTAAAACATGGTCAGTCAATACGGAACATTTCAAGAACTTTGAAAGTTTCTTCAAGTGCAGTCGCAAAAACCATCAAGCGCTATGATGAAACTGGCTCTCCACAGGAAAGGAAGACCCAGAGTTACCTCTGCTGCAGAGGATAAGTTCATTAGAGTCAACTACACCTCCGATTGCAGCCCAAATAAATGCTTCACAGACACATCTCAACATTAACTGTTCACAGGAGACTGTGTGAATCAGGCCTTCATGGTTGAATTGCTGTAAAGAAACCACTACTAAAAGACACCAACAAGAAGAAGATACTTGCTTGGGCCAAGTAACACGAGCAACGGACATTAGACCAGTGGAAATTTGGTCTTGAGTGCAAATTGGAGATTTTTGGTTCCAACCGCTGTGTCTTTGTAAGACGCACGTGGCTGAATGGATGATCTCTGCGTGTGTATTTCCCACTGTAAAGCATGGAGGAGGAGGTGTTATGGTGTGGGTGTTCTTTGCTCGTGACACTTTCTATGATTTATTTAGAATTCAAGGCACACTTAACCAGCATGGCTACCACAGCATTCTGCAGCGATCCGCCATCCCATCTGGTTTGGGCTTAGTGGGACTATCAATTGTTTTTCAACAGGACAATGACCCAACATACCTCCAGACTGTGTAAGGCTATTTGACCAAGTAGGAGAGTGACGGAATGCTGCGTCAGATGACCTGGCCTCTACAAACCCCCGACCTCAAACAAATTGAGATGGTTTGGGATGAGTCGGACCGCGGAGTGAAGGAAAAGCAGCCAACAGGTGCTCAGCATATGTGGGATCTCCTTCAAGACTGTTGGAAAAGTACTCCAGGTGAAGCTGGTTGAGAGAATGCAAAGAGTTTGCAATGCTTTCATCATGGCGAAGGGTGGCTATTTTGAAGAATCTCAAATGTAAAATATATTTTAATTTGAACACTTTTTTTGGTTACTATTAGATTCTATATGTGTTATTTCATAGTTTTGATGTCTTCACTATTATTCTACAATGTAGAAAATTGTAAAAAATAAAGAAAAACGCTTGAATACGTAGGTGTTCTGAAACTTTTGACCGGTTGTGTACACTCAATGGCCAGTTTATTAGGTTCACGAAAATGGTTCGCTCCTAAAGACAGCCTTGGCTGTTGCTTGCTATATAAAGCATGCAGACCGGCATAGAGGCATTCAGTTATTGTTTGATTGAATGTTAGAATGGGCAAAACGAATGACCTAAGCAACTTTGACCATGGTATGATCGTAGGTGCCAGGAGCACCGGTTCCAGTATCTCAGAAACGTCTGCCCTTCTGGACTTTTCACGCACGACAGTGTCTAGGGTTTTACAGAGAATTGTGCGACAAACAAAAAACATCCAGTCAGCGGCAGTCTTGTGGGTGAAAACAGCTCATTGATGGGAGGTCGAAGGAGAGTGGCAAGAATGGTGCAAGCTAACAGGCGAGCCACAAACATGCAAATAATGGCGCAGTGCAGAACGGCATCTCAGAACGCACAACTCGTCGGTCCTTGTCACGGATGGGCATGTAATCACCAACACTGGACAATTAAGGAGTGGAAAAACATTGCCTGGTCTGACGAATCCCGGTTCCTGTTTGGTCATGCTGATGGTTTGACCCAACAGGAGCGTCAGGTAGCTTAGTGGTTAGAGCGTTGGACTTGTAACCGAAAGGTTGCAAGATGGAATCCCCAAGCTGACAAGGTAAAAATCTGTCGTTCTGCTCCTGAACAAGGCAGTTAACCCACTGTTCCTAGGCCGTCATTGAAAATAAGAATTTGTTCTTAACTGACTTGCCTAGTTAAGTAAAGGTAAAACATTTTATTTTTAAATGG
The DNA here is from genome assembly GCF_029448725.1 of Salvelinus fontinalis. NCBI lineage: Eukaryota > Metazoa > Chordata > Actinopteri > Salmoniformes > Salmonidae > Salvelinus > Salvelinus fontinalis. The sequence continues at coordinate 5,120,387 of NC_074683.1, forward strand.
TAGAATCAGGATTTGGCATAAGCAGCATGAGTCCATCCTGCCTGGTGTCAACAGTAGAGTTTGGTGGTGTAATGGTGTGGGGAATGTTTTCCTGGCACACATTACGTCCCTTGATACCAATTTAGCAACGTTTCCATGCCCCAAAGAATTTAGGCTGTTCTGGAAGAAAAGGGTAGTCCGACCTGGTAGTAGAATGACGTGTTGCAATGCATTATTAAAGATTAGGACACAGTGGTTGATAGCTAGTCATATTTAGAGTGAGACAGAGCTCTGAGCAGCTACAGTGATTACACAGAGAGAAGACAGAAAGATAGCAATCTACAATAACGTAGGTTTAAGTATACTTTATATATATATATATATATATATATATATATATATATATAGTCTGAACAGACGTTAAAGCTGTATCAGTCAATTAATCTCAGGAAAGGGTCTCTAAAGTGTTGCTGGAAAATAGGGAATGCAATCAAATGAGGAGACGAATGGAGGATTGCTGGGATGAGTGGGTGTCTAAATCCAATCAAATTGTATTTGTCACATGCTTCGTAAACAACAGGTGTAGTCACAGTGAAATGCATACCTACTGCCCTTCCCAATAATGCAGAGAGAAATAAAAAAGAGAACTAATATAAAAGTAATAACAGGTAATAATAAAAGTAATCAAGTTTTTAAAGTCTCATGCACAAATACAGTGAAATGCCTTTCTTGCAAACTCAAAACCCAACAATGCAGTAATCAATAACAAGGTAATACTAGAAAAAACACCCAAGAAATAAGAAGAACACAATAAGTAAGAATACTATATACACTTACAGGGTCAGTTCCAATAACATTTACAATGTGCAGGGACACTGGAGTGATGGAGGTAGATATGTATAGGGGTAAGGTGACTAGGCAACAGGATATAAGATAAACAGAGTAGCTGCAGCTTGTATGTGAGTGGATGAGCGTGTGTGTAGAGTCAGTATAAATGTACGTGCATATTATGTGTGAGTGAGCAGATGATGGAATTAATGTGTAGGGCCCTGTGAGTGTGCAGAGAGACAGTGCAAATTTTAATTAAAAGGTCAATGTCACACCCTGACCTTAGTATTCTTTGTTTTCTTTATTATTTTGGTTAGGTCAGGGTGTGACGAGGGTGGTATGTGTGTTTTTGTCTTATCTAGGTTTTTTTGTATGTCTAGGTGTGTGTGTCTAGTCTAGACATACGTAGGTCTATGGTGACCTAGATTGGTTCCCAATCAGAGGCAGCTGTTTATCGTTGTCTCTGATTGGGGATCCTGTTTAGGTTTCCATTTTCCAGTTTGGTTTGTGGGTTATTGTCTATGTGAAGTTGCATGTCTGCACTCATTGTTTATAGCGGTCACGGTAGTTTGTTTTGTGCTCATTCGTCTTACATTAAAAGTATGTATTCACATTACGCTGCGCTTTGGTCTCACTATGACAAACGTCAAAGATTTGAAGTTAACTCATATAGTCCATGTCGCTATTTTATTAGCTATTTATCAGTCTTACTGCTTGGGGATAGAAGCTGTTCAAAGCCTGTTGGTGTCAGACTTGAAGCACCGGTACTGCTTGCCGTGCGGAAGCAGAGAGAATAGTCTTCCACACCGCCTGATATATTCTTCCACACCGCCTGATATAGTCTTCCACACCGCCTGATATAGTCTTCCACACTGCCATTCTTCCACACCGCCTGATATAGTCTTCCACACCACCTGATATAGTCTTCCACACCGCCATCCTTCCACACTGTCTGATATACAGTATTTTGATTTTGATTTAACCTTTATTTAAACAAGGAGTCACATTGATATTAAAAATCTATTTGACAAGAGAGCCCTGTACACATCACAATAAAAACAGAATATTAAGACAACATACACGTGTATAAAACAATATAAGTCAGCACAATAAACAAAAATAAACATATTTAATAAAAGCAATCACATTCAACTACATAGAGGTCCTCAATCAATAATTTAAACTACCTGAGTGGCTCCAGCACATCTAGCTGCAGTGAACTCTGCTTATTGTTTCACAAATTAGGGGCAAAAAAACTCAATGCAGATTTACCGAAATCTGTGGAGACTGAAGGGATCTCTAGTGTTATCCATTCTTGTGAACGGGTTTGGTAACTTATGGTTCTTATCTTATTTAATTATGATACAAATAGAGGGAGTTTATGTAACATTGCTTTGTAAATAAATAAAAGAGAATGAAGCTCTCTTCTTACAGACAGCTAGGTCCATCCCACATTTCTATACAGACTACAATGATGAGTCCTAAAAATGTCCCCGTAATAAAAAGTATTGCGGAATGGTAGACTGCAGCCAAAGGTTTTAAAACAGAGGTTGCCGCATGCATGTAAACAATATCACCAAAATCCAATACAGGGAGAAGCGTTGTTTGAACAATCTTTCTCCTATTTTTGATACTAAGGCATGATTTATTTCGATATAAAAATACAATCTTGGATCTTAGCGTCTTAGTCAGATTTTCTATATGCGCTACGAAGGACAACTTGTCATCAATCCAGACACCCAGGTATTTATATTGAGAAACAAGCTCAATTTGGGCTCCATTTATAGAGCAAATATGCAGGTCCTCAGGGTGAACATTTTGTGACCTAAAGAACAGCATGAGCTTGATTTCACTTGTATTTAACACTAACTTAAGATCTGCAAGTAATTTCTGAATTGAATCAAAGTCATGCTGAAGTTCACGAATGGCCTACTGCACTGAGGTGGCACAGGAAAACAAAACTGTGTAGTCTGCATAAAGATGAATGTTACAAGTATTAACAGTTTTTCTTATGTCATTAATATACAAAGTGAACAGTAATGGACCCAAAATCAAACCCCGAGGAACACCCTTTTGAATCTCAAGAAATTCAGATTTAACCCCATCTATTAAGATGGCCTGAGTCCTGTCGCTAAGATAATTCGGAAAACATAAACAGGCTGTATATCCCAGGTCTACTCTCGATCATTTCTTCAGCAAAACAGAATGATCAACAGTGTCGAACGCCTTTGATAGGTCAATAAACAAGGCAGCACAGCTCGTTTTAGCATCCAAGGCATTGACAAGATCATTAACAACTAACGTGGTTGTACTATGCCCAGGACTAAATCCTGATTGGTTTATGTTAAGAATACAATTATCAGATAAAAAGGAACGATGTTCCTTTTGTACATTATCCAAGGATTCAAGAATCGTAGCTAAACAAGGTGGTATTGAAATGGGGCGATAGTTGTCAAGATCATCTGTATCCCCACCCTTATGGAGTGGCAGAACATATGCGGATTTACATGCTTTTTGAATACTTCCTGATAACAATGTTAAATAAAAAATGTCAGCCAGCAATAAGGGGGGCTGCACACTTAAGCAGACCAGGCTCCAAATGATCAGCCCCTGTGGATTTTTTTGTCTATTGTTAACAAAACATCCAGGACTTCTTTATCAGTGAATTTCCAAAAGAAAACTCCTGACCAGCATTTTCAGTATCATTCAATAGATTTTCACCATCAACATCCAAACTACTCCTTTCAAGATCTGGCTTTGAAATGCATTCAAATATAAAGCCTGCAGAGATAAAATGGTGATTAAATGTATTAATGATATCAATTTTGTCAGTAATAGGGCCAGAATCTAAATTAATTTATTGGGGGAGAGAAGTGGAGACACAACCCTTCAGTGATTTAACAGCTTTCCAAAATGTGGCTGGGTTCCCTGTACATTCAGATAGTGTATTGACATAATAATCTGATTTAGTTTTTTAAACTAGTTTTACACACAGATTTCTCAATCACCTGAAAGACTGCCAGTCTGGGCCCGAGTCTGTGAATCTAGCTTCGGCCCAGGCAGCATCTCTGTTGTGTATGACTTCAGACAGCTTTGGACTGAACCAAGGGCAATTTCAATTTTTTTTTATTCTCAGTTTTTTAAAGGGTTTATCATGTTTATCTGCAATACAATTGAAAACTTTTGAGAAGTGTTTTTTGTGTAAATAGCAACACCTTTGCCTTTCCTATCAGCCCTAAACACATTGTAACCATCCATATCAACCTCAGAGTCCAGGGTTTTATCAGTTAACCAGGTAAAATAAAAACATCAGGGTCTCCCTGAGAGAACCAGATCTTGACATGATCAATTTTAGGGAATAAACTATGAATATTAAGATGTAAAAATGTCAAACCTTTTCTGCATTTAAAATCATACAGAGTTTCAATACAAGTCAGAATACTCTGAGATTTCAGAACTACATGATTCTCAAAGATTGGATTATACCTATTAGGAAAAGAAAACAAAGTAGGAATAGCAATGACATTTCTCCATTTAGCACCATTTGGCCTGTCACCACTTGCAGATACAACATGTGGAACTCTCACAGTGACCAAAGAGGAGATGGTAAAAACTGACTTACATGATGTCCTGGATGGCAGGGAGCTTGGCCTCAGTAATGTACTGGGCTGTCCGCACCACCCTCTGTAGCGCCATGCAATCGAGGGTGGTGCTTTTGCCAAACCAATCGGTGATGCAGCCAGTTGTAGAACTTTTTGAGGATCTGAGGGCCCATGCCAAATCTTTTTCAGCCTCCTGAGGGGGAAGAGGCGTTGTGGACCATGATAGATCCTTAGTGATGTGGACACCGAGGAACTTGACGTTCTCGGGCGTGCTCGGCCCTCAGTTTCCTGTAGTCCATGATCAGCTCCATTGTCTTGCTGACGTTGAGGGAGAGGTCCTGGCACCACACTGCCAGGTCTCTGACCTCCTCTCTATAGGCTGTTTCATCGTCGTCAGTGATCAGGCCTACCACCGTCATGTCATCAGTGTGACAGATGTGTTGTTGCCTACCCTCATCACCTGGGGGCGGTCCGTCAGGAAGTCCAGGATTGTTACGCACGCCTCTGAGAAGAGGGAACGCAACACCCTGCTGCAACTCAACTCCCCGTGAAGCAAAAGAGGTATGAACTGTAGGTGCGAGAAAGGACGACAAAAGGCAGAATTGACCTCTTACTAGGATTTATTTCCTTTACACGGTAATATGGGGAAAAGGGGCTGGACGGAACCAAAGCAAAGACAGTAAATATCAAAGCTCCCCCTCTCCTATCTAACCTGCCTACCCACTACTTACCTAACTTAGCACCACCTGGTGCACTAACCAAAATACAGGGGGTGGTCCGCCCAGGTCTTACCTAGTGTGCCTAGACAGTGAATATACTACGGGTATATGCATGCCTGCGGGTCTCTTGCCTAAGCACTTCCTAGGTGCCTTCACCTTCCCCCCTGGGAATGTCACGTTCTTTCAAAATCGAACCCAGAAGCAGACCAGGACAAGGAGCGTAGAAAGAAGGTGAGTATTTATTTTCAAGTGAATGAGAATGAGTAGATATATCCAGGTGGCGTAGCGGGCAGCGGAGGTGAGTGGATGGGAGTAAATAGGTGAATCCAATGGAGTAGCGGAATCCTCCGTCGACCAGGCGGGAATGGTCCGGGTGAGTAACTGAAGACAAAACAAACGGAGGTAAGTTCAAGGCAAGCAATACGTAAACAAAAACAACAAAACAAATACTATCCAACTTGAGGCTGATACTATGGCACAACATACTGTTCATGTCTAACGATCCGGCAGGGAATGGAAGTCAGGACAGAGCTTTTGAAGGGGAGAGGTGATGATCAGGACAGGTGTGCAGATTACTGATGGGATACAGGTGCGGGTGAACATCAATCTCCCAACGAGCTAATTCGCCCGGCAACCAGACAGGATGCGTTCCAGGACACCGGAAACACACTCCAGAACAGACAGACAGGCAAACACAGACTCAGGAAGCGGGATTCGTGACAGGGAACAAATGAAACAGAATATCAAACAATTACTCAAACAAACTAATGAACAACAGAACACTGGCTTTTATTGCTTCAGAAGGCATTGGTAATTAGAGACAGCTGCGTCTTGACGAGGGGGCGGGGTCAGCTCTCCAATCATCAATTGGAAGCCATCTCCTGAAATACACACTCAAATACAAACTACAACACAGAAACTGGGGAACGTAACAAGGATCCAGTTGCAGAAGGAGGTGTTCAGTCCCAGGGTCCTTAGCTTAGTGATGAGCTTTGAGGGCACTATGGTGTTGAATGCTGAGTTTTAGTCAATGAACAGCATTCTCACATAGGTGTTCCTCTTGTCCAGGTCGAAGAGGGCAGTGTGTAGTGCAATAAAGATTGCGTCATCTGTGGATCTGTTGGGGCGGTATGTGAATTGGAGTGGGTCCAGTGTGTCTGGGATGATGGTATTGATGTGAGCCATGACTAGCCTTTGAAAGCATTTAATGACTACAGCTGTGAGTGCTACGGGGCGATAGTCATTGAGACAGGTTATGTTGGCATCCTTGGGCACAGGTACTATGGTGGTCTGCTTGAAATATGTTGGTATTACTGTGGGTCAGTGAGAGGTTGAAAATGTCAGTGAAGACACTTGCCAGCTGGTCAGCACATGCTCTGAGTATGGGTACTGGTAATTAGTCTGGCCCTGCGGCCTTGTGAATGTTAACCTGTTTAAAGGTCTTACCTCGGCTACGGAGAGTGTGATCACACAGTCGTCTGATGCTCTCATACATGGTTCAGTTTTGCTTGTCTCGACGCGAGCATAGAATACATTTAGCTGGTATGATAGGCTTGCGTCACTGGGCAGCTCGTGGCTGGGTTTACCTTTGTAATCCGTTATAATCTGCAAGCCATCCCGCATCCGACGAGCGGCACAGTTTGTAAGAATTTTGAGGCTTATCTCTGAGCTCAGAAATAGTATAAAATGGACTGTAGGATTTGTTTTTAATCATTTCAAACTATATTCTTATATTTCCAGTATAGCTAGAACAGCTGAACAGTGACATGATCAGCCTGAGGGAATTGAATTCGAATTGGAATTTGTGGAATTGTTGGGGATAATATTGAATTGGGAATTGAATTCTTGGAATTTACAGAATAATCAGAATTCAGATTAATTGAATTATCTCTGAATTCAAAGACTGATCTGGAATTACATGGAATTTACAGGGAAAGAGAATTGAATTAGAATTACATTTGTGTAATTGACCCGAACCCTGATATGTATCTCCCTCTCGCTCTCTGTCTTGACCCCAACACTGGTAGCTACGCACCAAGCTAGACGACAGAGCCACAGCACATAAGGCTATAGCAGCTAACCCTGAGGCTACGGTCAAGGCTACGAACACTTAGACAAAAACAGCACTGAGCCTTGCGTGAACTCACTCTCCGAGGCAGACGTGAGTAAGACTTTTAAACGGGTCAACACTCATAAGGCCAGACAGTATTCCAGGTTGTGTTCTCGGAGCATGCGCAGACCAGCTGGCTGGCGTCTTCACGGACATCCCTGTCTGTCTGTAATCCCCACATGTTTAAAGCTGACTACCATCATTCCTGTTCCCAAAAACTCTAAAGCAACGTGCCACAATGACTACCGCCCTGTAGCAATCACATCAATAATCTGGAAGTGCTTTGTAAAGCTGGTGATGGCACACATCAACGCCATCATCCCAGACACCCGGGACCGCCCCAACAGATCCACAGACGACGCGATCTCAATTGCACTCCACACTGCCCTCTCCCACCTAGACATTATTATGATGATTATTATTATATTGGTATTTAAGCCACTAGTCACTTAACCCCTGTTTATGTGTACATTCCTTCCTCAGTCACTCAGTACCCCCGCACATTTTAATAACAGTGCTGGCACTGCATTGACCTGTATATAAGACATGTATATAATTGCATTCTCATGTTTCTCTTCTTTTTCCTTCTCTCGTATTTCACATTTATCTTCCTATCGCTATTATTACCTTTTTTGTGAATGCAGTTGGGAAAGAGCTCGCAAGATAAGCCTTTCACTGTTTTACACCTGACGTATACTGTGCATGTGACAAGAATTTGTCTAACCAAAAGAGTACAGAACCTGGCACAATGACTCAGAAAGCCATCATGTTTCTGAGTCAATGCTGCAATCAGAGGCTGAGCCTCGTCCTCTACTCTACTCCAGCACACGGGGTTATGTAGATACAGTATATTCATTTGGGTGACAAATAGTGTTGTTGTTGTCTTAGAGATGGTTTGGCCAGGGTAGGCCGTCAATGTAAATAAGAATTTGTTCTTAACTGACTTGCCTAGTTAAATTTTAAAAACACTGCATAGCAGTGCTAGCTGTGCCACCAGAGACTCTGGGTTCGAGCCCAGGCTCTGTCGCAGCCGGCCGCGACCGGAAGGCCCATGGGGCGGCGCAAAATTGGCCTAGCGTCATCCGGGTTAGGGAGGGTTTGGCCGGCAGGGATATCCTTGTCTCATCGTGCACTAGCGACTCCCGTGGCGGGCCGGGCGCAGTGCACGCTGACCAGGTCGCTAGGTGTACGGTGTTTCATCCGACACATTGGTGCGGCTGGCTTCCTGGTTGGATGCACGCTGTGTTAAGAAGCAATGCGGCTTGGTTGGGTTGTGTTTCGGAGGACGCATGGCTCTCCACCTTCGCCTCTCCCGAGTCCGTACGGGAGTTGTAGCGATGAGAAAAGACAGTAACTACTAACAATTTGATACCACGAAATTGGGGAGAAAAGGGGAAAAAATTTAAATCTTTTTTTCCCTTCTTTTTTTCTGATTTATCACATAAATTATTAGATTCGTACAGGTGTGGGTGTAAATGTGAGAGAGAGTGTTTGCGTGTCTATGTGTTTGTGTACATGCGACTCCATCTGTGGAAGTATAATACCATTATTGTGTGTAATTGAAACAGATTTGCAAACAGAAAGAAGGATATTGTTTCCATTCAGAGCTATAACTCTATTGAAAAACGTATTTTCACCACAGACAGTTGGAACTGTTCCAAGAAACTTTTTTTTATTTACCCTGCCTGTGTGTGCCCGTTCATTATATCTTCTCAACAGGTAAAATAAAATTCTGGCAGCGGCATGTTATTTTTCCTTTAATGTAGTTTCTGTCTAGACTCTCCCCAGAACAACAGCTAGCCACAGATAATCAAAAGCCTTCTCCACCTCCTGCTCCTCCCTAGAAAGCAGTGTACAGTGCAGCACAGTATGAAATACGTTAGGGAAAGGGGGGATACCTAGTCAGTTGAACAACTGAATGCCTTCAACTAATCCAACCTCTCTGAATCAAAGAGGTGCAGGGGGCTGCCTTAATCGACATGCACGGCACCCGGAGAACAGTGGGTTAACTGCCTTGCTCAGGGACAGAGCGACAGATTTTTACATTGTCAGCTCGGGGATTCGATCCAGCAACCTTTCGGTTACTGGCCCATTAGTATGTTATTAATTTATTCTATTCCCCAGGCCCGGCATAAAAGCCCAGCTGCCAACAACACTAGTAACCATAATTATAAACATCTTAGTGACAGTTTCCCTGTCACACTGGTATAAAGGATTTTGGAGACAGGCGCAGGAATACACAACAGGGGTTTTTAATACACCCAAAACAAACACGTATACAAAAACACTGGGCTGTACCCAAACAGAAGAGGAGGGTAAACCTTGTTGAACACCACGGACGATACCCGTAATACACAATATATAAAGCACGTGGCGTAACAGCTGCACCAACGCATAGGTACTCACACCACCAACGGACATGTGAACAATAACCGACAAAGACAGAGGGAACAGAGGGCACATATATAACATACTAATCAGGGGAAATAGGAATCAGGTGTGTTTAATTAGACAAGACAGTTGATGATAATGAATCCCGTTCAGTGAAGCCTGAAAGCAGGTGACGTAGACCTCCGGAACTGGTGAACAGAATGAGCAGCAGTACCAGGGGGATCCGTGACATTTCCTTTCATTATAGGTGCCAGCAGCCATCACGGAGCGGATGCATGAGGAACCCATGGGAGATTCAGTCACGGTTTCTCACTGTTCTCAAAGGCTTGTCCCTCCCTCCCAATAGCATACAAAGTTATAACTACCGTGGTGGTAAATAATCCCTTGGAAGAGAATATTGAAATGACAATAACCTGCTTATGAAGCTGTTGGCTTAAACAGTAAACATTCTACTACAGTACCTTCAACACTACGCACTACCTATTCCAACCTACTAAACACAACCTGGCATCCACTACAGCCTTGTTGACTGAAGAAAAAATACCTCCTCCTAGTTACAGTTGGTGTTTTTGCCCAAACCTGACAAGTCGCTCTGGATAAGAGCGTCTGCTAAATGACTTAAATGTAAATGTAATGTCATTGACCCCAACTCTCTTGTTCATCCAGGTCACACCACCAACCGACCGAGTATGAACCCAGCGGAGGGCAGTGGTGCTGGTTTCAACGTGGGGGGTCTGAAGTCTGTCCTGCAGAACGCCGTGTCCCCAGCCTTCGGCGCCACCATCATCATCATCATCACTGTTATCGTGTCAGGGAGCGCCTACCTCTGTTTCCTCAAGTACATCTGTGCAGGCTGCTGCAAACCCACACAGGTGGCCCCGGTCACACACCTGGACCCAAACAAGAGTGAGGAGCAGGTGTAGCGGAGTCTGTCAAGTTTCAAGTTTTTATTGTCACGTGTACTAGAACAATGAAATGCCTTTCTTGCTTGTCCTTTTCCAACAATGCAGTAGTCAATATCAGTAATACTATGAAATTAATTGAAAAGTTAAGTAAGAACAGGAGAAAGTAAGTAAGCTATATACAGGGTCAGTTCCAGGGTCAGTGCCAATACCATTGACAATGTGTAGGGCGGTGGCGACACATCATTCAGGGCAGAGCCCCAACTGTTTGGAGACACCCCATTAATAAGTGTCACATATCAGTTTACAAACAATGTAAAATATAAATAATCATTGAGTTAATAAAGCTGCATACCAACATGGTTTCTTTTTGCTTTCTTGAGTAAGGCAGCTCCAAAATGCAGGGGTTTTAGCTAGAGGTCGACTGATTAATCGGAATGGCCGATTAATTAGGGCCGATTTCAAGTTTTCATAACAATCGGTAATTGGCATTTTTGGACACCGATTATGGCAGATTACATTGCACTCCACGAGGAGACTGCGTGGCAGGCTGACTACCTGTTATGCGAGTGCAGCAAGGAGCCAAGGTAAGGTGCTAGCTAGCATTAAACTTATCTCATAAAAAACAATCAATCTTAACATAATCACTAGTTAACTACACATGGTTGATGATATTACTAGTTTATCTAGCTTGTGTTGCATATAATCGATGCGGGGCCTGTTAATTTATCATTGAATCACAGCCTACTTCGCCAAAAGGGTGATTTAACAAGCGCATTCGCAAAAAAAGCACTGTCGTTGCACTAATGTGTACCTAACCATAAACATCAATGCCTTTCTTAAAATCAATACACAAGTATATATTTTTAAACATGCATATTTAGATAATATTGCCTGCTAACATGAATTTATTTTAACTAGGGAAATTGTGTCACTTCTCTTGCGTTCTGTGCAAGCAGAGTAAGGGTATATGCAGCAGTTTGGGCCGCCTGGCTCGTTGCGAACTGTGTGAAGACCATTTCTTCCTAACAAAGACCGTAATTAATTTGCCAGAATTTTACATAATTATGACATAACATTGAAGGTTGTGCAATATAACAGCAATATTTAGACTTATGGATGCCACCCGTTAGATAAAATACGTAACGGTTCCGTATTTCACTGAAATAATATTTTTTTTGTTTTCGAAATGATAGTTTCCGGATTTTACCATATTAATGACCTAAGGCTGGTATTTCTGTGTGTTATTATATTATAATTAAGTCTACGATTTGATAGAACAGTCTGACTGAGCGGTGGTAGGCAGCAGCAGGCTCGTAAGCATTCATTCAAACAGCACTTTCCTGCATTTGTCAGCAGCTCTTCGCTGTGCTTCAAGCATCGCACTGTTTATGACTTCAAGCCTATCAACTCCCGAGATTAGGCTGGCAATACTAAAGTAACAATTTGAACATCCAATAGTCAAAGGTATATGAAATACAAATGGTATAGAGAGAAGTAGTCCTATAATAACTACAACCTAAAACTTCTTACCTGGGAATATTGAAGACTCATGTTAAAAGGAACCACCAGCTTTCATATCTTCTGAGCAAGGAACTTAAACGTTAGCTTTTTTACATGGCATATATTGTACTTTTACTTTCTTCTCCAACACTTTGTTTTATGCATTATTTAAACCAAATTGAACATGTTTCATTATTTATATTATTGATGTATTATATTAAGTTAAAATAAGTGTTAATTCAGTATTGTTCTAATTGTCATTATTACAAATATATATATGAAAATCGGCCGATTAATCAGTATCGGCTTTTTTGGGTCCTCCAATAATCGGTATCGGCGTTGAAAAATCATAATCGGTCGACCTCTAGTTTTAGCCTAGCTCAGTGCTTTCTGTGGTGGTGGGGCAGTCAGCGGAAAATACGGAGCATAGGGTTGGTATCTCTAGTTGTGCAGTGATTGTCTCAGTGTTCTGTCACTCATGAGGACACTACGTCACCGCAAAATCTACGGGGAGAGCTCAAAAATTCAAGCCCTTTGGGTGCTGCCATAGAGTTACATTGGAAGTGCCAATTCAAGAAGGCTCAAGGTCGTTGGCCAGAGATAAAATTACGTCAAATCACGTTATATCTACAGTAGATTTGATTGGACTTTCAAAATCTTAGCGAGCAAGCAAGCAGTCATCATCATGAATCAGGTCGACAATCTAATGGAGAGAAATTATAGATAAAACATATCGGTGCTCATCGGCTATTGGACATAAACATTACACAACAAGCTGAAATTGCAAATTAAAAAAGGAGTAGTTTGGAAGGAATCAGAGGCTAACTGCAAGCATGGCAAAGCAATCACTAGCCTGCTATTCAGTGGAGTGGATGTGTGGTCCAAGTCTGGGTTTCAGGGTCTCTTTTCCAAGCTTAAAAGGATAAACGTTCAACATTGGCCATGCTGTCAATCCAGCATGACTTCTGCCGTGCTCAAAACAACTGGAAACTCGAAACTGGGAAATATCAGACTTCAGTGAGACAATTGGGAAGACAATTGGGAAGCTCCGACTAGGAAAAAAAGTTTTGAACGGTCATTCAACTCGGAATTCCAAGTTGGGAACTCTGGCCTCTTTCTAGAGCTCCAACCTGAAAATCACTAAAGTCATGATTCAACCTTTTTTTCAGAGTTCCCAGTTGTCTTGAAAGCACCATAAATCCAGATAATGCCAGACTTTGATGTCAAAGTTTGATGACAAAGTTTGCCCACGAACGACCGCTGCGCCACCTTTCTGTTCAAGTGAGCACAGCACAACAAGGTGGGTCCAAAAAGCTATTGTATGCTGCTGCATAAATTCTGTAATATGCCAGGGAGATATGTATAGTGTAGCTACGGTAAGAAAGTAATACTAAGTGTATGTTGTGTAGTAAGCTGTTAGTTGCCCATATGATTCACCTTAATAATTTGGTCCCTTTTCCTCTCAACTTAGCCTACTGTTCTGACTTGGTGGTGCACATGTAGCCTAGAGTCTGTTTTAGATAAATATCATCATTGAATATTGTAAGAGCTTTCATTGTCTGCTTATATGCTTCCTTTATTTATCGTACGGTTCTAACTTGGTGTACAGGGAGAATACTGTAAGAACAGCCCATGTTCTGAATTATGCCGCTGTACATGTCAAAAGTGCTGAACAAATAGTTATATTGACTACGCCCGTCCTAGCTCGCTCATTGTCTTAATCAAAAATACAGATTGCCTCTCATCTGCTCGTCCACCCGTTATGTCATTGCTGGTACATCTCAATTGTCAGTAGAAACCAAGTCAACCATATCAGCTATGTTTTTTTAAAAGGCAGTAATTGAGGCTGAATGAATTGTTTCGCTGTGAGACAAGGCTCTGCTGATAGCCAGGTGTAACAGTGACAAGGTATTGGGACTGCTGTTGGGACTCTGCTGTTGGGACAGCTTTATGTAGGCTTTATGTAGGTTTGTGGGCACCATTTGTCACCGTTGTAGTCCAATTAATGTATTGTTTAGTGTTGTGTTGTATTGTGCAGTGTAGTGGCTTTGCTGGAATGCATCTAAAACATATTTCTTTGTTTGCCCCACCAATATTTACATGCTACAATCACCGCTGGTGAAGGGGTAGATACAGTGCCTTTGAAAAGTATTCAGACCCCTTGACTTTTTTCACATTTTGTTACGTTACAGCCTTATTCTAAAATTTGTTAAATTAAAAACAGAAATACCTTATTTACATAGGTATTCAGACCCTTTACTATGCGATTCGAAATTGAGCTCAGGTGCATCTTGTTTCCATTGATCATCCTTGAGATGTTACTACAACTTGCTTGGAGTCCACCTGTGGTAAATTCATTTGATTGGACATGATTTGGAAAGGGACACACCTGTCTATATAAGGTCCCACAGTTGACAGTGCATGTCAGAGCAAACACCAAGCCATGAGGTCAAAGGAATTGTCCGTAGAGCGCCGAGACAGCATTTTGTCAGGGCACAGACCTGGGGAAGGGTACCAAAAAATGTCAGCAGCATTGAAAGTCCCCAAGAACGCAGTGGCCTCCATCATTCTTAAATGGAAGAAGTTTAGAACAACCAAGAGACCTCCTAGAGCTGGCCACCCGGCCAAAGTGAGCATTCGTGGGTTGATGGGCCTTGGTCAGGGAGGTGACCAAGAACTCGATGGTCACTCTAACAGAGCTCTAGAGTTCCTCTGTGGAGATGAGATAACCTTCCAGAAGGACAACCATCTCTGCAGCACTCCACAAATCAGGCCTTTATGATAGAATGGCCAGACGGAAGACACTCCTCAGTAAAAAGCACATGACTGCCCGCTTGGAGTTTGCCAAAGGGCACCTTAGAGAAACAGGATTCTCTAATCTGATGAAAAAAGATGGAACTCTTTGGCCTGAATGCCAAGGGTCACATCTAGAGGAAACCTGGCACCATCCCTAGGGGGAAGCATGGTGGTAGCAGCATCATGCTGTGTGGATGTTTTACAGTGGCAGGGACTGGGAGACCAGTCAGGATTGAGGAATAGATGAACGGAGCAAAGTACAGAGATATAGAGGTACAGAGAGATTATTGATGAAAACCTGCTCCAGAGCGCTCAGGTCCTCAGACTGGGTTTTAAGGTTCACCTTCCAACAGGACAACGTCCCTAAGTACGCAGCCAATACAATGCAGGAGTGGCTTCGGGACAAGTCTCTGAATGTCCTGAGTGGCCCAGCCAGAGCCCAGACTTGAACCCGAACATCTCTGGGGAGACCTGAAAATAGCTGTCCATTAACGCTCCCCATCCAACCTGACAGAGCATGACAGGATCTGCAGAAAAGAATGGGAGAAACTCCCCAAATACAGGTGTGCTAAGCTTTTAGCGGCATACCCAAAAAGACTCAATGTTGTAATCAATGCAGTGTAGACATTTTTTTAGCTATTTATGGATTTAGGATAGAAGCTGTTCGGAAGCCTGTTGAAGTCTGACTTGATGGTCTGGTACCGCTTGCCATGTGGAAGCAGAGAGAATAGTCTATGGTTTGGGTGGCTGGCGCCTTTAACAATTTTCCGGACCTTCCTTTCAGACCACCTAATATAGAGGTCCTGGATGGCAGGGATCTTAGCTCCAGTGATGTACTGGGCTGTCCGCACCACCCTCTGTAGTGCTATGCGATCGAGGGCAGTACAGTTGCCATACCAAGCAGTGATGCAGCCAGTCAAGATGCTCTCAATGGTGCAGTTGTATAACTTTTTGAGGATTTGAGGACCCATGCCAAAGAATGTCAACATCCTGATGGGGAAGAGGCGCTGTCGTGCCCTGAAAGTTTGCGTGTGTGTGGACCATTTGAAGTCTTTAGTGATTTGGACTCGAGGAACTTGAAGCTCTCAATCCACTCCACTGCAGCCCCGTCGATGTGGATGGGGGCGTGGTCGCCCCCCTGTTTCCTGTAGTCTACGATCAACTCCTTGGTCTTATTGACATTGAGGGACAGGTCACTGACCTCCTCCCTGTAGGTTGTCTCATTGTCGCCTGTGATCAGGCCTACCACCGTCATGTCATCAGCAACCTTGATGTTGGTGTTGGAGTCGTGCGTGGCCTCGCATTTGTGGGTGGATAGGGAGAGTGTGAGCGTATGTGCATGCATGGGAAACAGATGTCAGTGTGTGTGTACATCAGAAAATGACCTTTATCCAAAACAGCTTTTTTCCAAACTATTAGCACTTGATGGAACCCTGCGGTTCATCTCTTTGATGTTTAATGAAAGTGAACCAGAATTATTTATTAAAGAGCTTTGTGTGTAACTACAGTTCCCACCAGCTGTGTTGGGCCCACCACCACCACCTCCCATGGAAGGGACACACAGAGAGACAGAAGCATGGAGGGGTGGATGAAAGGCTGCAGAACGCTCACACACAGTGGGAAATTAAGTGGCTCAACCAAGCCTAACATCGATTCGGTAAACAGCGTGTGAGCCTTAGTGTCTGTGCGTCATGTATGCTTTTGTGTGACTGAGTGTGTGTGTGTGTGTGTGTGTGTGTGTGTGTGTGTGTGTGTGTGTGTGTGTGTGTGTGTGTGTGTGTGTGTGTGTGTGTGTGTGTGTGTGTGTGTGTGTGTGTGTGTGTGTGTGTGTGTGTGTGTGTGTGTGTGTGTGTACGTGCATGCGTGTGTTTTCTTTCTGAAGGAGCGACCTGACGCTGTCGTGAGGAAGCGAGAACACAGACCGCCGCCTCTGGATTTAGACACACACAAGTACACTCACAGGTTACCTTGACACAACCTCTTTCTCCTCCATTTTTCTCCTGTTATTTGTTCTTTTTTCCCTTCAGAAGGGTGAGTGGAGTGTTTACCAGAATCTCATGTTTAAAAATCGTCCTCTTCTCTTCTCTTCTCTTCTCTCACTTCTCCTCTTCTCTCACTCATTGAGTGTCTTCATTAGATTTCATTGATACTATATACACATCTTCTCAGAAGCACCAATGATGTAAAAAGAAAAAATCACCTCACCTAAAAATATACATTTTCCATAATGAATATTAGACCATGGCAAGGTATTGTGAAGAGGAGTGAATGGTATTCCCCTCTCCTTCCTCTGAAACACATAAGAGAGACTGGATTAAACCAATCATCCTCAATTACTGAGGTTGTCATCTCTTTGTGTGTTTTGTATAAACTGGGCTTTAGTTTTTCACAATGCCGTTATTCTAAATGTGTTTTCATGTAGTGTGTCTCTGGAAATTAGTGATTAAAATGTCACCGTGCCCCTGCCATCTCTAGATGAGTTCTGTGTGGTCTGTTTTGATTTGATTCGCCAATGGCAACAGCTAGTCTTACTGGGGTCCGACGTACACTACTGGTTAAAAGTTTTAGAACACCTACTCATTCAAGGGTTTTTCTTTATTTTGACTATTTTCCACATAGTAGAATAATAGTGAAGACATCAAAACTATGAATTAACCCATATGGAATCGTGTAGTAACCAAAAAAGTGTTAAACAAATCTAAATATATTTTATTTTTGAGATTCTTCAAATAGACACCCTTTGCCTTGATGGCAGCTTTGCACACTCTGGCATTCTCTCAACCAGCTTCACCTATTCCAACAGTCTTTAAGGAGTTCCCACATATGCTGAGCAGCTGTTGGCTGCTTTTCCTTCACTCTGCGGTCCAACTCATCCCAATCCATCTCAATTTGGTTGAGTTCGGGTGATTGTGGAGGCCAGGTCATCTGATGCAGCATTCCATCACTCTCCTTCTTAGTCAAATAGGCCTTACACAGCCTGGAGGTGTGTTTTGGGTCAGTTTCCTGTTGAAAAACAAATGATAGTCTCACTAAGCGCAAACCAGATGGGATGGCGTATCGCTGCAGAATGCTGTGGTAGCCATGCTGGTTAAGTGTGCCTTGATTTCTAAATAAATCACTGATAGTGCCACCAGCAAAGCACCCCAACACCATCACACCTTCCCCTCCATGCTTCACGGTGGGAACCACACATGCGGAGATCATCCGCTCACCTACACTGCGTCTCACAAAGACACAGCGGTTGGAACCAAAAATCTCAAATTTGGACTAATCAGACCAAAGGACAGATTTCCACAGGTCTAATGTCCATTGCTCATGTTTCTTGGCCCAAGCAAGTCTCTTCTTCGTATTGGTGTCCTTTAGTAGTGGTTTCTTTGCAATTCGACCATGAAGGCAGTCAACAACAGTTGATGTCAACAACAGTTGATCAACAACAGTTGATGTTGAGATGTGTCTGTTACTTGAACTCTGTGAAGCATTTATTTGGGCTGCAATCGGAGGTGCAGTTAATTGCCGATTTCTGAGGCTGGTAACTCTCATGAAATTATCCTCTGCAGCAGAGGTAACTCTGAGTCTCCCTTTCCTGTGGCGGTCCTCATGAGAGACAGTTTCTTCATAGTGCTTGATGGTTTTTGCAACTGCAGTCTAAGAAACGTTCAAAGTTCTTGAAATTTTCCGCATTGACTAACTGAAGGTAATGAGGTATTGTCGTTTATCTTTGCTTATTTGAGCTGTTCTTGCCATAATATGGACTTGGTATATATTCTGTATACCAACCCTACCTTGTCAAAACATCTGATTGGCTCAAATGCATTAAGAAAGAAAGAAATTCCACAAATTAACTTTTAACAAGGCACACCTGTTAATTGAAATGATTCCAGGTGACTACCTCATGACGCTGGTTGAGAGAATGCCAAGACTGTGCAAAGCTGTCATCAAAGCAAAGGGTGGCTACTTTGAAGAATCTCAAATGTAAAATATACTTTGATTTGTTGAACACTTTTTTGCTTACTACATGAGTCCATATGTGTTATTTCATAGTTTTGATTAGGGATGCACGATATATCGGTGAGCATATTGGAATCAGACGATATTAGCTAAAAATGCCAACATCGGCATCGGCCTGATATCTAGTTTAATGCCGATGTGCAAAACCGATGTCAGAGCTGACATGCATACCTATATAACGTTAATAGATTACATAATGACGCCACTAAAAATACAGTGCTACTGTCACAATTCCAATGGTGAAATGAAGGAGTCAGGTGCAGAGAGCAGGGTAGTTATTTAAACACAGTTGGCCCACCAACTTTTGTGCGGGCTTGTTATTCTGTTTTTTGTGGTGGTGATTTATATAGTGGATTCTGTCCTAATTTATGTTGGACTGTATTTTTTGATGCTGTATTTTTTGACGCGCCCTTTGTTGTGCCCTTTGTTGTGTGGCGTAGCCGTCTCATAGATTGGCGTAGCCGTCTCATAGATTATTTCTGGTTGAATAATAACTTGCAAGTGGAATTTATTATTTCAACCAGAAATAATCTATGAGACGGCTACGCCACACAACAAAGGGCACAACAAAGGGCGCGTCAAAAAATACAGCGTCAAAAAATACAGTCCAACATAAATTAGGACAGAATCCACTATATAAATCACCACCACAAAAAACAGAATAACAAGCCCGCACAAAAGTCGGTGGGCCAACTGTGTTTAAATAACCCCCTACCCTAAACACAAAACAGGTGCAACCAATTAGACAAACCTAAATGAAAACAGAAAAGGGGATCGGTGGCAGCTAGTATGCCGGAGACGAAGACCACCGAGCGCCGCCCGAACGGGAAGAGGCACCATCCTCGGCGGGATTCGTAACAGCTACACAGAACAAACGCAGAAAAATACTAAGCGCACACTTCCAACAACTAAATAAGTTCAAGTCGAACACTCATTTGAAAGAGTAAGAACATTTCAACAAGACAACTCAAAGGCGAAACCCATTAACGCCAAGATAATGGAATTAATTGAAACCCATTAACGCCAAGATAATGGAATTCATTTCCCTTGACAATCAACCGTCCTCTGTCGTGGATTATGGTGGCTTTCGCCGACTGGTCAAGCCCCGGTACACACTATTTTTCAGATGTTGCCCTACCAGAGTTACACAGTATTGTTGAAATGTACATCTATTAGCTACTTGCTATGGCCGTCACTGCTATTAGCTTCACGACTGACATTTGGACCAGCGATGTCAGCTCCATGAGCATGCTGAGTGATGGTTCTCATACCGCTGCTGCCATTTTAATGGTATTTGAGAACATGTTTGAAACATGAACACACTCCTAGATCCATTCGAACAACTGACTCGAGAAATAAGCTCATCAAACTGCGTCTGCAGCAGACATTATACCCTCTGTCATGGCATTGAAACGCCTGCTCAACAAAACTGCAGACACAGACCGTGGGGTTAAAACTTACAAAAGTACTTGAGGCTGTGAACAAGCGATTCGTGGCTTTCTCTCTGAGCCTCTTTACTGTGTCGCCACAATGCTCGATAATAGGTACAAGGACCGCTACTTCAATGCAGACAAGAAACATGGTTTACGTGAATTGTTACATAAACAGCTGGACAAGATGGAAACGGACACAGTGACAGTGACGCACCGAGGAAGAGAGGCCACGGACAGACAGAGATGAAACTTCACTGCTTGATATGTATGATGAAATCCTGGTTGAGAATGAAACGACTGAACAAATGAACAACGAAACAGCACAGGAAGTAAGGGAAAGAAATAGGTGTTGATTATGTTTTACTGGTAATGGGGAGATACGTAAAGGCCAACAAAATAACTTTTTGGTCAGTGTGGTTTGAAACCTTTATTTTACTAGCCAAGTCAGTTAAGAACAAATTCTTATTTACAATGACGGCTTACCCCGGCCAAACTCGGACGACGCTGGGCCAATTGTGTGCCGCCCTCTGGGACTCCCAATCATGGCCGGATGTGATACAGCCTGGATTCGAACCAGGGACTGTAGTGATGCCTCTTGCACTGAGATGCAGTGCCTTAGGCCGCTGTGTCCGTGTGTGTGATAACTATTTAACTGTACTAGAATGCTTAAAAGGAGGGCCTCCCGGGTGGCGCAGTGGTCTAGGGCACTGCGCCACCAGAGTCTCTGGGTTCACGCTCTGTCGCAGCCGGCCGCGACCGGGAGGTCCGTGGGGCGACGCACAATTGGGCTAGCGTCGTCCGGGTTAGGGAGGGTTTGGCCGGTAGGGATATCCTTGTCTCATCGCGCTCCAGCAACTCCTGTGGCGGGCCGGGCGCAGTGCGCGCTAACCAAGGGGGCCAGGTGCACGGTGTTTCCTCCGACACATTGGTGCGGCTGGCTTCCGGGTTGGAGGCGCGCAGTGTTAAGAAGCAGTGCGGCTGGGTTGGGTTGTGCTTCGGAGGACGCGTGTCTTTCGACCTTCATCTCTCCCGAGCCCGTACGGGAGTTGTAGCGATGAGACAAGATAGTAATTACTAGCGATTGGATACCACGAAAATTGGGGAGAAAAGGGGATAACATTTTTACAAAAATGTAAAAAAAAGAAAAGAAAAAAAGAATGCTTAAAAGGCCGCTAACATTTAAAACATCGGTTATCGGTATCGGCCAAAAATGTTATATCGGTGCATCCTTAGTTTTGATGTCTTAACTATTATTCTACAATGTAGAAAATAGTAAAAATAAAGAAAAACCCTTAAATGTGTAGGTGTGTCCTAACTTTTGATTGGTACTGTAACATTTTATGGTCAATTATATCATAGGCTGCACTGAAATCTAACAGTACAGCTCCCACAATCTTCTCATTATCAATTTCTTTCAACCAATCAGTAATTTGTGTCATTGCAGTACATGTTGAGGGCCCTTCTATATAAGCATGCTGAAAGTCTGTTGTTAATTTGTTTACAGAGAAGTGGCATTGTATTTGGTCAAACACAATTTTTTCCAACAGTTTTCTAAGAGCTGGCAGCAAGCTGATAGGTCTGCTGTTAGAACCAGTAAAGGCCACTTTACCACTCTTGGATAGCGGAATGACTTCGGCATGACTTCGGCTTTCCTCCAGGCCTGAGGACAAAAACTTTCCTCTTGGCTCAGATTAAAGATATGACAGATAGGAGTGGCTATAGAGTCAGCTACCATCCTCAATAGTTTTCCATCTAAGTTGTCAATGCCATTAAAATAATTGGCAACATCAAATGGTTTTGTGATGAATAAGCCATCTGATTTGATGAAAGATGGAGTTGGATTTGTCATTCTGCCCATAATTTTATTTAAAGTACTCCTAATTATTTATATCATTGATCTTGGCTTCAAAATACAGTTTCTTCTTCTTTTTGTTGAGCTTAGTCACATAATTTCTCAATTTGTCATAAGTCAGTCAGTCAGATGTGCAGCCATACCTATTAGCCACTCTATTTGTCCCATCTTTTTCAGCCATACCATTTTTAAATTCCGTATCAATCCATGGAACTTTAACAGTTCTTGTCTTAACAGGTGCATGTTTATCAATAATTGGAAGAAGCAATTTCATAAATTCATCAAGTTCAGCGTCTGGATGCTCATTATTAATCACAACAGACCAACAAATATTTTTAACATCATCCACGTAAGAGTCACAGCAAAATCTTTTGTATGGTCTCTTATACACTATTTTAGGCCCATCTTTTGGAACTCTGGTTTTCCTGGATATAGCCACTACATTATAATCACTGCATCCAATGGTTACGGATGCAGCTTTAAAACAAGGGAGCGAGGGTATTTAAAGTAAAGATCCAGGCAGCCTCTCTTTTAACAATAAATTGCAGAGGTCACCTCCTCTCCTAGGGAGGATGATGTGTTTGATGCCGATATAACGTAGGGACGAAATCGAGTGGTTCGCTTCCAAAAATTGGGCCGCAACTGGGTACGTTGAGTTTTTGCACCTAATGGTGCTACGATGCTCTCGATTCGTGAATTTAATTTGCGCTTCGTTTTACCCACATAATGTTTACCAAAAAGACAAGTTATAAGATAAATAACTGCCTTATTGGAGTAGACTACTGAACTTTCATCTGAAGCTATTCCTGTGATTATTGTGATTTTGCTATTTATTGTAAATGTTTGTTGGCCTATGTAGCCAAAATGTATCTATGATTGTATGCTATCCATTCATTCATGTTTTTTGTATGTTCCATTTATATTTGAAATTAACCAATGATATCAAGCCACACCCGGCTATGATTACAGACACCTGTGTGTGTGTCCTTTGACACTATATAAACTAGTGCCCTGCAGTGTTTGTCATTATACCCCGATGAAGACAGCTTGTCTGTCGAAACGTTAGCTATTAGGTTATACAATTATTGCATCTGAGCTCCTAGTGTACTTAGCACTCCTAGTGCTTTTCTTTTTCAAGTGTTGTATTTCGCTTGCCAGCACCTCGCCTAAACAGGTGTGTGTTTCTTTCACCTCCTGATTAATAACCTGAACCAGAATACAGGCACTGGTTACATTGAGAAGCTTCCTCTTGAGCAGACAGCTTTATGAAAACCAGTCAATATTCAGGTCCCCAAGAAAGTAGACCTCTCTGTTTACGTCACATGCACAATCAAGCATTTCACACATATTATTTAGATACTGACTGTTAGCACTTTGTCGTATATCACAACACTTCAATAACACTTGACATAAGATCTTCTCTAAGCATTACAGGGATATGGCTCTGAATATATACAGCAACACTTCCCCCATAAGCATTCCTGTCTCTTCTATATATGTTATATCTTTGCATTGCTACTAATGTATCATCAAATTAATTATCTAAGTGAGTCTCTGTCACGAGAATTTTCAATCCCAATGATGATAACTAAACAATAATTTAAGCTTTGACCAATTCCCGAGGTTTGTAAGACCCTGGGTTTAATAATAATTAGGCAAAGACTCAGGTTCTGCAAAAGGTTCGTTGTTCTTTATTCATGAGAGCTCTGAAGTAAAAAATGCAAAAACAGTCATTTTATAACTCCCACCCCCACCTACTTACACACACACACACACACACACACACACACACACACACACACACACACACACACACACACACACACACACACACACACACACACACACACACACACACACACACACACACACACACACACACACCCATCCAGCCTTGGCAGTTTCTCACCATTCCTCTCCTCCCTAGACTAGAGGGGCCTTGGAAGGGCCCTCTTTCCTGCTGTCAGTTTTCAGAGTTACAACCAGGTCATGTGTAGTTCAATTGTCCTTTGTTTTCTCAACCATACATTTCTCACCCTTAACTTGTCTAACACATACATTATTGGATTATAGTCTTGTAATTCTAATACATTTCACACCGTTAAATACATTTCAGGGTGGAATTCTTTAGTCATTTCTTTAAACATATAAATTCCCTTATCAGTCTCTGAAATAGCTAATATTTGAATGTTATATTGATTTCATGAACCTTATTTTATAAAGCTACATATATTAATATGGACTATTTTCAGCCCTTTCCTGGGTAGCTGATCAGAGATAGACAAAGCAACAAAAAAAATATATTCAGCAGTCCATTAATCAGTTGGTGTGTGTAAGTGTACCTGGGGCGGCAGGCAGACTAGTGGTTAGAGTGTTGGACTAGTAACTGAAAGGTTGCAAGATCAAATCCCCGAGCTGACAAGGTAAAAATCTGTTGTTCTGCCCCTGAACAAGGCAGTTAACCCACTGTTCCTAGGCTATCATTGAAAATAAGAATTTGTTCTTAACTGACTTGCCTAGTTAAAAAAAGTGTGTGCTGTGGGGTTGAAGCTATGAACCCATAGGCTTGGCTCTCTCATCCCTTCCAGCCTTTTGGGAGGGAGGTTGGCAATGTCCCCATATGCTCTGTCAGGTTTCATAGCTTGGATAAGTTCTTTCTTCTTCTGGTGCACAGCTTCAGGATAGTCCTTGTTGAGGAAGATTTACGTTCCTCTCAAGGTCTTGGCTCTTTCCAGAACAGCTACCTTGTCCTTGAACCTCAGGAACTTTACCACTATTGGCCTTGGCCTGTCACGCTCCACCTCAATCTTCCTGTGGTCCATCTTCGATTTCTCAGAGATCATTTCCCTCACTTTGTCCTCAGACTCCGTCCATGTCTCATGTGGAGATTCAGAAATTCTGTCCACAACCATGTTGTTCCGCATTGTTTGTCCCTCAAGATAATCTGATTTCTCCATCATTGTTATCATGGATTCACATACAGAACTGATGTCCTCTCTCAATGACTTACAGATTGCTGTCATCTTGCCATTCTCCTGTTTGAACTTATCGAGCTGACCCTGGGAGAACTGCAAACTGTTCTACAGGTGCTGGACCTCTCTAGTCAGGTCTACTATTATTTTATTAGTTGACCACCAGTATTTGGACAAAACACTTGAAGTTATTTTGTTGTTGTTGTAAGAACTGCTTGTAGAACTATTATTATTATTATTTATTTTTGTAATAATCTTTTTATTAGAATGTTATTGTCTTTTAACAGGGGTTACATAGACAACCAAACAAAGTGCACCAAACAGACAAAGTACAATAAAAGGAATAAGGATACAGCAAAATATTATACAAAAAGGCAATCATAAAATGGAGAAATGATATACAAACATCACATTTATCAAACATGGGGCATGTATGGGAGGTTTTCTACATAGACCCACAATGAAGACCAGATTTTCCAAAATATATCGGACTTCTGGTGTAAAACAAAGTTTAGTGTCTCTAGGGGTAGAATAGAAGAAGCTTCAGAAAGCCATATTCTAGTAGATAGTACTTCAGGTGTGGACCATAATAACAATATTCATTTTTGGGCTAAGTAAACAAGGTTATTGAACAGATATTTTAATTGACTGTATGGTCTACTTGTTGAATGTTTGTGAATTTCTGATTGGTGGTTGTGTCACGGCCGTCAAAAGAAGTGGACCAAAGCGCAGCGTGGTGAGCGTACATATTCCTCTATTTATATGACGCCAACAAAAACAATAAACATTCCAAAACAACCGTGAAGGTAAAGGGCTATGTGCCACAAACAAAGTTAACCTCCCACAAAGACAGGTGGGAAAAAGGGCTACCTAAGTATGGTTCTCAATCAGAGACAACGATAGACAGCTGTCCCTGATTGAGTACCCTACCCGGTCAAAACATAGAAATACAAATAATAGAACTAAAGAACATAGAATACCCACCCCAAATCACACCCTGACCAAACCAAATAGAGACATAAAAAGGATCTCTAAGGTCAGGGCGTGACAGGTTGTTTGTAATGTCTTGTTAAATGGTGTTGGATCTCAGGAATATTAGCTAGCATTACGAGGTTAGCTAATGGGGATCCTAATAAAAATGACAAATTATGTTCAGAGTCAGGGTCAAACAGAACGTGACAATCAAAGTATGGCAAATATTAATTCAGTTAAAAAGCAAATTGTCTACCCAAGATCTTCTGGATGTGTAAATGAATATCATTCCAATAAGACTGGATTCTGCTAAAGTACCAAAAAACCTGCATGAAGGTGCCAGTATCCTGTTTACATTTGAAACATAAATGTGATGCATTGGAAAACATTCTGTGAAGGCGGACTGGTGTAAAGTAGGTTATATGAAAAAAATAGAAATGTAGGTATTGTATGCTTATTGGGGGTGTATTTGGGGTAGACACTTTCGCTGATAGAAGCCCATTCTTCCTTTGTCTGAGTGGACATTCAGTTTTCTAATAGCCTCTCTCTCTTCTTCCTGTGGCTGCACCATACTCTGATCCCTCACTTTGATGTAGGCCTATAAGCTGACATCCCATTTTCACCAAGACCCACTTTTAAGTGGCACGGTAATAAAACGTTTTCCCCAAAAAAGTTTTTGACATAACAAGTTCAAAAGAGTTCATATACTGCATTTAAAATGCAGTGGCTTGCTCCAGCAGGCTTCCAGTATCAGACTGCACACTGCTAATAGTCATCTGTCTGCTTTGTATTCTAATTACAGCAACTAGCATATAGGCCATAAGTGATGAATGGGACAACCTAATTGGTCCACGAAAGGAGCTAAATTATCTCTTGCATAGTAACCATATCCGAGTGTAAGTCATGATGCTGCGTAGTTTCGAGGTAAATGTCAACATTATGTTGAAATGGGTGACAGTGACAGACAATATATAATCATCACATCACGCGCTGACTGTTCTGTGACATTTCCCCTTAGCTACCTTTGATTTTCTTATTTTTACATATGGATGAGTGA
Organism: Salvelinus fontinalis; assembly: GCF_029448725.1. Classification (NCBI taxonomy): domain Eukaryota; kingdom Metazoa; phylum Chordata; class Actinopteri; order Salmoniformes; family Salmonidae; genus Salvelinus; species Salvelinus fontinalis. The sequence continues at coordinate 5,147,511 of NC_074683.1, forward strand.
CACAAATGTAGAATTATGTACAGTCGTGGCCAAAAGTTTTGAGAATGACACAAATATTAATTTTCACAGTCTGCTGCCTCAGTTTGTATGATGGCAATTTGTATATACTTCAGAATGTTATGAAGAGTGATCAAATGAATTGCAATTAATTGCAAAGTCCCTCTTTGCCATGCAAATGAACTGAATCCCCAAAAAACATTTGCACAGCATTTCAGCCCTGCCACAAAAGGACATCATGTCAGTGATTCTCTCATTAACACAGGTGTGAGTGTTGACGAGGACAAGGCTGGAGATCACTCTGTCATGCTGATTGAGTTCGAATAACAGACTGGAAGCTTCAAAAGAAAGGTGGTGCTTGGAATCATTGTTCTTCCTTTGTCAACCACGGTTACCCGCAAGGAGACACGTGCCGTCATCATTGCTTTGCACAAAAAGGGCTTCACAGGCAAGGATATTGCTGCCAGTAAGATTGCACCTAAATCAACCATTTATTGTATCATCAAGAACTTCAAGGAGAGCGGTTCAATTGTTGTGAAGAAGGCTTCAGGCTGCCCAAGAAAGTCCAGAAAGCGCCAGGACCATCTCCTAAAGTTGATTCAGCTGCTGGATCGGGGCACTACTACTTTTTTCTCTCCACATCCCCGGAATTCAACCGCAAGCTCTGGACATTTACACCTGGATTTCGCTGCTATCCGTGTGACTATTGGCTTACGTCAATCCCGGAGCAAACATCAATTATTCCGGAGCTAGCCAGCTGAAGAGTTCCATCAGGCACTCCTGGGCTACAATTACCTATCCGGAGCTGTTTTACTGCCAATGCGGAGCCCCACTGGGCCTTCACGACTGGACAACCGACGTTATCTGCCCGAGGGAGTTATCCAACTGGCCCCTCCGTCGCAACGTAACCTGAACGCCCATCTGCGGCCCGCTAATCGTTAGCTGTCTTATCGGACAATGTCCTATCGGACAATTTTTCTTGGGTCACTATAACTATATCTATTTTGCCAATTGGATTGATCCTCTCTACCACACGGAACCCCACTAATCTACCGACGGAAACGCACGAGGTGGCTAAAAACAGACCTCCATCCTATGCTAGCTTGCTACCGATGGCACGACTAGCTGTCTGAATCGCCGTGACCCCAACCAACCTCTACTCACTGGACCCTTATGATTACTCGACTAAGCATGCCTCTCCTTAATGTCAATATGCCTTGTCCATTGCTGTTCTGTTTAGTGTTTATTGGCTTATTTCACTGTAGAGCCTCTAGCCCTGCTCACTATACCTTATCCAACCTTTCAGTTCCACCACCCACACATGTGATGACATCACCTGGTTTCAATGATGTTTCTAGAGACAATATCTCTCTCATCATCACTCAATACCTAGGTTTACCTCCACTGTATTCACATCCTACCATACCTTTGTCTTTACATTATACCTTGAAGCTATTTTATCGCCCCCAGAAACATCCTTTTACTCTCTGTTCCCGACGTTCTAGACGACCAATTCTCATAGCTTTTAGCCGTACCCTTATCCTACTCCTCGTCTGTTCCTCTGGTGATGTAGAGGTGAATCCAGCTCCACTCCTATTCCCCAGGCGCTCTCTTTTGATGACTTCTGTAACCATAATAGCCTTGGTTTCATGCATGTTAACATTAGAAGCCTCCTCCCTAAGTTTGTTTTATTAACTGCTTTAGCACACTCTTCCAACTTAGGAAGACCACCAAAAATCCTGACATTTTCATCCCTAACTATAACATTTTCAGACAAGATAGAACGGCCAAAGGGGCGGTGTTGCAATGTACTGCAAAGATTGCCTGCAGAGTTCTGTCCTACTATCCAGGTCTGTACCCAAATAATTTGAACTTCTACTTTGAAAAATCCACCTCTCTAAAAACAAGTCTCTCACCGTTGCCGCCTGCTATAGACCACCCTCTGCCCCCAGCTGTGCTCTGGACACCATATGTGAACTGATTGCCCCCCATCTATCTTCAGAGCTCGTGCTGCTAGGTGACCTAAACTGGGACATGCTTAACACCCCAGCCATCCTACAATATAAGCTTGATGCCCTCAATCTCACACAAATTATCAATGAACCTACCAGGTACCACCCCAAAGCCGTAAACACGGGCACCCTCATAGATATCATCCTAACCAACTTGCCCTCCAAATACACCTCTGCTGTTTTCAACCAAGATCTCAGCGATCACTGCCTCATTGCCTGCATCCGTAATGGGTCAGAGGTCAAACGACCTCCACTCATCACTGTCAAACGCTCCCTGAAAAACTTCAGCGAGCAGGCCTTTCTAATCGACCTGGCCGGGGTATCCTGGAAGGATATTGATCTCATCCCGTCAGTAGAGGATGCCTGGTTATTTTTTTTAAATGCCTTCCTCACCATCTTATATAAGCATGCCCCATTCAAGAAATGTAGAACCAGGAACAGATATAGCCCTTGGTTCTCTCCAGACCTGACTGCCCTTAACCAACACAAAAACATCCTGTGGCGTTCTGCATTAGCATGATATGCAACTTTTCAAGGAAGCTAGAAACCAATATACACAGGCAGTTAGAAAAGCCAAGGCTAGCTTTTTCAAGCAGAAATTTGCTTCCTGCAACACAAACTCAAAAAAGTTCTGAGACACGGTAAAGTCCATGGAGAATAAGAACACCTCCTCCCAGCTGCCCACTGCACTGAAGATAGGAAACACTGTCACCACCGATAAATCCACTATAATTGAGAATTTCAATACGCATTTTTCTACGGCTGGCCATGCTTTCCACCTGGCTACCCCGGTCAACAGCACTGCACCCCCCACAGCTACTCGCCTAAGCCTTCCCCATTTTTCCTTCTCCCAAATCCAGTCAACTGATGTTCTGAAAGAGCTGCAAAATTTGGACCCCTACAAATCAGCCAGGCTAGATAATCTGGACCCTTTTTTTCTAAAATTATCTGCTGAAATTTTTGCCACCCCTATTACTAGCCTGTTCAACCTCTCTTTCATGAAGTTTGAGATTCCCAAAGATTGGAAAGCAGCTGCGGTCATCCCCCTCTTCTTGACCCAAACTGCTACAGACCTATATCTATCCTACCCTGCCTTTCTAAGGTCTTCAAAAGCCAAGTCAACAAACAGATTACTGACCATTTCGAATCCCACTATACCTTCTCCGCTATGCAATCTGGTTTCAGAGCTGGTCATGGGTGCACCTCAGCTACGCTCAAGGCCCTAGCGATATCTTAACCGCCATCGATAAGAAACAATACTGTGCAGCCTTATTCATTGACCTGGCCAAGGCTTTCGACTCTGTCAATCACCACATCCTCATCGGCAGACTTGACAGCCTTGGTTTCTCAAATGATTGCCTCGCCTGGTTCACCAACTACTTCTCTGATAGTTCAGTGTGTCAAATCAGAGGGTCTGTTGTCCGGGCCTCTGGCAGTCTCTATGGGGGTGCCACAGGGTTCAATTCTTGGACCGACTCTCTTCTCTGTATACATCAAGGATGTCGCTCTTGCTGCTGGTGAGTCTCTGATCCACCTCTACGCAGACAACACCATTCTGTATACTTCTGGCCCTTCTTTGGACACTGTGTTAACAACCCTCCAGGCGAGCTTCAATGCCATACAACTCTCATTCCGTAACCTCCAACTGCCTTTAAATACAAGTAAAACTAAATGCATGCTCTTCAACCGATTGCTGCCTGCACCTGCCCGCCCGTCCAACATCACTACTCTGGACGGCTCTGACTTAGAATATGTGGACAACTACAAATACCTAGGTGTCTGGTTAGACTGTAAACTCTCCTTCCAGACTCACATCAAACATCTCCAATCCAAAGTTAAATCTAGAATTGGCTTCCTATTCCGCAACAAAGCATCCTTCACTCATGCTGCCAAACATACCCTTATAAAACTGACCATCCTACCGATCCTCGACTTCGGGGATGTCATTTACAAAATAGCCTCCAATACCCTTCTCAATAAATTGGATGCAGTCTATCACAGTGCCATCCGTTTTGTCACCAAAGCCCCATATACTACCCACAACTGCGACCTGTACGCTCTCGTTGGCTGGCCCTCGCTTCATACTCGTCGCCAAACCCACTGGCTCCAGGTCATCTACAAGACCCTGCTAGGTAAAGTCCCCCCTTATCTTAGCTCGCTGGTCACCATAGCAGCACCCACCTGTAGCACGCGCTCCAGCAGGTATATCTCTCTGGTCACCCCAAAACCAATTCTTCCTTTGGCCGCCTCTCCTTCCAGTTCTCTGCTGCCAATGACTGGAACGAACTACAAACATGTCTGAAACTGGAAACACTTATCTCCCTCACTAGCTTTAAGCACCAGCTGTCAGAGCAGCTCACAGATTACTGCACCTGTACATAGCCAATCTATAATTTAGCCCAAACAACTACTTATTTCCTTAATGTATTTATTTATTTATTTATTTTGCTCCTTTGCACCACATTGTTTTTATCTCTACTTTGTACATTCTTCCACTGCAATTCAACCATTCCAGTGTTTTACTTGCTGTATTGTATTTACTTCGCCACCATGGCCTTTTTTTGCCTTCACCTCCCTTATCTCACCTCACTTGCTCACATTGTATATAGACTTATTTTTATACTGTATTATTGATTGTATGTTTGTTTTACTCCATGTGTAACTCTGTGTTGTTGTATGTGTCGAACTGCTTTGCTTTATCTTGGCCAGGTCGCAATTGTGAATGAGAACTTGTTCTCAACTTGCCTACCTGGTTAAATAAAGGTGAAATAAAAAAATAAAAAAACACCAGTACAGAGCTTGCTCAGGAATGGCAGCAGGCAGGTGTGAGTGCATCTGCACGCACAGTGAGGCGAAGACTTTTGGAGGATGGCCTGGTGTCAAGAAGGGCAGCAAAGGAGACACTTCTCTCCAGGAAAAACATCAGGGACAGACTGATATTCTGCAAACGGTACAGGGATTGGACTGCTGAGGACTGGGGCAAAGTCATTTTCTCTGATGAATGCCCTTTCCGATTGTTTGGGGCATCCGGAAAAAAGCTTGTCCGGAGAAGACAAGATGTGCGCTACCATCAGTCCTGTGTCATGCCAACAGTAAAGCATCCTATGACCATTCAAGTGTGGGGTTGCTTCTCAGCCAAGGGAGTGGGCTCACTCACAATTTTGCTTAGGAACACAACCATGAATAAAGAATGATTCCAACACATCCTCCGAGAGCAACTTCTCCCAACCATTCAGGAACAGTTTGGTGATGAACAATGCCTTTTCCAGCATGATGGAGCACCTTGCCATAAGGCAAAAGTGATAACTAAGTGGCTCGAGGAACAAAACATTAAAATTTTGGGTCCATGGCCAGGAAACTCCCCAGACCTTAATCCCATTGAGAACTTGTGGTCAATCCTCTAGAGGCGGGTGGACAAACAAAACCCCACAAATTCTGACAAACTCCAAGCATTGATTATGCAAGAATGGGCAGCCATCAATCAGGATGTGGCCCAGAAGTTAATTGACAGCATGCCAGGGCGGATTGCAGAGGTCTTGAAAAAGAAGGGTCAACACTGCAAATATTGACTCTTTGCATCAACTTCATGTAATTGTCAATAAAAGCCTTTGACACTTATGAAATGCTTGTAATTATACTTCATTATTCAACAGTAGCATCTGACAAAAATATCTAAGACACTGAAGCAGCAAACTTTGTGGAAATTAATATTTGTGTCATTCTCAAAACTTTTGGCCATGACTATACACTACTGTTTTAAAGTTTGGGGTCACTTAGAAATGTCCTTGTTTTTGAAAGAAAATCACATTTTTCGTCCATTAAAATAACATCAAATTGATCAGAAATACAGTGTAGACATTGTTAATGTTGTAAATGACTATTGTAGCTGGAAACGGTAGATTTTTATGGAATAAATACATAGGCGTACAGAGGCCCATTATCAGCAACCATCACTCCTGTGTTCCAATGGCACAGTGTGTTAGCTAATCCAAGTTTATAATTTTAAAAGGCTAATTGATCATCAGAAAACTATTTTGCAATTATGTTAGCACAGCTGAAAACTGTTGTCCTTATTAAAAAAGCAATAAAACTGGCCTTCTTTAGACTAGCTGAGTATCTGGAACATCAGCAATTGTGGGTTTGATTACAAGCTTAACATGGCCAGAAACAAAGAACTTTCTTCTGAAACTTGTCAATCTATTCTTGTTCTGAGAAATGAAGGCTATTCCATGCGAGAAATTGCCAAGAAACTGAAGATCTCGTGCAACGCTGTGTACTACTCCCTTCACAGAACAGCGCAAACTGGCTCTAACCAGAATAGAAAGAGGAGTGGGAGGCCCCGGTGCACAACTGAGCAAGAGGACAAGTACATTAGAGTGTCTAGTTTGAGAAACAGACACCTTACGAGTCCTCAACTGGCAGCTTCATTAAATAGGCCCCGCAAAACATCAGTCTCAACGTCAACAGTGAAAAGGGGACTCCGGGATGCTGGCTTTCTAGGTAGAGTTGCAAAGAAAAGGCCATATCTCAGACTGGCCAATAAAAATAAAAGATTAAGATGGGCAAAAGAACACAGACACTGGATATAGCATCCCGGAGTCGCCTCTTCACTGTTGACGTTGAGACGGGTGTTTTGCGCATACTATTTAATGAAGCTGCCAGTTGCTCAGCCCCCTCCTGTACTCCCTGTTCACCCATGACCATAGGCGGAAATCCCAGGGGGGACGGGGGGGACACGACCCCCCCATCTTGGGAAAAATATGATTTGTCCCCCCCAATATATCACTGTAAACATAACTATGTAATTTCAATAATATTAATAATACGCAATGAAAGCACTTGTGCTGATTATAGACACTTAATAGCGCATTTAAATTTCAAAAGATTGCGACCCCCCCCCCGCCCTTTACCTCACAATGGTTTGATCCACTGCCAGTTCTTTAGCTGGCAAGGTAATAGAGAGTTCGTATCTACTGTCAGAAATGGACATGTACGTAACTGACGCGAGGTTAATCCAGTCAATCCATAGCAGGTCCATAGCAATGTTATTTATTTATTTTTATGTTGGCAGGGTTCACACACTAGGGGAATTTGCAGAGCTAGCGCGCAAACTAAAGCAAACATTAACTATCAAGCTAGCTAGTACCTATTCCATTTATGTGGCGTCGTCAAAGATGGAATCTTTGCTATCGTCAGTTTATTCCAAGATCAGCATGCAGCTGTAGTGCTTCGACGTCCCTGTGATAAGGTTAGCAATAAACTGAAGTCCAAACTGAACAGAACAGAACTACACTCTCTTCTACCATTGTCTTAAATATATATAATGGTCTCGTTGCAAAAGATAAATTGTCGCTAGTGAACTTTTTTTATTTTATTTTATTTCACCTTTATTTAACCAGGTAGCAAAGATTATAGCAAACACACAGAAACGGAATTGGTGCTCGCTAGCTTTACAAATTCAGCTATTGTTGGAAGCCAGCCAATATGAAACAAACTATTTAAATTACAAAAGGTTGCAGCATGTGTTGTGTAAATGTGTGTGTGTGCAGCTAGGCCAGCCAGCCAGGTAGAAAAATGGACAGACGGACATCAGAGTATTTGTCAGTACACCAAAACGCATAGTAAGAACTCTAGTATCCTAATATCTCAAAGACTAGTTGATAAAATGTTCATAAGAAAGAAGTGAAATGCTAATGGAAATGTTTCACAATGATGTCATTAGGCAGAGCAGGCAACAGATGGCACACAGACAGCAGAGCTGGGGACAGACTGGCAGAGACAGGGAGTCTCAGGTAAGTTTGTTGAGTCTTTGTTTGGCAACATTATGAAAGGTTCTCAATTTTTTTGACTTGTAAAATAGGGACATAATTGGAAAATGCCATGGATACCCCCACTCTCAACTTAAACTGGTGACTAAACTAAGATTTGTTTACGGCAATGGTATTGCTGTTGTGATTAATTGTGTAGTTTTGGGTACCGGTAGTTAGGAGTACGGCAAACACCTTATTTATTTTCTAGGAGACCGGCTGAGTCAGTTAGGGGGGTGAAAGGGAAAGAGCCAGGAAGAGAGACTTCAGAGGACAGTGTCACAGCCACGGCAGGACCAAGTGTCACCCTTGTTGCCAGCAGCACCAGTATAGGGGACAGTGGCACAGCATTGTCCAGTTACCACAGTGATGGCACAAAACCATATCAGCCACACCCACAATTTATAGAACCGCAAACTCTTGCCAACAGAGTGTTGACGTTTCAAGAGAGATGGTTTCGCGATTTCCCCTGGCTACATTATAATCCATCAATAAAAGGAGTGTTGTGTTTTCACTGTAGCCAAGGATTTTCAAGCCAGCCATCTTTTGGCCAAAGAGCTGATGCTGCCTTCATTAGTGCAGGATTTAGGAACTGGAGAAAAGGCATTGAAAAATTCACAGCACATCAAAATTGCCAAACCCACCGCCACTTTGTAATTGTAACAGCACACCAGCTAAATCCAATCAGTGTCCAGTTATGTCCAGCGCGTGGGTTAAACAGCTGGATGACGCAAGGCATTGCTTGATGAAAATTGTTAGTTCGGTGCGGCATGTAGTAAGACAGGGACAAGCCTTTAGAGGCCACACGGATGACAGTGGGAATTTATACCAGATTTTGAAACTTAGGGCAGAAGAGGATGATCCCATTTTACTGAAGTGGTTAACAGAGCGTACCACAATGTACACAGGCCCCAAAGCACAGAATGAAATTCTGAACATCATGGCCAATAGTCATTCGAGGCATTGCAGCTGAGATTAGGTCTCTTCCGATTGTACAATTTTCATTAATTGTTGATGGTACTCAAGATGTCTCTGGTGCTGAACAGGAGAGTGTCTGTCTGCGTTATGATGACCATGTCCCTCACAAGGAGTTTATTGGGCTGTACAGGGTGTCGGAGACAACAGGCGAGGGCATTGCGAAAGTGGCAACTGATGTGTTGTTGAGGAAACCCGCAAACATATGCTCGGTTCTTTTGTTCAGTAGTGTGTATAGCAGTGGTTCTCAACCTTTTTGGGGTACTGGAACCCCTGCATATTTTGAGGCAAGGCAGGCAAGGTTTTGAGCAGTCCTCAGGGACCTCCACCCCCTCTATATTATATGTAAACTTACTGGAAACCTTGTGGTACTGACTACATTCATTACAATTTTTTATTTCACGGACCCGTTGCAATTAGTCCATGGACCCCTGTTTGAGAACCCCTGGTGTAATTGATATTTGTTCTTTTGTTTAGTAGTTTTCAGGACACTTACAAATGATTTATTTCATGTTATTTTATTTAAAATGGCCTACTTTGTGCGACATACTTGTCCATAGCTGCTGTTTGAAGAGTTGAGACTGACTGAGTTGAGACACTGACTGAGTTGAGACACTGACTGAGTTGAGACACTGGCTGAGTTGAGACACTGGCTGAGTTGAGACACTGGCTGAGTTGAGACACTGGCTGAGTTGAGACACTGGCTGAGTTGAGACACTGGCTGAGTTGAGACACTGGCTGAGTTGAGACACTGGCTGAGTTGAGACACTGAAGGATATTTTGTTTGATTTATTTGGGTTTTTCATTGAAGTAGTTATTTTGCTTTTAGAACTACTTATTTTAAGCTTTTTGTTCTTGCAAAGATATTGTAGACTCAGGCCAGGTGGACATATTTAATGACTATATAAATGTATCAGAAAAAGTCCAATTAAAAGGTCAATTCAATACGGAGACCAACTTTGTGATGGTTCTCAATGGAGATTATTTTAAATGTGATCACACCATGTTCATTGTATTTATGAAAACTACACCCATACAGTGTACAGTACCATTGTCACCTACTGACCTTTCTTGATATTGCTGGTTGTAAGTATGAATACCTGCATACATACTGGACTGGTAAGGAGCACTGCTATAACTATTATTAGTAGTAGAATTATAATGATTTAAACATTTGAACAAGTTGGGAAAACCCTTCAGTTAACTACTGTACCTATCAATTATCCAGTTGTAGGAATTATGGTTCCTCAATATACATTTAACAACGTATGCTATGTGTTACAGCACTACTTTTGGTGTCCCCCTCAGGAATTGCTCTTGAGAAAATTTAATGTAATTGTCCCCTCCAAGGTTGATCTCAGATTTTCGCCCCTGCCCATGCCTGTGTGGCCACGCACGCCTCCGACTCAATCATCAAGTTTGCAGACGATACAACAGTAGTAGGCCTGAATAACAAAAATGACGAGACAGCCTACAGGGAGGAGGTGAGGGCGCTGGAGGATTGGTGCCAGGAAAATAACCTCTCCCTCAACATCAGCAAAACAAAGGAGCTGATCGTGGACTTCAGGAAACAGCAGAGGGAGCATGCAGCTATATACTTTGACGGGACCGCAGTGGAGAAGGTGAAAAGGTTCAAGTTCTTTGATCACTGACAATCTGAAATTGTTCACCCACACAGACAGTGTGGTGAAGAAGGCGCAACAGCGCCTCTTCAACCTCAGCAGGCTAAAGAAATCTGGCTTGGCCCCTAAGACCCTCACACACTTTTACAGATGCACAATTAAGAGCATCCTGTCTGGCTGTATCACTGCCAGGTATGGCAACTGCACCTCCCGCAATCGCAGGGCTCTCCAGAGGGTGGTGCGATCTTCCCAAAGCATCACTGGGGGCACACTGCCTGCCCTCCCGGACACATACAGCACCCATTGTCACAGGAAGGCCAAAAAGAAAATCGAGGACATCAACCAACCGAGCCACGGCCTGTTCACCCCGACAGACTACGGTTTGCAACTGCACATGGGGACAAAGATCGTACTTTTTGGAGAAATGTCCTCTGGTCTGATGAAACAAAAATAGAACTGTTTAGCCATAATGACCATCGTTATGTTTGGAGAAAAAAGGCGGAGGCTTGCAAGCCAAAGAACACCATCCCAACCGTGAGGCACGGGGGTGGCAGCATCATGTTGTGAGGGTGCTTTGCTGCAGGAGGGACTGGTGCACTTCACAAAATAGATGGCATCATGAGGCAGGAAGATTATGTGGATATATTGAAGCAACATCTCAAGACATCAGTCAGGAAGTTAAAGCTTGGTCGCAAATGGGTCTTCCAAATGGACAATGACCCCAAGCATACTTCCAAAGTTGTGGCAAAATGGTTGAAGGACAACAACGTCAAGGTATTGGAGTGGCCATCACAAAGCCCTGACCTCAATCCTATAGAACATTTGTGGGCAGAACTGAAAAAGCATGTGCGAGCAAGGAGGCCTACAAACCTGACTCAGTTACACCAGCCCTGTCAGAATGGGGAATGGGCCAAAATTCACCCAATTTATTGTGGGAAGCTTGTGGAAGGTTACCCAAAACGTTTGACCCAAGTTAAACAATTTAAAGGCAATGCTACCAAATACTAATTGAATGTATGTAAACCTCTGACCCACTGTTAATGTGGTGAAATAAATAAAAGCTGAAATAAATACTTCTCTTTACTATTATTCTGACATTTCACATTCTTAAAATGAAGTGGTGATCCTAACTGACCTAAGACAGGGGATTTTTTACGAGGATTAAATGTCAGGAATTGTGAAAAACTGAGTTTAAATGTATTTGGCTAAGGTGTATGTAAACTTCCGACTTCAACTGTATATGTCAATGTTATTTTCTGAAGCTACCGAGAACATATCCCAGTCCCCATGATCAAAACAATCTTGAAGCATGGATTCCAATTGGTCAGACCAGCGTTGAATAGACCTTGAGTTTCTGCCTATAGGAAGGGAGGGGCAATATGGAGTCGTGATCTGATTTGGGAGGTCAGGGGAGGGCCTTGTAGGCGTCCCGGAAGGGGGAGTGGCAGTGGTTGATTGTTTTAGCAACGTGAGTACTACAGTCAATGTGTTGATAGAACTTTGATAGTGTTGTCCACAAATTTGCTTTGTTAAAAATCCCAGCTACAATAAATGTGGCCTCATGATATGTGGTTTCCAGTTTGCACAAAGTCCAGTGTAGTTCCTTGAGGACCATCGTCGTATCGGCTTGAGGGGGAATATACATGGCTGTGACTATAACCGAAGAGAATTCTCTTGGGAGGTCATACGGTCGCATTTGATTGTGAGGTATTCTAGGTTGGGTGAACAAAAGGACTTGAGTTCCTGTAGGTTATCACTATCACACGATGAGTAGTTATTCATGAAACCTTCACCACCGCTTTTCTTCTTTCCCGGAGAATTCTTTATTCCTGTCTGCGCTATGTACTTGGAACCCAGCTGGCTGTATGGACGGGGACTGTATATCCGGAGAGAGCCATGATTCTGTGAAACCTAGTATGTTACAGTCCCTGATGTCTCTCTGGAAGGAGATCCTCGTCCTGAGTTTGTCTACTTTATTGTCCAGAGACTGAACATTAGCGAGTAATATACTCGGAAGCAGTGGATTGTGTGCACGCCTCCTGAGATGGACTAGAGGTCCACTCTGAAAACCTCTTCTCCACCGGCGGTGTCTTGGAACAGGCTCTGGGATAAGTTCAATTGCCCTGGGGGGTGCCAACAAAGGATCCAATTCAGGAAAGTTGTATTCCTGGTCGTAATTCTGGTGAGTTACCGCCGCTCTGATATCCAAAAGTTATTTCCGGCTGTATGTAATAACACAAAAAACCTTCTGGCTAATAATGTAAGAAATAGCACACAGAAAAACAAAATACTGCAAAGTTGCTTAGGAGCTAGAAGCAGAGTTGCTATGTCTGTTGGCACCATGTACCAAGAATGTAGTTCATTAAGTGAGTTTATATCCATGTATATGACATTTAGTTATTGACAAAAGTGTGTAATTGAAAATTTGTGTGTTTTTGTGTGTGTGTACCTCGGAGACTAATATTGCTGCAGGCTCTGACTGCTATGTCTCCTCCAGGATAGGACCGGTAATTGCTTTCATAGAAATTACCCAGTTTCAATCCGCTAAGGAAAGCACTAGAAATTCTCAGTATCCTTGAAGCGGGCCAGGACTGTCATTATGTATAATGTGTCTCATTGTGTTTCTGGTCAATAGATGATGGAGGAACCGAGCACACTGACTGCTGTCTTCTTCTCTCAAGTTGTGCTGAGTATACATGCAACCCAGCTGAAGAACGGCCTCTGCTTTAGTTGTACTCTTATCCCTGTCCTTCATGATGTTGCTGGCAGACAAACATCTGTAACATCAATGGAGTTGGTTTCAAAGCCCATGTGGTGGTTCAAAAGAACATCACAGAAATTCAGCCACAGAGATAATAGAATTAGGTTGTTGCTTAAATTAAACGCTTCTAGTCCTAATTGTGCAGACGTAAATAACTAACAGGTGTAAATTTATAGGTAATGTAGATGCGTATAATCATTGTATTGAGTAAATTGTCCTTATCTGTCATTAGGGAATGAATGGGGATGGAAAGGAATTGACATATGATGGACATGCAGTATGTTCCCTTTTTTAAGGGATTAGTGTTATTGATAGTGTGGTCTGAAAAGGTTGCACGTACAGAGACAGGATCAATGTTTTTTAAAGTCAGTACTAGAGGTCGACCGATTATGATTTTTCAACGCCGATACCGATTGTTGGAGGACCAAAAAAAACTGATACCGATTAATCGGCCAATTTTTATATATGTATTTGTAATAATGACAATTACAACAATACTGAATGAACACTTATTTTAACTTAATATAATACATCAATAAAATCAATTTAGTCTCAAATAAATAATGAAACATGTTCAATTTCGTTTAAATAATGCAAAAACAAAGTGTTGGAGAAGAAAGTAAAAGTGCAATATATGCCATGTAAAAAGCTAACGTTTAAGTTCCTTGCTCAGAAGATATGAAAGCTGGTGGTTCCTTTTAACATGAGTCTTCAATATTCCCAGGTAAGCTGTTTTAGGTTGTAGTTGTTATTGGACTACTTCTCTCTATACCATTTGTATTTCATATACCTTTGACCATTGGATGTTCTAATAGGTACTTTAGTATTGCCAGCCTAATCTCGGTAGTTGATAGGCTTGAAGTCATAAACAGCGCGATGCTTGAAGCATCGTGAAGAGCTGCTGGCAAATGCAGGAAAGTGCTGTTTGAATGAATGCTTACGAGCCTGCTGCTGCCTACCACCGCTCAGTCAGACTGCTCTATCAAATCATAGACTTAATTATAATATAATAACACACAGAAATACCAGCCTTAGGTCATTAATGTGGTCAAATCCGGAAACTATCATTTCGAAAACAAAACGTTTATTCTTTCAGTGAAATACGGAACCGTTCCGTATTTTATGTAACGGGTGGCATCCCTAAGTCTAAATATTGTTGTTATATTGCACAACCTTCAATGTTATGTCATAATTATGTACAATTCTGGCAAATTAATTACAGAGCACAAGAGAAGTGACACAATTTTCCTTGTTAAAACAAATTCATGTTAGCAGGCAATATTATCTAAATATGCAGGTTTAAAAATATATACTTGTCCACTGATTTTAAGAAAGGCATTGATGTTTATTTTTGAATTTTTTATTTCACCTTTATTTAACCAGGTAGGCTAGTTGAGAACAAGTTCTCATTTGCAACTGCGACCTGGCCAAGATAAAGCAAAGCAGTGTGACATATACAACAACACAGAGTTACACATAGAATAAACAAAACATACAGTCAATAATGGAGTAGAACAAAGAAAACTAAAAGTCTATATACAGTGAGTGCAAATTAGGTAAGATAAGGGAGTTAAGGCAAAAAATAGGCCATGGTGGAGAAGTAATTACAATATAGCAATTAAACACTGGAATGGTATATGTGCAGAAGATGAATGTGCAAGTAGAGATACTGGGGTGCAAAGGAGCAAGATAAGTAAATAAATACAGTATGGGGATGAGGTAGGTAGATAGATGGGCTGTTTACAGATGGGCTATGTACAGGTGCAGTGATCTGTGAGCTGCTCTGACAGCTGGTGCTTAAAGCTAGTGAGGGAGATATGAGTCTCCAGCTTCAGAGATTTTTTTTCGTTCCAGTCATTGGCAGCAGAGAACTGGAAGGAAAGACGACCAAAGGAGGAATTGGCTTTGGGGGTTACCAGTGAGATATACCTGCTGGAGCACATGCTACGAGTGGGTGCTGCTATGGTGACCAGTGAGCTGAGATAAGGCAGGGCTTTACCGAGCAGAGACTTGTAGATAACCTGTAGCCAGTGGGTTTGTCGACGAATATGAAGCGAGGGCCAACCAACGAGAGCGTACAGGTCTCAATGGTGGGTAGTGTATGGGGCTTTGGTGACAAAACGGATGGCACTGTGATAAACTGCATCCAGTTTGTTAAGTAGAGTGTTGGAGGCTATTTTATAGATGACATCACCGAAGTCGAGGATTGGTAGGATGGTCAGTTTTACGAGGGTATGTTTGGCAGCATGAGTGAAGGATGCTTTGTTGCGATATAGGAAGCCGATTCTAGATTTAATTTTGGATTGGAGATGCTTAATGTGAGTCTGGAAGGAGAGTTTACAATCTAACCAGACACCTAGGTATTTGTAGTTGTCCACGTATTCTAAGTCAGAGCCGTCCAGAGTAGTGATGCTGGACGGACGAGCAGGTGCGGGCAGTGATCGGTTGAAGAGCATGCATATAGTTTTACTTGCGTTTAAGAGCAGTTGGAGGCCACAGAAGGAGAGTTGTATGGCATTGAAGCTCGTCTGGAGGTTAGTAAACACAGTGTCCAAAGAAGGGCCAGAAGTATACAGAATGGTGTCGTCTGCGTAGACGTGGATCAGGGAATCACCAGCAGCAAGAGCGACATCATTGATGTATACAGAGAAGAGAGTCGGCCCAAGGATTGAACCCTGTGGCACCCCCATAGACACTGCCAGAGGTCCGGACAACAGGCCCTCCGATTTGACACACTGAACTCTATCAGAGAAGTAGTTGGTAAACCAGGCGAGGCAATCTTTTGAGAAACCAAGGCTGTCGAGTCTGCCCTTTAAGAACGTGGTGATTGACAGGGTCGAAAGCCTTGGCCAGGTCGATGAATACGGCTGCACAGTAATGTCTCTTATCGATGGTGGTTATGATGTCGTTTAGGACCTTGAGCGTGGCTGAGGTGCACCCATGACCAGCTCTGAAACCAGATTGCATAGCGGAGAAGGTACGGTGGGATTCGAAATGGTCGGTAATCTGTGTGTTAACTTGGCTTTTGAAGACCTTAGAAAGACAGGGTAGGATAGATATAGGTCTGTAGCAGTTTGGGTCCAGAGTGTCACCCCCTTTGAAGAGGGGGATGACCGCGGCAGCTTTCCAATCTTTGGGAATCTCAGACGATACGAAAGAGAGGTTGAACAGGCTAGTAATAGGGGTTGCAACAATTTCGGCAGATAATTTTAGAAAGAGAGGATTGTGCAGATTTTCTAGCCCGGCTGATTTGTAGGGCTCCATATTCTGCAGCTCTTTCAGAACATCAGCCATCTGGATTTGGGTGAAGGAGAACTGGTGGCGGCTTTGGCGGGTTTCTGTGGAGGGTGCCGGGCAGTTTACCGGGGTAGGGATAGCCAGGTGGAAAGCATGGCCAGCCCGTAGAGAAATGCTTATTGAAATTCTCAATGATTGTGGATTTATCGGTGGTGCCAGTGTTTCCTAGTTAAGCCTCAGAGCAGTGGGCAGCTGGGAGGAGGTGCTCTTATTCTCCATGGACTTTACAGTGTCCCAGAACTTTTTGAGATAGTACTACAGGATGCAAATTTCTGTTTGAAAAAGCTAGCCTTAGCTTTCCTAACTGCCTGTGTATATTTGTTCCTAACTTCCCTGAAAAGTTGCATATCACGGGGGCTATTTGATGCTAATGCAGAACGCCACAGTATGTTTTTGTGCAGGTCAAGGGCATACAGGTCTGGAGGGAACCAAGGACTATATCTATTCCTAGTTCTAATTTTTTGAATGGGGCATGCTTATTTAAGATGGTGAGGATGGCACTTTTAAAGAATAGCCAGGCATCATCTACTGACGGGATGAGGTCAATGTCAAAATCAAATCAAATCAAATTTTATTAGTCACATACACATGGTTAGCAGATGTTAATGCGAGTGTAGCGAAATGCTTGTGCTTCTAGTTCCGACAATGCAGTAATAACCAACAAGTAATCTAACCTAACAATTCCACAACTACTACCTTATACACACACAAGTGTAAAGGGATAAAGAATATGTACATAAAGATATATGAATGAGTGGTGGTACAGAACGGCATAAGCAAGATGCAGTAGATGGTATAGAGTACGGTATATACATATGAGATGAGTACTGTAGGGTATGCAAACATAAAGTGGCATAGTTTAAAGTGGCTAGTGGTACATGTATTACATAAAGATGGCAAGATGCAGTAGATGATATAGAGTACAGTATATACATATGAGATGGGTAATGTAGAGTATGTAAACATTATATTAAGTGGCATTGTTTAAAGTGGCTAGTGGTACATTTTTACATAATTTCCATCAATTCCCATTTTTAAAGTGGCTGGAGTTGAGTCAGTATGTTGGCAGCGGCCGCTAAATGTTAGTGGTGGCTGTTTAACAGTCTGATGGCCTTGAGATAGAAGCTGTTTTTCAGTCTCTCGGTCCCTGCTTTGATGCACCTGTACTGACCTCGCCTTCTGGATGATAGCGGGGTGAACAGGCAGTGGCTTGGGTGGTTGTTGTCCTTGATGATCTTTATGGCCTTCCTGTGACATCGGGTGGTGTAGGTGTCCTGGAGGGCAGGTAGTTTGCCCCCGGTGATGCGTTCTGCAGACCTCAGTACCCTCTGGAGAACCTTACGGTTGTGGGCGGAGCAGTTGCCGTACCAGGCGGTGATACAGCCCGACAGGATGCTCTCGATTGTGCATCTGTAGAAGTTTGTGAGTGCTTTTGGTGACAAGCCGAATTTCTTCAGCCTCCTGAGGTTGAAGAGGCGCTGCTGCGCCTTCTTCACGACGCTGTCTGTGTGGGTGGACCAATTCAGTTTGTCCGTGATGTGTACACCGAGGAACTTAAAACTTTCCACCTTCTCCACTACTGACCCGTCGATGTGGATAGGGGGGTGCTCCCTCTGCTGTTTCCTGAAGTCCACAATCATCTCCTTTGTTTTGTTGACGTTGAGTGTGAGGTTATTTTCCTGACACCACACTCCGAGGGCCCTCACCTCCTCCCTGTAGGCCGTCTCATCGTTGTTGGTAATCAAGCCTACCACTGTAGTGTCATCCACAAACTTGATGATTGAGTTGGAGGCGTGCATGGCCACGCAGTCGTGGGTGAACAGGGAGTACAGGAGAGGGCTCAGAACGCACCCTTGTGGGGCCCCAGTGTTGAGGATCAGCGGGGTGGAGATGTTGTTACCTACCCTCACCACCTGGGGGCGGCCTGTCAGGAAGTCCAGGACCCAGTTGCACAGGGCGGGGTCGAGACCCAGGGTCTCGAGCTTGATGACGAGTTTGGAGGATACTATGGTGTTAAATGCTGAGCTGTAATCGATGAACAGCATTCTCACATGGGTATTCCTCTTGTCCAGATGGGTTAGGGCAGTGTGCAGTGTGGTTGCGATTGCGTCGTCTGTGGACCTATTGGGTCGGTAAGCAAATTGGAGTGGGTCTAGGGTGTCCGGTAGGGTGGAGGTGATATGGTCCTTGACTAGTCTCTCAAAGCACTTCATGATGACGGAAGTGAATGCTACGGGGCGGTAGTCGTTTAGCTCAGTTACCTTAGCTTTCTTGGGAACAGGAACAATGGTGGCCCTCTTGAAGCATGTGGGAACAGCAGACTGGGATAAGGATTGATTGAATATGTCCGTAAACACACCAGCCAGCTGGTCTGCGCATGCTCTGAGGACGCGGCTGGGAATGCCGTCTGGGCCTGCAGCCTTGCGAGGGTTAACACGTTTAAATGTTTTACTCACCTCGGCTGCAGTGAAGGAGAGCCCGCAGGTTTTGGTAGGGGGCCGTGTCAGTGGCACTGTATTGTCCTCAAAGCGGGCAAAAAAGTTGTTTAGCCTGTCTGGGAGCAAGACATCCTGGTCCGCGACGGGGCTGGTTTTCTTTTTGTAATCCGTGATTGACTGTAGACCCTGCCACATACCTCTTGTGTCTGAGCTGTTGAATTGCGACTCGATTTTGTCTCTGTACTGGGACTTAGCCTGTTTGATTGCCTTGCGGAGAGAATAGCTACACTGTTTGTATTCGGTCATGCTTCCGGTCACCTTGCCCTGGTTAAAAGCAGTGGTTCGCGCTTTCAGTTTCACGCGAATGCTGCCGTCAATCCACGGTTTCTGGTTTGGGAATGTTTTAATCGTTGCTGTGGGTACGACATCGTCAATGCACTTCCTAATGAACTCGCTCACCGAATCAGCATATTCGTCAATATTGTTGTTGGACGCAATGCGGAACATATTCCAATCCGCGTGATCGAAGCAGTCTTGAAGCGTGGAATCAGATTGGTCGGACCAGCGTTGAACAGACCTGAGCGCGGGAGCTTGTTGTTTTAGTTTCTGTTTGTAGGCTGGAATCAACAAAATGGAGTCGTGGTCAGCTTTTCCGAAAGGGGGGCGGGGGAGGGCCTTATATGCGTCGCGGAAATTAGTATAACAATGATCTAGGGTTTTTCCAGCCCTGGTAGCACAATCGATATGCTAATAGAATTTAGGGAGTTTTGTTTTTAGATTAGCCTTGTTAAAATCCCCAGCTACGATGAATGCAGCCTCAGGGTGTGTGGTTTCCAGTTTACAAAGAGTCAGATAAAGTTCGTTCAGGGCCATCGATGTGTCTGCTTGGGGGGGAATATATACGGCTGTGATTATGATCGAAGAGAATTCCCTTGGTAGATAATGCGGTCGACATTTGATTGTGAGGAGTTCTAGATCAGGTGAACAGAATGACTTGAGTTCCTGTGTGTTGTTATGATGATCACACCACGTCTCGTTAATCATAAGGCATACCCCCCCGCCCCTCTTCTTACCAGAAAGATGTTTGTTTCTGTCGGCGCGATGCATGAAGAAACCAGCTGGCTGCACCGACTCCGTTAGCGTCTCTTGAGTTAGCCATGTTTCCGTGAAGCAGAGCACGTTGCAATCCCTGATGTCTCTCTGGAATGCTACCCGTGCTCGGATTTCATCAACCTTATTGTCAAGAGACTGGACATTGGCGAGTAGTATGCTAGGGAGTGGAGCGCGATGTGCCCGTCTCCGAAGCCTGACCAAGAGACCGCTACGTTTGCCCCTTTTACGGCGTCGCATAGGGTCCCCGGCTGGGATCAGATCCATTGTATTGGGTGGAAGGCAAGACACTGGATCCGTTTCGGGAAAGTCATATTCCTGGTTATAACGATGGTGAGTTGATGTTAATCGTATATTCAGTAGTTCCTCCCGACTGTATGTAATGAAACCTAAGATTACCTGGGGTACCCATGTAAGAAATAACACATAAAAAAACAAAATACTGCATATTTTCCAAGGAACGCGAAGCGAGGCGGCCATCTCGGTCGGCGCCATCTTTAATCATTCCAGGATACCCCGGCTAGGTCGATTAGAAAGGCCTGCTTGCAGAAGTGTATTAGGGAGTGTTTCATAGTGATGAGGTTTGGTCGCAGACTATTATGGATGCAGACAATGAGGCAGTGATCACTGAGATCTTGATTGAAAACAGCAGAGGTGTATTTGGAGGGCGAGTTAGTTCGGATGACATCTATGAGGGTGCACGTGTTTACGGATTTGGAGTTGTACCTGGTAGGTTCATTGATAGTTTGTGTGAGATTAAGGGCATCAAGCTTAGATTGTAGGATGCCCGGGGTGTTAACCTCTACCACCTCATCAAAAAAGCTGACTAGCATAGCCTAGCCTTACGGGACAGGGATATCATATAATATAATTTTCATGAAATCACAAGTCCAATACAGCAAATGAAAGATAAACATCTTGTGAATCCATCCATCATTTCTGATTTTTAAAATGTTTTACAGCGAAAACACAATATGTATTTCTATTAGCTAACCACAATAGCCAAACACACAACCGCATATTTTCACCATGTTTCCACCTCATAGGTAGCTTTCACAAAACCGACAAAATAGAGATACAATTTGTCACTAACCAAGAAACAACTTCATCAGATGACAGTCTTAGAACATGTTATACAATAAATTTATGTTTTGTTCGAAAATGTGCATATTTGAGGTATAAATCATAGTTTTACATTGCAGCTACCATCAAAAATAGCCCCAAAGCAGCCAGAATAATTACAGAGAGCAACGTGAAATACATAGATACTCATCATAAAACATTTATGGAAAATGCATGGTGTACAGCGAATGAAAGATAAACATCTTGTGAATCTAGACAATATTTCCGATTTTTTAAGTGTTTTACAGCGAAAACACAATATAGAATTATATTAGCTTACCACAATAGCCAAACACACAAACGCATTTATTCACAGCAAAGGTAGCTTTCGCAAAAACCAGCAAAAGATATAAAATGAATCACTAACCTTGAACAAATTCATCAGATGACAGTCTTATAACATCATGTTATACAATACAATTATGTTTTGTTCGAAAATGTGCATATTTATAGCTACAAATCCTGGTTATACATTGTGAATACGTAGCATCGATTCACCAGAATCTCCGCAGATATTTTGGACACTCACCTAATCTGACCAAAGAACTCATCATAAACTTTACATAAAAATACTTGTTGTATGGCAAATGAAAGATACACTGGTTCTTAATGCAACCTCTGTGTTAGATTTTTAAAAATAACTTTACTATAACATACAGCTTTGGTTATTGTGAGACAGCTTCCATCAGAGTGTTGTACAAGGAGTCCTTGGTCCAGAATAAATCGTTGTTTGGTTTTATCCAATGTCCATTTCTTCTGTCGAATTCGCGCCACAATGCTAGCCAAGGTTGCTAACATTCCCATCCTCTATTGACGCAAAGAACGGAAAACTCCAAAAGTCCCAAGAAACGTTGAATAAACTGATACAACTCGGTTGAAAAAACCTACTTTATGATGTTATTATCATATGTATCAAATAAAATCAGAGCCGGAGGTATTCGCCGTGTAAACCGAACGCTTTTCAGAAGACAATGTCGAGCTTCGCCGCGCGCCTTCGAAGACAAAGAAAATTCCGGACCTGTCACTCCAAAAGCTCTTGTTCGGCCTCAGATCAATCTAGACACCCCATTCCACCTTCCACTGCCTGTTGACATCTAGTGGAAGGCGTATGAAGTGCATGCATATCGATAAATAAAAGCCAGTTGAATAGGCAGGCCCTGAAACAGAGCCTCGTTTTCAGATTTTTCACTTCCTGTATGGAAGTTTGCTGCAAAATGAGTTCTGTTTTACTCACAGATATAATTCAAACAGTTTTAGAAACTTTTGAGTGTTTTCTATCCAATAGTAATAATAATATGCATATTGTATGATCTAGAAAAGAGTACGAGGCCGTTTCATTTGGGCACGATTTTTCCCAAGGTGAAAACAGCGCCCCCCTATTGACAAGAAGTTTTAAGCATGTCCCAGTTTAGGTCACCTAGCAGCACGAGCTCAGAAGATAGATGGGGGGCAATCAATTCACATATGGTATCGAGGGCACAGCTGGGGGCAGAGGGAGGTGTATAGCAAGCGGAAACAGTGAGAGACTTGTTTCTGGAAAGGTGAATTTTTAGAAGTAGAAGCTCGAATTGTTTGGGTACAGACTTGGATAGTAATACAGAACTCTGCAGGCTATCTTTGCAGTAGATTGCAACACCGCCCCCTTTGGCAGTTCTATCTTGCCGGAAAATGTTATAGTTAGCAATGGAGATTTCAGGGTTTTTGGTGGTTTTCCTAAGCCAGGATTCGGTCACGGCTAAGACATCCAGGTTGGCAGAGTGTGCTAAAGCAGTGAGTAAAACACACTTAGGGAGTAAGCTTCTAATGTTAACATGCATGAAACCAAGGCTTTTACGGTTACAGAAGTCAACAAATGAGAGCACCTGGGGAGTGGGAGTGGAGCTAGGCACTGCAGGACCTGGATTACTAGGGTACGGCTAAAGGCTATAAGAACTGGCCGTCTAGCACGTTCGGAACAGAGAGATAAAGGAGCAGGTTTCTGGGCTCGATAGCATAGATTCAAGGCATAGTGTACAGACAAAGGTAAGGTAGGATGTGAGTACATTGGAGGTAAACCTAGGCATTGAGTAATGATGTGAGAGATGTAGTCTCTAGAGACGTTTAAACCAGGTGATATCATCGCATATGTAGGAGGTGGAACAACATGGCTAAGGCATATTGTGCAGGGCTAGAGGCTCTACAGTGAAATAAGACAGTAATCACTAACCAGGACAGTAATGAACGAGGCATATTGATATTAGAGAGAGGCATGCGTAGCCAATGGAACATATGGGTCCAGTGAGTGGTTGGGTTGACTGGGGACACGGCGATTCAGACAGTTAGCAGGCCGATGCTAACAAGCTAACAGTTAGTAGGCCGGGGCTAAACAAGCTAGCAGTTAGCAGACTGGGGCTGGCAAGCTAGCAGTTAGCAGACCGGGGCAGGCAAACTAAATTTAGCAGTTAGCAGACCAGGGCAAGCAAGCTAGCAGTTAGCAGATGGGGGTAAGTCTGTTTTTGCTTCTTTGTGCGGTGACGTCGATAGACCAGTCGTGGAATTAGTAGGGTTCCAAGTAGCTCAAGGTAGCTAGCAGGCCTAGCAGGTTAGCAGAATCGGCCTTCAGCGGGCGTTGGAATCCTCGGGCAGATTATGTCGGTATTTCAGTCATAGAGGATCGGCGGGGTTTTGTGCCCCGTACCGGCAGTAGAAGGGGTTCGGATATTGTAGCCCAGGAGTGGGCTTCGGTGGTAGCGCAGTAGCCCTGGCCGGGCTAGCTTCAGGCTAATTGGTGCTTGTTCCGGGATAGAAACGCTAGCCAGGAGTGGTCACCCGGGATTGCGGTTAGCTAGTTGCGAAGATCCAGATTAAAATGTTCAGAATTTGCGGTAGGAATTCGGGGATATGGAGAGAAATAGGTCTGTTATGCTCTGGTTTTAGTCACATTGTTCGAACTGGCGAGAGCTTTCCAAGATAAAGGTTAGCTGATGACCGCTAGCAATAGTTTGCTGACTGAGAGCTGGTAGGTAGTTAGCTGGCTAGCTTCAGTTGAGGGATTCCAGATCCGAAGTAAATAGAAATACTTTAGAAAAAAGCAGATCCACGCCACATTGGGTGAGGCGGGTAGCAGGAGAGTATTTAGAAGAAAATATTTTAAAAGATATGCGAAGAAAATTATATAAAAAGATATATAAAAGGGACATGACAGGACAAAGACGTCTGACTGCTACGCCATCTTGGTTTCGAATCACAGTGGTTAGGTACACATTGGAAAAACGACAGTGCTTTTTTCACGAATGCGCTTGTTAAATCCCCCGTTTGGCGAAGTAGGCTGTGATTCAATGATAAATTAACAGGCACCGCATCGATTATATGCAACCCAAGACAAGCTAGATAAACTAGTAATATCATCAACCATGTGTAGTTAACTAGTGATTATGTTAAGATTGATTGTTTTTATAAGATACGTTTAATGCTAGCTAGCACCTTACCTTGGCTCCTTGCTGCACTCGCATAACAGGTAGTCAGTCCTCGTGGAGTGCAATGTAATCGGCCATAATCAGTGTCCAAAAATGCCGATTACAGATTGTTATGAAAACTTGAAATCGGCCCTAATTAATCGGCCATTCCGATTAATCGGTCGACCTCTAGTCAGTACATCTAATTCCTTTTTAAAGATCATATTTAAGATATGTGTAGAACACACGTGTAGCATACACATACATACTGTATGTACAAGACGAGACAGTTTTTTCACTGTTTAATGGACTTTTTAAGATGATCAAATGTTCTTTGTTTACTTGAACAATATGTATAATAATGTACTGTAGCACTCCAACCATACAGACAACGACACCTCTGGTAACAGGAACAACCATTGGAGAGAGAAAGAGTAAATACAGAAAGAGAAACAGGGGAATGAGACAGAGAGTGGTAGATTAAAAGAAGGAACCCACTGGGCACACACTGGTTGAGTCAATGTTGTTTCCACGTCATTTCAATGAAATTACATTGAACCAGCATGGAATAGACGTTGAATTGACGAGGGAAGAAAAGAGAGTGATAAAGAGGGTGATACAGAGAGGTTGAGAAAGAGAGAGTAGATGCGGCGTAATTTGCGGTGTAATTATTGTACAGCGGGGTAATTACTGTACACCTTGTTCTCCTGAGACAATATCACCCAGAGGCATCGGGATTCACAAATCTGATCCAGGGGGAATTGACAGCATCTGAAGTGTAACCGAAATCTAATTTCCAACCTGTGTGTGTGTGTTTGTGCATGCATCTTGTGTGCATGCCCATTCCTGTGTGTGTCTGTGTTTGTCTCCATGTGACATGCATGGCAATTGCCTTAGTGCAGCTTAGATGAGATTTATTTATGAATTAATTTCATTATTTTGAGGGACTATGGCTGGGATGGGTGCGTCCAACATGGCATATTTGCTATCTCTTTGTGTTTGTGCATGTTTCATTCCTGTTCATTCTCATCACATTGCACACTTCCAGGCCTGCAGGACAAGAGATGTTTAAAGGTGTGGAGGGGTTAAAGCACCTGTTCTGTCTGATCTACTTAAAGAGCATCCAGGAGAACATGCCCTACCTACCACCAGCGCACACACACACACCCACACAAACACACACACTTCCCTCCTTCACATCCCTCCTCATGTAAGTGCACGTACACACACACACACGCGTTACATTTCCACCCTCCACTCCTCCTCTCCCCATACCTTCTTGGATGTCAGCTTTCCCACTCAACCACTCACACCCCATCCTCAGAGCTCCGCTTGAGATGCACCGTGTCACCTCTCCTTTTCAGATTCATCCTTATCTCCTCTCTTCTGGTTGTTCTCCCTCCTCCAGGGCATGGGGTGCTCACAGCTCAGAGTGGAAAATAGAGGATAAGCGAGGATAAGAAGTAGGAAGGCAATCATGTGGCGTAGGCTCCTGGAGGTGTTAACAAAGGAAAGGCACTTCACCACTGAGAGGTTACCTAATCCTAATTACCTGGTCCACTCATGCAGAGGCAGACCTGGTGTCTTTAAGTTCACACACCCACTTGTTCTCCTTTCCCAGCAGAGATCCTCAGTCGTGGAGAACTACGAAGGTGTGCGGGATTCACCTGAAAGTAATCGGTCGTGGACATAAATTATGCAAGATTTTAGTTCTGAGTTAATCGAGATTAATTTGAAGGCCACAAAGTCAATGTTGTCCGTTTTCTCAAAATAGCTATGTTTTTATATGATGTTGACCTTGTTTCTGCTGGGGTGTGTTACAGGAGTTTGCTATGTCTTTTGTGCGTTGCCTTCATAAAGTATTCACACTCCTGGACTTTTTCCACATTCTGCTGTGTTACAGCCTGAATTTAACATGTCTTACATTCAGATTTGTTTGTCACTGGCCTACACATAATACCACATAATGTCAAAGTGGAATCTTTTTTTTTTCGAAATGTTTACAAATTAATAAAAAATGAAAAGCTGAAATGTCTTGAGTAAATAAGTATTAAACTATTTTATTTAATGGCAAGCCTAAATGTCACCTGTGCTCCCTCTCCGGCCTCTAGGTCACCAGGCTGCTCGTTATGGCGCACACCTGTCACCATCGTTACGCCATCGTTACGATTACCTTCCCTATATATGTCACTCCCTTTGGTTCCTTCCCCTGGCGTTATTGTTTCTGTCCCAGTGTTAAGTCTGTGTGTTGTTCGTGTTTCGTATTTTGTATTATGTTGTGTATATTTATTAAAACACTCACTTCCTGAACTTGCTTCCCGACTCTCAGCGCACATCGTTACACTAAAGTTTGAGAGTAAAAATATGCTTAACAAGTCACATAATAAGTTGCATGGACTCACTCTGTGTGGAATAATAGTGTTTAACATGATTTTTGAATGACTACCTCATCTCTGTACCCACACATACAATTATCTGTAAGGTCCCTCAGTCGAGCAGTGAATTTCAAACAGATTCAAACACAAAGACCAGGGAGGTTTTCCAATGCCTCTCAACGAAGGGAACCTATTGATAGAAAAAAGAAAGAAAAAGCAGACAATGAAAATCCCTTTGAGCATGGTGAAGTTATTAATTACACTTTGGATTGTGTATCAATACACCCAGTCACTACAAAGATACAGGCGTCCTTCCTAACTCAGTTGCTAGAGAGGAAGGAAACCACTCAGGGATTTTACTGAGGCCAATGGTGACTCAGCAAAAAAATAAACGTTCTCTCACTGTCAACTGCGTTTATTTTCAGCAAACTTAACATGTGTAAATATTTATATGAGCATAACAAGATTCAACAACTGAGACATAAACTGAACAAGTTCCACAGACAAGTGACTAATAGAAATGGAATAATGTGTCCCTGAACAAAGGAGGGGCAAAATCAAAAGTAACAGTCAGTATCTGGTGTGGCCACCAGTTGCATTAAGTACTGTGGTGCATCTCCTCCTCGTGGACTGCACCAGATTTGCCAGTTCTTGCTGTGAGATGTTACCCCACTCTTCCACCAAGGCACCTGCAAGTTCCCGGACATTTCTGGGGGGAATGGCTCTAGCCCTCACCCTCCTATCCAACAGGTCCAAGATGTGCTCAATGGAATTGATATCCAGGCTCTTCTCTGGCCATGGCAGAACACTGACCTTCCTGTCTTGCAATAAATCATGCACAGAACGAGCAGTATGGCTGGTGGCATTGTCATGCTGGAGGGTCATTTCAGGATGAGCCTGCAGGAAGGGTACCACATGAGGGAGGAGGATGTCTTCCCTGTAACGCACATCGTTGAGATTGGCTGCAATGACAACAAGCTCAGTCCGATGATGCCATGACTCCACCTCTAAATCGATCTCGCTCTAGAGTACAGGCCTCGGTGTAACGCTCATTCCTTCAATGATAAACGCGAATCCGACCAACCACGACTCGTCAGTGAAGAGCACTTTTTGCCAGTCCTGTCTGGTCCAGTGATGGGGGGTTTGTGGCCATAGGCGACGTTGTTGCCGGTGATGTCTGGTGAGGACCTGCCTTACAACAGGCCTACAAGCCCTCAGTCCAGCCTCTCTCAGCCTATTGCGGACAGTCTGAGCACTGATGGAGGAATTGTGCGTTCCTAGTGTAACTCCGGCAGTTGTTGTTGCCATCCTGTACCTATCCCGCAGGTGTGATGTTCAGATGTACCGATCCTGTGCAGGTGTTGTTACACGTGGTCTGCCACTTGCGAGGACAATCAGCAGTCCGTCCTGACAATTTATTGCCCTGGCCACATCTGCAGTCCTCATGCCTCCTTGCAGCATGCCTAAGGCACATTCATGCTGATGAGCAGGGACCCTGGGCATCTTTCTATTGGTGTTTTTCAGAGTCAGTAGAAAGGCCTCTTTAGTGTGCTAAGTTTTCATAACTGTGACCTTATTTGCCTACCGTCTGTAAGCTGTTAGTGTCTTAATGACCGTTCCACACGTCCATGTTCATTAATTGTTTATGGTTCATTGAACAAGCATGGGAAACAGTGTTTAAACCGTTTACAATGAAGATCTGTGAAGTTATTTACATTTTTATGAATGATCTTTGAAAGACAGAGTCCTGAAAAAGGGACATTTCTTTTTTTGCTGAGTTTAGTTAGAGTTTAGTGGCTGTGATAAGAGAACTGAGGATGGATCAAAAACATTGTAGTTAGTCCACGATACTAACTTACTTGACGGAGGGAAAAGAAGGAAGCCTGTACAGAATACGAATATTACAAAAAATGCATCCTGTTGTCTACCAAAGGCACTAAAGTAATTCACTTTTTGTCCTGAATGCCTGGTGTTATGTTTAGGGTAAATCAAATACAACACTCCATATTTTCAAGCATAGTGATGTCTGCATCATGTTATGGGTGTGCTTGTAATCATTAAGGACTGGGAGATTTTCAGAATAAAGATAAACAGAATGGAGCTAAAGCACTTGCAAAATCCTAGAGGAAATCCTGGTTCAGTCTGCCTTCCACCAGAAACTGGGAGATGAATTCACCTTTCAGCTGGACAATAACATAAACACAAGGTCAAATCTAGACTGGAGTTGCTTACCAAGAAGACAGTGAATGTTCCTGAGTGGCCGAGTTAGTTATGACATATCTACTTGAAAATCTATGGCAAGACCTGAAAAACCATTCAATGGTTGTTTAGCACTGATGAGCAACAACCATTTTGACAGAGCTTGAAGAATTTTGAAAATTCTGTGCAAATGTTGCACAAATCAGATTTGGAAAGCTCTTAGAGACTTACCTAGAAACACTCTGTAATCGCTGCCAAAGGTGCTTCTACAAAGTATTGACTTAGATATTTCTGTATTTCCTTTTCAATAAATTTGCCAGCATTTCTAAAAACATGTTTACACTTTGTTATTATTTGGTTTTGTTTGTAGGTAGGTGAAAAAAACTAAAATATGTTTAGTCCATTTTGAATTCAGGCTGTAACACAACATAAGGTGGAATAAGTCAAGAGGTATGAATGAATACTTTCTGAAGCCACTGTAATTATGTGTTGTCAACCCACACCAGATAATGTTATTCATATGTTGTATTTCCTCTAAGCATGCAAGTGATTAAAAATTGTGTGTCCGAGAGGGAGAATGAGAGAGACAGAGGGAGGGAGATAGAGTGTGAGTGTGTGAGAATGATTTTTTTTTTTACTTCAACACATTATTAAACATTAATCCTGATATGTATTATAGAAGTCATGTGCTGTGTGTGCTCTTTGCTGCTCAATGTTTTCAAAATGATTGATGAAACCCAGAAACACACTGGGGGTAAGAGTACTTTGTTTATTGAAAATGCACATCTCCCAGAACACAGTGAAAAACAGAGGCAGTATCTTTATTAACAGCAGAAGGTTTGTTTTTGTCTTCCTCACTGGGCATTTCCTCTGGTGGGGAATTGATGTCCAGGCAATCATTCCCTTCGTTGCCTGCTACTGCTTGGTACTCTTTAACTCTGACCTTCAACTACCCCAGAGAACAGAGACCAGGCCACAGGAGAGGAGTGGGAGGGGGAGAGTGTGTGTGTGTGTGTGTGCACCTAATGTGTGAATAATTTTTCCACAGTAAATGTGATCTGTTGTATTAGCAGGTGAATGCAACTGTATGTGCAAGGTCAGTGTCATACAATTTCATACTGAGTCAGAGAAAACATGCAGTACATGCAACTCCTCATTCTGACGTGGCATGAGCAAGGATACGTTAATGCAGTGGCCGTTTCTCCATAGCATGTGATAGGACAACATATGAGGTTGCTGCTATAGTCTTACAGAATACAGATAATAATGCAACTGAGTCAGTGCATCTTTTACACAGTTGTTCCTCTCATCCATTCCTCCACACTCTCTCCTGTTTTCTATCCAGCCCTCTTTAACGTCATTCACCAGAGGCACACTCTGCCACCTTTCAGGCCTGGTTCAGGCTCCGTTACCAGTGGTTTGAACACCGACTACACCTGTCCATTCTTCTGCATACCCTCCTCCTTCCACGCTGCACAGAAAGAATGAAAAACACCAGTAGGCCTACATTAAAGAGGAATTGATTTGTTAAATGTCATCTCTTTGCAGATTTTCGGCTTTGTACAACTTTGTACAACCCTCACACTGTGTGCACACACTCACATAAACACACACATATGTTTTAATATCCTTGTGGGGACCTAAAAATAATTTCCATTCAAAAACCTAGTTTCCCTAACCCCTACCCTAACCTTAACCTTAACCCTGACCTTAACCCCTAACTGTAACTAACTCCTAACCCATAAACCTAACCCATAACCCTAACCCTAATTCTAACACTAACTGTAACCCTAATCCTAAAAATAACCCCTGAGCTTAAAATAGCCATCGTCCTCGTGTGTCCCCCCCACACACACCCACAGGATTCAATTTTAATCCCAGAAAAAACACATCTCATCATACAGCCTCGGACAAACATGGAGTACAAAAGCAAAAAAACAAACATTTGCAAAGTGCAAATATTTCTTATAATCCTGTTCACTTGAGTCTGTACAAGCATGCATGAAAGCACATACCCATCCAAACACACAGGATCCAGGTATATGTGACTTTCATAAGACAAAAGCAAACCGTATCATTATCATTATCTGTGCGGTATGTTTCAGGTAATATCAAGCAGCTGATATTGGGCCTAAATCAAACTATTTGTTGTCTGAGCAGCATCCTCCTGACCCTCAGACCCCAAGGACCTCCAGGCCTCCTCTTGCCCCAGCTGAGCCCACTCACCCTTGGCCTGGCTACATGCTGCGGTGGGCTTCTCTGGCTGCTCTCCCCTTCTCACTGCAGCCCGGATGCGCCGCACCACGTAACTGCAGGCTGAAGGAAGAACAGTTTTCAGTTAATGAACTGTTCCTATGGGAGGAGTAACGCCCATACAAGTGGTATGTGTGATTTTGGATAGGCTGTCATAGAATAGAAGAGAGACGGATAGGAGAGATAGATAGAATGAAACACACATACAGTAATAGGAGTGATGGGAGCAATTGAAGAGTTTTATTCCAAAACGCTATATATTCAAATGAGCTTTTATTGCTTAAAGGAATTATGAAAGAGATCGGTGTGTTTTTTCACTATCTAATCATGGTATGACACATGTATTTGTTTAAAATCTATCACTTGATGGTTTCATTTCAGAGAGAAGTTATAATGTTTTTTTTTCTCAATGCTGTATACCCACCTCACTCAGAGAATTAAGTAGTACTGCTAGGAAACGTCTGCTCTACCCAAAATTACAACCAACTAATTGCAGAATTACCTCAAAAATGGAAGACATAAGTAGAAGGGGGAAAAAGTAAAGAACTTGTCTGTCGGTCCTGCATTAAAGACCAAAATTGGTTAAAGACATTTGCGATAAATAAAAAAGTATACCAGTTTAATTTAAGGACCAATAAAATGTCAGTTTATGAACTGATACGCAAAACGACACCGGATTCATTTTTTCTCTTTAGATAATTTATCTTGGAACTGTCCATATGTAGCTTATCTTTGGTCACAGGTCCAGGAATGGCTAAAGAATTGCAACATTTACCTGGGGCTAACTCTACAGATAGCACTACTGGGTGATTTGAAACGTCATAGTCAATCAATCAATAATATAATAACTCTTTTAGCGAAAAATGTTAACTTCAATTTACAATCTGTAGAAACGATGAGAATAGAAAGGTTCAGAACTTTTGTGAAACATCACAGCACATTTGAAAATATGGATGGTGTTTAAGAGATAGATGGGAGGGGTTGAATGGAGCTGAAGGTTGGGACTAATAACAACAAGATAACTCATGTCAAATATACTGTGTCTGTAAAATGTATATAGGTTCAGAACTTTTGTGAAACAGCACAGTTAAAAATATATGGCAAAGAGAAAAAATGAACTGGATGGACATCAGGAATAGATGGGAGAGGTTGAGGGTAGAGGAAGGAGAGGAATAAAAACTAAATATAACAATTGTAAAAGAAATTGTGTCCATAAAATATTTACAGTATGTACAGTTGAAGTCGGAAGTTTACAAACACTTAGGTTGGAGTCATTAAAACTCGTTTTTCAACAACTCCACACATTTCTTGTTAACAAACTATAGTTTTGGCAAGTCAGTTAGGACATCTACTTCGTGCATGACACAAGTACTTTTTCCAACAATTGTTTACAGACAGATTATTTCACTTATAATTCACTGTATCACAATTCCAGTGGGTCAGAAGTTAACATACACTAAGTTGACTGTGCCTTTAAACAGCTTGGAAAATTCCAGAAAATGATGTCATGGCTTTAGAAGCTTCTGATAGGCAAATTCACATCATTTCAATTGGAGGTGTACCTGTGGATGTATTTCAAGGCCTACCTTCAAACTCAGTGCCTCTTTGCTTGACATCATGGGAAAATCAAAAGAAATCAGCCAAAAATTGTAGACCTCCACAAGTCAGGTTCATTCTTAGGAGCGTTTTCCCAAACGCCTGAAGGTACCACGTTCATCTGTACAAACAATAGTATGCAAGTTTACACACCACGGGACCATGCAGCCGTCATACCGCTCAGGAAGGAGACGTGTTATGTCTCCTAGAGATTAATGCACTTTGGTGCAAATCAATCTCAGAACAACAGCAAAGGCCCTTGTGAAGATGCTGGAGGAAACAGGTACAAAAGTATCTATATCCACAGTAAAACTAGTCCTATATTGACATGAGCTGAAAGGCCGCTCAGCAAGGAAGAAGCCACTGCTCCAAAACCGCAATAAAAAAAGCCAGACTACAGATAGCATCTGCACATGGGGACAAAGATCATACTTTTTGGAGAAATGTCCTCTGGTCTGATGAAACAAAAATAGAACTGTTTGGCCATAATGACCATCGTTATGTTTGGAGGAAAACGGGGGAGGCTTGCAAGCCGAAGAACACCATTCCAACCGTGAAGCACGAGGGTGGCAGCATCATGTTGTGGGGGTGCTTTGCTGCAAGAGTGACTGGTGTCATGAGGAGGAAAAGTATGTGGATATATTGAAGCAACATCTCAAGACATCAGTCAGGAAGTTAATGCTTGGTCGCAAATGAGTCTTTCAAATGGACAATGACCCCAAGCATACTTCCAAAGTTTTGGCAAAATGGCTTAAGGACAAGAAAGTAAAGGTATTGGAGTGGCCATCACAAAGCCCTGACCTCAATCCTACAGAAAATTTGTGGGCAGAGCTGAAAAAGTGTGTGCGAGCAAGGAGGCCTAAAAACCTTACTCAGTTACACCAGCTCTGTCAGGAGTAATGGGCCAAAATTCACCCAACTTATTGTGGTAAGCTTGTGGAAGGCTACCCAAAACGTTTGACCCAAGTTCAACAATTTAAATGCAATGCTACCAAATACTAATTGAGTGTATGTAAACTTCTGACCCACTGGGAATGTGGTGAAATAAATAAAAGCTGAAATAAATCATTCTCTCTACTATTATTCTGATATTTCACATTCTTAAAATAGTGTGGTGATCCTAACTGATCTAAGACTTTTTACTGGGATTAAATGTCAGGAATTGTGAAAAACTGAATGTATTTGGCTAAGGTGTATGTAAACTTCCGACTTCAACTGTATAAGCTGAAGTAGAAGCCCAAGTGTTGTTGTTCATTAGTTTACTCCAATTAGTGGAGGGGTGGTTGGGTTAGTGGAAAATAATAAAGGAAATATACAGTACCATATACAGTGCCAGTCAAAAGTTTGGACACCTACTCTTTATCTTTGTGAGATGCAGAGTAGGAAAACGGATGATCTCCGCATTTGCGGTTCCCACCATGAAGCATGGAGGAGGAGGTGTGATGGTGTGGGGGTGCTTTGCTGGTGACACTGTCAGTGATTTATTTAGAATTCATACCACACTTAACCAGCATGGCTACCATAGCATTCTGCAGCGAAATGCCATCCCATCTGGTTTACACTGAGTGGGACTATCATTTGTTTTTCAACTGAACAATGACCCAACACACCTCCAGGATGTGTAAGGGCTATTTGACCAAGAAGGAGAGTGATGGAGAGCTGCATCAGATGACCTGGCCTCCACAATCACCTGAACTCAAAATAATTGAGATGATTTGGGATGAGTTAGACCGCAGAGTGAAGGAAAAGCTTCACTCTGTATATATATAAAAGTACTCAGGATGTATAGGAACTCCTTCAAGACTGTTGGAAAAGCATTCCAGGTGAAGCTGGTTGAGAGAATGCCAAGAGTGTGCAAAACTGTCATCAAGGCAAAGGGTGGCTACTTTGAAGAATTTCAAATATTAAATATATTTTGATTTGTTTAACACTTTTTTGGTTGCTACATGATTTCATATGTTATTTCATAGTTTTGATGTCTTCACTATTAGACAACATTATAAATAAAGAAAAACCCTTGAATGAGTAGGTTTGGTCAAACTGTTGACTGGTACTGTATATAAAATATATATATGTGGGGGATTGGAAATGATGCAGACAATTACATTGATGAAAGCTACAATCTGTTAGCAATATTAAAGCTGATCTACCCCATAAAAAAAGAATGTACTGCTAGGTTTAACACAGTCAAATGTAAAAACGAACTACATTAATTATAAAGATACATTTGTGACATCAAATTTATTTATATTTTTTAAATAATTCAATACAGGAAGTAACATGAGATCTTTATGTATAACATTTACATTGACCATTTTAGTCATTTAGCAGATGCTCTTATCCAGAGTGACTTATACGTAGTAAGTACATTCATCTTATGCTAGCTAAGTGAGAAATCCACATCACAGTCAAATATACAGGATATGAACATTCCATTCCAGCTACAAAGTGCATATCGTTTTGCATAAAAAACACATTTTTCAAAAATCTATGAATTAAAAATCTGAGAGCATTCATATTTTACACAAACGCAAATGAAGGTACCCATAAGCAATAATTTCTGATGAAAAAACACAATTGTGAAAAATTGGTGGATATAGTGAATCATAAATAAACTCTTCAATTATAACTACATATATTGGATATATGCTGCAGGCTGCGGTATTTCATTCTACAACAGCCCCAGGCACAGTGAGGTAAAATAACCCCTACTTTTAGTGTTAATAACCAGAGAGTTATGAATGATAACTCTGTATACACACTCAAGGACTCAGGAAGCCAGAGGTAGCCTACTTGTTCAATAGCTATTCCTGACCAAAATCCTTGGGTGAAATATCCCTGAGGAGATGAACGATTTAGAATCTAATCAGGATTATATGAATTGGAGACGTTACCGAAACAGTATGTCCACTGTTGTTTAGATGGAATTGCTCTAGCTATCATCATTGAAGCTCACTCTGAATAATTGAATCATTTTATTGAATGATTCAATAATAAGGCTCAATGAAAGACCCTTGATTGTTCATGACAGCATTTCTGAGCCAGAGGTAGGTTATTTGATTGTGTCACGTTCCTGACCTGTTTTCTGTTGTTTTGTATGTGTGTGATGGTCAGGGCGTGAGTTTTGGGTGGGCAGTCTATGTTTTCTGTTTCTATGTTGGTTTTGGGTTGCCTGGTATGGCTCTTAATTAGAGGCAGGTGTTTTGCGTTTTCCTCTAATTGAGAGTCATATTAAGGTAGGGTGTTCTCACTGTTTGTTTGTGGGTGATTGTCTTCCGTGACAGTGTATGTGCGCACCATACGGGACTGTTTCATTGTCGTTAGGTATTTGTAGTCTGTTCCTGTTCGTGCGTTCTTCACGTTGTATGTAAGTTCGTGTCCAGGTCTGTTTACTTCGTTTTGTTGTTTTGTAAGTATCAAGTGTTCTTCGTGTGTTTAGTTTCGTCTTGTTTATTAAAATTCATTATGTATTCACAACCCGCTGCATTTTGGTCTTTCGATCCTTCTCTCCTCTCCTCGTTTGAGGAGGAGGATCACGACACCAGTTACAGATTGACTCAACTGCTGGGTTGCAGGAGTTCGTTCAATTAGTTGGGTTGTTTTCTTTAAAAATAACAAGGTTGGGTTGATAATACTGGGTTATTGGTGCTAGGTTTTATTGAGATATGACTCAGCGGAACAGAAGACCAGCGATGTAGTTTAGTAGGGGCGTGGCTTTCAGATATTTCTTTTTAGCCACCCATGAGAGTAAATGTTATTCATGTCCATCTTTTCTGTTGTATATTTATTATATGTTAAGGTTGAACATTGACACTTTTTCAGCTTCACTGAGGCATACAGAAATGTATGAGTTGCACAAAAGCCTATGCATATCCCATTGTTGGGATAGATACCACCTTATTATAATATGTAATAAATAGTCTTAATATTCTAGAAGAATGTGTAAAATGCTAAAGAAAGTAAGCATATTTTTAATTTGCAGTAAACTTAACATGATGAACAGGAATTAAATGTACTCTCACGGGTGGCCAATAAGATCTATAAGAAAGCCACACCCCTAACAAGCCACACCTCCTGACAATAGCCTGACAATTACATTAAAAAAGACACAGCTGCTAAGTCAACCCAGCATGAAAGTAAAAAAATACCCAACTGAAGGTTAAACTAACAAATTTTGGGGTAATGCAAACCCAACATATTGGGTTATTCAAGCAACCCAACTGGCTGGGTCAAAAACAGCCCAGTGTGTGTTCTGTCCAATATGTACCCACGCTGGGTTACAAAAGAACCCATATTGGGTTGTTTTTAATCCAGCATTTTTTATAGTGTAAAATAGAATTCCACCCCTATTGTCTTCTCTCCTTGAAAAGTGTGCCTGAATGAACACCATGTACATGTGAAGTGGAATTCAATAGGTAGTGTGTGGGCCTACATATACTGGTTAACAGTAATGTAGCTTCTGTCAACTGACTTAAGATATTCCAACGGCTATGTCAGTGTTATGATCACATTATGTAACCCTGACAGAGGATTCAAATAAAGTGTATCCACATATTTCATTGAGTGCTCCAACACCATTTATTATAGTACCATAGAACTCTAAGTTTTTCCTGTGTATAAGCCCAATTATTTTATTCCTGTCATTGTCGTTGAGCAGTGAGCACCCGTCCTACTTTGCTGAAGAGCGGAGGACTAATTGAACTGACATATTTCATGGGTTTAAACGTACTTCAGAACGACAAAATATACAGGTTTGAATGGGGAATACTGAAGGCATATGGCCTTCGGTATTATTTATGTTAGAAATATGCTGACTCATGCTTCAGTTGCAAACTGTAATGAGAATCACTATTTTCACACCACTTTGATACAGCTACGAACGGAAGTTACTTTTTTGTAGCAAGTTAGGAGAACTTACACAGCAGGTTGGGATAATTAACGTAGCAGGTAAGCATAATTAGATTAAGGTTAGGAAAAGGGTTAGCTGTATCAAAGTGGTGTGAAAAGAGTGTGTCGCAAACTCTAATCGACTGTCTCTGTGTCTCAATCTGAATCCTCTTCCCGTCTCTTCTGTTCTTTTCACATAAGCCCAAGTTGCAATTAACTCAGCAAGTCACAAGACCTATTTACTGTACACTTGTTTTGAAGTGTTTATACAAGTGGGTAGTTGCAGGGGGAATGTGTGTAAGACAGGGAAG
The DNA here is from genome assembly GCF_029448725.1 of Salvelinus fontinalis. Classification (NCBI taxonomy): domain Eukaryota; kingdom Metazoa; phylum Chordata; class Actinopteri; order Salmoniformes; family Salmonidae; genus Salvelinus; species Salvelinus fontinalis. The sequence goes on from NC_074683.1 coordinate 5,185,707, forward strand.
GGAAGGCACTGCTGTAATGCTGACTGTAAAACCAAGGCAGGAAAACACTGCCAAGACTCAAGGAGAACTTATTTAGTCATTATGCATTTCCATGTTGCTCTCACTGACATAGCCTAGCTATCCCAGAACCTTATATTAAGTAAATATAAGTCTCTGGTATATCTAATACAACATGAATTTAGTAGCAGATATTCAAAAAGAGACTCACAGTTGACGATCAGTCACACCACTTCACACAGAGATGTCACAGATACACAAGTTAGTTAGCTAAAGTGTCTGATGAAATATAAAAAGCAGTTAGTCTCTCCAGCACTGTCAACTGCTGTGGCTTCTCTGTCAAAACAAATGTTAACCCCTCACCTGACCAATCCCCTAATGTCATGACTCATTGGGAGGAGTGTGGTGTTTACTGCACATGCATGACTTGAAGAGAGGGAAGGACAGCCAAAGTCCAAGTTAATCATACGTTTTCACCTGTTATGATTGCCTCTAAAGCATTTTGTATCTGTTCTGATGAATGTTATTGATGTGTGTCACTAGGACAGCACACTTGACATTTACACATTATTATGATTTGTTTACTATTTAACTTTAGGACTAGGCCCCTTTTTTCTCCATTTCCGCCTGAATGACGTGCCCAAAGTAAACTGCCTGTTGCTCAGACCCTGAAGCCAGGATATGCATATAATTGTTACCATTTGAAAGAAAACTCTTTCAAGTTTGTAGAAATGTTAAAATAATGTAGGAGAATATAACACAATAGATATGGTAGGAGTAAATCCAAAGAAAAACCAACCAGAATGGTTTGTTGAGAGACCATCCTCTTAGAAAGGCAAGTAAAAGGTCATATTGAAAATGAGCTCCCTGGATGCAACTCCTATGGCTTCCACAGGGTGTCAGCAGTCTATGTTCAATGTTTCAGGCTTGTAACCTCAAAAACGAATAAGAAACGTCAGTTTTAGAACAGGGACACAGTCTTGGAAATCAATGGTGCACGCGCCATGAAGACAGGGCGCACCTGCTAAAATCGGTTTCCTATTGAACATACTTCTTTCCGTAAGAAATATTATTGTTTGATTACATTTTAGGGTATCTGAGGAGTGTATAGAAACATATTTTGACTTGTTGAAACAAAGTTTAGGGGTAGATTTTCGGATTCGTTTCTATGCATGTTGAACGAGTGGATTACTCAAATCGATGGCGCCAACTAAACTGACTTTTTGGGATATAAAGAAGGATTTTATCTAACAAAATGACACTACATGTTATAGCTGGGACCTTTTGGATGACAAATCAGAGGAAGATTTTCAAAAAGTAAGTGAATATTTAATCGTTATTTGTGAATGTATGAAACCTGTGCCGGTGGAAAAATATGTTGATGTGGGGCGCCGTCCTCAAACAATCGCATGGCATGTTTTCGCTGTAATAGCTACTGTAAATCAGACAGTGCAGTTAGATTAACAAGAATTTAAGCTTTCAGCCGATATAAGACACTTATATGTACCTAAATGGTTAATATCCATAATTTTTATGATTATTTATTTGAATTGCGTACCCTCCAGTTTCACCGGAAGTTGTCCCGCTAGTGGGACACCTATCCCATTAATACATGTGCAATACATGTAATGGATGTTTTTATTTATTTGTAATACATGTAGCTTTGTTGACTCTACCTTGATGTTGAACCAGGTTCCTCTTGCAATAAATGTTATATCCTAGACAACCTGGATATAAAAAAATGTAATAAAAGAAGCCAGAACAGGTGCTAGCATGACTAGAAAACATCTTTATACAACAAAGACAAAGCTGTTTGGGTCTCCAATTGAAAGCAAAGGGAAAACACTATTTTCACGCCACTTCGATACCAAAGTGACTTTTTCGGAGCGGTTTAGGACAGTGGTTCCCAACCAGGGGTACTTGAGAAGATTCATGAGATCATAGGTTTACTGGTAAAATGCACAAGGGGGTACTTCATGGCTACTCCGGGCAGAGCAAAATCCAGTTGGTGGAACAGTAACCGAAAGAGGTTGGGAACCACTGAGAACTAACTAGGTTACAATACTGATATTAAGATTATGAAAATAGTGATGGTTAGCGAAAATGCTCTCCTAACCTACTACAGAAATCACTTTGTATCGAAGTGGCGTGAAAAGAGTGTCACAAGACTTCTTCTTCTTCGGTGGGGTTTATCGGCGGTTGGCATCCAACGTTATGGTGCATTTCCGCCACCTACTGTACTGGAGTGTGGGCCAGAGACAGGGAGAAACTAAATCCTACCTGCCAGCCTCGTTTCTCTTAAAAAAGATAACACAATATCTAATGATGTTCTATTCAATATACTCTTTGAACTAATTTCCTGTATCCCCTTCTCCCTCATACTAAACTCATCCTCTCTCTTTCCTTTCAATAATGACCACACTGTATCAATAACATTTTCCCCCCTTTATTTAACTAGGCAAGTCAGTTAAGAACAAATTCTTATTTTCAATGACGGCCTAGTGGGTTAACTGCCTTGTTCAGGGGCAGAGCGACAGTTTTTTAACTTGTCAGCTCAGGGATTCAATCTTGCAACCTTTCGATTACTAGTCCAATTCTCTAACCACTAGGCTACCTGCAAACCCATGCTCTACTGTCTGTTTCTTGGCAATACTCACATTTTCCTGTTGGATGCTTTCCTATCACATGTAAAGTCTTATTCAACTGGCTGTGTCCCACCCTTAATCTTGTAAATATAGCCTCCTGTCTTCTGTCCCTTCCTGCCGTTCTCCCCTCCCCAAATTACCTCTGTACTTGAAATGAATGCCTGCCCTTAGTATCTCTATTCCACTGCTCCTGCCATTTCTCCACCATCACTATCCATATCATGCTTTTTGCCTCTGCCTTGCTCATTTAAGCTACTACATCAACATCCCCACTACTTAGTGCTTGTTGAGCCAGTACATCAACTGCTTCGTTCCCCTCCACTCCCACATGAGCTGGGACCCATGTACATATGATCTGTATACCCATTTGTTTACTCCTGTTTGTAGCACCTCATAAAGCAGGTCTTGTCTGCTACGTGATATAAAGGACTGGAGACCCCTTAGCACTGCACATGAATCAGAGCAAATAACTACTCTTTCTGGCTTAACTTCCTGCACCCACTCACTGCAAGGCAGGCCAACAGTATGGCCGTCATCTCCGCCATATATACAGCCAGATGATCTGTAATACGTTTCCTGACTTTCACCCCACATTTCTGCGCTACAAATGCTGACCCAGTACTTGCTGTCCTTGGATATTTTGAACCGTCTGTGTATATGGCCACACAATCCTGATACGCAGTATCCAGACGACTATTACAACAAATCAGCTGGCTCAACACCCTCCCTATCTTTCTGTAGTCTCTCCAATACTTCTAGATCTACAACTGGAGGAAGGAGTAGCCACGGTGGATTTACAGGAATAGCTACTGTGTCACAAGACACTCTACGTACACTTTTCTATAAGCGAAAATGGATTGGTCACTTTGCTGTGATTGCCTTACTTTGATTGGTTAGCACGCTTCCTTGATACAACGTAGCTTCATCCTCGTCGTTGTAGCACAGCTAGCTAAATGAAACTGAAAACATTGCCATTGAGGTGAGCAAAATTATATTTTCTACGAGTAATTTGGTTACATTCAAGACGTGTATACGCACTTTTTGCCAGAAAGCGCCTGTTTGTTGGATAGGTGGACCAGAGCAGGGCACTGCATCAGTGCAAAAATAATAATAACTAACGTTATCTGATAACGTTAACGTAGTTAGCTAACAGTTAGATAAATGAAACAAACCTTGTTAGCTTTTATTTTTTCTGTTAGTTAAAATAATACACTATTTCACTGTTTTGCAGTTGAGTTCGCAATGTAAGATTTACGTGCTACTCATGGCTATCTTGACATTTGTAGGTTTAACTAGCTAGCTAAATAACGGTATCTAGATTAACTAACGTTATTCTGTTGCGGTAAACAGCTAGCTAACTACCTAACTTTTGCTGGCACTTATTGTTGTCACATTGCCTATGCTCTTCCCACAGCCAATAGTATTTGCTAAATGGCTAGCTATGTACCCCAATGGATAAAACGGATTGGATAGGTAAACATTGTGTGGAAAGTTCCACCTAGAGTGTAATATGATTACCATATTGAAGCTGGCCAAGAAAGTTTCTAGACCTACCTCGATCAAGTGTAACGTTAGGGGCTTGATGTGAATATTGGAGTTTGATACAGAATCAATAATCCTACCTCCTTGTTATTGTAGGAAACAAACTCGATTGATTGACAAACCAATCCCAGAGAGTCAAGTGTACAGAACCAGCACAGCAGATTACTGCTTAACGTTCATCTGTGTCAGTGTCAACAGTCTGAGGCCTACCTACCTACCTACCTACCTACCTACCTGTCTAAAGAACATTAGAGATTGACTGAGACAACAGTGAGGTTTGACCACAGGGGTCAGAAGGGCTGAAGATGGCTGGGTTCCTGGACAACTTCCGCATGCCAGAGTGTGAGTGCATCGACTGGGGAGAGAGGAGAAATACCCTTGCATCCATCGTCGCCGGAGTCCTGGTGAGTGCCGGGGCATGGAAGTGTGTGTGACGACACATGTCCTGGCAATAGAACAACAAAACTCAATAGTGGGAGATTCCAGCGATTTATGGACATTAAATTTGCATGCAAAATCACAACTTAAATGTCTCACAGAATGAACAAACAAAATATAAATGAAACTTTTGTCTGCCTATAGTGCCTCTTGTAAATATTGACATGTTGGAGAAAAATAGCAAATAAGAAGCATTATTGACGTTACAAAAAATACTTTGCGTGAGCCACATCAGTTAGCATTATTTGAATGAGCATCCCACATTACTGTGGCAATCTGTCATCAATTAATAGAAAATGTCTAAATACCATGGAAATTATTGCATCACAATACCAGGAAGCCATTGCGAGTGTACACATGAGTTTACCAGTCAATTGCTAGGGTTAGGAGCTTCCAAGCCCATTCTATTCATTTCTAATTCTATGGTCCCAGGCCTGTCCTGGGAATGGGATCAGGGAGGGTAACCAAACCTAGCCTGGGAGGAGATTGTGGGGGAATTGAGGAGGGTGATGCGGAGGGCAGTGTGGCTGATGGAGATCCAAACTCTCAGCATATGAGGGCTGATGATGTGAAGAGTACATGGTGTGTACTGCATCATGTGGTGCACTACCCTCAACAGTGTTTTGCCAGACCCTAGGGTAGTAGTCGGTGCTGTGTACTGTATAGCTGAGTTGAGTTGGGCCTGGTAGAGCTGTGCTGTGATGGTCTAGATGTGCTGTGCTGAGGTGGGCCTGGTCTGGTTGTGCTGTGCTTAGGCAGGCCTGGTCTGGTAACATGGGAAGGAGTTTGTAAGGGGATTTGAAGAGGGTGGTGTGGAGGGCAGTGTGGCCGGCGGAGGCCACAAACTCTGTGTGGGGCCTCTGACTGCGTACGGCTTGGGCATAGCTCAGTGTATCTGCATGCAGTTCCTGGGAGATAAGTGGTAAAAGGTGGTGTGGTGGGCAGTATTGCTGGCTGTTTTCCAGTCTCTGTGAGGTGGCACTGGATGCAGGTCTAAACGTGCATCTGATTTGTCTCAGGGAGTTGTTTGCTGGTCTGCTGCTCCTGTGGGGTGAGGTGGACTGGCCACCCAGAGCAACATCCTGGCGAAGGTGGGGACTGTCTGAGCAAATGTACATTATCATACAGGCAGTCCAAACTACGGGTGGGAAGTTGGGCCAATTTTACATTTGGTCATTTAGCACAGTCCCAGGAGAAGCTGGCATTTATCCTCTAGATGGTGGCAGGTTGAAAATCTCTCCTTCAGAGCAGGGTGGATATTACAATCATCACATCAGGGAAGGTGGTAGAGGCCTGCTCCAACACCCTCCCAAGTGATGTGGCCACCATCTCCTGTTGATCATGCAGGTCATTGGTTCCAGTATGTACAATGATAAGGCTCGGTGAACCAAGCTGGGCCACGGTCAGGAGCTCCATGGCTCTCTCAGATGTGGGGCACTGCAACTTTGCCACCACTCCTTTTTTTTCTCTTTTTTTCCCCCATTTTCCATTGATCCATCATCAAAACAATGTCAGGCTTATTCTCAAGCCTGTGGAGGATGGCAGGAGTAGGAGCAATCACAGGCTGTGAGACTGGGGTGAAGGGGGTCAGCTGAGTTGGTGGATTGGTTGGATGGTTTGGTTGGTTGATGGGTCCTTGTTCAACAGTTTACTGGGTCCTAGGTTTATACTGGAATTAAGGAGCTGGTGGTGGTGGCTGACCAACTCCTGCCTTGGATCTTGTAGCTCCTTCTGCAGGTTCCTGGTGATGTCTTATATTGACAGTGGTGGACAGTTCCTCATACTCTGCGCACTTCCATCCTGAGGTACTAGTTGTCCTCCTCAACGCACCTGATAGCATACTGCAATTCCCGGATTTCATCCAGATGCTGATGCACCAGGCTGAGCTTCTCCACTCTGAGATGCTGTGATACTGCAGGTTTCACATGTGACAGTGGCAGGCTGTCTGCGGTGGAAGAGAGATCGATGCATACTCAGGTATCTTTTACAGGGAATCGCCCTAGTACAGAAATAAACTAGCACGTCCAGGCAATGCCTATGAGATGAAATCTGCCACCAAAAAGTGAAAGATGTGAGAATCATGTCACAGAGCAATCAAAACAGAGTTCCATTGATTGGAGAGAGAGTGTCGTCACACAGCTAGCATTCTCTTGGTGCTTGTTTTCATCTCAATTATCAGAAGTGTGTAGGAAATGGCCTCCTGCATGGATAAATGCAGCATTGTTCTTTCTTCTGCCTTTTGTCATTTGGTTGGCGGTGGACAATTCACCTCAGAGTGCCAGAGATGAGCTACTCATTCGAAAACACCTTCAGGCAATTGCAAATTAGTTGCAAAAAAACCCTGTTTTTTTTCAACGTTTTCTCAGTATGGGCTCAATTTCATTTGCTGTTTTCACTTCCATTGGAGGCTAAATATTAGTGATGGAGAATAAAATGGATAGTTCCATATCACAATATTCATTTTTGACAATGTTATATCTATTTGACTCCCAAGTATCAATTTAAAAAAAAGTGTGTGTATATATATATATATATATAAATATATCTCAGCAAAAAAAGAAACGTAAACTGCGTTTATTTTCAGCAAACTTAACATAAATATTAAATGTAAATATTTGTATGAACATAAGATTCAACAACTAAGACATAAACTGAACAAGTTTGGCAGACATGTGACTAACAGAAATGGAATGTGTCCTTGAACAAAGGGAGGAGGTGTGAAAATCAAAAGTAAGTTAGTATTTGATGTGGCCACCAGCTGCATTAAGTACTGCAGTGCATCTCCTCCTCATGGACTGCACTAGATTTGCCAGTTCTTGCTGTGAGATGTTACCCCACTCTTCCACCAAGGCACCTGCAAGTTCCCAGACATTTCTGGGGGGAATGGCCCTAGCCCTCACCCTTCGATCCAACAGGTCCCAGATGTGGTCAATGGGATTGAGATCTGGGCTCTTCGCTGGCCATGGTAGAACACTGACATTCCTGTCTTGCAGGAAATTACGCACAGAATGAGCAGTATGGCTGGTGGCATTGTCATGCTGGAGGGTCATGTCAGGATGAGCCTGCAGGAAGGGTCCACTTGAGGGAGGAGGATGTCTTCCCTGTAACGCACAGCGTTGAGATTGGCTGCAATGACAACAAGCTCAGTCTGATGATGCTGTGACACACCGCCCCAGACCGTGACGGACCCTCCACCTCCAAATCGATCCCGCTCCAGAGTACAGGCCTCAGTGTAACGCTCATTCCTTCTACGATAAACGCGAATCCGACCATCACCCCTGGTGAGACAAAACCACGACTCGTCAGTGAAGAGCACTTTTTTGCCAGTCCTGTCTGGTCCAGCGACGTCGGCTTTGTACCTATAGGTGATGTCTGGTGAGGACCTGCCTTACAACAGGCCTACAAGCCCTCAGTCCAGCCTCTCTCAGCCTATTGCGGACAGTCTGAGCACTGATGGAGGGATTGTGCGTTCCTGATGTAACTCGGGGAGTTGTTGTTGCCATCCTGTACCTGTCCCGCAGGTGTGATGTTCGGATGTACCGATCCTGTGCAGGTGTTGTTACACGTGGTCTGCACTGCGAGGACGATCAGCTGTCTGTCCTGTCTCCCTGTAGCGCTGTCTTAGGCGTCTCAGTACGGACATTGCAATTTATTGCCCTGGCCACATCTGCAGTCCTCATGCCTCCTTGCAGCATACTAAAGGCACGTTCACACAGATGAGCAGGGACCCTGGGCATTTTTCTTTTGGTGTTTTGTCAGTCAGTAGAAAGGCCTCTTTAGTGTCCTAAGTTTTCATAACTGTGACCTTAATTGCCTACCGTCTGTAAGCTGTTAGTGTCTTAACGACCGTTCCACAGGTGCATGTTCATGAATTGTTTATGGTTCATTGAACAAGCAGAGGAAACAGTGATCAAACCCTTTACAATGAAGATCTGTGAAGTTATTTGGATTTCTACAAATTGTCTTTGAAAGACAGGGTCCTGAAAAAGGGACATTTCTTTTTTTGCTGAGTTTATGTGTGTGAGCAATATGTTTGGAATATTAAATTGCAATCAAATTGCAGTATCGAATCGCAATACATATCATATCGGCACCTAAGTATAATATCGTGATATTATTACATCGTGCTCTTTGCTGCGGGGGTCCAGCGACATTCTACTCCTAAATACATAAAAATGTAATTATGTTGACACTGTCTGAAATATAACGAATGTGCGCCACTGCACTGTAGGGAGATGATGAGGAGCAGGCGGTGGCTCTCTTTTGCACCACTGCTCGCTCTGTTTGCTACAAATAACTTGTCACTCTGATCTTAAAGCTATAGTGTGAGATGTTAGCAATTAAGCACTTTTTCTACTTACCCAGAGTCAGATGAACACATGGGTACATAATCTTATGTCTCTGCGTGAAGGTTGAAGGTAGTTTTGTGAGGCATTGCTAACTAGCGTTAGCGCAATGTCTACATGCTAGCTGTTCCCATAGACTTCCAGTCATTGCGCTAACGCTAATAACGTCCTTCAAAATGGCATGCAGAGACATGAACTCATGGATACCACTTTTGTTTGACTAAATGGTAAATGGAACAAGGGCTTAAATCTCACACTATTCCTTTAAAAGTGAGTCTCGGCAGAAATATATAGAATAAATGTGAATTATATATTTTTTGGGAGTGACGGCAACGATTTAGCAGTGGTGGTCCACCGCTTCTAAATTAATATGGGGAAATACTGAGATCTGTTGGAGACACACACACTAACACAGACAGTAACTAGACAACTCTGTTAACCATGGAACAGCACATTGAGAGCTGTGTTGTATTTACATAATGCTATGTGTCTAGGCACAGCAAGGCAGCATTGTCCCCAGGCAGCAGTTCTTGAATAAAGAATGAGGAAGAAACTGAAATAATATCTGTTCTGCTTTCATTCAAATGCTGTTTGCCACAGCAGGATGATAGACAACTTTATTCCAGTGAACATTTAGTGAGAAACATCAAACCCTTCAAGACAAAGCTGACAGTACAGACTGTTTCTCTCTCTGCCTTGGCACACTTTTTTGGGGCAGTGTTAATGAATGTGTTTTCTTTGTACTTTGATACAGCCTAAGTTGTTAGACTTCAATTGAATAACTGAACAGTGCATACTACAAACCTGCATTCTTTAGTTGTACCCTTCTCCCTCTAAACTAACTCTTTCTCTCTCACTGTCTCTCTCTTTTGCTGTGTCTCGGTGTCTCTCTCTCTCTCTGTGTGTCTCTCTCTCTCGCTCTCTCTGTGTATGTCTCTCTCTCTCTCTGTGTCTCTGTCTCTCTCTCTTTCTCTGTCTCTCTCTCTGTGTCTCTGTGTGTGTGTCTCTCTCTCTCTCTGTGTGTGTCACTCTCTGTGTGTGTGTCTCTCTCTTACTCTCAGTTCTTCACTGGTTGGTGGATCATGATTGATGTAGCCGTGTCCTACACAACCCAGGAGATGAACCCTGCCTTCCACTCGTGTGGAGTCTTCGCCACTATAGCCTTCTTCATGTGAGACACAAACACACACGCAGACAGACAGACAGACAGACAGACAGTAAGTATTAGTACAAGCACCCACACAGTGTGTTTTTGTGTGTTTTTCCAGGATCAATGCAGTGTCTAATGGCCAGGTGCGAGGTGATGCCTATGGAGAGGGCTGCTTCGGAAGGACCGGTTGGTTTGGCTTGAGATACAAATCTATTAGAGGTCGACCGATTATGATTTTTCAACGCCGATACCGATTATTGGAGGACCAAAAAAAGCCGATACCGATTAATCGTTCGATTTTTATATATATATTTGTAATAATGACTATTACAACAATACTGAATGAACACTTATTTAAACTTAATATAATACATCAATAAAATCAATTTAGTCTCAAATAAATAATGAAACATGTTCAATTTGGTTTAAATAATGCAAAAATAAAGTTTTGGAGAAAGTAAAAGTGCAATATGTGCCATGTAAAAAAGCTAACGTTTAAGTTCCTTGCTCAGAACATGAGAACATATGAAAGCTGGTGGTTCCTTTTAACATGAGTCTTCAATATTCCCAGGTAAGAAGTTTTAGATTGTAGTTATTATAGGACTACTTCTCTCTATACCACTTGTATTTCATATACCTTTGACTATTGGATGTTCAAATTGGTACTTTAGTATTTCCAGTCTAATCTCGGTAGTTGATAGGCTTGAAGTCATAAACAGCGCGATGCTTGAAGCACCGTGAAGAGCTGCTGGCAAATGCAGGAAAGTGCTGTTTGAATGAATGCTTACGAGACTGCTGCTGCCTACCACCGCTCAGTCAGACTGCTCTATCAAATCATAGACTTAATTATAATATAATAACACACAGAAATACGAGCCTTAGGTCATTAATATGGTCAAATCCGGAAACTATAATTTCGAAAACAAAACGTTTATTCTTTCAATGAAATACGGAACCGTTCCGTATTTTATCTAACGGATGGCATCCATAAGTCTAAATATTGTTGTTACATTGCACAACCTTCAATGTTATGTCATAATTATGTAAAATTCTGGCAAATTAATTACGGTCTTTGTTAGGAAGAAATGGTCTTCACACAGTTCGCAACGAGCCAGGCGGCCCAAACTGCTGCATATACCCTGACTCTGCTTGCACAGAACGCAAGAGAAGTGACACAATTTTCCTAGTTAAAAGAAATTCATGTTAGTAGCCAATATTATCTAAATATGCAGGTTTAAAAATATATACTTGTGTATTGATTTTAAGAAAGGCATTGATGTTTATGGTTAGGTACACATTGGTGCAACGACAGTGCTTTTTTCGCGAATGTGTTTGTTAAATCACCCTTTTGGCGAAGTAGGCTGTGATTCAATGATAAATTAACAGGCACCGCATCGATTATATGCAACGTAGGACAAGCTAGATAACTACACATGTTGATGATATTCCTAGTTTAACTAGTGATTATGTTAAGAGTGATTGTTTTTTATAAGATACGTTTAATGCTAGCTAGCACCTTACCTTGGCTCCTTGCTGCACTCGCATAACAGGTAGTCAGCCTGCCACGCAGTCTCCTCGTGGAGTGCAATGTAATCGGCCATAATCGGTGTCCAAAAATGCAGATTAACGATTATGAAAACTTGAAATCGGCCCTAATTAATCAGCCATTCCGATTAATCGGTCAACCTCTAATATCTATGGCTACATATGTCAAGAATGTTACTGTGTGTTGATGTCTACGTTTTAGGGATGATACTTGGCTGATAGCCGATACTACTTTTCCTTGTGAGAGATAAAAGGCAATTGTATATTTATCATGTTGAGTGGAGGCTTTCCTTGCGGCTGTCTCTGCAGGAGCTCGTCTTTGGCTGTTCATCGGTTTCTTGATGATGTTCGGCTCCCTCATCGCTTCCATCTGGATCCTGTTTGGAGGATATGTGGTTCCCAGTGAGTCATGTTACTTTCTCTCTCCCGCTCTTTCTTCTGGGTTTTCTATCTCTCTTTTACAAAGCCCCTAAAAGTCCAGCTGGAATGACCTTTCTCCCTTTTCCTGACTTGTGTGTGTCCAGAGAGGTGTAATTACTGGTTGGTTGGCCACAGTGCTGCTAACTCTCTAATTGCTGGTAGCGATGAGTCTTCCCCTGTATCTGATGCACTGATACACACAACACAACCTCATCATCCTGCCACATATAGTGAGATAGAGCTGAAACCCATTTGCCCACATTCACTCTGGATGGTTGGTTTCAATCACCATGACACTAACTCCTCTTTTACAGTCTCTCCCTTGTGCTCGGCAGTCCCCCACTTCTTCTTCTCCCTCAGTATTCCACGTTAGCAACCACCGCCACCATATTTCCTGACTTCATCCTTTTCAGTCATTATTTCTGGTCACAGTCTTACACCTGAACAGTACAACCCTTCATTATCTCTCCTGTTCACCCTGTTGGGACTGACTACAGAATAGAAAAGTCTCTCTCTCTGTTATTAATTCAGATGGTGGAGGTAGTGGTATGGTAGTATAGTCTATATTTAGAGCTCATTACCTCCGTATTCCATATTGCTTTTCGTCAGGTTGGAGGAGGCTGAGATCCTCCCCTGGTCTTGATTAAATGGTTTGACTAGGAAGGTATTATCTTTTTTTAAATTCATTTTTAAAAATACATTTTAACCCCCTTTTCTCGCCAATTTTCGTGGTATCAAATCGCTAGTAATTACTATCTTGTCTCATCGCTACAACTCCCGTACGGGCTCGGGAGAGACGAAGGTCGAAAGCCATGCGTCCTCCGAAGCACAACCCAACCAAGCCGCACTGCTTCTTAACACAGCGCGCCTCCAACCCGGAAGCCAGCCGCACCAATGTGTCGGAGGAAACACCGTGCACCTGGCCCCCTCGGAGTGCGCCCGGCCCGCCACAGGAGTCGCTGGAGCGCGATGAGACAAGGATATCCCTACCGGCCAAACTCTCCCTAACCCGGACGACGCTAGGCCAATTGTGCGTCGCCCCACGGACCTCCCGGTCGCGGCCGGCTGCGACAGAGCCTGGGCGCGAACCCAGAGACTCTGGTGGCGCAGCTTGCGCTGCGATGCAGTGCCCTAGACCACTGCGCCACCCGGGAGGCCCATCTTTTGAAGAATCCAAATAATATTTTCCGGTAAGCCATGTGTATTTTTCTATCAGCCTGGGGTTGAAATGGGTTTCAGTAGTTGGTCTTTATGTGCTGTCCAGCTCTCTTATTTTTTTGCCAACGTCTTTCATTTTTCTAATGTTCCTGCTGTGATGTGTTTTTATACTAATGGCCTTTTTCTCTCTCCCCCCTCCCCCTTTTTCTTTGCAGAGAAAGACGTGTATCCAGGACTGGCAGTGTTCTTTCAGAATGCTCTGATATTTTTCAGGTAAGTACGCCAAAGACGTTGATAAAAGTGTAGTTTGATGGACCTTGTCTGGTGTTACGTATCACTATTGTCAGACAAGAAGAAACCAGGAAATGAGAGTAACTAAGTGCCCTTTCATCAGGATGCAGTTTTTTGGGCCAGATCAGTAATATATGCCAGTTAGCAGACGTTTTTATCCAAATCGACTTTTAGTCATGTTCATACATTTTTTACGTATGGGTGGTCCTGGGAATCAAACCCACTATCCTGGCGTTGCAAGAGCCATGCTCTACCAACTGATCTACAGTGGACCACAAAAATGATTGTCCAGAACTATCATTCCACGATTACTGCAGGTATATTATGGACACTTTGAACGTACAATCTGAAAAGCTTACGTGTTGCTCTCTTTTTGTTTTGTTTTTTTATAGCACGCTGGTCTACAAGTTTGGACGAACCGAGGATTTGTGGGCTTAGAGCTCTCTGCATAGTACATCCCTAACCCCAACACACACACACACACACACACACACTCACTCGCTGGGGTACTATCGTTGTTTTTACTTGAATCAAGGCCAACTGACTAATACCACTCAGCTCTCATCTACAATGTTCAATATAGTAGCATATGTATTACCATTATACGCCTACCTATGAACATTGGAGTAATGTACTGTGTCAAACTAGCCTCTGCCGAGTATAGGCAATTTTTTTTCTCCGCTTATCTTTCATGTAGTCTTGATTAGAGGAATTATAATGTCTTAGATTGGCATTCCTTAGAGGTACCCTTCCATAACTGGGCCCTGAAGTTCAGCCATATTCACATACTGGACATTAGATTTATGCTTTTGACTAAAACAGTTTTACAGTGTCGTAACGCTGTATGTTGATAGACGGTGGGAAAATTCACACTTTGTCAAATGTAATCATGACATTGGTTTCATATTTATCACCCCCATATTCCAGAGCACCTCTGAAGTATTATTGTTTTACCCTCAAGTGATTTACCATCTCCCAAAGATTGTTTATTTATGTAAATACATATATTGTAAGAGCTAGAGGCCTTCACGTGTCCAAAAAGTTGGACCTGGGGATTTTCTACCCGGACCCGATATGCATAATTTTTTTTTTTTAATATAGAGACCTGTTCCGTATAGACCTGGTCAGATCCAGATCCAGTGCTGTATGTTCGTGGCTACTGTGAGTGAGCGAGTGATGACATGGAGGAGTGAGAGAGAGACAACAGACCGCAACCAACCAAGCCGTCTCGCGCTATAGTAGACTAATAGCTGGTATATATAGGTTATTTATCATCAAATATGACTACGTAGTACCTGTCTTGACTGCATCAAACCGCTATCCAGCTAGCTAAGATTCTAGGTCATTGTACCTATCCTTCACCTTTTAATTCCGTCATTTTAATTCCATCTTCCATTGATTTAGATATCTCCTAACCTTTGCCACACGGAGGCTCTATGACCAGCCTATTGCTGCATTGATGACTTATGATTGGCCAACAACAACAAGCTTCACGCTCCAATATTATGAAAAGCCAGAGCAGCAGCATAAATTATACAATTTCTCATTTTCTCTCTCTCTTGCAGCAGTCGCATACGGATCGGTACCCCACCGGTGGGACCCCCACCGGTCAAGTCACTTAAAATTGACACATTCCCATGACCATTAGATCCGACTAAGACCTGACCTGTGATATTTAGAATTCTTGATGGTCCCGGGATCAGGTGTCTGGTATTCGGGTACAGGTGGAGACCTCTAATAAGAGCACATGTTATCACTGGGAACAAAGCTTTTTGATTGATCTGCTCTAAATTCTATTTTAGCAAGTTGTTATCTATCACTTTTATCACATGCACTGGATTATATCAAAGCGTTTATGGGAAGCCATATATATTTTAAGCAAAGCGTTTATGGGAAATTTGTCTGCTTCAAACTACGATCAGTTCCTGTTTGTTTTAAATGGGGTAGCTGTCGTTCTGTCTCAGGATTCGTCATTTTTTAAATCTGTTTTTTTTTAGAGGTCCGAAGCATTTTTTTCTATCGTCGTACCTTTCAGAAAGTGACAAGCATCTTTATATGAACAAAGGTAATCTTTTAACGGTCGTCGTTATCATAGCAAAGTTCCCCTCGCCCATTTAAACAATGTTTCTGTATTCTACAAATCGAATTCTCATCCAAAATAGCACTAGTTTAGGTACAGTGAGATCCTGCATCTGAATCCCATACTATTACGTATACTACACTACTACCCCACAGATTGTGCTATAGCGGGCCTATCCTGCATCTTAAAAATGCTTAAGTAGATAAAAAAGGGTATGTGCATGATGTCAGTCACATTAGCAGTTTGCATCAGCCAGCCCAAAGCATGCTGGGACGTATCAGCTTCGTAATAACCATTTACGCCAATAGCTGAAGAAAAGGGTCAAGCATGTATGGTAGTAGACAGGTGGCTCATTTTTCTAGTGTTGCTATCAACTACCTCATTCCCTTTGTGTGATAGCTGTTCCATTTAGCAGCAATGTGAGTCAGACTGCCCTGGTTCTCACCCTCCTTCACCTGTAAAAAAAAAAAATGACATGTCAATCTGAAGCACCGGGGCTGTGCTAGCTATGTATTTATTAGAAAGGGAACAAATTTGGAAGGCATTATTATAAGGATTTGGCGTCAGGTCAGTGTTGACCTAGAAGTGGATGAATATGGCTGATCGCGGTCCGTAAACTGGAGCTCGGTAGCTGGAGATAATGTTTTTGTCTGGTGGTGAGTAGCTGACCAGATACGGGCTGAAATCAACTTCCTCTAGCTGGAGGAAGTTGATTAAATAAAAAACTCAGTCCCCAAAGTAGCTCAAATTAACAAGGAAATTTAGGTGTGAAATCCTAATGTAAAAAGTATTTTTAAGTAGCATTGACAGATGCAGCGTGATTGGTTGGTTATTGACTTCCAAGAGAAGAAAACACAGATGACTTTTGACTTATCTGAATTTTTCATGTCGTCTGCTAAGCATCCAATGCTCATGACATGAATCTGTCGATCTGGATGTGAATGAGCTACAACCAGTGAATGAGAGGTCATTATGAAGTGTTTCAATGGGTTATATATGCTATAATCCCCCCCCCCCCCCCCCAAAAATAACCACTTTCAATTTATTAAAAGGGGAAGTGTTACGGGGTACTGATTCATCAAGCGTTTTGTAGTAGTTCTCTGTCCTTGATCATTGACTTCCTCTGTTCAAATTTAACGACAGACGTGGAATAAATGGTCACGTAATCTGCTTCAATAAAAAAAAAAACATTTTAAATGTAAAGTGTGGATGTTTTATGTTATGTTGAATTGCATGTATGTTGATAAATGTGGTTGTGAGTTATTCTAGTCTACATTGCTTGTTCATGCTAGAAAACAGGAAGAGAAATTGAGGCAACATATCAAAATGGCTGTGTTCATTTATTTAAACCCAGTATTAAATAATTTGTGGGTCAAAGCCCTGGCACTTTCACATCAACGTAGAATATTCATTTTTACAGTCAAACAAAAGTCAATGTAACACACACTTTTCCAATTTCACCTTGACTTTAACAGTTTCAGCATAAAGGAATACAAAAAAAGTTAATATGTTCAATCAATATAATGCTAGAGGTAAATTTTCATATAAAGTGCAAGCATAGATAAGTCTCAAGAACTTGTTCTATGTCTTTTCATTTTAATACAGCCCCTCATCCAACTTTTGACCATGTATACCTCAAAATGTAATTTCATTGATAGTGAATTACAATATGTGCCTTAACCTTGCTACTAGTACTTGTCTAATATGTTCAGTAAAAAAACTGAAGAAATAGTGTGATATATATACACAGTTGAACATAGTAATCCCATTACTAAACAGCCAAAAATGTTAAATGAAAGTCCTGGCCCAAGGACACATGTCAAATGACTTTTTAATAAAGTGCTTCTGTCTTAAGCTGGATGACCTGATGACACATTATTATCAAATTAATCATTACTGGGTAGGTCTAATTAGTGAGCCATATGCACCTGTCTCTGTCCTCTGCAGCAGAGCATACTAACATGCCTAGAGAAGTTACCACATTCTTGTAAAATAGTTACCTTTTGATCAAACGCAATGTTTGCAGCTGATGCAAGCAGGGGCTTCGGAGTGTAAACAGTCAGATAGGCCTACTACAGTTCATCTACTGACACTATCAAGTTCATCTAAAATCCCAGTGAGTGTGAAAGGCTCATGTCTTGTCTGAAGTCACAGGATCAATGGATCATTGGTAATGATCTAAAGGGCCAGAGGATGACTCCAGTTCAGTAGGCGAGCTAGTCCTGTTCTGTCAGACCGGTCCTCTTCACAGCAGACGATGGAGATGAGATCATGGCTTTCTTCACAGGCCCTGGTTGTTCTTGTGATGGACAGGCCCTGCTGGGGGAAGTACCCTGATAGGTACTGGAAAATGAACCAATCATGAAAGTTGTTAGCGTTTAGCCCAGGGGATGTAAGTTACTTTAAAGACTCAATCATGGACACTCACTGACAGTTGTGGCTGCTTCGTGTGATGTATTGTTGCCTCTCCCTTCTTGCCCTTTGTGCTGTTCTCTGTGCCCAATAATAATTGTACCATGTTTTGTGCTGCTACGATGTGTTGCTACCATGCTGTGTTTTCATGTGTTGCTGCCATGCTATGTTGTCTTAGGTCTCTCATGTAGTGTTGTCTCTCTTGTCGTGATGTGTGTTTTCATATATATTTTTTTTAAATCCTAGTCCCCATCCCTGCAAAGGCCTTTTGCCTTCTGGTAGGCTGTCTTTGTAAATAAGAATTTGTTCTTAACTGACTTGCCTAGTTAAATAAAATTTTGAAAAAATACTTGTACATCAAGGTGCCTCACACTACAGAAACAGGAGATGGGCTCCTGCCCTATGGGACATTCTGGATCGGACAAGGTAACTTATTTTATTTCAGCAGGGGAGTTCCATTTAATAGGTGTCTCACACTAAATAATAGGTGTTAGAGGGGAATGAAATAATATTGAGGTATATAAAACAGCAGAAAAAGTAACTTTCAGGACCCTGTCTTTCGAAGATAATTTGTAAAAATACAGCAAACTTCACAGATCTTCATTGTAAACACTGTTGCTCCCATGCTTTTTCAATGAACCATAAACAACTAATGAACGGTCGTTAAGACTAACAGCTTACAGACGGTAGGCAATTAAGGTCACAGTTATGAAAACTTAGGACACTAAAGAGGCCTTTCTACTGACTGACAAAACACCAAAAGAAAGATGCCTATGGTCCCTGCTCATCTGTGTGAACATGCCTTAGGCATGCTGCAAGGAGGCATGAGGACTGCAGATGTGGCCAGGGCAATAAATTGCAATGTCTGTACTGTGAGATGCCTAAGACAGCGCTACAGGGAGACAGGACAGACAGCTGATCGTCCTCGCAGTGGCAGACCACGTGTAACAACACCTGCACAGGATCGGTACATCCGAACATCACACCTGCGGGACAGGTACAGGATGGCAACAACAACTGCCCGAGTTACACCAGGAACGCATAATCCCTCCATCAGTGCTCAGACTGTCCGCAATAGGCTGAGAGAGGCCGGACTGCGGGCTTGTAGGACTGTTGTAAGGCAGGTCCTCACCAGACATACCAGCAACAATGTCACCTATGGCCACAAACCCCCCATCACTGGACCAGACAGGACTGGCAAAAAGTGCTCTTCCTCCTCATGTGGTGCCCTTCCTGCAGGCTCATCCTGACCTGACCCTCCAGCATGACAATGCCACCAGCCATACTGCTCGTTTTGTGCGGGATTTCCTGCAAGACAGGAATGTCAGTGTTCTGCCAGGGCCACCGAAGAGCCCGGATCTCAATCCCATTGAGCACGTCTGGGACCTGTTGTATCGGAGGGTGAGGGCCAGGGTAATTCTCCCCAGAAATGTCCGGGAACTTGCAGGTGCCTTGGTGGAAGAGTGGGGTAACATCTCACAGCAAGAACAGGCAACTCTGGTGCAGTCCATGAGGAGGAGATGCACTGCAGTACATAATGCAGCTGGTGGCCACACCATATACTGACTGTTACTTTTGATTTGATCCCCCATTTGTTCAGGGACACATTCGATTTCTATTAGTCACATGTCTGTGGAACTTGTTCAGTTTGTCTCAGTTGTTGAATCTTGTTTTGTTCATACAAATATTTACACATGTTAAGTTTGCTGAAAATAAACGCAGTTGACAGTGAGAGGACATTTATTTTTTTGCTGAGTTTACATATACCCTGATGACTAGATCCTGTTATCACATGAAACATTTTGTTTCACAGGACATAGGCGTACCTCACGATAGTGGTCTGGTAGCTGTAGTGGGGGTCGAAGGAACTGTTTAATTTTCTCATGGTGCCTGTAGATGAACGCAAGGCCAACTACCAAGAATCCCAACAGGATGGTAAGGGTCACACTGATAGCCACAATCCTGGTATGCCTTGTCCTTTCTGTACAGGAAGATAAAGAAATAGCAAGAGAGAAAGCTGGCATAATTAGTTACTTGGTGAAGTGTTAACAGAGGATAGGATTATGCTAACGGCAAGTCAACTCGTACAAAGAAAAACTGGTTGAGCCTCACCTGACTCTGGGATGGATACACACTGTAGGGGGCTAGAGGTTCCCAAGGGGTTGTGGTAACAGACATAGCGGACCTGTACACAGTACCTCCCCCCAATCTCCAGACCTCGGAGGGTCTTAGGGGATTTGGAGACATACTCCTGGTAAAACAAGAGTAGAGAAAAGCATATCAACTCATCTCTGACCACACATATCACCTTACAGCAGTGGTTCTCACCAAACCTAGTCCTACAGAGATGCAGGGTGAGCAGGCTTTTTGTTCCAGCACTAAAATACCAGATATCCTGCCAAATAATTGCCAAGACCTTGGATGAATTAGGTGTTTCAGTGCTGCGTTGGATAAAAGGCCTGGCTACTCACTTCGAGCTTCTCCCCCTCTCTACCGTAGTTGACCACGTAATGACAATGGTCCGCATGTTCATCCCAGAGACAGTTTTTCCCAATGTTGACCATCAGGAATCCTGCCTGGGGTTTTATCTGGACTACAGGGCTGCAGGAATCAGCTGGGTGGGCTAGAGAAAGAAGGGTGGTGAAAACATGATTATAAATACAGTTGATCAAGCTTTCTAACCAAACCACACTTCTTCCAGTGTGCTGGCCTTCTGATGTAGCAGAGAAAGCCTTGGACATGAAATAAAGCAGGTCAGCTCCAATTGTATCAAGTTTATCAGGAGTGAAGTGAACTGATCTGTTCCCATGGCTACAGGCTCAGATGGCTCCGGAGGTGCGGTTCCCTTCCCGGAACCCAGACACACACCATCTACCAAGAATCCACAACAGGATGGTAACGGATCAGTTGTTTGATAGACCCAACAGGATATTGTTTGATAGACCCACAGGCCTATGTTCATCAGTGCATGTGTCAGTGTCTCTGGTCACATGATCAGGAAAAGTGGCAGAACGTTCTGGGATATGTTCTGACTGAACACACTACCTGTAATTCACCATCATTGCTAAAAATGTGCCTTTAACACAATACAAATTATCCCATCACCCAAAAACAGTGTTGCAGCCAGGTTGGTATTGTCTGCTACGTGAAGTCTAATACATTCAGGAATGTCTATCGGCATTTATAGCTAGTATAATAACATGTTCATGATTTTATGATAGACAAGGAAGTCATGGCATGCTTACTAGCTACTCACAAACACGAATAAGAGTAGCCTAGCCTTCAAATCGAAAATAAAGAGTGAGGAATAATCCAAGGGAGAAACATGTTTTACCTTGTTTGATGACTTGACAGAGAGTCCAAAACGACAAAACACATTTCAGACGCAACATTTTACTCGATTAATGAGCTGTATGCGACGGCAACATAATCTTATACATCACTACATTGTGACTAGCATTATAGCGAAACCTACGTGCAATTGAGAAAAACTGTTCACGTCACTTCAACACAGCTACGACCGGGAAGCGGTGTTGCCAAGTCCAGGGAAACTCTAGCCCAATAACCCCGGAAAACCCGCCCACCAGGCCTGAAAAATACCCCCCAAAATAGTTTGGCAGCAAGTGTGGAGTTTCCTGAGTCATCCATGAAACCCTATTCCGTAACGTTATCGAGCTAATAAATAAGGAATGTCTACGCCGTTTTTAAAGAAATAAAATTCGGTTTTCCGAATTTAATAATTATTGCAAGTTTAAGAATATTTCGCAAGAGAAAACATAAATCGCCCTTATTAAACTCTCCAGATCATTTTCCATCAATGGATGTCGATGTAACTTGTTTTGACTGCTATGATTAAACAATAAGGCCCTAGGAGGTGTGGTATATGGACAATATACCACGGCTAAGGGCTGTTCTTTCAACATGTACTACAACCCCCTGTGGAGCCTTATTGCTATAAACTGGTTAACAATATAATTAGAATAGTAAAAAGTGATTCCCATGGTTCACAGTCCACTATTCAACCATTTATTTTTACTGCTCTAATTACGTTGGTACGTTGGTAACCAGTTTATAATAGCAATAACGCATAATATACGTGGCTGTGGTATATAGGGCTGTGTCGTGCGTAAGAACAGCCCTTAGCTCTATATTGGCCATATACCACAACCCCTCGTGACTTATTG
This sequence comes from Salvelinus fontinalis, assembly GCF_029448725.1. Classification (NCBI taxonomy): domain Eukaryota; kingdom Metazoa; phylum Chordata; class Actinopteri; order Salmoniformes; family Salmonidae; genus Salvelinus; species Salvelinus fontinalis. The sequence continues at coordinate 5,207,915 of NC_074683.1, forward strand.
CTTATTAAATGAATAAAAAATTGTGCATCTGCATAACTATAGATAAATCCAACAGGAGTGTTTGAGTGATGAAAGTTGGACAGAGGATCTCAAAAAACAAATGTTAGGCTATTTCCTGGCAGTTGTGCCTTCATTGTGTGCCAGATCTTAAACTACAAACCATAATAAATTGCCTATTTTCGAGATTGACTTGTTATTTCAATAGGCATAGGCTACTGGCTAAAATTGCAATTAAACGTTGCCATGGTTTGCTGAGCTAGATGCAGGTAGCCTGTAGCCCTTGAAGGCCAACATCTAATTTCGTGGAAAAGTCCAATATTAAACTGACATTAAATGTGGAGAATGATACCTTCGCGATAGAGCTGTGATCGTGATCACAATCGATAACTTCCTATTTAATTAACTAAACATGGCCATTAACAATTGCATAATAACACAAGGCTACAACAAAAAATTGAGTTATAGGCAAGTTATTAAATTCGTTTGCCAGCTCCAGGTAGGCTACACAAGTGGCACAAATTGATTTGCAATGATTCCAGTGATATCGTCAATTCAGAATATGTATTGTACTGTATCAAATGGTAGGCTACAGTAGCCTACAATGGCATATAAATTAATAACCTACTTGATGGCTAACAGGTGCAAATGTAGCCTATCATTCTCCACATTTAATGTAATTTTCATTGTGAACTTTTACCTATAACAGAAGCACACGAGGGAGTTCCATACTTCCATAGCGCTCCAGACCCTAAAACTAGACCCTAGAACTGGACATGAGTAAAACACTTCGCTTGATACGGTTATCCATAAGAAAAGTAGACGTTTACATTAAACCACCTCTGAGCAAATTTCTCTAAAGAGATCTAGTGCGCCTAAAGTTATTTCCCAATGCCTTGTCGCAGTTATATCAGTTCTAGCGCGTTAATATGTTTTATGGAAAAAGGGTGTATCGACCAATCTAAACAGCCGACGAACAACTGGTCAAACGTTGTCACGCTGCGCGCGCCTGCTGTTCTGCCTCCATGACTCAGCTGCCACTGCTGCAGAACTCTCAACCAGTGCTCTCAACGCACACACCCCTCTGGCCCTCCCCAACATTCATTCACTCACTCAGTAACAACCTGCTCACTGCCTAATAGTCGGCAGCAGATCAGTTAAATATATATATATACTCTACCATTCAAAAGTTTGGGGACACTTAGAAATGTCCTTGTTTTCCATGAAAACATACATGAAATGAGTTGCAAAATGAATAGGAAATATAGTCAGGACGTTGACAAGACTATAAATAATGATTTTGAATTGAAATAATAATTGTGTCCTTCAAATTTTGCTTTCGTCAAAGAAACCTCCATTTGCAGCAATTACAGCATTGCAGATTTTAGGCATTCTACTTGTCAATTTGTTGAGGTAATCTGAAGAGATTGCTTCCTGCTTCCTGAAGCACCTCCCACAAATTGGATTGGCTTGATGGGCACTTCTTACGGTCAAGCTGCTCCCACAACAGCTCAATAGGGTTGAGATCCGGTGACTGTGCTGGCTACTCCATTATAGACAGAATACCAGCACATAGCCTAAATATTAAAATAAAGGTAATTTTGACATTAGTTAAGTCTACCCGTTTTTCATTTATTACAAATAATTATAATTACTGTTGTATATTTGGGCAGAAAACACCCTACCGGTTTTTCATTTACCAATAAATCTATGTTTGATTTTTATAACTCATGGCATTTATTTGACAATCATCAGATGATGACAATAAACTTGTGTTTGGCTCATTATAATTACTATTGTATAATTGGGCAGCAAACCAGCTTAGAATGGATAGTATTTAAGGAATGACAAGGGTTAACAATAAAATCCATCACTAATATGACTCCCACCAGAAAACAACAACAGACGATGGCAAATAAACTTAATGACTTCTACATTACTTCTCTGTCAAATGTGTTGAAGGGATAGCCCTTTATTAAAATTTTCGCCTAAATGACATACCCAAATCTAACTGCCTGTAGCTCAGGCCCTGAAACAAGGATATGCATATTCTTGGTACCATTTGAAAGGAAACACTTTGAAGTTTGTGGAAATGTGAATTGAATGTAGGAGAATATAACACAATAGACCTGGTATAAGAAAATACAAAGAAAATAACCGGCGTTTTTTTTCTACCAACAAAAATAGAAAATAAAATATAGGACAAAACAGACATCACGACAAGAGACACACCACAACACTACATAAAGATAGACCTAAGACAACAACATAACATGTTAGCAACACAGCATGGTAGCAACACAACATCACATCAACATGGTAGCAACATAAAACATGGTACAAACATTATTGGGTGCAGACAACAGCACAAACGTCAAGAAGGTAGAGACAACAATGCATCAAGTGAAGCAGCCACAACTGTTAGTAAGAGTGTATATGATTGAGTATTTGAATGAAGAGATGGAGATAAAACTGTCCAGTTTGAGTGTTTTTTGCAGCTTGTTCCTGTACCTAGCTGCAGCGAACTGAAAAGAGGAGCGACCCAGGGATGTGTGTACTTTGGGGACCTTTAACAGAAAGTGACTTGCAGAACGGTTGTTGTATGTAGAGGATGAGGGCTGCAGTAGGTATCTCAGATAGGGGGGAGTGAGGTCTAAGAGGGTTTTATAAATAAACATCAACCAGTGGGTCTTGCGACAGGTATACAAAGATGACCAGTTTACAGAGGAGTATAGAGTGCAGTGATGTGTCCTATAAGGAGCATTGGTGGCAAATCTGATAGCCGAATGGTGAAGAACATCTAGCCGTTCGAGAACAACCTTACCTGCCGGTCCATAAATTACTTCTCCGTAATCTAGCATGGGATGGATGGTCATCTGAATCAGGGTTAGTTTGGCAGCTGGAGTGAAAGAGGAGCGATTACGATAGAGGAAATCAAGTCTAGATTTAACTTTAGGCTGGAGCTTTGATGTGTGCTGAGAGAAGGACAGTCTACCGTCTAGCCACACTCCCAAGTACTTGTATGAGGTGACTACCTCAAGCACTAAACCCTCAGGAGGTAGTAATCACACGGGAGAGGAGAGGGGCATTCTTCTTACCAAACCACATGACCTTTGTTTTGGAGGTGTTCAGAACCAGCCCATACAATTGCAATCCGTCAATATAATTGACAACTATCATCAGAAATCAAGCAATTTCAATCAGAAAATGGGGCGCCCCTGACCCACTAGTTGGTCAGAAAGTTCAAATTTTCGTTTCATATCGTGGTGTAGCTGTAACGTAAACTCGTACATTGCCTTGGTCTGTACAATTGCCCTTATTTTAGTGCCCCAAAACGTAATACTTCCAGATCAACTGTAATGTCAATACCATTGTAAAGCACAATTTCTCCCCTTTCCAACAGAATAAATTACATAACTTGAACGCTGCCCGTTTCTGCATAATTTAAGCAGGCAATGAGCTCCTTCAGGTCTTTTTAAAAATGGCGGGTGGGGAAGCGAAACTAATGCGTGAGAGTGAGAAGGAGAGATATTGTGTGGGAAAATGGCTTTTTTTCACTCGATCTGTCCAACTTATCACCTTATCGCCTCTAAAATGTAAATAAAACAATGTAAAGAGTTTATATAATGTGTCATTACATACCTATTTGAAGGTTTGTGTCGAATTTGATTTGGGTTTTTAGGGCGATGCTAAAGTGATCTTAGAAGTAAACAGCGGCTTTGAGAATGATGATCGCATGCAATGAAGACGCAAAAAATTACTAGGTATCCCCCCTTACCCCCGTCACTGTCCATTTCTTGTTTTTAAAGGATGGGAGAAGTGCTATTCCTGGTGGAGTTTGTAAGACAGAAAAAGTTGCTTTATGCATGCTGTACTTTACGACATGACACGTCTAGATGTAACGGAGGGTCCGTTTTTTCAACTTTTCTTCAATACTATAGCGCCATTACCATGTCGATCAACGCTTGAATAGAAACCTAGTTCACACCCCCGATTTTGAAGTCAACACAGTCGCTACAGTCCAATTAGTTTTCTTTGTAGCCTCCTTTGAATGTTGCGGTTGCGCACATTTGTACGGAATGGGGTGAGTTTACATTACTGTATTGACAATGACACAATAACGCAAGATCACAATTCCAGCATGGCCGACAACCACAACTCCCTTGCCCGCCATAGGAAGTTAAATGGTAATTCATAAATAATAAGTGAGCATTGCATTTGCAGCTCCTAAATTAATAAAAACATTTAAAAGGTAGTTTTAAACGTGATCTCTGAACGAGCTCCGGCAACTCGTTGCCCAGCTGGCTTTTCTGACACTGACACAGCTTTACTGACATTGCTAGGCTGTGATCGCGTTGCTAGCCCGCGGGGGCGTAACAGGTTGCAGGTCGACACGGGTGCGATCTTGCTAGGCTGCGGTTGCATTGCTAGCCCGTGGGCGAATCGCAGATCTTCACGGGGGTGTTCCAGTTGATCTTCATTGCTTCATAATTTCTGGGTGTATTACAACGGATAGATAACATACCAGATTAACATAATTGGTTCAGATTATTTAAAGATTTATTGGCATCTACTTGTATTTATTTTTACAAATCCCAAATCACTATTGCAACTTCGTTTCTGTTCCTGGAGAGCTACCATCCTGTAGGTTTTCGCTCCAAACCCACTAGTAACTAAAGTGATTCAAATTATCAACCAGTTAGTTAGGTGCACTAGATAAGGGTTTGAACAAAAACCTACACTCCCATTCAAACCCAGAATCCTATACTGGATTTCTCCAGACTTCTAAAACAATATTTGGAAGGATGGCCACGCAAGGCTAGTGTTGAACATATCACCTAGCCACATACTGGTGGTGTTCCTGCCTGATCACGTTGCATTGCATCAAGCAATGGTTGTGCGCGACGTCATCGACTGTCGGGCATTACATTCCTATATCATATGATGTGGTTAGCTGATATGTTAAACACCTATCCAAGCTTTGTGAGATCTGGCAGCCGTCTGCAATGTAGTCAGGCAGGAATGCCACCCATGTGCCAATGGCGTGGCATGCAAATGACATGCTATGCAACTATTGGTTGATACAATGCATTATCTGCAATTTGGTCAGGGCCTGGAACATGACCCTCAACTAGTTGAATCAGATATGTTAGGTTAAGGTTGGACTGAATACCAACAGGGTGGTAAATCTCCAGGAAGAGAGTTAGGTAGATCTGTTGTAACCTATATAAGTACAAGGTCGTATTTATTGGTGCGGACCGTAGCAGAATTTCCTTTTTCAATGTAAAACTAAAAACAAGCGTTTCTTATAGGACAAGTTCAGGTAGTCCCTTGCAGTTTCAGTCCATTTTCATTCTGTTTGGTGCCTATTGAATACGACCCTGTACTGCCTCCAACCAAGTCCCAGGCTTTTGTGGGCTCAGTGCCCCACAACGGCTCATTTGCACTTCTACAGTTTCAGTTTTGTTTTTGTGTCGAGAGCAGTCTCACACATTGGTCGTTGACCGATGGCCGACCCAGATTCTACTTTATGAATTCAGAAAGACTACCAATGCTCACGGGAAAGATCAAAATGAATGATGTACTGGTCGTGGTCTCCCATTTCATCTGTGTGTAGTGTCTTTAGATTGATCTGTTACACTGGTCGCAGCAAGTCTCTTTACTGCAACACAATCAGAGTTGGTGGCAATTGTTTTGGTACAGCATGACAGGAAAAAACTCTCACAAGGGTTTAGTTTGAATTTATTAGTAGACAAGTAGAATATTTTAAGGCACAGTATGAATTGCATTGACTCTTGAATTTCAAGAGACAATATAATATAGAACAGTAAAAATACATGAAAAAACGGACATTATACAGCTGTGCCAGGAAAATAACCTCTCCCTCAATGTAAAAAACCCCGAAAGAGCTGATAGTGGACTTCAGGAGACAGCAGAGGGAGCACGCCCCCATCCACATCGACGAGACCGCAGTGGAGAAGGTGAAAAGCTTCAAGTTCCTCTGCGTACACATCACTGACAATCTAAAATGGTCCACCCTCAAAGACAGTGTGGTGAAGAAGGCGCAACAGTGCCTCTTCAACCTCAGGAGGCTGAAGAAATTTGTCTTGGCCCCTAAGACCCTCACAAACTTTTACAGATGCACAATTAAGAGCATCCTGTCGGGCTGTATCACTGCCTGGTACGGCAACTGCACCGCCCTCAACCGCAAGGCTCTTCAGAGGGTGGTGCGGTCTGCCAAACGCATCACCGGGGACACACTGCCTGCCCTCCAGGACACCTACAGCACCCAATGTCACAGGAAGGCCATAAAGATCATCAAGGACATCAACCACCAGAGCCACGGCCTGTTCACTCCGCTATCATCCAGAAGGCGAGGTCAGTACAGGTACATCAAAACTGGGACCTAGAGACTGGAAAACAGCTTCTATCTCAAGGCCATCAGATTGTTAAATAGCCATCACTACCCAGTACCCTGCCCTGAACTTAGTCACTTTCACTAGTCGACTACCACCCGATTACTCAACCCTGCACCTTAGAGGCTGCTGCCCTATGTACATATCATGGAATCACTGGTCACTTTAATAATGTTTACATACTGTTTTACTCATTTCATATGTATACACTGTATTCTAGTCAATGCCACTCCGACAATGCGCATCCTACTATTTATAGATTTCTTAATTCCATTCTTTTGCTGTTAGATTTGTGTGTATTGTTGTGAATTGTTAGCTACTATAGCACTGTTGCGAAACAAACTAACATTTCTCTACACTCGCAATAACATCTGCTAAATATGTGTATGCAACCAATACAAATGTATTTGAATATATCATAGAATCATGTAGACGTTAAATCTATCTCTACCAGTATAGAGTGTATAGAGTATTTTTTATTTCACCTTTATGTAACCAGGTAGGCTAGTTGCGAACAAGTTCTCATTTACAACTGCGACCTGGCCAAGATAAAGCAAAGCAGTGCGACACAAACAACAACACAGAATTACACATGAAATAAACAAGCGTACAGTCAATAACACAATAGAAAAAAAAGAAAGTCTATATACAATGTGTGCAAATGGCGTGAGGAGGTAAGGCAAAAAATAGGCCATAGTAGCGAAGTAATTACAATTTAGCAAATTAACACTGGAGTGATAGATGTGCAGATGATGATGTGCAAAGTCTGATAGCATAATGTAGGAAATAGGGGGAATGGCTTTGTCCTAGCAGGTAGAACTGAGAAGATGTCAACTGCCGGTGCTCTCTGAGTGGAGGGAGGTCGTGAAAGGGGTGCGATGGATCACTCATGTCTTTGAGGAGTAAAATGATGGCTTCCTATCTACATGGCATTAAAGTCACCATCCATGGCCAAAAACGTGAGGGTAGAGCTGGGGAACAGGGTGGCAAAATAACTCGCTCAAGCTCCTTCTCTAACTCTTTGGTGCAACTGACAAGCTGAACATCACCATTCTCCAGCACACCATACTTGAATACATGAGCCTTTGTAATATTGTTATAATATTCTTATACTCCATATAATGTCTATCAGCACCATGTCACCAGGTCAAATTCCTGGTACATGTAAATGTTCTTGGTATAGCTTGTTCTGATTTTACAGCCCATTGTTACAAAATGATTAAACAGAAGCAAAATCAACATTACAATAACAACACAGTAACAGAACAATAGTGTACCGCATCAGCCAACATATCATGGAAACAACTTCACTTGTAAGTCCTTGCAATAATCAGTGGAGTAGGTTCTTAGTGTGTTAATGGCTAAAGGCACAAAGCTTATACTGAAACATGGCTTATTGCATCCTGGATGTGAATAATGTGAAGTCAGTATCATCTACCATGGGGTTTACCTTGCGTGTCATCTTGTATTATGCCTTAGTGATTTCTTAGCTGATTATGGCCCACTTCTCATATGAAGTCTGTGGTAAGTATACTGATCCATATATAACACTGGATTAGGACATGTCTTAACAAGTGTCATTCTGTTCTGAGGACAAAGAAGATCATACATTTTTCCTGATCAAAGAGAGGTTTTGAAAGCCTTATTTGACCAGGGAATGACCAGCAGAGGGTCGCCTCTGCTGGCTGAGGCAGCCACCAGAACTGGACTGTCGGAGAGTGTGGTGGAGGTGAGGGTCATTAATGTTCTGTTTTATATTCTGTGAACATAAGAAATGGTTTTGTGTTTTTGTAATATCTACCTGGGTTCTGGGCAAAGCATTTGGTTTAGGACTACTTCCTATGGCCTTACTGATGATTCCCCTTTTATATAAGACATGAATTGAAAGCTTCCTATCCTGCTTCCTTGGGTGGTATGGTTCGGCAGTGTCAAGTCTCAAAGCATCCTATCCTGCTTCCTTGGGTGGTATGGTTCGGCAGTGTCAAGTCTCAAAGCATCCTATCCTGCTTCCTTGGGTGGTATGGTTCGGCAGTGTCAAGTCTCAAAGCATCCTATCCTGCCCACTTGGGTGGTATGGTTCGGCAGTGTCAAGTCTCAAAGCATCCTATCCTGCTTCCTTGGGTGGTATGGTTCGGCAGTGTCAAGTCTCAAAGCATCCTATTCTGCTTCCTTGGGTGGTATGGTTCGGCAGTGTCAAGTCTCAAAGCATCCTATCACTCTACAAATCAAGAACCATCCATAAATCCAAACAATTTTACTAAGACACACCCACTATATGACCAGTACTAACTGCTGCTGTCAGGTTGAAGGTTCAACACCCCACTCTGTAGAACAAACAGGGCACACAAGTCATTCATATCAACCAGCATCAGGTTCCTAAATCCAGGATGACTAAACCGTAGCCCACCACTTACAGTATACCTTCTGTGATATTTATGTTGTATTTAAGTGAAGTGTTGAATGTCCTGTGATGTGTTACGTGTGCCATTATTCCCAAACAAATACCGCTATGGAACAATGAAATATTCCTTCATCCATTGTTGTCGGGCTATTGGATTCAATATAGATAATTCATTGTATATAAGGGCTCCTTTTTCAATCATCTGCAAGATAAAAATCTGAGTTGGTGGAGCAATATTTTTGTCTAACCTTTTAATAAAGTATTACGTACAATTACTCTGATTTGAAATGTGATGCAGTATTCTTTACTATTGTGTTGTCTTCCTAATGTTTCCTCTAGAATTGGTTAGGGAATGAAAGAAGAAAACTGGCCCAGGGTCAAGCTGTCCCTCAAAATAAAACGAAGCGCTCCAAACGTAATGTGTCAGCTTACAAACTGTTTATGAGAGACCACCATAAAGCAAAAGGTTTGTGCAGGTTTGGCTCTTTTTTGGTATTTTACCCCCTTTTTCAATCTTGTCTCATCGCTGCAACTCCCCAACGGGCTCGGGAGGTGAAGGTCAAGTCATGCATCCTCCAAAACATGACCCGCCAAACAGCGCTTTTTAACACCCACCTGCTTAACCCGTAAGTCAGCCACACCAATGTGTCGGAGGAAACACCCTTCACCTGACGACCGAGGTCAACCTGCAAAAGCCCGGCCCACCACAAGGAGTAAAGCCCCCCCCGGCTAAACCCTCCCCTAACCCGGACGACACTGGGCCAATTGTGCGCCGCCCTATGGGACTCCAGATCACAGCCAGTTGTGATACAGCCTGGGACCGAACCTAGGTCTGTAGTGACACCTCTAGCAGTGCGGCGCCACTCGGGAGGTCAGGTTTGGCTTTAATTACCTGTTAAATTACAAGAGCAAGGCGGGCATTCAAGTATTGTGGACTGTATGCATTTCTCAATCAGTGTGTCTTTGATGTAGGTTAATTATTATTATATTTAGATGAATTATCACAGGGGTTTCCCTTCAGAACTTTTGGGGTCTAACAACAAATTCTAAAGTCTACTGTCTCCATCTGACACATATTTTTTACATTGTTTCAACAAGTAAATGTTATGTTGTTGTAATGCCTTGATAGAATAGATAAATAAAACAATGTCACTGATATTGTCATGTTTTCTGTTGTATGTCAGGAGTTATGGCAGGTACACAGGTCAAATGGCAGGCATTACCACCTGCCACAAAACCCCATTACAGTGAGGAGGCAGGCAAGCTACTGGCAGGAGGTCAGGAGTTGAAAGGGAACCTGAAGGCATTAAAAGTAAAAGTAAAAGTTTATTGAAGAAGGTTGGTGGCAATATATAGGGTCACAATAGTAAGTCATGACATTTTGAAACTTTTACCTCAAAAAAATAATGGATTTGGATTTTATAGTTGGAGTTAGATTTGAGATACAGATTTAAGATACAAAGAACAGGCATTTTTCTTATGGAAGGATTTCAGTCTTTTCCTATAAATATTTTTAGATATTGCATTTTTTTTTTTACATCTATATAATTTATTAGGTCCCGTGTGGCTCAGTTGGTAGAGCATGGCGCTTGCAACGCCAGGGTTGTGGGTTCAATTCCCACGGGGGAACCAGGGTTCAATTCCCACGGGGGGACCAGGATGAATATGTATGAACTCTTCAATTTGTAAGTCGCTCTGGATAAGAGCGTCTGCTAAATGACGTAAATGTAAATGTTATTTATCTTGTCTATTTTAAAATAATTTTTTGTTATCGAGTTGGAAGGTATGGGGGTCGACACAGCATTCCTTGTCCACAAACCCGATGACCCCATACCAGTCAGCACAGCCTCATCTGGGAGGAGAAAGGAATTTGTTGAGGGCCAGGATCTGATCGCAAAGTTTTTTGTACAATTTTCTAGTACACATTTAAAAATAATAAAAAAAATAAAATAAAATGAATCACACTTGATTTTCCCTTGCAAAAAATGTATCAACCCCAGACAAAAATGTAAATCTATTATAATCTACATAACAATTCACATTACCTGTTACTGCACAATTATTTTCCTGCTGTAGTAAACTGACTCCTACATCTGTACATCTATAATGCCTTTAAACACACTTATACAGCACTGGGCCTCTTTTATTGTTACATCTAGGCCAACCTGCAGCTTCACAGTCAAAGTTTAAGGGTTTGACAAGGCTAGGGTGCAAGGAGTACAAGCCTTATTCAACCAGAAGTATAGTATATATCATTTTATTTTAGGTAACTATTCATATGTACTGTATATCTGTGATTCAACAATTAAATAACGGTCCTGCTCCGCTTTTAAGCAAGCTTAAAACAAGTAACCACTAAATTCACAGGCAGAGTTCTGGATAAAAAGGCTGACATTTGATTTATAAAAACGTATTTATAGCTGTGCCTTGTTTGTTTACATTGTTGATATTCAAGTAAGCAGATTTCTAGAACACTGGTAGAAGCTTGGAATAATGTGTACACTTGGGGTATGCCAGGTGGGATAGAGTTAAAAAAGCCCTCCCACTATGGCACGGACCGACTATCTAGCATTTTGGAGGCAGGCCGTGGCATCAAGTTCACAATAAGTAAGATGCAATGCTCTTTACAATGTTTTAATGCAGAATTGTAATGTCTTGGTCATTGAGATGAACAACATTGACATGTACAGTACAGGCAGTGGCTTGACATATTACTTCCTGTAATCCTAGATTCAGATCATTCAGGCGAGAAAAAACATCACCCAGATAGGCCAGTCGTGTCAGAAACTCATCATCATGCAAGTGGTCAGACAAGTGAAAATTATGGTCAGTAAAGAAAACTTTAAGCTTGTCTCTCAATTTAAAAAAATGTGTCAATACTTTGCCCCTTGATAACCAGCGCACTTCTGTATGTTGTAAAAGCGTTACATGGTCTCTGCCCATATCAATGCATAGTGCAGAAAATACACGAGAGTTCAGGGGCCTTGCTTTAACAAAGTTAACCATTTTCACTGTAGTGTCCAAAATGTCTTTCAAGCTGTCAGGCATTCCCTTGGCAGCAAGAGCCTCTCGGTGGATGCTGCAGTGTACCCAAGTGGTGTCGGGGGCAACTGCTTGCACGCGTGTTACAACTCCACTATGTCTCCCTGTCATGGCTTTTGCGCCATCAGTACAGATACCAACACATCTTGACCACCAAAGTCCATTTGATGCCACAAAGCTGTCCAGTACTTAAAAAATATTCTCTCCTGTTGTCCTGGTTTCCAGAAGAGGATGTCTTCCTTAATTGACCCCCCATAAACATAACATATACCAGGAGCTGTGCCAGGCCCGCCAAGTCTGTTGACTCATCCAGTTGTAGCGCATAGAATTCACTGGCTTGTATGCGAAGCAGTAATTGTTTCAAAACATCTCCCGTCATGAAACTGTTGTTTGATGAAGACATTGTCTGTATAGTTTTTTTGGCCTTTCCCCCCAGCATTGTCCCAGACATATCCACAGCAGCAGGAAGAATTAAGTCTTCCACAATAGCATGGGGCTTGCCTGTCCTTGCCACTTACCATATAAGATGTTTCTAGCCCCTTCTTATTAATGTTATCTGTTGCTTTTATACAAGTCTTACTACCCAAAAGTCATCTTAATTCTTGCGCCAAAAACTCCTGCGGCTTATTTTTCAAATTGCCATGTTTTGTTTCTAAATGTCTGTGCAAGAGTGAAGGTTTCATTGAGTTGTGAGATAGTACTTTTGCACATATAACACACTGTGGCTGTGGTAAGGCACTACTCCCAATATAAGTGAACCCCAAATCAATGTAGTTCTCATCATATTTGCGCCTCTTCGACGGTCCAACGTCCCTGTCTGTTGTTCGGTGCTTTCCCGTGTAAGGGGGCAGTAGCTCTTCGGCATCAGATTCACAACTGTCAGTGTCCATGCTAGCCGGGCTAACCACAAATGTAGAATTACTGATGCTAGAATTGGATGTGTTCATGGAAGCAGAACAACTTGTGTCATCGACAGGTGCAGTACTGCTTGTAGTAGCAGTACTACCAATAGAGCTGGTATGTGTCTCTATTATCCATTTTCGAGCAAACGTAATGAGCAGCAGCTACGTTTGGCTATATACGGACCGTTAGTGGAATTCCTGCGAGAGAGTAACGGTTAATGTGATTGGATGTTAATTATTCAACTAGGCTACCTGTATTTGACATTGTGTGGTTATTTAGCTGAACACTAGATGGTTTCATTTTATTTTTGGCAGTGAAACGAGGCTACTTAGGCGAGAAAAAAACCTCACCCAATTTATAGCCCCATTGGAAACTATAAATGGACTGTTTGAAAATGTGAAGATGTAATTTTTACTTAAAATGTGAATCACATATTTATTTGGCGGACCCCCGACGGCATTGTGCGTACCCCAGTTTGGGAATACCTGCATAGAGCATCCATTTTTATTTATACGTTTATTTGGATAGGGACAATGTACAGTACAGCAAAAACATATGTTTTAGAGCACTGAGAAATGCTTTGCACCTGATTTAGCTAACAGCTCATCTACATCTGTAGTCCCCGTTTACTAATGCTGAAATTCTTCCACCTGTTAACAGAAAAACAATGCCAATTGAAACGGCATATCTGATCCGAAAGGATAATTACTAGAAGACAAAAGCACATAACCCTGTGGAAGCCAAAGCTGTCTGTGTGTGGCATCGTACATATTAAGCAGCTCTTACCCACTATTCAAGGCCAAGATTCTGATGGACAACAAGCAATCAAGCAGTTAGTTGGCCAGGTACAAAGAGGCTTCTTAGCTAATAGAGCACAGATGTGTGGCAAACAAACCACAGTTACATAAACATCTGGTTTTCATTGTCGAGGTGAAATCTGGGTGGGGCAAAACCCCCCAAAATATTTTGATGCATGCCAGCAAAGCCACTACACAACAATACATTAAATTGCACTATAACGTTGACAAACGGTGGCCACAAACTGTTGGGGTCTACATAAATCTGTTCCAACAGCAGAGTCCCAACACCTTACCACTGCTAGACCTGGCTATCAGCGGAGCCTTGTCTGGCAGTGAAACAGTTCATTCAGCCTCATGTATTGCCTTCGCTGATATGGCTGACTTGCTTAAACAAATGTTGTTTCTACTGACAACTGAGATGTACAAACTATGGCATAGGGGATGACGAGCGGATAGGAGGCAATCCGTAATTTCGATTAAGACATTAGTTAGCGAGCTAGTCTGGACGTAGTCAATATAACTATTTGTTCAGCACTTCTTAAATGTACAGCAACAGAATTCAGAACATGGGCCGTTCTTACAGTATTCTCCCTGTACACCAAGTTAGAACTGTAGGATAAATAAAGTGGGCATATAAGCAGACAATGAAAGCTCTTACAAAATTAGATAATTACATTTCTCTAAAACAGGTTATAGGCTACATGTGTACCACCAAGTCAGAACAGTCGGCTAAATTCTGAGGGGAAAATTGACCAGATCTTCAGGTCGGAGCTCTAGAAATAGGTCAGAGTTCCCGACTTGCAATTCAGAGTTGGATGACCGTTCAAAACGTATTTTCCAAGTTGGAGCTTGTTTTTTTCCCCAGAGTTCCCAATTGTCTTGAACTCACTGAAGTCTGAGATTTCCCAGTTCTGAGTTTCAAGTTGTTTTGAGCATAGCAGAAGTCATGCTGGACTGCCAGTAGATTGTCGACTTTATTCATGAGGACTGCTAGCTAAGATTTTGAAAGTATGATATTAACATGATCAGTCCAATCAAAGCTAATGTTGATATAACGTGATTTGATGTCATTTTAGCTATGGCCAATGACCTTGAGCCTTCTTGGATGGGCACTTCTAATGTAACTCTATGGCAGCACCCAAGGGGCTTGAATTTCAGAGCTCTCCCCGTAGATTTTGCGGTGACGGTGTCCCCATGAGTGACAGAACACTGAGCCAATCACGGCGCAACTAGAGAACATTACCAACCCCTACGCTCTGTATTGTCCGCTGGATGCCTCACTACCACAGAAAGCACTGAGCTAGGCTGAAACACCTGTATTTTGGTGCTGCCTTACTCAAGATAGCAAAAAAAAATACCATGTTCATACAGAGCTTTATTAACTCAATGATAAAAAAAATGTTTTTTACATTTTTTACATTGTTTGCAAACTGATATGTGACAAGCATTAATGCCAAAATAACATTCAAAATGACAGCCACTGTGGGTAAAAATGAAATCTCGAGTCGGTATTTTATTTGAGTGGTTTATTAATATCTTGACCAGCATTCAAAAAGGAGCCTAAGTGATTCTTATTTACAGTACAGTAGCATATCACTTAAATAATAACTTGAAGCATTTTTCAAGATATCCAAGGACACGTGACAGTAAACATTTTAATTGTTCAAGTGGTGCACCAGTGGTATGCTAATGTGGATGTTGGAATTGAGCCCGTCTCCCTCTACTGGGATCTCTTCATTCATTCATTCATTTTTTTTTATTATAGATTTTTTGGTACACTACTGTTAGCAATTTATGTTATTCTTCAATAACACAAACTCCAAAGCAAATCAGGGAGAGAAAAATAGGTTTATTCAGAAAGGACAAATCAAGATGTTATGCTGGAAGGTAGATGTTCACTCTCCCGTCTTCAGCTTTTCCCCACTGAACAAAGGAACGCTTGGTCGGGGTTATAAATTATGCCATTTATAACCCCCCACCCTAGCCTGGGGTTGCCCAATCAGGAGTCCTTGCAGTACAACTTGGCCAATAGCCAAATAACAAGTATCGTGCTCTCGACTCAATGTACAGACCAATGGAAACCTGGCACACGTAGCACACGTCACTCTTCAGGAGTGACATTCCACAGATTCTAACATATGTTGAACTGAAACCCAACTCCTATTTACAATTCACTATTGACCATTAGTACTCTAGTTTTTACTCCTCTCATCCTCTGCGTTGTGTATTTATTTTCAAAATATTCTTATTGTACCGTTCAAGAGATTGGGGTCACTTAGAAATGCCCTTGTTTTTGAAAGAAAAGCTCATTTTTTGTCCATTAAAATAACATAAAATTGATCCGAAATACAGTGTAGACATTATTGTTGTAAATCACTAGTGTAGATCGAAATGGCTGATTTTGAATGGAATATCTACATAGGCGTACAGAGGCCCATTATCAGCAACTATCACTCCTGTGTTCCAATGGCACATTGTGTTAGCTAATCCAAGTTTATCATTTTGAAATGCTAATTGATCATTAAAAAACCTTTTTGCAATTATGTTAGCACAGCTGAAAACTGTTGTCCTGCTTAAAGAAGCAAGAAAATGTGCCTTCTTTAGACTAGTTGAGTATCTGGAGCATCAGCATTTGTGGGATCGATTACAGGCTCAAAATGGCCAGAAATAAAGTACTTTCTTCTGAAACTTGTCAGTCTATTCTTGTTCTGAGAAATGAAGGCTATTCCATGCGACAAATTGCCAAAAAACGGAATATCTCGTACAACGCTGTGTACTACTCCCTTCACCTATTCCATGGGAATAACAAAAATGATAACATATACAGTACATTCCATAACCTGCATCCCATAACCTGCATTATTGGCCATTATTCCCAGGCAACTCAATAAACTCAACTAGAGAAATGCATCAGGTCTTCTAGCTAGTCTAAAAAAGTCTTAAAAAGTCATTTTACAAAAAAATTATTTCCTCAAGAGCTCTCCTCTTGAAAGTGAATCCAAGCTGCTCCCCAAAACTCCACTAATCCCTCTACAGCAGTTTGCTATGGGGATCCATTTTTTTCTTCTTCTCAGTGATCAGTGAGTCTCTTCAGGTTGACTTGTTGTTGTTGACCCTGCGCTCCTATTTCCACTGTCTTCTCCTGAGTAGATCCCAGAGTCCTGACTGGAGCTGCCTTGTCCTCTCTGGATGGAGGAGGAGCCACTGTCCTGCTCCGCCTCAACATCTCCCTGACCCTTGACCTGTTGCTGTTGACCCTGGCTTGTCTGCTCTACCTGTACAGCCACCACACATGTGGCCACACAGCTCTCTTCCGGATGCAGGAGGAGAAGGGATATTGGATCCTGTGTGTTCTGCAGTATACTGCTGGGAAATGTGTGCTTTGAGACAATACCTTTTCTCTTTTTGTGGCATCTGTAGACAGGCACTGTCGTCATCAGAAGAACACAGCCCAGCAGAGCCAGCAACACCTTCCACACAGGAGATTGTCCTTAGAGGGACAAACAGAGCAGGCGTCAATATAGATGTTAAGCGCAAATCTGAAAGATCCCTTTTTCAGGGACAATGTGGATTTAAATGTAATGGTGTGTAAATGGTTCTGAATTTTACCCAGGGTCCTCACACACTGTTGCTGTGTGTATGGGCTGGTCTTATTGTACAGTTTGCTGAATGCGTTGACCTGCAGGCAGTACTCTGTCCAGGGCTTCAGCGGGAACAGTGTTCCCTCTGTGGTGTCAAAAACGTTCTCTTGTTTCTGTATGATGGAGACAAAAGCACACCAATAAGACATATGAATAGTGTGAGTACTTGAGTTGAATGGTTTGAAAAAACAAAAAGGTGTGACATTGATTGATAAAGCAGTGAGCTCTACATTTTTCTGATATCTCCCTCCAAAAAATGTCTCTACTCCAAAGATCAAAATCAAGTTGAAGAACCCAAGACTTAAGCATACATCAAATATGAGGGAGCTTATTACATGGTAATAATATGTAAATACTGTATGTACAGTTGAAGTCGGAAGTTTACATTAGCCAAATACATTTAAACTCAGTTTTTCACAAATCCTGACATTTAATCCCAGTAAAAAGTCTTAGGTCAGTTTGGATCACCACTTTATTTTAAGAATGTGAAATGTCAGAATAATAGTAGAGAGAATGATTTATTTCATATTTTATTTCTTTCATCACATTCCCAGTGGGTCAGAAGTGTACATACACTCAATTAGTATTTGGTAGCATTGCCTTTAAATGGTTGAAGTTGGGTCAAACGTTTTGGGTAGCCTTCCACAAGCTTGACACAACTTTGGAAGTATGCTTGGGGTCATTGTCCATTTGGAAGACCCATTTGCGACCAAGCGTTAACTTCCTGACTGATGTCTTGAGATGTTGCTTCAATATATCCACATAATATTCCTGCCTCATGATGCCATCTATTTTTTGAAGTGCACCAGTCCCTCCTGCAGCAAATCCCCCCCACAACATGATGCCGCCACCCCCGTGCTTCAAGGTTGGGATGGTGTTCTTCGGCTTGCAAGCGTCCCTCTTCTTCCTCCAAATATAATGATGGTCATTATGGCCAAACAGTTCTATTTTTTTTTCCATCAGACCAGAGGACATTTCTCCAAAAAGTATGAATCTTTGTCCCCATGTGCAGTTGCAAACCGTAGCGACTATGTTTTTTAATGGAGGTTTTGGAGCAGTGGCTTCTTCATTGTTGAGCGGCCTTTCAGGTTATGTCGATATAGGACTTGTTTTACTGTGGATATAGATACTTTTGTACCCGTTTCCTCCAGCATCTTCACAAGGTCCTTTGCTGTTGTTCTGGGAATGATTTGCACTTTTCGCACCAAAGTACGTTCATCTCTAGGAGAAAGAACGCGTCTCCTTTCTGAGCGGTATGACGGCTGCGTGGTCCCATGGTGTTTATACAGATGAACGTGGTACCTTCAGGCGTTTGGAAATTGCTCCCAAGGATGAACCAGATTTTTGGAGGTCTACAATCTTTTTTCTGAGGTCTTGGCTGATTTCTTTAGATTTTCCCATGATGTGAATCAAAGAGGAACTGAATTTGAAGGTAGGCCTTGAAATACATCCACAGCTACACCTCCAATTGTTTAAAGGCACAGTCAACTTTGTGTATGTAAACTTTTGACCGGAATTGTCAGAAGAAGTGAAATAATCTGTCTGTAAACGATTGTTGGAAAAATTACTCGTGTCATGTACAAAGTAGATGTCCTAACTGACTTGCCAAAACTATAGTTTGTTAACAAGAAATTTGTGGAGTGGTTGAAAAACGAGTTAATGACTCCAACCTAAGTGTATGTAAACCTCCGACTTTAACTGTATGTATTGTCATGTTAGGTTCTTATTTTTCAGAGTAAATAACTCACGGACACTAGAAAAGCTTAATCAAGTTTAATTCTTCCCAAAGGGTTGACACCGCTGTATTCAGACAAAAAAGCATTTCTCACCATCACAGGTTTATATATCCCACTTATCAAATCAAATCAAATTTTATTAGTCACATACACATGGTTAGCAGATGTTAATGCGAGTGTAGCGAAATGCTTGTGCTTCTAGTTCCGACAATGCAGTAATAACAACAAGTAATCTAACCTAACAATTCCGCAACTACTACCTTATACACGCAAGTGTAAAGGGGTAAAGAATATGTACATAAAGATATATGAATGAGTGATGGTACATACGGCATAGGCAAGGTGCAGTAGATGGTATAGAGTACGGTATATACCTATGAGATGAGTACTGTAGGGTATGTAAACATAAAGTGGCATAGTTTAAAGTGGCTAGTGGTCCATGTATTACATAAGATGGCAAGATGCAGTAGATGATATAGAGTACAGTATATACATATACATTAGAGATGTGTAATGTAGGGTATGTAAACATTATATTAGGTGGCATAGTTTAAAGTGGCTGGTGGTACATTTTTACATAATTTCCATCAATTCCCATTTTTAAAGTGGCTGGAGTTGAGTCAGTATGTTGGCAGCGGCCGCTAAATGTTAGTGGTGGCTGTTTAACAGTCTGATGGCCTTGAGATAGAAGCTGTTTTTCAGTCTCTCGGTCCCTGCTTGGATGCACCTGTACTGACCTCGCCTTCTGGATGATAGCGGGGTGAACAGGCAGTGGCTTGGGTGGTTGTTGTCCTTGATGATCTTTATGGCCTTCCTGTGACATCGGGTGGTGTAGGTGTCCTGGAGGGCAGGTAGTTTGCCCCGGGTGATGCGTTCTGCCGACCTCACTACCCTCTGGAGAGCCTTACGGTTGTGTGCGGAGCAGTTGCCGTACCAGGCGGTGATACAGCCCGACAGGATGCTCTCGATTGTGCATCTGTAGAAGTTTGTGAGTGCTTTTGGTGACAAGCCGAATTTCTTCAGCCTCCTGAGGTTGAAGAGGCGCTGCTGCGCCTTCTTCACAACGCTGTCTGTGTGGGTGGACCAATTCAGTTTGTCCGTGATGTGTACACCGAAGAACTTAAAACTTTCCACCTTCTCCACTACTGACCCGTCGATGTGGATAGGGGGGTGCTCCCTCTGCTGTTTCCTGAAGTCCACAATCATCTCCTTTGTTTTGTTGACGTTGAGTGTGAGGTTATTTTCCTGACACCACACTCCGAGGGCCCCCACCTCCTCCCTGTAGGCCGTCTCGTCGTTGTTGGTAATCAAGCCTACCACTGTAGTGTCGTCCGCAAACTTGATGATTGAGTTGGAGGCGTGCATGGCCACGCATTCGTGGGTGAACAGGGAGTACAGGAGAGGGCTCAGAACGCCCCCTTGTGGGGCCCCAGTGTTGAGGATCAGCGGGGTGGAGATGTTGTTACCTACCCTCACCACCTGGGGGCGGCCCGTCAGGAAGTCCAGGACCCAGTTGCACAGGGCGGGGTCGAGACCCAGGGTCTCGAGCTTGATGACGAGTTTGGAGGGTACTATGGTGTTAAATGCTGAGCTGTAGTCGATGAACAGCATTCTCACATAGGTATTCCTCTTGTCCAGATGGGTTAGGGCAGTGTGCAGTGTGGTTGCGATTGCGTAGTCTGTGGACCTATTGGGTCTGTAAGCAAATTGGAGTGGGTCTAGGGTGACCGGTAGGGTGGAGGTGATATGGTCCTTGACTAGTCTCTCAAAGCACTTCATGATGACGGAAGTGAGTGCTACGGGGCGGTAGTCGTTTAGCTCAGTTACCTTAGCTTTCTTGGGAACAGGAACAATGGTGGCCCTCTTGAAGCATGTGGGAACAGCAGACTGGGCTAAGGATTGATTGAATATGTCCGTAAACACACCAGCCAGCTGGTCTGCGCATGCTCTGAGGACGCGGCTGGGAATGCCGTCTGGGCCTGCAGCCTTGCGAGGGTTAACACGTTTAAATGTTTTACTCACCTCGGCTGCAGTGAAGGAGAGCCCGCAGGTTTTGGTAGTGGACCGTGTCAGTGGCACTGTATTATCCTCAAAGCGGGCAAAAAAGGTATTTAGCCTGTCTGGGAGCAAGACATCCTGGTCCGCGACGGGGCTGGTTTTCTTTTTGTAATCCGTGATAGACTGTAGACCCTGCCACATACCCCTTGTGTCTGAGCTGTTGAATTGCGATTCAATTTTGTCTCTGTACTGGGACTTAGCCTGTTTGATAGCCTTGCGGAGAGAATAGCTACACTGTGTGTATTCGGTCATGTTTCCGGTCACCTTGCCCTGGTTAAAAGCAGTGGTTCGCGCTTTCAGTGTCACGCGAATGCTGCCGTCAATCCACGGTTTCTGGTTTGGGAATGTTTTAATCGTTGCTCTGGGTACGACATCGTCAATGCACTTCCTAATGAACTCGCTCACCGAATCAGCATATTCTTCAATGTTGTTGTTGGACGCCGTGCGGAACATATTCCAATCCGCGTGATTGAAGCAGTCTTGAAGCGTGGATTCAGATTGGTCGGACCAGCGTTGAACAGACCTGAGCACGGGAGCTTGTAGTTTTAATTTCTGTTTGTAGGCTGGAATCAACAAAATGGAGTCGTGGTCAGCTTTTCCGAAAGGAGGGCGGGGGAGGGCCTTATATGCGTCGCGGAAGTTAGTATAACAATGGTCCAGAGTTCTGCCAGACCTGGTCGGACAATCGATGTGCTGATAGAATTTAGGGAGTTTTGTTTTTAGATTAGCCTTGTTAAAATCCCCAGCTACGATGAATGCAGCCTCAGGGTGTGTGGTTTCCAGTTTACAGAGAGTCAGATAGAGTTCGTTCAGGGCCATCGATGTGTCTGCTTGCGGGGGAATATATACGGCTGTGATTATGACCGAAGAGAATTCCCTTGGTAGATAATGCGGTCTACATTTGATTGTGAGGAGTTCTAGATCAGGTGAACAGAATGACTTGAGTTCCTGAGTGTTGTTATGATGGTCACACCACGTCTCGTTAATCATGAGGCATACCTCCCCGCCCCTCTTCTTACCAGAAAGATGTTTGTTTCTGTCTGCGCGATGCGTGAAGAAACCAGCTGGCTGCACCGACTCCGTTAGCGTCTTTTGAGTTAGCCATGTTTCCGTGAAGCAGAGCACGTTGCAATCCCTGATGTCTCTCTGGAATGTTACCCGTGCTCGGATTTCATCGACCTTATTGTCAAGAGACTGGACATTGGCGAGTAGTATGCTAGGGAGTGGAGCGCGATGTGCTCGTCTCCGAAGCCTGACCAGGAGACCGCTACGTTTGCCCCTTTTTCGGCGTCGTGTAGCTTCGCCGGCTGGGATCAGGTCCATTGTATTGGGTGGAAGGCAAGACACTGGATCCGTTTCGGGAAAGTCATATTCCTGGTAGGAACGGTGGTTAGTTGACGTTAATCGTATATTCAGTAGTTCCTCCCGGCTGTATGTAATGAAATCTAAGATCACCCGGGGTACCAATGTAAGAAATAACACATAGAAAAACAAAATACTGCATATTTTCCAAGGAACGCGAAGCGAGGCAGCCATCTTGCTCGGCGCCGGAAGTTAACATTACATAACATTAAGACACTCCTCTCCAATCCTTACATGTTATGGTTCCATAGGAAGAGGGTAGTAAACCCTTATTACTCCCTCTGGGGATCTGACCTGCACTCCTGACCTCAACCCCTCCTTTGCCTAATCCACAGATGTCCATCTATAGCAATCCTTTGATCTCCTCCTGTCTACCCAACACATTACAAAGCAATCTGTCTTTCTACAAAGAACCATTAACTTCTGACATAAAACTCAGTCTCTTTCACTCCTTATATTCTATGTTTCCGATTGATCATTTATTTAATATCTCAATGTTCAAAGTTTAGTCAATTCCAACAGTCATGACGTGGACCTTTCTGGGTGTAGCTCATGGCTCCCCCCTCTCACTCGCTCTCCTAACCCACGTTTATTACATCAGGTCATAAATACCGGGTAGAAACTACCATGCCATATTGAGGGAGAGAGTCTCCCAGAACAGAGACTTGGCCAAACTCCTAAATCCCCAAAATGGGAGAATTAAACAAGATGTTCACTTGTGAGAATGTGGGAGTGGTCCGTGGACACTTAAGGGACAGTTATGACCAGTGTGTTTCATTTGGTGACCTCATGAAGGACAGGAAACACACAACTATATCTCTGAATGTGTACATTTCTCAATTATAGGGTGTGCATCTAATTCTTGTAAAGATGTAACTATTTGAGTAAAGATGTAACTATTTGCAAAATTATGTAATGTGATGTTAACCTTTTTAAAATGAGAGAATTGTTTTCATAAGTAAAATATGCTCACTCAGTGGCCACGCCCAAGTGAATAGGCATTGGTTGGAAATGATGAACCAACACCTTTTCTACAAGAGCCCCCGTGACCCAATTCATGGCAGACTAAGCAAACCCCAGCGTGAGCTGTGGTTGCAAATGGTTGAACGACTACAATCTAATGAAATTAACTTTAGTTCCCGATGACGTGAGGACTGGTGTCCATACGCTCAAAAGGGCTAATTTCAACGTGGAGGTGACATTCACCACGCTGGAAGAATACATTTTGACTATACCAGCCAGAATACAGCACGAGCTGAGTATGGCAACTTGGTATCAACTTTGAACTCTTATTCACTAAAGAAGTGATACATCCTAGAAGTCGAGTTATCATCAGCAGCTGTAAACGTGCGTGGCCTAGGAAAGGACAGACATTCTCTTCAGAATGACAGGGTACTACAACGTATCTGTCCTACCACACGACGACAGACTACAACGTATCCCTCCTACGACCAAAAATATTCTTCAAAGGACATGGGAGATCTCTGCTGGGCAACCCAGCCTTCCATCTTCGAACAATCTATCGAAGCGCAGCTCAGAGTAAATATATTTCTTGCATTTTCCTTTTTCAAATGGGCAGTTATTTAGAATGCATAAGATTTTGTATTTACGATATCATAGCTTCATAAGGTCCGATAGAGACACAATCCTTTTGTTCCTCAGTCTTCCGGCTCTTATATTCAAGCCCAACCCCCTTTATTTGTGTAACCAGCCGTCATATCAGTTTTGTCCGCTAGGAACGTTTTCTTTTATGATATAATTAGTAATCAATGTATGATCCATCCTGTGTGATTATTTAGGTATTTAGTAAATAAATAATTCAACCAAATTTTGTATTGCTGATTCAACTTGTTAGCCAGGGTTCGTGAAGATAACCAAGAATTTTACGACGTTCAGATGAGACCGAATAAAGTGACGATTAATAATTGACTGCTATTGATATAAAAGATTAACAGATCTTTAAGAGTTTATTTGAAAGATAACAGCTCTATAAACATTCTTCCGTGGTGCCCCGAATTCCTAGTTAATTACATTTACATGATTAGTTTAATTAATCAGGTAATATTAATTATAGAGAATTGATTTGATACAATAGCATGTCAAATATAATGTAATCCATAGTAAAGACACAACAGTATGTATGTAATAGATGGATTAAGAGAGAAAACCACCAAAGCTCCTTCACTTCCTGTTTCCTGCCCTTCTCGCTCTTTTCTAGGTCACATGGCCCAACCACACAACAGGGGACAATAACACAAGTGAGTCACTTGAGGATAGGCATTGAAGAGTGAACAAAGAAGAAATGGAAACCTTTTCTTCATCTTTGCAGGCTTCAAATACACAAAAATCTTGTTTGATCTGGCAACCTTTGAAAAGGCAATGCAGCGCGTCCTTTTTAGACAGAGGACATGTTACACCCCACCCCCCGGTCTCTTATCACAGCATATCCAGCTGCTAGACTTCAAAGAAAGGACAGCACAGTTTGTTTTATAATTGGTTTAGAGGATATTATGTTACGAGAAAGGTCAGTGGAGTGGTGTTATTTGCTTGTGCACATGAGATAACATGACATTTGTCTGGCCCTCCGCCGGTGCTTCCGAAAGAGCTGTTCACTGCGGTTTGCTGTTTATTCCCATCTTAACAAAACTCCTACCACCACTCTACTTGTGAATCATCACTACTACTTAACCATAAAAGCCTAGCTGTTGAAGTGAGTCCTGACCTTGCTGGGTGAGTGTTTCTCCCAATACTGCAGACTGAAGTACATGTCCAACAGAGATCTCATGGTGGTGTTCTGCTCCGTCATTGGCTCCCTGAAGCTCACTGTTAACATGGCGTCCCCTGGATCGAACGCCACATGGGATGGGGGGCCTAGGTCCGCTGTAACACAGGAACAAACACTGCTGTCAATGGCTACATCACAGCCTTCACTGCAACAACCTATGGCACTTGAGCACATGCTGTCTGTAGGCTAGCATTGTTCCACTTACAGACATGATTCAAATGATCAACCAACTCAAATTTTAGACCACAGTTATTTGAATCAGGTGTGTTTTATGAATCCTGTGTAGGTCAGTTGTTAGAGCATGGCACTTGCAACGCCATGGCTGTAGGTTCGATTCCTACAGTGGACCAGTATGAAAAAAGTATGAAAATGTATGAACTTACCACTAAGTTTGCCTGTATAAGAGCATCTGCTAAATGACAAAAACGTGTTGGAGCTGGGCTGAAACAAAAGCTTGCACACAGCCACAAAGTGTGCATGTCCAGTTACGGATGTTGTTGGCCTCACCATGTTCATCAGGAATGAACGTCAGGCTGTACCAGTCTGACATCTGACCCCTGCCCTCGGCCCTCACTCTCAGTGTGTATGACCCAATGTAGAAGTCCAGCTCCCTAGAGAAGTCACACCTCTCCTCAGTTATCCTGATACACATCCCTTTGTAGGAACTCTCGTCCGACTGTGTCTGAGAACTATGAGGAGACAGAGGAAAAATGGCTTGCTTGTTGGTGGGGTTCATTCAAGTACCAGACAGCATGCTTGAAGCAGAATAAAAATGGAGAGTAAACATCTTTTTTACTGAAATAAATATGTACCTTTTATTGTCCTGGAGTAAGAAAGGCTCTTGGTACTCACAATGTGTATTGAGTGGTGAACGTGATGTTGTGATTGGCCATGGAGTGATTCCAGTCCCAACTCATGATGTATCGAGTGTTCACAGCATCCATCCTCACATTATAAGGTCTAGGCAGCGCAGAAAACACTGAGAGAAACAACACCAGAATCATGTCAGAATTCAGATGTTCTTCACTATCACAGCAGTGTTGAGGTTATAGTAAGGTCAGAGCAGAGGTGGAAGAAAATGAGGACATTACACCAACATCTAGGCCTACTGAGACTTTTTAGTCTGCTGGAGCAGTATCACTGTAAAACATGATAAAGCTGTTGTGGAAGGAGTGTGAAATGAATAGAATTCGAATTAATGTGGTTAAGATATGAACCACTCATAACACACCTTTGCTTAGACGAGACAGTTTACTGACATGTAGCACAGGATGTTGAGAAAGAAAAGGAAACCAAGACATCTTCAGCCTGTTTTAATCTGTTATGTACATACTTTTTAAACCCGTGTGGCTGCTCATCCTAAATCTGCAAAGATCGGTACAGTTCAGAGAATACACAATGACTATACACGATTAATATTGCAAGCCTTTAGATTAACCTGTAACACTTGTTTATGTGTGATTTAGTTTAATCAAAATGTCCATTCATCGCTCAATCATTGCAAAAATAAGCCGATTGGAGCGGTCTGTCGTTTCGCTTTCATTTTGAATCAAAAGACTTACCGGTGTATGCAAGGTGAAAAACTGCACATGCAAATAGGCGTAATATCATATCTTAATCACTGGTCTTGATCGCTTCCCTCCCCTCTATTTCCACGTCGATCCTTCAGTCACGGCGACAAGACCTCTCAAGGATGCGCGGCATTGTGTTGTTCTCATTATACCCTACACACGTGGAAGCGTGTGTTCACGATCGAACCCCTCCCGCCCCAGTATAATTCGTTTTAGAAACCAACCACACACAGGAAATCAAGTACAGTGCTAAAAGTTAGTCACTGTCTGGAAGTAGCAGCACGCACTCTCAATGCCACACGTGACCGATACTCATTTAAATATATAAAACAAGTGAAATCACAAATGTAACAGAGGTCAAGTTCACAGCATGCAACATCAATTAATCAGTATGCAATAAAACACTTAGGCAAGACGTATGAGGTGAGAGTTAAATCATTTAATATGAATGAAACTCAATTTGGATGCAATAATACAGCATGTTCAGTATTGTACAGCATGACCAAAGATATAAATGAAGACAACCATTGTTTTGTGCACACTATTCACCAGGACTACTTTCAGTGGCGATTTTAGCATGTCAATCTTGGTGAGGCAAAGATGTTAGTTTAGATGCATGCCAGCGAAGGCACTACAAAACTAAACAATACATGAAATGCATTATAACACTACACCAAACGCGATCACGACACACAGGTTAAAATATCAAAACAAACTCTGAACCAATGACATTAATTTGGGGACAGGTCGAAAAGCATTAAACATGTATGGCAATTTAGCTAGTTAGCTTGCACTTGCTTGCTAATTTGTCCTATTTAGCTAGCTTGCTGTTACTAGCTAATTTGTCCTGGGATATAAACATTGAGTTGTTATTTTACCCGAAATGCACAAGGTCCTCTACGCCAACAATTAATCCACACATAACAGTCAACCGAATCATTTCTAGTCATCTCTCCTCCTTCCAGGAGAATGCATGGCTCTCGACCTTCGCCTCTCCTGAGTCCGTACGGGAGTTGCAGCGATGAGACAAGACTAACTACCAATTGGATATCACGAAATTGGGCAGAAAAAAGGGGTAAAATAAAAAAAAGAAATAGAAAGGACTTCTACTTTAGCCCTTGGCAACGCAGACGCTCGTTGACACGCACGAGCAGTGTGGGTGCAATAATTGAATGACATAGATTTCTACATTTATTTTGCAACGCAAAATAAATGTGTAGTCAGGGTAGGTTAAAGCTCTAAAATTCAAGCCCCTTGGGTGCTGCCATAGAGTTACATTAGAAGTGCCCATCCAAGAAGGCTCGAGGTCATTGGCCACAGATATGTGATCTGACGTAATTTTATCTAAAGTAGCTTTGATTGAACGGATCATGTCAACATCATACTTTCAAAATCTTAGCTAGCAGTCATCATTATGAATCAAGTCAACAATCTACTGGCAAATCCTAACTGCAAGCATTGCAAAGCAATCACTAGCCTGCTACTCAGTGGAGTGGCTGTGTGGTCCCAAGTCTGGGATTAAGGATGTCTTTTCCAAGCTTAAAATCATAAAACATTCAACATTGGCATGCTTCATTGACAGCATGGCCATAGTTTTTACATCTCAATTGAGTTTAAATGTACTTGGCTAAGGTGTACATAAACTTCTGACTTCAACTGTACAGGCATGTAATACAAAGAGCTGTTTGTAGCTGGTTATAATAAAGCATAGGAAATTCACATTTGTATTGGCTTCGGTTGAGGCTTTAGCTGATATACATTATGGTTATTTGTTGGATATATTTTATGTCACTTTTATCAACTTAAGTGATGCTGATCATTTCCACTTGTTTAACTTTGACAAAATGTTGTTGTATTTATAATGAAAAACCTCTAGGAGGTATTTGTTCGACAGGGGAGTTTTCACCTCAGCGAACAAATGCATCAATAAACATAGACCTTAAAATAAATCACACACACAAGGAGATTCAGTTCTTCTTTAAGACTCAGGGGTCCAACCAGCAACAGTTGGCGCAAAGCACCTTTCATGACAAAGAGGAAGTCAAATAATGAGAAGGTCTGAGAGAGAAAACATGACACTATTCTTGATTTCAGATTCTATAAGAATCATAAAAAAGGACAAACTAATGCATTTAACATTTACATAAAAACCAACATGCACGATGGGCTTTGTTTTGAAAATGTCTTGACTGGACAAACTTGAGCTTGATTATCTGCACCATACTTGTGATTGAAAATATTCAAGTTTAAACTGACAAGCTACCCTGTTTCCCCATGAATTCCTTCATTTATTTTTAATGGGGATTACCGCTTTAGTTACAGTATAGGGGAACACACAACATCCTGCAACAGCAGCAGTCAGTCTTCATATATGCCAATGGACCAACGGTCACAGAATTTGCTGGAAAAAGAAGGCATGCCATTGGCTGTGACCAGCACTCTCTGACATGTAGTTTGGAGCACGCCCATCTCACGACACCATGCCACTACACTCTTCCAGCATGGCCATAGAAAAGAAAGGTGGGCTAGGGTCTTGTTGATATTCTTAATCTGATAGATGCTCCTTCCTCTCCCACCTGTAATATTGTTTCTATGCCCTTAAACATCGAGCAACATGGGATTCCCAGAACAACCCAGGCACAAATTCACAACTGTCGCGGTGAACAGGTAGAACAAAGACAAACAGGAATCACATTAATAACATGCCATCCTGTCACAAGGTGGCTTTGGATGGTACCTTGAGTAGGGGTGTAACGGTTCACAGAACCCGGTTTTGGGGTCACGCTACGGTTCGGATTTGGTACAGCTGGAAAATGTCAACAGTTACTGTAGTTAATTTTTGTTTTTTTAATAAAATACAAAGTGTGGGTATCAGGAATACCCACACTTTGCATTTTCTTAAATGAGAACACATGATTACTCAACAACACTAAAATAAAGTGCAATATGCGTGTGAAATCAACATGTAAACATGGCTCAGACATTGTATAAGCCTATGCTATAAGGTTTTCTTACAAAGAGAAAAATATGTGCACTTGTGTGACTCTCATAAAGGGGGCGTGTCTGTAGCGCGGTACTTTTCATTTCCCAGTTGAGGGTAATGTGAAGGGCTGTCACTTAAGAGGCTCTCCGTAGCCCTGGGAGGTCCGTCCATCCATCTGTAGTAAGCACAACACAGGGTGCATTGGCCTATTTATTGACAACTTCTGTTTCAGCTTGCTTATATGGAGTGGGTACTACCCATCTGCTGAAATGGGTGCGAGTGGGTGAAGTTCGTAACGTGGCTCGAGCACTTTCAAGAAGTGCTGAAATGCCTTATTCTTCTCAACCACCGACAATGGGCGCGTTTCCATGGCAATAAACATACCTATCGCTCTTGTCATTTATTTATTTTGGCCCGGTCAGAATCAGTTGCGAAGAGCTGCTTGAATGCAGCGGGGAGACGAAGTTGCGTTGTTTGTTTGCGTTGCCGTCTTGTTCTGGTGGTAGGAATACTGGGGGATGTTGGCGTAACTGTGTCAACATGTTTGAGGTGTTGGCAGCTGCATAGGCTATTCTCTTTCAGCACTGGCAACATACTCAGTGTCCATCCCCGCAATAATCTTACTGGGAAGCCAAAATGTTCCCAAACTGGTGATGGAGAATCCTCCTGGTTTATCGACCCCACCACACGCCATTGGACAGAACTACTTCCTGGCTGCGCCTCACAAAAAGGACAGTTAGAAATACGTCAATTAAGATTCAAATTGTAATTACAACATGCACATTCTGTAGTCTCTAGTTGTTTTAACGGGATAGCCTGAAATGTTTTTTTTGTTGCTCAGATTTACCCAAAAGGCATACAATGCAGCGTAGATGTAGCCTATAGGCCTAGTGAGATATCCATGTACAGTACCAGTCAAAAGTTTGGACACACCTTCTCATTCCAGGGTTTCTTGATTTTTAGCTATTTTTACATTGTAGAATAAACAATATGAAATAACAGATGGAATCAAGTTGTAACCAAACAAGTGTTAAATCAAAATATTTTATATTCTTCTAAGTAGCCACCCTTTGCCTATTCTTGGCATTCTCAACCAACCTTAATGAGAAATGCTTTTCAAACAGTCTTGAAGGAGTTCCCACATATG
Source organism: Salvelinus fontinalis (assembly GCF_029448725.1). Classification (NCBI taxonomy): domain Eukaryota; kingdom Metazoa; phylum Chordata; class Actinopteri; order Salmoniformes; family Salmonidae; genus Salvelinus; species Salvelinus fontinalis. Next base: position 5,238,757 of record NC_074683.1, read on the forward strand.
CTGAGCACTTTTTGGCTGCTTTTCCTTCACTCTGCGGTCCAACTAATCTCAAACCATCTCAATTGGTTTGAGGTCGGGTGACTGTGGAGGCCAAGTCATCTGATACAACACTCAATCACTCTCCTTCTTGGTCAAATAGCCCTTACACAGCCTGGAGGTGTGTTTTGGGTCATTGTCATGTTGAAAATGAATGATAGTCCCACTAAGTGCAAACCGATGGGATGGTGTATCACTGCAGAATGCTGTGGTAGCCATGCTGGAAAAGTTTGCCTTGAATTCTAAATATATCACTGACAGTGTCACCAGCAAAGCACCCCCACACCATCACACATCCTCCTCCATGCTTTACGGTGGGAACTACACATGCGATCATCCATTCACCTACTCTCTGTCTCAAAGACACATCGTTTGGAACCAAAAACTTCAAATTTGGACTCATCAGACCAAAGGACAGATTTCCACCGGTCTAATGTCCAATGCTCGTGTTTCTTGGCGCAAGCAAGTCTCTTATTATTAGTGGTGTCCTTTAGTAATGGTTTCTTTGCAGCAATTCAACCATGAAGGCCTGATTCGCGCAGTCTCCTCTGAACAGTTGATGTTGAGATGTGTCTTACTTGAACTCTAAAGCATTTATTTGGGCACAAATTTCTGAGGCTGCTAACTCTAATGAACTTATCCTCTGCAGCAGAGGTAACTCTGGGTCTTCCTTTCCTGTGGCGGTCCTCATGAGAGCCGGTTTCATCATAGTGCTTGATTCTTTTTGCGACTGCACTTGAAGAAACTTTCAAAGTTCTTGACATTTTCCGGATTGACTGATCTTCATGTTTTAAAGTAATGGACTGTCGTTTGTCTTCGCTTATTTGAGCTGTTCTTGCCATAATATGGACTTGGTCTTTTACCAAATAGGGCTATCTTCTGTATACCACCCCTACCTTGTCACAACACAACTGATTGGCTCAAACACAATAAGAAGGAAAGGAATTCCACAAATTAACAAGGCACACCTGTTAATTGAAATGCATTCCAGGTGACTCTCATGAATCTGGTTGAGAGGGATGCCAAGAGTGTGCAAAGCTGTCATCAAGGCAAAGAGTGGCTACTTTGAAGAATCTAAAATATATACTTTGATTTGTTTAACACATTTTCGGATACTAATGATCCCATGTATGTTATTTCATAGTTTGGATGTCTTCAGTATTATTCTACAATTTAGAAAATAGTAAAAATAAAGAAAAACCCTGGAATGAGTATGTGGCCAAACGTTTGACTGGTACAGTAAAATTGTTTATGTTTTAATCTGGGTTCACAGTGCGGACTGAACAGAGGTCCCCCATACCGAACAAGTTGGTATGAATACGTTTACCGTTACACCCTTACTTTTGAGATGTGTCTTTTAATCTGCGAGATGTCATCAACTTCAAAGTGTCCTTTGAGGGGTAGAAAGACAGACTTCGGAGAACATTCTGTATGACCCTCCTCCTTTCCCTACTACAATTCTTCAACCATCACCTACGGTCTTTCCACCCAGCTCTCCTCTCGCTCTCTCCATCTCTCCTCAGACGCACACATCCACAACTCCCTCATCCGGAACTCCTTCGTCTCCAGGCTCTTCCCCCATCTCCTCCAGCTTGACCTTCTCCACTTCCTTGTCTCTCCTGATTGGCTCACCCCCACCACTAGAACCCTGCTGGCCGGAGCCTCCCTCTGTGGAGTAGACCCCAGAGTCCCCGCTGCCTTCACTGCCATGGCGGCTATGCCTGCTGCTGTCATGCTGCAGCCCTGAGGGGGGAGCTGTGAAGGGAGGGATGTGGATCTCCAGCAGCACCACCTCGGCGTACACGCTCAGATTATCACAGCACAGCTCCGACTCAGGAGTGAGGAGAATGGGCATTTCAGAGCCGAGGGAGGAGTCACAGAGGTACTGGTGGTGGGGGGGGGGGAGAAGAAGGAGCAGCATACGATTACTCACTTTATCCCAACCCCCCCGAGACACACTACCACCCACAGACACCTAAATATTACTGTTGTTTACATGCTAGTCACTGTGAGGACTGCTGCCACTCCCTGTTTATTATACATGTATAGTCACTTTACCCCTACCTACATGTACAATTTACCTTGACTAACCTGTACCCCCTCACATTGACTCGGTACCGGTACCCCCTGTATATAACCTCAGTATTGTTATTGTGTTACTTTTTCAAACTTTTGTTTATTTAGTCAATTTTGTTTGACTCCATTTCCTTAAAACTGAATTGTTGGTTAAGAGCTTGTAAGTAAGCATTTCACGGTAAGGTCTACACCGGTTGTATTCGGCGCATGTGACAAATAAAATTTGATAGGATGTGTGTGCTCGTTAGCCCATGTACAACTTACCTCCTGGATGTATGCAGGCAGCTGGATGGTGGGGTAGAAGGTGTATTTGTAGAACCTAAAGAAGGTGTAGGGCAGCAGCACCAGCAGGAAACATACTACCAGGGAGACCAGGAAGTACAGGACGATCTGCCACCACTGGGTGTCACCTGTGGATGAAGACAATCACACATAAGTGTCCTTCACACTACATTACAGTGCCCTCATTAATGTATAAACACTCCTGTAAAAAAAAAATAACACACACTTATACAGTATACTTACTCACACGGATACAGGTAGGTTACACACACACACACACACACACACACACACACACACACACACACACACACGTCATGCTATTTCAAAACCAATTTCAAAGTCTTTACCTTCTGTCTGCATGCACTGGGGTGCTGTGTAGCCACTTGTCTTGTTGTAGTAGTCGTAGCGAGACTGAACCATGACACAGTACCACGTCCAGGCCTCCAGCTCTGGCAGCGTCACCAGGTTGTTGATAGAGTTCACCACATTAGGCTTCAGACCCTGGTCAAACAATAAAAACATGTTAAAATAGGTTTTTGCAGAGTGAAATAAGATGGGGCTGTGTTTCCCAAACTTCTCTGGAGTATCTCCAGTCATTCCACTTACTTGATGTAATGCAGTACTAGCACAGTTGATTCCACTGGTGAACTAATCACCAAGCCCTTCTTCACATGAACCATCTATGCTAGTACTGGATTACATCAAGTAAGTGGAATAGCTGCAGAAGAGCAGATACTATTGATGTTGAAGCCCTGGGGGAGTTAGAGAATATGTAATAAGAGCTTTGCATTCAATCTGATGCGCATTTTAATGCCCTTTCTGATATCCAACGGAATAAAAACCCTGAAGGTGGCCAAAACCTGAAAAATGTTGGCTTTACTTTTTACAATAAATACACCTTTTTTAATATTCAACCCTTCACACTCGTGGGGATTTTCCTATATGGATAGGGCTAAATTGAAATCTTACAGAAGAAATATGAAAAGTATATGCATAACCATGAGTACACCTGACAAGACTGAATCCTAACATTACACTTGATATACTTTTTTTAACCCCCTTTTTCCTCCCCAATTTCGTGATATCCAATTACGATCTTGTCTCATCGCTACAACTCCCCAACGGGCTCGGGAGAGGTTGAGGTTGAGTTGAGAGTCTTGCGTCCTCCGAAACATGACCCGCCAAACCGAGCTTCTAAACACCCACTGCACCAATGTGTCGGAGGAAACACCGTTCAACTGACTACCGAAGTCAGCCTGCAAGCGCCCAGCCCGTCATAAGGAGTCGCTATAGCGTCGAGGAGCAAAGTAAAGCCCCCCCCCAGCCAAACCCTCCTCTAACCCGGACCACGCTGGGCCAATATTCCTGGAAAATGTGAGGTAGGTGCAACATAAGACAAACAAATTACAAGGGTTTGAGTGAGAAGTCTAACTAGTGTTTCCAAGTGGCCACACACCTCAAGTGCACAGTCCCTTACATAGGATGCCACTACAGTAACAGGTCGATAGCAACAATTTATAACCTGATGTACCTTTTCAGACAGTAGAATTCTGCTCCAGCATAGAATTTTGGTATTGTTTCCCTGAAAACAATAAATGTTGCTGATTGATGTGCTGTAGTTTTTAATGGTAGGGTAGAAATGTTATTTTTTTCCCTCTACAAATTTTATTGGTAAGTCATATTTTATGAACTTCAAATACCTTTTCTTACGCCTTGACCACACCGACATCATCATTGCATTTTGGTACACCAGAAGTACATTAATTTCCAATGGAACACTGCGTTTGCCTCGCAGCATTGCGTTGCAGAGGCAGTTGCAGTGCGTTCTGTGTGGTGCATACGTTGGATTTATCGAACGTACGCGTCAAACTATGTGTAGACGGCTTGACAGAAATGGTAGCAGAAAGTGAATGTTGAACTTTCGTTGCACACATACCCAGATGATGCTGATGATCATTTAATTGACAGTTCTGGTTGCCTAGAAATGGATGTTAGTCCCGGCATTCCTTTACAGACAAGTTAAATGCCTGTTCAGTGGCGCTTCGAAACTACCTCCAGAAAAGGTTTCTTGCGGCATTTAAAAAGCCGTAGTGTACCCTTTCAGACAAACACACATGCCGTAGTGTACCCTTTCAGACAAACACACAAGCCGTAGTGTACCCTTTCAGACAAACACACATGCCGTAGTGTACCCTTTCAGACAAACACACATGCCGTAGTGTACCCTTTCAGACAAACACACAAGCCGTAGTGTACCCTTTCAGACAAACACACAAGCCGTAGTGTACCCTTTCAGACAAACACACAAGCCGTAGTGTACCCTTTCAGACAAACACACATGCCATAGTGTACCCTTTCAGACAAACACACAAGCCGTAGTGTACCCTTTCAGACAAACACACATGCCGTAGTGTACCCTTTCAGACAAACACACATGCCGTAGTGCTTTCAAGGCGCCACATTCCATACGTCTGAAAGGGGTATTATTGTGTTGTGTTACATAGAAAACCTACATAGAAACCTTGGATAGGAAACCAGAGTAGGAACACAGGTGTGTTCTTTTTAAGGTTGCGGTTTAGAGTGTTACATGTTGTGGCTTCTGGTGTGTGGAGTTTTATAGCAGTCACAGGGTTACTGAGGGGAGGCCCAGGTGCCTTAAGGGACCACAGAAAAGGGAAGTGTGAGCTGGAGAAACAAAGGTATTTTTAAAACTTCTGAGGATTTCTAGTTGTTCCAAAAAATAATGAATCTGTCCTAGTTTCAGCTAGAAACCAAAAAAGTAACATTCACATGTTTGTCATTTAGTAGTGACTTAGTGCATCCATTTTAAGGTAGCTAGGTGAGCCACCACATATCACAGACAGTACATTTTCCACCAATAAAGTAGCTATCCGAAAAGTCAGTGCTAGTAAGAAAAGATAGTACCCGAGGGTCATCGGACAGGCTCCAGTACAGGATGTGGTAGTACAGGGAGAGGACGTGTTCCTTCATGGAGCCCTGGGTGCTGGTCAGGGGGTCAGAGATGGTCACGTCCAGCAGGTTCCCCACAGGAGCCAGCTCCACCCTGGACGGTGGGCCCAAAGCAGCTAGACAGGGGGAAGAACAGAAAAATAAGAAGCATAAATAAACTCTCAGTAATCATCAAGTCAGAATCCAGCCGAGCCAACTCCAGAGAACGATTATTGGTGATCGATAGCGGACTTCCTGTGCTAGTTGTGTGTTAGGGTGTCTACTTACAGTACCAGTCAAAAGTTTGGACACACCTACTCATTCAAATCAAACTTTGTCACATGCACCGAATACAACAAGTGTAGACCTTACTGTGAAACGCTTACTTACAAGCCCTTAACTCTTTCTTGAACTGCAATGTTGGTTAAGAAAATTAAATTAAACAATTAAACTAAAGTAAAAAATTATTAAAAAGTAACAATAAAATAACGAGGCTATATACAAGGGGTACCAGTACCGAGTTAATGAGCGGGGATACAGGTTAGTAGAGGTAATTTGTTGGTAGGGGTAAAGTGAATATAGTCCAGGTGGCCATTTGATTAATTGTTCAGCAGTCTTATGGCTGTTAATTTGTCCAGGCTCCAGTAACACTTGCCGTGTTGTAGCAGAGAAAACTGTCTATGACTTGGGTGCTGGAATCTGACAATTTTTGGGGCTTTCCTATGACACTGCCTAGTATGTAGGTCCTGGACGGCAGGAAGCTTGGCCCCAGTGATGTACTGGGCCATATGTACTACCCTCTGTAGCGCCTTACGGTCAGATGCCAAACAGTTGCCATACCAGGTGGGGATGCAACCGGTCAGGATGCTCTCGATGGTGCAGCTGTAGAAATGTTTGAGGATCTGAGGACCCATGCCAAATCTTTTCAGTCTCCTGAGGGGGAAAAGTTGTTGTCGTGCCATCTTCACGATTGTCTTGGTGTTTTTGGACCATGATAGTTCGCTGGTGATGTGGACTCCAAGGAACTTGAAACTCTCGACCCGCTCCACTACAGCCCCGTCGATGTTAATAGGGGCCTGTTCGGCCCGCCTTTTTCTTGTAGTCGACGATCAGCTCCTTAGTCTTGCTCACATTGAGGGAGAGGTTGTTATTCGGGCACCACACTGCCAGGTCTCTGACTTCCTCCCTATAGGCCCTCATCGTTGTCGGTAATCAGACCTACCACTGTAGTGTCGTCAGCAAACTTAAATGGTGATGTTGGGAGTCGTGGGTGAACGGAGTACAGGAGGGGACTTAGCACACACCCCTGAGAGGCCCCAGTGTTGAGGATCAGCGTGGAAGATGTGCTGTTGCCTACCCTTACCACCTGGGGGCGGCCCGTCAGGAAGTCCAGGATCCAGTTGCAGAGGGAGGTGTTTAGTTCCAGGGTCCTTAGCTTAGTGATGAGCTTTGTGGGCACTATGGTGTTGAACGCTGAGCTGTAGTCATTCTCACATAGGTGTTCCTTTTGTCCAGGTGGGAAAGGGCAGAGTAGAGTGCGATTGACATTGCGTCATCTGTGGATCTGTTGGGGCGGAATGCGAATTGGACTTGGTCTAGGGCAGCAGTTCCCAAACTTTTTATAGTCCTGTACCCCTTCAAATATTCAACCTCCAGCAGCGTACCTCCTCTAGCACCAGGGTCAGCGCACTTGCCATTATTGTAAGCCTCCCTCCCACACACACTATACGGTACATTTATTAAACATAAGAATGAGTGAGAGTTTGTGTCACAACCCAGCTCGTAGGACAAAGAGCTCTTATAATACCAGGCAACATAATAATCAATAATGTTGCACTTTATTTAAACATCTTACACAAAAAAACTTATTTGTTAATCGACAATTGTGAATAACTCACCACAGGTTAATGAGAAGGGTGTGCTTGAAAGGATGAACATAACTCTGCAATGTTGAGTAGTATTGTTTTAAATCCTTTTCCACACAGTCTGTGCCTGTATTTAGTTTTCATGCTAGTGAAGGCTGAGAATCCACTCCCACATAGGTACGTGGTTGCAACGGGCATAAGTGTCTTAACTAGAGGTTGACCGATTAATCTGAATGGCCGATTAATTAGGGCCGATTTCAAGTTTTCATAACAATCGGAAATTGGTATTTTTGGACACCTATTTGGACGATTTTTTTTAACCCCTTTATTTAACTAGGCGAGTCAGTTAAGAACACATTCTTAATTTCAATGACGGCCTAGGAACGGTGGGCTAACTGCCTTGTTCAGGGGCAGAACGACAGATTTTTACCTTGTCAGCTCGGGGATTCAATATTGCAACCTTACGGTTAACTAGTCCAACGCTCTAACCACCTGCCTTACATTGTACTCCACGAGGAGCCTGCCTGTTACACGAATGCAGTAAGAAGCCAAGGTAAGTTGCGCGCTAGCATTAAACTTATCAATCATAATCACTAGTTAAACTAGTAATATATCATCAACCATGTGTAGTTATCTAGCGTGTCCTGCGTTGCATTTAATCGATGCGGTGCGCATTCGAGAAAAAGGACTGTCGTTGCTCCAACGTGTACCTAACCATAAACATCAATGCCTGTCTTAAAATCAATACACAAGTATATATTTTTAAACCTGCATATTTAGTTAATATTGCCTGCTAACATTAATTTCTTTTAACTAGGGAAATTGTGTCACTTCTCTTGCTACAGAGTGAGGGTATATGCAACAGTTTGGGCCGCCTGGCTCGTTGCGAACTAATTTGCCAGAATTTTACATAATTATGACATAACATTGAAGGTTGTTACATTGTACAGCAATATTTAGACTTAGGGATGCCACCCGTTAGATAAAATACGGAACAGTTCCGTATTTCACTGAAAGAATAAATGTTTTGTTTTCGAAATGATAGTTTCCGGATTTGACCATATTAATGACCAAAGGCTCGTATTTCTGTGTGTTATTATGTTATAATTAAGTCTATGATTTGATATTTGATAGAGCAGTCTGACTGAGCGATGGTAGGCAGCAGCAGGCTCGTACGCATTCATTCAAACAGCACTTTAGTCCGTTTTGCCAGCAGCTCTTCGCAATGCTTCAAGCATTGAGCTGTTTATGACTTCAAGCCTATCAACTCCCAAGATTAGGCTGGTGTAACCAATGTGAAATGGCTAGCTAGTTAGCGGTGTGTGCGCTAATAGCGTTTCAATCGGTGACGTCACTCGCTCTGAGACTTGTAGTTGTTCCCCTTGCTCTGCAAGGGCCGCGGCTTTTGTGGAGCGATGGGTAACGATGCTTCGAGGGTGGCTGTTGTCGATGTGTTCCTGGTTCGAGCCCAGGTAGGGGCGAGGAGAGGGACGGAAGCTATACTGTTACACTGGCAACACTAAAGTGCCTATAAGAACATCCAATAGTCAAAGGTATATGAAATACAAATGGTATAGAGAGAAATAGTCCTATAATTCCTATAATAACTACAACCTAAAACTTCTTACCTGGGAATATTGAAGACTCATGTTAAAAGGAACCACCAGCTTTCATATGTTCTCATGTTCTGAGCAAGGAACTTAAACGTTAGCTTTTTTACATGGCACATATTGCACTTTTACTTTCTTCTCCAACACTTTATTTAAACCGAATTGAACATGTTTCATTATTTATTTGAGGCTAAATTGATTTTATTGATGTATTATATTAAGTTTTCTGAATGAACACTTATTTGTTGTAATTGTCATTATTACAACAAAAAAAAAATACGTTTATTTTTAAATCGGCCGATTATATCGGTATCGGCTCTTTTTTTTTTGTCCTCCAATAATCGGTATCGGCGTTGAAAAATTATAAATCGGTCGACCTCTAGTCTTAAGAGTGCGATTTGCCAAGGAAGGATACTCTGAGTGCAGCCCAACCCAGAAATCTGGCAGTGGCTTCTGATTAAATTACATTTTCACAGAACCGCTTGTTGCAATTTTGATGAGGCTCTCTTGTTCAGATAATGGTAAGTGGACTGGAAGCATGAAAGGGATAATGAATCCAGTTGTTTGTGTTATCTGTTTCGGGAAAGTACCTGCGTAATTGCGCAACAAACTCAATCAGGCGCGTCGCTATATCACATTTGACATTGTCCGTAAGCTTGAGTTCATTTGCCCACAAAAAAATCATACAATGATGGAAAGACCTGTGTGTTGTCCTTGTTAATGCAAACAGAGAAGAGCTCCAACTTCTTAATCATAGGCTAAATTTTGTCCCACCCATTGAATATAGTTGCGGAGAGTCCCTGTAATCCTAGATTCAGATCATTCAGACGAGATTAAACATCACCCAGATAGGCCAGTCGTGTGAGAAACTCATGCAAGCGGTCAGACAAGTGAAAATTATGGTCAGTAAAGAAAACAACGATTTTTTTCTCAATTCAAAAGAACGTGGCAACACTTTGCCCCATGATAACCATAGCACTTCTGTATGTTGTAAAAGCGTTACATGGTCGCTGCCCATATCATTGCATAGTGCAGAAAATACATGAAAGTTCAGGGACCTTGCTTTAACAAATGTAACAATTTTTCACTGTAGTGTCCAAAACCTCTTTCAAGCTGTCAGGCATTCCCTTGGCAGCAAGAGCCTCTCGGTGGATGCTGCAGTGTACCCAAGTGGCGTCGGGACCAACTGCTTGCACGGACGTTACCACTCCACTACGTCTCCTGTCATGACTTTTGCACCACAAGTACAGATAAACATGAGCAGCAGCTACGTTTGGCTACATATGGACTGTTAGTGGAATTCCAACGAGAGAGTAACGGTTAATGTGATTGGATGTTAATTATTTGACTAGGCTACCCTTATTTGACATTGTGTTGATATTTCACTTAACACTAGATGGTTTAATTTTATTTTTGGCAGTGAAATGAGCCTACTCAGGCGAGAGAAAAACAACTTACCCAAATGTATAGCCCCGTTGGAAACTATAGGACTGTTTGAAAATGTGAATAAAAAATAAAATAATCTACACACTTAATTTTTTAAAACGTGAATCACAGTTTTATTTGGCGTAGCCTGAAGGCATTTTGCGTACCCCAGTTTGAGAATACCTGGTCTAGTGTATCCGGGATGATGCTGCTGATGTGACAAGCCTTTCAAAGCACTTCATGGATACTGACGTGAGTGCTACGGGGCAGTAATCATTTTAGGCAGGTTACCTTCGCTTCCTTGGGCACAAGGACTACAGCGGTCTGCTTGAAACATGTAGGTTTTACAGACTCAGTCAGGGAGAGGTGAAAAATGTCAGTGAAGACACTTGCCAGTTGGTCCGCGCATGATTTGAGTACACATCCTGGTAATCCGTCCGGCCCCGTGGATTTGTGAATGTTGACCTGCTTAAAGGTCTTGCTCACATCGGCTACCGAGAGCGTTATCACACAGTCGGCCAGAACAGCTGGTGCGCTCATGCATGATTCAGTGTTGCTTGACTCGAAGCGAGCATGAAAGGCATTTAGCTCATCTGGTAGGCTCACGTCACTGGGCAGCTCGTGGCTGGATTTCCATTTTGTACTCTAATAGTTTAAGCCCTGCCACATCCGATGAGCAGGGCTTCAATCTTAATCCTGTATTGACGCTTTGCCTGTTTAAATGGTTCGACTGAGGGCGTAGCGGGATTTCTTATAAGCTTCCGGATTAGAGTCCCACTCCTTGTAAGCGGCAGCACTAGCCTTTAGCTCGATGCGGATGTTGCCTGTAGTCCATGGCTTCTGGTTGGGATATGTACGGTCACTGTGGGGATGACGTGGTCAATGCACTTATTGATGAATCCGATTACGGAGGTGGTATACTCCTCAATGCCATTGGATGAATCCCGGAACATATTCCAGACATTTGAGAAACAGATGTTTCACAAATCCTCAACTGGCAGCTTCATTAAATAGTACCCGCAAAATACCAGTCTCAATGTCAACAGTGAAGAGGCGACTCCGGAATGCTGGCCTTCTAGGCAGAGTTCCTCTGTCCAGTGTTCTTTTGCCCATCTTAATCTTTTCTTTTTATTGGCCAGTCTGATATGGCTTTTTCTTTGCAACTCTGCCTAGAAGGGGTCTGTTTCTCAAACTAGACACTAATGTACTTGTCCTCTTGCTCAGTTGTGCACCGGGGCCTCCCACCCCTCTTCTATTCTGGTTAGTGTCCGTTTGCTCTGTTCTGTGAAGGGAGTAGTACACAGCATTGCACGAGAAAAACCCTACAATGAGTAGGTGTATCCAAACTTTTGACTGATAATGTATGTTGATGTGTGGTTGTGCTCAGATACGCGACTGCCTCTTTGCAACTGTGTTAATTATTTTGTTATCTTCTCATATTTACATCACTTTAGTTTGTGTTTTTAAATCGGTGCCAAAGTCAGTCTTCCCCATTTCCTCTCTCTCACCGTCTTTATCGGGGCAGAAGTCTTTAAGGACCCAGTCTGAGTTCAGTTCGTCTGCACTGGCTCGGACCCTGAGCACATACATGCCCAGGTAGTGCAGATCAGAGCCTGTGAAGTTACAGTGGGTATGTATGGTCCTCTCACACACACGGCTCCAGTTCTTCTTCTTCCTCTGCATCTTGTACTTCCTATTGGGGAGAGAGAGGGTCACTGATTTACATTTTAGTCCTTTAGCAGACATTGCTCTGGATAAGAGTAATTGGGTTTAACCGCCTAGCTCAAGGGCACATCGACAGATTTTTCACCTAGTCGACTCTGGGATTCTAACCAGCAACCGTTTGAGCCCAATGTGCTCAACAGCTAGACTACCTGCTACTGATGGGAGGCAGTCTTGGCCAAATACCAGATCATGACACTCATATTGTAGCGCAAGACAAATTAGACCAGCCACAGTTTGGGTGTACTGTAGCATGCGAGATATATTATGTGACATGGGGAGTGGGGGAGGATGTGTCCAAGAGTGTGATACTGTCTTACCCCATGTACTCTGCAGTGAAGGTAACAGTGTTGCCTGTGGTCGTCTGGTCCCGGTCCCAGTCCCATGTTAGTAGGTACTCTGTGTTCAGGGTGAGCAGAGTCAGGTTCTGAGGTACAGGCAGCTCTGCAAGCACTGAAACACACAAAGGAAGACATTTGGTATGGTATGCTATAGGATGTGAATTGGGGTCACTTCCATGTAAAAGGATGCATGAGCACCGAACATGTGAAGTTTATAGGAGAATATCAAATTGGGTGCCAAACGAAAGCAAAGAGATTATATATTTAGGACATGACAGGATCGATACATTTTACAAATTTGGCACAAGTAAACCTTTGATTTCTGGTCAAACAGACTTTAGAAAACATCTTCAAGAAATGTTTTATTTCTTATACCTTTTTCACATCAAAACAGACCACTGCCAACTAATAACCACATTTAGCATTTGGATAAATAATTAGCCTTCTGTAAGTTTAAGGAGAACTTTATCTAAAGTTCCATGCATAACACATGTATTTATCAACATTTATAATGAGTATTTCTGTAAATTGATGTGGCTCTCTGCAAAATCACTGGATGTTTTGGAAGCAAAACATTACTGAACGTAACGCACCAATGTAAACTGCGATTTTTGGATATAAATATGAACTTTATCGAACAAAACATACATGTATTGTGTAACATGATGTCCTATGAGTGTCATCTGATGAAGATCAAAGGTTAGTAATAAATTTTCTCTCTATTTATGCTTTTTGTGACTCCTCTCTTTGGCTGGAAAAATGGCTGTGTTTTTCTGTGGCTATGTACTGACCTAACATAATCGTTTGGTGTGCTTTCGTCGTAAAGCCTTTTTGAAATCTGACACATTGGCTGGATTCACAACAAGTGTAGCTTTAATTTCGTGTATTGCATGTGTGCTTTCATGAAAGTTTAATTTTTATAGTAATTTATTTGAATTTGGCGCTCTGCATTTTCACTGGATGTTGGCCATACGGGATGCTAGCTTCCCACATATCCCAGAAAGGTTTTAAGAAACATTGCCTTGTAATTATGCCAACAAAAACCCACATACCCAGATATTTTCCAAATTCTCTCCCTCGAGAGGGAATATAATGAAAGTTCACAGAAGTAACAAGGTAGACCTACCAATTATTGTTTACTTAATAATTCATAAACAAAAATGTATTTAAGTGATTAAAACTCATAATTATGTTACCAAATCATTAATAGAATTACCAAACAATTACAATACATCCATTATGTATTTAATTGACTGCAATAGGAAATCATAGTAGTCACAAACCACAGTTGGGTCACCTGCTACTGTCCTCACTCCACTGGCATACATTTATGTTCAGCTCAATGTTTTATTTCTCTTTCTGTCACATGGTCAAAGCAAGAGTGTGAAAACAGTCTGGACAACCCCTCCCTCCCTCCCTCTAGTTAATGTCACCTCTCCCGGCTCTTACTGACACCTACCCATGAGCCCCCTCTTTCTATTTACTGTAACCAGCATCCACACCCCCTGAGCACAGACCAATATCAGACGTCGAAAAGTAGTTGAAATTTGGTCAGTCCGCCATGGCCCTGATTTAAATGTACACAGATGTCGTTTTTGGGCCGTTCACTGCCTTGATTCCAACGTCTACAGACATTGGTTTTTGGTCCGGTCCAGACTGGCCATGATTTGGGCCAAACATATACGTCCATGATTAGTGACCCAACCAAATCATAGACATCTATGGTTTTACAAATTTGGACAGCACAGCAAAGCAGAGTAGAGTACAATACTAGCGATTCAAATTTCGATCGATTTTGCTGCCGACTAACCGGCCCACAAACGGTTAAATTTTTTCCAAACAGTAAAATGACGTGACCAACAGAAAATACTACGTATGCATACATGTAACGGCCGTTTTTTTATTAAGAGCTTAGTGGTAACATGCAACAATAGCAAGCCAATTGTATTGTCTTACAGTTCAAAAGGCTAGACTTATTGAACATGTAACTCCTGTAATGAAGCGGCTAATAAAACTATTCAAACATTTGCTAAAATGCAATTCACCGGGAAACACAGTTCTAAACAGCATATGTGAGCGGTTCCATGTGACAAAGATGAAAATCTCTATTAGAAACTTTTTCACCACTTCCGAATTAGTCAAAGTTCTGCTCCCATTCATTTTGAACAGGGGGAAGGTGAGTGGTGAGAACCCTGCTAGTGGAGTTTTATCTCTGCTCTAATTTATGCAAATTGCACGTGGCCACCACTGTCGTTAACCAATCAGGTAAGGAGCAAATATGATTGAAAATCTTCCGTTCATGAAACATAGTTCTGCCTGTCATTAGTGCCGGGCAAATAAAAACAAAGTATGATGGAGGACAGCAAATCAATCATTGCTGTGTCTGGTTTTCCAATTCTAAATGAGGTCGCTTTGCTAGAATAAAGAGACAAAATCAGAAGGCCAATGGCATGGAGGATTGCAGAGATTTTTGATGATGGTGAAGAGAAATTTACACACATTTTTTGCTTGTGCTGTCTTGCGACAGTAGTGATGTGCAGTATTTCGAAAGATTTGTTCTTTCTGAACAACTCTTTTTGTCCTCAGTGACTTGTTAATTTTAGTCATTCGTTTGACCTGCTGGCTGCCAGCAATTAATTCTTAGTCAGTAAAAATAGCCGAACTTCCCATCACTACAAGCTAGCTATGAACCGCAATCAACCTAAACCTCAAAACTGTGATAAAGCTACCATTTGTGAATGTGTTGACTAAATTAAATTGTAAAATTCACCCACCAAAGGATAGAAGTCGCCAGTAACACACACTTATTACATTGTAAACGGAACATGAATTTCCCATGTAATATGCTACCAACTGGATTATGGTGATGGGTTCTAAACTTTGAATATTATGAATCCATAGTTATGCTAGAGAAATGAGGCGTGCCATATTCTAGGGTTTACACCAAAAGTTAATGGTTATCTGTAGGAGGAATGTATATGGTGTATGCAATTAAGCTTGGAATGTGCTGAGTGCAGGGAAGACGATCACATGTGGCAGGCACTGATATGGGTAGAGAGCTGTGGATTAGTGATGAAGGGGGTCGAGGTCAGGTCATGTCACATTAGGGGAGAAGGAACCGTTTATTGCCCGTATCACTTAACGGTATCTTAACATTATGATTCTCATATATTACAGCTTATGGCTCTTTCATTATATACAGTGGGGCAAAAAAGTATTTAGTCAGCCACCAATTGTGCAAGTTCTCCCACTTAAAAAGATGAGGCCTGTAATTTTCATCATAGGTACACTTCAACTATGACAGACAAAATGAGAAAATAAAATCCAGAAAATCACATTATAGGATTTTTAATGAATTTATTTGCAAATTATGGTGGAAAATAAGTATTTGGTCAATAACAAAAGTTTCTCAATACTTTGTTATATACCCTTTGTTGGCAATGACAGAGGTCAAACGTTTTCTGTAAGTCTTCACAAGGTTTTCACACACTGTTGCTGGTATTTTGTCCCATTCCTCCATGCAGATCTCCTCTAGAGCAGTGATGTTTTGGGGCTGTTGCTGGGCAACATGGACTTTCAACTCCCTCCAAAGATTTTCTATGGGGTTGAGATCTGGAGACTGGCTAGGCCACTCCAGGACCTTGAAATGCTTCTTACGAAGCCACTCCGTTGCCCGGGCGGTGTGTTTGGGATCATTGTCATGCTGAAAGACCCAGCCACGTTTCATCTTCAATGCCCTTGCTGATGGAAGGAGGTTTTCACTCAAAATCTCACGATACATGGCCCCATTCATTCTTTCCTTTACACGGATCAGTCGTCCTGGTCCCTTTGCAGAAAAACAGCCCCAAAGCATGATGTTTCCACCCCCATGCTTCACAGTAGGTATGGTGTTCTTTGGATACAACTCAGCATTCTTTGTCCTCCAAACACGACAAGTTGAGTTTTTAGCAAAAAGTTATATTTTGGTTTCATCTGACCATATGACATTCTCCCAATCTTCTTCTGGATCATCCAAATGCTCTCTAGCAAACTTCAGACGGGCCTGGACATGTACTGGCTTAAGCAGGGGGACACGTCTGGCACTGCAGGATTTGAGTCCCTGGCGGCGTAGTGTGTTACTGATGGTAGGCTTTGTTACTTTGGTCCCAGCTCTCTGCAGGTCATTCACTAGGTCCCCCCGTGTGGTTCTGGGATTTTTGCTCACCGTTCTTGTGATCATTTTGACCCCACGGGGTGAGATCTTGCGTGGAGCCCCAGATCGAGGGAGATTATCAGTGGTCTTGTATGTCTTCCATTTCCTAATAATTGCTCCCACAGTTGATTTCTTCAAACCAAGCTGCTTACCTATTGCAGATTCAGTCTTCCCAGCCTGGTGCAGGTCTACAATTTTGTTTCTGGTGTCCTTTGACAGCTCTTTGGTCTTGGCCATAGTGGAGTTTGGAGTGTGACTGTTTGAGGTTGTGGACAGGTGTCTTTTATACTGATAACAAGTTCAAACAGGTGCCATTAATACAGGTAACGAGTGGAGGAGAGAGGAGCCTCTTAAAGAAGAAGATACAGGTCTGTGAGAGCCAGAAATCTTGCTTGTTTGTAGGTGACCAAATACTTATTTTCCACCATAATTTGCAAATAAATTCAATAAAAATCCTACAATGTGATTTTCTGGATTTTTTCCCCTCATTTTGTCTTGGTTGTCTCTATTGTAAAATCATGTTCAGCAAATAAAAAAAGGTAGAATTACAACGCTCCCCAAACCTATTTTCCTTTTTGACATTTTATTAGCCTCATAATTGCCAACTCCTTATTTTGATTAACATTACTATACCTAGAATACAAGGGTTTAATTTGTACTAAACAATTTCATGTCACAAAAATAATGTAGGAAATCTTTCTGGTTTATGGGTTAGCCGCATATACATTATCTACTGGTATCATTTTAAATTGAGAACATACAGTACATTCGCAAAGTATTCAGACCCCTTGACTTTCCCCACATTTTGTTACATTATAGCCTTATTGTAAAACAGATTTTTTGTTTAAAAAATCCTCAGCAATCTACACACAATAAGCAAAAACCTATTTAAAAAAAATAATTTGCAAAAATGTATAACAGAAAAATCTTAATTACATAGGTATTCAGACCCTTTGCTATGAAACTCAAAATTGAGCTCAGGTGCATCCTGTTTCCATTGACCATCCTTGAGATGTTTCTACAACTTGGGAGTCCATCTGTGGTAAATTCAATTGATTGGACATGACCTGTGCCCCCTGTATATAGCCTCTCTACTGTTATTTTACTGCTGCTCTTTAATTATGTCATTTTTTACTTAACACTTATTTTTCTTCGTGGGTAGGGGGCAGTATTTTCACATCCAGATGAAAACCGTGCCCAACGTAAACTGCCTGTTACTCAGACCCAGAAGCTAGGATATGCATATAATTGGTAGAGTTGGATAGAAAACACTAAAGTTTCTAAAACTGTTAAAATTATGTTTGTGAGTATAACAGAACTAATATGGCAGGCAAAACCCCAAGGACAAACCATCCCCCCAAAAAATATTTCAGCCTACCACTGTTTCCAATGGCTTTCATGTTTATTATGAGGCAAAGTCCTCCCAGATTGCAGTTCCTAGGGCTTCCACTAGATGTCTAGAGTCTTTAGAAATAGTTTCAGGCTGGTTTTTGAAAAAATGAGCTAGAAGTTGTAGTTTTTCTAAGTGCCTCCCATTTTGGCTGTAGTGTTTCCATGCGCGTGAATGAAAACGCGTTTTGTTATTTATCTCCGGCAATGAACATAATATTCTCTGTCTTACATTGTATCGTTTATTTACGTATTAGGGTACCTGAGGTTTGATTATAAACGTTGTTTGACTTGTTTGTATAAGTTTATTGGTAACATTTGGGATTCATGTGTATGCATTTTGAAGGAGGGAAACCGGTGGATTATTGAATGAAGCGTGCCAGCTAAACTGAGTTTTTATGGATATAAAGGACGTTATTGAACAAAAAGGACATTTTGTGATGTAACTGGGACCTTTGAGTGCCAACAGAAGAAGATCTTCAAAGATAAGGCATTTATTATATCGCTATTTCTGACTTGTGTCGCACCTGCCTGGTTTAATTTTTTTTCCAGGGTTTTGTATGCGGGGCACTGTCCTCAGATAATCGCATGGTGTGCTTTCGCAATAAAGCCTATTTGAAATCTGACACAGTGGCTGGATTAACAAGAAGTTAAGCTTTATTTTGATGTATAATACTTGTATTTTCATGAATATTAAATATTTATATTTCTGTAATTTGAATTTCCCGCTTTGCAATTTCACCGGATGTTGGCCAGGTGGGACGCTACCGTCCCCATTCTGTCTGCAGGCATCTTTGAATCATAATTCAGAGCAGATATTTCAGAGTTTTTAGAAAACATGGTTGCATAAAAAAACAGATTACTATATATCTGTTAGCCAAACATTTAATCTGCACAGTTCTTCCAGTAAATGTGTTTTTGTGAAATGTGTGTAAATTTTTCAAAGTAGTCCAGAGTTGTATGGTTAGCTAAGCTTTGAAATTCATGGTTTTTGTTTGGAATACATTTTAAAGTGAAAAACCTGAGTCTCAGCGTAACTTCAATACTGTGGAATTGCCCTTGGTCCGTACAAATGTGTGTAACCGCGACATTCAAACGAGGCCGCAAAGAAAACGAATGGGACTGTAGCGACTGTGTTGACTTCAAATCTGGGGTGTGAACTACATTTCTATTCAAGCGTTGATCGACATGGTAATGGCTCTATAGTATTGGAGAAAGGTTTAAAAAACGGACCCTCCGTTACATCATGACGTGTCATGCCATAATACAGCACGCATAAAGCAACTATTTCTGTCTTACAATCTCTCTCCACCAGGTGTAGCACTTCTCTCATCGTTTAAAAACAAGAAATGGACATAGGTATGTAATGACACATTATAAAAACTCTTTATAGGGTTATATTTACATTTTAGAGGCGATAAGGTGATAAGTTGGACAGATCGAATGAAAAAAAAGCAGTTTGCCCCACACAACATATGTCCTTCTCACTATCACGCATTAGTTTCGCTTCCCCACCCACCATTTTTAAAAAGACCCGATGTAGCTCATTGCCTTGTTGAATTATGCAGAAACGGGCAGCGTGGAGCTCATGTCATTGATTTTGTTGGAAAAGGGAGAAATTGTGCTTTACAATGGTTTTGACATTACAGTTGATCTGGAAGTATTACGTTTTTGGGGCGCTAAAATAAGGTCAATTGTACGTACCAAGGCGATGTACAAAAGCGAGTGAGTTTACGTGGTATATATTTCCATAAATTAGGCTACGTATTTCATCGCTACTTCACAGCAACCACAAATTCACATCTATTTACAACAACAAAAATTTTTGTTGCTAAAATACCAATATAAATAACTCTAAAGACCAAAGAAGCAAAAACATCAGTGGTGAGAAAAGAAAGAATAGGCTATCCACGATGACATTGACCTCACTAGCTAGCCAGTGCTTTTATACCAATTGTACACAGCCATTTTGAATAGGAAAAACCCTGTAAAGCTAATCCAAGACAAGAGGTTTCAGCCTGCAGCGTGACTCAGACCTCGCAATACCACAACAGGAACTATCTGATGGGGGGGGGGGATAAAAAAAAGAATAATTTAGAGAATGGTTCCCTTAACAGCTGTGTGTGTGTGTGCCTGCTAAACTTCAGTGCACCTATGGGGCTGTGATTTGAAAGGGTCATTACACAATATTTCCCTATGATTCAATCTGTTCCTCTCACTCTTTTTCCACTCTCTTTCTCAGTCGCGACTCAGAATGTCTAGCCCTCTTTCTAGATTGGGAGGGCCTTGATCCAGATGAACACAATTACCCCAACCTCCTGATGGTGGCAGGCACAAACACTAGTGATATGCGGGTTGACCCATAACCCGCAGTCTCTGCAGATAAACACACGGTGGACGGGTTCAGGGTTATTAAATATTGTTGAATAAAGAGAAATAATACCTGTAAAAGAAATCCATAAATGGACCATTGTGCAATTTAGGCTACATTGAGGTTTTTCTTTCATTATTTTAGGCTATCTGGTATTACTGTATAAGCCTAAAATTCAGTCCTTAAAAAGGGAAACAAGCTAAGCAAAGAGATGTATTCAATCCACTAATACTAAACATGTGTATTTAACACAACATATATATTTTGTATTTTGATCGTCTACAAGGTTTATTTGGAGGTATGGTCAGCGGCATTTTAAATTGCCATAGTAACGACTGTGTTAGAGTTTTTGCGCAAAAAATGAAACGAAGAGAGTGAGGTCAAGTGTGGACAACGAAGATGGCAATAAGTAGTAATTCAAACATGAACTGTATAGCGCCAGGCTGTATGAATTGGCTCGCACTTCGCAGAGGCAGACTTCACGATGAAGGGCACTTTCGATGCGGCAACTGGGAGTTACCGAATAGAAAGTAGTCATAGGCCTATGTTGAAGCCCTCTTCTTGTGCCTCCATTTGACATTGAGGGTTATGGTGTAGGGGTAACCGACCGACCATCATCAACATCTCAAAAACGACTGAAAGGAGGAGGCAACGCGAGTCAATGCAATGGAGCCTGAGGTAACGTTAACCGGTCATGACTGTTGTTGACTAGGCTAGCATTAGACACTGAACAACTTTGTTGCAACTCTACTTCAAGGTAACTAGGTAATTGTGTAACACCCCCAGCAAATAACATCAGCAAGCAACTCAACTGCAGCTAAAATTGCAACAGTTTCTCCGTGTACCCGTTATTAGGTAGTTACTGTAGCTAGCTTCCACCTCAGATAGTCAACTACTGTAATACATTTTGTTGACATATTTGTTTTTGTAATGTTAGCTCCTCCTCATTTAGCTAGACTGAAGTTGACACAGCTTCTTTTTTTATTGAACTAGGCAAGTCAGTTAAGAACAAAATATTACTTACAATGACGGCCTACCAGTGAACACTGCCTTGTTCAGGGGCAGAACGACAGATTTTTACCTTGTCAGCTCGGGGATTCGATGGCCCAAACGCTCTAACCACTAGGCTACCTGCCGCCCCAATGTTAATGTTTGCTGAAAAGTAAATGTCCCTATATTTGCTGTGTGTGTGTTTGTGTCTTGACAAAGCATACAAGACAGGAAGCTTGTTAATGCCAACTGATATACACTGCTCAAAAAAATAAATAGGAACACTAAAATAACACATCCTAGATCTGAATGAATGAAATATTCTTATTAAATACTTTTCTTTACATAGTTGAATGTGCTGACAACAAAACCACACAAAAATGATCAATGGAAATCAAATTTATCAACCCATGGAGGTCTGGATTTCGAGTCACACTCAAAATTAAAGTGGAAAACCACACTACAGGCTGATCCAACTTTGATGTAATGTCCTTAAAACAAGTCAAAAAGAGGCTCAGTAGTGTGTGTGGCCTCCACGTGCCTGTATGACCTCCCTACAACGCCTGGGCATGCTCCTGATGAGGTGGCCAACTCCTGGACAGTCTGTGGTGCAAAGTGGCGTTGGTGGATGGAGCGAGACATGATGTCCCAGATGTGCTCAATTGGATTCAGGTCTGGGGAACGGGCGGGCCAGTCCATAGCATCAATGCCTTCCTCTTGCAGGAACTGCTGACACACTCCAGCCACATGAGGTCTAGCATTGTCTTGCATTAGGAGGGACCCAGGGCCAACTGCACCAGCATCTGGTCTCACAAGGGGTCTGAGGATCTCATCTCGGTACCTAATTGCAGTCAGGCTACCTCTGGCGAGCACATGGAGGGCTGTGCGGACCCCCAAAGAAATGCCACCCCACACCATGACTGACCCACTGCCAAACCAGTCATGCTGGAGGATGTTGCAGGCAGCAGAACGTTCTCCACGGCGTCTCCAGACTCTGTCACGTCTGTCACATGTGCGTGTGAACCTGCTTTCATCTGTGAAGAGCACAGGGCGCCAGTGGCGAATTTGCCAATCTTGGGTGTTCTCTGGCAAATGCCAAACGTCCTGCACGGTGTTGGGCTGTAAGCACAACCCCCACCTGTGGATGTCGGGCCCTCATGGAGTCTGTTTCTGACCGTTTGAGCAGACACATGCACATTTGTGGCCTGCTGGAGCTCCTCTCTCCTCCACTCGTTACCTGTATTAATGGCACCTGTTTGAACTTGTTATCAGTATAAAAGACACCTGTCCACAACCTCAAACAGTCACACTCCAAACTCCACTATGGCCAAGACCAAAGAGCTGTCAAAGGACACCAGAAACAAAATTGTAGACCTGCACCAGGCTGGGAAGACTGAATCTGCAATAGGTAAGCAGCTTGGTTTGAAGAAATCAACTGTGGGAGCAATTATTAGGAAATGGAAGACATACAAGACCACTGATAATCTCCCTCGATCTGGGGCTCCACGCAAGATCTCACCCCGTGGGGTCAAAATGATCACAAGAACGGTGAGCAAAAATCCCAGAACCACACGGGGGGACCTAGTGAATGACCTGCAGAGAGCTGGGACCAAAGTAACAAAGCCTACCATCAGTAACACACTACGCCGCCAGGGACTCAAATCCTGCAGTGCCAGACGTGTCCCCCTGCTTAAGCCAGTACATGTCCAGGCCCGTCTGAAGTTTGCTAGAGAGCATTTGGATGATCCAGAAGAAGATTGGGAGAATGTCATATGGTCAGATGAAACCAAAATATAACTTTTTGCTAAAAACTCAACTTGTCGTGTTTGGAGGACAAAGAATGCTGAGTTGTATCCAAAGAACACCATACCTACTGTGAAGCATGGGGGTGGAAACATCATGCTTTGGGGCTGTTTTTCTGCAAAGGGACCAGGACGACTGATCCGTGTAAAGGAAAGAATGAATGGGGCCATGTATCGTGAGATTTTGAGTGAAAACCTCCTTCCATCAGCAAGGGCATTGAAGATGAAACGTGTCTGGGTCTTTCAGCATGACAATGATCCCAAACACACCGCCCGGGCAACGAAGGAGTGGCTTCGTAAGAAGCATTTCAAGGTCCTGGAGTGGCCTAGCCAGTCTCCAGATCTCAACCCCATAGAAAATCTTTGGAGGGAGTTGAAAGTCCGTGTTGCCCAGCAACAGCCCCAAAACATCACTGCTCTAGAGGAGATCTGCATGGAGGAATGGGCCAAAATACCAGCAACAGTGTGTGAGAACCTTGTGAAGACTTACAGAAAACGTTTGACCTCTGTCATTGCCAACAAAGGGTATATAGCAAAGTATTGAGAAACTTTTGTTATTGACCAAATACTTATTTTCCACCATAATTTGCAAATAAATTCATAAAAAATCCTACAATGTGATTTTCTGGATTTTTTCTTCTCATTTTGTCTGTCATAGTTGAAGTGTACCTATGATGAAAATTACAGGCCTCATCTATTTAAGTGGGAGAACTTTCACAATTGGTGGCTGACTAAATACTTTTTTGCCCCACTGTATCTAATAATATCCGACTGGTGTTAGACCTTATTGACTATTCTGATTTAATCTTCGAAGATAGTTTTTTTGTCTTCTTAGACTTTTATAAAGCCTTTGATACAGTGGAACATGAGTTTCTATTTCTCTCCCTTGCGAAATTTGGTTTTGGGTAAGTATTTTGTAGTACTATTAAATTAAAGCATGGCACTTCTTGCCTGATTCCTCTTTTCAAATCAAATCTAGGAGGTTGCCTAATTTCGCCTTACCTCTTCATACTTGCAACCCAACTTCTTACAAGTTCTGTTAAATCTAATGATATAAAAGGGATCTCTATTGCTGACAGAGATATTATCATAAGTCAGCTTGCAGATGACACAAGCCTCTTTTTGAAAGATGCTGACCAGATTCCTAGAGCAGTCGATGTGATAAATATATTTTCCAAAGCATCTGGTCTTTGCCTGAACCTTAATAAGTGTGAATTGTTTGCTGTTAAAGACTGTGTGATATCCTCTATATGCAATATTCCAGTCAAGGAAAAAGTAATATACCTTGGGATTACCATATCTAAGGATCAACAGGAAAGATGCTCATTAAATGTTATACCTATTATTGAAAAAATCAAAAAGAAGTTGAACCATTGGTTGCAGAGGGATTTATCCTTGAAAGGTAGAGTATTGCTTTCTAAAGCTGAAGGTATCGCCAGACTTACTTATGCAGCCCAGTCCCTAAATCTTGACAAAAAAATAGGTAAAGCGGTTGACCAGGTGCTTTTCAACTTCATCTGGAAAAATCATACACATTATATTAGGAAATCTGTCGTTATGAACTCATGAATATGGTGGTCTCAATTTTTTGTTGTTGATTTTCCTACTTTGAAAAATACTTCAGATAAATTGGGCTAAACATTTTTTTAAGAATCCTACTTCAATTTGGAATTTCATATCTTCTCCTGTTTTGGTAGCCTCAATTTTATGTGACTTTGTAACTATAACATTGATACGATTCCTGCAAAATTATCTGCTTTTCATAGACAAGTATTCTTAGCGTGGTCGTTAATTTTTCCCCGCATAGGTATTTCATTTGGAACAATAAGGACATTTTGTATAGAAACAAGTCTTTATTTTGTAAGAACTGGTTCAATAATCATATCCTACTGGTGAGTCAACTTTTTAATGCAGAAGGATTGTTACTCAATTATGAGGGATTTTTATCTCGTTACAATATCCCTGTAACACCTGGAGAGTTCGCCATAGTCTTTGATGCTATTCCATCTGGAACTCTCATGGTATTTAGAGGTGTAGCCAAACCTCACCTTCTTGACCTACCCTCGCTTAATCCAGTTGACTCTCCAATGCTGTTTTTCTAACAACTCTTTGTTAGAATGATCCATAAGTATTACCCTGTGAAACTTTACCTGAAGAAACTCAAAAAATACATTAACATTGATTGTACTTTTTGTGTTGAGCATCCAGAAACAGTTTCACATTTATTTTGGCATTGTCTACATGTAAAACAATTTTGGAAAGATATTCAGTTTAATAATTGTTAATATTCTTGATGACTTTTGTTTGTTTTTTTTAATGGGAGAATGTGCTGCTCAGTTTCCTTAACCATAATAAAGAAAAACAATTTTACCTCCATAAATCTAATTGTACTAAATGGAAAAATTGTCATCTTCATAGATGTAAGTTCACTAATAAAAAAACACTTGTGTTTTCTAGAAGGAATTCGAGCAGTACATTAAGACTATTCTACATTATTCTAATTAGAAAACTGTTAAAACAATGTGCTTCTTTTAAGGTCTTTGTATAATCTGTAATATTGGTGTACCCCCTAGCATATGTTATCATTGTCTGTTTGTATACTTCTTGTATGTATACTGATTTTTCTTTAAAAAAAGAAGAGAAGAAAAAAAAGAAGGCCTAGCTAGTGCTGTATCACATTAGTGGATACTTACACTGCTCTCAGGGCAGGTCTGTCGGTTTTGACTAGCAGAAGTGACTTTTCGTGGCAGGTTAAGATAATTAACGTGGCAGGTTACGAGAATTAGGTTAAAGTTAATTAAAGGGTTAGCTAAAATTGTCCATAACTGCCCTAAGACCAGTCTTGGTTAACTACATAATAGTACATGCCATCACTAAAACGGAATATTTAGCTACTATAGCTGGCTAACGTTACCGTTAGACACGGCAATATAGAGCTAGCATTAGCTAGCTACTTACCATTGGTTATTGTGAGAGACCAGATGAGAACGAGAGCAAAGCCCACGTTCATGATGAGTAATTATTATTTATCAAGGAATCCAACCGTATGTTTGCTCAAGCTGCCTTCACAAATCGTTAATTTCACCAGTTGCTGCAGCCAGTTGTTGTGATTGCTGCCTAGGGTCTACATTACCGTTCTTCTAGCAGCAGGATATTATGCTGGCACCACATGGCGGATTTGTTTCTTCAAAATAAGAGTCTCACTGCAAAAACACGCTAAACTTTGGGAATATCTTTTTTTTTAACACTAATGTAGCACAACTGTTTTTCACACCATTGCGACCACCTTTGAAAAAATAAAAAGTTCACACAAATACTGGTATGTTGAAAGCTATTGTGTAGGCTATATTTAAGTTTATACACTTTTAATACTTTTAATGAATGAGTTCAGTGGAGTTCATGGCTAAAAGTCAGTAGATAATTACAATGTTTACAATGTTATTACATTGCTATTGGAATTACTCAAGACTTACTGCAAGACCTAAATGAGTCTCTTGTGCTGGGCAACGGGTTTAATACAGAGTAATGACTTTTACTCCACCCACTCCATTCACTGCAATACAATACATGGTATATGGGATACTTAAAATCAGATCAAATGTAATTCTCACATACACATGTTATTGTGAAATGCTTGTGTTTCTAGCTCCAACAGTGCAGTAATATCTAGCAATTCACAACAATACACACAACCTAAAAGGAAAATAATGGAATGGAATATATAAATATTAGGATGAGCAATGTCAGAGTGGCGTAGACTAAATACAGTAAAATAGAATACAGTATATACATATGAGATGAGTAAAGCAAAATATGTAAACATTATTAAAGTGACTAGTGTTCCTTTATTACAATTGCCTGTAATTTCAAGTCTATGTATATGGGGCAGCAGCCTCTAAGGTGCAGGGTTACGTAACCAGGTGAAAGCCGCCTAGTGATGTTTCCTTAACAGTCTGATGGCCTTGAGATAGAAGCTGTTTTCAGTCTCTCGGTCCCCGCTTTGATGCAACTGTACTGACCTCGCCTTCTGGATGATAGCGGGGTGAACCGGCAGTAGCTCGGGTGGTTGTTGTCCTTGATGATCTTTTTGTCTTTTCTGTGACATTGGGTGCTGTAGGTGTCCTGGAGGGCAGGTAGTTTGCCCCCAATGATGCATTGGGCAGACCGCACCACCCTCTAGAAAGCCCTTTGATTGTAGGTGGTGCAGTTGCCGGTGATACAGCCCGACAGGATGCTCTCAGTTGTGCATCTGTAAAAGTTTGTGAGGGTCTTAGCGGCCAAGACAAATTTCTTCAGCCTCCTGAGCTTGGAGGGTACTATGGTGTTGAATGCTGAGCTATAGTCAATGAACTGCATTCTTGCATACTGTAGGTACGTAGGTAGTCCAGATGGGATAGGGCAGTGCGATGAAGTTTACATTGTCTGTGTATCTATTGGGGCGGTAAGCAAATTGAAGTTGGCTTGTAGAGAGAACTATTCTACCCGTCTCAGATAGTGGGGTGGGAAATACTCAGTAGGTTCTCTACTAACCAAATATGTGTAGTTTTGGAGGGGGACTGTGTCACATGGCCTGCTGATGGCTTTTCACTCTGCCCTCTTTATAGCGCCCAATGCAATACACTGTTATAGACTGTGCATGGGATACATATTGGCTTGTAGAGATAACTTTTCTATCTGTCTCAGCTAAAGTGGGGTGGGAAATACTCAGTAGGGTCTCTTCTAACCAAATGTGGTTAGTTTTGGAGAGAGACTGGTTCATACATTTTCAGCAACACAGCTTTAAATGACCTGGTACGATCCCATGGCCTGAAATCGATACACACTCAACAACAAAAGGCAATTTTAGCATGTAAATCTAGTCTAACAAAAACAAACAAAAAAATGGGATGCATGCCAGCAAAGCCACTACACAACACTAAACAGTACATTAATTGCACGATAACGGTGACCCCAATCTTTTAGGGCCTCCATAAAGCTGTCCCAACAGCAGAGATTTATTTTCACCATGAAGTGAATCCTTACCACTGCTACATCAGCGGAACCTTGGCAGCGAAACCTTTCATTCAGCCTCATTTACTGACTTTTTAAAAAACATAGGTGATATGGCTGACTTGCTTGAACAAATGTGGTTTCTACTGACAATTGAGATGTACAAACTATGGCATAAGGGGACGACAAGCAGATAAGAGGCAATCCGTAATTTTGATTAAGACAATTTTGATTAGGACATAGTCAATATAACTATTTGTTCAGCACTTTTGAAATGTACAGCGACAGAATTCAGAACATGGGCCGTTCTTACAGTATTCTCCTGTACACCAAGTCAGAACCGTAGGATAAATAAAGGGGGCATAAGCAGACAATGAAAACTCTTACAATATTCAATGATGACATTTCTCTAAAACAGGCTATAGGCTACATGTGCACCACCAACAGCTAACAGCTTACTACACATCATACACTTTATATTACTTTCTTAGCTACAGTATACATTATCTCCCTGGCATATTACAGAATTTATGCAGCAGCATACAAGACATTTTTGGACTCACCTTGTTGTGCTGTGCTCACATGAACAGGAAGATGGTGCGGCGGTCCTTCGTTGGCAAACTTTGTCATCAAATTTTGTCATCAAAGTCTGGCATTCTCTGGATTTATGCTTTCAAGAGAACTGGGAACTCAGAAAAAAACAAGGTTGAATCATGACGTCAGTGATCTTCAGTTTGGAGCTCTAGAAAGAGGCCCGAGTTCCCGACTTGGAATTCTGAGTCGGATGACCGTTCGGAGCTCGTTTTTTCCTGAGTTCCCAGTTGTCTTGAACTCACTGAAGTCTGAGATTTCCCAGTTCCGAGTTTCCAGTTGTTTTGAAAGCGGCAGAAGTCATGGTGGATTGACAGCATGGCCAATGTTGAATGTTTATCCTTTTCAGCTTGGAAAAGCGACCCTTAAACCCAGACTTGGACCACACACCCACTCCACTGAATAGCAGGCTACTGATTGCTTTGCAACACTTGGAGTTAGCCACAGATTCCTTCCAAACTACTCATTGTTGGATTTGTGATTTCCAACTTGTATAATGTTTATGTCCAATGACCGATGAGCACCGATACATTTTATCTATCATTCACCAGGGGGCTTGAATTTTTGAGCTCTCTCTGTAGATTTTGAGGTGACATATTTTTTATTTAACCTTTATTTAACTAGGCAAGTCAGTTAAGAACAAATTCTTATTTACAATGATGGCCTACGCTTGCCAAACCCGGACGACGCTGGGTCAATTGTGCACCGCCCTATGGGACTCCCAATCACGGTCGGTTGTGATACAGCCTGTATATATATATATTTTTTTACCTAAACAGGTGGGGCTCTGCCTGCCTTGAATGAAGGATTGCCACTGCTCAACAACAACAAAAAATAAACTTAAATGTAATGAATATTAACCAGGCTATTAGGACACAGTATAATCACACTTTCTGAACAGCAATGGAGAAAATGACTTACAAGTTGGAGGCTGATACTGTATGTGCTTCTAATCTACAAAGGTTTGCAGTATACAGTAAAGGCCTATTACCTAGTTCAAATAAATAATAACAGAGACAAGATTATTTGCAAGCTATATTTTCATGATTATCGATCAAGGTGAGCAAAGGCACTTTTTTGTAGAGTGTAAAATGTATTACAAGAGAAAACAAGGCTACAAGTCTAACATTACAGTTGAATCAAATTGTCAGAACAAGAATGGAGAACATTAATCATAAGTAATAAGCCTCTATGTGTTGCTTTCCAATCAAGTTCAGCAGTATGCGGGGATGCTCTTTCAGAAATATGACTTGGTTCAACTATTCGTTTTTTAACCCTGGCTATAGATTACTTTCTTGCACTGACTGCAATTTTGAGAGCATAAACTGTAAATGTGGAGGAGATCATTGGCTAATACATTTACAGGTAGCATTTCCTTCACAAATGATTCTATAATATCACACATTGTCGTTTTGAAGTCTCTGAAGCAATAGTTGTGAAGTCTGTTCTGTTTTCACTGCATCCAACTGTGAAATTACTTTGCTGATTTGGACTCATACGGTTTGCTTTAAAGCTGCACCATGCAGAAATGTCTCCGCCATTTCCTGGTTGCTATAATTCTAATAGTTCACCTAATTTCAGTTTGTGACAAAACAAGCAAGTATAGTGTAGAGAATCTTTGTACCATTTAAACCGCTGTGAAATATATTTTCCATAACCCAAAAATGTTCTGTTTGAAGCTGGTGCACAAAACCAAAAGTAAAGGTTGCAAAAACAAAACTTTAGAAAAGGAAGCATAGAAATAGCATACATGGAGCAGGTCTACCGCTTACATGCTGACCACACCGCTCGTGGGTTTATGCGCCTAAAAACCAATGAGGAGATGGGAGAGGCGGGACTTGCTGCATGTCAAACATCACAAATAGAACTAAGTTCTATTTTAGCGCCTGGCTATGCAGACGCTCGTTGACACATGCGAGCAGTGTGGGTGCAATAATTGAATAACATGTATGTGTACATTTATTTTGCAACACGTGAGCAGTGTGGTCAGCGTGTTAGACTTGCTTTCAATGAGAATGTCAGATCTGTCACATTTCTATGTGAATTTGGTCAGGTCTTCCAAGAGTTACATATTGCAATTGAGTAAATCTTCTACGAGAAGTAGAAGTAGTAGTTCCTGTTTTCACATTTCTGAAGAAAACATCCTCTTTCAAAGAATCGTAGAAAGAGGATATTTTCTTCAGAAATGTGAAAACAGGAAAGGCTTTAGTTACCCTCAAGATGATTGGGGAAATAATGACATGGAGTAATGACATGGAATAACATCAACATTTGAATCTGACTCACAGGACTGTACTTGCTCACTGATAGATATTCTGTAAAGGCCATCATTACATAATTCATAAAAATATATAACTCCTGCTGTGTCAATGTTGGTAGATTCTATACACTCTTAGAAAAAAGGGTTTCAAGAGGGTTGTTCGGCTGTCCCCATAGAACAACCATTCTGGGATCCAGGTAGAACCCGGAGGGAGGCGGTATCTCAGGGGATGGAGTAGGCAGGTGGGTGTAAAGGGTTCTGCATGGAACCAAAAAGGTTCTAGATAGGGGGGGGGGGGGGGGGGGGGGTGCTAAGAGTGTAGAGATGATCTCTATAGAGATTCTCGAGAGTAAAATATAAGCTGTGCCCAATGTCCTTTTTGGAGTTTACCCCTGAATGACAGGTACTGATTACTCAGTCACCAGGTCAACCTCTCATTGCCAACTGCTGGAAGATCAATAAAGCGAGATGGGGATACAAGGTTTCATATTACATTGGTGTCTTTTGACCTTTTACACGAGAAACATAAAATACAAGAATATCTGGAGTGCTGGTCCAAATCATACTGTTGCACATTTACTGAATGTGTGTGGTGCTTCTCCCTTTGTAATAGTTTGCCTGAAAATAATGTCTAGCATGCTTTTTATGTTTTGTGGAATGCTAAACATTGAAGTTTCTAATAAGTCCAAATAATACATCTCTTGTATTTTCTCACAACCATTTGGAGAGATGGTTTATGATCCATGAATTAGTCCAAAACCCAAAGTCCAAGAGGGAAACCTATGGATTGATTGTGACCGAGGTGGGTTTATGAAATTCGTTGGAAGGCTATGCATAATTTGAGTAATATCAATCAAATCAAAGTTTATTTGTCACATGCGCTGAATACAACAGGTGTAGTAGACTTTACAGTGAAATGCTTACTTACAGGCTCTAACGAATAGTGCAACAAAATTTATTAGGTGAACAATAGGTAGGTAAGGAAATAAAACAACAGTAAAAAGACAGGCTATATACAGTAGCGAGGCTATAAAAGTAGCGAGGCTACATACAGGCACCGGTTAGTCAGGCTGATTGAGGTAGTATGTACATGTAGATATGGTTAAAGTGACTATGCATATATGATGAACAGAGAGTAGCAGTAGCGTAAAAGAGGGGTTGGCGGGTGGTGGATGAGACACAATGCAGATAGCCCGGTTAGCCAATATGCAAGAGCACTGGTTGGTCGGCCCAATTGAGGTAGTATGTACATGAATGTATAGTTAAAGTGACTATGCATATATGATAAACAGAGAGTAGCAGCAGCGTAAAAAGAGGCGTTGGGCGGGCACACACAATGCAAATAGTCCGGGTAGCCATTTGATTACCTGTTCAGGAGTCTTATGGCTTGGGGGTAAAAACTGTTGAGAAGCCTTTTTGTCCTAGACTTGGCACTCCGGTACCGCTTGCCATGCGGTAGTAGAGAGAACAGTCTATGACTGGGATGGCTGGGGTCTTAGACAATTTTTAGGGCCTTCCTCTGAAACCTGTAGCAACATGATTTTACTGGGATATTACATCAGATGTTTGTGTGAAATAAAATACAAACAAAGACAATGTAAACAATGATGGACTGGCATACCTGTTAATGATCTAGATTAACCTACTGGTAATGGCTGTACCTTAACACATTTAAATCAGCCCAAGGCCAGCCTTGACATGTGCCAAAAAAATGCATCAGGTCAATCGCTTGGACAAACAAATAAAGTTTGTGTTTTGTCTTTATAACTTATATATTCACCACAACAACAGTACATTCATGTTTTGGTTTGGAATTAATGTAACATGCAGGACTAAATGCATATGTCCATAACACAGTGCCTCTCCAAAACTAACCACATTTGGTAAGTAGAGACCCTACTAAGTATTTCCACCCCACTTTAGCTGAGACGGGTAGAAAGGTTCTCTTTACAAAACAATATTCTCAACATACCAGTGTCAACATTGTATTTTTTGTAACATATTTTTTATTTGTTTTCATAAATTACTTATTGCATTTTCTTGTTGGCACGATAAAAGTGGCCATTGATTAAAATTCTATATCATTTGAATGAGTTATACACATTGTAATGTTTTGAAATGCTGGCTTTTATTTTAAAGGTTTCGTCATTCCCATATGAACTTGATGTCATTGTTCGTGCTGCGGGCAGAATACCAGTTAGGAATGCCTAGATAGACAATGGGGGGGATTAATGGATGGAAATTGGCAAGTGGTGGAAAATCTGATAGAAATGAACGATCTGGTGGGCCTGAATGATGGCAGAGAGACCAGGATTGATGTAGACAAGGGAAGAGTCTGCCTTGGACCTCACTCTGGTATCCATGATAATCGTAAATTTCAATAAGCATTTCTCTACGGCTGGCCATGCCTTCCTCCTGGCTACTCTAACGCCGTCCAACAGCTCCGCCTCCCCCACAGCTACTCGCCCGAGCCTCCCCAGCTTCTCCTTCACCCAAATCCAGCAGATGTTCTGAAAGAGCTGCAAAACCTGGACCTGTACAAATCAGCTGGGCTAGACAATCTGGACCCTCTCTTTCTAAAACTATCCGCTGCCATTGTTGCAACCCCTATTACCAGCCTGTTCAACCTCTCTTTCGTATCGTCCGAGATCCCTAAAGATTGGAAAGCTGCCGCGGTCATCCCCCTCTTCAAAGGGGGTGACACTCTAGACCCAAACTGTTACAGACCTATATCCATCCTGCCCTGCCTATCTAAAGTCTTCGAAAGCCAAGTTAATAAACAGATCACTGAGCATTTAGAATCCCACAGTACCTTCTCCGCTGTGCAATCCGGTTTCCGAGCCGGTCACGGGTGCACCTCCGCCACGCTCAAGGTACTAAACGATATCATAACCGCCATCGATAAAAGATAGTACTATGCAGCCATCTTCATCGACCTGGCCAAGGTTTTCGACTCTGTCAATCACCGTATTCTTATTGGCAGACTCAATAGCCTTGGTTTCTCTAATGACTGCCTCAGCTGGTTCACAAACTACTTTGCAGACAGAGTTCAGTGTGTCAAATCGGAGGGCATGTTGTCCGGACCTCTGGCAGTCTCTATGGGGGTGCCACAGGGTTCAATTCTTGGGCCGACTCTTTTCTCTGTATATATCAATGATGTCGCTCTTGCTGCGGGCGATTCCCTGATCCACCTCTACGCAGACGACACCATTCTGTATACATCTGGCCCTTCCTTGGACACTGTGCTAACTAACCTCCAAACAAGCTTCAATGCCATACTCCTTCCGTGGCCTCAAACTGCTCTTAAATGCTAGTAAAACCAAATGCATGCTTTCAACCGTTCGCTGCCCGCACCCGCCCGCCCGACTAGCATCACCACCCTGGACGGTTCTGACCTAGAATATGTGGACAACTATAAATAGCTAGGTGTCTGGCTAGACTGTAAACTCTCCTTCCAGACTCATATTAAACATCCCCAATCCAAAATCAAATCTAGATTCGGCTTTCTATTTTGCAGCAAAGCCTCCTTCACTCACGCCGCAAAACTTACCCTAGTAAAACTGACTATCCTACTGATCCTTGACTTTGGCGATGTCATCTACAAAATAGCTTCCAATACTCTACTCAGCAAACTGGATGCAGTCTATCACAGTGCCATCCGTTTCGTTACCAAATCACCTTATACCACCCACCACTGCGACCTGTATGCTCTAGTCGGCTGGCCCTCGCTACATATTCGTCGCCAGACACACTGGCTCGAGATCATCTATAAGTCTATGCTAGGTAAAGCTCCGCCTTATCTCAGTTCACTGGTCACGATAACAACACCCACCCGTAGCACACGTTCTAGCAGCTATATCTCACTGATCATCCCTAAAGCCAACACCTCATTTGGCTGCCTTTCCTTCCAGTTCTCTGCTGCCAGTGAGTGGAAAGAATTGCAAAAATCGCTGAAGCTGGAGACTTTAAACATCAGCTATCTGAGCAGCTAACTGATCGCTGCAGCTGCTCATTTATCACTCCAGTGTTAATCTGCTTAATTGTAATTCTTCGCTACTATGGCCTATTTATTGCCTACTCATGCCTTTTGCACACACTGTATATAGACTTTCTTTTTTTCTACTGTGTCATTGACTTGTTTATTGTGTTATTGGCTTGTTTATTGTTTATTCCATGTGTAACTCTGTGTTGCTGTCTGTGGCACACTGCTTTGCTTTAACTTGGCCAGGTCGCAGTTGTAAATGAGAACTTGTTCTCAACTAGCCTACCTGGTTAAATAAAGGTGAAATAAAAATAAATCTAGTGCGATGGCAGAAATCTGTGAGTTGAGGAGTCGATAGTAGGGAGTGATCATTTCCCCATAGTATGCACAGTAAGCCGGAGGGAGGAGGTGTCAGGGGATGGAGTAGGCAGGTGGGTGTTTGGAAGGGCAAAGTGGGATCAGTTTCAGGAGTTGAGTGAGCAGCAGGTGATGGCTCAGGTGGATATGAGAGGGGATATGGATAGTATGAATAACTGGGTGAGAACAGCTTTAGCGGGGGCAGCTACTGAGGCTATACCTAAGAGTTCAGGGAGGAGGAAGAGGAAAGCAGTCCCGTGGTGGACGGATGAGTGTGGGGCAATAGTGAGGAGTAGGAACAGCGCATTTACAGTACTGAAAAGGACACATAACTTCCAACATCTGATTCAGTATAAGCAGGCCCAGGCCCTGGTGAGGAGAACTATCCGTCAGGCAAAGAGGCCATGTTGGTGTCGGTTCTGTGACACCATTGGAAGTGTGACACCAGTGTGAGTAGTGTGGGGGATGATTAAGAGGATGAGTGGGGTCAGAAGGGGAGTGGGATTATCCAGTGTTGACAAGTGGGAAGGATGTGGCATTAACAGATGAGAAGGCAGAGATGCATAGCTCTGCAGAATTGTCAGAGGAGGGGCAGAAGGGGAGAGAGGAGCACCCTGGAGTTCTGGATAGGAGGGAGGATGTAAATGATGCGTTGAATGCACCATTTACCATGGCAAAGATAAAAAGGGCAATAGGCAAGCCTGGGTTAACTTCATCTGGGAAAGATGAGGTGTGCTATGTTATGTTGGCCCATCTTAGTGATGAGCACTGGATAAGGTATTGGTGTTGTACAACAGAGTGTGGGAGGAGGGGAAACTACCCGGCGGCTGGAAGGAGGCAGTAGTGGTACCAATCCGGAAGCCAGGGAAGGACCCAACGAGGCCAACAAGCTATCGGCCAATAGCTTTAATATTAACAGTATGTAAGATAAAGGAACGTATAATTACGGAGAGGCTAATTTACTTCCTGGAGAGCAGGGGGCTAGTAGGGGGCCAGTTCCGAGTTGGTTCAGGAAGGGGAGGGGAACTATGGACCCAGTGCTCTGCTTAGAAGCAGTGGTCAGGAAGGCTAAGTTGAACGGTTGTAGCTGTCTTTTTTGATGTGAATAAGGCATATGATATGATGTGGAAGGAGGAGTTAATCAAGCTTGATATTACGGAGGTAGGAGGAAGAACGTACAACTGGATAAAGGATTTCTTGTTCGGAAGGTCTATCCAAGTGAGGGTGGGCAGCTACCTGGTGGATAACGGTATACCGCAGGGGAGCGTGATTCGTCCTCGGTTGTTCTCAATCATGATCAATGATGTTTACTCTCAGGTATGGACGGATATTGTAAGGTCATTATTTGCAGATGATGGGGCCTTATGGAAGAGGGGAAGAAATGTGCCATACATAGTCAGGAAGGTACAGGAAGCAATTGATGGGGTAGAACGGTGGGCATTAATGTGGGATTCAGGTTCTCTGTAGAGAAAACTCAGAGTGTTCTTTACCAGGAGGAAGGTGGGAGATGAGGTACGCTTGAGGTTATATGGGAGAAACTTGGAGAGGGTGGGGGCGTTCAGGTTCCTTGGGGTATACTTTGACACCAGACTGACCTGGGCAGAACACATTGACAGGTGGGAAAGTGTAAGAAGGTGCTAAATTGATTGATTGATTAATTCAAATTAATAATTTAACACAATAAAGCTTAAAAGCTTATTTTCATTGTGGTCCTTTCGGAGGGGGAAGGGGGTGGAGCAAGGTTAGGCGGCAACTGCAGTGGCAACAACCAATGACAGACACAATAGTTGTTTGTTTCATAAAATGAGATAATTAGTACAGTTCCATTTCCTAATAAACAACTCTGGACAGGTACGTCTCCCTGGTCTCACTTACCCCTAATATATACAGCATTCATTGTCTTATATACACACACAAGACTATCACAAAATGATACAGATTAGGCATCAAAAGGCAGACCATATGCTATCCCGGGCATTTCCTTCTCAGCCACATATTATAATCTTACGACTCACTTTTGAGACGTGCTACTAATTAGCAATTGTTTCAGTGAGAATTTGAAACTGCCCATTGAAGGTATACATTTCCAATTTTTTGAAAGACTGTGTGATGCACTGTCTGACGGGAAGGAGTTGGGGGGCTGGGCATTCCCCATTGAGGACCATTTATGTTCCATTGATCCAATCGGTAATAGACTATGGCAGTATAGCGTATGGTTCGGCAGCCCCGACCTCATTGGAAAGGCTAGATGTCATATAGGGTCTCAGAATATGTAGTGGGGCGTTTCGGACGTCCCCAGTGGCTGCACTACAGGTGGAGATGGGGGATATGCCATTGCAGATTAGGAGACAGCAGCTGGCAACTAATTATTGGGTCAGCCTACAGGGACATTGGGTGTCTCATCCTGCAAAATATATTTTACAGGCATACTGCGAACATGAGAAAGGACAGAACACAAGCTTTGGGTGGGTGGGTAATACCCAGCCGAGGGAGATGGGACTGTATGGAAGGGGGTTTAGTCCAACGGTAGCTATTCCTGTAAATCCACCATGGCTACTCCTTCCTCCAGTTGTAGATCTAGAAGTATTGGAGAGAATACAGAAAGATAGGGAGGGTGTTGAGCCATCTGATTGGTTTAAGAGTCATCTGGCCATATACACAGACGGTTCAAAAGATCCAAGGATAGGAAGTACTGGGTCAGCATTTGTAGTGCAGGAATGTGGGGTAAAAGTCAGGAAACATATTACTAATCATCTGGCTGTATATATGGCGGAGCTGATGGCCATTCTGTTGGCCTTGCAGTGGGTGGAGGAAGTTAAGCCAGAAAGAGTAGTTATTTGCTCAGATTCATGAGCAGTTTTGATGAGTCTACAGTCTTTCAGCTCACGTAGCAGACAAGACCTGCTTTATGAGGTGCTACAAACCCATGGCAGGATTAGACTGATGGTTATACAGATAAGATTTACTTGGGTCCCAGGACATGTGGGGATGAAGGGGAACGAGGCAGTGGATGTACTGGCTAAACAAGCACTTAGTAGTGGGGATGTTGTAGTTTCAATGAGCAAGGCAGAGGCAAAAAGTCAAATATGGACAGTGATGGTGTAGATGGCAGGAGCAATGGAATAGAGATACTAAGGCAGGCAGTACAGAGGAAAGTCGGGGAGGGGAGGACAGCAGGAAAGGACAGAAGAGCTATTTGTACAAGATTAAGGGTGGGACTCAGCCGATTAAATAAGTCCTTAAATGTGATAGGAAAGCATCCAACAGGAAACCGTTATTACTGACAGGAAACAGAGACCGTGGAGCATGTATTGCTACAGTGTGGGCAGTATCAGATGGAAATAAGAGAGGCTGAGATCTAATGAGGGAGAAGGGGATACAGGAAATTAGTTTAAAGAGTATATTTAGTTTCTCCCTGTCTCTGGCCCACTCTCCAGTACAGTAGGTGGCGGTAATGCACCATAGCTTTGGATGCCAACTGCCGATAAACCCCACCGAAGAAGACAATGAGAACAGCTATATGGACACGCCTGGTGCCCAACATGGATGACATATTTCTTGAGAGTTGAGTGGAGACCCTAGTTTTAATGTCTATGGGGGGGACGAACGGATTCAGTTCAGTCAGTTGTCCTAATGAGCCCTCCTCCCCAGCTAGCTAGTTTATGATTTGTGGCTTGAAACTTCAGCGAGAATTTGAAACTGGTCTGATTTTTTTGCAGGACAGTTGCCGTGTTCAAAACAACTGGGAACTCAAAGAAAAAAAAGAGAGCTCTAGAGCTCCGACTTTCCAACCTGAAGATCACTGACGTCATAATTTGACCTAGTATTTTTCCAAGTTCCCAGTTGTTTTGAACGTGGCAAGTGTAGCCTACATACACTACATGACCAAAGGTATGTGGACACCTGCTTGTCAAACATCTCATTCCAAAATCATGAGCATTAATATTGAGTTGGTCCCCCCTTCGCCGCTATAACAGCCTCCACTCTTCTGGGAAGGCTTTCCACTAGATGTTGGAACATTGCTGCAGGGATTTGCTTCCATTCAGCCACAAGAGCATTAGTGAGGTTGGGCACTGATGTTGGGAGATTAGCCCTGGCTCACAGTCCACGTTCCAATTCATCCCAAAGGTGTTCGATGGAGTTAAGGTCAGGGCCTTGTGCAGGCCAGTCAAGTTCTTCCACACCGATCCATTTCTGTATGGACCTTTCTTTGTGCTCAGGGGCATTGTCATTCTGAAACAGGAAAGGGCCTTCCCCAAACTGTTGCCACCCAGTTGGAAGCACATAATTGTCTATTATGCCATTGTATCTGTAGCTTTAAGATTTCCCTTCACTGGAACTAAGGGACCTAGAACTAGCAGCCCCAGACCATTATTCCTCCTCCACCAAACTTTACAGTTAGCACGATGCATTCTGGCAGGTAGCGTTCTCCTAGCATCTGCCAAACCAAGATCCGTCCGTCGGACTGCCAGATGGTGAAGCGTGACT
Organism: Salvelinus fontinalis; assembly: GCF_029448725.1. Taxonomy (NCBI): domain Eukaryota; kingdom Metazoa; phylum Chordata; class Actinopteri; order Salmoniformes; family Salmonidae; genus Salvelinus; species Salvelinus fontinalis. The sequence goes on from NC_074683.1 coordinate 5,278,477, forward strand.
CATCACTCCAGAGAAGGCGTTGGTGGTGACCAATAGTGGTGAGCTTTACACCACTCTAGCCAACGCTTGGCATCGCACATGGTGATCTTAGGCTTGTGTGCGGCTGCTCGGCCATGAAAACCCATTTTATGAAGATCCCGACGAACAGTTCTTGTGCTGACGTTGCTTCCAGATGCAGTTTGGAACTCGGTAGTGAGTGTTGCAACCTGAGGACAGACTATTTTTATGCGCTACGCGGTTCAGAGCTGAGCCGGCACAATTGTTTAGTGAGTCCGTCAGATCAGAGGAAGGAGGGATGACCAGGGATGTTCTCTTGATATGTGTGTGAATTGGACCAAACTTGGTGATGCAGAAACAAGAGACCACATGTTGCTGTTTTATGAAAATCTGATTATTCTGGTGACATTATGATCGATGCTTGGTTGCTAACAAATAAAAATATTCTCACTTTTGGCGGCAGATAGCCTAGCGGTTAAGCACATTGGGACAGTAACCGAAAGGTCGCTGGTTTGAATCCCGAGCTGACTGGGTGAAATATCTGATGATGTGCCATTGAGCAAGACAGTGACCTCTAATTGCTCATGTAAGTCACTCTGGGTTTGCAATAAAGCACTAAAGTAAAACTGTAAAAGATGTGGCAAAGCAATTCACTTTTTGTCCTGAATACAAAGTGTTATGTTTGTGGCAAATCCAATAAAACACATTACTGAGAACCACTCCCCATATTTTCAAGCATAGTGGTTTTTCAGGATAAAAAAGGAATGGAGCTAAGCACAGGCAAAATCCTGGAGGAAAACCTGGTTCAGTCTGCTTTCCACCAGACACTGGGAGATTACTTCACCTTTCAGCAGGACAATAACCTAAAACACAAGGCCAAATCTATACTGGAGTTGCTTACCAAGAAGAAAGTGAAAGTTCCTGAGTGGCCGAGTTACAGTTTTGACTTAAATTTACTTGAAAATCTATGGCAAGACCTACAAATTTGACAAAATAATAAATGGCCTAATGTTGCACAATCCAGGTGTGGAAAGCTCTTAGCGACTTAAAATAATTATTCACAGCTGTAAAAGCTGCCGAAGGTGCTTCTACAAATTATTGACACAGGGTTGTGAATACTTATGTAAATTAGATATTTCTGTATTTCATTTTCAAAACATTTTCAAAAATTTCTAAAAGCATGTTTTCACTTTGTCATTATGTAGTATTGGCGCAGCGGTCTAAGATGCAGTGCAAGAGGCATCACTATAGTCCCTGGTTCAAATCCAGGCTGTATCACATCCGGCCGTGATTGGGAGTCCCATAGGGCGGCGCACAATTGGCCTAGCGTCGTCCGGGTTTGGCTGGGGTAGGCTGTCATTGTAAATAAGAATTTGTTCTTAACTGATTTGCCTAGTTAAATAAAGGTTTTTAAAAAATGGGTGAGGAAAATAATCTATTTCATCCATTTGAATTCAGGCTGTAAAACAACAAAATGTGGAATAAGTCAAGGGGTGTGAATACTTTCAGTTCACAGAAGCTACTGGGTAAACAATATGCCAAGCCGTCAAATGCACTTGGTATTGACCCCACGGCTGGTATCTGGGGTACTTGCTCATTAAGGGCCGGTTTAGAAGACACAGATTTAGCTTCCAAAAATGGCCAGTGTAGAAATCCCCTACAATAACCCATGTGTAGCCTATAATATGTACTCAATTCTCACACTTAAGACATTTGACAATATTGTTTGTGACAACAATATTACAGACAAGACAAATTGTAGGCTATAACATGGGAAACAACATTACAGTAACATCTAAATAAATACATTTGCTATGTTGTCACAAGATAATATATTTCATTTACTTATGATAGACATTTGGATCACATGTAGGCCTATGTAATTAGATTATAAGGATGTAAGCATAAAGATAGATACTGGAAAAAAATATAAACGCAAGATATAAAGTGTTGGTCCCATGTATCATGAGCTGAAATAAAAGATCCCAGAAATTTTCCATACACACACAAAAAAAAAATCTCTAAATTTTGTGCACAAATTTGTTTACATCCCTGTTAGTGAGCATTTGTCCTTTGCCAAGATAATCCATCCACCTGATCAAGAAGCTGATTAAACAGCATGATCATTACACAGGTGCACCTTGTGCTGGGTAAAATAAAAGGCCACTCTAAAATGTGCATTTGTGTCCCACAACACAATGCCACAGATGCCTCAAGTTTTGAGGGAATGCGCAATTGGCATGCTGACTGCAGGAATGTCCACCAGAGCTGTTGCCAGAGAATTTAATGTTCATTTCTCTCCCATTAACATCGTTTTATAGAACTTGGCAGTACGTCCAACCGGCCTCACAACCACAGACCACATGATACCACGCCAGCCCAGGACCTCTACGTCCAGCTTCTTCACCTGCGGGATCATCTGAGACCAGCCACCAGGACAGCTGATCAAACTGACGAGTATTTATGGCCGTAATAAAGACCTTTTGTGGGGAAAAACTAATTCTGATTGGCTGGACTTGGCTCCCTAGTGGGTGGGCCTATGCCCTCCCAGGCCCACCCATGGCTGTGCCCCTGCCCAGTCATGTGAAATTCATAGATTAGGGCCTAATGAATTTATTTAAATTGACTGACTTCCATATATGAACTGTAACTCAGTAAAATCTTTAAATTGTTGCATGTTGTGTTTATATTTTTGTTCAGTATATTTCAACTTTAAGTATCTCTGCTCTCATCCTTCTAGACCTATCGGCTGCCTTTGATACTGTGAACCATCAGATCCTCCTCTCCACCCTCTCCGAGCTGGGCATCTCCGGCGCGGCCCACGCTTGGATTGCGTCCTACCTGACAGGTCGCTCCTACCAGGTGGCGTGGCGAGAATCTGTCTCCGCACCACGTGCTCTCACCACTGGTGTCCCCCAGGGCTCTGTTCTAGGCCCTCTCCTATTCTCGCTATACACCAAGTCACTTGGCTCTGTCATATCCTCACATGGTCTCTCCTATCATTGCTATGCAGACGACACACAATTAATCTTCTCCTTTCCCCCCTCTGATAACCAGGTGGTGAATCGCATCTCTGCATGTCTGGCAGACATATCAGTGTGGATGACGGATCACCACCTCAAGCTGAACCTCGGCAAAACGGAGCTGCTCTTCCTCCCGGGGAAGGACTGCCCGTTCCATGATCTCGCCATCACGGTTGACAACTCCATTGTGTCCTCCTCCCAGAGTGCTAAGAACCTTGGCGTGATCCTGGACAACACCCTGTCGTTCTCAACTAACATCAAGGCGGTGACCCGTTCCTGTAGGTTCATGCTCTACAACATTCGCAGAGTACGACCCTGCCTCACGCAGGAAGCGGCGCAGGTCCTAATCCAGGCACTTGTCATCTCCCGTCTGGATTACTGCAACTCGCTGTTGGCTGGGCTCCCTGCCTGTGCTATTAAACCTTTACATCTCATCCAGAACGCCGCAGCCCGTCTGGTGTTCAACTTTCCCAAGTTCTCTCACGTCACCCCGCTCCTCCGCTCTCTCCACTGGCTTCCAGTTGAAGCTCGCATCCGTTACAAGACCATGGTGCTTGCCTACGGAGCTGTGAGGGGAACGGCACCTCCGTACCTTCAGGCTCTGATCAGGCCCTACACCCAAACAAGGGCACTGCGTTCATCCACCTCTGGCCTGCTCGCCTCCCTACCTCTGAGGAAGTACAGTTCCCGCTCAGCCCAGTCAAAACTGTTCGCTGCTCTGGCACCCCAATGGTGGAACAAACTCCCTCACGACGCCAGGTCAGCGGAGTCAATCACCACCTTCCGGAGACACCTGAAACCCCACCTCTTTAAGGAATACCTAGGATAGGATAAAGTAATCCTTCTAACGCCCCCCCCCCCTTAAAAGAGTTAGATGCACTATTGTAAAGTGGTTGTTCCACTGGATATCATAAGGTGAATGCACCAATTTGTAAGTCGCTCTGGATAAGAGCGTCTGCTAAATGACTTAAATGTAATGTAAATGTAAGTAAACATGCATTGATAATATCCAATGATAGGTGGCAACACCAACCATTTATCAGCATTTAAAAATATATATTTATTCCCTTGGCAAGTCATTTTTAACTTGTTTGTGTGTGTGTGTGGTGTCCCACAATATAAATGGTAAAAAGTCTATAAAACATGACTTCAAATGTCAAACGACATCTTCCAAGTGCTAATAGAGTACCTTCAACTGTTAAAGGGCCAATGCAGTCAAAAATGTGAGTTACCTGTGTTTTAAATTTCCACACTATGAGGTTTGAATAATACTGTGAAATTATGAAAATTATGATAATGTTCTTTAAGTATAAGAGCTGTTTGAAAAGACCATCTGAAATTTCAGCCTTTTTATGTCGGATGGAGTTTTGGTCTTCCATGGTGACGTCACCATGTGGTAAATTAGTTAATAGACCAATAAGAAAGAGTTCCAAACCTCTCTGCCAATAACAGTTAATTTTCTGTTTTTGCCTAAAGCACTCCCAGACAATCCTAGCAAATGTCTTGATTAAGAAATTGCTCTTTGATAAAAAGCTATTTGTTTCCTTTTAACTATTTTAATTGAAGTAACTTACTCTGATTGTTTTCATTGTTACTCATAAATGATTTGGTATTTAGATAAAAATTGCTGCATTGGTCCTTTAAATATCCTTCACAAATACAGAGTCACACAGAGACATATAGGCACAAACACAGAGTGCATCAAGGCATAAACATGTAATACTCCCCTCCTGGTGTTGCCCTATACCCATGATACCCAAAAAATGCCAGTGTAGGCTTACCATGCATGGCCATAATGAATGATAGGCAATATTGATCATTATCATACACATAAAGGTCACATAAATAAACACATCACAGTAAGTAGCTCTCTTAGCATTTCATCAACATTAATAAAATCACTAAATCCAGATTATTATTTCTCAATAAGATACACATCCTCTTTTCTGCCATCTATTTCAGTCCTTGTCCTCTTTTCTTCACATCGGTCTACTCACTTCCTATTTTTGACCCATATCTTCCCCACCCACTTTGGACGTGTTCGACATTGCAGCCGACTTTAACGGCGGGTCAAGAACGACTGATCAACAAATCACCTTGATTCGTAAATAACTTCTCAATATTATTTGTAGATCTGTCAGTCAGTCTCAATTCACAGTTTTGATATTCTCGAACACAGCCAGACGGTCTGTGTTGTCTGCCAGTCTGTGTGTATTACGTTCTTCCGACCACCAGATAGAGCTCTCCTTTGTCTATGCCCCACCTGGCATGATAAGGAGCTCATGGTACACCTCCTCAGGCTGGGGGCTGCTCTGTATGGCCAGGATGGAGGAGCATGGGGGATACAACAGCTACTGCATAGAATAGAATACTACTTAATTGTGTTACAGAGAACAACATTATTATGACCCATTCTCCTCTTTATCACCCTCCACTGCTACACACAAAGAAACACAGTCTATTATTCATTAAAACACAATGATCATGCGTCATACTACTGACCTCTGTGAAATGTTCAGGCAGCTTGGCCTTGGGTCTGAGGAAGCGGACCACCCTGTAGCAGTACCAGAAGCCCAGGGCCAGCAGGGCCACTGCCACAGCCATCACCACAAACGTCACCAGGGCTACCACCCAAGGCCTGTCATTGCCTGAGGAGTGGTTGGGGTTGGAAAAAGGACACCAGGGAGGAAGGATTTAGTTGAGCAGGGGGGACTTGTACTTGGAGAAGCACTGAAGGCAGCAATCTAATCAAATCCTAATCATTTGTGTTTAACCGATGAAAGGGAGGAAGAGAGAGAGAGAGAGGCGGAAAGAGAGCGAGAGACATGGGGCTCACCCTTAGCGGTGCTCTCACACGTAACATTGCTGGGCTGGCTGTGTATGGAGAACCTCTGGGTGTACACCCAGACCTGAACACAGTACCTGGTCCATGGCTCCAGCGCCAAGACCACTTTACGCAGTGGGGTGATATTCATAGTTTTGGTCTGAGGGGGTGATAGAGAAGTAGTGAGGATCGACAGCGCCATCAGATTATCCCACCCACAGTCATAACAGTTACCATTGGCAGATGGATAAGTCGTTTTTGTGCTCTGACCCTAAACCCAGAAGGTTCCCCCTAAAAGCAACAAAGTGAAACTTTTTTTTTTGGGGGGGGGTAATGCTCTAAGTAATGCTAATTTTACCATTATTTTATTTGTTTAAAATGCCATATGTACTGCCACAGTGGTAAATATTAAAATAAGTTTACTCCAAATTAAACGAACAACCCCACCTGTGTCAAGGCAAAAAAAAAAAAAAAAAAAAACACCCACGTGTCTGCACTTGTCATCCTGGGACAGTCAGCAAGACGCATCAATTCAGGCTACAAGAGCGTAGACCCAATGATAATCGCCGATTGTCATTAAACTGTTGGGTGTTTTGTAACAGATGTCTCTTTCCATTCATCAAATTTCGCAAGCGCACAGTGCACTGTTCGGATGCTGGAACTATTTTGGAGTGGACGAGCATGCACAAGTAGTCTACTTTTTCAAGTGATTTGTTTGACAATAAGATGAAAACATCATGACTGGTGTTCATGCCAAATTAAAAAGGTAATAAAACTATTTTGAATGTTAAATGACACGTCTTTACTATTAGATCCATAAACATGTCACGGTATAATTCTCAATCTGCTTAAACCTGTACCTCATACTCCTTATAGGCTCCCGTTACTATGAAGTACTGCTTGTTAACCACCAGATGTGAAAGATCCGGCGACAGTCTGTTTTCCTTTGTTTTAACATGATCAGATCCCTTGGTGAAAAAATAGAAAGTAAAATGGTCACCATACCTTCTCCTCCTGACCCTCTTTCCAGTAGGAGATATTAAATGTTGCGTGGTTGTATACGTCTTTGAACTCAGAGATCCTGAGCACCGGGTCGCTGATGCTCACTTCAATGTCAGCCCCACTGGAGACGAGCGTCACACCGGGAGGGCCTAGTGTGGCTGTAGAGAGAGACATTTGAAAGGAAGTGACCTAGAGGAAGTGATCACCTCTCAGATGAAGAGGGTTAAAGAAATTACACTAGCTAGCTGATAACCATAGACTAGTCTATTAAAGAGGCAATTCTGTCAGGCTCCAGGATTCACCCAACCTCTGGTTGAACAGTGCATGTTAATACACTTTCATACCCTGAACATCTGTCAAAGCTGTTACGGAGATGGGTATAAACTCACTGTGTTCATCCATGACAAACAGCTCAGTCTTCATCCAGCGAGATGTGTCCCCCTCTCGTTCTGCCCTCACTTGGAAAATGTACACTCCAAATTTGTGTAGATGACTGGTGAAGTCACAGCTTTGGGCTGTTGTGTTCCAACATACAACCTCATAGCTGCTGACCAAGCCCCTGTATCAAAACATGGCATAATAGTTATTGCAGTAGAATATTATTACCAGCACGGTTGGATGCTCATTAGGCAGGATTAGGTGGCAGGATTAGCCTATGGCGGCAGATTGACGAGGGCGGCATTTTCGGAGCTAAACTGACCAAGACGCACCAACAACAACACATAAAACCTTACATAATTCTGTCCAAAAACAATGATAATTTCTCTCAACCAGTGGCATATGGGTTTTTTAGATGAGCGCTGATGCCGCCCTGTAATAATCAGTGCCCACTTTATCAAAGGCAGGTGTGCAAATTATTTTGCTTGTCCATTCCCAGCGTGCCTCTCCAGGGTGCCGTTGGAGAGACGCATCTCTGCAGCGCTCCACCAGCGTTCAGTCAAAACAATTATCTAACATAAATCATGTAGCAGATATAGGATGTGATAGAAAGAGTATGCTGCCTTATCTTTAGCCTACAAGCTTGAGATAATGTATTTAATGAGACAGACTCTTTTTACATGTACGTTACTCTGATCAAATAGCATAACCTAAATGGTGTCCAATCAAATAAAAAATGCGCTGTCATGTTAACAAACGACATATCCTAAAAACAGGACAGGTCAAAGTAAAACGAACGATATGGAATGGACAATCACAACTGTTGTCGAGGAGTTTCACCCTATTGTCATGATCAGTGTTTTCAAGTTTGTATCTGACCATTTTTGACAAGCTGATCATAGCGGAAAAAATATATTTACTTCTGCATTTCCCGCTGTGTAAAACACATTGCAAATAGGCTCACGATAACTCCTCATAAAGTTGTATAGCTGATATTCAGAGCTTAAATAGCTAAATTGATTAGTCACAGGAATCAGGACAAAATGGCAGCGGCCTGTTTTACAAATGGTGGTCCCACCACATGGATGGGTATTCATAAAATTCCATTGCCCGACATGGTAGGCTACACCCCAGTAAGCACGAGCCAACGTCATTTTTTTGGTCCTGTCCGGACGCCTTTTTTGGTGTTTTACAAACGGAAGGCTTACCACATAAATGGCCATTCATAAATTAGATTTCAGGCAACAGGCTACACCTCAGTCAGCACGGACCGATGCAGATGACTTTTGGACGTCTATTTTTGGTGAAGTCCAGATCAGCCTTGATTTCCACAGACATTGGTATTTGGTCCAGTCCAAATCTGAACCCATCATAGAAGTCTATGTTGGGTTCAGATTTTGTTCGGTCTGGACCAGCCTTAATTTGGCCCAGACATAGACGTCTATAAATGACGTATTTTCAACGTTCATACAATATCCAATAAATACAGTACCTAACATCCAATTTGGGCCAAACTTTTTTTCTAACAATGAGTAAGACATGGGGAATACAGAGAAATGGTGAACAGCCACCGACAGACCCTCAACCAAACCTCAGAGATTATATTATATTTCAACAAAATGATGTTGCAGGAATGCTAATCTTAGCTGTTTCTAATTGATTGTGGGGCCAAAATCCTCTTTCATGTGCTTTTTGAGGTGGAAGTGAAATAGGAGTGAAATAGTTGCACCCATTTCTTAGAAATATACTGACTGTGTGTGTGTCAGTGTGAACAATACTGTATGAGAAGAGTAGGAACGTGTGTAGGTACAAAGAGCACGCCAGAGTGTGAGCATGCCTGTGTATGACACATTGAGAGTCTACTGGTAAAGTCGACTTGAAGGTGTGTCAGTTCTACCCTTTCCCAGCACCCACAGGAGGAAGTTCCTCATATTTCAATGTGTCACCCTCACTTAGCTCCCTCCATTGTGTTGTTTTTCATATTACCACGGTCTCCACTCACCTGTACTCTGCTCTGTAGGTTATGTTTTCTGCGTGGTTCTGAGGTGCATCCCACTCCAACACTAATCCCATGTTGACAGAGTTAATCCTGATGTTACTGGGACTTGGAAGTTCAGCTAACACTGCTGTAAAGCACCGAGATATACATTTGAACATACTGACAATATACTGTACACCAGTGGTTCCCAACCAGGGGCAGTAGGACCCCTGAGGGTATTCGGCCCATCAACAGACTCATGAGACCATAGGCTTACTAGTAAAATTTAGATGTGGGGGCACATCAAAGGTACTCCGGGCAGAGCAAAATTCAGTTGGTGGTACAGTAACCAAAAAAGGTTGGGATACTCTGCTGTACATCATGCAGCAGGTATGGGGAAATAGTACTGTTTCAGGTCTTAGACTATTTTAAGAGGTACTAGAGAAATTAAGCCTGCTTCATAGAGATAAACACTCTTGAGCAAATCTGCCATTCAGCAATGCTGCTGGATAAAACCTTAGGCCTATGTGTATTTACATCATCAGTATGTAAATGTAACAGAGACCATTCCTGGTCGTTATAGAGAAGGAAGTAAACAAATATTTACAGCAATGACGACGACAAAATGTCAAGTGTTTCCATTCGTTCCCACAATTGCCAATACAATAGATTGAGGAATGTATGAGAGTGTTAAATAAATGTATAATAGACTGTGAAATTATAAAGGAATATCTACAAAAGGAGGTTTAAAACCTTCACCTACAAACATAGCCAATCGCTTGACAGCACGTTGGTTGGCTATGCCTTCTATGGTAAACCCAAGAGAAAAATACTGACCTGTATTTCCATGTAAAGTGAAACATACTTTGACAAACAAGATAGTAAAAACTGTAGATTGCATGTTTCCCAAGAGATTTTCAATGTAATCCAACGACACTCAAATGTTCTGTTGGCTATATTTTTCTTGTTGCTGCTCTCGAGAGTTTGTCTAGCCAACTTTCCGAATGGTCTGAGAATTGCGAGGTAAGCGTAACTACGCTGCGCATGAATACTGAAGCTTACGTACGGTTCAAACGAAAAACATGACACGCACTGGGCATTTCCTAGCGTCGCTATATTCAGTGTCAATAAGAAAGAATTGCAATAAAAAAGTATTCAATTTCCTCCTTTTATTACAGGTCTATAAGAAAACCTTAACTACTTGTGGAATATGACATAGTTCAATACATTTATATAAAAATCGACATACATTTCACTTTTTGTTTTTGCTTATGCCTTTTTTTTTTACATGTTATAATCAATCCCAAAGTAGCTTTATTCACAAGAAAATAATAATATAACTTTGTCATGACTCAGACAGAAATATAAACCAATGTTTTCTTATAATCTTATCACTGGATAATTGTGGATTAAATATGTATTTGATCTCGAGGAGACCACCACCAGTCCATAGACTTCATCATCACCTTCTTCCTCGACATGTCTACTCCCCTGTGTATGGCCTGGGAGGGACAAAGTCATGGTGATGGGGGTCCAACCACAGGCTTGACTGCGAGCAGGTTGAAGGGGTCAGGCTAGGGATCTGTGGGCATCTAACCACCACCACAGAGAGGAACAGAGGACTGCAGGCAGAGAGAGTAGAGACAAAATGGGTTGGGTGTTATGCCATGGAAGAGGCAATATCAAAAGCATTATAATGATGTTGATGGAATTTCCCTTCCCCCTGAGTGAATAAATAACAATAATAATAATCTGTATTGAATTAAATTGGTGTCAGGCAAAGTTTCAGTAGCAAAATGATCTGTGTTCATATCCTGGTGTAAGCAGTTGTGGTGTTGATGTGGTGTTAATTTGTGTTACTATGAACAGACTGTTAAAAAAATACTGTTGTTCAAGCAGGGTGTCAAATTAATCAGTGTTACATAGTGTTGATTTTTCATTGTAACATTTCAAGTGTTGATTCAGGTGTTAAATTAACGCTGTAAGTGTTACATTAACACTCATTTGAGTAAAAGAACCCTAATGTTGGTGTTAATAACCAGTGTTAAACCAAAACCACAGCCATCATTATCATATTTCCCGGCATGCCCTATTGCATGTGTTGATGAATTAATCTTATGCTTATATAAATAACATGCATTTTTCGAAGGTAATCCAATCTGTTATATGGATTTATTGCACCGGTTACTGAAATGCAAGTTCCAGTTTAGATTCATAAGGTAGCCGCATATCTTAGTCTTCCCAACCCTGAATGCAGGTTGTGGGTGAATAAAAATTCAAAATGTTGGATATCCCCACTCTGGTTGGATTCCAATAGGAATTACATCACTTTGCAAGCCAGCATAATGTGACTTGCAGGCCTGATTTTGCCTGTAAACCATGACTTTAAGGCAACTGTAGGATAAAACTAGGCTCGCAAAATCAGGCCTCATGAATTACAGTGCATTTGGAAAGTATTCAGACCCCTTGACTTGTTCCATGTTTTGTTACATTACAGCCTTATTTAAACATTTATTAAATAAAACAATCCTCAATCTACACACAATGCCCCATAATGAAAAAGGGAAAACAGGTTTTTAGAAATGTTTGAAAATGTATCAGAAATAAAAAAGATTAGAAAATGATTTACATACAGTACCAGTCAAAAGTTTGGACACACCTACTCATTCCAGGATTTTTCTTTATTTTTCACTATTTTCTAAATGTAGAATAATAGTGAAGACATCAAAGCTATGAAATAATACATGGAATCATGTAGTAACCAAAAAAGTGTTAAACAAATCAAAATATATTTTATTTTTGAGATTCTTCAAAGGAGCCACCCTTTGCCTTGATGACAGCTTTGCAAACTCTTGGCATTCTCTCAACCAGTTTCACCTGGAATCATTTTCCAACAGTATTGAAGGAGTTCTCACGTATGCTGAGTTCTCAACACCTGCAGTGTTCAATTTACCAATCAAATTTTGCTGTGCAGTTGAATAAAGTTGCAATAGTACCAGTGTTTTGGGGAGAGGTTTGTGCATACAGAGCAGGCGACCACTGTAGACCACTATTCCACAGAGGAGCACCACCAGGAGGCTAAAGGCACACAGTACACTCAGAACCACAGGCACTGGGGGACAGACAGACACCAAGGGTTACGGACTATAATTGCTAACAGATGTAAACACTGATGTAAAATAATGTCCGTGCATGTTGTGTATGACTGATTTAGCAGTGCTGTATTGCTATGTTGTACTACACTATGTGGTCTTTTAGCTGTGCTGTTAGGCCCTGGTACTGTACCTGTGTTGGCAGCAGTAGGGCTGGTGAAGGCACAGTGGGGCTCAGAGGGGACAGAGTGAGGATTAAAGCTCGTAGATGGGGTGACAGTCACGCAATACTCCGCCCCTGGCTCCAGGTAGCCAATCACAGTTTTCTCAGTGGAGGTGACCCACATGCTGAACTACAAAAAGGCAGAGACATTGACCCGTTTACCATGCTGTAATGCTTTGGATAAGTACTCCACATTGAGCATTGACCATAACGGTCTAATTCATAGCCATGTGTGTAGCTATAATGCCAATATCTCATTAAGATATTAGTCCTATGACTAATGATTTGTTCATTCATTGTTGTCTTGTATTTTATTCACTGTATCTGTACCGAATTGACAAATAACTGTGGGTTAGAGATAAGGAGATGAGATAACTGACAAAGAGATGAGGAGAAGAGACCCCTCCTCCTGAATCTGTGTAGGCGTACTTTTTCTCAGAGCAAGAGGCAGTTTCCTCGAACACAAACCAGACTGTGTGCTCCTGAGAGGAAGGTGTGGGCAAAAACCACACGTATCTACATCTGTAGTCGTGGAAGATAAACAACCCTCAGAGAGAAAAAATGTGCATGATTCAATTCTTATATTAGACAGATACTGATCTGCTTTCTCATCAATGCCCTGATGTTATTCTCAGGTTCTATTCAAATATAACGGGTGTGGGTTTGACCACATTCTCAGAACTTGCTTTCTTTTCTTGGTATACGTCCTTTCACATATCTTTACACTGTAAAAAACAACAACCTCAAAATGATGTTGATAGGTAAAACCCAACGTGACAGGGCAAGGTATCAGAATGAATGTAATATCAAAGCTGTAAGCAGATGTCAGCTAAAGAGATATGCTAAGAAGTCCCCCCCCCCCCCCAACTTACCCCATTGGGGGTCACATTTTGAACGACCAAGTCAAGCCCTACCTGAGATCCATCCCTGGTCCGGCGCACCTTGCAGGTGAACTGCCTGTAGAGGAGCTGTGTGGGGGACAGGGAGCGCTGCAGGCCCCTGGATGTGGGGGGAGTTACCTGCAGGAGCAGGCAGTTCCCACAGCCGGACACGGACACCACTGGAGGGCCCAGCAACGCTGCAACATCAGGGGTCAGAGGTTAGGGTGAAGACTGAATGATTCTATACAGGTAAATCTATACAGGTAAATGATGTAACGAGGACCACTAGAATGGACAATATTTTTTCATTTCCTAATATAAAAAAAGAGTAGACCAACGTTTCACTCAAATACTATTCTCAACATGCATTTTGTCTAGTGAGCCGCGGTATTCCAATGAAAAGAAAAGGGGACTGAAATGGAGGGGAAAAGGTACAGTAAAAGCATCTCACTGTCAGTCAAGGGGTAGAAGATCGTAGAGAGGGACCAGTTGGACTTCTGAGTAGTGGTGATGGCTTGAACACGGGCTTTGTAATGATAGAAGGAATCCTTGAACGTGTTAGTGAGGTCACATGACTGGCTGGTCTTCAACCTAGCACAACCCTTCACGAGCTGCCATGAGTTCTTCCTGGAGGAGGGAGAGAGATTAGAGAGTTTCATTTTGCCAAATTTGAAATCCTAATTTAAGATTTCCAAGACCTCTCTGATGAGAAGAGGCTACCCTTCCTGTAGGGGGAGGACGCAGAGAGCTGTGGGTTGGCAGCGCACCCCATTGCTGGACGTCAGGTAGCTGAGCGGTTAAGAGCCTTAGGCCAGTAATCAAAATGTTGCTATCCTCAGAGCCAACCAGGTGAAAAATCTGTCAATGTGCCCTTGAGCAAGGCACTTAACCCTATTCGCTTTGGATAAGAGAGTCTGCTAATTGACTAAAATGTAACCAAAATGAGGGACAGTGTCTGACAAACCAACCTGCACATATCTTCAAGTTATTTATTTACTTACTGATTTCCATTTCTAATACCCTTGATATTCTAATACCCCACCCTTGATTATTGTTGTTAATGATTGTCCTGTTTGTGACAATCTTGACAATTTTTCATGATGTTGTTATTGATATTATTAATGAATCATTCAATTTCCAAAGTACACTTTGCCAAAATGTACATTGTTATGTCATGCCGAAAAAAAACAAATAAAAATGAATTGAAATTGATTTGAGAGAGAAAAAGAGAGAGAAATAGAGGGGAGAACCTAAGGAAATGCAACACTGATGATGATGTCTACACTGCTCTACATTGCACAATTGCAGTGATTCAGTATTGGCCTTGACCAACTAACCAGACGAAACGAAAGCATTGGATCATCCTGGAAGACAACCTGAAAAGAAAGTGCTTCTTCAGCAGCTACGTATAAGGATAAGCTAAATGAAAGCATGGGACTGAAGTGTAAGTGTGAGCTAACCTGAGGCTCTGAACTGTGAAATATGTGTTGTCAGGAGTCCCTGGACCTGGCAGCCAGGTCAGGGTGTGCTCCAGGTTGAAGGAGACAATGGACACGTTGGTAGGGGCTGGGAGCATGGACACCACTGGAAGATACACACAGACAGGCAGACAGACAGAGTGAGACAGAACATCCAAAATGATTGACAGACACAGAACAGGACAGCCAGAGAGAGAGACATTTTAGCAGAGCAAAATATTAGTACCAGAGACAATGCAAACGAAAACACATCAAACATTTACAGAAATGTTTTTCTTTATTTAATAAAAACAATGAAGATAAGATACTGTAGATAAGGGAAGCTGTGTGTCAATATACAGTACATTATACAGCCCTCCTTCAAGAGTTGCAACTTGCAAGAGGAACATCCTACATTAAATACTGCAGTCCTCAACAGAAAGTAAAATGCATGACCCAAACAATCAATGAAAATCAATTGAGGGGTTGGGAAGAATGCGGAAGCCAAATTTCGTTGAAAGCATTTAGTTGTGCAACTGACTAGATATCGCCTTCCCCTTCATTTCCCCCCAGAGACCCCATTCAAAAAAACAGATCCTACCCAGGGGTAGGTGCAGAAGCAGCAGGGTCCAAGGCCCCATCTTTCAGATTGGGTCAGGTCAGTCCAGTGGTAGCTGTGTAGGATGGCAGGCCTGGCCCTGTGTCTCGGGGTTAGAGTGCAATGAGCTGGGGATAGGAGCTGCTGCTGTCATTATGTAAAGGTGTAAGTTTCATTTCCCCAGAAATCCCTCCCTGAGTTGTCCCCCCTAACTCCCTCACACACCTTATAATATCCATGTGCCATGTTCTGTCACTCCCACACTCACTGGAATGCTGCATGCTAAAATGGGACGTACAACACTGGATTGAACAGTATTTTCTCTTTCTTTGGTGTCCATTTTAATGTAATATTTGTGTTTGTGAATTTTTGAAGTGTATGCTGTATTAGTTGTGTGTTTCTGTATGAGGTCAGTTTGAAGGAAGCTAAACAGTATACATATTTCTGTCATGAACTTAAAGCTTGCTTATAACGTTATACTGAACTGTCATCAGTTTATTATTAACTGTGTTTATAACATAAAACTACAAAAAAATGTTAAGATGGTATATACAAATATTTAATTTTATTAAGTAAATACAAATAAAAAAAAGGATATAAAATGTCTTCCAAAGACTCATTACAAAATGTTTGTATTAGTCATTTGACCGTTAACAGTTTGGCATTAACAAATATTACATTTCCTTTACCAATAAACAGAATATCTCAAAACAACATACATATAATATAAAATTCAAAAGGACTATATTTTCCTGAATATGTAACAGTTTGGGGTGGCAGGTAACCTAGCGGTTAGAGCATTGGGCCAGTAATCAAAAGGTTGCTGGATTGAATCCCCAAGCTGACAAGGTAAAAATCTGTCGTTCTGCCCCTGAACAAGGCAGTTAACCCACTGTTCCCCGGTAGGCCGTCATTGTAAATAAAAATGAGTTCTTAACTGACTTGCCTAGATAAAAAAAAATGGATTGCAAGTTTTCTATGGTATGGCAAAAAGCAAGTAAAGGCTACTATATACTACATCGGCATAAAATAAAGTATGTTGACCATAAACTTGTGAATAAGTACAGAATACTGTATTGTATAGCTTGACCTATGATACCCTTGACGTTTGCCCATGAGCATCCCACAAACACATACGGTACACACACTGATCCCCACTTTAAAAAATGTTAGGCACCAAAGAGAATTTCAGGAGTACCAGAAAGAGATATATATTTTTAAATATAATTTAGCACATCTCATGACAACTTGGATGGTAAATTACTGAGGATGATAGCGGACGATACTGCCACTCCTATTTGCCATTTCTTCAATCCAGGCCTACAGGAAAGTGTGTGCCCTCAGGCCTGGAGGAAAGTAAGAGTAATTTTGCTACCTAAGAATAGCAAAGCACCTTTTACTGGCTCAAACAGCAGTCCAATCAGCCTGTTACCAACCCTCAGTAAACTTTGGGGAAAAATGGTGTTTGACCCAATACAATGCTATTTCACAATAAACAGATTTTCAACAAGCTTATTCAACATGTCCGGCACTTACACAAATGACTCATGATTGGCTGATAGAAATTGATATCAAAATTGTGGGAGCTGTTTTGCTAGACTTCAGTGCAGTTTTTGCCATAATCTGCCGCTGAAAAAACATGTGTTATAGCTTTACATTCCCTGCTATATTGTGGATCGAGAGTTACCTGTCTAACAGAACACAGAGGGTGCTCTTTAATGGAAGTCTTTCCAAAATAATCCATGTAGAGTCAGGCATTCCCCAGGGCAGCTGTCTAGGAACCTTACTTTTTCAATCGTTACTAATGACCTGTCATTGGCTCTGAATAAAGCCTCTGTGTCTATGTATGCTGATGACTCTACACTATACACGTCAGCTACCATAGCAAGTGAAATCACTGCAACACTTCACAAAGAGCTGCAGTCAGTTTCAGAATGGGTGGCAAGAAATAACTAAAAGCACTGTATTTGGGACAAATCATTCACTGAACCCTGAATCTCAACTAAATCTTCTAACGAATCATGTGGAAATTGAGCAAGTTGAGGAGACTAAATTGCTTGGAGTAACCCTGGATTGTAAACTGTCATGGTCAAAACATATTGATGCAATAGTAACTAAGATTGTCCATAATAAAGCACTGCTCTACTTTCTTAACATCGCTATCAACAAGACCGGTCCTAGTTTTGTTGCACATGGACCACTGTCCAGTCGTGTGGTCAGGTGCCACAAAGAGGGACTTAGAAAAATTACGAATGGCCCAGAACAGGGCAGCACGGCTGGTTCTTAAATGTACACGGAGAGCTAACATTAATAATATGCATGTCAATCTTCCTGGCTCAAAGTAGAAGAGAGATCGACTTCATCACCACTACCGAGCTGTCTGTTTAAACTACTAGCACACAGCTCAGGCACCCATGCATACCCCACTAGCCATGCCAACAGAGCTCTCTTCAAAGTCCCCAAGTCCAGGACAGACTATGGGAGGCGTACAGTACTACACAGAGCCACGACTACTCTATTCCACACCAAGTAACTCATGCAAGCAGAAAATCAAATTTAGAAAACAGATAGAAAATACACCTTAAACCGGGTGTACACTACACGACTTTCAAAATCCTAACATCACTGAGCCTCTCACATTAAACAACCTTCTTTCCTGTAGTTATTTTTGTGTTGGCAACATAGTGGTGCGCACACTAAACGATGTGGCACAGACGGGGGTCACACACTGCAAGATTCTTCACTTGGTCGTTATGATTCTCGATACCATGTGGTCTCACGAAAACAATGATGTGATTAGATTTAACGTACAGTAGCTACAATTAGCTGTGGCTCAAAGCAGCCTAAAATGTTTTCAGTAAGACATTCACGCTTGCCATACAGAGTTGAAATATCTTGCCAACGTTTTGAATTGAATACCATTGCTTGTGAACTTCAGAGCTGTAACAATGACCCTTTTGCTTTGGTTAAAGACAAGTACAAAAGCATACTAGTAGTAGCTCCTGGTTGAGTCTACACATTCTGGGAGATGCAAAACAATGTCATCATCTCACTGGCTTCTTCTCTGGCGAACTCTCATTGGCTATTGCTGATCACTGTTCTCAAAACGTGTCGTTGCACATCTCACACTACGAGAGCATTGCAGATTATGTGCTGATAAAATCAAACATGTTTGAAAATTTTAGGACGTCTGGGACTACCCAAACACAAGATCGGTAGCCCTCAGATTGACATTAAACGAGCGTTAGTGATGGCCGCGCGCCCAAGTAGGCAGCGACATGGGGAGTTTGTCTCCAATCTCAAAAACCTGACTAGGATAGCTAAACTGTGGCCAAAATTGTGTAGTGTACACACTACTTTATGGAACAGCAGGGACTGTGAAGAGACACACACAGGCACAGACAAATGCACACACACACACACACACACACACACACACACACACACACACACACACACACACACATACACACACACACACACACACAGACACACACACACAGACACACACACACACACACACACACACACACACACACACACACACACACACACACACACACACACACACACACACACACACACACACACACACACACACACACACACACACACACACACACACACACACATTATGCACACACACAAACACATGGATTGTGTGTGGATCTGTGGTAGTAGGGTAGTGGCCTGAGGGTACACAATTAATGTGTTGTGAAATCTGTTGTGAAATGCAATGTAATGTTTTTTTCTGGACCTGTAGGACCTGCCTTGTTATGGATCCCCATGCCAAGGCAGCAAATAATGGGATCCATAATACGTACAAATGAGTAGTGTAGGAGACCCATTTCCTTTACCAATCAAATTTCCCTAGACATACAGTCCAGTTAGCAGGTTATAAAATGACTGAAAAATGTTGTTTATCAAACCAATAATTAGTGACCTGGAATGAGTTTAAAACGGTCCACAACATGGTTTGTAAAAGTATATAAAATATGCGTGAAATCACGCAGGAATAAAAAAGGTAGGTCCGTTAATATGGGTTATATTTTTTGAACCGTTTGAGAGTTATGCATAGCATGCCTGTCGCACAGCTGTGCTGTATTTGTCCTCCCTGGCACTCAGAGGCTGCGTGACAACAAACTTGCAAAGCCTACTCAGACTGGCCTGTGCTTTTGGTTAAACCAGGGATTAAATGATACAATGTAATAACTTTACTTGCTTTGCTCTAATGTATCAAATGCATAAATGTAAACACAGAAGACTCATCAGGGTCACTATCTCCGCTCGCTATCACGACTAAATTATATTTCAAAAACTGATTGAGGAATAGATGCGCAGGAAACTGACTTTATAAAAAAAAGTATAATTGGTAGGGCTGAAAAATGTGGTGTTATCATATGAAACGGTACTACAGTATTATAAAATGTTGGTATCATAACTATTATGACGTTTTGGTACTGTGATATTACCGTGGTACCGGTATACGGTGCAACATTACAAGAATGCATTTGTGAATTTTGCTAAAAGCTGCCCAGAATCAAGTAAATAAATCCTGAGGATTAAGGTTTTGAACTGTCTGTCCTATATGTAGGGAATATAAGAAAGCTTAGAAAATATTAGTGTTTTTTTGGACACATATTTTACCCTTTGTTTTTATTGGCACAAAACTACTTCCATACCTCCATTAATTTGTCAGAGAGGGGGTACTGTCATGTATACACCAGGCTGCTTGTTATGGCGCACTCCTGTCACCATCGCTACGTGCACCAGCGCATCATCAGACTCACCTGGAATCCATCACCTCCCTGATTACCTTCCCTATATATGTCACTCCTTTTGGTTCCTTCCCCAGGCATAATTGTTTCTGTTTCAGTTTCCTGTCTGTGCGTTGTCGTGTTTCTTGTTTTGTATTATGTTCCATTTATTTATTAAATGATTCACTCCCTAAACTTGCTTCCGGACTCCCAGCACACACGTCACAACGAGCATGATGGTTGACGCAGCTTGTTGGTCATTAGCCAAGTGGCAAGTCCCAATGATTTCAAAGCACGTGAATGCATCCAGTATGGTATTTATAACTTCACATCTGGAAAATTCCCACCTCCCACATGGTTACTGACACAGCTTTATATTTAATATATTGGGTAGAAAAATGTACAATTATACCCGCACATGTATCCAAAAAGGTACTGACCACTACCATTCCTATGTGAAGGTACATTATGTGTACCTTTGACCTTTTTGTGCACCAGGGAACAACACTGTTCAGTAACTGTACTCTTATTTTTTAGTGTTTGTGAATATACACTACCGTTCAAAAGTTTTGTGTCACTTAAAACTTCTTCTGGCTGCAAGCCCGACGTCGGTACACTTATGACAACAGCCAGCTCAAGTGCAGGGCGCGAAATTAAAAATATATTTTTTTTTAAATATTTAACTTTCACACATTAACAAGTCCAATACAGCAAATTAAAGGTACACATCTTGTGAATCCAGCCAACATGTCCGATTTTTAAAATGTTTTACAGCAAAAACAGCACGTATATTTATGTTAGCTCACCACCAAATACAAAAAAAGGACAGACATTTTTCACAGCACAGGTAGCATGCACAAAGCCAACCTAACTAACCAAGAACCAACCAAACTAACCAACAAACAACTTCATCAGATGACAGTCTTATAACATGTTATACAATAAATCTATGTTTTGTTCGAAAAATGTGCATATTTCAGGTATAAATCATAGTTTACATTGCAGCTACAATCAGAAATTGCACCGAAAGCAGCCATAATAATTACAGACACCAACGTCAAATACCTAATTACTCATCATAAAACATTTCTGAAAAATACATAGTGTACAGCAAATGAAAGACAGGCATCTTGTGATTCCAGCCAATATTTCAGATTTATTAAGTGTTTTACAGCGAAAACACAATATAGCGTTATATTAGCTTACCACAATAGCCAGAAAGACAAGCCATTTCCCAGCAGTAAAAGTTAGCGATCGTAACAAACCAGTAAAAGATATATAATTTTTGACTAACCTTGATATTCTTCATCAGATGACAGTCCTATAACATCAGGTTATACATACACTTATGTTTTGTTCGAAAATGTGCATATTTAGAGCTGAAATCAGTGGTTATACATGTTGCTATCGTAGCTACTTTTTCCACAACGTCTAAACAGCAACGATATTTTTCTGACACTTTTTCTGACACACATATTCTGACCAAATAGCTATTCATTGTCACGCCCTGGCCTTAGTATTCTTTGTTTTCTTTATTATTTTAGTTAGGTCAGGGTGTGACATGGGTATTTATGTGGGTTTTGTAGTGTCCAGGGTGATTGTAAGGTTTAGGGGGTTTATTTAGAGTAGTTGGGTTTATGTTTAGTATAGTTGTCTAGCTGTGTCTATGTTGTGTGTAGTTGTCTAGGAAAGTCTATGGTTGCCTGAATGGGTTCCCAATTAGAGACAGCTGGTTTCTGTTGTCTCTGATTGGGAGCCATATTTAGGGTAGCCATAGGCTTTAGTTTGTTGTGGGGAATTGTCTATGTCTGAACGTTTGTAGCCTGTGTGTGTGCACTACGTTTATTAGCTTCACGGTTGTTTTGATAGTTTGTAAGTGTTTTGTTTCGTTTTGCCTTCTTCATAAATAAAAGAAGATGGCTTATTTTCCACATGATGCGTTTTGGTCCGTCTCTCCTCCACACGATCGTGACATTCATAAACATAACTAAAAAATACATGTTGTATAGGAAATGATAGATCCATTAGTTCTTAATGAAATCGCAGTGTTAGAATTCTAAAAAATAACTTCATTACGACATCCAGCTTCGGTATAGCTAGAGTACCCCAAAGTTGGGCGTTGGCGACTAGTTCACATGTACGTCAGATATATGAAATAGCATCATAAAATGTTTCTTACTTTTGCTGATCTTCCATCAGAATGTTGGACAAGGGGTCCTTTGTCCAGAACAATCGTTGTTTGGATTTAGAACGTCCATTTTCCCTCTTGAATTAGCAAGCACACTAGCCAAGTGGCGCGAATCTCTCCATGTCAACAAACGGAAGAGAACGGAACACGGCAAAACTCCCGAAAAAAATGTCAATAATCTGATGAAACTATATTGAAAAAACATACTTTACGATGATATGGTCACATGTATCAAATAAAATCAAAGCCGGAGATATTAGTCGCCTATAACGGCAGCTAAACAGAAGACAAATCCAAGTCCCTCTTCGCGCTCTCCAGAAAAAAAGAAATGGGGGACACGTCATACAAAGAGCTTGTATTCCACTTCAGACCAAGATAAACACTAAATTTCTTCTCTCACCGCTCCTTGACATCCAGGGGAAGGTCTATGAAGTGCACGTATACTAATACGTATCATGCCCATTTATAGGCAGGAAGTAGAACAGAGCCTCGATTTCAGACTTTCCACTTCCTGGTCAGGAAGTTTGTGCCAAATGAGTTCTGTTTGACTCACAGATATAATTCAAACGGTTTTAGAAACTAGAGAGTGTTTTCTATCCAATAGTAATAATAATATGCATATTGTACGAGCAAGAATTGAGTACGAGGCCGTTTGAAATGGGCACCTTTTATCTGGCTACTCAATACTGTCCCTGCAGCCCAAACAGGTTAAAAATGTAAGTGTTTTTGAATGAAAAGCACGTTTTTTGTCCATTTAAAATAACATCAAATTGATCAGAAATACAGTGTAGACATTGTTAATTGTAGCTGGAAACGGCTGATTTCGGCGTACAGAGGCCCATTATCAGCAACCCATCACTCCTGTTACAATGACATGTTGTGTTAGCTAATCCAAGTTTATCATTTTAAAAGACTAATTGATCATTAGAAAACCCTTTTGCAATTATGTTAGCACAGCTGAAAACTGTTGTGCTGATTAAAGAAGCAATAAAACTGGCTTTCTTTAGACTAGTTCAGTATCTGCAGCATCAGCATTTTTGGCTCAAAATTATAGGCTCAAAATGGACAGAAACAAAGACTTTCTTCTGAAACTCGTCAGTCTTGTCTTTTTCTGAAAAATTAAGGCTATTCCATGCGAGAAATTGCCAAGAAACTGAAGATCTGGTACAACGCTGTGTACTACTACCTTCGCAGAACAGCGTGAACTGGCTCTAACCAGAATAGAAAGAGGAGTGGGAGGCCACGGTGCACAACTGAGCAAGAGGACAAGTACATTAGAATGTCTAGTTTGAAAAACAGACGCCTCACAAGTCCTCAACTGGCAGCTTCATTAAATAGTACCCACAAAACACCAGTCTCAACGTCAGCAGTGAAGAGGCGACTCTGGGATGCTGGCCTTCGAGGCAGCATAACAATGTCTACACTGTATTTCTGATCAATTTGATCAGAAAATGTGCTTTTCTTTCAAAAACAAGGACATTTCGAAGTGACCCCAAACGCTACATGGAAGTCTATGTTCTTGGTGGCACTGCTGAGACATTAATGCACTCCAGACCGAAAGGTTGCAAGTTCAAATCCTTTGAGAATTTATGCACTCTTAGATTCTAGATTCTATCAGATCCGCGATAGAAAACATCCGCATGACTGTGTCGGAGGTGGAACTGCGTTAGAGCTGTCAAATACACAAACATCTATCGGAATAAAAAATACATCATGTTTTATTGTTATATACACCAGATTGGTCCAGTGAAATGTGTTGTTTTACAGCAGGTGTTAAACTCATTCCATGGAGGGCAGTGTCGACAGCTTTTCATTCCTCACTTGTACTCGATTGATGAATTAAGGTCACTAATAAATAAGGAACTACACCCCTGACACCACCAAAACACCAGCTATGCAGGTGTTGGCTATCGCGTGTTTACATTTGATCTGATTTAATCTAGGCCATAATGTCAAGTGTCCCTGAGCACTGCTACTTTTTCTTCAAACCACTTAACGATACGCACCTTTTTTCCCATTTTCGCCTAAAATTACATACCCAAATCTAACTGCCTGTAGCTCAGGACCTGAAGCAAGGATATGCATATTATTGATAACATTTCAAAGGAAACACTTTGAAGTTTGTGGAAGTGTTAAACTAATGCAGGAGAATATAACACATTAGATCTGGTAAAAGATAATACAAAGAAAAAAATACAAAGAAAAAAACATTTTTTGTACCTTCATCTTTGAAATGCAAGAGAAAGGCCATAATGTATTATGCCACAATTTGGATTTTGGCCACTGGATGGCAGCAGTGTTTGTGCACATTTTTAGACTGATCCAATGAACCATTGTATTTCTGTAAAAATGTTTGTATCAAGACTGCCCAAACGTGCCTAATTGGTTTATTCATAAATTTTCAAGCTCATAATGGTGCTTTCTCCTCAAGCAATAGCATGGTATTCTTTCATTGTAATAGATACTCTAAATTCGACAGTGCAGTTAGATTAACAAGAATGTAAGCTTTCTGCCAATGTCAGATACGTCTATGTCCTGGGAAATGTTATTGTTACTTACAACCTCATGCTAATCACATTAGCCTACGTTAGCTCAACAGTCCGGCGGGGGACCCACCGATCCTGTTTGTGCCATAGGCGCATCAAAAGAAGGCTATCCTATAAGTTTAAATGAAGGCTATCCTATAAGTTTAAATGCAATTGCAAGTGAGGCATGCCAAGTTAATTTGCAGGACAGGCCAAAAAGTACCCAAGGGCATTGCATTTGACAGTAAATATATAGCAGAACACTAATACATACACTACCGGTCAAAGGTTTTAGAACACCTACTCATTCATTCGGTTTTTCTTTATTTTTACAATTTTTTCCCTACATTGTAGAATAATAGTGAAGACATCAAAACTATGAAATAACACATATGGAATCATGTAGTACGCAAAAAAGTGTTAAATCAAAATATATTTTATATTTGAGTTTCATCAAATAGCCACCCTTTTGCCTTGATGACAGCTTTGCACACTCTTGGCATTCTCTCAACCAGCTTCACCTGGAATGCTTTTCCATCAGTCTTGAAGGAGTTCCCACATATGCTGAGCACTTGTTGACTGCCTTTCCTTCACTCTGCAGTCAGACTCATCCCAAAACATCTCAATTTGGTTGAAGTAGGGTGATTGTGGAGGCCAAGTCATCTGATGCAGCACTCAATCACTCTCATTCTTGGTAAAATAGCCCTTACACAGCCTGGAGGTGTTTTGGGTCATTATCAATTGTTTTTCAACAGGACAGTCTCACTAAGCACAAACCAGATGGATGGTGTATCGCAGTAGAATGCTGTGGTAGCCATGCTGGTTAAGGGTGCCTGTAAAATCACAGACTGTGCTTTGCTGGTGACACTACCACACCATAACACCTCCTCCTCCATGCTTTACGGTGGGAAATACACATGCGGAGATCATCTGTTCACCCACATCGCGTCTCACAAAGACACGGCGGTTGGAACCAAAAATCCCAAATTTGGACTCAGACCAAAGGACAAATTTCCACTGGTCTAATGTCCATTGCTTGTGTTTCTTGGTCCAAGAAAGTCTCTTCTTCTTATTGGTGTCCTTTAGTAGTGGTTTCTTTGCAGCAATTTGACCATGAAGGCCTGATTCACGCAGTCTCCTCTGAACAGTTGATGGTGAGAAGTGTCTGTTACTTGAACACTGTGAAGCATGTAATTGGGCAGCAATTCTCGAGGCTGGTAACTCTAATGAACTTATTCTCTGCAGCAGAAGTAACTCTGAGTCTTCCTTTCCTGTGGTGGTACTTGTGAGACTTGCTTCAGTTTCATCATAGCGCTTGATGTTTTTTGCGACTGCACTTTCCGGATTGACTGACCTTCATGTCTTAAAGTAATGATGGCCTTTCTTTTCACTTTTCACATAATATGGACCCGGTCGTTTACCAAATAGGGCTATTATCTGTATACCACCCTACCTTGTCGCAACACAACTGATTGGCTCAAACGCATTAAGAAGGAAAGAAATTCCACAAATTAACTTTTAAGAAGGCACACCTGTTAATTAAAATGCATTCCAGGTGACTACTTCATGAAGCTGGTTGAAACAATGTGCAAAGCTGTCATCAAGGCAAAGGGTGGCTACTTTGAAGAATCTCAAATATATAATATCTTTTGATTTGTTGAACACTTTTTTGGTTACTACATGATTCCATGTGTTATTTCATAGCTTTGATGTCTTCACTATTACTCTACAATGTAGAAAATAGTTAGAAAAAAAAAAAAACTTGTTGTGTTCTAAAACTTTTGACTGGTCGTGTATATTACTGTAAAGATCTACCGTATAATGACTATAAAATGTACCACTAAATTAACAGCAATGGCTAACATTGTACTTTCATGTTATCACATGTTGAAGCATACATGAAATATGTGACATTTCACATCTGAAATCATGTGAAAACGTGTTTTTGGAACATATGAAGTGTTTTGAAATGTCACATGAAGTGTTCCAAAAACATGTTTTCACATATGAAAAGCCACATCATCACGTGACCGCTCCCCTCCTCCTCTTTCATCTGCTGTAATCTCTCTATGGTCCATGTGTCTCTCTCTCTGAGAAAAGACTGAAGCTCAAGTCCTGTCCCAATGAACCACACTTGGCTGGCTCTGGAAGTTGACTGGTTTGTGAGGACACAGATAGTTGACAGTTGTTTGATATGGACATTGAAAGGCAGTCAGGTCTGAGCAGGGATTCACGTTGTTGGTATTCGGTTATGAAGAGAGGACATTGAGGGTGGTTGGACACTGTCTCAGAGGTGGTCTTAAGCTCTGTGGACCGGACAGTGCGATAGGACGGAGAGTGTTTTGGATGGGGGTAGGAGCACCTCTGTTTTAGAGGAGGAGGAAGAGGAGAGGGGGTTGAGAGAGGACAGATCGGCAGCGGCCCCTCGTGTCTCGTACCCTCCTCCTCCCCCACTATTTATCTTCCCCTCCGTCTCGATCACTGCCTCACTGTCATCCTTACTCTTTCCATCCTTTCCACTGCTTCCCGAAGGTGACGATGGTGGAACTAAATGCACTGAGGGAAACCGTTCCTCATCGTAGGAAATTGGAGGCAGGTTCTCCTGGTGTTGTATTTATCTCTGCAAAGAGTCAGACAGTGTTAATATGTTTTAAATGAAATATGTTGATAAAAAAAACAGTCTTAAATCAAGAGACCGTTGCACCTCTTCTGACACCATGTGTGAGCCTGTGACTAAGGTCACCTCATACAATCCCCCATAAGGGAAAACCCCTCAACACTAAACCATTGCTGTGGTCAACGCTTCACAATGGAACAAATCAAATAGCGAGCGGATTGGAAACAACCTAGCTTTTATTAGCAGCGTGTTAGCCTAGACACCCCCTCTACTTGACACATTTATGTTAATTCAGCAATGTGGTTTAAGTCATGCCCACGCTATTAACGGTTCCTTGTACCTCGTCTTTGTGACAATATATGTACAGTAATAACAATCATGTTTCCATGGCACATGGCTTATGAACTGACACACAAAACAACGCTGTATTCAAAACTTAAGAGTTTTTCAATTTAAATGATTATACAAAATTCTTGCAACCAATAGAATGTTATTCATATGGGGGATACAAACCATCTGTTTTTTATGCATGATGGCTCACTGTTCGTTGTTGGCATATCCTGCCTAAGTTTGCCCACTTTGCCAATGAAGTAATCATTAAAATAATTGGCAACATCAAATGGTTGTGATGAATAAGCCATCTGATTCGATGAAAGTTGGAGTTGAATTTATCTTTCTGCCCATTATTTAATTTAAAGTACTCAGGTGTTTTCCCACTCCAGCATTATTTATACATTATCATTGATCTTGGCTTCATAATAGTTCTTCGTTCTGTTGAGTTTAGTCACATAATTTCTCAATTTGCAGTAAATCAGATGTGCAACCAAACTTATTAGCCACTCCTTTTGCCCCATCTCTTTCAGCCACACAGCTTTTCAATTCCTAATCAATCCATGGAGCCTTAACAGTTCTAACAGTCAGTTTCTCAACAGGTGCATGTTTATCAATAATTGGAAGAAGCAATTTCATAAATTCATTAAGTGCAGTGGCTGGATGCTCCTTATTAATAACATCAGACCAACAAATAATATTTGTAATATCATCCACATAAGAGTCACAGCAAAATATTTTGTATGATCTCTTCTACACTATTTTAGGCCAACTTTTGAAACTTTGGCTTTCCTGGGTATACTATATTGTGACCACTGCATCCAATGGATACGGACAAAGCTTTCAAACAAAGTGCTACAGAATTAGTAAAAATGTGATCAAAACATGTGGATTATCTTGATCCTGTAGTGCTTGTAAACACCCATGTAGGTTGATTAATAACCTGAACCAGATTACAGGCACTGGTGAGAAGTGCCTGTAATCTGTGAGAAGCTTCCTCTTGAGCAGACAGTTTGATGAAAGCCAGTCAATTTTCAGGACCCCAAAGAAAGTAGAGCTCTCAGTTTACATCACATGCAGTATCAAGCATTTCAGACACATTATTTAGCTACTGACTGTTAGCACTTGGTGACCTGCAGCAACACCCCCAAATAATAGGCTTTAGATGAGGCAGGTGACCCTGCAACCACAGCACTTCAATAACACTTGACATGAGATCTTCTCTAACTATTACAGGGATATGGTTCTGAATATATATACAGCATAAACATTTCTGTCTCTTCTATAGATGTTATAACCTTGTATTGCTACCACTGTATCATCCAAGGAATCATCTAAAGGAGTCTCAGAAATGGCTTATATATGAATGTTATCTGATGTTAGCAAGTTATTGATTTCATGAACCTTATTTCTAAGGTTACAAATATTAATATGGGCTATTTTCATCCTTTTCCTGAGTAGCTTCTCAGAGATAGACATAATATGAAAATTCCAAACAAAGCAAGAGAAAAAAACATTCAGCAGTCCATTAACCAGTTGGTATGTGCAACTGTGTGTCTGCTGCTGGATTGAAGCTGTGAACCCATCCCTTCCAGGCTCAAGCACTCTGGTAGCTTTCATGGACGGGATGCTATTTTCTCTTCTGGCACACAGCTTCCGGATAGTCCTTGTTGAGGAAGATGTACGTTCCTTTCAAGTTCTTGGCTCTTTCGAGAACAGCTACCTTGCCCTTTAACCTCATGAAATTCACCACTGTTGGCCTGGGCCTGTCACCTGGACCGGTTTCCCAATCCTGTGGGCGCGCTCCACCTCAATCTTCCTGTGGTCCAGCTTCAGTTTGTCAGAGATAATTTCCATCACTTTGTCTTCAGACTTCATCCAGATCTCATGCGGAGATTCTGCAATTCCATCCACAACAATGTCATTCTGCCTTGATTGTCCCTTGAGATAATCTGATTTCTCAGTCATTGTTATCATGGATTCCCATACAGATCTGATGTCCTTCCTCAGTGACTTAAAGACTGCTGCCATCTTACTGTTTTCCTGTTAAACTCATTGAGCTGACCCTAGGAGAACTACAAACTCTTCTTCAGGTCCTGGACCTCTTTGGTCAGGTTGTCCATTATTTTATTAGTTGACTCCACCAGTATTTGGACACAACACTTGAAGCTATTTTCTCATTGTTGTAACAACTGCTTGTAGAACTATTTTTTGTTTGTTTAAAAGTTCCTTCACCTGTGATAGAGAGACACCACTGTCCTCAATGGTACTCCCACCGGCGTTTGTCTTTGTCATGTAGCAACGTTGGCTACGCTGTTATTCCTCGCAGTTCCAGACAGTGCAGGTCGCGGGGAAAATGGAAACAGCAACAAACAGCAAGGATCTATACAGTCACAAGCCCGAAACAATCCGCAGTCCCAGCCACAAGGGCTGACCACGTCACGGGCTGCGTTCAAGCCCTCAAGGAAACCCTGCTAGCTTGATAGGCACCTAACAGTGGCAGCTAGGCTAGCTGCTACACCAAGCAGCTCATCAAACCCTTGATCGGCAGGATGCCGGGACGGATACTATAGCAGTGGTCCCAGCAACTGTTGCCAATTGCGTAACAGGATCCAAACTCAAAAGGTAGCTCAGGGTTAAAGTTTGGGGAAGATCATTTTCACCATAAAAATGCACGTTTATAATAAAAGCATTACATGCATAATTGCATTTGCGGTCACTTTTGATAATGGTATTGTCCAGCTAATGTCACGACTCCCGCCGAAGTTGGCTGCCCTGCCTGTTCGGGCGGTGCTCGGCGGTCGTCGTCACTGATCCCTTTTTCCTTTTCTGTTAGTTTAGTCTTATTAGTTGCACCTGTTTCTATTTGTGTTTTCTTGATTTGCTCGCCTATTTAAGCTTGTGAAGCCCGCTCTTGTTTGTGCGGGATTATTTTGTGGTCACGGTTTGAGTTGGAGGTGTTGTTATGCTCCGGACCGTGTTACCATGTGTTTTGGGTTGGTCAGTGTTTTCCGCCCTGTGTTTGAGCAGGACCATTTTGTGCAGGAATAAATTGCCATTTTTCCTTGAACCCTCTGCTCTCTGCGCCTGATTCCTACCTTCCACTCCTAGTCATCCGTGACAGCTAATGGAACATTTGCGCTTATAACCTACTGCTGTGTGCGCATTGCTGCATTTATAATGTGAAGAAATAGCCTAATAGTTAATCAACATTTTAAGCTAAACGTTCAGATATGTTGCGTCAGTCTCATTGCAAACAAGGTTTTTTGATGCTAGTGGTTGTTTTAATTTGGGATCTATCGCATCCCACAACTGTCCCAGACTGTGTTTGGAATATTTATTTCTCGCACAGAATAGGTCTACTTTGGTACTATGGGATATAGTAGATTGACGTAGGCTAGTGCTTTGCTGTTCGTTAGGCCTACACATCTTGATGGCTGACGAAAAGTAAATGTGGACAGTTCTTCCAATATCTTCAATATGAACCTCGGAATTGGATAAGGACGAGCACAGTTGCGTAGATGTGTCTGTCTTCACTTGGAGCCTGAGAAAGACCTGATCACGTGATGGAGAGCCATGTGAGTGAGAGGTGTGAGTGAGAGGAGAGGTGCTTCGGAGGGCAGTATTTAGGGAGAAGGGCTGCAAAAGGCATTGCTTTTTTTAGGGTGCATTATAGCCACACAAAGGGATGCCTATCAAGTGCTTCTCAAATTGTGAATGAGAGACTGACGAAGTGTGTACAGTCTGCGCAAAAAACCCAAATCAGAGCTCAGGCCTTTCAAGCAACTTTTTCAAATCATCATTAGTCTCATCCTGCAACCTTACAATGTATTAAACATCTAAACAAATAGCCTAACGTTTGTAAAACAACTATAGTTAAATTAATAACTCTAAATTAAGCATATAGGGGTACCTATTTCTTTGTTACCTGTGCGCACTTCCTAAAATGTCCTTTCTATTTTATTCATCTTTTTTTATTGTATTTTTCACACTTTAAAATAATGCCACAGAATTCTAAGCAAATCTTGTCTGCTAAATTAACTAGTGTAGCCCACAGCCATATGGCATAGTCAGCTCAGAACCTAACATAAGGACAACTCCGAGTATGCTATTCTGTTCTTCTGAAATAGACCACATTTTCTTCATATCATGTTTCTTTACACCTGTCTAAAATAAACAATGGATTGACTGTGAAGGTGTAGGCTATATTGCATGGATTTATTATACTTTTTCAAATGTAGATGTTACAAAGGTCTGCATCAGTGGCTTGTGTGGAAGCCAGGAGATGCTAAATGTGCTTATGTTAATTAACGGTCAATTACCGTGAGACCGACAGATATTTGCTTGACAATCACTGACTGACGAAATTTTGTGACTGCAGCAGCCTGTAAGGGCTGTTGTCCTCCTCTTCCTCGGACGAGGAGAGGAGAGAAGGATCAGTGGACCAATACGCAGCATTAGGGAAATAAGCCATCTCTTTATTTGAAACGACGGCACACGAAAACAAAACACTTACAAAATTACAAAACAAGAAAACGACGTAGACGAAACCTGAACATGAACTTAGCTAACTAAACGTAGAACTCACGGACAGGAAACAGACTACATCAAAACGAACGAACAGCCAAACAGTCCCGTATGGTACATACATCGACGACACAGGAGACAATCACCCACAAACAAACAGTGAGAACACCCTACCTAAATATGACTCTCAATTAGAGGAAAACGCAAAACACCTGCCTCTAATTAAGAGCCATACCAGGCAACCCAAAACCAACATAGAAACAGAAAACATAGACTGCCCACCCAAAACACACGCCCTGACCATAAACACATACAAAAACAACATAAAACAGGTCAGGAACGTTACACAGCCCTTGTCATGAACAGTGCTTGTGCCCATAGAAATGCTGGAAGGGGTGTCCTGAGTGAAAAAGTTTGGGAACCCCTGCATTAGAGAGACAAAGAAGAGGGGTTTGTTTTAAAGGTGCAATATGCAGAAATCACTTTGCCATTTCTGGTTGCCAAAATTCGAATAGATCGCTTAATTTCAGTTAATGTGACAAAACAAACAGTCATTGTGTAAACCGCTGTGAAATATATTTTCCATAACATAAAAAGGTGTATTTTCAGCTGTTTCAAACTGGTGTACAATACCAGAAGTTTTTAATAATTAATAAAAAGACGCAAAAACGAAACTTAAGAACGGGAACCATAGACATAGCACACATTGAACCGATCTACTGCTTCTTAGACTTGCTTTCAATGAGAATGACAGATCTGTAACTCACATTTCTATATGAATGTTTTCAGGCCAGCCAAAAAATTACCTATCTTTGGAGTTACAGCTTTAACCAAAGAAGAGAGAGAAGCAGATGGCGGGGGCTGCAGCTGTTTGTTAAACACTCTGCCCTTTCTGTCTTTGTGACCACAGCACAACCACAGGCACATGTATCACAGTGGTGGCGTGTGTGTGTGACAACAGAGGGGAGGCATATGCGACACCTGCAGCTCTTTCCTGTGTTGTGTCTCCACTGTGAGCCTCACGTTGACATTTTACCAAGGCCTAAGCTAAGGTTTGTGATGTGACTTAATGCTATGAGTTACCCAACACTTTTCAGACAGTGTTACTTTGTCCCAAATCCCTGCTGATTGAGTAACCTGGTATCCAGGGAGTGTTGCCTAGCCACTGCGCTTCTGCATCAGCATGTCTTGCTCTTTGGGGTTTTAGGCGAGGTATGTGTGAAGCACTTTGTGACAACTGCGGATGTAAAAAGTGCTATATAAAATACATTTGATTGATTGATTGATTGAAGCCAGGGCTAGAATATCTGTATCAGTCTATAGCTTAACAGTATTTCAGGAAGAGGTCGTTTCAGACAGATGAATCCAGTGTGAACCAGTAGGGCTGTACAGAGCCCAGACAGCATCACAAGAAGATACAAAACCACTGAGACCTCTGTGTCTGTGAAGAGAGAGAGTCAGGGCACAAAGACCACTAACATGGATTCATGTGTGTACACCCATGCGCGCACACACACATGCCTGCGGTGTACTTAGAAGTAGTGGAGGTACAGTGTGATTGGCTGTAGGAAGAGTTCCTGCTGCGTCTCTCTGGGCCGCCTAAGATCCTTACGGCGACACAGTACTCTCTGCTGGGGGCCAGGTCCTTCAGAGTCTTACCCTTCAGAGGCACCTTGTCCACAAAGTACTGGACACAACAGATACCATCAAAACCATGCCAGGGTTTTTTCTGCACAGAAAAGTATTGGGCGGGCAAAAAACGTAAAATGAATACAAAAAATATATTTTGTAAATATTTTTCAGGATGGAAAAACATAGGATGTTATACACTGCTCAAAAAAATAAAGGGAACACTTAAACAACACAATGTAACTCCAAGTCAATCACACTTCTGTGAAATCAAACTGTCTACTTAGGAAGCAACACTGATTGACAATAAATTTCACATGCTGTTGTGCAAATGGAATAGACAAAAGGTGGAAATTATAGGCAATTAGCAAGACACCCCCAATAAAGGAGTGATTCTGCAGGTGGTGACCACAGACCACTTCTCAGTTCCTATGCTTCCTGGCTGATGTTTTGGTCACTTTTGAATGCTGGCGGTGCTCTCACTCTAGTGGTAGCATGAGACGGAGTCTACAACCCACACAAGTGGCTCAGGTAGTGCAGCTCATCCAGGATGGCACATCAATGCGAGCTGTGGCAAGAAGGTTTGCTGTGTCTGTCAGCGTAGTGTCCAGAGTATGGAGGCGCTACCAGGAGACAGGCCAGTACATCAGGAGACGTGGAGGAGGCCGTAGGAGAGCAACATCCCAGCAGCAGGACCGCTACCTCCGCCTTTGAGCAGGAGGAGCACTGCCAGAGCCCTGCAAAATGACCTCCAGCAGGCCACAAATGTGCATGTGTCTGCTCAAACGGCCAGAAACAGACTCCATGAAGAGACATTTAGCACTGAAAAAAATAACATTTCATGCATTAAAAAGCACCTCTGATTTAATGCATTAAAAAGCACCTCTGATGATTTAGTGAGTGCTTGATAAGGAGTCTGAATCTGTCACTCATTCTCAAATTGACCCATATGGCACAGGTTTTGGGTCTTCAAAGGTTTGGACCATCATAAAGAAGTTTAAGTGTACGTATCATGCTCTTCCTTTCGTTACTGTTGCGCCATCCCTGTTGCTGTTGCTTCTGATGTGGAGTTTGTAGCTGAACCTGTTGTAGACATCTCGTTGGCCATCCACAAGAGGCCTCAGGTCCACACAAAGTGCTGCCACCGGCTCTCACTCAAGGGTAGATCCAGGTGGGCTACAGGACACACAGAGGGACAAATGAGCTTAGTGACTGCTGTGCAACCAGGCTTTTCTTTTAAAGGCCAACTATGAGGTTGGAATATTACAGTGAAATTGCCAAAATCATGATAATGCCATTTTAGTGTTAAACCTGTTTGAAAAGACATCCTGAAATTTTAGCCTGTTTTGGTGGGATGGAGTTTTGGCCCTGGCTGGTGACATCACCAGGCGGTAAATCAATTAATAGAACAGTAAGAAAGCGTTCCAAACATCTCTGCCAATAACAGCTGGTTTTCCATTTCCCCTCTCCACTCAGAACACTCCCAGACAGTCTTTAATAAATTATCTTGAGAAATTGCTCTTTGCTTAGAAGCTATTTTTGTTTCTTGTTGACCATTGTAATTGAAAACAATCACTATAAGGTACTTAATCGTTCCTCAGAAATGATTTGATATCAAGATAAAAACGGCTGTATTGGACTTTAAGGTTGAGTAAGTAAGAATTTTGTCCACAAACGTACCGACATTTATATGATATGTAAATAGTTTATGATTAGTAAACGCCATAGTGTAGGATACTTTTGTTGGATACTTCTCCCTATTAGCTGAAAGCATATATTTTTTTAAACCATTTTTGCTATCACACTTGCTGTTGGGTGCGAACAGATTCCTAAATCATGGTAATTTGTTGTGCAATGTAGACTTCGACTCCCTCCGAGGCATGTGTTGCTAGGCAACACTCCTGAAATTGCTGGGGCAGGCCTGCTTCCTCCGTAGATAAAGCCAGTGTGAGAAACTTGCCAACAAACATTTGTGCTATGAAACTAAATAAATACTGCACTCTGACCCACAACATATTTGCTACATTCATTATACTGTTAGACAAAGCAAGGAAAGTGACCTTCAATACGCGATGTAGCCTAGTTCTATTGGAATTTGCAACTGTTTGTAAGAAATTAATATGCTAGGTTCTGACATGACTCACTGCATCTTGAAAGTCTCTCCAAGGGGACCAGATGTTTTTAAAATGGAGAACGTATATGTGCAAGCTCTGTTAGTGCTACTGAACACAACTCCAAAGTATTTTAAGTATTTTAACCCTGAGGAAATGCTGATACTCATTGTCGTTGATGAGTTTAAAGCCATCTTGGGGGGTCGGGCGTGAGATTTGGTTCCCCAATACAGCGAACACCTGGCTGTAGTAGGTGGGGTTTCGGTCAGAGGAACTCAGGTCAGGCTACACACCAGAGGGGACTGTACATGCTCACAACCAGCCACCTCTTCCCAAGTCTGTCCTACCCTTCCTCTTCTGTACAGGAGGGACAAAACATAGGGAATAAGAGAGAGAGGGAGGGAAAGAGCAGTTGAAGACTAGCTGAAGTGTTTTGAACTTTAGTTACCTTTAACTAATCTGCTTACTTGTTGGTGAAATATTACAATAGTAACTATGGGTATGTATCATTGCATTTAAATGCAGGAAGACACTCCCAGTACTGTTCTGACAAGTCTATCTTTATCTACATGGTGTAATTACAGTATTGAATCTCCCAAAGAGCAAACGCCTCAAGGGAAGGCTGTTTTGGCTTGTTTAAGATATTTAGACATTAGGGAGGGAGAGAGATACTCATACAGATCACAGAATGACACACTCACACCCACAAGCAAACACTTACCTGTCAGAGCAAACCTTCACGAGGTAATACACACCCCTGGCTGCCACGTCAGGATATGGACAAAATGGCTGGAGAAGAGAGTCACATTGATTGGAGCAGGCAGATCACACATTGCTGAGAGAGACAGAATTATATTAGGATATTTCACCTCAGAAATACGGTAATGGCTACAATGAAGCAGTAGGCCTTGTGGAAAATACAGTGCATTCGGAAAGTATTCAGACCCCTTGACTTTTTCCACAAGGCTTACTGCTCTCAGCTGTGTGTGATCTGCCTGCTCCAGTCAATGTGACTTTTAGTGTTTTTCAAAAATGTATTATTTTTTTTATTTTTTTTTCCATCAATCTACTACACACATACCCCAAAAAGAAAAAAGAAAA
The DNA here is from genome assembly GCF_029448725.1 of Salvelinus fontinalis. Lineage (NCBI taxonomy): Eukaryota > Metazoa > Chordata > Actinopteri > Salmoniformes > Salmonidae > Salvelinus > Salvelinus fontinalis. The sequence continues at coordinate 5,315,715 of NC_074683.1, forward strand.
AACAGGTTATTGGAATTTTTTGCAAGGTATTAAAATAAAAAAACAGAAATATTACATTTGCATAAGTATTCAGACCCTTTACTCAGTACTTTGTTGAAGCACCTTTGGCAGCAATTACAGCCTCAAGTCTTCTTGGGTATGACACCACAAGCTTGGCAAGCCTGTATTTGTGGAGTTTCTCCCATTCTTCTCTGCTGCTCCTCTCAAGCTCTGTCAGGTTGGATGGGGAGCGTTGCTGCACAGCTATGTTCAGAGACTTGTCCCAAAGTCACATTTAAGAAGGAAGGATGGAGGCCACTGTGTTCTTGGGGACCTTGCAGAAATATTTTTGTACCCTTCCCCAAATCTGTGCCTCGACACAATCTTGTCTCGGAACTCTACGGACAATTCCTTTGACCTCATTGCTTGGTTTTTGCTCTGACATGCACTGTCAACTGTTGGACCTTATATAGACAGGTGTGTGCCTTTCCAAATCATGTCCAATCAATTTAATTTACCACAGGGGGACTCCAATCAAGGATGATCAATGGAAACAGGATGCACATGGCCTCAATTTCGAGTCCCACAGCAAAGGGTCTGAATACATATGTAAATAAGGTATTTCTGTTTTAAAAAAATCATACATTTGCTAAAAATACAAAAAAAAACTGTTCTTGCTTTGTCATTATGGGGTATGGTGTGTAGATTGATGAGGATTTGTATTTATTTAATACATTTTAGAATAAGGCTGTAACCTAACAAAATGTGGAAAAAGTCAAGGGGTCTGAATACTTTCCGAATGCACTGTATCTCTGACCGATAGATTCATATCTGTATTCCCAGTCATGTGAAATCCATAGATTAGGGCCTAATGAATTTATTTAAATTGACAGATTTTCCTTATATGAACTGTAATGCAGTAAAATCTTAGAAATTGTTGCATGTTGCATTTATATTCTTGTTCTGTGTGCATGAAGTGGGCAAAACAGTATGTAAACATTATTGAAGTGATTATGTACATAGTGCAGCAGTCTCTAAGGTGCAGGGTTGAGTACCGGGTGGTAGCCGGCTAGTAACAGTGACTAAAGTTCAGAGAAAGGTACTGGGCGGAGGCTGTCTATTGGTGACTATTTAACAGTCTAATGGCTTGGAGATAGAAGCTGTTTTTCAGTCTCTCGTTCGCAGCTTTAATGCACCTGTACTGTCTCCGCCTTCTAGATGGTAGTGGGGTGAACAGGCCGTAGTTTGGAGGAATGAGGTCCTTGATTATCTTCTTGGTCTTCCTGTGACACCAGGTGCTGTAGATGTCCTGGAGAGCAGGCACATATACAGTATAGTTACAGTTCGTGAGAATGTGATATGGGGGTTGTTTATTTTGACATTACAAAGAAAATCTTTTATAAACAATGGCATGTTGCACTGAGCCTTGCTGTTGGAAAACCACATCAGCATCCGACTTTCGGCTGTTGTAGATGCACCTCCCCAGACCTAACTCCTTGACTTTAATCTACAGCCGGTTGCTTTCGCCTTACTACTCAAACGAGCCCTATATGTACAAATGAATGTGATATTTGAGTCTCTCTCTCCTCAATTGATGTTAAAATGTACACACATGGGCAAGGGGTCGGGCAACGCAAGTTATAAGACCAGAATTTTCTGTGTTGGGGAACCAAATCTCCTAATATAATTCTGTCTCTCTCAGCAATGTGTGATCTGTCTCTCTCTTTTCTTTTCCTGATAGTATGGTACGGTCACATAAGACTTAAGATTACTTAACGTTAGCCACCTAGCTAATACTAGTGTTAGCCACCTAGCAAACATTAGCCACAACAAATTGGAATTCACAACATATCATACGTTTTCCAAATTTGTAACATATTGTACGAATTGCAATTCGTAACATATAATACAAATTGTAATTCGTAACATATCATACGATGGCCATCCACAAATTAATACATAACATACGAAATGTAACATATCATACTAATAGGAGTGTCCAGGGTTTACATTTATTATGTTACGTCTTCCCCTGAGTCCAGGCTGACAGTGTCGTACCCTTTACTTTTTTTTGGTTCACCCCTGAGATTTTTGTACCTATTCAACGTTTGGAACCACAATAACCAGCATGTTGTTGAAATGTGGCCCGTCGGACCCCTATATATGAATGGACAAAGCCATCGACCACGTGACACCATTCATTCGATGTGTTTGTCCATTCATATACACTATATATACACATATGTATTCCACTGTATTCACATCCTACCATACATTTGTCTTTACATTATACCTTGAAGCTATTTTATCGCCCCCAGAAACCTCCTTTTACTCTCTGTTCCAGACGTTCTCGACGACCAATTCTCATAACTTTTAGCCGTACCCTTATCCTACTCCTCCTCTGTTCCTCTGGTGATGTAGAGGTGAATCCAGGCCCTGCAGTGCCTAGCTCCACTCCTATTCCCCAGGCGCTCTCTTTTGATGACTTCTTTAACCGCAATAGCCTTAGTTTCATGCATGTTAACATTAGAAGCCTCCTCCCTAAGTTTGTTTTATTCACTGCTTTAGCACACTCTGCCAACCCGGATGTTCTAGTCGTGTCTGAATCCTGGCTTAGGAAGACCACCAAAAATTTAGAAATTTTCAGACCTAACTACAACAGTTTCAGACAAGATAGAACAGCCAAAGGGGGCGGTGTTGCAAAATACTGCAAAGATAGCCTGCAGAGTTCTGTCCTACTATCCAGGTCTGTACCCAAACAATTTGAACATCCACTTTTAAAAATCCACCTCTCTAAAAATAAGTCTCTCACCGTTGCCGCCTGCTATAGACCACCCTCTGCCCCCAGCTGTGCTCTGGACACCATATGTGAACTGATTGCCCCCCATCTATCTTCAGAGCTCGTGCTGCTAGGCAACCTAAACTGGAACATGCTTAACACCCCAGCCATCCTACAATCTAATCTTGATGCCCTCAATCTCACACAAATTATCAATGAACCTACCAGGTCAATCAATCAATCAAATTTTATTTGTCACATACACATGGTTAGCAGATGTTAATGCGAGTGTAGCGAAATGCTTGTGCTTCTAGTTCCGACAATGCAGTAATAAATGCAGTAATAACCAACGAGTAATCTAACCTAACAATTCCACAACTACTACCTTATACACACAAGTGTAAAGGGATAAATAATATGTACATAAAGATATATGAATGAGTGATGGTACACATGGGGGTGCCACAGGGCTCAATTCTTGGACCGACTCTCTTCTCTGTATACATCAAGGATGTCGCTCTTGCTGCTGGTGAGTCTCTGATCCACCTCTACGCAGACAACACCATTCTGTATACTTCTGGCCCTTCTTTGGACACTGTGTTAACAACCCTCCAGGCGAGCTTCAATGCCATACAACTCTCCTTCCGTGGCCTCCAATTTCTCTTAAATACAAGTAAAACTAAATGCATGCTCTTCAACCGATCGCTGCCTGCACCTGCCAGCCCGTCCAACATCACTACTCTGGACGGCTCTGACTTAGAATATGTGGACAACTACAAATACCTAGGTGTCTGGTTAGACTGTAAACTCTCCTTCCAGACTCACATCAAACATCTCCAATCCAAAGTTAAATCTAGAATTGGCTCCCTATTCCGCAACAAAGCCTCCTTCACTCATGCTGCCGAACATACCCTTGTAAAACTGACCATCCTACCAATCCTCGACTTTGGCGATGTCATTTACAAAATAGCCTCCAATACCCTACTCAATAAATTGGATGCAGTCTATCACAGTGCCATCCGTTTTGTCACCAAAGCCCCATATACTACCCACCACTGCGACCTGTACGCTCTTGTTGACTGGCCCTCGCTTCATACTCGTCGCCAAACCCACTGGCTCCAGGTCATCTACAAGACCCTGCGAGTTAAAGTCCCCCCTTATCTCAGCTTGCTGGTCACCATAGCAGCACCCACCTGTAGCACGCGCTCCAGCAGGTATATCTCTCTGGTCACCCCCAAAACCAATTCTTCCTTTGGCCGCCTCTCCTTCCAGTTCTCTGCTGCCAATGACTATAATGAACTACAAAAATCTCTGAAACTGGAAACACTTATCTCCCTCACTAGCTTTAAGCACCAGCTGCCAGAGCAGCTCACATATTACTGCACCTGTACATAGCCCATCTATAATTTAGCCCAAACAACTACTTCTTTCCCTACTGTATTTATTTATTTTGCTCCTTTGCACCCCATTATTTCTATCTGCACATTCTTCCACTGCAAATCTACCATTCCAGTGTTTCACTTGCTATATTGTATTTACTTCGCCACCATGGCCTTTTTTTGCCTTCACCTCCCTTATCTCACCTCACTTGCTCACATTGTATACAGACTTATTTTTCTACTGTATTATTGACTGTATGTTTGTTTTATTCCATGTGTAACTCTGTGCTGTTGTATGTGTCGAACTGCTTTGGTTTATCTTGGCCAGGTCGCAATTGTAAATGAGAACTTGTTCTCAACTTGCCTACCTGGTTAAATATAGGTGAAATAAAAAATAAAAATGTATGTGGACACCTCTTCAAATTAGTAGATTCAGCTATTTTAGCCAAACCCATTGCTAACAGGCATATAAAATTGAGCACACAGCCATGCAATCTCCATAGACAAACATTGTCAGTAGAATGGCCTTACTGAAGAGCTCAGTGACTTTCAACGTGGCACCGTCATAGGATGCCACCTTTCCAACAAGTCAGTTCGTCAAATTTCTGCCCTGCTAGAGCTGCCCTGGTCAACTGTAAGTGCTGTTATTGTGAAGTGGAAACGTCTAGGAACAACAACGGCTCAGCCGCAAAGTGGTAGGCCACACAAGCTCACTGAACGCTGAGTGTGTAAAAATTGCCTGTCCTCGGTTGCAACACTCACTACAGAGTTCCAAACTGCCTCTGGAAGCAACAATGAAGTGGGTTTCCATTGCCGAGCAGCCGCACACAAGCCTAAGATCACCATGTACAAAGCCAAGGGTTGGCTGGAGTGGTGCAAAGCTCGCTGTCATTGGACTCTGGAGCAGTGGAAACGCCTTTTCTGGAGTGATGAATCACGCTTCACCATCTGGAATTCCAACGAACTTATCTGGGTTTGGAGGATGCCAGGAGAACGCTACCTGCCCAATGCATAGTGCAAACTGTAAAGTTTAGTGGAGGAGGAATAATGGTCTGTGGCTGTTTTTCATGGTTCGGGATAGGCCCCTTAGTTCCAGTGGAAGGAAATCTTAATGCTACAGCATACAATGACATTCTAGACGATTCTGTGCTTCCAAATTTATGGCAACAGTTTGGTGAAGGCCCTCTCCTTTTCAGCATGACAATGCCCCCGTGCACAAAACGAGGTCCATTCAGAAATCGATTGTCGAGATCGGTGTGGATGAATTTGACTGGCCTGCACAGAGACCCTGACCTCAACCCAATCGAACACCGTTGGGAGGAATTGGAACACCGACTGCGAGCCAGGCCTAATCACCCAACATCAGTGCCTGACCTCACTAAGTCCTCGCAGCAATGTTTGAATATCTAGTGGAAAGCCTTCCCAGAAAAGTGGGGGCTATTATAGCAGCAAAGGGGGGACCAACTGCATATTAATGCACCTGATTTTGGGATGAGATGTTCGATGAGCAGGTGTCCACATACTTTTGGTCTTGTAGTGTATACAATCATTGGGGAAGAGTCAATAGCGCATTGATGCCAAATTAAGTCGGCCAAATTAAGTCGGTTAAGATGGCGTCACGATTTGATCCGAGCTCTTATTCTTCTCTCATGAAATTGCACTTACATTACAATAAATAAAACCGACAGACAAAAACAAGTGCATGGCATTTTATGGAAATTAATATTTTAATTACACATCCTCAACAGAAGGCAATAATTGGGAAGGAATGTAGGCTTATGTGAGACAGCATATCCAACCAAGTGGAATATAGTCCCGTGTAGCTCAGTTGGTAGAGCATGGCACTTGCAGCGCCACGGTTGTGGGTTTGATTCCCACGGGGGGCTACTATAAAAAAAAAAATGTATACACTCACTACTACTGTAAGTCGCTCTGGATAAGAGCGTCTGCTAAATGACGTAAATGTAAATATCTGTGCAGTTATCGGGTAAGGAACACTATTACAGAGCCACACACATACACAATAATCAATGCCCCATGTACCCTGATAAGTCTTCCTCCTCTTCTTCTGTCTCATTGTCAGCCTGCTCAGTGCCTGTGTGCGTTACAAGGTAGCCAGAGTGTGTCTCTGTGCTGCTGTCAGCATGTCTATTTGAATATTCAGAGTATATCCATGTGCAGACTGTCTGTGGCAGTGTCAGTACTAGGCCTGTATCCTCCTGTATCTCACTCGGAGATCTCATGCTGCCCAGTCGTAAGTTCCTCTGTAAGGAGTCTATGGGAAGTTGAGGCTTCTGCTCCTGTTTTGAAAATTCTAATAGAAAGTCTGTCTCCTCTTCATACTCATCCTCCTCATCCCTCTTTAATGCCCCCAGAGTCACAGAGAACAGATTGACATTACCAGAGGTCTCCTTCTCCTCTCTTTCTTTCTCCTCCTCTCCACCCAACCCTCCAAGTCCCAGAGGTCTGGGTCGGTCTCCGTCAAAGCTGGAAATGACCCTCGCCTGTTCACCTGTGACCTCTCCCTGAGCCTGACATCCTAGCACCATCACACCCACAGGAGCTTCCCTTTCCTCCTCAGCAGCAGCTACCCCAGAACTCAATCCCCCAGAATGCCATGCGGTGTCAATGAGGGCTACGTTGGCCCCTGATGCATCCTGGGACTGTGTGGTGCTAGAGCTGCTGTCAGAGGAGAGCCCCACAGGGCGGTCCATGTAGTCGTCGTTTCCCCCCTCTTCCTCTTCCTCTTCTTCTTCCTCCTCCTCACCTGCTTGGTTAGAGTTCTCTCTGTCATGGTGTGTTTTTGATCTGCAGGCCTTCCCTTGTTCCTCTGTCTTAGAAGATATAGAGACCAAGTCAGGGATCGTCCTCTCTGGGATGAGGAAGAAGCCCTCCACCAGGGCAGTCTGCATGGGGGGAGGAGAGAGAGGCCGTGTTAAACACAGAGAAAGGTACAGTGACGTCAATTCCTGAATTTTATGGCTATAGATGTTGTGTGTACACCCCTTTATGTAGACTACATGGGTGACAGAGTTCCTCTTACAGTATTTTCCTACAGGAATTGGCATTGGCTTTGCATTTGCATTGGCTTTGCATTTCTTAAGCTCCACAAATTCACATCCTAGATCCACAGATCAACATTGAAACAATGACACAGAGTGAGATTGTGAGGTGTAGTTAGTTACAGATGTAGCCATTTCTCACCAGTCCTCTAGGTTGGTGGGTCTTCAGCTTGCACAGGAACCCCATGTAGAACAGGCCAAACGTGAGAAACATCAGACCTACCCCACTCACACTGAGGACAACAGACACCCCAGCTACAACAGCAGGGACTGAGAGAGAGAGAGAGAGAATCATGATCAAATATGAGCTCTGTGCAATTGGGATGAAACATTGACTTAAACTATAGACAATATTCACCTCTGTTGGGCTCCAGAATGCTGGTGTAAGCACACTTCCACCCAGAGGACCGTGTGTTGTGGTTGGTGATGATCCTTGTGTACACCCTCACACAGTACTCCATACCCACCTCCAAGTTCTCCAGCATGTAAGCTAAATTAGTTGTTTGGGTCATTTGGGGCTGGAAATGAACATGAACGAAGAGTAATAATTCACATGAAACGGTCCTCTATTTCACATCATAAAAAATAAAAAAAGAGTACAATTTGATACGGCAATGAAGACAAGGAAAGAATAGGCCTAGTTGTTTTTACCTTTGTCTCTCCTGCTCTCTTCCAGTAGATGTCAAAAGATAAGGATTTCCCATAGATCTTTTTAATAGTTTCTATCTCAAGCAGTGTGATGTTGATTTCCAGGCAGTTGCCACATCCATCCAAAGACAATATTGGAGAGCCAATAACAGCTATGTAAGATATAATGGTACTGTAGCATCATTTCACACAGATTAAACAATTTACAAATGATCAGACACGTTCACACACAAATACATGCCTAGATTGTGTAATTTAATGTCAACTTGGATAATGTAAATAATTGCACTCACACAAACACCTATTCGAAGTCTCTAGCAAAGAAATATCTTAACATTCCTATTAGCAGGACAAAATAGAGAGCAGACATACTCTGTGTGAAGGGGGTGAAGGTGGTCTCGACCACGGGCGACTCTGAGAGGTTACGGGAGGCCCAAACACAGAATTTATGCTCTTCTTTGGGGAACTTTAGATCCAGCCTATGACTTGTCATGTTGGTTTGATGTAGAAATTGCAGGCTGTGGTTTTTTCTGTTGAGACAGAAACAAGGAGGGTAATTTTTGTGTGGTGCGGAATATTAGCAAATAAAACAAGGAGTAGGCCGAGTTGAATAACTTTATTAACAAAAGTATGGTTGGTTCAATTCCAAATTATTCAAATGTTTAATTAGTGTGGTCTTCAAATCTCAACAATATCTCAACAGAATTCTATACCCATATCACTCAGTAGTTTTTCCTGTTCCATAATGAGTATTTATCTGTAGTTCAAACAAAACAAAACTGTGTTTTCAGTAAGCTCATCTGTCTGACTCACCAGACCCCTAGCAGAAGAGAAAGTGGTTGATTATATTGAATTTCCTTGAAATTCACAGCCTTTTTAAAGTGGTAACACCTGCATAACAGAGTACTGTCTCTAGAGTCTAGAGCAGATACTATGAGGGTGGAAACAACGACCACGATGACACAAAGCTGTATCTACGGTCAAGTGAAAGCAATACTTGAGAAAAACACTTCACACTGCAGTCAAATCTTCCAGCCACAACACACTTTGTAAGACAACCAACATTAGCCCATTCAGCAGAATTTGCCTAAAGGTAAAGGTTATAGCTTACTTTCCAATGACTGTCACTCTGAAAAGCAATGATTTACTACTGTAAATAGTGTTATTACATCTAACCTCTGAGACAATCCACAACCCAGTCATATCAAGTGTGTCATGGGAATCCGATCAACATCATTCGTCTAAAGTCCAAAAACTTAACCACAATGCAGTAGTAGAATTATCCAACAAGATTAACACAAACAAAATCATGATGATAGGTGACACTATACTCAGTTTGAATTCAAAGTAACTGTCCAGATTTCCACCACTGCTAAATGCATATAGGCAAAGCACTGGGTTTGGGCGTACCTACACAACAGAATGGTGTGGGAATAAACCGGTCATTAAAAATATTGTGACAACCTGCGGCTGATCTTGTACACCGTCCCAGGAGGTGTGCCTGGACCGGCGCGCCAGCGTAGAACATGGTGGAAGTTGAGGGACTCTATGGAAACATTGACTGGAGCAGGGAGGGAGCACAGGGCTAAAAGGAAGAAGATAATACAGTGAGGGCCATTACCATCAAACTCATAAAGATAACATACAGTATATGGTACCACTATACTGCCCACAGACACAGACTGTTTGTGGGTGGGTATATATGTGAGAGCAAATGTTGATCACAGTATCTTATCCGAGGCCAGGTAGGCAGGTACAGTAAATACATAACTTCCTGCTAGTATCTGGCAGTAAAACTGGAATGCTATATTGAACCATTTTTTTTTATTATTATTTTTTATTTATTTTTCTCCCCAATTTCGTGATATTGTAACTACCAATTGGATCTTGTCCCAACGCCGCAACTCCCGTACGGACTCGGGAGATCGAAGGTCGAGAGCCATGCGTCCTCTGAAACACGACCCTGCAAAGCAGCACTGCTTCTTGACACACTGCTCGCTTAACCCGGAAGCCAGCCGCACCAATGTGTCAGAGGAAACACCGTACAACTGGCGACCGTGTCAGTGTGCATGCACCCGGCGCACCACAGGATTCGTGGGAACAAGGACATGCCGGCCAAACCCGGGCGACGCTGGGCCAATTGTGCGCCGTCTCATGGGTTTCCCGGTCGCGGCCAGCTGCGACACAGCCCGGGATCGAACCCGGATCCGTAGTGATGCCTCAAACACTGCAGCGCCTTACATGGAACTCAAACCGGCTGCGCTAGTGCACCATCGTGCATAAATATATTTTGTCCCCCTACACCAAATGTGATCCTGACACGCAGGTTAAAATATCAAAACAAACTCTGAACCAATGACAATTTGGGGATAGGTCGAAAAGCATTAGCTTGCTGTTGCTAGCTAATTTGTCCTGGCATTTGTCCTAAACATTAGGTTGTTATTTTACCTGAAATGCACAAGGTCCTCTACTCCAACAATTAATCCACACATAAAAACAGTCAAACTAATCATTTCTAGTCATCGCTCCTCCTTCCAGGCTTTTTCATGTTTAATTTATATGGTGATTGCATCTACACTTTCAATGTTTTACCACGACAACCGGCAACATTTCGCCTTTCAATCACCCATGTGGGTATAACCAATGAGGAGATGGCACGTGGGTACCTGCTTCTATAAACCAATGAGGAGATGGGAGAGGCATGACTTGCAGCGCAATCTGCATCAGAAATAGGAATGACTTCTATTTTAGCCCTTGGCAACGCAGACGCTCATTGACGCGCGCGAGCACTGTGTGCAATAATTGAATAACATAGATTCCCAAATGTATTTTGCAACGCTCGCACACGCGACACGAGCGGTGTTGTCAGGGTATTAGACCGCTGCGCCACTAAAATATTTTATTTTCCAGTTCAGTACAAAAACAGCTGCCAGAAATATAAGGTGGAATATTTAAGCTATAAGGCCCGAGGGGGTGTGGTATATGGCCAATATTCCATGGCTAAGAGCTGCTCTTAGGCATGACGCAACGCCTTGATACAGCCCTTAGCCGTGGTATATTGTCCATATATCACAAACCCCTGAGGTGCCTTATTGCTATTATAAACGATTACACCAACGTAATTAGAGCAGTAAAAATGTAAATATACATGTTTTTGTTATACCCGTGGTATATGGTCTGATATGCCATGGCTGTCAGCCAATCAGCATTCAACCACCCAGATCATTTACACTTATTATAAACTGGGTGGTTTGAGTCCTGAATGCTGATTGGCTGAAAGATGTGGTATATCAGACCGTATACCATGGGTATGACAAAACATTTATTTTTACAGGCTCTAATTACTTTGGTAACCAGTTCATAATAACAATAAGGCACCTCAGGGGTTTGTGATATATGAACAATATACCACGGCTAAGGGCTGTATCTAGGCACTCTTGCGTCGTGCTTAACAACAGCCCTTAGCGGTGGTATTTTGGCCTCCCTCGTGCCTTATTGCTTAAATAACGCAAACTACAACAACATATATGATAGTGACAAAAACAGTACAGTCAGATGTTGAACATGTTCTATAACAATGATTGGTGTCGGTAACTTACCATAGCAACACTGCAACATCAAATATATAGTCAGAAGGAAATGTTTCATATCTTCTTATTTATTAAACATCACATAGCTTAAGTCTTCTAACTCATGGTTGGTTATTGACCTGAAAAAAAGAAAGATTGAATACAGAAAATAAACTTGTCCTGCACACACAATAGGAAAGGTTGACACTACGATTCGATCCTATACATAACTATCGTGAGGTTTGCATCCCATCAAACATGAAGATCAGGTTGCATGTTGCAATATTGAGACAGGAGGACAACACTTTACATCCAGGCTACTATTATTTATGTGTTTATAGAAATCTGGTGTCTATAACCCTTCTACAAATCTTGAAATTATTAAACACAACAAACTATTTTTAGGATATAAAAAAAAAAACTCAGAACTGTAGTAATGAAAAGCCACAGTGTTTCTATAATACAATGATACATGCTACACTGTTTCTTAATGTGAACTAAATGCTGACATTAATAAATAATTATACCTGAAGACCTTGCGTTCTAGAGGAATTCCATTCGGATGAAAGTGATGTTAACCTGTTCGTAAAAGCAGAAGCGAAAATATACATGTGAAAACATAGATATAGATAGACGGTCTGAAGGAGCCAACACTCGCAAAAAAAGAGTCTAGCAATCCGCGCTTCAGGAGCCTCCTGGTTTACGGTCCAAATACTTAAACGACACACCCAATTCCCTCAGCACTCAAATTAAGTGGACACTTGACGACTGACGAGTATACACCTGCAGGGCAAGAGCGGGGGAGGTAGGAATGATTTTTAAATGGCCCACCCTTGACCGGAAATTCGTCACTCGCTAATCCCGCGTGGACTGTGTTTTCAACCACCGGTACCTTGTGGGTGCTTTATACACGCTACAGTCAATTATGAGTGCATGTTTGGACCGTACACCCCGGATTTTTGCGCGAATACACAACACTTTACGGTATCACGTGTTTTCTGGTAGCGAAACTAAACTCTCATCGACAGAAAGAGGCCAAAGCACAGAGTTTCTAAACCTAGAGGCGCTCCCAGATATAATTTTGAGCTGATGGGGAAACTCCACTGGCATCGTATTAACGCCCATTGTGTACTTCGTCCATGTGTCGTTAATGGGCCGCGCGATGCATTCTGTCCGATTCTGGGACAAGGAGAGGTGAGCTCTCCTTCAAGGAGTCAATTGAGTACCACTGAGTCATAAAACACAAACTAGCGGTAAAACCCAGACGTGGTTCCAATCGTTTTTCCACCATTCATTTTTCTATAGGGGATTTTAGAACTAATTCATATAAGGTCTGTATTTTGTGTAGGTTTACCCCGGAAAGACTCTCGGACAAGGTAACTTTTATCAATATATTTGTCTGTAATTATCCCCCCCCTAAATTAAATTCTAACTAGTTGTTAATGTGGCTATCATACAGAACTGCAGTGTTGGGAAAAGTACTCAGTTGTCATACTAGAGTAAAAGTAAAGATACCATAATGGAAAAATTACAAAAGTAAAAGTCAACCAGTAAAATACTAACGTTACTTGAGTAAAAGTCTAAAAGTGTTTGGTTTTAAATATACTTAAGTATCAAAAGTAAATGTAATTGCAAAAATCTACTTAAGTATTAAAAGTAAAAGTATAATCATTTCAAGTTCCTTATATTAAGCAAATCAGATGGCCACATTTTCAAATTTTTATTTATTTCCGGATAGTCAGGGGCACACTCCAATATTCAGACATCATTACAAATTAAGCATATGTTTAGTGAGTCTGCCAGATCAGAGGCAGTAGGGATGACATCTAATGTTTTCTTGATAAGTGTGTGAATTAAACCATTTTCCTCTCCTGCAAAGCATTCAAGATGTAACAAGTACTTTTGGGTTTCAGGGAAAATGTGGGTAGTAAAAAGTAAATTATTTTCTTTAGGAATGTAGAAAAGTAAAAGTTTCCAAAAATATAAATAGTAAAGTACAGATACCCCCAAAACTACTTTAATCCTTTTAGTATTTTACTTACAGTTGAAGTCAGAATTTTACATACACCTTAGCCAAATACATTTACACGCAGTTTTCACAATTCCTGACTTTAAATCCTAGTAAAAATCTCTGTCTTAGGTCGGTTAGGATCACCACTTTATTTTAAGAATGTGAAATGTCAGAATAATGGTAGAGAGAATGATTTAGTTCCGCTTTTATTTCTTTCATCACATTCCGAGTGGGTCAGATGTTTACATACACTCAATTAGTATTTGGTAGCATTGCCTTTAAATTGTTTAACTTGGGTAAAACATTTCAGGTAGCCTTCCACAAGCTTCCCATAATACGTTTCCCATAATAAGCTTCCCATAATAAGCTGTGTGAATTTGCGTCAGGTTTGTAGGCCTCCTACGCTTTTTCTATAGGATTGAGGTCAGGGCTTTGGGATGGCCACTCCAATACCTTGACTTTTGTCCTTAAGCCAATTTGCCACAACTTTGTAAGTATGCTTGGGGTCATTGTCCATTTGGAAGACCCATTTACAACCAAGCTTTAACTTCCTGACTGATGTCTTGAGATGTTGCTTCAATATATCCACATAATTTTCCTACCTCATGATGCCATCTATTTTGTGAAGTGCACCAGTACCTCCTGTAGCAAAGCACCCCCACAACATGATGCTGCCACCCCCGTGCTTCACGGTTGAGATGGTGTTCTTCGACTTGCAAGTCTCCCCCTTTTCCTCCAAACATAACGATGGTCATTATGGCCAAACAGTTCTATTTTTGTTTCATCAGACCAGAGGACATTTCTCCAAAAAGTTCGATCTTTGTCCCCATGTGCAGTTGATATCTGTAGTCTGGCTTCTTTATGGCGGTTTTGGACCAGTGGCTTCTTCCTTGCTGAGCAGCCTTTCAGGTTATGTCAATATAGGACTCGTTTTACTGTGGATATAGATACCTTTGTACCTGTTTCCTCCAGCATCTTCACAAGGTCCTTTGCTGTTGTTCTGGGATTGATTTGCACTTTTTGCACCAAAGTACGTTCATCTCTAGGAGACAGAATGCGTCTCCTTCCTGAGTGGTATGACGGCTGTATGGTCCCAGGGTGTTTATACTTGCGTACTATTGTTTGTACAGGTGAATGTGGTACCTTCAGGTATTTGGAAATTGCTCCCAAGGATGACCCAGGCATGTGGAGGTCTACACAAATTTTTCTGAGGTCTTGGCTGATTTCTTTTTATTTTCCCATGATGTCAAGCAAAGAGGCACTGAGTTTGAAGCTAGGCCTTGAAATACATCCACAGGTACACTTCCAATTGACTCAAATGATGAATCTTCTAAAGCCATGTCATCGTTTTCTGGAATTTTCCAAGCTGTTTAAAGGCACAGTCAGTTTAGTGTATGTGAACTTCTGACCCACTGGAATTGTGATACAGTGGATTATAAGTGAAATAATCTGTCTGTAAACAATTGTTGGAATAATTACTTGTGTCATGCACAAAGTAGATATCCTAACTGACTTGCCAAAATTATAGTTTGTTAACAAGAAATTTGTGGAGTGGTTGAAAAACTAGTTTTAATGACTCCAACCTAATTGTATGTAAACTTTCGACTTCAACTGTAAGTACTTTACACCACTGCAGAATTGCACATCCTGTCACATGCTTTGACGTCATCACTCAAGGCAGTGTTGCAGGGATGGAAAAAGTTACTCCACGCAAATGCTCAGCAACAAGGAACCTAGCAGGTGAAATCAAATAGAATAAATAGTAGATATTATAGCCTTTTTGTAGTTTCTCATTTAAATAATTGATATTGTGGGATATTGTGGGATAGCATCTTTCCAACTACCTATCTTAGCTGTTTTTTCTAGAATTATTGAATATCCCTGGTTTTTGTAGCTAACTAGATAGCTAATCTTAGGTCTCTCTGTCGATCAGAAGCAAGGATGGTTCAGTGCTATGTACTGGATTGTAACCACTACTCCAATAAGCATACGTGAATTTTATCGTTTTCCAACCTCTGTAATCGAGAGGCTATGTCACGCCCTGGCCTTAGTTATCTTTATTTTCTGTAATATTTTGGTTAGGTCAGGGTGTGACAGTGGGGAGGTTTGTGTTTTTGTCTTGGGTGGTTGTAGTGTCTAGGGGGTTTTGTTAGAGTGTATGGGTTAGTGTTGAGTGTAGGTTTCTAGGTATGTCTATGGTTGCCTGAATGGTTCTCAGAGACAGCTGTCATTCATTTGTCCCTGATTGGGAGCCATATTTAAGGCAGCCATAGGCATTGGGCTGTGGTGGGTAATTGTCTATGTCTATGTGATGTTGCATGTTTGCACTCAGTATTATAGCGGTCACGTTCGTGGTGTTATTTTGTATTGTTTGTTAAGTGTTCGTCGTTATTAAAAAGAAGAATGTATTTCTCTCACGCTGCGCCTTGGTCTCCTCACTACGACGATCGTGACAGGCTAGCTGCTGACAAACTATTTTGGTTAGGTCAAAGATCTGTGGTTAGCTAGGTGCTTATGAAATTTAGCTAGATAACCACCGACTGTAGTTGTGTGTACAATGCACGTTAACGTTAACTTTCTTACAAGTAAAAGAAAACCAGCATAGGCAAGCATAATGGCTGTTGTGACCTTTTTATTGACAAGTCTTTAGTGAGCTAGCCAGCTAGTTAACGGTAGCTCACAGATTGTGTAGTCATACACTATACACACAAAAGAATGTGGACACCTGTTAAAATTACACATTTGGCTTCAATGCGCCATTGAGTCTTCGCATAGGAAAGAATGGGGTAATGTGATCAATGGAAACAGAGGTTGCTTATGTAACAGTATAACTATAACTAACAGTATAACGACCCGGGCACGAACCAGGGACCCTCTGCACACATCAACAACGGTTACCCACGAAGCATCGTTACCCATCGCTCCACAAAGGCCGTGGCCCTTGCAGAGCAAGGGGAACCACTACTTCTAGGTTTCAGAGCAAGTGACGTAACTGATTGAAACGCTATTAGCCCGTACCCGCTAACTAGCTAGCCATTTCACATCCGTTACACTTATAAGAAGCGACACTAAAGTACCATACGATATTTAATTTATAGCTAGTAATTTTAATACTTTAAACCAGACTATCAGGTCAGTGGGTGTGAAGAATTAGCTGTATTAAGTTACAGTAAATGTTCAATAACACACTTGTAACTAGTTGTCAGTAAGATTTGAAAATTAAACAATAACTTCCTGTGAACCAGCTGCCATTAAGCTCCTGGAAACCGTACAGTAACCTTTAAACAGTGCAGGTCTTGATTGCCACAAGGTCTTACAAAGATTGCAAAACTGACAATAGCAAAAGAGATGCTCCCGAATACATTTGCCCCACCTACATTTTAAAGTCCAGTAATTAGTACTTAATGCTGCATTCATGACCACATGGGAAGTTGGATTTTACCACATATGACTGGGAAAAATCTACATGAACGGCCTTCCAACTGGTAATTACTAGTGGGAAATGTGTCTATCATCCAGATGCTGCTGGAAGTGGTGTTGGAGGGGCAGTAGGAGGCACTCTTTCCTCTGGTCTAAAAAATATCCCAATTCCCCAGGGCAGTGATTGTGGATACTGACCTGTGTAGGGTGCCGTCTTTCGGATAGGACATTAAATGGGTGTCCTGACTCTCTGAGGTCATTAAAGATCCCATGGCAGTTATCGTAAGAGTAGGGGTGTTAACCCTGGTGTCCTGGCTAAATTCCCAAGCTGTCCTTCATACCATCACGGTCACCTAATCATCCCCAGCTTACAATTGGCGCATTCATCCCCCCCGCCTCTCCCCTGTAACTATTCCCCAGGTCGTTGCTGTAAATGAGAATATATTCTCAGTCAATTTATCTGGTAAAATAAATAAAAAACTACTATTATTTATGCTCAATTTAGGTACTTTGAGATTATTCTTGAAAAGCGCTTTACACATAAAAAAGTTATTATTACTACTATTACTAAGGAAATGACCTTGATAACAGCATTTTCGGCAGTCAAATGTAACAAAACATTATTTAGAAAAACCAATCTGTTAATATGGCTTTTGAAATCTATAATTTGTTTACCAACCTGATAGCTGTACTTTTCATTTATGGTTGACGCAGCTTGTTGGCCATTAGCCAAATGGTGTTTCCCAACAATTTGAATGCACATGAATGCATCCAACTGGTATTTACGACTTCACAACTAGTAAATTCCCACCTCCCACATGGTTACGAACGCAGCTTTAAATGTAATATTTTGGGTAGAAAAATGTACCATTATAATAGATTGCCCGCACATGTACCCTAAAAGGTACCAACCAGTACCATGTGAGTTCCTATGTGTACCTTTGAAGGTATCTTATGTTTTCCTTTGGCCTTTTTGTACACCAGGGAACAGCACTGTACCATAAACATACTCTTATTTTTGAGAGTGTGTGCATATACAGTATGTTCTTGGTAACAAATAACCAGCTGGTGGCACTGCTGAGACATTCATACACTCAGACCATTAGATTGCAAGTTCAAATCCTCAGAGTATTTATGCACACTTAGTGCTAGATTATATCAGATCCGTGCTAGTGGACACCTGTGTAACTGGTGTGAAATGGCTAGCTAGTTAGCGGCGCGCGCTAGTAGTCGTCACTCAATTGGTGTCGTCACTTGCTCTGAGACCTTGAAGTAGTTGTTTCCCATTGCTCTACAAGGGCCATGGCTTTTGTGGAGTGATAGGTAACAATGCTTCGGGGGTGAATGTTGTCAATGGGTCCTTGGTTTGAGCCCAGGTTGGGGCGAGGAGAGGGACAGAAGCAACACTGTTATATCCACGTAGCAGTTGTTTTGGCGGTGTCGGAGGTGGAACTGTGTTAGAGCTGTCAAATCCACAAATGATCCCAAAAATATTTATTGTCACATACACCGGATAGGTGCAGTGAAATGTGGTGTTTTACCGGATCAACCATAGTAGTACGGCACCCCTGGAGCAAATTAGGGTGAAGTGCCTTGTTCAAGGGCACAGACAACCTTTTGGTTACTGTCCGAATGCTCTAATTGCTAGGCTACTTGTCGTCCTATACCTAGGGAACAAAACTCCACTCCATGGTAAAGAAAGTTTATGATGAACTTCACCAACAGAGTGAAGCAGAGACCAGGCTTTGTGGAATCTAGCTGTCACTACATTGATTCGCACAAGGTCAATACTTCAAAAAAATGTAATCATTAAACACCTACCTTGTACTTATGTTTGTCCTCGGTAGTTGCGTGCCTTTCTTTGTTTGCTGATATCCATACCTTTTCCATAAAATGTTAATCAAATACAACCATCAACTTTTTATTTGTTTCTGTTTCTTGAAGTAGCCGATAACATACTTTAATTATTATATATATATTTTTACAGTTCTTGACATAAGTGCTTCAAAAGAAGGCTATCCTATGAGTTTAAATGAAATTGCAAGTGAGGCATGCCAAGTTGTTTTGCAGGATGGGCCAAAAAGCCCCCAAGTGCATTGCGATTGACAGTAATAATATAGTGAAACACTAATACAGTATCCTATTACTGCAGAAATGTACTGTAAAATGACTATAATTTACCATAAAATGAACAGCAATGTCTAACAGTGTAGTTTCATCTTTTCACATGTGGAAAATCACATGATTTCACATGTGAAACGTGACATTTCACATGTGAAATAATTTCAAAACATGCTTTTGGAACACTTTACATGTGACATTTCTAGTGACGAGTGATTAGTGCATTTCGAGATTGGTTCAGTTTTGGTTCGATTCCCCAAAAATTATAACCGTTTTATTTAAAAAAAAAAACTAATTTTTAAACATGAAATGCATTATGCATTGTGTGGTTTGAATGAAGTAAGAGCACAGAATAAAACAATGAATACATGTCCCATGATGGTAGTGACTGCCCATTACTGCTTATCACTTATTAACAATCGTTTTTTCACATTACTTCACTTTAATAAAATATTTGTTGTTGTGTATATTACATTTGCTTTATTTGATGACTTTATTATTTAATTCCTAGTCATCATCTCATCTATATAGAGTCGCTGCCTATGCTGTCTGACAAAATCACAATTTTAGTAGTTCTTCAAAGTAAGTAAAGCATACTTTTATGACTCCAAAAAACATTCCTTACCCCAGGATACTTCAACTGGGGACTATCTGGGAGAATGAAGAAAAAGGAGCACTTTGTTCCTATCAGATTAATTGACGGGACAAGTATGACTCGCTTTCATCAGATACTTTTATGACTGCTGAATACCAACTATCAATTTATTAGATCATGTATTTTCAGGTAGAGATAACTCTCTCTTGATTGTGCATTCTTCTGTCTCTTATACATAGTAGGCGTAAAAGAAACACAGAACGGACAAGTAGGTGCTCAATGGATTATGGTCATTGTGGTAAATAACCATATTTTCTGTGGTAAACTATGTAGAATATTAGCTTGTTGGAAACTACAACTCCCTACTACATCTCACAGTTCGGGCTTTGTCCGATTTATGAGAAACCGAGAAATATGCGCATTGAGCTCACAGAATAATAAACTAAATGGAATTCAAATAATTGAACCAACATCATCAATTAGTGGTTTAAAAAACAAAAAATAACCAAAATGTCAGCACTAGACATTTCACATGTGAAAACATGTTTTTAAAACACTTCACATGTGATCACATTTTCAAATGTGCAATTCCATGTGTTATCGCTGTTCAGCTTAATTATGATACCATCTGGGATTTGAATTCACAACCTCTGGAATTGGAATATGCTGATACTCTGCTGCGTCACAAAGTCAATAGCGTTCCCCTAAACATTCATTACCTATTACATCTCAGTGCTTAGCAAAAGAGTACCTTCTGCACTGCTATTTTAGTTCTCAGTTATTCTGACTATTCTCTCATCATGGATTTAATTGACTTATTTCAGCAACTTGAGGGGTTTTTGTGTAGTTGTCTAATGTTGGTGGGGCATATTATTCTGATTTATTGTTACTCCTGAACCATTAATATAAATATATTAGTTTATCTTGAGTGTATTTTTAACAAAGCTGAGATTTACTTTGAAGTCCAAAGTGTAGAAATGGAGGTGAAATCAGTCATTGACACAGACATGGTGGTGTTGCAGGAAGATCGGAATGCTGTGAACCAAGAGGTTGTGAGTTCGAATTCCAGGTAAGAACATGTTGAATAATAAAGACCGAAAAAAAAAAAGTACCCTCTTAACCAGGTTTACATCCAACCTTTTTATGTGTGTAATGTTCATGTCGGATATAAAATGTCATGACAGACCAGCTGGTAAACTTTACAAATATCGACAAAACAAAATACACTAGACAAGGTGGGATCTTTTTGTGTCTGTAAAATTATTTATACAAGGAATGTTGGTGGAAACGCTTTTTGCGGAAATATTGATATAATAATCATCATATTGTAGTAAACTTGGAGTCACGTGATGACATGTTGTGTGGTCCTCCCACTAGGACTTGTCGGGATGCAGTTTTTTAGGCTACAGATGAAATAAGTTATGATGAACTTCACAGGGTGGTGAATGTGCAAGGTGATGAGCTTGACACTCCTTTCCAATAAATATCGAGGGTCTTATTCTGGTGACATGAATTTTGATGCTTCACGGACATTATTGTCCATAATATTCTCATCATGTAGGTCAGTGGTTCCCAACCAGGTGTACTAGGACCCCTGGGGGTACTTGGCCTATCCACAGCGGGTACATGAGAAGACGCATGAAACCATAGGCCTACTGGTAAAATGCACGAGGAGGTACTCAGGGGTACTCTGGGCAGAGCAAAATTCAGTTGGTGGTACAGTAACCGAAAAAGGTTGGGAACCACTTGTGTAGGCTATAACTGCACTGTATCTGTGAGCTGTTGGCTCGAGTTCATGTGCCAATACCAGAGTGGGCACACGCTATATAATGCAAACATTTTCATCAGTTGAAAAAATGTCCTGGAAACACATTTAACTTCTATTTTTTATTCGGTATATGGGAATTTAACTGCAAAATGTATTTTTATGTGCACTGCATCATCACTTTTATCTGCAACAAGTCAATTTGATGGAAACACATCTTGTTTTTATGCGGATTTGAGAAAATTCACATTAAAATGTGTTGCCAATTGGATGGAAACCTAGCTAGTGTAGTCATGTTTGTCAAATATGTACGTTGAAAACACAATGTGTATTATAAGAACTTATTTTTGTTTGTAGGGCATCATCTGTGAAATCTCATTTGAAAATGTTAATCCACATTGTGGATCACGTGAAAATCCACATTGTGGATCCCGTGAAAATCCACATGTGAAATATCATCACATGTAAAACACATGGCTTCACATGATTTCACATGTGCCGAACATATGGAAATGTCATGTGAAATCATGTGATTTCCCACGTGAAATCATGTGGTTTTTCCGTAAGAGGCAGATGGTTAGAGCAAGGAGCAACACATTTTTGATGACCTAGCCTGAATGTTTAATCCACAGTTAATGGTTTTCAGAGGTGTCTATTCATACATTCCCCAGATGGGAAGGACTAATGCCAGATTTCTGGCTGTACAGAGTGAGTTTGTGCTTGAGAGATTATAGTGGAGATACAGATTCCAACATCAACAGTCATTAGTGAGTGCCCACGTCCCAAATGGCACCCTATTCCTGGCACCCTATTCCTTATATAGTGCCCTACTTTTGACCAGGGCCCATAGGGTTACAAGATGTAGATGAGAAAAGAATATGCACACACCTATGCATGTACAGAGCATTTCGGAAAGTATTCAGACCCCTTGACTTTTCCACATTTTGTTATGTTACAGCCTTGTTCTAAAATGGACTAAATAGTTTTTCCCCTCATCATTCTGCACACTATACCCCATAATGACATAGCAAAAAAAATATTATATAACTATTCAGACCCTTTACTCAGTACTTTGTTGAAGCACCTTTCGCAGCAGCCTCAAGTCTTCTTGGGTATGACGCAACATTCTTGGCACACCTTTATTTGGGGAGTTTCTTCCATTCTTCTCTGCAGATCCTCTCAAGCTCTGTCAGGGTGGATGAGGAGCATCGCTGCACAGCTATTTTCAGGTCTCTCCAGAGATGTTAGATCGGGTTCAAGTCAGGGCTCTGGCTGGGCCACTTGAATACATTCAGAGACTTGTCCCGAAGCCACTCCTGCGTTGTCTTGGCTGTGTGCTTAGGGTCGGTATCCTGTTAGAAGGTGAACCTTCACCCAAGTCTGAGGTCCTAAACGCTCTGGAGCAGGTTTTCATCAAGGATCTCTCTGTACTTTGCTCCGTTCGTCTTTCCCTCGATCCTGACTAGTCTCCCAGTCCCTGCCGTTAAAAAACATCCCCACAGCATGATGCTGCCACGACCATGCTTCACCGTAGGGATGGTGCCAGGTTTCCTACAGACATAATGCTTGGCATTCAGGCCAAAGATTACAATATTGGTTTCATCAGACCAGAGAACTTGTTTCTCATGGTCTGAGAGTCCTTTAGGTGCCTTTAGGCAAACTCCCAAGTGGGCTGTCATGTACCTTTTACTGAGGAGTGGCTTCCACTCTACCATAAAGGCCTGATTGGTGGAGTGCTGCAGATATGATTGTCCTTCTGGAAGGTTCTCCCATCTCCACAGAGGAACTCTGGAGCTCTATTAAAGTGACCATTGGGTACTTGGTCACCTCCCTGACTGTTCAGTTTGGCCGGCAGCCAGCTCTAGGAAGAGTCTTGGTGGTTCCAAACTTCTTCCATTTAAGAATGATGGAGGCCTCTGTGTTCTTGGGGACCTTCAATGCGGCAGACATTTTTTGGTACCCTTCCCCAGATCTGTGCCTCGACACAATCCTGTCTCGGAGCTCTACGGACAATTCCTTCGACCTCATGGCTTGGTTTTTGCTCTGACATGCACTATCAACTGTGGGACCTTATATAGACAGATGTGTGCCTTTCCAAATCATGTCCAATCAATTGAATTTACCAGAGGTGGACTCCAATCAAGGTGTAGAAACTTCTCAAGAATGATCAATGGAAACAGGATGCACCTGTGTTCAATTTCGAGTCTCATAGCATAGGGTCTGAATACTTATATAAATAAGGTATTTCTGTTTTTATTTTAAAATACATTTGCAAAAAGAAATGTTGTTGCTTTGTCATTATTCGTGTGTAGATTGATGAGGGAAAAAATAATTGAATACATTTTCGAATAAGGCTGTAATGTAACAAAATGTTGAAAAGGTGAAAGGGTCTGAATTCTTTCCGGATGCACTGTACACCTGCACACATCGCGTAGACACACACATTCATATGCGCACACACACACGCACACGCTCAGACTCTGGATGATCTACAGAACAGAAGTGTTGGCTGCAGTCTTTGTTTGTGAGAGTGGTTTTAGATGAATTGAATGTTTACGTCTCTCTCAGGATGTGAGATGGAAATAAAGACCAGATTGGTGCCATTCGTTTTCTGAGTGGAGAACTTATTTTTGAGTTCCTAACACCTCTTTGCATGCTTCTTTTTTTTACACAATGATTAAAATGTATTAACCCTTACTAGGCTGGTCTATAGTAGGTCCCTGGTCAAGGTACCACTGTAAATATACATGGTCATTCTAGAACAGGAGTGGGCAAACTACGGCCTGCGGGATGGGCAAACTACATTCAATCCGGCCCGCGGGAGGTTTGAGTATTTTTTTTTGAAACTTTTGGTGGGGGAATTATTATTTTGTGAAACAAAAAAATGTGAGGCCCTCCGTTGAATTTCGAAATCCCAATGTGGCCCTCGAGACAAAAAGTTTGCCCATCCCTGTTCTAGAACATGAGCAGAAGAACACATTGTGGAACATAGAGATGAGAACACTCCACTCCATGGTTGTTCCAGGACAACCCTGAATTCTAGAACACCAGAAACAGAGTGACGTAATCAATCCAGCATGGGCCGGACCAATTTCCAGATCAAACTAGTCCAGAACGCTTTTAGCTTCATCTTGAATAAAACCCCAACCAAGTCCAGCTTAAGTAGGTGGATTTAGAACTGTACAGTCACGGAGAGTGAAGTCCATCGCCTGATGATCCAACAGGGTTCTAACCAGGCTGGCCCATTTAAGGCAGATATCGTAACCGGTTTCAAAACAACATGTTTTAATAGGCCATCTGCACGCAATAACCGAGAGAAAAGAGCAGCTGGAAAATGTAACTGTCAGAAAGCAGCAGGTCTACAAGCTCTGTCAGTTTATAGAGCAGCAGACGGATGCCATCGTTGTCTTACTCTCACCTAACCGGACCTCTCCCTTTTTCTTGCAATGATATTGAAATATGACTCCATCTTCTTCTCAGAGATGGTTGTGTTTTCTTGTCCAGAGTCCTCTTGAGGACAGATAATAGTGTTTGTTTTTTCCTGCACTGTAGAAATGCACCATATAGACACACATTGGAAAGCAGCACAGCTCTCTACACACCAAGCCCCTTTAGTAACATCTGGGTGGATGGAGCTCTTGTAGGCACCTCAGTGTCATCCATCCAGCCCAGTCTAGTTTCCACAGATCTAGCTCTGAGCTCAGAACCTACAGGTCTAGTATATGAAGGTGAGGAGGCAGTCCTGTTGGGGCCCCGGGGGCTGATCCAGGGCGGTGGAGGGGGGTAGGGGCAGGTGGGGGAAGTGTTGGAAGAGGGTGGACATGGGAGTGGCGCTCACACTGTAGGCCTTCAGGGACGACAACCCATTTAGCGCTGACACATCCAGGAAGGATACATGGAGAACGGAGGAGGGGGAGGCGGGGTCAGTGGAGGAGAGGCACCCCATCCCCTCCATATCTCTACTCCTAGAGGAGATGGTGAGGACCTGCTCCAAGTGTGGAGCGCCCTGGGCAGCACTGTGGACCCTCAGCCTACGGAGGCCAAACAGGGCCAGGTACTGGTTGGGGATGGCCAGGGTGCCAGTGGCACAGAACGACAGGCGTAGGTCGAGCACCACGCTGCCGTTCAGCAGCTCTGTGAGAACCCAGGGCTCTCTGAGCCACACAGTCAGTCCGCCCTGCTCCCTCAGGCCGCCGGGGGTCAGCTCGGAGCGCAGCACAGTGTGGCAGCTGCACAGCAGGTTGGCCAGCGCCTCGTCACAGTCCTGGATGTGGGCGGAGCAGCTGCAGTTCCGCAGGCTGTTGCTGTTGTCGGTGCTGTCAAAGAGCAGGGTGCTGTTGCCGGGGCCTGTGGTCAGGGTGACAGTTGAGGGGAGGATTAGAACCCACAGAGTCCACAGCAACAGGGCAGGGGGACGGCGCCAAGAGGAGGCCCTGTTTAGAGACATCTCCAAGGCAACCAATTGGACTACATCTTCACCGAGGGGATATCCTGAAGGCTGTATGCAAATCTGTATGATAGGAGGGAAAGTTATGTAAGTACATGTTTTTAAGGAGCTTTGGGTGTATACAAGGTTGAAATCACAACATAGACACCAAGACCAATTCATAAACAAAGCTAAATCGAAAGCAAGACAAATCATACCAGTGGGAAAAATGAGTCAGATTGCTCTCTGCCTCTTTGTCACAAAGAACACACAATTATACAGACACTCACTTGCTCATAATAGCACATGGTCCCTAGCTGTTCTGTCCTACAGTAACCTAGCTGCTACTGATTTACATCTCCAGTTTATTGGTTTAAGGGCTGTGAGAGACAGCCAGCTGAATTCAGCTTTTTATTTCCAGGACAGCCCAGGCTACCGCAGACGCAATTGAGCCACTTATTTTTTGCTCCACTACTTTATTAGGGCGAGGTCCTTCCAGGCCCTGGGCTACTGCGGATGGCATTTGGCTGTCTATAAAAGTGCCTGCGCCGTGCTGTGCTGCGGTAAAGGCTGTGGCCAGCCACATTAAAACTGTCAGGAAAAATAAAACACTGCCTCTTTCTTTCCCAATTGAGGAGCGAAGGAAAAATGTGATGAATAAGTCATCTTGACTTCAAGAAGCAAGGACTTTCCGATGCTGTGATTGGCATCACGGTTGGATATAATGTACATAGATGGAAAAAAAGAAGGATTGATCTGGTCACAAAGAACCCTTTTTATTTTTCTCTTATATAAACTGCGTATAGCGCTTATCAGGGTTTCAGTTGCTAAAACAGTGCCATATTCAAACTATATTTTCTCTCTAACTTAAGAGGATATATTTGTTTGAAAACCCAGCCTTGCAGAGGATTGGCTATGACGATCCCAATCCTCATTTTAGCATCAACAGATTATATCCATCACACAGTACAAAATAATTCTCAGTTTAAACAGATATGCCACTGGCCTTAAATCTAAACTAAACCTCAGCAGCTGTGGCTTCACACAACACTGTGTTAACTTACTTCCATTCTGTGCTAAGTGTCTGACTGCTTCTAACTCCCTCGGCCTGCAGCCACTGTATCCTTCAGTCACCTGACCCCTGCTAAGTACACAGAACCACAGCCCAGTCTGCATTACCGGAGCCCAAGCTCTAATAGACTACTGTTCCCTTCCTCCTCCAGACCACAACCCTGACTCACAGGTCTGCAATACTAGAAGCTTATGCAGTGCTATAAACTCCTGTTTAGATATCTCCCTCCTTATTTCCACTCCGTTACTGTCCAAGTCCCACCTATCTCTCTCTCCCGAGTTATGTCACACCAAACATCTTCTTCTCCCTCTGCCCTACTGTCTTCCTCTCCCTCTCCCTCCTTTCCTCCTTTCCCTTGCTGCAGGCTCCAGCTGCATGGCCGGATGCTGAAGGAGAGGGAGGGCGGGAGGGAGGGAGGGAAGGTGGCTGCTGTTCCAGACAGCTATGAGGAGAGGCACAGAGCATTCCTCTGACATCATGTTCCACATGCGGCCACAAGCAGGCACCCAATTCCCCCCCCTCCCCCGCTCCCCTTTCTCTGCCTCTCCAAATCCTCTCTCCTTTTCCCCTCCAAATCCAATCTCCTTCTCTTTCGTTTTCTATGTCTGTTACGTATACACACATGCACACACAGACATAAGGCCGCCACTTAAATAGATTCCCGTATGATAAATGACTCAAGATGTGGCTTGACTATTAAATGTGTGGCTTGACTATTAAATGTATGGCTACTTACAGGGATGGCACTGGCGGTGGTCAGGGAGGCATGTTGTCATCTTCTCTGCTTCTCAGATGTTAGCCTTTTAGCTCTGCTCCTGACGCAGCAACTTAGCCTTCCACATCTGTTGGGAGACACGCTGGAACTCCGCACCCCTGTCTAGCAGACGCAAGGGTGAGAAACGGTCAGCCCAGAGAGAGAAGCAGAGAGGGGAGGGGGAGACAGAGAGCAGGGGGGAGAAAAAGAGGAGAGGAGAAAGAAAGATCGAGGACTTAGGCTTACTCTCTGAACACGGGACACCACAGACAGTCTTCAGTGATGACATGACAGACACATTCTCTGCCCATTTTCTCCTCATGTCACTCGCTTTCACTCCCTCCCTCCCTTATTTCCTCCCTCTCTCTCTCCTCCTCTTCTACTAACTGCACCTTCCTCTCCATGTCAGTGATGTATCTCAAGCTTCCACCTGCTGTTAGAATATGGTACTACTAAAAACATTTTTATCACGCCACTCAGACTAATCGAGACTACTTAAATTATTAAAATAGCATATCTATCCAATCATGTTATCTGACTCCCATACATTTAATCTGAAATGTTTTCAACTAATACAAGCTGCAAAATAGGAGACAATATAGCCAATGTGCATTACGTTCTTGTCCTTTGAAAAGCTATGTAGACTTGGATTTTAAATAGGAGTCTGTTGGCCTATGACAGGGTAATGGAAGTACACAGTGGTCTCTTCACGTCATACACTAGAGGGAGAAGACCCATGGACACATTGCCTGATGGTCCTCTTTAATATTACTGCCTTTACTGAGTGTGTTTGTGTGTATGAGAGACGTGATGAATTGGTAGCTCTTATTAGAAACTACCCTGTTTTGTTTTCTGACACTCCATCGCAAACCCACTTAATTGAACATGATATAGACATCGGAGATGCTAAGCCTATCAAACATAGATTTTATTGTGTGTCTGAGGAGAAGAGATTGAAACTGGAAACAGAGGTGCAGTATATGTTGGACAATGGTATTGCGGAGCCATGTTGTTCAAATTGGGCTTCACCCTGTCTATTGGTCAAAAAGTCTGATTCTACTTTCAGACCTTGCACTGATTATAGAAAAGTTAACAATGTTACTAAAGCAGACCTTTACCCTCTTCCTAGGATGGAGGACTGTATTGATCAAGTTGGGTCAGCAAAGTATGTTAGCAAATTTGATCTTTTAAAGGGATATTGGCAAGTACCCCTTACCAAAAGAGCTTGTGAGATTGCTGCCTTTATAACTCCATCTGGGTTGTTCTCTTATAAAGTGATGCCTTTCGGCTTGCGGAATGCTCCAGCCACCTTCCAGAGGCTAATGAATCGGGTGGTCTCAGGTCTGGAAGGGTGTGCCGTGTATTTGGACGACGTGGTCGTCTACTCAGACTCCTGGGAGGAGCATGTTCGGAGAGTGCAAGCCCTGTTTGAAAGACTGGTGTGGGCCAGGTTGACTATTAATTTGGCAAAATGTGAGTTTGCCAAAGCTACAGTCACATACCTAGGCAAGGTTGTTGGTCAGGGATTTGTCTGTCCCGTGGAAGCCAAGGTTCAGGCTGTGAAGCAGTTCCCACAGCCCTCTACAAAGAAAGAACTGATGCGCTTCCTGGGAATGGCGGGGTACTACCGTGCTTTTTGTAAAAACTTTTCGGTAGTAGTGTCCCCACTGACCAATCTGTTGAAGGCCAAGGCTGAATTTATCTGGTCCACCCAGTGTCAAGAGGCATTTGATGCAGTTAAGACTCTTTTGTGTTTGGCACCTGTGTTGGCAGCACCAAATTTTGGGAAACCTTTCAAATTGCAGGTAGACGCCAGTAAAATCGGTGCTGGGGCTGTGCTTCTCCAGGAGAATGACGACAAGGTTGAGTGTCCAGTCAGTTTCTTCTCCCGAAAATTTAATAAGTATCAGAAAAACTATTCTGTAATTGAAAAGGAGGCTTTAGCTCTCATTTGGGCTTTACAGCACTTCGAGGTCTATGTTGGTTCTGGTTTGACCCCTTTAACTGTGTTCACTGACCACAACCCACTTGTTTTTCTGAGGTCCATGCAAAACCCCAACCAGCGCCTGATGCGTTGGGCTTTGTTCTTGCAACCATTCAACCTTGATATTAGGCACATTAGTGGTAAGGATAATATCATTGCTGATGCTCTGTCCCGTGCTCCTTTAACCTAGCTTGTATCTTTTCTCTGCTGACCCCTACGGGCTGTCTGCGCCTCTTTTCTCTTAAATTGCTCCCCAGGTACCAGGGCTGCTGAGTTTGAGGGGCGGACAGTCAGCTGGGGGACACGGGGCTACTGCTAGGAGCCGGGATTGGTATCTTTTTTTTGTTTATTTTGTTTTTGGGGAAATTTGAATTATTTTGAATATGTTGGAGGTTGGGTTGAGGGTGGGACCCTCATTTTAAGGAGGGGGGTGTCACGGCTCCTCCTCTGCAGTGCAGGGGGTGGTTCCTCCTGCAGGCAGAGGAGGGTCGTTAGTGATTGGAGCCACCTGGGCTTAGGGCATAAAACTGCTTACTAATCACCTCTTTCTGTCTCTCTCTGTCTCTCTCTCTCTGCTCCTCCAGGTATGCTCATGATTTGTTTGTTCCTTTGTAGTTTTGCATAGTTTTCACTCAGTCATGTTCACACACACATATTCACGCATCCATGCACTTTACATTCACCTTACATCATG
Organism: Salvelinus fontinalis; assembly: GCF_029448725.1. NCBI lineage: Eukaryota > Metazoa > Chordata > Actinopteri > Salmoniformes > Salmonidae > Salvelinus > Salvelinus fontinalis. Next base: position 5,345,973 of record NC_074683.1, read on the forward strand.
ATACTTCCACACCTCATTCCTTTTTCTTAGTTTAAGTTAATAGTTTGTTTATAATAAAGAACACTTTTAAATTGGCCTATACCTGTTGTTCATGTCCCCTCATTTTTGTCACAGGCTATGAGCCGGCTTGTGACAGTGTCCCAACTAGTACATAAAACACATTCTTTCCCAGAGAAACACACATGCATATGTAAAGGAAAAACACCAACAAAATAAACAGGCCCACAATAAATATAATTATACTCATGTATACTGTATCTCTATGAATCAACAGCTGATACACAGCAAAAATACCTAGTGTTAAATTAACATTGAAAATGTGGACCTGAATAGACACTGAATAGTGTAGACCTTTTATTACTAGGCAAGTTATTTAAGAGCAAATTCATATTTACAGGGGCAGAATGACAGATTTTTGCCTTGTCAGCTCGGAGTATTGATACAGCTACCTTTCGGTTACTGGCCCAACACTCTAACCACTAGGCTACCTACCGCCCCGAATTAAGCTTGATTTCCATATTTCCCAGAGTGCTTTGCCATTCAAGTGAGTTGTAGAGTTACCACCCATGATTGATTTTGTGAGTGACAGAGACATGGTTGTTTCATTCATCTATTTTCAGTCCTCTGGGCATCACCGAGTGAGATCCTACGTGGATATGTCATCGTTAATATTTTATTATTTAAAGGTCCTGAACAGTCATTCTGAAAATTAGTTTTTCTCTCATGGCTAACTACCAGCAGTGTTGTAGTAAAATCAGCTCAAGCAAATTTGGTGATCCACAAAACAACTCAAACAACATTGAAATTGCATGTCTCTTGTGATGCGGTTCACAGCAGCACTGAAGGATATGTTGACTTGACAACCGCTTCTATGATGTTGGTTCCAGGGCGGTACTTATTTAAGTTAGGTAAGATAATATCATGTTACCATTGGTGTATTAAAATGAGAGTTAAGGTGTCCCCTTAATAATGAATCCAAGTGTTTGACATGGACCATTAACTTTATGATCAAACTTTATCAATGTAGAAGCAACAGACAATTTTCATACTTTAGTCATCATACTTTGATCTGGTTTCATCCAAATACCATCCAAACATGATTTTGACTGTTCATCATGACCTTTAACAATGTTCCAGTGTCTATACAGGTCCACACTTTGTGTTAATTTAACAATGGAGAATTTGCTGTGAGACGGAAGCAGGAAACTACTAACATTGTGAAACTGAGGTGTGAAAAGAATGCAGATATGAAAAAAAGATTTATGTCGGTAACAGCAAAGGGCAAACAAACTACAATATAACTACCCACCCCTCCTGTTTTGTCTTCCGAGGAATGTTGTGACAGAGGGGCTTATGGGTAAATCTCAACGTCTCACAGGCTTGTTCCACTGAACAGATACATCATTATGCAGCACCATGCATGATTTGTACTATTCAAACCCTCTCAGTCATGACTCACTCAGCAAAGCACACTAATACACTGTTTACTGACTAATATATTAGCTTGTTTACTCCTTTGAGAGTAGGGGCACATTCATTCATTCATGTTTGTGTTTGTGTGGCAAAGTTGTTGCTAGCAACCAAGAAAACTGTCCACTGCAGGGATGACAAAACAGATGGAAAGTTTGGCTTTTCTACCGAGGGCCAGGGCTTGAGTGAGATCACTTCCTGCCTGTGTGGTTCCAGTAAGTGTCTGGGCGAGAGAGGAGACAAGATGCCAGCGTGGTTGCCAGGATAGTGGAACACACTGCGACCCTGTCTGCCATGTAAAAAAGCCCATGGGCGGGTTGCTGGATCTCTCCAAAACATACACACACAATCCCAAGGCCTAGAGGGTGATGTGGCTGGATGCTCCAAATATTTAAAAAAATATATGATTTAATATCCTATTTATATCCTAATCCTTGATATCCTTTGTCTGCGCTTATGGACTGTCCTCTTCAATTCAAACCATCAGTTTTAAATGGGGTTCAAGTCCGGAGACTGATATGGGCATGGCAAAATGTTGATTTTGTGGTCAATTAGGACCCAAAGGGACCCCTAGATGTCTTGTGGTAGATAACATAAAATCCTTGAAGATAACATAATTCTGGTAATTTACTGGAAAACTTAAGTTTCCAGTAATATATCCCCCTTTTGAAACCCTAGTTCTGCTGAGTCATGTAATGTCATGTATGTAGTGAGTAGAAATACTTTAAAGTACTACTTAAGTAGTTTTTTGGGGTATCTGTACTTTACTTTACTAATTATATTTTTTGGCAACTTTTACTATTACTTCACTACATTCCTAAAGAAAATAATGTACTTTTTACTCCCCACATTTTCCTTGACACCCTAAACTACTCGTTACATTTTGAATGCTTAGCAGGACAGGAAAATGGTCCAATTCACGCACTATTCTCAAGAGAATACGTGGTAATCTCTACTGCCTCTGATATGGCGGACTCACTAAACACAAATGCATTGTTTGTAAATTATGTCTGAGTGTTGGAGTGTGCACCTGGCTATCCATACATTTTAAAAACAAAGCACACACATCCCTCTTTTCAGTTCGCTGCAGCTAGCGACTGGAATGAGCTGCAAAAAACACTCAAACTGGACAGTTTTATCTCCATCGGTTCATTAAAAAACTCAATCATGGACACTTACTGACAGTTGTGGCTACTTCGCGTGATAGATTGTTGTACATTTACATTTACATTTAAGTCATTTAGCAGACGCTCTTATCCAGACCGACTTACAAATTGGTGCATTCACCTTATGATATCCAGTGGAACAACCACTTTACAATAGTGCATCTAACTCTTTTAAGGGGGGGGGGGGGGTTAGAAGGATTACTTTATCCTATCCTAGGTATTCCTTAAAGAGGTGGGGTTTCAGGTGTCTCCGGAAGGTGGTGATTGACTCCGCTGACCTGGCGTCTTTTTTTTTTTTGGTGGTTGTCTCTACCTTCTTGCCCTTTGTGCTGTTGTCTGTGCCCAATAATGTTTGTACCATGTTGTGCTGCTGCCATGTTGTGTAGCTACCATGTAGTTGGCTACCATGCTGTGTTGGTATGTGTTGCTGCCATGCTATGTTGTTGTCTTAGGTCTCTCTGTATGTAATGTGGTGTTTCTCTTGTTGTGGTGTGTGTTTTGTTTATTTTATTTGGAATCTTAGCCCCAGTCCAGGAGGCCTTTTGCCTTTCGGTAGGAAGTCTTTGTAAATAAGAATTAGTTCTCAACTGACTTGCCTAGTTCAATAAAAGTTTAAAAAAATACAATAAAAATTGTGCCATCTGCTTTGCTTAATATAAGGAATTTGTAATGATTTATACTTTCACTTTTACTTTTGATACTTAAATATATTTGATCAATTACATTAACTTTGATACTTAAGCATATTAGAACCAACTTTTAGACTTTTACTCAAATAGTATTTTACTGGGTAACTTTTACTTGATTTGATTTTCCTTGAGTAACTTTCTATTAACGTATCGATACTTTTACTCAGTTATGAAAATTGGGTACTTTTACAATTTTTGGGATGTCATGGTCTGACAAACACCACTCTAGGTCTGCGGAAGTGCGACATAGGCGAATGCGGTGGACTGAGATATCTCTACTTTAAACTGACGGATATTAATGGGGATGTTTTGATTATGTTACTGAGATTTACACACTGGTGCGTCAATCGACTCTCGGGGGATAAAAGCAATGTGCATTTTCCCACCAGAGATGTTTCTATTAAATTGAGGAGGCGGAGGTAGCGGTCCTGCTGCTGGGTTGTTGCCCTCCTACGGCTCCTGATGTTCTGGCCTGTCTCCTGGTAGCGCCTCCATGCTCTGGACACTACGCTGACAGACACAGCAAACCTTCTTGCCACAGCTCGCATTGATGTGCCATCCTGGATGAGCTGCACTACCTGAGCCACTTGTGTGGGTTGTAGACTCCGTCTCATGCTACCACTAGAGTGAGAGCACCGCCAGCATTCAAAAGTGACCAAAACATCAGCCAGGAAGCATAGGAACTGAGAAGTGGTCTGTGGTCACCACCTGCAGAACCACTCCTTTATTGGGGGTGTCTTGCTAATTGCCTATAATTTCCACCTTTTGTCTATTCCATTTGCACAACAGCATGTGAAATTTATTGTCAATCAGTGTTGCTTCCTAAGTGGACAGTTTGATTTCACAGAAGTGTGATTGACTTGGAGTTACATTGTGTTATTTAAGTGTTCCCTTTATTTTTTTGAGCAGTGTATTAATATTTGCTCATAAAAGCGTTTCCTCCATTTCTTGCAAAATACATTTTACAGACTCAAAAAGATCCCACCTTTTCTAGCATATTTTGTTTTGTCAACGTTTGGAAAGTTTACCAAAAAAGGTTCTCTTTCCATCAGACCTGTCATGCCATTTTTTTTATCCGACATGTACTTTACTCGCATAAAAAGGTTGGATGGAAACCTGGTTAGTGACTGACATAACAAGAGAAAAACTGCTGATGCACAATCAAATTTCACAATTGCACCTTGTGTATTCTACTTTTCTAACTGTCAACAGTAAATTGAGACCCCGACTGAGTTCCTAAAAATAAAAAAGCATGTGTTTCCACTCTGGTGGTACCTTAGAACAGGCTTCCTTATTCTATATAGTTTCTATTTTACTTTAGCATTTAGCATTTTTTATCTCTTTTCCTGCACATCAATGTTGGTAAATGATTGATTTGAAGACTGCCATCTACCACACCGTTGCTCTCACATACTGACCATGACCAGAGGATTACAGAGAGCCAACAGCCCACACACATACTCAATCGGTTCTAGAGACACCCATAAACCTCTGCTTAATTATTTCCTAAAGTCCACCACATTCCAGATAGTGTGTGAGGGGCTGGCAGCTCTAGCTGACACTCATCCACTTACCTAGCTGCTAATTCTAAAATGGAACTGTTTTAATTGCGAATGTTTGGTGCATTCTATATGTTATAATTAGGGCCCTTTGTTTTGGACAATCTTTTCACATTACCTAGATTTTAACCTTTATTTAAAGCTTTTTCATCAAACTGTCCCATTTTCATTTTATGTTAGATGGTCCAGCACCATCCTCAGACAATTGCTTTCATTTCATTTCAATGTTGATTTAACACTGGAGAATATGCTGTTATTTTTTCTCTCTTTTTTCTCTCTAGAAAGCAATGTACTCTGCTTCTCTTTCTCCACCTCCCCTCTATCACCAACTCTCTCCCTCCTCTCTGGGTCATTTTTAGGCAGGTGTTGCATCCCATCAGTTGTAGAAAATGAAGATGTAGTGTGTCTTACTGTGGTGGTATTCAACATTCTTAGAAACACACACACACACACACACACACACACACACACACACACACACACACACACACACACACACACACACACACACACACACACACACACACACACACACACACACACACACACACACACACACACACACACACACACTAACGGAAGGGGTTTTTGTTCTCCCCTTTGCTAAGGTGAACAGTAAGACACAGTTACTGGAACTAAAACTCCAAAAAACTTGAGCAGTTCTAGAAATGAATCATGCCTATCTGACACACACCCACCAGACAAAAAAAAAACAAATAACACACACAGACCCACCCACAAGGCACAGGCGTCAATTCAATGTCTATTCCACGTTGGTTCAACAAATTTGAATTGAAATTCTCTCTCTGCATTGTTGGGAAGGGCCTGTAAGTAAGCATTTATTTCAATGTTAGTCTTAGCCTGTTGTTTACGAAGCATGTGAAGAATAACATTTTATTTGACCTACCTATTTGTTAATGAGAAGTCTTCAGCTTTCCATTATTTTTCTCTTCCCCTGCTCCCTTATTCTTTCTCTTTCTTTTCAACCTTTCTCTCTTCTTCAACCTTTCTCTCTCTTCTCTTCTGTATGATCTCCCTTTCACTCTTCTATCCCCTGCTTCAAATGTGCAACGATCAGGGTTGGAATGTTCGAGTCTCTCTCACTGAGTCCAGTCCTCTCACCCACCCCTCTCCTCTCTCCCTGTTCCCAGTGTACCCATAGCAACCCCTACCAAAGCCACTGGCCAGCCTGTTTCATTATTAAACCAGCGGGACAAGGGCTCCCTTTCTGCAGACTCCCACTGAACTTTTAGTTAGTGTGTATGCGTGTTAAAAGTTGAAAAAGTATGGAAATGTGAAACTGGACGATCAAAACTAAGTGTATGTGTGTCTTCCTCAGTATACTTTCTAAGTACACAGGAGTGTGTGTGTGCTGTCCGTTGGGTTCTAAAGCAAACAGAAGACCGAGTGGGTTCGGGCCAGCCACTGGGCCTGAGTGTGGCAGAGCGGGCTATAGGCTTCAAACAGTGGAGAGAAACACAAAGACCTCCCTCTATCTGTCCCCTTCTCTCTCTCAGTCTTCCTCTCCTTCCCTTGGAATCTACGTGCTCTGGGTTTACGCTATCTGCATATCTATGGCCTCTCCCACACAAACCTATTGGTCCCTGTCAGAAATCCAATGGGTGAAATGGGGACCGCTGAGAATTTGTTCTACCCTTGATCGACCCCAGTTAATACCTGACTCTCCTTTGGAACGCTTGACTTCAGGAATTTCAACCCATCGGTGGTTTTCTTCCAATACACATGCTTTGATAAATGTTATTTGTTTAACTTTAGCTGACGTTAGAGAAATATGTGAACATCAAATATTAAGCAGATAGATCTGTGGACCTGGTACATTTCAAGCCCAGGCAAATAACTTTAGTCACTGTAAACACTTTGATATGGCTGCATGCTAAGCAGCTGGGCCAAACAAGCTCTTGCAGTAAATTAGCAGCACTGGAAAGATAAGGGGTGATTAGAAGGGTTGATTACTGTACACACAACGTCTTGAACAAAAAGCCTTTCCTCATGATCAACTTTCACTCGTCTGTTTCTTTGATAAGGTCTGCAAACAAACTACAATGACGGCACAATGGTGGATGGAGCTTTGGGCTAGAGATGAGTAGGCTGTAGAATAGTGACAGGCTGTACACTAGGCTATTACAGTAGCATAGTGACAGAGGCCGTGAAGGTGCCAGAAACTAGAATGACAACTGAATCCAGCCTTTAATTAACAGAGACAAAATGGCAAATAGGGACCAGTAGCATTAGTACAAAGAAACAACATTACTGAATAAAGACCCCCAGAAAAGAGAGGGCATCCTGTGTAGAGGCTCCTATCGGTTCCCTGGTGTCTGCCTGGAGGGGTGTGGCCATCATCATTCTGACTGGCTCTGCACTACAGGACCCAGGGGTCAAAGGTCAACAGGCTGTGTCACTCAGCACAGTCTGAGGCCCACTTTACCCAAAACCTGGAGTCAGAGGAGGAGGAAGAAGAGGGTAGTGTGTGTGGCAGCTCACACTAGGCACCTCAATACATTTACTCCTTGTAGCCAGGTTTCTTCTGACAGTTTTCTCTTGGGTTTTGGCCATACATGACATAAGATTCTAGCTCATGCTATGTTAGATATCAACCCTCATAAATATAAAATTGAATGTGATACATGTATTTCAGTGGATATCGATAAAAATAATTCTTCATACATTGAAATGACAGTATCTCATAAGTGTATCAGAATGCCTGTTTAGCTGCCTATGGCAGGTTTTGACACAAACACTTTGACACAAACAAATAAAACAGGCCGAAACAACAGGTCGAGGCGCAGGAGGTATCCGGGTTTGTGACAGGAACTGACGTATGCTCTGGCTTATCAGATCTCACATGCCTATTTTCCGGTATAGTGGGTACAGTTTGGCAGGTAAACAGGCATTCTGATACATGATAGTGACAGTATCTCATAAGTGTTTGAATAATTATTTTTATCGATAACCACTGAAATACATGTATCACATAAAATGTTATATTTTTGTTGTCGTCCAGGTTGCAATGGAGCCTGCTTCGCCTGGAATAGCTAACAAACGTTTCCAGCGCTGTAGAAGCTGTGTTTATTACAATTTCGTCCGGGACAATATTGACAATCCGGAGTTCTAATGCGGAAATTGCTTTCTGGCAGAGGATTACAGCAATGAGGTGACTAGCCTAAGCAAGGTAATTTCAGTTCTGAGCAAACTTATGGGGAAAACGCACATTGGAACTTTCTCATTTTCAACTCCTGTGGCTGGATGCCGCTTGGGCCTGATGGATGTATCTCTGCCTTGTCATCTGTCCCTTTCCGAATGGCCTGTGCTACCTGGAACTTGCCAAGGAAGTCGTCTCCATCTGCTTTTCCCCCTCCATCTTGTAGAGGAGTAGACGGCGAACAGCAAGAGGATTGTTCCAATCAGCGCTGGTCCCATGTCACAAGTCGTGGAAACCGAAGGCAGCGGCATGCTGCTAAGTGGACTGGGGTGTCTGCTAGGGGTTCGGAACAGATTGACATGAGGAAAAGCTTCGCTGCCCTGGTGCCTGATCTACCGCCGCCTTCATCGCTGGGACTACCTGTGCCTGCAACGGCTGTGCTGACTCCAACCACGCTGACTCCAGCAACTGCTTTGTAGTCGAGTTCGGCTTCTTTCCCTCTCTCTGGGGCACTGCCTGCTGTGGGAGGTCTGGACCTAACGCTGGGAGCTGCGGGCGTATGCTATCCTGCTTCTCGTGGGCCTGTGAAAGGTTCAATGAATTGTGTGACGGTTAGAAATTGTGTCACTGAGTTGTCATAATGCTTCAGAAAATGTACATTATCCCAGGGGAGTTGGAAGACACAATGTAAGTAATCTAGTTCATGCCTATGAACCAGAGTTTTCCTGTTAGCAATGAGGCAGTGTGCCCTAGTAGGAAGTCCACTGTGTGCAACTCATCCTGCACTAACATAAATAACATTACCATGTCTACTTCTGCTGAGCTTCCCAGTAAAGCAATGAAAACAATCAAGCATCCCAGAAAAGTGCTAAAAATAGCCCATGTTAACATACAGTGCATTCGGAAAGTATTTAGACCCCTTGACTTTTTCCAATTATTTTTTACACTACAGCCTTGTTCTAAAATGGAGTTTGAGATGGTTATAACATATACAGATAAGACAGAAATGCCAATGGTGATGGTGTCACCGTTTACATTCAGAACCACATTCCTGTGAAGCTTGGAGAGGATCTCATGTTAAATACTGTTGAAGTAATATGGCTATAGGTTCATCTGCCTCACCTAAAGTCCATTGTTGTGGGAAGCTGCTATAGACCACCAAGTGCTAACAATCAGTATTTGGATAACGTGTGAAATGCTTGAAAGTGTATGTGATTTCAAAAGAGAGGTATATTTTCTGGGTGATTAAAATCTTGACTGTCTTTCATCAAGCTGCCCACTCAAGAAAAAGCTTCAAACTGTAACTAGTGCCTGATACCTGGTAAAGGTTAGCAGTCAACCTACCAGGGTAGTTACAAACAGCACAAGGATTAAACAATGTATTGTATTGATCACATCTTTATTAATGCTGCAGAAAAATTTACTTTAAAGCAGTATCCAAATCCATCAGATGTAGTGATCACAATGTAGTAGCCATATCTAGGAAAACCAAAGCTCCAAAGGCTGGGCCTAAAATAAGTTTTGTAGTGATTCCTATGTTGTTAATGTAAATAATATTTGTTAGTCTGTGGTGTGAGGAGCAACCAGACGCTGCACTTGACACATTTATGAAATTGCGTATTCCAGTTACTAATAAGCACGCACCCATTAAGAAAATTACTGCAAAAATGGTTAAATCCCTGTGGTTTGATGAGGAATTGAGTAAAATGTATGGTTGCGAGGGATGAGGCAAAAGGAATGGCAAATAAGTCTGGCTGCACAACCGATTGGCAAACGTACAGCAGATTAAGAAATCATGTGACTAAACTGAATAAAAAGAAGAAGAAACTATACTATCAAACAAAGATAAATAATATAAAGAATGAAAGTAAAAATCTTTGGAGCACCTTAAATGACATTTTGGGTAAAAAGGCAAACTCAGCTCCATCTTTCATTGAATCATATGGCTCATTCATCACAAAACCCACTGATATTGCCAATTACTTTAATGATTTGTTCATTGGCAACATTAGCACATTTAGACATGACATGCAAGCAGCAAACGCTGGCACTACACATCCAAGTGTAACTGATCAAATTATGAAAGGCAAACACTGTAATTCTGAATTCCGTAACGTGAGTGTGGAAGATTATTGTTGTCAACAATGACAAGCCAACATGGTCTGACAACATGGATGGAAAATTACTGAGGATAATAGCGGACGATATTGCCACTCCTATTTGCCATTGTCACGCCCTGGCCTTAGTATTCTTTGTTTTCTTTATTATTTTAGTTAGGTCAGGGTGTGACATGGGGAATGTTTTTGTTTTGTTGGTTTTGGGTGTTGTTTATGGTAAAGGGGTTGTTGTATAGTATATGGGTTTGTGTGGAGTACATGTTTCTAGTGTTGTCTATGTATGTGTAGTTGTCTAGGAGAGTCTATGGTTACCTGAATGAGTTCCCAATTAGAGACAGCTGATTTCGGTTGTCTCTGATTGGGAGCCTTATTTAGGGTAGCCATAGGCTCTCATTGGTTGTGGGTAATTGTCTATGTAAGAACGTTAGTAGCCTGTATGTTTGTGCACAACGTTTGTAGCTTCACGGTCGTTTTGTTGTTTTTGTATAGTTTGTATTAAGTGTTCGTCTTTCATTTAAATAAATTCATTATGACTGCATACCTCGACGCGTATTGGTCCGACCCATGCTTCTCCTCTTCAGACGAAGAGGAGGAGAACGATCGTGACAGAATTACCCACCATAGGACCAAGCGGCATGGAAGGCGGCAACAGGACCTACCTACACAGGATCTCTGGAGTTGGGAGGACGAATTGGAAAGAGATGGACCTTGGGCGCAAACTGGAGAATATCGCTGCTCTCGTGTGAAAGGTGAGGCAGCCACAGCCCAGGAGAGGTGGTTTAAGGAGGCAGCTAGGAGACGTGGATGGAAGCCGGAGAATCAAGCTCGAAACCGGAATTATGAGGGGACACGTCTTGCACGGAAGCCCGAAAAGCCCGTGAGTAACTCCCAAAAATTTCTTGGGGGGGGGGGCTAAGGGGTTGTGGGCCAAGGGCAGGTAGGAGACCTGCGCCCACTTCCCAGGCTAACCGTGGAGAGCGGGAGTACGGGCAGACACCGTGTTACGCAGTAGAGCGCACGGTGTCTCCTGTACGTGTGCATAGTCCGGTGCGGGTTATTCCACCTCCCCGCACTGGTAGGGCTAGATTGGGCATTGAGCCAGGTGTCATGAGGCCGGCTCAACGCGTCTGGTCTCCAGTGCGTCTCCTCGGGCCGGCATACATGGCACCTGCCTTACGCATGGTTTCCCCGGTTCGCCTACATAGCCCGGTGCGGGTTATTCCACCTCCCCGCACTGGTTGGGCGACCGGGAGCATTCAACCAGGTAAGGTTGGGCAGGCTCAATGCTCAAGAGAGCCAGTACGCCTGCACGGTCCGGTATTTCCGGCGCCACCTCCCCGCCCCAACCCAGTACCACCAGTGCCTCCTCCACGCACTAGCCTTATGGTGCGTGTCTCCAGCCCGGTATCACCAATTCCGGCACCACGCACTAAGCCTTTTGTGCGTCTCCAGAGTCCTGTGCATCCTGTTGCTGCTCCCCGCATTAGCCCTGAGATGCGTGTCCCCAGTCCGGTACCACCAGTTCCGGCCCCACGCACTAGGCCTAATGTGCGTCCCCAGGGTCCAGTATGCCCTGTTCCTGCTCCCCGCACTAGCCCTGAGATGCGTGTCCCCAGCCCGGTGCCACCAGTCCCGGCACCACGCACCAGGCCTACAGTGCGCCTCAGCCGGCAGGAGTCTGCCGTCTGCACAGCGATGACTGAACTGCTCGTCTCCCCAGCGCCATCTGAGCCATCCGTCTCCCCAGCGCCATCTGAGCCATCCGTCTCCCCAGCGCCATCTGAGCCATCCGTCTGCAATGAGCCTGCAAAGCCGCCCGTCTGCCATGAGCCTGCAAAGCCGCCCGTCTGCCATGAGCCCACTGAGCCGTCCGCCAGACAGGAGCCGCTAGAGCCGCCAGCCAGACAGGAGCCGCTAGAGCCGTCCGTCAGACAGGATCTGCCAGAGCCGCCAACCAGACAGGATCTGCCAGAGCCGCCAACCAGACAGGATCTGCCAGAGCCGCCAACCAGACAGGAGCAGCCAGATCAGTCAGCCAGCCATGAGCAGCCAGATCCGTCAGCTAGCCATGAGCAGCCAGATCCGTCAGCTAGCCATGAGCAGCCAGATCCGTCAGCTAGCCATGAGCAGCCAGATCCGTCAGCTAGCCATGAGCAGCCAGATCCGTCAGCCAGCCATGGGCCATCCCTCAGTCCGGAGCTGCAGTCCCTCAGTCCGGAGCTGCAGTCCCTCAGTCCGGAGCTGCCATTCTTCAGTCCGGAGCTGCCCCTTATCCTGGTGCTGCCCCTTACCCTGGTGCTGCCCCTTACCCTGGTACTGCCCCTGACCCTGGTACTGTCCCTGACCCTAGTACTGCCCCTGACCCTGGTACTGCCTCTTACCCTGGTACTGCCCCTTAGTCCGGAACTGCCCCTGAATGCAATGGGGTTAAGGTGGAGGGGGGTCGTTTGGAGGAAGCCTAGGAGGTGGTTAGGTACTGTGGTGACGTGGGGACCGCGACCAGAGCCGGAGCCGCCACCGTGGAAGGAAGCCCACCCAGACCCTCCCCTAGACTGTGTATGGTGCGCCCGGAGTTCGCGCCTCAAGGGGGGGGTTATGTCACGCCCTGGCCTTAGTATTCTTTGTTTTCTTTATTATTTTAGTTAGGTCAGGGTGTGACATGGGGAATGTTTTTGTTTTGTTGGTTTTGGGTGTTGTTTATGGTAAAGGGGTTGTTGTATAGTATATGGGTTTGTGTGGAGTACATGTTTCTAGTGTTGTCTATGTATGTGTAGTTGTCTAGGAGAGTCTATGGTTACCTGAATGAGTTCCCAATTAGAGACAGCTGATTTCGGTTGTCTCTGATTGGGAGCCTTATTTAGGGTAGCCATAGGCTCTCATTGGTTGTGGGTAATTGTCTATGTAAGAACGTTAGTAGCCTGTATGTTTGTGCACAACGTTTGTAGCTTCACGGTCGTTTTGTTGTTTTTGTATAGTTTGTATTAAGTGTTCGTCTTTCATTTAAATAAATTCATTATGACTGCATACCTCGACGCGTATTGGTCCGACCCATGCTTCTCCTCTTCAGACGAAGAGGAGGAGAACGATCGTGACAGAATTACCCACCATAGGACCAAGCGGCATGGAAGGCGGCAACAGGACCTACCTACACAGGATCTCTGGAGTTGGGAGGACGAATTGGAAAGAGATGGACCTTGGGCGCAAACTGGAGAATATCGCTGCTCTCGTGTGAAAGGTGAGGCAGCCACAGCCCAGGAGAGGTGGTTTAAGGAGGCAGCTAGGAGACGTGGATGGAAGCCGGAGAATCAAGCTCGAAACCGGAATTATGAGGGGACACGTCTTGCACGGAAGCCCGAAAAGCCCGTGAGTAACTCCCAAAAATTTCTTGGGGGGGGGGGCTAAGGGGTTGTGGGCCAAGGGCAGGTAGGAGACCTGCGCCCACTTCCCAGGCTAACCGTGGAGAGCGGGAGTACGGGCAGACACCGTGTTACGCAGTAGAGCGCACGGTGTCTCCTGTACGTGTGCATAGTCCGGTGCGGGTTATTCCACCTCCCCGCACTGGTAGGGCTAGATTGGGCATTGAGCCAGGTGTCATGAGGCCGGCTCAACGCGTCTGGTCTCCAGTGCGTCTCCTCGGGCCGGCATACATGGCACCTGCCTTACGCATGGTTTCCCCGGTTCGCCTACATAGCCCGGTGCGGGTTATTCCACCTCCCCGCACTGGTTGGGCGACCGGGAGCATTCAACCAGGTAAGGTTGGGCAGGCTCAATGCTCAAGAGAGCCAGTACGCCTGCACGGTCCGGTATTTCCGGCGCCACCTCCCCGCCCCAACCCAGTACCACCAGTGCCTCCTCCACGCACTAGCCTTATGGTGCGTGTCTCCAGCCCGGTATCACCAATTCCGCCACCACGCACTAAGCCTTTTGTGCGTCTCCAGAGTCCTGTGCATCCTGTTGCTGCTCCCCGCATTAGCCCTGAGATGCGTGTCCCCAGTCCGGTACCACCAGTTCCGGCCCCACGCACTAGGCCTAATGTGCGTCCCCAGGGTCCAGTATGCCCTGTTCCTGCTCCCCGCACTAGCCCTGAGATGCTTGTCCCCAGCCCGGTGCCACCAGTCCCGGCACCACGCACCAGGCCTACAGTGCGCCTCAGCCGGCAGGAGTCTGCCGTCTGCACAGCGATGACTGAACTGCTCGTCTCCCCAGCGCCATCTGAGCCATCCGTCTCCCCAGCGCCATCTGAGCCATCCGTCTCCCCAGCGCCATCTGAGCCATCCGTCTGCAATGAGCCTGCAAAGCCGCCCGTCTGCCATGAGCCTGCAAAGCCGCCCGTCTGCCATGAGCCCACTGAGCCGTCCGCCAGACAGGAGCCGCTAGAGCCGCCAGCCAGACAGGAGCCGCTAGAGCCGTCCGTCAGACAGGATCTGCCAGAGCCGCCAACCAGACAGGATCTGCCAGAGCCGCCAACCAGACAGGATCTGCCAGAGCCGCCAACCAGACAGGAGCAGCCAGATCAGTCAGCCAGCCATGAGCAGCCAGATCCGTCAGCTAGCCATGAGCAGCCAGATCCGTCAGCTAGCCATGAGCAGCCAGATCCGTCAGCTAGCCATGAGCAGCCAGATCCGTCAGCTAGCCATGAGCAGCCAGATCCGTCAGCCAGCCATGGGCCATCCCTCAGTCCGGAGCTGCAGTCCCTCAGTCCGGAGCTGCAGTCCCTCAGTCCGGAGCTGCCATTCTTCAGTCCGGAGCTGCCCCTTATCCTGGTGCTGCCCCTTACCCTGGTGCTGCCCCTTACCCTGGTACTGCCCCTGACCCTGGTACTGTCCCTGACCCTAGTACTGCCCCTGACCCTGGTACTGCCTCTTACCCTGGTACTGCCCCTTAGTCCGGAACTGCCCCTGAATGCAATGGGGTTAAGGTGGAGGGGGGTCGTTTGGAGGAAGCCTAGGAGGTGGTTAGGTACTGTGGTGACGTGGGGACCGCGACCAGAGCCGGAGCCGCCACCGTGGAAGGAAGCCCACCCAGACCCTCCCCTAGACTGTGTATGGTGCGCCCGGAGTTCGCGCCTCAAGGGGGGGGTTATGTCACGCCCTGGCCTTAGTATTCTTTGTTTTCTTTATTATTTTAGTTAGGTCAGGGTGTGACATGGGGAATGTTTTTGTTTTGTTGGTTTTGGGTGTTGTTTATGGTAAAGGGGTTGTTGTATAGTATATGGGTTTGTGTGGAGTACATGTTTCTAGTGTTGTCTATGTATGTGTAGTTGTCTAGGAGAGTCTATGGTTACCTGAATGAGTTCCCAATTAGAGACAGCTGATTTCGGTTGTCTCTGATTGGGAGCCTTATTTAGGGTAGCCATAGGCTCTCATTGGTTGTGGGTAATTGTCTATGTAAGAACGTTAGTAGCCTGTATGTTTGTGCACAACGTTTGTAGCTTCACGGTCGTTTTGTTGTTTTTGTATAGTTTGTATTAAGTGTTCGTCTTTCATTTAAATAAATTCATTATGACTGCATACCTCGACGCGTATTGGTCCGACCCATGCTTCTCCTCTTCAGACGAAGAGGAGGAGAACGATCGTGACAGAATTACCCACCATAGGACCAAGCGGCATGGAAGGCGGCAACAGGACCTACCTACACAGGATCTCTGGAGTTGGGAGGACGAATTGGAAAGAGATGGACCTTGGGCGCAAACTGGAGAATATCGCTGCTCTCGTGTGAAAGGTGAGGCAGCCACAGCCCAGGAGAGGTGGTTTAACCTGTTGGGGATGGGGGCGCTGTTTAGACTATTTATGCTAATTTGGCTAATTTTTTAAACGGCTTCCCACAAAATCCTTGATCGTACAATATGCATATTATTATTATTATTGGATAGAAAACAGTCTATAGTTTCTATAGGAGTTGAAATTTTGTCTCTAAGTGGAACAGAGCCCATTCTACAGCAATTTCCCTGACATGGAGTCAGATTTGAGAAATGTTGGCCACTCTTCTGAAGTCAGTTAAAAGGGCACTGTCGTTGCTATGACTATACGGACACTTCTTACGTCTTCCCCTGGATGCCTTTACGTGATGACGATTCCAACGGGGTCGATTGCGCGTTCACAGGCCCTACAAATGAAAAAACCCTGAAGCTAGTCATTCTTTGGGAGCTGCGTCATGAGCCTAGAGGACACCGGCGCGCACCTGTTCCAAGCGTTAGTTTAGCCTGTTATATTTCTCCGGTCATCTTTTCACTCGTTATAGGAGTTAAAAACATCATAAGGTAGTTAATTTAAAGCGTTTTATAGCAATTTATATCCGTTTAGTGCGATTTTGGGACATTTATTTTTGCAACGATGTGAAAAGTTGGGCACGCTTTTCAGTTCATCCCGAACGCAGTTGACATTTCCACATGGCAAGAGGACAGCTTTCCACCAAAAGACGATTTCTCCCAAGAAAGGATCCTTTGCCCAAGATACTGATGGAAGAACAGCTCAAGGTAGGACATTTTTATTATGATAAATCGTGTTTCTGTCGAAACATTTTAGTGGCTTAGGACGCCATGTTTTTTGACGTAGCTTCGCTTGGCGCAAACTGTATTGAAAAGTAAGGATAAATTAAAAAATGTAATAACGCAATTGTATTAAGAATTAAATTGTCTATCAATCCCTGTCCACCCTATATTTTTTAGTCACGTTTATGAGTATTTATGTATAAGAGTAGATCACTGTCTAAGTGGCGCAAGGACTTTTTCTTTACCAGCTTGTCTACATTTCACATTGTCTAACCATGATTTTGGTGGCTAAATATAAACATTTTCGATCAAACTGTATATGCATGTTGTAATGTGATGTTACAGGAGTGTCATCGGAAGAATTCTGAGAAGGTTAGTGAAAAAATTAATATCTTTTGGCGATGTTGACTTTTATCGCTCACTTTGGCTAGAATCAATGCTGGGCTGCTAATTGCTATGTGCTAAGCTAATATAACGATTTATTGTGTTTTCGCTGTAAGACACTTAGAAAATCTGAAATATTGTCTGTATTCACAGGATCTGTGTCTTTCGATTCGTGTATGCTGTGTATTTTTACGAAATGTTTGATGATTAGTAGTTAGGTAAACACGTTGCTCATTGTAATTATTCTAGTCCATTTGTGATGGTGGGTGCAATTGTAAACTATGCCATCTACCTGAAATATGCACTTTTTTCTAACAAAACCTATCCCATACCATAAATATGTTATCAGACTGTCATCTAATGAGTTTTTTTGTTGGTTAGGGGCTATAAATACCTTAGTTTAGCCGAATTGGTGATGGCTACTGGTGTTGGTGGACAAATAAAAGATGGTGGATTATGCTAATGTGTTTTTAGGTAATAGATGTACATCTTTACATATTGTGTCTTCCCTGTAAAACATTTTAAAAATCGGAAATGTTGACTGGATTCACAAGATCTGTGTCTTTCATTAGCTGTATTGGACTTTAATGTGTGAAAGTTAAATATTTTAAAAAAATATTTTTTTTGAATTTCGCGGCACTGGTTTTTCAGTGGGGGGGGGGGGGTGTGCCGCTAGCGCCACGCTGATCCTAGACAGGTTAAGGAGGCAGCTAGGAGACGTGGATGGAAGCCGGAGAATCAAGCTCGAAACCGGAATTATGAGGGGACACGTCTTGCACGGAAGCCCGAAAAGCCCGTGAGTAACTCCCAAAAATTTCTTGGGGGGGGCTAAGGGGTTGTGGGCCAAGGGCAGGTAGGAGACCTGCGCCCACTTCCCAGGCTAACCGTGGAGAGCGGGAGTACGGGCAGACACCGTGTTACGCAGTAGAGCGCACGGTGTCTCCTGTACGTGTGCATAGTCCGGTGCGGGTTATTCCACCTCCCCGCACTGGTAGGGCTAGATTGGGCATTGAGCCAGGTGTCATGAGGCCGGCTCAACGCGTCTGGTCTCCAGTGCGTCTCCTCGGGCCGGCATACATGGCACCTGCCTTACGCATGGTTTCCCCGGTTCGCCTACATAGCCCGGTGCGGGTTATTCCACCTCCCCGCACTGGTTGGGCGACCGGGAGCATTCAACCAGGTAAGGTTGGGCAGGCTCAATGCTCAAGAGAGCCAGTACGCCTGCACGGTCCGGTATTTCCGGCGCCACCTCCCCGCCCCAACCCAGTACCACCAGTGCCTCCTCCACGCACTAGCCTTATGGTGCGTGTCTCCAGCCCGGTATCACCAATTCCGCCACCACGCACTAAGCCTTTTGTGCGTCTCCAGAGTCCTGTGCATCCTGTTGCTGCTCCCCGCATTAGCCCTGAGATGCGTGTCCCCAGTCCGGTACCACCAGTTCCGGCCCCACGCACTAGGCCTAATGTGCGTCCCCAGGGTCCAGTATGCCCTGTTCCTGCTCCCCGCACTAGCCCTGAGATGCGTGTCCCCAGCCCGGTGCCACCAGTCCCGGCACCACGCACCAGGCCTACAGTGCGCCTCAGCCGGCAGGAGTCTGCCGTCTGCACAGCGATGACTGAACTGCTCGTCTCCCCAGCGCCATCTGAGCCATCCGTCTCCCCAGCGCCATCTGAGCCATCCGTCTCCCCAGCGCCATCTGAGCCATCCGTCTGCAATGAGCCTGCAAAGCCGCCCGTCTGCCATGAGCCTGCAAAGCCGCCCGTCTGCCATGAGCCCACTGAGCCGTCCGCCAGACAGGAGCCGCTAGAGCCGCCAGCCAGACAGGAGCCGCTAGAGCCGTCCGTCAGACAGGATCTGCCAGAGCCGCCAACCAGACAGGATCTGCCAGAGCCGCCAACCAGACAGGATCTGCCAGAGCCGCCAACCAGACAGGAGCAGCCAGATCAGTCAGCCAGCCATGAGCAGCCAGATCCGTCAGCTAGCCATGAGCAGCCAGATCCGTCAGCTAGCCATGAGCAGCCAGATCCGTCAGCTAGCCATGAGCAGCCAGATCCGTCAGCTAGCCATGAGCAGCCAGATCCGTCAGCCAGCCATGGGCCATCCCTCAGTCCGGAGCTGCAGTCCCTCAGTCCGGAGCTGCAGTCCCTCAGTCCGGAGCTGCCATTCTTCAGTCCGGAGCTGCCCCTTATCCTGGTGCTGCCCCTTACCCTGGTGCTGCCCCTTACCCTGGTACTGCCCCTGACCCTGGTACTGTCCCTGACCCTAGTACTGCCCCTGACCCTGGTACTGCCTCTTACCCTGGTACTGCCCCTTAGTCCGGAACTGCCCCTGAATGCAATGGGGTTAAGGTGGAGGGGGGTCGTTTGGAGGAAGCCTAGGAGGTGGTTAGGTACTGTGGTGACGTGGGGACCGCGACCAGAGCCGGAGCCGCCACCGTGGAAGGAAGCCCACCCAGACCCTCCCCTAGACTGTGTATGGTGCGCCCGGAGTTCGCGCCTCAAGGGGGGGGTTATGTCACGCCCTGGCCTTAGTATTCTTTGTTTTCTTTATTATTTTAGTTAGGTCAGGGTGTGACATGGGGAATGTTTTTGTTTTGTTGGTTTTGGGTGTTGTTTATGGTAAAGGGGTTGTTGTATAGTATATGGGTTTGTGTGGAGTACATGTTTCTAGTGTTGTCTATGTATGTGTAGTTGTCTAGGAGAGTCTATGGTTACCTGAATGAGTTCCCAATTAGAGACAGCTGATTTCGGTTGTCTCTGATTGGGAGCCTTATTTAGGGTAGCCATAGGCTCTCATTGGTTGTGGGTAATTGTCTATGTAAGAACGTTAGTAGCCTGTATGTTTGTGCACAACGTTTGTAGCTTCACGGTCGTTTTGTTGTTTTTGTATAGTTTGTATTAAGTGTTCGTCTTTCATTTAAATAAATTCATTATGACTGCATACCTCGACGCGTATTGGTCCGACCCATGCTTCTCCTCTTCAGACGAAGAGGAGGAGAACGATCGTGACAGAATTACCCACCATAGGACCAAGCGGCATGGAAGGCGGCAACAGGACCTACCTACACAGGATCTCTGGAGTTGGGAGGACGAATTGGAAAGAGATGGACCTTGGGCGCAAACTGGAGAATATCGCTGCTCTCGTGTGAAAGGTGAGGCAGCCACAGCCCAGGAGAGGTGGTTTAAGGAGGCAGCTAGGAGACGTGGATGGAAGCCGGAGAATCAAGCTCGAAACCGGAATTATGAGGGGACACGTCTTGCACGGAAGCCCGAAAAGCCCGTGAGTAACTCCCAAAAATTTCTTGGGGGGGGGGGCTAAGGGGTTGTGGGCCAAGGGCAGGTAGGAGACCTGCGCCCACTTCCCAGGCTAACCGTGGAGAGCGGGAGTACGGGCAGACACCGTGTTACGCAGTAGAGCGCACGGTGTCTCCTGTACGTGTGCATAGTCCGGTGCGGGTTATTCCACCTCCCCGCACTGGTAGGGCTAGATTGGGCATTGAGCCAGGTGTCATGAGGCCGGCTCAACGCGTCTGGTCTCCAGTGCGTCTCCTCGGGCCGGCATACATGGCACCTGCCTTACGCATGGTTTCCCCGGTTCGCCTACATAGCCCGGTGCGGGTTATTCCACCTCCCCGCACTGGTTGGGCGACCGGGAGCATTCAACCAGGTAAGGTTGGGCAGGCTCAATGCTCAAGAGAGCCAGTACGCCTGCACGGTCCGGTATTTCCGGCGCCACCTCCCCGCCCCAACCCAGTACCACCAGTGCCTCCTCCACGCACTAGCCTTATGGTGCGTGTCTCCAGCCCGGTATCACCAATTCCGGCACCACGCACTAAGCCTTTTGTGCGTCTCCAGAGTCCTGTGCATCCTGTTGCTGCTCCCCGCATTAGCCCTGAGATGCGTGTCCCCAGTCCGGTACCACCAGTTCCGGCCCCACGCACTAGGCCTAATGTGCGTCCCCAGGGTCCAGTATGCCCTGTTCCTGCTCCCCGCACTAGCCCTGAGATGCGTGTCCCCAGCCCGGTGCCACCAGTCCCGGCACCACGCACCAGGCCTACAGTGCGCCTCAGCCGGCAGGAGTCTGCCGTCTGCACAGCGATGACTGAACTGCTCGTCTCCCCAGCGCCATCTGAGCCATCCGTCTCCCCAGCGCCATCTGAGCCATCCGTCTCCCCAGCGCCATCTGAGCCATCCGTCTGCAATGAGCCTGCAAAGCCGCCCGTCTGCCATGAGCCTGCAAAGCCGCCCGTCTGCCATGAGCCCACTGAGCCGTCCGCCAGACAGGAGCCGCTAGAGCCGCCAGCCAGACAGGAGCCGCTAGAGCCGTCCGTCAGACAGGATCTGCCAGAGCCGCCAACCAGACAGGATCTGCCAGAGCCGCCAACCAGACAGGATCTGCCAGAGCCGCCAACCAGACAGGAGCAGCCAGATCAGTCAGCCAGCCATGAGCAGCCAGATCCGTCAGCTAGCCATGAGCAGCCAGATCCGTCAGCTAGCCATGAGCAGCCAGATCCGTCAGCTAGCCATGAGCAGCCAGATCCGTCAGCTAGCCATGAGCAGCCAGATCCGTCAGCCAGCCATGGGCCATCCCTCAGTCCGGAGCTGCAGTCCCTCAGTCCGGAGCTGCAGTCCCTCAGTCCGGAGCTGCCATTCTTCAGTCCGGAGCTGCCCCTTATCCTGGTGCTGCCCCTTACCCTGGTGCTGCCCCTTACCCTGGTACTGCCCCTGACCCTGGTACTGTCCCTGACCCTAGTACTGCCCCTGACCCTGGTACTGCCTCTTACCCTGGTACTGCCCCTTAGTCCGGAACTGCCCCTGAATGCAATGGGGTTAAGGTGGAGGGGGGTCGTTTGGAGGAAGCCTAGGAGGTGGTTAGGTACTGTGGTGACGTGGGGACCGCGACCAGAGCCGGAGCCGCCACCGTGGAAGGAAGCCCACCCAGACCCTCCCCTAGACTGTGTATGGTGCGCCCGGAGTTCGCGCCTCAAGGGGGGGGTTATGTCACGCCCTGGCCTTAGTATTCTTTGTTTTCTTTATTATTTTAGTTAGGTCAGGGTGTGACATGGGGAATGTTTTTGTTTTGTTGGTTTTGGGTGTTGTTTATGGTAAAGGGGTTGTTGTATAGTATATGGGTTTGTGTGGAGTACATGTTTCTAGTGTTGTCTATGTATGTGTAGTTGTCTAGGAGAGTCTATGGTTACCTGAATGAGTTCCCAATTAGAGACAGCTGATTTCGGTTGTCTCTGATTGGGAGCCTTATTTAGGGTAGCCATAGGCTCTCATTGGTTGTGGGTAATTGTCTATGTAAGAACGTTAGTAGCCTGTATGTTTGTGCACAACGTTTGTAGCTTCACGGTCGTTTTGTTGTTTTTGTATAGTTTGTATTAAGTGTTCGTCTTTCATTTAAATAAATTCATTATGACTGCATACCTCGACGCGTATTGGTCCGACCCATGCTTCTCCTCTTCAGACGAAGAGGAGGAGAACGATCGTGACAGCCATATCTTCAATTTAATTGTACTAGAAAGTGTGTGCCCTCAGGCCTGGAGGGAAGCAAAAGTAATTCCTCTACCCCAAATTAGTAAAGCCCCCTTTACTGGCTAAAATAGCCAACCAATCAGCCTGTTACCAACGGTCGTGTTTGACCAGATACAATGTTATTTTACTGTAACATTTTTTTTTTTACAACAGACCAATAGGGAAGGACATTCAACATGAACAGCACTTACACAAATGATTGGTGATTGGCTGAGAGAAATGAATGATAAAAAGATTGTGTCTAGGCCTCTTACTTTTTTTCAATCTTTACTGACATGCTTTGAGTAAAGCCAGTGTGACTATGTATATGGATGACTCAACACTTTACACGCCAGCTACTACAGCGAGTGAAATCACTGCAACACTTAACAAAGAGCTGCAGTTAGTTTCAGAATGGGTGGCAAGGAATAAGTTAGTCCTAAATATTTAAAAAAACTAAAAGCATTGTTTTTGGGACAAAACATTCACTAAACCCTAAACCTCAAATAAGGTTGTAAACTGTCATGTTCATACATCGGTAACTAAAATGGGGAAAAGTCTGTCCATTATTAAAAAGCGCTGCTCTGCCTTTTTAACAACACTATCAACACGGCAGGCCCTAGTTTGGTCGTCGTAACTGAACTACTGTTCGGTCAGGTGACACAAAGAGGGACCTCGAAATAATTACAATTGGCTCAGAACAGGGCAGAACAGGGCAGAACAGGGCAGAACAGAGCAGAAAAGGGCAGAACAGGGCAGAAAAGGGCAGCACGGCTGGCCCTTAAATGACTATGGGAGGCGCACAGTACTACATACAGCCATGGCTACATGGAACTCTATTCCACATCAGGTAACTGGTGCAAACAGTAGAAGCAGATAAAAAAACAGATAAAAATAGACGTTATGTAACAGCGGGGACTGTGAAGAGACACACACACACAGGCACCGACACACATACACATGATACGACATGCATTCTACGCACACGTCCATATGGATTTTGTAATGTAGATATGTGACAGTTGAGTGGTGGCCTGAGGTGTTGTGAAAAGTGTTATGAAACGTAATATTGTATAACTGCTTTACTGTTGCTGGATCCCAGGAAGAGTAGCTGCTGCCTTGGCGGAGAGAGACAGACAGAGAGACAGATACAGAGAGAGAAAGAGATAGAGAGAGATAACACACAAACACACACACACACACACACAATGACACACGATGACCTTCACATGACACAAATGTTGAATACATTCAAGGCAGTTACATAACCTGACTGTAAACTGGTCCAACTAATCCAGATGATTGGTAACAATAGCTATTCTTCACAAGTCAGACCTAATTTCGTTCTGAGTCACATGATGTCATGTAGGTAGCTGTCTTATTTCGCTCTTACCGTAAAGTTCATATTCTGCCTTCATGGTTGCATTCATTATGGGAACAATTGAACTATTTGTGATCGTAAGGGTACTAATGGTTATTGGGTTATCAGACAAGTGTTTGTCAAGGCAGTGTGTGCAGGAAGACGGAGCTGTACAACATTATGGAAATTCAAATTAGACAAATACTGGAGTATTTCTGGATTATTTCCTAATTTCTAGGAAACAAACATCTGTTATTTTTTCACTCTGTTGGTACCGTACAACAGACTTCCTTATTCTTGTTTCTAACCTACTTCTGCAAACATTTTTTTATGTTTTCCTGCACGTCAATGTTGGTAAATTATTGTTTTAGAAAACTGCCATCTTCCCGTCTACCACACTGTAACTCTAACCCACTGACCACACTCAAAAAAATGATGGGCTAAAAACGACCTAATTTGGTCAGTTAGGATCAACACTTTATTTTAAGAATGTCAAATGTCAGAATAATAATAGAGAGAGTGATTTATTTCAGCTTTTATTTCTTTCATCACATTCCCAGTGGATCAGAAGTTTACATACACTCAATTAGTATTTGGTAGCATTGCCTTTAAATTGTTGAACTTGGGTCAAACATTTTGGGTAGCCTTCCACAAGCTTCCCACAATAAGTTGGGTGAATGTTGGCCCATTCCTCCCAACAGAGCTGGTGTAACTGAGTCAGGTTTGTAGGCCTCCTTGCTCGCACACACTTTTTCAGTTCTGCCCACAAATTTTCTATAGGGTTGAGGTCAGGGCTTTATGATGGCCACTCCAATACCTTGACTTTCTTGTCCTTAAGCCATTTTGCCACAACTTGCAAGTATGCTTGGGGTCATTGTCCATTTGGAAGACCCAAAAGGTACAATCTTTGTCCCCATGTGCAGTTACAAACCGTAGTCTGGCGCTTTTATGGGGTTTTTGGTCTGGCGTAGTCTGGCGCTTTCAGTGGCTTCTTCCTTGCTGAGCGGCCTTTCAGGTTATGTCGATATAGGACTCTTTTTACTGTGGATATAGATACTTTTGTACCTGTTTCCTCCAGCATCTTCACACGGTCATTTGCTGTTGTTCTGGGATTAATTTGCACTTTTCGCACCAAAGTACATTCATCTCTAGGAGACAGAAAGAGTCTCCATCCTGAGCGGTATGACGGCTGCATGGTCCCATGGTGTTTATACTTGCATACTATTGTTTGTACAGATGAACGTGGTACCTTTAGGCATTTGGAAATTGCTCCCAAGGATGAACCCAACTTGTGGAGGTGTACAATTTTTTTCTGAGGTCTTGGCTGATTTCTTTTGATTTTCCCATGATGTCAAGCAAAGAGGCACTGAGTTTGAAGGTAGGCCTTGAAATACTTCCACAGGCACACCTCCAATTGATTCAAATTATGTCACTTAGCCTATCAGAAGCTTCTAAAGCCATGACATAATTTTCTGGAATTTTCCAAACTGTTTAAAGGCACAGTCAACTTAGTGTATGTAAACCTCTGACCCACTGGAATTGTGATACAGTGAATTATAAGTGAAATAATCTGTAAACAATTGTTGGAAAAATTACTTGTGTCATGCACAAAGTAGATGTCCCAACCGACTTGCCAAAACTATAGTTTGTTCACAAGACATTTGTGGAGTGGTTGAAAAACAAGTTTTAATGACTCCAACCTAAGTGTATGTAAACTAAGTGGATGTTAATATACAGTTGAAGTCAGAAGTTTACATTCCCCTTAGCCACCTTAGCCAATTACATTTAGCAAAATAGATTTAAACTCAGTTTTTCACAATTCCTGGCATTTAATCCTAGTAAGAATTCCCTGTTTTAGGTCAGTTAGGATCAACACTTTATTTTAAGAATGTAAAATGTCAGAATATTAGTAGAGAGAATTATTTATTTCAGCCTTTATTGCTTTCATCTCATTCCCAGTGGGTCAGAAGTTCACATACACTCAATTAGTATTTGGTAGCATTGCATTTAAATTGTTGAACTTGGGCCAAACGTTTTGGGTAGCCTTCCACAAGCTTCCCACAATAAGTTGGGTGAATTTTGGCCCATTCCCCCCAACAGAGCTGGTGTAACTGAGTCAGGTTTGTAGGCCTCCTTGCTCGCAGACGCTTTTTCAGTTCTGCCCACAAATGTTCTATAGGATTGAGGTCAGGGCTTTGGGATGGACTCTCCAATACCTTGACTTTGTTGTCCTTAAGCCACGTTGTAAGTATGCTTGGGGTCATTGTCCATTTGGAAGACCCATTTGCGACCAAGCTTTAACTTCCTGACTGATGTCTTGAGATGTTGCTTCAACATATCCACATCATTTTACTCCCTCATGATGCCATCTATTTTGTGAAGTACAGTAGTCCCTCCTGCAGCAAAGCAGCCCCACAACATGATGCTGCCACCCCCGTGCTTCACAGTTGGGATGATGTTCTTCGGCTTGCAAGCATCCCCCCTTTTCCTCCAAACGTAACGATGCTCATTATGGCAAAAGAGTTCTATTTTTGTTTCATCAGACCAGAGGACATTTCTCCAAAAAGTACGATCTTTGTCCCCATGTGCAGTTGTAAACCCCAGTCTGGCTTTTTTTATGGCGGTTTTGTAGCAGTGGCTTCTTCCTTGCTGAGCGGCCTTTCAGATTATGTCGATATAGGACTCGTTTTACTGTGGATATAGATGCTTTTCTACCTGTTTCCTCCAACATCTTCACAAGGTCCTTTGCTTTTGTTCTGGGATTGATTTGCACTTATCGCACCAAAGAACGCGTCTCCTTTCTGAGCGGTATGATGGCTGCGTGGTCCCATGGTGTTTATTCTTGCCTACTTGTCACGGCTGTTGAAAGGAGAGGACCAAGGTGCAGCGTGGTGAGCGTACATGTTCTTTATTTAGACAAGATGCCGAACAAAACAATAACCACTACAAAACAAACCGTGAAGCTAAAGGCTATGTGCCCTAAACAAAGTAAACTTCCCACAAAGACAGGTGGAAAAAAGGGCTACCAAAGTATGGTTCTCAATCAGAGACAACGATAGACAGCTGCCTCTGATTGAGAACCACACCCAGCCAAACCCAAAGAAATAGACAACATAGAAATAAATAAACTAGAATGCCCACCCTAGTCACAGCCTGGCCTAACCAAAATAGAGAATAAAAGCCTCTCTATGGCCAGGGCATGACACTACTATTGTTTGTACAGACAAACGTGGTACCTTCAGGCATTTTGGAAATTGCTCCCAATGATGAACCAGACTTGTGGATGTCTACAATTTTTTTCTGAGGTCTTGGCTGATTTCTTTTGGTTTTCCCATGATGTCAAGCAAAGAGGCACTGAGTTTGAAGATAGGCCTTGAAATACATCCACAGGTACACCTCCAATTGACTCAAATGATGTCATTTAGCCTATTAGAAGCTTCTAAAGCCATGACATCATTTTCTGTAATTTTCCAAGCTGTTTAAAGGTACAGTCAACTTAGTGTATGTAATCTTCTGACTCACTGGAATTGTGTTACAGTAAATAAAAATGAAATAATCCGTCTGTAAACAATTGTTGGAAAAATTACTTGTGTCATGCACAAAGTACATGTCCTATCTGACTTGCCAAAATTATAGTTTGTTAACAAGACATTTATGGAGTGGTTGAAAAACTAGTTTTAATGACTCCAACCTAAGTGTATGTCAACTTCCGACTTCAAATGTATATAATTTATACGTCTAAATGGACGTAGCAACTTCATATTGCCCCTTTTAAGTTTATCAAAAGTGTGCAAGTTTGAGCATGTGTCCTTTAGGCCAATGGATTAAAAAAAAGTATCAGCATGAATTAGATTGAGCGGGTAGATGGGTAAAACAAAAAACAGACATTAAATAACCCTTTGAGCATGGTGAAGTAATTAATTACACTTTGGATGGTGTATCAATCCACCCAGTCACTACAAAGATACAGGCACCCTTCCTAGCAGTTACTGGACAGGGAGGGAACTGCTCAGGGATTTCACCCTGAGGCCAATGGTGACTTTAAAACAGTTACAGAGGTGAATGGCTGTGATGGGAGAACATTGAGGATGGATCAACAACACTGTAGTTACTCCACAATACTAACCTAATTGACAGAGCGAAAAGAAGGAAGCTTTTACAAAATAAAAATATTCCAAAACATGCATCCTGTTTGCAACAAGGCACTAAAGTAATATTGCAAAAACTGTGGCAAAGCAATACATTTTTTGTCCCGAATAGTTCCACGCTCTATGTTTTCAAGCATCATTAAGGACTAGGGAGTTTTTCAGGACACAAAATGTATGGAATGGAGCTACAGTACACACTAAAGCCTTATGAAAAATATAGTTTACTTCTTAAAGTTACTTTTTGAAAAAGTAGATCACTACATCCAAAATACTTTGTGATAAATTATCATATCTCTATCTGAAATGCCAGACTACACATTTCAAGAACAGATCACACTGTGGAGTCAGATGTTAAGAGAGGTCAAGGAACACATCACACTTGTCTTTAGCTCTATAGCTCAAATGAACAGTGAGCTATTGAAAATTAGACCTATCACAGGAGATATTCATGTGAAATCAGTTAAATGAAAAATTGCATTTCTAATGGGCGTACTATGGAGGAGGGAGGTTAGTGACCAAACATCAAGTGGTTTTAGATGTACAGATTTGAAGAATCTCAAAAAAATAAAGTAAATTAATGTAAAACTACAGAACTTTTTTGTTTACAGTGTAGTGAGCAGGGAACCACCAGCATGACTCAACCAACTCTATAAGCCAGAAGTATGAACGGAGAGGCAGGAAAGTCCCAGGCTTGTGTAGGTCTGTACTTGAATTTGCACTGCCCATATTAGTATTTTGGGGGGGAGTCTCCACCAAACTTGTCATCTCTGTTGGGCCAATGCATTACAGAGAAATTTCTCCAATGAGTACATTGACAAGAACATTTATAAAATTGTCTCCTGAAAATGTGGAGTTCAGTTTGAACTCTTGCCTTTTATGTTTGGAAAGTTCTTGCAGTAGTTTTATTAACATACCTGGAGGAGCAGACAGTCATGTGTTCGCTCCAAATTGTCAACGCCCATCAACCCAGTAAAAACACGCATTTATTGGCAACCAGATGTAACAAACAAAGTGTTGCATGTTCTTACTTATGGAAAAGTGTTTGACCACCCAGAACCTTCTTATAAAAACAGCCCACCCCCCTGTTCAAAACTGTTCAATTATTGTCTTTCTCTCTCTTTGAGTCAACTACTCACCACATTTTATACACTGCAGTGCTAATTAGCTGTAGCCTATGCTTTCAGTACTAGATTCATTCTCGGATCCTTTGATTGGGTGGACAAAACGTCAGTTCATGCTGCAAGAGCTCTGAAAGGCTAGAGGACGTCCTCCGGAAGTTGTCATAATTACTGTGTAATTCTATGGAAGGGGGTGAGAACCATGACCCTCCTAGGTTTTGTATTGAAGTCAATGTACCAAGAGGAGGACAAAAGCTAGATGTCCTCTGGCTACACCATGGTGCTACCCTACAGAGTGCTGCTGAGGCTACTGTAGACCCTCTTTGAAAAATAGTGTGTTTTAATCAGTGGCGGAAAAAGTAACCAATTGTCATACTTGAGTAAAAGTTAAAAGATACCTTAATAGAACATGACTCATGGAAAAGTGAGTCACGCAGTAAAACCTTACTTGAGTAAAATTTGTATTTATTTATTTATCCATTATTTTACCAGGTAAGTTGACTGAGAACACGTTCTCATTTGCAGCAACGACCTGGGGAATAGTTATAGGGGAGAGGAGGGGGATGAATGAGCCTATTGTAAACTGGGGATTATTAGGTGACTGTGATGGTTGAGGGCCAGATTGGGAATTTAAAAAGTTTTAAAAAAGTAAAAAAAAAAAAAAAAAGTCTAAAGGTATTTGGTTTTAAATATACTGAAGTATCAAAAGTAAAAGTTGAAATAATTTCAAATGTCTTACAGTTGGAGTCAGAAGTTTACACACACTTAGGTTGGAATAAAGGGGGGTAATTTGCACATAAGGGGGGTTTCTTAAGAGAAGCCAGCAGCCATTTAAGGGCTCGGTCTGAAAATGTGTTGTTTGGTTACTTCAATGAATGAGGTTTCTACAATCATATTCTTAAAAATCATATTCTTAAATACATCTACTTCCAAGTGTGTTGACATTATGGTACAATGTATTGGAAACCACAGGTAAATTAAACATAACCATATATATTTTATTTATATTTTATTCTCAATACAGCAAAATACAAATTATATTCAGGACAGACTCAGAAATCATATTAGTAACAAGTAATACTTCACAAGAGATTTTAAATGACATGTTAATCCAAGTTTGAATAACAAACTCATAAGAATACCTTTACTTAATATTGCATCCATAATACATCTGTTATCAATAGTTTAAAAACGAACCCAATTAAAACTACTGTACTTTGTATGCTGATGTGACAGTTAAAAACAAGTACAACATACTGTATAAACTTCTACAACTGCTTAAAATACAGAAATATCTCAAAAGACATTTCGGATCAATTTCAAAAGGGCTTTCTCAGGTGAAGTAGAAACTGAGACGGTTTTCTTATGATCAACTGTACATAACACACCAACATCCATCCATTCAATCCGATCAACAATATACATTGCATGGATTTAAATGTCTCCATATCAAATACAGAAAAGACAATATTAGCACTTGATCTAAAGACATCAATGATGATAATGCTTATGACAATGATAATGACAGATAGTGGTGAAGCAGGAGACAAGGCATATAATACAGTAACAAAAATGATTCATAAACATAGCACTGAGACTGCACTTGTGAAGGTGGTAAATTACCTTTTAATGGCGTCAGACCGAGGCTCTGCATCTGTCCTCGTGCTCCTAGACCTTAGTGCTGCTGTCACGTTCCTGACCTTATTTTCCCTTATTTTGTATTTATTTAGTATGGCCAGGGCGTGAGTGGGGGTGGGTTGTCTATGTTTGTTTTCTATGTTGGGCTTTTTGTGTTCGGCCTGGTATGATTCTCAATCAGAGGCAGCTGTCAATCGTTGTCCCTGATTGAGAATCATACTTAGGCAGCCTGGGTTTCACGTGTGTTTTGTGGGTGTTTGTCTTCCCTGTATGTAGTTGTGCCACACGGGACTGTTTGTCGGTTAGATTATCTTTTGTTATTTTGTTTCGTGTAGTGTTCAGTTTAATTGTGAATAAAACATGGACACTTTCCACTCTGCGTTTTGGTCCGATCCCTACACCTCCTCTTCTGACGAAGAGGAGAAAATCTGCTGTAACAGACCACCAAAGGACCAAGCAGAGTGGAAAAGGACAGCAGCAGCAGCAGCGGAGAAAAACCCAGAACTCCTGGACTTGGGAAGAGATCCTGGACGGCAAAGGACTCTGGGCTCAGCCAGGGGAATATCGCCGTTCCAAGGCAGAGTTGGAGGCAGCGAAGGCAGAGAGGTGCTGGTATGAGGAGGCAGCGCGGCGACGCGGTTGGGAGCCCGAGAGTCAGACCCAAAAAATGTATTGGGAGGGGGGGGGGGGCACAAGCGGAGTGTGGCAAATAAATATTTTATATACAATTTGTACATATTTGTATTTAAATAGAAACATGCAAGTTTTAAGTCTTTCTATTGAACGTCAGAACATTTCATTTTACCCTGGATTTATTCAAGTTATAACTTATTATACTTCATTGAAATATGGTATCAAACAACCCACACACTATCTTCCAAACACTTAAAATAATATTCAGTAAAAGCCAAACAAAGAGAGAAAAAAAATGGTTGACAAGCTAAAGTGGCAGAAAAACAAATACAAATGAGTGAAAGCTTTGTGAGAACTGTTAAAATGATTCTTATCATCTTTTGTACATCTGAATAGGATGGAACACAAGCCTTGCAGCTGTACTTAAAAGTTTACCAGTGTATGAAGACGTGGCTACATGAGCACACACACCCAGAGAACTATCTGAGAAAAGTGGCCTCCAGTTTAAGACATCCATGTTTGGTTACAAAAACAGATGTATACCAGTAAATCAGTGGACAAACATGAAGCATAAGCTAAAAGCATTGGACATTTGTGTCAAACAAAATAGGTTTTGGCCAACAATTAAAAAAGTGGTATTCCTGATTTCAAACTAAAAGCCAAAAAATGATTTACAAAAATGTTACTTAAAAAATCCTGCATAGGTTAAACATCTTCCTTTACTCTGAGTGCAAGAAGAAATAACAGTTTTCATTAAAACTTGTTTTTCAACCACTCCACACATTTCTTGTTAACAAACTATAGTTTTGGCAAGTCGGTTAGGACATTACTTTGTGCATGACACAAGTCATTTTTCGAACAATTGTTTACCGACAGATTATTTCACTTATAATTCACTGTATCACAATTTCAGTGGGTCAGAAGTTTGCATACACTAAGTTGACTGTGCCTTTAAACAGCTTGGAAAATTCCAGAAAATTGTGTCCTGGCTTTAGAAGCTTCTAATAGGCTAATGGACATCATTTGAGTCAATTGGAGGCCTACCTTCAAACTCGGTGCCTCTTTGCTTGACATCATGAGAAAATGAAAAGAAATCAGCCAAGACCTCAGAAAAAAGATTGTTGACCTCCACAAGCCTGGTTAATCCTTGGGAGCAATTTACAAACGCCTGAAGGTACCACATTCATCTGTACAAACAATAATACGCAAGTATAAACACCACAGGACCAGGCTATCATCATACCGCTCGGGAAGGAGACACATTCTGTCTCCTAGAGATGAATGTACTTTTGGTGTGAAAAGTGCAAATCAATCCCAGAACAGCAAATTACCTTGTGAAGATGCTGGAGGAAACAGGTACAAAAGTATCTATAGCCACAGTAAAAATAATCCTATATCGACATAACCTGAAAGGCCGCTCGGCAAGGAAGAAGCCACGGCTCCAAAACCGCCATAAAGAAGCCAGACTATGGTTTGCAACTGCACATAGGGACAAAGATTGTACTTTTTGGAGAAATGTCATCTCTGGTCTGATGAAACAAAAATAGAACTGTTTGGCCATAATGACCATCATTATGTTTGGAGGAAAAAGGGGGAAGCTTGCAAGCCGAAGAACACCATCCCAACCGTGAAGAACGGGGGTGGCAGCATCATATTGTGGGGGTGCTTTGCTGCAAGAGGGACTGGTGCACTTCACAAAATAGATGGCATCACGAGGTAGGAAAATTATGTGGAGATATTGAAGCAACATCTCAAGACATCAGTCAGGAAGTTAAAGCTTGGTCGCAAATGGGTCTTCCAAATGGACAATGACCCCAAGCATACTTCCAAAGTTAAGGCAAAATGGCTTAAGCGCAACAAAGTCAAGGTATTGGAGTGGCCATCCCAAAGCCCTGACCTCAATCCTATAGAACATTTGTGGGCAGAACTGAAAAAGTGTGTGCGAGCAAGGAGGCCTACAAACCTAACTCAGTTACACCAGCTCTGTCAGGAGGAATGGGTGAAAATTCACCCAACTTATTGTGGGAAGCTTGTGGAAGGCTACCTGAAACATTTGACCCAAGATCAACAATTTAAAGGCAATGCTACCAAATACTAATTGAGTGTATGTAAACTTAAAAGCTGAAATAAATCATTCTCTCTGCTATTATTCTGACATTTCACATTCTTAAAATAAAGTGGTGATCCTAACTGACCTAAGACAGGGAAGTTTTACTCTGATTAAATGTCAGGAATTGTGAAAAACTGAGTTTAAATGTATTTGGCTGAGGTGTATGTAAACTTCCGAAGCAGACTTGCCGTTTTCTTGTTTTTTAAATTTATGGATACATAGGGGCATGCTCCAACACTCAAACTGTTTAGTGAATCCGCCAGGTCAGAGGCAGTACGGATGACCAGGGATGTTATCTTGTGAATTAGACCATTTTCCTCTCCCGCTAAGCATTCAAAATGTAAAAAGTACTTTTGGGCGTCAGGGAAAATGTGTGGAGTAAATTCTTTAGGAATGTAGTGAAGTAAAAGTAGTCAAAAATGTAAATAGTAAAGTACAGATACCCCAAAAAATTACTTAAGTGGTACTTTCAAGTATTTTTACTAAGTGCTTTACACCACTGATTTTAATCAATTGTTTGGTGTCGTGATTATATTTAGAATAGTTTTATTTAAAAACAACTAACTTTTTTAATGTTTTACAATTTACATTTTTATGAAATTCACTGAGGAGGATGGTCCTCCCTTTCCTCCTCTGAGGAGCCTCCACTGGACAGGTCATATGATGAGGAAAACTACTGACCCTAGGTATTATTCTGCATATCCCTGTTGGCCAAACCCTCCCAAACCCGGACGACGCTGGGCCAATTGTGCGCCGCCCCATGGGCCTCCCGGTCACGGCCGGCTGTGACAGAGCCTGGGCTCGAACCCAGAATCTCTGGTGGCACAGCTAGCACTGCGATGCAGTGGCTTAGACCACTGCGCCACCCGGGAGGCCCTGATTGACTTCTAATGGTGAAAATGTTGAAGTAGAATATTATGATCATTTTGTTGCACATGATGTATATTTAGATATTGTTTTATATTTTCCTCAGAATGTATGTGTCTCGTGTGCTTTATCTTATTAATAAACCATTACATTTGTGAAGTTATTCAGATGTTACATACTTTGTTTTGCATCATTAAACCTCACACAATCTCCACTCAGCTGGTAATATTGCATACTGTGTGCTATGTGTAATTTAAGCAGTGTATTTGTTGGTGTGTACATACCATTGTGCTTTTCTATACATAGTTACAATAGTTGATGGAACACCATCAGTGAACAGTTGTAAAATATCTTTATGAAAGAAATCGACAAATCAATCTCTTAGATGGTAGTACTGCTATGAACACAAACAAGTCAGAAAGCATGCCATTTCGACACGAGATTTGTTTTGGGTTCAGGTTTGTTTCTACTGCTTATCCTCACTGTTTCACTTGGATTATATTTCTACACCACTTAGGACACATCAAAATAAACCACATCATAAGGTTTGGCTCAGAGTGAAAATTGAGAAGTGACTTACTGAACAGCAATTTGTACATAATCTCCTATAAACTGGTCCATTTACTGTAAGCATTGTGTGAACAGAATCTTGAACTGTTTGAGACTAGAAACATGCTTCTGATAACAGAAGGATTAGCATAGGCTTATTTTAGTTTCATTTATTTGCTCCAAGTGATAAAACAACAATACAGATAGAAACAAATAAAATGGTTTGTTAAAGAAGATAAATGGCATATACTATGTATCATATGTATCATACAGCCACAGGTGGATTTGGGAGCTATGCAATGAGTCATTGTATAAAGAGAAGTTAATCCGTCATGTATTAAGTGAGAGAGAGTGAGAGAAACACAGAGCGAGAGATGGGAGGAGATGGGGGGTGGAGAGAGAGATCTTATTTTTTGTCATTTCTCAGTTCTCTATTGTAATTAAGTAATTATCTGTGTGTCATTTTTTTTGTGCATTGACAGTTTTCATAAGCTTCAGGTGAGTAAGATAAAGAAATGTGTTTGAAGTAAGGAGGGGCGAGAGGAGCACAATTTGCTTTAGAGAAGCAACGATATGACTAACAAGCATTCTGATAGAAGATAACAGAAGGCAGGCCGTGAAAACATCAGGAGGGAGAGATAGCTCAGTGAAAGACATTTTGGTAAGGTGAACCTTGATGATCCCAGTGATCTGCATACTGTCGATTATGATAGTGATCTTCCTGATAGGAATGTGTGCCCTGCATGCAAGCAGAAGTCAAATATTTGCTGAGCAAAAATCTGCTGTGTACCGCTTCCTCATAACAACAACCTTGCGGAAATAGCCTGCGATAGAAACAGAACGTTTTGACTCAGCACACACAACTGGCACAGGTGCATGAAAGAGTGACAGGACAACGATAATGAGACATTGTGGTGAAATGCTACTACTAGTGTGTGTTTAAGTTGTTTGTACAGGAGGATTTTGTTAACATGGATTTGATGGAACGATTGACACCGGAAATGGATAAACATACCACAGTTAAGGAGGAGCCACACTGGAGGGACACCATGTTTCTCATTCAACTTTCCTCCCGCTTAGGAGCAGGTGGGGACACGGTAGACAGTAAGCTCCAAACTAAAAGGACTGTTTATTTGATTGTTTTTTCATCCATATATCCTGAGTGCAATGGCCAGACTAATACCTATTTGTATTTGGCTGTTATCTGGTAAGTTTTATTTTCTGTTGTGGCGTTGTAGATTTGCACATGATTGTGTCCCTCGTGGCTGTCCCTGAGCATTTTATCCACATGCCTTTACATTCAAATCCAACATACAACCAAATGCACACTTTATTATTTATTTTATTATTTATTTACAACACAGTGTCCCAAAATGTATTGAAATAAAAATAAAATAAATTGCTGTTTGGATAGGGCGTGGTTGTCTAATGCAAGGTGCTGCTACGTTAGTGCACCAAGTATTTGTAAGTAGGCTATGCTGGCAGGCTACTGACAATACTGTAATTATAATTGATTGGATTATTAAAGCGCTTTTCCAGACACACTTTTCTAATTTGAGGGAGGAAACCCACCTTGGTCACCCACCTTGGTGATGCCATGGCACACATTTTGAACCAGATAGCTCATCACATGCTATACATTAGGATAGGGGGTGTGGATTAATGGGAATAGCTTGAATCTTTAGAGCCAGACTGGTTATGATGTGATAAACCGATCTACTCTTGATGCAATAACATTTGAGATGCACTGTTAGGAAAATAGAAAGTAGATATTTCTAACCACAAACTTACGATGCTTGTTACTCAGTGTTTGTGATTATCTCTGTGTAAGCCCTCAATACATTTCTGAACATATGACAGCAAGAGTTTTGGAGGGGAGCAGTATTGCTCAGATTGGTCGCGGCCTGCCATTCCAAATTGGTTTTCTTTTGTAGTCCTGCTACAAATGGGGTACGGAAACAACTAGCTCCTATGAGCCTAGTTCACAAAACAACTTCCAAAACAACTTCCAAGCTCAAATGTTATTGCATGATGTTCATCCTATTTCTATAAGATTTCCCAAAATAACATACATTTGTAAAGGTCAGGAGCCTTTGCTAGGATTTCTCTTTATAGTTTTGAATGAGCATGCAGAGCAAAGACTTGGTTACGGCCTGCTAATGAAACAAAACGTCAGACAGTACATGAAGTAGTGGGGTGATTTTCAAACAGAGATAGTATGAGCTGCACAGAAGTGACTTGAATGTACTCTTCTTTCCCAATGCATTGTGTAAATTGAAGGCTACTGTAGCAGTATAAAAGCCACAGCCTGTAAAATGTTAAACTAATAATATACTACATGACCAAAAGTATGTGGACACCTGCTCGTCGAACATCTCATTCCAAAATCATGGGTATATGGAGTTGGTCCCCCCTTTGCTGCTATAACAGACTCCACTCTTCTGGTGAGGCTTTCCACTAGATGTTAGAACATTGCTGCACGGACTTCAAATCGAATCAAATGTTATTGGTCACATACACATGGTTAGCAGATGTTAATGCGAGTGTAGCGAAATGCTTGTGCTTCCAGTTCCGACGGTGCAGTAATATCTAACAAATATACTAACAAATTCACAACAACT
Organism: Salvelinus fontinalis; assembly: GCF_029448725.1. Taxonomy (NCBI): domain Eukaryota; kingdom Metazoa; phylum Chordata; class Actinopteri; order Salmoniformes; family Salmonidae; genus Salvelinus; species Salvelinus fontinalis. The sequence continues at coordinate 5,383,568 of NC_074683.1, forward strand.
ACGTGATGCACACAAATGTAAAGGGAAGAATAAGAATATGTACATATAAATATATGGACGAGCAATGGCCGTGTGGCATAGGCAAGATGCAGTAGATGGTATAGAATACAGTATATATGAGATGAGTAATGTAGGATACGTAAACATTATTAAAGTGCCGTTATTTAAAGTGACTAGTGATACCTTTATTAAGTCAATTTATTTAAGTGGCCAGAGATTTGAGTCTGTATGTTGGCAGCAGCCTCTCTATGTTAGTGATGGCTGTTTAACAGTCTGATGGCCTTGAGATAGAGGTTGTCTCTTGGGCCCAGCTTTGATGCACTTGCTTCCATTCAGCCGCCAGAGCATTAGTGAGGTCGGACACTGAAGTTGGGCGATTAGGCCTGGCCCACAGCAGGCGTTCCAATTCATTCCAAAGGTGTTCGATGGGGTTGAGCTCAGGGCTCTGTGCAGGCCAGTCAAGTTCTTCCACACTGATCTCAACAAACAATTTCTGTTTGGACCTCGCTTTGTGCACGGTGGCATTGTTATGCTGAAACTGGAAAGGGCCTTCCCCAAACTGTTGCCACAAAGTTGGAAACACAGAATCGTCTAAAATGTCATTGTAGGCTGTAGTGTTAATATTTCCCTTCACTGGAACTAAGGGGCCTAGCCCAGACCATGAAAAACAGCCCCAGACCTCTATTCCTCCTTCACCAAACTTTACAGTTGGCACTATGCATTGGGGTGTGTAGCGTTCTCCTGGCATCCGCCAAACCCAGATTCGTCTTTCAGACTGCCAGGTGGTGAAGTGTGATTCATCACTCCAGAGAATGTGTTTCCAATGCTCCAGAGTCCAATGGTGGCGAGCTTTCCACCCCTCCAGCCAACGCTTGGCATTGCACATGGTGATCTTAGGCTTGTGTGAAGCTGCTGGGCCATGGAAACCCATTTCATGAAGCTCCCGACGAACAGTTATTGTGCAGAGTTTGCTTCCCGAGGCAGTTTGGAACTCGGTAGTGAGTGTTGCAACCGAGGACAGATGATTCACACTCGGCGGTCCTGTTCAGTGAGCTTGTGTGGCCTACCACTTCGCGGCTGAGCCGTTGTTGCTCCTAGACATTTTCCACTTTACAATAACAGCACTTACAGTTGACCGGGGAAGCTCTAGCAGGGCAGAAATTTGACAAACTGACTTGTTGGTAAGGTGGCCTCCTATGACCGTGCCACGTTCAATGTCACTGAGCTCTTCAGTACGGGCTATTCTACTGCCAATGTTTGCTATGGAGATTGCATTGCTGTGTGCTCAATTTTATACACCTGTCAGCAACGGGTGTTGCTAAAATAGCCGAATCCACTAATTTGAAGGTGTGTCCATATACTTTTGGCCATTTAGTATATATAGGCCCTACTAAGGTAACATACCCCTTTATTTTAAGAATATGATTAACATACAGTATCTTAAAGAGATTGGTACAACTGTCTTATGTTGTCATATAAAGTGCATGCTTTCCTGTTTTTTTCTTAAACAGTTGTAGACTCATCTCAGATGTCGAGCCATCCCATCATTGGGATTCTTGGAAAGTCCATCATGTTGCCTTGCAGCCTGAATTCATCTGCACCTGTTGTCCCAGCAAGACTCACACTATACTGGACAGCAAGACTCAAGCACCAGAAGGAGGACCAAGTGGTCTATGCTTTATACGACGGAAAAGAGAACAACGACCCCCAATTTCCATTCTACAAAAACAGGACGCAAATCTTCAAGGACCAGCTTTCTTCTGGGAATTTCTCCCTCTTGCTCAAAGATTTAAGGGTTAAAGATGACCTTACAACTTTCTTCCTCTTTTATCATCAAGAGGATGGAAATTACAACACACTTGACCAAAACAAAGAGATGTGCTTGACCACTGTAAAAGTAGCAAGTAAGACAGTTTTACATACAAAGAATGCCAGTAGTCAAAGGCACGTTTATCAATATTAAATTGTGTGTACAAGACAACGCCCATTGCCATTACGCATCAAATACCTATAAAACATAAATAACTGTACTTATCATGTATGATTTCCACTATTGTGACTTTGTCTAAGTGCTTTATCTTTGTCATGGCATGCTCTGCAGAAAGCTACCATAAACCCATTGTGACAGTGAACTATGAAGAATGGAAGGCAGAATGCACTTCTCAGGGAGGCTACCCTAAACCTAGACTGACCTGGACCAATCAGAACGACTTACTAGACCCCGAGGTTCCTCAGATTGATCAGGATGCAGGAAGTGGAACATTGAACATTTCCAGCACCGTGAACATCACAGACAATCAGACTGTGACGTGCTCCATCTTCAACCCGACTCTGAAAGAGACCTTGAACACCACAAGATCAACAGGTGAGTAGCCTAAAGTATTATGACAAGAAAGCATGTCAACGGATGGTCAATTACAAATAGATTACTGGAGATTAGCTCTGGTTATAGTAAAGCAGTAAATAGCTGACACTTAAAGCTATCTGGCTGTCATCTTACCCTTAGTGGCTGTCTATGTGCTAGTGACCCTAGTTGGTTGGAAGTATAGGAAACATTAGGGAAACACCTCTCTTTATCCTCTCCCTCCTCTCCCTACAGGCGTGGTTCATCCTTGGGAGCAGGGGGGCCTACTGAGCGGCATAAAAGCAGGGATTGGTGCTGTTGCTGTTGTTGTGATTGGGTCAGCACTGGTGTTCGTCTGCTGGAAAAGTGAGTCATGCACTTGTTATCTTTCATCACTGTTGAGTTTCATGTCACAGCGGAATCTCCTGAATGACTATGATGCCATTTAAGCAACTCTCTCTTTGTCACTCCAGAGAGCATGCAACAGAATGGTGCCGATACACAGGAGATGGGCCCACTACGACATTGCCTACTCCAATGTGTGCTTACTACAAAGTGTTAAACTGGTAATATTGATCAAATTTTGATCTATAGAATGTTTTTTTAATCAATGTTACCATTTGACACTTAACCCTTTAATACGTGTTGATCCCAGGATGTGACTGAACACAGTGTCACAGTGCTGTTAGGATCAAGGTCACTCAAGAATAGGGTTCTCTAGCTACTAAAATACCTTAATTTTGATTGATTATTTGTTAGTATAGTTGAAGTCAGAAGTTTACATACACTTAGGTTGGAGTCATTAAAACTTGTTTTTCAACCACTCCACAAATGTCTTGTTAACAAACTATAGTTTTGGCAAGTTGGTTAGGACATCTACTTTGTGCATGTCACAAGTCATTTTTCCAACAATTGTTTACAGACAGATTATTTCACTTATAATTCAATGTATCACAATTCCAGTGGGTCAGAGGTTTACATATACTAAGTTGACTGTGCCTTTAAACAGCTTGGAAAATTACAGATAATTATGCCATGGCTTTAGAAGCTTCAGAGGCTAATTGACATAATTTGAGTCAATTGGAGGTGTACATGTGGATGTATTTCAAGGCCTGCCTTCAAACTTAGTGCCTCTTTGCTTGACATCATGGGAAAATCAGAAGAAATCAGCCAAGAGCTCTGGCTGACCTCTGGTTCATCCTTGGGAGCAATTTCCAAACGCCTGAAGGTACAAACGTTTGTCTGTACAAACAATAGTACGCAAGTATAAGCACCATGGGACCACACAGCCTTCATACCACTCAGGAAGGAGACGCGTTCTGTCTCCTAGAGTGGAACGTACTTTGGTGTGAAAAGTGCAAATCAATCCCAGAACAACAGCAAATGACCTTGTGAAGATGCTGGAGGAAACAGGTACAAAAGTATCTATATCCACAGTAAAAAGAGTCCTATATCGACATAACCTGAAAGGCAGCTCATCAGAGAAGAAGCCACTGCTCCAAAACCGCCATAATGTAACGATTCTCGTCCTCTTCGTCTGAGGAGTCTGAAGATTCGGACCAATATGCAGCGTGGTAAGTGTTTGTCATATTTTTATAAAAAAACTGAACACTACACAAAATAACAACGAGGAGAAAACGAAACAGTTCTGTAAGGTGAACAGATACTAAACAGAAAATAAACACCCACCAACCCATAGTGGGAAAACAGGCTACCTAAGTATGATTCTCAATCAGAGACAACGATCAACACCTGCCTCTGATTGAGAACCATACTAGGCCAAACACATAGAAATAACACAACATAGAAAAATGAACATAGACTACCCACCCCAACTCACGCCCTGACCAAACTAACACAAAGACATAAAAAAGAAACTAAGGTCAGAACGTGACACATAAAAAAGCCAGACTACGGTTTGCAACTGCACATGGGGACAAAGATCATACTTTTTGGAGAAATGTCCTCTGGTCTGATGAAACAAAAATAGAACTGTTTGGCCATAATGACCATCATTATGTTTGGAGGAAAAAGGCTGGAGGCTTGCAAGCCAAAGAACACCATCCCAACCATGAAGCACGGGGGTGGCAGCATCATGTTGTGGGGCTGCTTTGCTGCAAGAGGGACTGGTGCACTTCACAAAATACATGGCATCATGAGGTAGGAAAATTATGTGGCTATATTGAAGCAACATCTCAAGACATCAGTCAGGAAGTTAAAGCTTGGTCGCAAATGGGTCTTCCAAATGGACAATGACCCCAAGCATACTTCCAAAGTTGTGGCAAAATGGCTTAAGTACAACAAAGTGGCCATCATAAAGCCCTGACCTCAATCCTATAGAAATTTTGTGGGCAGAACTGAAAAGCGTGTGTGAGCAAGGAGGCTTACAAACCTGACTCAGTTACACCAACTCTGTCAGGAGGAATGTGCCAAAATTCTTATTGTGGGAAGCTTGTGGAAGGCTACCCAAAACATTTGACCCAAGTAAAAAAAATTAAGGGCAATGCTACCAAATACTAATTGAGTGAATGTAAACTTCTGACCCACTGTGAATGTGACGTAAGAAATAAAGGCTGAAATAAAATATTCTCTCTACTATTATTCTGACATTTCACATTCTTAAAATAAAGTGGTGATCCTAACTGACCTAAGACAGGGACTTTTAACTAGGTTTAAAATGAAGAAATTGTGAAAAACGGAGTTTAAATGTATTTGGCTAAGGTGTATGTAAACTTCCGACTTCAACTGTAGGTACCTCATGTTCTGTTTTAAAAATCAAACACTTGATCTCAGTTGAAGCTGACGTTTATCTCAACGAGTAGCAACTCAAAATACAATGGAAATAGAAACACCAAATCACCTAGTATTTTTCTATCAAAAACATATAAACAAAATAGACTGTCCAATCGATGATACGAATCATGACTTCTATACTAAACAATTAGTGATGAACACAACACTTTAATATTCACCAACACCCAAATAGGCCTGTCAACATTATTGCAGTGTTCTATTAATTATGCTGTCATTTTCAATTGTTAGTTTCCTCTCAGTTTTTTCAGGGACACATTGAAAGCTCAGTACAGCCCCAATGCGACTGGTTAAGAATCACTGTGCCACTGTACCATAATGATGCTGTAGGGAGGAACACAGGCAGGGCTGGTCTTAAACACATCTGCTTTGGGTCCGCAAAGTATTAAGCCTGGTTGACAAAAAAAGTGCAATGATGCCAGTTGGTTTACCTTGGTTTAATAGATTTTTCTTTATTATTTTTATGATCCATGACAATGAAGGACTGAAAATGTTCTTTATGTTCTCTGTTACATTCCCATTCATATGCTTCAAATATTATTGTATTAAGGGGCTATTCTTGTGTTTTTTACTTAGCTTTCTGTACCGTGGTAATGGGTCAATTTTAGTTATGCCAGCAATTTTCATGATTGGCAGCTACACAGAATCTGATATGACTTGAAACTTAAATGACAATGACCTGAAACAAGACATTTTGAAATGTTGTACAATACTACTGTCAAGAGGTTCTTTGTGTTTCAACAGGAAGATTGCATGTTATGTTATTTTCTTTTTTACCTCATTGAGCTTTTAACTAATAAAAGATTCCTCTTGATATATTTGTTGTTGGTTGTATATTTTATTTGTTATTGGTTTTTCTGTAAAACACTAAAGAGCAATATCCCCATCATCAAAGACAGTTACGGCAGCAATATTGTGTCATTGGTCGTCTTGTATGTGCAGTGATATGAGTAGAAAATACAAGACAAATTTCTAATTTCTTTAGCCTCCTGAGGTTGAAGATGCTGTGTTGCGCCTTCTTCACCACACTGTGTGGGTGATCCATTTCAGTTTGTCAGTGATGTGTACGCCAAGGAACTTGAAGCTTTCCACCTTCTCCACTGCGGTCCCGTTGATGTAGATAGGGGGGTGCACCCTGCTGTTTCCTGAAGTTCACGATCATCTCCGTTGAGTGAGAGGTTGTTTGCCAGGCACCACACTCCCAGAGCCCTCACCTCCTCCCTGTAGGCTGTCTCGTCATCATTGGTAATCAAGCCTATTACTGTTGTGTCGTCTGCAAACTTGATGATTCAGTTGGAGGCGTGCTTGGCCACACAGTCATTGGTGAACAGGGAGTACAGGAGGGGGCTGAGCACGCACCCACTTCATGATGACAGAGCTGAGTGCTGTGGGGCGATAGTCATTTAGTTCAAATACCTTTGCCTTCTTGACTACAGGAACAATGATGACCATCTGGAAGCACGTGAGGACAGCACGTCAGACAGTACATGAAGTAGTGGGGTGATTTTCAAACTTCAAACAGAGATAGTATGAGCTGCACAGAAGTGACTTGAATGTACAGCAGACTGGGACTGGGATACGGAGAGATTGAATATGGTAGCCAGGTGGAAAGCAAGGCCAGCCGTAGAAAAATGCTTATTGAAATTATCATGGATTTATTGGTGGTGACAGTGTTTCCTAGCCTCAGTTCAGTGTGCAGCTGGGAGGAGGTGCTCTTATTCTCCATGGACTTTACAGTGTCCCAGAACTTTTTGGAGTATGTGCTACAGGAAGCAAATTTCTAAAGAACGGATTGTGGTTAAAAAAGCAGACAAAGGTGGCGCTACAGTTGTGTGGAGTAAAAACAAATATGTGACAGAAGCCTACCGTCAATTAGACAATGATGAATTCTACCAATCTCTTACCTTCAACCCTACAGAGGACCTAAAAACTGAATTGAAAGGGATCCTCACAGAAGCTAAGGAGAATGGCTACATTTCAGACAATGAGTTGAAATTTATTTTCAATGGCAGTCCACGTATGGCTTCTTTTTATCTTCTTCCAAAAGTCCACATGAATCTTGAAAACCCCCCCAGGCAGACCAGTCATTAGTGGTAATGAAAGTCTGACAGAACCCATCTCTAATCACATTGACTACTTTATTAAGCCTTTTCTGACGTCACTCCTGGGCTCTTCAAGATACCTTCAAGATACCACAGATGTGTTGAACAAAATCTCTATACACCACCATTAGATATGAACAAGGATCGGCAGCTATGCACTATTTCTTACCCGGCCTGAAACTTAGATAACTCCTACAGAATTCATTGTCTCACTGACTGAATTGACTCTTAATCATAACATCTTTATCTGTCAGGACTGTATTTTTAAACAGGTCAAAGGATGTGCCATGGCAGCTTCCTACAGCCCTTCCTACGCAGGTTTGTAGAAGGAAAATGACTTCATTTTGGATCCTTCTAATAACCATTTCTTTGACCGGATTATATGGTGGGGACGCTATATTGATGATGTTTGCCTGTTTTGATCCGGCTCAGAAGATGAACTTATTTCCTTCCACCAATACCTTAACAGCATTAACCCTAACATCAAACTAACTATGGAGTACAGCAAGGATACCATTCATTTTTTGGACCTCGACATCAGTAAAAATGACAAAGGTTGTTTGCACATATCAATCTTTAGGAAGCCTACAGACAGCTTTCACCCCAAAAGGCTAAAAGAGAACATTCCATATGGCCAATTCCAAAGAGTTCGTAGAATTTGCAATCAGGAAACAGACTACAGTGTCAAATCTGCTGAATTGGAGAATCGCTTCTTGAATCGGGGCTACAGAGTTCAGGTCCTGAAAGATGCAGGTATAAGGTGTCACGTCTGCTCCCGCTCTTCCCTTCCCCTGGCGTTTGAGGGAGCCAGATTACCCTGCATCACATGAGAACTTGTTGCGAAGGGGAGTGCCTCGTGATACATCAGAGAGAGTGTATTTTGTTACAAAATACAGCACTGAAGCAGAGAACATTAAAAAAGTCATTAAAAATAATTGGGGAATCATCCAAAGTGATATGCTACTTAGCCATGTCTTCTCTGAGCCACCAGTCATAAGCTTTAAGAGATGTCCTACCCTAAATGACAAATTAGTCCACAGCTATTTTCCTGGTTACTCTCAAAAAACTTGGCTTGACCACAAACCCAAGGGCTCTTTAAAATGTAACCAGTGCAACCATTGCAGAAATATTGCACAGAAAAAGTATTTTGTTGACACATCTTCTACAATTGAGTATTATGTCAAGCATTTCATTAACTGCAAAACCACTCCTGTCATCTATAGATTGGAATGTCCATAGTACAAGGTGTTCTGCAGTGAACAGACGAAGAGACACCTTCAAGACCGCTTAGCGGAACACAAGTACGCCATATGGGTAGGCAATGAAGACTACACCATGGCAAGGCACTACAAGTCCTTACACCATGGCAACCCTGCCTCCCTACAAGCTATGGGTATTGATCATATTCCAGCCTCTATTAGAAAAGGGGACCGTCTTAAACAATTAAACCAAAGGGAAAGATTTGGGATTTACAAACTACAGGCCAGTAAGTACCCTGGTTTAAATGAAGATATGGATTTACAAACTACAGGCCAGTAAGTACCCTGGTTTAAATGAAGATGTGGATTTACAAACTACAGGCCAGTAAGTACCCTGGTTTAAATGGAGATATGGATTTCTCACCCTTCCTGTAGGGTCATGATGGGTCCATTTGCTGTCATCTAGTGGACATTTTGCTCAATTGCCCTCAGCTATGTTTAGACTGTTGTTGTTCATGTTTTGCTGTGTTCGAGTGTACTATGGAATATATTGCTTTCTTATTCTTGACACTTCTCCCAGTCATATTTAAGGTTAGAACTACCTTTCTAGGCGTTCTGATACTTCTAGCTTGGAGTTGCATTTTTTGATAACATAGCTACAGTATTTCATTTTTTTACGTGTATAGTATTGCTTACTAGGTGTGTCCAATCAATTTTGTAACCACTCCCTCTTCAAATTAGGGCTAATTGGAAAAGCTGTTGGAAAAGATGCATTTTAATTAATTATATGAAGAGTGCCTTGGTCCTCCTGTCTTTTTTTGATTAATAATAAATATGTTGGAGTCACATCTCCATCTCAACCAAAATAAAAGTTAAATAATAGGAGTAAATCAAATTCAAAGTGCATTTAATGTTTTATTTGATTTAGTCCTATTCTTTAACTTTGATTTTTGGATGAAATGGAGACATGAATCTAACATATAAATTCTTAATTTGTAGACAAACTGGAATTAAAGCCGTACTCAGTGTAACAGATGTACCCATCCAAGGAGAAGATACACATCTTTCAAATGTAGAAGTGGTTGCGTTGAAAACCAAAACACAATTCAATATCACTTCTGTAATACGGTAAATAGCCTATTAACATGTCGACAAGTTAACAAATTGTATATCGGATTCACGTCTCCAACTCAATCCAAAAATAAAAGTTATATAATAGAATTAAGCCAGTGGCTCAGATGGAACTATCCAAGCAGTATACATCCAAGACCGCCACAGTCCTAATCATGAGACATCACATAGCAGATGTGGGGGCCTGACTCACCATCTAAACAGGGAATTGAAAAAAGGGTGGGAAATGCCTAACCGAGAACAAGTCAGAATCAAAGCGTGATGGGTGGGTGGAGTAGTCTGGGAGGATTTTCAATGGCCTGTTTGGACAATTTCCACAGCGGTCTGTGAGATCCTTTAGAAGTGATATATGGAAGGCTCATGTCTAGGCTCATGTCTAAGGCCCAGTCCAAGGATATGGAGTTTCTATTGGCTTCTGGATAGCCGGATTGTCATTAGGTATACTGTGAAACTTTTTGAAACTTATTTGTGATTAGAGGAAGCTTGGACTGTTTACTCATGTCCTATTCACAGTTTCGGCTAAGACTCAATGTCATTGTTGACCTTCAGAATTATGTACAGTTTTGCATGGGTGTACTTTCAAGAAACCTACTGCAATGACAATATCATTAGAACTCATTCTGAAACTAGACTCAACAGGCACACACAAATATACTGGCCCAATATGATATCCACAGTATGCAGGCTACATGTACAGATATTTCCCTATACAATTCCTCAGAAGTACTTAAAGAGGAAGGCAATTTGGTTGTAGCAATGATTAACAGAGCTGCAGCTTGTACGTTTCACAATACTTTGTCCAGCAGCACCAGATTTGCAGTGTTACAGCAATTCAACTCTGAGTAAGGCTACTCTGTAAAATGTAACCCTGCATCACTTCTGCCCTTAATTCTACTGCATCTAGCTACCAGGCCGGTCGGTGTACATGTGTGTGTGCAACTGGTGTAGGTCATTTGCATTTAGCTGTAAGAAGCACAATACAGACAAAATTAAAAGTTATGAAAGACATATAATAAATATAATAATATAGATATTAGCGCCAGACTAAAAGTTGCTATTAAAAACAAAACCATAGGCCTAGACATGGTAGAAACATTGCCTACACCTCACCTGGTCATTACATAGGCCTAAGCTTCTCATTACCGTATTACATTGTGGGATCTACAAATCCATATAAAATCCTGTGTGGAGTTTTCAGATAATATGTACCACGCAACCATTACGCATGAACCCTCCATACAGTGCAGGGCAAGCACGTCACAAGCTTAGGATGACCTTGGGGCGCTATCACCAGGGTGGCCGGGAAGCATTCAGTAGCACGAAATTGTGACCGGCTCGATTTGGTCTTATGTAGCAAAATTTGAAATAGTGTTTTTTACATTTTACAGAGCTCGAAAATTGTATATCAAATCAAATTTTATTTTGTCACATGCACCGAATACATGTGTAAACCTTACAGTGAAATTCTTACTTACAAGCCCTTAACCAACAGTGCAGTTCAAGAAATAGAGTTAAGAAAATAGTTACTAAATAAACTAAAGTAAAAAGATCAAATCATAAAGTAACACAAGAAAATAACATTAAAATAATGAGGCTATATAAAGAGAGCACCGGTAACGAATCAGTGTGAGGGGGTACAGGTTAGTCGAGGTAATATGTAAAGTGACTATGCATAGATAATAAACAGCGAGTAGCAGCAGTGTAAAAACAAAGGGGGGGGATTAATGTAAATAGTCAGGCTGGCCATTTGATTAATTGTTCAGCAGTCTTATGGCTTGGAGGTAGAAGCTGTTAAGGAGCCTTTTGGTCCTGGTAACAGTGTATGACTTGAGTGTCTGGAGTCTTTGACAATTTTTTGGGCCTTCCTCTGACATCACCTAGTATATAGGTCCTGGATGTCAGGAAGCTTGGCCCCAGTGATGTACTGGGCCGTACGCACTACCCTTTGTAGCGCCTTACAGTCAGATGCCGAGCAGTTGTCATACCAGGTGGTGATGCAACCCGTCAGGATGCTCTCGATGGTGCAGCTGTAGAACTTAAGGATCTGGGGACACATGCCAAATATTTTCAGTAGCTAGAAGTGTTGTGCCCACTTTACAACTGTCTTGGTGTTTGTACCATGATAGTTCGTTGGTGAAGTGGACACCAAGTAACTTGAAACTCTAGACCCGCTCCACTTCAGCCCCGTCAACGTTAATGGGGGCCTGTTCGGCCTTCCTTTTCCTACAGTCCACGATCAGCTCCTTTGTCTTGTTTACATTGAGGGGGAGGTTGTTGTCCTGGCACCACACTGCCAGGTCTCTGACCTCCTCCTTATAGGCTGTCTCATCGTTGTCGGTGATCAGGACTACCACTGCTGTGTCATCAGCAAACTTAATGATGGTGTTGGAGTCGTGCCTGGCCGTGCAGTCATGAGTGAACAGGGAGTACAGGTGGGGACTGAGCATGCACCCCTGAGGGGCCCCCATGTTGAGGATCAGCGTGGTGGATGTGTTGTTACCTACCCTTACCATCTAGGGGTGACCCGTCAGGAAGTCCAGGATCCAGTTGCAGAGGGAGGTGTTAGTCCCAGGGTCCTTAGCTTAGTGATGAGCTTTGAGGGCACTATGGTGTTGAACGCTGAGCTGTAGTCAATGAATATTATTCTCACATAGGTGTTCCTTTTGTCCAGGTGTGAAAGGGCAGTGTGGAGTGCAACAGAGATTGCATTGTCTGTGGATTTGTTGGTGCGGAATGCAAATTGGAGTGGGTCTAGGGTTTCTGGGATCATGGTGTTGATATGAGCCATGACCAGCCTTTCAAAGCACATCACGGCTACAGACGTGAGTGCTACGGGTCGGTAGTCATTTAGGCAGGTTACCTTAGTGTTCTTAGGCACAAGGACTATGGTGGTCTGCTTGAAACATATTGGTATTACAGACTCAGTCAGGGACAGGTTGAAAATGTCAGTGAAGACACTTGCCAGTTGGTCAGCGCATGCTCGGAGTACACGTCCTGGTAATCTGTCTGGCCCTGCGGCCTTGTGAATGTTGACATGTTTTATAGGTCTTAATCACGTCGGCTACGGAGAGTGTGCTCACACAGACGTCTGGAACAGCTGATGCTCTCATGCATGTTTCAATGTTACTTGCCTCGAAGCGAGCATAGAAGTTATTTAGCTCGTCTGGTAGGCTCGTGTCACTGGGCAGCTCTCGGCTGTGCTTCCCTTTGCAGTCTTGCAGTAATATTTTGCAGGCCCTGCCACATCCGACGAGCGTGGGAGCCGGTGTAGTACGATTCGTTCTTAGCCCTGTATTGACGCTTTGCCTGTTTGATAGTTTGTCGGAGGGCAAAGCAGGATTTCTTATAAGCTTCCGGGATAGAGTCCCGGAAGCAGTAGCTCTACACTTTAGCTCAGGGCGAATGTTGCCTGTAACCCATGGCTTCTGGTTGGGGTATGTACTGTACGTACAGTCACTGTGGGGACGACGTCCTCGATGCACTTATTGTTTAAGCCAGTGACTGATGTGGTCTACTCCTCAATGCCATGGGAATAATCACGGAACATATTACATTCTGTGCTAGCAAAACAGTCCTGTAGTTTAGCATCTGCTTCATCTGACCACTTTTTTATAGACTGAGTCACTGGTGCTCCCTGCTTTAATTTTTGCTTGTAAGCAGGAATCAGGAGGATAGAATTATGGTCAGATTTGCCAAATGGAGGGCGAGGGAGAGCTTTGTACGCGTCTCTGTGTGTGGAGTAAAGGTAGTCTAAAAAATGTTTCCCTCTGCTTGCACATTTAACATGCTGATAGAAATGAGGTAAAACTGATTTTAGTTTCCCTGCATTAAAGTCCCCGGCCACTAGGAGTGCCGCCTCTGGATGAGCGTTCTCCTGTTAGCTTATGGCGGTATACATTGACTGCGGTTTTAGTGCTAGCATCGGTCTGTGGTGTATGAAAAATATAAATGAAAACACTGTAGGTAGATAATGTGGTCTACAGCTTATCATGAGATACTCTACCTCAGGTGAGCAAAATCTTGAGACTTCCTTAGATATCGTGCACCAGCTGTTGTTTACATAAATGCATAGGCCCCCGCCCCGTGTCTTACCAGAGGCTGATGTTCTGTCTTGCCAATAGAGTGTATAACCCCCTAGCTGTATGTTGTTAATGTCGTCGTTCAGCCACGACTCGGTGAAACATGAAATATTACAGTTTTTTAAATGTCCCGTTGGTACGATAAACGTGCTTTCAGTTCGTCACATTTATTTTCCAGCAATTGAACGTTAGCTAGCAGGACGGAAGGCATGGGCAGATTAGCCACTCGTCGCCTGATCCTCACAAGGCACCCTGATCTCTTTCCGCGAAATCTGCATTTCCTTCTCTAGCGAATAACGGGCATCTGGGCCTGGTGTCTGTATTATATCCCTCCTGTCCGACTCATTGAAGAAGAACTCTTCATCCAGAGGTGAGCAATTGCAGTTCTGACGTCCAGAAGCTCTTTTCGGTCATAAGAGACGGTAGCAGCAACATTATTACCAAAACAAGATAGGAACAACAGGGAAAAACAAACAAAATAGCATGGTTGGTTAAGAGCCGATAAGACGGCAGCCTTCCCACCCAGCTCCATTTCTTACGGTTCTAAGATGGTGAACCAAGGCGGGGGGGATTAAAGCACTATTAAAGCACTGCAATTGTGGAACAGCTTGCCCTGTCAGGTAAGAGGGGCAGACACCACTTTAATAACAGCTTTTTTTGCTTTCTATGTGATTTTATCATTGTTTTAATGTGTGTTGTGATTCTAAATGTACTTTAAATAAAGTAGGATTTGATTTAGATCAAACAGTGATAACAAATTAAGTCGTTGTATAAATAAACAAAATATATGACGTTGCATTCCCATTTGAACTTTGGTATGCTTTTAAATGGTTGAAAGCTGAGTGAACACATTTAGGTGACAACCAAACCAAATATCAGACATTGATTTTCAATTGGAATTCATCAGACACTGGGCTCTCCTTGAAATAACTTTGATGGTTGAAAGCATAGTGATGACACATTGGGAATTCAACAAACCTTTGGCTGTCTTTTTGAGTCGGTGAAAATAGGTGGCTCTGGTAACTAGCGACAACGAGGCAGAACTTCTTATACCAGTACACTCTTAACAACTTAAACATTACGAAGTAATATTCACTCAAAAGCCACGCGTAGCAAATAAAACATGAATTTTTTGGTGACCCAAATTCGACACTCATTGACCTCCACACAAAAACTCACCAGTTGTGGAGCAAAAATAATGAAAAGTCGCCACCTGCTGGAGAAAATAGATTTAGGGCACACGTACAGTATAGCCTATATGATGAGATTATTATTATGGACAAACATCGATTATCATGACACCAGCATTACACCCTCAGAAAGAAGCATCAAGCTCATCACCGTGCACTTTCTCCACCCTGTGAAGTTAATCAAAATGTATTTAATCTGTAGCCTAATAAACGGCATGCTTTCCCGACGAGTCAAAGTGTGAGGACCACACAAATGCCAGCGTGTGACTCCCAAGTTTACTTCGATATGATGGTTATTCTATCAATAGTTGCACGTAAAAGCGTTTCCACCGACATTTCGGGCAAAAATTCATTTTACCGACACAAAAATATCGCACATTTTGTAGCATCTTTTGTTTTATCAACGTTTGGAGAGTTTTCCAGAAAAGGTTTCTGTTTCCATCAGACCTGTCATTACCTTTTTCTCCGACATGTACTTTACTCACATAAAAAGGTTGGATGGAAACCTGGTTAGTGACTGACATAACAAAAGAAAAACTGCTGATGCACAATCAAATTTCACAATTGCACCTTGTGTATTCTACTTTTCTAACTCTCAACAGTAAATTGAGACCCCGACTGAGTTCCTAAAAATAAAAAAAGTCTTGTAAATCATAATTTCTGGGAAACAACGTGTTATTTTTCCACTCTGGTGGTCAAGTAGAATGGCTTCCTTACTCTTTATAGTTTCTATTTTACTTTAGCATTTAGCATTTTTTTATCTCTTTTCCTGCACGTCAGTGTTGGTAAATGATTGTTTTGAAGGCTGCCATCTCCCTGTCTACCACTCCATTGCTCTCACATACTGACCATGACCAGAGCATTAGAGCCAACAGCCAACACCCATACTCAATCTGTTCTAGAGACACCCATGAACCTCTGCTTAATTATTTCCTAGTCTACCACATTCCAGACAGTGTGTGAGGGGCTGGCAGCTCTAGCTGAATAAATTAAATAAAGGTAAAACATGTATTTTTTTTAAAAGCCGACATTGATCCACTTGCCAAGCTGCTAATTCTAAAATGGAAAATGTTCCTGTTTTAATCTGGAATGTTTGGTGCATTCTATATGTTATTATGAGGGCACTTTGTTTTGGACAATCATGTCACATGACATGGATTTAATCTACTGTACTTTCTTCAAAGTACAGTAGGCTATTATCGTAGAATAATGTCAGGCTGTAATAAATTAAATAAAGGTAAAACATATTTTTATAATGACAGGCTATTACAGTAGAATAATGACAGGCTGTACAGTAGGCTATGACAGTAGAACAGTGACAGGCAGTACTGTAGGCTATTACAGTAGTATAGTATTACAGTAGCATAGTGACAGGATGTACTGTAGACAATTACAGTAGCATAGTGACAGAGGCCGTTGAAGGAGCCAGAAACTAGATGTACAACAAGATGACAACTGAACGCAGCCTTTAACAGAGACAAAATGGCAAATTGGGACCAGTAGCATTAATACAAATACACAGCATTACTGAATAATGACACCTAGAAAGGAGAGGGCATCCTGTGTAGAGGCTCCTAGCTGTTCCCTGGTGTCTACGTGGAGGTGCGTGGCTGTGATTTATAGTGTGTTTACTCGTCCTGAGGCCCAGGCCCTCGCTCTGTACTACAGGACACAGGGCGAGAAGGGTGCAATTGCGGCCCACAATTTGGGGCGTTCCTGCCTGTGCATCTGCAGGAACTCCTCTTTGTACTTCTAGGACATGCGGAACTTCTAGGAAGTTAGGACATGCGGGAGGCGGGGGCGCTCCAGTACAGTAGGTGGCGTTAATGCAGAATAATGTTGGATGCCAGCTGCCAATAAACGTCTTAGAAGAAGGGCAGGGGGTGACAACGGTAGCTAACTAGTAGTACACCAGTAGACAGTGTCCTTTGCCCCTGCCTGTCGGGAACCGTTTTTCTCACAGTTCTGTTAATGACGGCGAGGGCAGGTATTCGGCAGCTGGAACGAACGACACTGTGTGCTTGTTTAGCCAGCTAGTCCTAAGGAGGACTCCAGTACACAGCAGGCGGGAGGCGTGGGCGAGACCGTGTGCTAGTTAACTAGCAAGCTAGCTAGCCACTGTGTCGCTAACTATCAATCTAGCTAGTACACGGTGTCGCCCTAGCCTCCGTCTGCTGTGCCAGCGAGAGGCGGGGATAACCAGTAGACAGTGTCCTTCGCCACGCCTGTCGGGAACTGTTTTCTGTGGTACAATGCAGGCAGAAGGCCGTGGCGACACTATGTGCTAGCTAGCTAACTAGCACACTATGTCGCTAACTAGCTCCTTGTGCGGCCCCAGTGTTAATTTGTCTGGAAGCAAGACGTCAGTGTCAGCGACCGGGCTGGTTTCCTTTTTGTAATCCGTGATTGACTGTAGACCCTGCCACATGCGTCTTGTGTCTGAGCCGTTGAATTGCTACTCTACTTTGTCTCTATACTGACGCTTAGCTTGTTTGATTTCCTTGCGGAGGGAATAGCTACACTGTTTGTATTCGGTCATTGAATTCTGCCATCAATCCACGGTTTCTGGTTAGTGAAGGCTCATCGAGTCAGCGTATACATCAATGTTGTTGTCTGAGGCTATTCGGAACATTTCACAGTCCACGTGATGGAAGCAATCTTGAAGCGTGGAATCCAATTGGTCAGACCAGCATTGAACAGACCTGAGCACGGACGTTTCCTGTTTTAGTTTCTGTCTATAGGCTGGGAGCAACAAAATGGAGTCGTGGTCCGTTTTGCCGAAAGGAGGGCGGGGGAGGGCTTTGTATGTGCCTCGGAAATTAGCAATGAATGAGTAGCAATGATCCAGAATTCTGCCACCTCGAGTGGCGCATCCGATATGCTGATAAAATTTAGGGAGTCTTGTTTTCAGATTAGCTTTGTTCAAATCAGATTAGCTTTGTATACACTGCTGTGATTATAATTGAGGAGAATTCACTTGGTCGATAATGCGGTCGGCATTTGATTGTAAGGAAATCTAAGTCAGGTGAACAAAAGGACTTGAGTTCCTGTATGTTATGATTACACCGCGAGTCGTTAATCATAAAGCATACACCCCCTTCTTCTTCTTACCAGAGAGATGTTTGTTAACTGTTTGCAAAATGCGTGAAGAAACCGGATGGCTGTACCGACTCTGATAGCATATCCCGAGTGGGCCATGTTTGATATCTCTCTGGAAGGCAACATTTACTCGCATTTCGTCTACCTTGTTGTCAAGAGACCATTTAGGTTCTATGAAGAACCCTAAAAAATGATTCTATATAGCCCCCCAAAATTATTGTAAACATAGCAGAACCTTTTTTGGTGCTATATAAAACCTTTTTTAATGGTTGTTATAGAACCTTGGGAAAGTGCTATTTATAGCACTATACAGGTCCAATTTAGAACTGCATATATAAAAAGGTTCTTTATAGCCCAAAGACGGTTCCGCCACGGTTATAAGCCAAATAACCCGTATTTGGCACTATATAGAACCAGTTGTTTTGAGTGTGTAGCAATACTGTACATCACATTCACTTTGATTATATTTCACACCACTTAAACAGCAACATGTCAAAGCAAATCACATCACACTTTACTGTTTAACTCATGTGCAAAAATTTTACTGATTTTGTTGGAGTCGCGTTGGAGACAACATTAGCATTTTAGCTAACCTTTCCCCTAACCTTTATGCTAAATTTAGCCCATTCCACCCAACCTGCTACGTAAATTCTCCTAACCTTTGTCATTAGTTCCTCTAACCGCCAATGTAAATTCTCAACATAATTTCCTTTGTTGTTAAGGTGCAACAAGAAACCTGGTCTCAGAGAAAGACGTGTAATACTATACATCATCCAAGACGTGTGATAGGGCAAGTCACTTAATTAATATGCTATTGTACGATCCCGGGTAAGATGTATGATAATATACATCCTATAAATCGTATGATATTGTTCGACCGCTTTTCCATTCATGAGTGGCGCAGCGGTC
This sequence comes from Salvelinus fontinalis, assembly GCF_029448725.1. Lineage (NCBI taxonomy): Eukaryota > Metazoa > Chordata > Actinopteri > Salmoniformes > Salmonidae > Salvelinus > Salvelinus fontinalis. The sequence continues at coordinate 5,402,432 of NC_074683.1, forward strand.
TAAGGCACTACATCGCAGTGCTAGAGGCGTCACTACAGACCCCGGGTTTGATCCCGGGCTGTATCATGATCGGGAGTACTGTAGGGCGGCACTTAATTGGCCCAGCATTGTCAGGGGAGGTTAGGGGAGGGTTTGGCCGGGGGGGCTTTGCAAGTAGGCCGTCATTGGAAATAAATAAAAATTCTTAACTGACTTGCCTAGTTATATAAAGGTTAAATTTACATTTTACAAAAATGCTAAATGGAGTGTCACTGATTTACGTACTGAATAATAACAATTGCCTTGAGACCATGTTGCTTATACTGGTGTACTATCTTAATTTGACCAGTTTCTCACAGCAGGAAAAATAATCCTATAGCAACAGGAATTGTGAAGTGTAGGCCTAATTAATGGAAATGTTTGTATGGGTTGATACATTTTTTCAAGTTTGACCTTGAATACAATAGAATTTGCATTTCCTGCTGACCAGGAACATTCGGCACAAACACAGCGTGACCAGATTAAGATAGCACACCTGTAAATTGTAGGTCTTATAGCCAGCGCCTTAACTGGCTAGGTATGCAAGTGTTCGATTAATGAATAATGTAAACAATAAAATAATAAGGGGGTAACTGTTAGTAGTCTATGAAATCACACAGCCACAGCTAGAGTAGGCAGATGTCATTGTACTGAAAAGTTGTCAGTCAAGTACTGAAATGAAAGTTATTTACAGTGGTAATATACTCAGTGTCTTAAAACTGAAGCAATGGGGAGCATAATGAACTTTCAATGTTTACCTAAACGTATTGCTCTTTCCATGTGTTGTGTCATATTTGGTTAAAAAAACTTGATGCTAATGAATGAAGCAACAAGTGAGGAAAATCACATACGTATGTTCTTGCTAACAGGAAGTGTGTGTGTGTGTGTGTGTGTGCGAGAGGGAGACAGAAAGAGAAAGAGAGCAAGAACATGAAGATGTTTTTATTATTTTAGCACCTTTATTATTGTAATTGTGATCTCTACTGTATATGATGTAATCAAGTATTATATCCAGGAATAGGCAGACTTAGTCAGTGACATTGCGGTCATGTGAGAGGGTGGAGCTGTTAGGATGAAAGTAGATCAGCTATTCTTGATGACAATCTAGATGTGAAAGTTTATGAACACCAACATGCTTGTCATAGAAAGGAGAAGGATCATCTCGGAGTCGGTCTTCAGTCTGGTAAGATTTGGTTTAACCCCTAATTTACAGCTTAATAAGCGGATTGCATTCTGTACATTATCATTTGTTTCTCACAAAGCTACATACTATACATACAACTGTTATTTCCCTATGATGAGATACGGCTACTATGAGAAAGTGCTGTCTGCATTCATATGCACGGACAAAATGAAACAACTTCTGCACAATTCAAAGTTAACTTCTAGGGGCTGTATCCACAAATTGTCTGAGAGTAGGAAAGTTACCAGCTTGAAAATAAAAAAATGCAGTCTGTCAATGGTTCCTGCGCCACATGCAGTTGCTTTGGAGTTGTTGAAATAATGTTTTGATATTTCTATATGATCACTCCATAAATAATCGAGACCTACATGCAACAGTATCTCTTGCGCTTTTGACAATGATTTCACGAGGCCTTTTTCACATCATATGCCTAAATACATATAACCACTAATAAATAACCACATTTTTCTTTTGATTATTTAATTACCTGACATTATGTTATTTCAAGTGATCCGTTTGGGACGCATCATCACATTGTTATAATAAGTCTTAATTGGGCTTGCCTATGTGAATGATTGAATCTTAGATTTTTGTGTCGTTCACCAATTCGCGACCCACCCCTTACAGGGATCACTTAACACACGACCTCTCCTCCGGTTTACTGCGCAGTGTGCATCGCATACAAAGAATGAAACACTATTAACAGGATAACAAAGAAAGCTATCCTAGCAATAACAATAACCTATAAGGCTATTGAAGGCAACTAGGGCTTATGCTAACGTTGATTGTGTTCGATGAAAATGATAGACCTTTCAAACGTTGTTTGAATCATAATGTTGGTAAGCACTAAACCCAACGCCGCTAATAGATGAGTAAGGGAGGGAACGTACACTGAGTATACCAAGCATTAGGAACACCTTCCAAATATAGAGTTGAACCCCGACTTTTTGCCCTGGGAACTCTAAAAGGGTGCCAAAAGCGTTCCACAGCGATGCTGGCCCATGTTGACTCCAATGCTTCCCACAGTTGTGTCAAGTTGGCTGGATGTTGTTTGGGTTGTGGACCATGCTTGATTCACACAGGAAACTGTTGAGCTTGAAAAACCCAGCAGCATTGCAGTTCTTGACACAAACCGGTGAGCCGACTACCATGCTTCGTTCAAAAGGCACTTAAATATTTTGTCTTGCCAATTCACCCTCTGAATGGCACATACACAATCAATGTCTCGATTGTCTTAATTCCTTCTTTAACTTGTCTCCTCTACTTCATCTACACTGATTGAAGTGGATTTAACAAGTGACATCAATAAGTGATCATAGCTTTCACCTGGATTCATGTAGTCAGTCTATGTCATGGAAAGAGCAGGTGACATTAATGTTTTGTATACTCAGTGTATGTCATGAAAGGAAGATGTGTATTTCACAAATAAAGCAGATGGCATACAAAATGAAACCAACCCCCCACCATTAATTTCTTCTTTAATTATTTTCTTGCAGCGTGGAATATCTACTCTGGTATTCATATTTGTGCTGTTTGGTAAGTCTCCTTTATCTCAATACGCATATATTTTATTTCATTCAATACTTTACAGAAAGAAAGGGTTTTGGCTTGTCTAAAGAGAAAATCTCTGGGCTTGCCCACACATCTTCCACACAGACTTTTCCATGGAAATGGTTCTTCCTTCCCTTTTGGGGGTCTAGGTCAGGTTACTGTAAACCACATTGTGACAAATGTTGTTACCGAGCTGACGGTTTATGACAAAGATAAATAACCAAACGTTTCATCACAGTAGTCATGAAACGGGTGATGTCATACATCTTCCCATCATCTTCGTAAGCAAGTGCTGGAATTCATTACAAAAGTAGACAGATAAATGAACAACCCAGTTTCAAATGTTATTGTATGGCTTTTGGAGGAGAAAACATTTCTTAAATTTCCAGGAACATGCTTGTTTAGGGGACTTTTCTCTTTCTACCACATCCTTAAAACTACTGTAATTTCCTTTGAGTGAGTACATGAGCACATCATGCCATTCCTCCAGTGAAGCCTGCTGTCACAATAGCAGTGTGAGTTTTACTGTTTGGGCCCCTCTGTCCTGGTTTGAAGGACTGTGTCAGATCTAGGATAAGCTTCTACAATTCTCTCAAGGAGTCAGGATATAGGCACGAGGAGCAGGAAACTCATATGGGCCTGTGCTTGAGCACCATTGATGACATTAAGGCACAGTGACAATTCTTCACTGTTTCACACCTCAAGCCAATTGAGACATGCATAGATTCTCCCATATTCAATCACAATCATGCAGTTATACAGTGGTGGACGTTTATGATCTGTGTGTTGAATTCTGAGCTTAGTTTGGTGTAACTTTGGCATATTTGTCTTGAATTTTTCAGCACAAGTTGCATCTGAACATCTAGTCACTGGCATTATAGGAGAATCTGTTCTGTTGCCCTGTGACCTGAATTTATCCATCAACCCAGCAAGACTCCGGTTCCATTGGCAAGATCATTCAGACGTTGTGTTGTACTCGTTCAACAAAAGAGTTGAGCAGGAATATCAGAATAAACTTTACACAAACAGGACTAACGCCTTTCAGGTTGAGATGAGTTCTGGAAATATCTCTATCGAACTCAGGCAAGTAACACCTCAAGACAACCAGAAAACCTACTGGGCTTTCGCTTCGCTGTTCGACAGAATTGTTCAAACTATCCATTTCACCAAAGTGTGTCAGACTACTCTGCTTGTCGCAGGTATGGCTGAGTTATTCATAGCTCTTGTGGGAAATCATAAAGGACATTATTATAGCATTTATACATGGCACTTCATGGAACCTTTCTCTCACTTCTCGTCTTTGCCTTGTACACTTTCAGCACGGTTCCTGACACCCAAATTGACTGTGAAGTACAAAGCGATGAATGCAATGTGTTTGACCCAGGGAGGCTACCCCAAACCAAAAGTCACATGGACTATCCAGGACCTCTCACAGCCTCAGAACGGCACTCTGGAACCCAGGGAAGTACAGACCAACATTACACTTGATCCTGAAAGTGGACTGTACACTGTCTGGAGCCAAGTGAATTTCAAAGAGAATTACACAGATAATCATTCTGTGACCTGCCAGGTGTTCAACCCCGTTCTGAGAGAGACTGTGAGCAACACAACCATCATCCGCACAAGTAAGAGAATTCACACAGACCCTGCAAGAACATGATACAGTGTGTTTCACCCCCTCTCATTACCTAATCTTTATTAACTGAAAACTTAAACTGTTCTTGTCTTTTCCCCACAGGTGAAGGCCTTTCTCTCAGTGTTATTGTAGGCATTACACTATTGATGCTGATTTGCGTCGGGGGAATAATTTTTGTGTACAAACAATGTAAGTTGCAATTTCAGTATTTTTTTACTATAATGAAAATAGATCCAGTACTGTGTAAAGACACCCCATCTGTAATTACTCTGTTAGTGACAAATCTAAGGATATTATATCCATTTACATTCAATGAAGTGCTATCAACTCCCAATCACACAATTACTGCAAACCTGGGATAACTATAGACCTAACTGCTTTGTGGAAAATAACTATTTTTCCTTTGGCACAAATAGTTACTTTGAAAGTGACTACAATTACTTGAATAAAGATTCACAAAAATTATGACCTTTTTAAACACAGATCTCAGAAAGAAACTTATTTTTAAAATGATTTGAATAAATTTCTGAGAAAGCATTTACTTAAAAATAATATTTGAACACAGATCTGAGGAAGTGACTACTTTTCTGAAACTATAGGATTAGCTGCCTTCTAAATGGCAGGGCTGCATCTGCATGTTGAAGATAGAAATAGAATCAATAGAGCACACACAATCTCCTATACTATTCCAATCTATCTGACAGTCATACTGTATTTGATCTACACAATACATTTATATCTGAACATTCTGTTAATGTCCATTCTCCTAAATATCCATTGCTCCAGGTGTACATAATAAAGGCAAAACATTTAACAAATTATATTTGATAAAAAAGTATAAATAAGTTGTGACCCTCAACTACTTTATGACTCTTTCAACGTGCCACTGAAAAGGTTGAAAGCTGCAATTAATATTGCAAAGTAAATCGAAGCCAATTGCAAACATTGCAAGTTGGATATTTACACAGCTAATTCTCCAGTGTAAGAAAACAAACAAAATTAACACTGAATGTTAAATCAACACTGAAAGTGTTGAGTCTGAACCCATATCAAATGGAATCTTATTTGTCACATGCGCCGAATACAACAGGTGTAGACCTTCCCGTGCAATGAAGAAAATAGAGTTAAGAAAATATTTACTAAATAAACAATTAAAAAAACAAGTAACACAGTAAAAGACGGATAAAGAGGCTATAAACAGGGGGTGCCGGTACTGAGTCAATGTGCGGGGTCACAGGTTAGTCGAGGTCATTTGTACATATAGATGCCGGTTCTGTTAAATGAACACACTGCTTAGTGTAAAGCTCTGCCTTGAATGCAGGGGACTGAAACGGATACACATCACTTTGAACCAAAAACTGTGCACATCACAACTCCTTTGTTGCCTTGGCCGTGTTTTGGGTCATTGTCATGCTGGAATACCCATCCCCGACCCATTTTCAATGCCCTGGCTGAGGGAAGGAGGTTCTCACCCAAGATTTGACGGGACATGGCCCCGTCCAAAGTCCCTTTGATGCGGTGAAGTTGTCCAGTCCCCTTAGCAGAAAAACACCCCCAAAGCATAATGTTTCCACCTCCAAGTTTGATGGGGGGGGGGGGGGGTGGTGTTCTTGGGGTCATAGGCAGCATTCCTCCCCCAAACACGGCGAGTTGAGTTGATGCCAAAGAGCTCCATTTTGGTCTCATCTGACCACAACACTTTGACCCAGTTGTCCTCTGAATCATTCAGATGTTCATTGGCAAACTTCAGACGAGCATGTATATGTGTTTTCTTGAGCAGGGGGACCTTGCAGGCGCTGCAGGATTTCAGTCCTTCACGGCGTAGTGTGTTACCAATTGTTTTCTTGGTGACTATGGTCCCAGCTGCCTTGAGATCATTGACAAGATCCTACCGTGTAGTTCTGGGCTGATTCCTCACCGTTCTCATGATCATTGCAACTCCACGAGGTGAGATCTTGCATGGAGCCCCAGGCCGAGGGAGATTGACAGTTCTTTTGTGTTTCTTCCATTTGAGAATAATCGCACCAACTGTTGTCACCTTCTCACCAAGCTGCTTGGCGATGGTCTTGTAGCCCATTCCAGCCTTGTGTAGGTCTACAATCTTGTCCCTGACATCCTTGGAGAGCTCTTTGGTCTTGGCCATGGTGGAGAGTTTGGAATCTGATTGATTGATTGCTTCTGTAGACAGGTGTCTTTTATACAGGTAACAGGCTGAGATTAGGAGCCCTCCTTTTAAGAGTGTGCTCCTAATCTCAGCTCGTTACCTGTATAAAAGACACCCGGGAGCCAGAAATCTTTCTGATTGAGAGGGGGTCAAATACTTATTTACCTCATTAAAATGCAAATCAATTTATAACATTTTTGACATGCGTTTTTCTGGATTTTTTTCTGGAATGTTTGCTAATTTATACAAAATAAAAAACTGAAATACCTTATTTACATAAGAATTCAGACCCTATGCTATGAGACTCGAAATTGAGCTCAGGTGCATCCTGTTTCCATTGATCGTCCTTGAGATGTTTCTACAGCTTGATTGGAGTCCACCTGTGGTAAATTCAGTTGATTGGACATGATGTGGAAAGGCACACACCTGTCTATATAAGGTCCCACAGTTGACAGTGCATGTCAGAGCAAAAACCAAGTCATAAGGTCAAAGGAATTGTTCGTAGAGCGCCGAGACAGGATTATGTTGAGGCACAGATCTGGGGAAGGGTCCCAAAAAATATCTGCAGCATTGAAGGTCCCCAAGAACACAGTGGCCTCCATAATTCTTCAATGGAAGAAGTTTGAAACCACGAAGACCTTTCCTAGAGTTGGCCGCCCGGCCAAACTGAGCAATCGGGGCAGGAGGGTCTTGGTCAGGAAGGTGACCAAGAACCCAATGGTCACTCTGACAGAGCTCTAGAGTTCCTCTGTCGAGATGGGAGAACCTTCCAGAAGCACAACCATCTCTGCAGCACTCCCCCAATCAGGCCATTATGGTAGAGTGAGCAGACGGAAGCCACTCCTCAGTAAAAGGCACATGACAGCCCGCTTGGAGTTTGCCAAAAGGCACCTAAAGACTCTCATACCATGAGAAATACGATTCTCTGGTCTGATGATCTATTTGGCCTGAATGCCAAGAGTCACGTCTGGAAGAAACCTGGCACCGTCCCTTCGGTGAAGCATGGTGGTGGCAGATCATGCTTTGGGGATGTTTTTCAGGGACCGGGAGACTAGTCAGGATCGAGGTAAAGATGAACGGAGAAAGTACAGAGAGATCCTTGATGAAAACCTGCTTCAGAGCATGAGGACGCACTCTTTGAAAGGAGGGAGTAGTGTAACAACCCTGGGTTTATTAGCACGGAAATCGACTCTGCCGCTCGAGCGTGCTTTTGCGGCACAGTCGATAGCGTGCTGGACTTCGGGCTAGAAGGTCGAGGGTGATGTTACCTTGTCCCGTTAATAATGAATCCAAGTGTTTGACATGGGGGAGGGGACCAGTAGCTTTATGATCAAACCAAATCAAGTTTATTTTATATAGCCCTTCGTACATCAGCTAATATCTCGAAGTGCTGTACAGAAACCCAGCCTAAAACCCCAAACAGCAAGCAATGCAGGTGTAGAAGCACGGTGGCTAGGAAAAACTCCATAGAAAGGCCAAAACCTAGGAAGAAACCTAGAGAGGAACCAGGCTATGAGGGGTGGCCAGTCCTCTTCTGGCTGTGCTGGCTGGAGATTATAACAGAACATGGCCAAGATGTTCATAAATGACAAGCATGGTCAAATAATAATCAGGAATAAATGTCAGTTGGCTTTTCATAGCCGATCATTAAGAGTTGAAAACAGCAGGTCTGGGACAGGTAGGGGTTCCATAACCGCAGGCAGAACATTTGAAACTGGAACAGCAGCAAGGCCAGCTGGACTGTGGACAGCAAGGAGTCATCATGCCCGGTAGTCCTGACGTATGGTCCTAGGGCTCAGGTCCTCCGAGAGAGAGAAAGAAAGAGAGAAGGAGAGAATTAGAGAGAGCCAAGATGATTAGAGAGAGCCAAGATGATTAGAGAGAGCCAAGATGATTAGAGAGAGCCAAGATGATCAAACTTTATCAATGTAGGAGCAACTGTCATTTTTCATACTTTGGTCAACATACTTCTGGTTTACTCCAAATATCATACCATTTCATGAAAAACATGATTTTGACTGTTCATGACCTTTAACACAATACCATATGTATTTCACGAGGTCTTATTTTGAGCGCCTAGTTTGACTGTAATACAGGGGCCTGAAACTCAGACACATTTGAACCAAAACCACGTCTAACATATTTCCCAGCATGCACTATTGTAGGTTGATTTTTTTTTAAATGTTTCAAAATCTATGTTTGTGCATGTACAGTAAATTGATTGATTGATTAATATATATAATAAATAACATACACTACGGTTCAAAAGTTTGGGGTCACTTAGAAATGTCCTTGTTTTTAAAAGAAAAGCACATTTTTTGTCCATTAAAAAAACATCAAATTGATCAGAAATACAGTGTAGACATTGTTAATGTTGTAAATGACTATTGTAGCTGGAAAAGGCAGATTTTTTATGGAATATCTACATAGGCGTACAGAGGCCCATTATCAGCAACCATCACTCCTGTTACAATGGCACGTTGTTAGCTAATCCAAGTTTATAATTTTAAAAGGCTAATTGATCATTAGAAAACCCTTTTGCAATTATGTTAGCACAGCTGAAAACTGTTGTTCTGACTAAAGAAGCAATAAAACTGGCCTTCTTTAGACTAGTTGAGTATCTAGAGCGTCAGCATTTGTGTGTTCGATTACAGGCTCAAAATGGCCAGAAACAAATAACTTTCTTCTGAAACTCGTCAGTCCATTCTTGTTCTGAGAAATTAAGACTATTCCATGAAGGCTATTCTCGTACAATGCTGTACGAGTGGTAATTATAATAATAATTTTATATGATAAAATACAACTATTTTCTGCCCAGGACTGGATGAATGTACTACTGTATATCATGGCCTCTCATTTGAGGAGTGTCAAGTATGTGAAAATCAATCTTCCCTATGTACTTTTAATAGTTAGTTGGCTGCAGTGTATTGCTCATTATGACTAAAACACTGATCCATGTTGATCTAGGTTGTGGAACCAGTGGAGGTAAAGCTGCAGCAACCAGTGTTGCTGCAGGATCCAGCGAGGGTGCCACAGGAGGTGATGAGGAGCACAGCAATCTGATGGCTTCCACAACAAGCCAGGCTTTGGGCAATTGTAGTGTTGTTCAAGGTGATGGAGCTACAGCAATCAATGGTGGTGAAGCCACAGTTAACAACACTAATGGTGCTGCCACAGAAGCAAACAGTGCTGCAAACAGTGCTGCCACAGAAGGTGTTACTGAACCAGTGGATGACCGTGGTTACCGTGGACCACAATCTACAGGGACATCTCTTACACCCACCAGAGGGGGAGAGATCGAGAGGTATGGAGGTGAGGGGGTTTTATGACACCTCACACGCATTGCAAATCTTAAGCAGCAGACAAAATCCCTTTGTCGCTCAGTGTGGAGGAATGGAATGTATGATGGGCCTATGGAGAACCTACCTCAGAACAGTAACATGCAAAAAATGGACTTTGGGACAATCTGTTTCGTCAGCCAAAATGGTGGTACAGTGGTTGCTCCACTAAAAGTTTTGCTGTGGTACTTAGAGGTCATTTGTGGTTTAGTACGGTACCCTGCGTCACTACTTCATTGCTCCAGACCAGCGCATGGGGGAGTTAGAGCACTGATTATGCTTTTGGGTCCCAATGCTGGTTCAATACCCGTGCCGGCCTCAACTGGGAGACCCATGAGATGACTGTAGGTTTTTGGATTCTCTCCCTCTAAAAACATTAATAAATCATTCTAAATAATAATAATTATTCTAATAAGTATTATTATTATTATTATTATTATGTAATTGGGAGTCCCATAGTCCCATAGTCCCATAGCGTTTCTCTCCCTCTAAAAACATAAATAAATGTTTTGGCCTTTACAAATATTATTTTGGCATTTATTCAGATTACAATCGCTCATTTTAGTTTTTTTGAAAATAAAATAACCTCGAAAATATCCTTATATATTATCAAGTTGATGGCAAAGTTATATAGCCCAGCGCCTACATAAAGCTGAGTGACTCACTCATTCATGGCTTTGGATCAAAATAAATAAGTACCAACATTTTTCTGATAGTGTTTAATAAATAAATGTTTTGGTTATCCTGACCTGGACACCATGTACAGTATTATAATAGCCCTCCTGATTGGCACAGCGGTCTAAGACACTGCATCGCAGTGCAAAATGCGTTGCTACAGATGTAGGTTTGATACCCGTGCCGGGAGACCCATATGTAATTATCGAAGGTCACATCATTGAAATAAATATTTTTTGATATACTGTAGGCCTACAGTAGGCGACATGAGTCTCACTTGTGTTGAGTAATGTGCTGTTAAAAGTGGTGCGGGTCTTATTTATTTAAAGAGCATATTGAAGTTAGAAGCAATAGCCTACAACTATTTTATCACCGTTTCAAGCATGGGGACTGGTCTTGATAAATCAATGAGATTTTTATTTTCACTGAATCTCCGTTTGGGTATTTGTTAAACTACAATTATACAATAAAGGTGGAGAAATGTTATGCTCTTAGTGTAGCAGTCAGTTCAGAACAAATTCTTATTTACAAGGACAGCCTACTCCTGCCTCCTCATCGGAGAATTGAACCTCGGTCTCCCACGTGCCTGCACAACAAGGGGATTCTTTTACTAAATAGCCCAGTACTGTAAACTACTCACGACCGCCACGTTGTACAGCGTCATATTTTCCGTTCCATCCTAACAGAAAGCCAGAGGGTTTTTTGTTTTTCTTGGAATAGAAACACCATAATATTAATCAAATTAATTAATCAAAATGTCTTAAAATCAGTCCCATATACTATGTTCTTGCAAAAAAGGTTTTAAATTCTCTAGTACAGCACTATTGAAGGCTATCAAATGTTTCTCAAAGATGCCCTCTGGTGGTCAAACTAGCACTAACTAGCTTTAATGGTTATGATGGCTGCCACTTAAATAACGTGCCAAAGGACGAACCACTAATGACGATAGATGGAATATGAAAATTAATGTTGTTTTTGTTGTTATTAAAAGTTAAATGACGACGTTATAACAAAACATTTTAACTTGAAGACTTTTCATAATATGTACCTAATGTTTGCATACTGTACGTTGTGTGGAAAATGTCAAGATCAAAGAGATTGTTTTAGTTGTTAGTTGTCTAAATTGGATCTGAGTAAAATCCAGACCATGCCTGGTAACTAGTGGCCCCCAGAGAACTTGCCATGAAGACGGAAATTCCCCTTTCTGACCTGACCTAGTTGACCACGAGCTGCAGCCAAGGTCTGATTAGTTGTAACCCCAAAACACAACACGAGGTTGAAGACAAAGAAACCTTTTAAAAATCTATGCTACGAATGAGGGTGAATTCAAGCAGGACCACCCGGTTACCACTCTCCAAGGAATCGTGTGTCTACACTGCTTTCATTCCCACGCTGGAGCCCTGAACTACATGGCTGACCATACTCAGAAGACCCCCTTTCAGAACAAGGGCTAGGAAACAGACCACTAAGAGAACAGACAATGACATCGTGTGGACAATCAGAGAGTTACACCCGGTAACCAAATAACCAAAGAAGTGCCGTCATCAGAGGAGAAGGCAAACCCGGTCTACGAAGAGACACCCCATCAGAGACCTTCGACAAGTAATTACATCATTATATTCTGACCCATAAGAGCGGCAGTTTGGGGCAAGGTATTAGGGCTAAAATAAGCATAGTTTACAAATGTATCATAGTGTACTTTTCTCTCATGTACTCTCTCTTTTTTAAATCCCCATTTTGTGTAACACGTATCATATTGTGTTGGCCCGCTAAGGACCTGTTTCATTGTACTAAGTTCTAATCAATAGCCTAGACTGTGTGTTTGTGTATCTTATATTATAATTTTAGCTTGTTAGTAAATAAATAATCAACTCAATTGGTGTGGTACTGACTTGTTTTGTGGGACTCGGGTTTGTGCAGATTCCCGGATTATGCGACATTCAGGATGAGACTGTAGAGGAAATTAATTAATTAGCTACTGTTGTAAAATCAATATTCTGATATTCTTTGAGTTAATTTGGGATATGGAAACTCAATAAAAACAAACTTTCCCATGGTGCCCCAGGTTACTGAGTTAAACACATAATTATTAACAGTTAATCATTCGATATACAGCAGTCGTCACAATCATTACAATGTCATAACAGTAACCATGCAACTGGACAAACATTAGTGGTAAGAAATTGTGTTTTCGGACAGGTCTTAGCCTGAACTAGATGCAGATAGATGAGACGATTGTGTATTGTATCTCATGACACACGTTTATAGGCAGTCCTTATCTTGACAATTATAGACGTGACGAGTTTTAGGAGTATTTCTTGCCGCTATCTGTCACAGTTTCTGTGTTATTTAATTGTTGTTTCCTTAGGTTACCGCTGGAGGGCACCCTTACCCTGGTTTCTAGTTTCCAAGTTACCCTTATTATTACTATTGGATTCACCTGTGTTTAATTACTTTCTCTGTTCACCTGGTTGCCTTGTTATTTAGGTTCCTCAGTTGGCCTGTATCTTTGCTTAGGTCTCATGTTTTATTAGTGGGCTCTTGTGGGGTTGTCTTGTTTCTGTTAAGACTCTAAGTAAAAGTTCTGGATTTACCCTTACCTCTGCTTGCTGTGTTTCTCTGCGCCTGGGTTCGAACTAGCATTATTGTTACACTACCTAGCTAAGATTCTTGACGTTGGATTAAAACGAGGCTATAGCATTCATAAAGTGACCATTAGATTTAAAACGTTTTTATTAAATTTATAATTTATCACTTTCACATGCACATTGAATAGCTACGTAGCTAACTAGCTAATGTTGCCTAGTTAACATTAGCTTGCCTGTACAAATTCCAGCAGCTAGTTTCTGTAGCTAATTAACAGCAATCAGCTGAAAGCTAGCTAGCTAATGAACAGGCAAATAAAGGTAGCTAGCCAATGAATGTGGTTTTGTTTTGAGGTAGCTACTTAGGTAGCTAACTAGCTAATGTAATGTTATACCAGTCAGATGAGAGCTAACATTGGCTGAGTAGCTAACCAACAAGCGAGGAAAGCTAGCTAGCTAGCTATAATTTTGCCAAGTAAGTTTTTTCTCATAAGACTGACGTCATCTGTAAACTGCTGATCTAGACACTTGCGGGTAATCGGAGCACAAACAAATATGCACAAAGCGAACGTCCTTGGCTGCTATGCTAGCCAAGTAACTCTAGCTAGCTAGGTAACCTTAGCCAACGTTTGACTGTAACGTTAGCTAATGTGTATGGCCAGTTCATGCACCACAATATCATACTTTCTTAAACAAAACATAACTAGTTAACATTAATTACGTTAACTTTAAAACCACCAAACGTTGGGAAACTGCCACACTAATCGCGTTCATTCGCATTGCACAGACCGATCTATGATAACGTAAGATGAGGTAGACAGATTTTAAATAGGACAAACACTGCAGTTAACTACACTACATTTCCTCAACTAAGAACAACCAAGACCACAACACAAACCGGAGTTGAGAAAACAAATTGCTTTGTTAAGAAACAGTAAGTTAGCTATGTTGAATTTTTATTTATTTAATGAGGATAGGGTCTAGTTTCCTGAATTTCCGTCTGACTAATATGCCCAAAGTAAACTGCCTGTTACTCAGGCCCAGAAGCCAGGATATGCATATAACTGGTAGCATTGGATAGAAACACTTTGAAGTTTCTAAAACTGTTAAAATAATGTCTGAGACTATAACAGAATTGATATGGCAGGCAAAAATCCAAAGAAAAACCAACCAAAATTCTTTTTGAGGTCCCAGGCTCCTATAATGGAAACCTATTGTTCCTGTGTAATTTCGTCTCCCAGATTGCAATTCCTATGGCTTCCACTAGATGTCAACAGTCTTTATTCAAGGTTCCAGGCTTGTTTTTTGAAAAACAAGCAAGAATTTTGAGTTTTGGTTAGGAGAGCACCGGAACAATATCAGTCTTTCGGTGCGCACTTACTAATTTTGCTTTCCTATTGAACATACTACTTTCCGTATGAAATGTTATAGTTTATTTACATTTTAGAGTACCTGAGGATTTGATAGAAAGGTTGTTTGACTTGTTTGGACGAAGTTCAGCGGTAGCTTTTTGAACTCCTTCGTCTGCATGTTGAACGAGTGGATTACTAATATCGATGGCGCAAACTAAACTGACTTTTTGGAATATAAAGAAGGATTTTATCTAAAAAAATTACAATTCATGTTGTAGCTGGGACCCTTGGGATTGCAAACAGAGGAAGATCTTCAAAGTAAGTGATTTATTTAATTGCTATTTGTTATTTTATGAAGCCTGTGCTGGTTGAAAAATATGTTAATGTGGGGCGCCGTCCTCAGACAATCGCATGGTATGCTTTCGCCGTAAAGCCTATTGTAAATCAGACAACGAAGATACATTAACAAGAATTTAAGCTTTTAAATGATATAAGATACTTGTATGTTCATGAATGTTTAATATTCCGATTACTTATTTGAATTGCGCGCCCTCCAATTTCACCGGATGTTGTCGGCTGGTGTCCCGCTAGCTAATTTGGTCTGCCTGCTCTTCAGGCAGATATATATTCTGAGAGCAGGTTTGTGTCTCCTTCTTCTGTACATAAAAAACTGTTTAAAACTGTATAACACAATAGTGTCTTTGGAAAACTGGTTCATATACCCTGAAGTCATTAGCGAATGTGGCTATGAATATATTTATGTTGCCGTTAATGTATTGAAAGCTTATTTCGGCAGGTTAACCAAGTGTTTGCTGGCTGAGCTAGCCATGTTAATGATGAGCTAACTAGCACCGTCAGTCAGTGCACTGTAATGTCACGCTAGCTATTGCTTGCAGGTGATTTATTGAAATATTAAGTGAATGTTTGTTTTCTTAGTACCTTAAAAGGTTTATGTAAAAAGGGTTGTACTTGTGCTCTGTATTTATGGATTGATGTCACTTCACATTGAGGACATGTATCATTACTGTTGCTCCTATCTAAAAGATATCTTGTGTCCTACCTAATCAGTGAACGTGTGGCTGTGACCGTTCTGTCAATGTCTGTCATCACTGTTTGATATATTTTACTGCTTTACTGTATTTTTGTTATTTTCTAAAAACAATGCATCTATATGTTCACTTTGTGCATTGAGTCAGATATATTCTGAGAGCAGTGAACGTGTGGATGTGACTCCTGTCAATTCTTGTTATCACTGTTTGATATATTTTACTGCAGATAAAAAAACAAGTCAACCTGAAGTTCGAGTGTCCGTGTGCCTTTCTTCTGGGTGGCTATTTGAAGTTGGTTACACATGGGTGGAATAGTAATTGTGGCGGTCATGTGAATTTCCTTTCGGCTTCAGACACATGCCTATTCTCACTTAAAATGTAGATTTTTAAATTAAGGGGTTTCAGTTAAACAAACTATAGTAATACTTTTCTTGTGACTTGTTTGCAGTAACTTCATGTCAATGCAGATGAATACAGGATTAACCATATTACTTTAGGTTAATGAGGTAGAGGTACACATAGTTGAGATCCACATGCTGAACAGTAGTAAAGCTATACAGTACCATAGTCATGTTTCATCTACCCATTCACCAGAAATGTGTAGCACCCACCTGGGTGATGCTATGGCAGCTATTTTGCACCCGAAGCTCACCACACCTCCGCTATCACAGTTACGGGTAAAGGAGGGAATGATGCTAATTAGAAACAAGGGGGTGATTAGGGGGCGATGGTGTGACTATGTATAAGGAATCTGTTAACTTGGTGCTCATGTTCAGTGGACAGACCTGCCCAGTGGACAGCAAGAAATTGGACATAACAGGTATTTGACAGTTTTTTGGGGTATATATTGTGTTTATTTGACTTGTATTATATTGAACATGAACCTATGAAGTACACTGAAGTAGTTTTTTCCCCCCACCATAGGCCAGAGAGAATACCTGTAGCTAGCCACCTTACTCTTTCTGCATGCATTTGTGTGACAAGTTACTGTAGGTGATCTAAAGTTGATGTTCTGAAATAAGATCACGTAATCCTCACACTCATACAGATGTGTTTTCTGACTCACTAGAGGAAACATTCAGTCTGCTAAACTGACCTTGTGTTAAATTATGGTGTCCTATTACTATCTATAATTTGTACATTTTGTTTCTGTATAATGTATATTGAAATGAATCCACATAACATTGATTTCTTTATTTTAATGTTTGACTTTTAATCCTGGTGTTTTCCCTGTACAGTAGATGTCATTCAGTGTAGCCATTATGCTATATTTGTGTTTGGAGACGTCCTAAGGTGAAGATGTGGTTAGATGTGGTAGAGAGCCCCCTCTGCTGGATTCATGTAGCATGACACTGTTTGTTGCATAGTTCAGAGAGGTGCAGCGGCCCAAAGACAAACATGTTAATAGAGTCATCTTTAACTTTAACAGAAATGTCATTGAATGTGTTTTATTAATGGTCAAAAGTTAAGAGATCCAATCCAGTATCGTTGCATGGGAAAAATCACTGGGGAAGCCAAGCAAAAAAAAAGCCATATTGTAATCTGTGTTGTGATAAAAGCGTTTGCTCTATGACCTGTTAGTTATATGCCATACCACCGTGATATATAGGCTGAGACAATAAGACAGTGGCAGAATAAATTCAACCACACCTTTGTGGAGAGCATCATCTGTCCGGTGAAGTCCACAAAGCATTTTGCATGTAATAAACAGTTACATAACCTACAGCACGGTCAAGCAAGTTAATGTTTACGACCGTTTTGGACTACTAAACAACCATGCTTAGTTTAAAACAGTGACAAAACTTAAAGATACCAAAAACTATTTTGTCCAATCAACATAAGCTATATATGTGGCTGTCCATGGTACTGATTTATGTGTGTGCATGCTGACAAGTGGAAAAAACATGTTGACACACCCTCTTTCATATTGCCAAAATGGTCTATGACTGTAATATGTTACGAACTGGCTCGAAGCCAGTAACAAAGAGAGAGACAACACAGAGATAAAGGAATTAACAAAAATATATTAAATAAACTATATACGTACAAGTAACAATGGTGTGTGTAGTCAGCAGTGTGAGTAGATCGGTACATAGATGTGATAATGAGGGGTGTTGAGAGATGCCAAAATAAACTAACAAAATCCCCAAAATGCCATAACAAAAAAACAACAGTGTGTCTGCGTGGTAAGAGTATCCTCGGTGTATGGGGGAAGGTGTATTTATCCCCGGGACACACCCGAGGCAAGATGTGTCCCATTTCAATGACGACCCTCCCAGCTCCACCCACCAACTTCTTAAGGAGAACAAGGACAGAGAGAAAGAATTTGTCATACAGAGTATGAGGGTCGTCACAATCCCCCCCCCCCCCCCCCCACAATAAACCGGGGACCATCAAGGACCCCAGAACTCCAGATCAACCCAAAAACTAAAAGCTAAATAATGAAGATATATATATACACTACCGTTCAAAAGTTTGGGGTCACTTAGAAATGTCACGTAGAATTTTTTGGGGTTCATTAAAATAACATCAAATTGATCCGAAATACAGTGTAGACATTGTTAATGTTGTAAATGACTATTGTAACTGGAAACGGCAGATTTTTAATGGAATATCTACATAGGCTTACAGAGGCCCATTATCCCTACAAACGACTGCTTAGCGGAAACCTATTGAGGTGGAGACACGACAGGCCATACATGCTCACCAGCCAAGTTACTCCAAACGATATCCTCAACAGGTAACGAAGGACGCACCCCTACAACAACCTCGCCTTTCACCAGTTCAGAATACACCAGTTCAGAATACACCATCACCCAATTCCCCTAATGAAAACACTATTCCCAGAAGCAGTCTCAGCAGAGAAGGTTATCACAGACTAACAGAAATGACTCAGAGGCACCTGTGTCCCTCAGGATCTTCACTGGGACTGGGTCGTTACTTCCTAACAGACACAAAACGCTCAGTAATAAAATGTAAATAATCTGGGTCAATTGGGAATTTCACATGCACCTGGGCATGAGACGAAGTGACAGGAGTGAACGGATGTGAGACAGGCGCTGCTAACGCCATAGGCTTAGGCTTAACATTAGCGTGAGTACTACATTTACCAATGCCCTGAGAAGAGGACATTTGTTTTTCCAATGACCTGAACCCTGACAGTAGTGACACTTGACTGAAACCAGCTTTACCACAGGAGCCAGGCTCAACCCTATATGAATGAGTGTCTCCGTGTGCGAGGCAAAAATCTTTCTGAACGCCCCCACTCACTCCGAATACAGGGCTCTGCAAAGCCACTTTTGTGAGTCAAAACATTCTTGTCCACCAAAACCACAGCTTCAGAGACAGTCTTCACTTTTTGTTAGTGTAAGGGGTGCGTAATCGGTAGCAGGGAAGTCAGACGCAGGAGAGCAGAACTTGGTAATAGCCAGGGCAGTTTAATAACAAAACCCACGGCATAAAAATAACAAGAATAATTGGGTACAAAAACCCATCGCGCACCAAACAACACGTGCACAAGCACTTACAATAAACAATCCCACACAAAGATATGGGGGGGAACAGAGGGTTAAATACAAAACAAATGATTGGGGGAATTGAAACCAGGTGTGAGGAAAACAAGACAAAACACATGGAAAATGAAAAGTGGATCGATGATGGCTAGAAGACCGGCGACGCCGAGCGCCGCCCGAACAAGGAGAGGACCCGACTTCGGCGGAAGTCGTGACAGTTAGTTAATGTACATGGCTATTCGATCAGGGATTGTGTCCTTAAATTCTAGCATAATCAGATCACACAGCCCCGGGACAGTCTTAACCGCAGAGGCGGGACACCAGCGAATAAACTTTGAAGATAACTCAATAACGCAAACTCAACAGGAATCTGTTTATCAGCCCTTTTTAAAGTTCTAAATCGTTGGCGGTAAGCCTCAGGAACCAATTCATGAATCTGTAACACAGCCATTTTAAGTGTGATCAGAATCAGGCCAATCCTAGAATAAGTCTGGCCGTAAGTTTCCAACAATATCAAATGTGTCCGTGGCACAACCAAGAGAGGAGCAACCCCTAGGTGAATCAGGGTCACCATCCCTAAGCAAACTCCCAAGAGCTTTCCATCCCTAACCAATTCTAGCCGCTCTTTTTGCAGCTTGATTTTAGCATGCTCAAAATCTTGTTTAAATTCCAATTCCTCTTCATACTTAACACGATCATACTCTAGCTGTAACAGAAGCAGTTATTTCTGCTGTTCAAAAGGAAGACTATTATGGCTATCAGACGGAGTGACCATTGTATCGAAACGGGGAGACGGCTGGGGAGGCGGCGAGTCCTCGGCAGTTACCCAGTGGTAACTACGAGTATATCAATCGCCATCACATTGGCCTTCAATATCAACCAAACAATTTTTTAGACGTTTATCACTAATTTCAACCTAGTAGTGTTCAGTGATCTTCAACAGCTGTTCTTTAGTACATAACTCTAACAGCTCTTCTGATGTAACGTGAATTAACTCTACTTTAGGCACCATAGTCACAAGTAACTGCAAAAAAAAGTGGTTGAAAAATGAGTTTTAATGACTCCAACCTATGTGTATTTTAACTTCCGACTTCAACTGTAGCGGGTGTGGTCTACAGCTTATCATGAGATACTCTACCTCAGGCGAGACTTCCTCAGGCAAAGGGTGGCTACTTTGAAGAATCTCAAATATAGAATATATTTGGATTTTTTTAACACCTTTTGTTATTTCATAGTTTTGATGTCTTCACTATTGTTCTACAGTGTAGAAAATAGTAAAAATAAAGAAAAACCCTTGAATGAGTAGGTGTGTCCTAACTTTTGACTGATAGTGTACGTTAGAGGCTAAGTGATCGAGGAAGACACTGATTTTCTAAGTTAAAGAATAGGATCAAATCAAATTGTATTTAGAGTGATTTGATTTAGTCCTATTTTTTAACTTCGATTTTTGGATGAAATGGAGACATGAATCCAACATATTAATTATTAATTTATGTACAAACTGGAATTAAAGCCAGACTCAGTGATAAGTGATTGTTTTGCTTTCTATGTTCTTTTATTATTGCTCTATGTAAAGTGTGTTGTGATTCTAAATGCACTTTAAATAACATTTGATTTGATTTAGATCAAGCACAGTGATAACACATGATGTATAGATAAGCAAAATATCTGACATTGTATTCCCATTTGAACTTGGGGTTCTTTTAAGTGGTTGAAACAGCACATTTAGGTGACAACTAAACCAAAAATCTGATATTGATTTTCCATTGGAATTTGGCTGTGCTTTTAGATGGTTGAAACACATTGGGAATTCAATGAGTGGGTGAAAATAGGTTGGAATCTCATCGATCAACGTACTGTATCTACCAAATATTACCCAATTCTCCATGTTGAAATGATGTTGTGAGTCCAGTGAGTCAGTGAACAGATTATCCATTATTTCACTTGTCAAACTCATTCCACGGAAGGCAGCATGTCTGCGGGTTTAAACTTTAACCCTTAAACTTTATATGAGTGCGTAATTATCTCCATGCTTCACTCTACTCTAAATGAAACATAATAGTAATGTCAAACATGTCAATAAAGAGTGTATAAACATCTTTATTTGCTTTGAAAATAAACATTGTGCCTGCTTCTTGAATGAATCTGTCACGATAGTTGTTAGAAATGGACCAAGGCGCAGCATGTCCACATGTTTAATAAATGAAACTCACCAAAAACAGTACAGAACAAAACGAACGTTATGCAGCGCTCACAAGCAACAATACATAAACAAGATCCCACAAAAACCCAGTGGGAAAAGGCTGCCTAAATATGATCCCCAATCAGAGACAACGATAGACAGCTGCCTCTGATTGGGAACCATACCAGGCCAACATAGAAATACAAAAACTAGAGTACCCACCCTAGTCACACCCTGACCTAACCAAAATAGAGAATAAAAAGGCTCTCTAAGGTCAGGGCGTGACATAATCTTTGAATTAATCTGGATGCGTCAATGTAACACATCACAATATGTAACCATCTGACCTACTTATATCTTTTATACTGACTAATGTATCTTAACTCCATGTATAATACTTGGAATAATAAACATTTGCTGAGAAGAGGTTTTGTTCTTGTGTATAATATACAGAGATGGGCAGTATTTCTGGTGCATGTATTTAAAATACATATTTGAATTACTTCTGAGTACTTTGTAATTTGAATAATACTGGGCTGAACTACAATGTAATTTGTATTGTCAAAATAAAATAACACATTTTATACCATTTGTTTTATAGCAGTTCACAATTTGTGCCCCCCCCTTTCACCCTCCATTGGTATCAGCAGTCTGATAGCACTATGGTGTGATAAAATCATCTGCTAAATTAACTAAAATACTGAATATATTGAAAAAATAAACCATTGCAAAGCATGGTGAGTATTATTCTAATGAGCACCGCCACGAAATATGGTCAATAATAATACCCAGTGTGCTTTGCAATTCATTTTGGTATGTTCATTTTCACATCTACATTTACATTTTGGTAATTTAGTAGACACTTATCCAGAGTGACATGCTCAACTAAGGTAGATAAACAGAACGTTACAGAAAGTGAGAGAGAGCGAGAGCAGGAATGAGGGAGTGAGAGCTAGAGTAAAGTAGAGAGAGAGCAGGAGTGTGTGTGTGAGAGAGAGGAATGTTACAGTGTCAAGTTCCATTAGGGATGTGCCGTGTCCGTGACGGGGAGTGTATCTTTCAGGGGAAAGCGGGGTTAAGTCTGTGTTTATGAAACACAGTGGGAGAATGGGCGCCCAAGCCACGCTGGCGCTCTGGCGGTATTTCATGTGTTTGGGGGCCGTCAGGGCCTCGGCTAAGACTGACTGATGGGAACTAAAACCCTCAGCAAGGATTTGGCCTCTTTGCAAATGGAGAAGTTCTCGATGGACAGCAGCTTTGAAGAGATTTCTCTTCTTTCTTTTTTCCAGGGGAAAAGGGGGAAGTGACAGTAAGCTGTAAGACTAACTGCCCAAAGCAAATAGGATGCAAACATGAGAGGCGAATCAAACACAAACAACAACAGGGTAGTTTTGCATCATGATCCTCTGCATCAGAGGAAACTGGGATCCACCCAGACATATAACACTGGATTGAGACACAAGCTGCCACTGATACAGATGTTGAAACAACAGCTCTGTTTATGACCACATGGGGGTGCTCTTCACTTTAAGTACCATGCTACGGATCAAATATTACAGTAGACTTTGTGGGTACTGTACATTACTGAAAGCAACTGAAGATTGCGAGTTGTGACATGGATCTTCAACATATAGAATTAAATTGGCCATGTTGACTTTAATCTTTGACATATATACGTTTTGTTTGATAGATCTTATTGCTTTCCGACCCATTTTATTATCATACTCACTAACTTTCTCTCCATATACTCTAATAATTATTTTTGTGTGTGTTTTGGGGGTACCCGGAACCCACTTTTACCATCTTTGCTCTCCACATGTTAAAATTCACCCAGGGCACAAGGGCAAGGCCTAGGGGTGTGGTCTGCCCCTCAATCCCTTGCCCCCAGATCTCTGGGCCTCTTGTCCCTGGTTCCCATGTCTCTAGTGGGATTAATCCCTGAACCACAGGTGTGATAATCCCAAACAGAATGGCTCTGCTGAACACAGGGATTGACAGCGACAGGGCCCCAATCCGCTTTGATCACGGGGACAACAGCTGCGCTACGCTTTAATCCACAAACCGAGCATGGCCCAGCCCAAAGAAACAGTCGGAAATGGGAGTACATTCATAATATAGGGCGGAGGTCTGGGGTGGGGGTGGAGGATCGGGGTAGTATCTGTCTGACTCATGGTTCACTCCAAAACATGTCTATCAAAAGTCTATAGAGAATCATACAACACAAACTGTCTCTGTATTTCAGCACATTACTCTGGTTTTGGTGGCAGGAATCAGAGTCACTGTGGAATATTAATAGGACACCAGTGGACCTGGAGGTCAGTGTGACTGACAGCTCAGCACAGCCAGTGGGAGACATGAATAACCTAAGTGTCACTACAATGGGCGGGCAGGAAGGAAGTCGCATCACCACTGCACTTAGACATGACGACACGGACCAACATGGACCAACTGACAAACAGTGGTGAGAGCAGAGTTGAGCGGGGAAAGGGAAAGAGGGGAAAAGGGAGGAGGAGGAGGAGGGTACGGGCCGTCACGGCGGCCATTTCAATGGCAGGATGTGGGGCCAATGGCAGCCTCAGCGCCGTCTCCAGAGCGGCGTGAGAAAAGTGCAAGTGGAGCACTCAGTGCCTACATCACTCCCCGTCCATCAACAATCAGCCCAACAGCCACAGGAAAGCAGCACACTCACTGCTCTGGAGTCTATAGAACAAGAGCCTCTTGTGAGTCAACAACATGTTGCTGATAGAGACTTTATTTACTTACGATGTAATATGTGATTGTCTTACCTAGATACCTTAAGATGAATGCTCTAACTGTAAGTGACTCCGGATAAGAGCGTCTGCTACATGACTAAAATGTTAATATCAAAATGTTAATAAAGATTACAATAATTGCCAAATGCAGTGGGACATATACGTACCCCTGGGGAACACTGGATCATCTGTTGCTGATGGAGAAATCAAATCCCACATGGTTGAACGTGAGATGATTCGAAGGTGTGGATTTTTCCTAGTAACCATGGAGAGCATCAATACCACCTGCTTGGAAACTAAGAAGATGTATCAAATGTCCATTCCTACATAACAGTGAATCCCAAACTTTTTATAGTCCCGTACCCCTTCAAACATTTAACCTCCAGCTATGTACCCCCTCTAGCACCAGGGTCAGCGCACTCTCAAATGTTGTTTTTGCCATCATTGTAAGCCTGCCACACACACACTATACGATACATTTATTAAACATAAGAATGAGTGTGAGATTTTGTCACAACCCGGCTCGTGGGAAATGACAAAGAGCTCTCATAGGACCACGCCACAAATAATAATATAATAATAATCAATAATTTTGCTCTTTATTTAAACATCTTACATATAAAACCTTATTTGTTCATTGAAAATTGTGAATAACTCACCACAGGTTAATGAGAAGGGTGTGCTTGAAAGGATGCACATAACTCTGCAATGTTGGGTTGTATTGGAGAGAGTCTCAGTTTTAAATCATTTTCCACACACAGTTTGTGCTTGTATTTAGTTTTCATACTAGTGAGGGCCGAGAATCCACTCTCACATACAGCAGCTTGCGAAAGTATTCAACCCCTTGGCATTTTTCCTATTTTGTTGCCTTACAACCTGGAATTAAAATAGATTTTTTGGGGGTTTGTATCATTTGATTTACACAACATGCCTACCACTTTGAAGATGCAAAATATTTTTTATTGTTAAACTAACAAGAAATAAGACACAAAAACAGAAAACTTGAGCACGCATAACTATTAACCCCCCCAAAGTCAATACTTTGTAGAGCCACCTTTTTCTGCAATTACTGCTTCAAGTCTCTTGGGGTATGTCTCTATAAGCTTGGCACATCGAGCCACTGGGATTTTTTGCCCATTCTTCAAGGCAAAACTGCTCCAGCTCCTTCAAGTTGGATGGGTTCCACTGGTGTACAGCAATCTTTAAGTCATTCCACAGATTCTGAATTGGATTGAGGTCTGGTCTTTGACTAGGCCATTCCAAGACATTTACATGTTTCCCCTTAAACCACTCAATTGTTGCTTTAGCAGTATGCTTAGGGTCATTGTCCTGCTGGAAGGTGAACCTCTGTCCTAGTCTCAAATCTCTGGAAGACTGACACAGGTTTCCCTCAAGAATTTCCCTGTATTTAGCGCCATCCAGCATTCCTTCAATTCTACCAGTTTCCCAGTCCCTGTCGATGGAAAAACATCCTCACAGCATGATGCTGCCACCACCATGCTTCACTGTGGGGATGGTGTTCTCGGGGTGATGAAAGGTTTTGGGTTTTGCGCCAGACATAAGGTTTTCCTTTATGGCCAAAAAGCAAAAATGTAGTCTCATCTGACCAGAGTACCTTCTTCCATATGTTTGGGGAGTTTCCCACATGCCTTTTGGCGAACACCAAATGTGTTTGCTCATTTTTTCTTTAAGCATGGATTTTATTCAGGCCACTCTTCCATGAAGGCCAGCTCTGTGATGTGTATAACTTAAAGTGGTCCTATGGACAGATACTCCAATCTGCTGTGGAGCTTTGCAGCTCCTTCAGGGTTAGCTTTAGTCTTTTTGTTGCCTCTTTGATTAATGCCCTCCTTGCCTGGTTTTGGTGTGCGGCCCTCTCTTGGCAGGTTTGTTGTGCTGCCATGTTCTTTCCATTTTTTTTATAATGGATTTAATGGTTCTCTTGGGATATTCAAAGTTTTGGATATTTTTTTTACAACTCAACCCTGATCTGTACTTCTCCAAAACGTTGTCCCTGACCTGTTTGGAGAGCTCCTTGGTCTTCATGGTGTCACTTGCTCGGTGGTGCACCTTGCATAGTGGTGTGCAGACTCTGGGGCCTTTCAGAACAGGTGTATATATACTGAGATCATGTGACACTTAAATAAATCCAAATAAAAATCTATTTAAGTTACAGGTTGTAATGCAACAAAATAGGAAAAACACCCACATGGATGAATACTTTTGCAAGGCACTGTAGGTACATGGTTGCAAAGGGCATCAATGTCTTAACAGCGCGATTTGACAAGGCAGGATACTCTTCCTGTGGTCCAGCAACATAAGACAGTTACAAACAGTTTAAAATACTACATGACATTACATTTCATAACTCCTTACTCAACACATCATGTGTTCCCTCAGGCCACCAGTACACATCAAGGTGTGTGTAGAGTGTGTGTCTTATCAAGGGTATTTGTGTCTGTGCCCGTGTGTGTCTCTTCACAGTCCCCGCTGTTCCATAAGGTGTATTTTTATCTGTTTTTAAAAATCTGATTCTACTGCTTGCATCAGTTACGTGATGTGGAATAGAGTTCTATGTAGCTATGGCTCTATGTAGTACTGTGCGCCTCCCATAGTCTGTTCTGGACTTGGGGACTGTGAAGAGACCTCTTGTGGCATGTCTTGTGGGATATGTATGGGTGTCCGAGCTGTGTGCTAGTAGTTTCAGGATGTCAACATTTCTTACAAAAACAAGTAATGATGAAGTCAATCTCCACTTTGAGCCAAAGGAGGATTTATTTGCATATTATTAATGTTAGTTCTCCGTGTATTTTTAAGGGCCAGCTGTGCTGCCCTGTTCTGAGCCAATTGTAGTTTTCTGAGGTCTCTCTTTGTGGCACCTGACCACACAACTGAACAGGAGTCCAGTTGTGACAAAACTAGAGCCTGTAGGACCTGCCTTGCTGAAAGTGTTGTTAAAAAGGCAGAGCAACGCTTTATTATGGACAGACTTCTCCCCATTTTAGCTACTGTGGTATCAACATGTTTTGACTATGACAGTTTACAATCCAGGGTTACTCCAAGCAGTTTAATCGCCTCAACGTGCTCAATTTCCACATTATTTATTACAAGATTTGGTTGAGGTTTATGGTTTAGTGAATGATTTGTCCCAAATACAATGCTTTTAGTTTTGAAATATTTAGTACTAACTTATTCCTTGCCACCCATTCTGAAACTAACTGCAGCTCTTTGTTAAGTGTTGCAGTGATTTCACTCGCTGTAGTAGCTGACGTGTAAAGTGTTGAGTCATTCACATACATAGTCACACTGGCTTTGTCAGTAAAGATTGAAAAAAGTAATGGGCCTAGAGACCTACACTGGGGAATTCCTAATTCTACCTGGATTTTGTTGGAGAGGCTTCCATTTAAGAACACCTTCTGAATTCTGTTAGACAGGTAACTCTTTATCCACACTATAGCAGGGGGTGTAAAGCCATAACACATACATTTTCCCATGTAGCCGCACTGAAGTCTAACAAAACAGCTCCCACAATCTTTTTAACATCAATTTCTCTCAGCCAATCATCAGTTATTTGTGTAAGTGCTGTGCTTGTTGAATGTCCTTCCCTATAAGCGTTCTGAAAGTCTGTTGTCAATTTGTTTACAGTAAAATAGCCTTGTATCTAGTCAAACACAATTTTCCCCAAAAGTTTACTAAGGGAACAGGCTGATTGGCTGATTGGTCGGCTGATTGGTCGGCTATTTGAGCCACTCAAGGCAGCTTTACTGTTCTTGGGTAGCGGAATCACTTTTGCTTCACTCCAGGCCTGAGAGAGGAGACAGAGGAGACAAACAAACAACACTTCCTGATAACAATGGTGAGTGCGCATATGTGTATGTGTGTATTCTGTATGTGTGTATTATGTGTACAAGAGGGCCTTGAAAATCCAACTGAAGAATTTGCCTTTACTTCAATATCCGTTAGGTGGCAGCACACCCCATACAATCCCCTTTTCCACACCCAGACAGCTACAGCTTTCCAAAGGCCACATTCTCACCACCTCAAACACCATGGCTCTCTTCAGCTGAGATAACGCTCATCTCACAGAGAGAGGCTAAAGATAGACTCCCCACTACTGATATGAACTGTGTTTAATTAGTAAGGAATTATTGGACTCTGTTGTTTGGCTGAGGAGCCATGCAGTGGACTACTAGTGGACATGAGCCAGTGTTGACTGCCCTCCTGCCCTGTAGTGGCTGGTAGATCAGCGTTATGGGTCCAGGCTAGGGAGGAGAGTTCACACACTATTGCTCTGTGTGTTAATATATCCTCCCAGCTGCCCTGTCAACTTGAGTTTCAAACACACACACACACACAGATGCACACTCGTGCGCACACACACACATACACATTCAGATATAGGACACATGTTTTACATCAGTGAACACCACGGGTAAGAGCTGGGCAAGTTGAATCAGTGTGTCGCTGTGTGTGTGAAACAACAACGAGTCACGCACACAAAAGCACACACTCACACACACACACAGACAGACAATTACAGACACACACTTCAGGTTTGCTCAGTTTAGCTATGAGCCAGTTTATTAAAAAGGACTTAAGAGGACACTCCAAGCTCTGTGCTTTAACAATAGTATAACTAAACAACATGTCAATCCCCACTGAGTCAGTGGACAGGGGCCCGAGGATTCAGCCAGTGACCTTTCTGTGAATGAGGGAGATATTGACTGACAGAGTTAGCTGAATGGGAAGCTGCCTGGGTTAGCAGGGGTAAGCTGATACTCCTCTTCTCAGCCCATCAGTAAACACTATTAGATTGCGTCCAAAATGGCACCCTGTTCCTTATGTAGTGCACTACCAAGTGACAGAACTCCACAGTGACACAGAGAGGTCACTCTGCTTCTCCGGGGTCCCCGTGTCACAAGGCCAAAACGATGGCACTGATCCCCCCCCCCCCCCCCCCCCCACAGTTGAACTTTCACCCTTCCTTTACAAAAGAAAGACAAACTTGAGTGAGAGGTTTTTTGTCCCACCGCTATACAAACAAAGCTCGCCCCTGGACCTGATGCTTTCTCACAAGCTCTGGGGGTGTGGTGTGTGTGTGTGTGTGTGTGTGTGTGTGTGTGTGTGTGTGTGTGTGTGTGTGTGTGTGGGTGTGTGTGTGGGTGTGGGTGTGGGTGAGTGTGTGGAAAGGGTGGAAAGGGTGTGCAGCAGGGGGTATAAGATGGGGAATGGATGGTCTAGGACAGGGATGTCCCATTGTAACGAGTAAAGTGGCTGTTAGAGGGCTGAAGTAGGGAAGTGTGTGTGTCAGAGTGTGTATGTCAGTGTGTATGTGAGAGAGAGACAAGGTTCTTCTGGTCTCTTATCCTCATGCAGTGACTCTTTCCTGTGGCTCAGGTGGTGGCCTTTTTTTGTGACAGTTGGGAAGACTGTGCGTGTGTGTAGGTGTGCGTAGGTGTGTGTGTGAGAGAACCTGTAGTAATGGGAATGAAGATAGGGGACTTTCTCACGGATGGGTCACAGTGGAGAGGAGCTGAGCGCAGAGACTGATTCTATTCCCACCTGATCCATGAGAAGAGGGAAATATACACTTGGGACAATAGGAAACTAATAGGAAACTAGAATAATGGATCCACACAATGGAGTACAACTAATTGTACTGTACCGTGGGAAAAGACTCATTGTAGAGGTAGGGGACTATCTCCAACAGAGAACCCCATTTAAAGACAAACAGAGGACATGGAGGGCATATACAATTGGAATACCCAGCAAGTAAGTTCTTCCCTGGACCAAGGTGATAGTGAGGTATGGGGGCTGTGTCATGTGACATTGGACTGTGGTTAACCCTGGGTTCTGAGTTTAGGGTTCAAGGTTCACAGAAGCAGGCTGGGTGCCCGCCGCTGGCTCTGTTGGGGACACATCTGTCTAAACACAAGCCCAGTTATTGTTACTGTTTGTGGCTTTGGCTGAAACCATGAATAACAAAGAAAGAACAGCCGCAGTTTACAGGCCATTTTAAAGCTGGCTTGGGTACTGTGTGTGTGTGTGTGTGTGTGTGTGTGTGTGTGTGTGTGTGTGTGTGTGTGTGTGTGTGTGTGTGTGTGTGTGTGTGTGTGTGTGTGTGTGTGTGTGTGTGTGTGTGTGTGTGTGTGTGTGTGTGTGTGTGTGTGTGTAAGGTGTGTGTGTGTAAGGTGTGTTTGTGTGTGTGTGTGTGTGTGCGAGAGAGAGAGAGATGCATGAGGCCGAACCGATGTGTTTCTAAAGAATGTAATAAGTGATTGTGTGAGGGTATTGATGCATTTGTGTGGCAGAGTAAGTGTGAGATGGGGCCAAGAGATTGAGGAAAGTATTTTGTCGGTCACTTTGTAGACGCAGGAGGTGAAACTGAGGTGAAAGAGAGGAGGGAAGGAAGGTGTCTCTCCAGGTGTGGGGAGAGGGTTACCCACCCCCCTTTTTCCCCTCTCCTTCTTCTCTGCCGCTGGCTGTGTGTGTGTGTGTGTGTGTGTGTGTGCACTCTATGTGTGTGTGTGTGGATTTACATATTACGGCCTGCTTATGTTAACTCCAGGCTTAGCCGGTAAGGAACAGTGGTGTTTTATGAGCAGGCCAGGGTGTGGAGGCCTGTAAAGCTATAATGTAAGGCTTTGGAGAAGCGACACCTCTCAGATTACCTAATGAGCGGTGCACTGACACTTAGTGTGTGTTCTGTTTACAACCTCTGTTGTACTGAAAATAGATACCTACATAAAACATGACAAGACTACACAGCTGTTGATTTAGCAGTCATAATGCTGTTTTTAGCAGATAGCTCTAAGGAGGTTCAATCCTAGGATGTGTAGTATCTAAAAGGCTACAGAATACACGTACACTACATATACAAAAGTATGTGGACATCCCTTCAAATTAGTGGGTGGGCCTGGCTCCCAAGTGCCCTCCCATTCAAGGCAGCACCCCTGGCCAGCCAGGAAATCCATAGATTAGGGCCTATTGAATTTAACTCAATTGACTGATCTCCTTTTATGAACAGTAACTCCGTCAAATTATTGAAATTGTTGCATGTTGCGTTTATACGGTAGCTTCTAAATTTGAGTTCATCTTTTAAGCTACTGTTCCTGTTTGATTTGTGTTATTGTCTAGAATTGAACACTGTTCAAAAATGATAGGTTGACAGTAGGTCTGTAGAGTTAACCATCATCATATATATCTATTCAGTATAATAGCAATGATGAGAAAATACAGGAGCACACACACACAAACACACACACACACACACAGATTGAGGGATCAATAAAACAAGGCCTTTGTGCGCTGCTCCTGCTGTGGACCCAGGATGTAGTAAATACCAGACGTGGTGAGGGGCCTGCCCTTTACTGACCATGACATACACATCTCTCTCTCTATCTCACTCGCTCTCCCTCTCTCTCTCTCCATCTCCATCTTTATCTCTCTCACTCTCCCTCTGTCTTCTCTCTCAGAGCTAGAACAGAAATACTCTCCAGCAAAACAAGATATTTGCTCACCTGTTTTACTCTGTACTGTGTATTCATCGAGGTCAAAGAGTTCAGTAACAGGAAAAGCAATTGTACCATTTGTAACAGTTTAACGATTCCCCTTAACCCGTGCAACCACATCTTCTCCGACCCCTCTTTGCTTCCTCTTACAAGACCCGGGGTCACCAGTAAAAGAGTCATCTCCACAAACACCCCTGGTTAGGTTTAGGCTGAATGACCATCCCAGTGGAACGTCAGAGGCAGATGCTACAATGCCCTGTTGGCTCCAAGTACATAGGGAACACTGATAGCGTTGGGTCTCTTTCTATTGATTAATGATTGATTAATGATTATGCTGATGCCTTTCAGCCCTTCTGCTGTTGGTGTCACAACTTGCCATTGTGAAGATACTGAAGAGATTTGATATTAGAAAGTGAACCCTTCGGGCCTCCCGAGTGGCGCAGTGGTCTAAGGCACTGAGGTGCTAGTGCCGTCACTCCAGACCCGGGTTCGATCCCGGGCTGTATCACAATGGGCCGTGATCGGGAGTCCCATAGGGCGGCGCACAATTTGCTCAGCATCGTCTGAGTTAGGGGAGGGTTTGGCTGCGGGGGCTCACTGTGCTCTAGTGACTCCTTGTGGTGGGCCGGGTGCCTGCAGGCTGACATCTGTTGTCAGGTGAATAGTGTTTCCTCTGACACATTGGTGTGGGCGGGTGTTAAGAAGCGCGGTTTGACCAGTCATGTTTTGGAGGACGCATGACTCGACATGTTTACCCTTTGAAGGAGTGATACCCAAGTGGAATTTTATAAGCTCAGTACACGATAGGTTTTCAAAAATCAATGTGACATTTCTGTTGGAGGCTTTGATTTACCTTCATAATAGGAGTGAAAATTAGTTTTTGGTGGAATAACACACATATGTCGTATAACATTACACTTGCTAACACATTACATCAGCGCTATTTGAACTGAACACAGATAACCTATGACCAGGAACAAAATCAAGACCAAATGCGTGCACGTGCGCTCACGCACAAACACACAACTGTAAACTACCCTACAGATTTCATCAAACTTATACCTCAGGTCTTCTCTGTCAAGCACATGAGTGTCTAGCTAGCAGCAGGGTAGTCAGACAGGCAGAGGAGCTGGGACTAGCTCTGGTTGACCAAACGCCAGCAGGGGAGAGTATCCATGTGAATCTTCCATAGGCGTCTCTCACATGCCTGTGTGTTATTCCCCAACTCCTACAGAGCACAAGGGGATCCCACATTAAGCAGCAGAAGCCCACAGAAACAGGATATTGTGAGAGACCTTTATGTGTTTGAATTGGGGGGGAAAAAGGGGGGAAAAAGACAATGTTTCTCACCTACTTAAGGTCCAGTTGGTGGGGGCTGAATACTGGTTTGATAAAATAACATAATAAACCTCTAAGTCCAACTTTGTGAGGTGAGGTGATTGAGTTTAGAATTTCATAACAGCGGTGTGTGTGTGTTTGTGTGTGTGTGTGTGTGTGTGTGTGTGTGTGTGTGTGTGTGTGTGTGTGTGTGTGTGTGTGTGTGTGTGTGTGTGTGTGTGTGTGTGTGTATGTGTGTGTGTTTATCAGACAGACAGAGAGAGTGACTCAGGCTTGGGGTCAAGGCTTGCCCGTTGGCTACGGATATCGAAATTATTGAAATGTTTTAAAAACATTTCTAAGAAATGCAACAATTGGACAATGGATGAAGATACTCCAAACGTTTATAATTGTTATAATCCGTCAGATATTGACAGAATTATAGCACATACATTTTTTTACTGGAACAGACAAATTATTATTGGAGTTCAAGGATTTCGGTAGGAATTCAGATGTTCAATTTACTGTCAATTTTTTATTTTCTTGCACTCATATACACTGAACAAAAGCATCAATGCAACATGCAACAATTTCGAAGATTGTATTGAGTTATTGTTCATATAAAGAAATCAGTCAATTTAAATAAATTCCAATCCATGGATTTCACATGACTGGGAATACGGATATGCATCTGTTAGTCACAAATACCGTAAAAAAAGTAGGGGCGTGGATCAGGAAACCAGTCAGTATCTGGTGTGCAGCGCGACACATCTCCTTCCCATATGCTGTTGATTGTGGCCTGTGGAATTTTGTCCCACTCCTCTTCAATGACTGTGCACAGTTGCTGGATATTGGTGGGAACTGGAACACGTTGTCCTACACTTCGTCGATCCAGAGCATTCTAAACATGCTCAATGGGTAACATGTCTGGTGAGTATGCAGGCCATGGAAGAACTGGGACATTTTCAGCTTCCAGGAATTGTGCACAAATCCTTGCGACATGGGTCCGTGCATTTTCATGCTGAAACATGAAGTGATGGTGGAGGATAATGGAACAACAATGGGCCTCAGGATCTCATCATGGTATCTCTGTGCATTCAAATTGCCATCGATAAAATGAAATTGTGTTTGTTGACTGTAGCTTATGACTGCCCATACCATAACCTCACCACCAAAATGGGGCACTAAGTTTACAACGTTGACAACAGCAAACCGCTCGCCCACACGACACCATACACGCTGTCTGCCATCTACCCGGTACAGTTGAAACCAGGATTCATCCGTGAAGAGCACACTTCTCCAGCGTACCACTGGCCATCGAAGGTGAGCATTTGCCCACTGAGGACGGTTTCGATGTCAAACTGCAGTCAGGTCAGGACCCTGGAGAGGATGACGAGCACGCAGATGAGCTTTCCTGAGACGGTTTGTGCAACAATTCTTAGGTAGTGCAAACCCACAGTTTCATCAGCTGTCCGGGTGGCTGTATCAGACAATCCTGCAGGTGAAGAAGTCGGATGTGGAGGTCCTGGGCTGCTGTGGTTACACGTGGTCTGCGGTTGTGAGGCCAGTTGGAAGTACTGCCAAATTCTCTAAAACGACGTTGGAGACTGCTTATGGTAGGAAATAAACATTCAATTCTCTTGCAACAGCTCTGGTGGACATTCTTGCAGTCAGCATGCCAATTTCATGCTCCCTCAAAACTTGATACATCTGTGGCATTGAGTAGTGTGACAAAACTTCACATTTTAGAGTGGCGCTTATTGTCCATCAAATTGCACCTGTGTTATGACCTTGCTGTTTAATCCGTTTCTAGATATGTCAAACCTTTTCTAGATGGATGGGTTATCTTGGCAAAGGAGAAATGCTCACTAACAGGGATGTAAGCAAAATTGTGCACAAAATATGAGAGAAATAAGCTTTTTGTGCGTATGGAACATTTCTGGGATCTTTAATTTCAGCTCTTGAAACCATCTGATAGAAAATAAACACCCTTCGCTCTCGATTAAACCTATCTAAACATACGTTACATTGTTTGCGAGTCATAATATCACTATAATCCGAGTGCTCATTTTAAGAAGTTGCTTTCTTTTCAGCTCGTCTCATTTGTAAACATTTCCACTCTACCACCAATCAAAATAAAATGATCTTTCTTCTCTGTCTTGTGATGTAAGTGCTGAGAAGATGCGTTAAATCCCAGATGCAGCTTTAGCGTTCTTATAGATGCAACGGGAAGACAATGTATTCCATTGAGCCCATTTCAGCCATTGGCGGGGTGTGTTTGACAGGTCATTACAAACATTTCCCCGGACGTAATGTTAATGGGGGTAAACGACAGGCACAAGCAAGAGTATGAAAGACTCGCAGGAGTGAAATGAAAGCAATCAATCCAGTGGGATTTAAGACAAGTGGATTTTGCACCCCTCAAACACAGGAAATAGATGGCTTGATTACAAAACAACAGTTTCCCAGGTGGGTGGGGCATATGCATTGCTTGGCCCATGGTGCATAGTGAGGGTGTCTAGCCTGAGAACCAGACTGGAAAGCTTTATCATCACCTCACAAGACATCCGTGGGCCACACAAACCCGCAGAGAGTTTTTAACGGGCTGGACAGGAGGAGGGGGGCTGACCAGACTGGCACTCCTCAGACGACAGGAGGGGGTCTCTTAGGAAGTGGGGCTTGTTGTATTTGGAATGTGTGTCAGACAGGCAGGCTCGGGAATGTTAACGTATGGCGAGTGTAATAAGGGTCTGGAAAAGGACAATGGAAAATGGAGGAGGGAGGATGAGAGAAAAAAAACTGGTCCGTTATAACTGTTAACGCAGTGGAACGTTATAGAGTACATTTAACCGTCACCCTCCTTTATGCCTGTATGAATACTTAATTAAAAACCTCTTCACCTTCAATCCTGTTTCCTCTGATGATAGTGGCCACAGCTCATCACACCTGAGCAACATTAAAAAACAAATTACAGTGTGCTTTACACCTGAGCACCATACCACTTCAAGCCACCGCTCTGAAGGAGGACGACCCACTCGTAAAACCTCCCCTATATTATTATCTCTCTCTCTCTCTCTCATCCCTCTCTCCTTCCCTCCCTCCCTGGTGGAGCGTCCTTTTCCCTAACAATGGCCCAGGAATGCAAACTCTCTCACTCCCTCTCTCTCATTCTCCCTCCCAGGGAATGCAGCCGCTTCAGGAATGTGGAGGAGGTGTAGAAGAAGCAAGGAGAAGAAAAGGGAGGAATCTCCTGTCTGGTGGCCCTCCTCATTGAAGAACATGCTCTAGTTGTCTCAGTGTGAGAAAGAACGGGGGAGAAGTGAAGAGAGAACAGAGGGGAGAAAAGAAAGGAGAACGAGACGCATCACTAACTGCAGGACTGAGAGGAATGAAATGAAATGGCGTTTGCTCTCTTGGGGCCTCATAAACTCTCTGTCTGTCACAACAACCAGAGAGACACACTGGGCTATATCTAACAACATTATCACACAGTGATGACAAAAACAAACACATGCTCTTGTGCGTGATACACAGTTCAGGTGGTAATGGACACAATAGGGAGATTCCACACAAGTGTAGTTGGCAGTTAGCCTAGCGGTTAAAAGCATTGGGCCAGTAACAGAAAGGTTGCTGGTTGAAATCTCCGACTAGGTGAAATAGCTGTCTTTGTGCATTTGAGCCAGGCACTTAACAATACTTGCTCCTCTAAGTTGCTCGAGATAAGAATGACTGTAATGTAAAACATTTTGGGTATCTCAGAGTATTCTGGTAATTCTCACATAGAAACATCATTGGGAAGAATGATGTTTGACATGCTTTTTACATTTGTATCACAAATCATAATACAAGTGGCCATTTTAGGCCCTTTTTAGACCTATACGGGCCTCCTGTAAGACCTCATGATCTGTACATGATACAGACAACATCTTGGTGTCATTATACTCCTGATAGTGTGCTCAAACATATAGAGTATGTCTAAATGTTTCACATTACTTTATTCAACATAAAAAATATGAATATCTGAAAAGTATCCTTTTGATTTGTCTTATTTTTTAGACATCTTGTTTGGAACAATATACCCTTCAAACACATCACATTTTCAGAGTGGCTCTCTGTTACTTTTAATGACGACCCATTTTATACATAGAAAATGACATTACAGGTCATTAACCAATCACAGTCCTCGTTTAGGATTGCACATTCAGCAAGTACTTCTGGAGTATATTGTTCAAAGCAATATGTCTTAAAATTAACAAATCAAAATAGTATTTTTAATGTTGAAGACATGAATAGGAAAAATTGCATTTCAGAATCTAGACATACTTCATATTTGAGAGCACACTATAAGGAGTATAATGTACTGCACCGTTCATGGATCATAGGGTCTTACAGGAGGCATGTACAGGTCTAAAAAGGGCCTAAAATGGCACTTTTATTATGATTTGTGATACAAATGTAAAAAGCATTTCAAGCATCCTTCCTCCCAATGAAGTTTCTATTTCAGAATTGCCAGAACAATCTGAGACACCAAAAATATTTTCCGCCTAAGCTGAAGACTAGGTCTTCATTTTGGTTCAGGTAGTCCAAACCTTTATCATGGCAGCTTTATGCCTTGATCCAACAACTCTCCAGTGGCAAGTTCATGTCCTCCCTAATTATGACACTACACCATATCTCACCCCCACTTGTATCTTAATAAATCTGAAGATGCTTCTAGTTTATCTTTCTCCCGCAACCCTCGTTCTCTCTCTTTCTCTACATCTCTACCTCTCGCTCTTTCTGTGATAATGTCAGAGTTTCAAACGTCGTTCCCTTTCCGTCGGGCTCTCTTTTCACAACACTTTCCTTGACAGTCATTTGATCAAAGCCAACACTTCTCTCCCTTCTCAGGCATTGCAGGGGTGAGAAATGTTTGGCACAGTGGGAGATTTGTTTGGAGGCTTCCACACTCCACAGTAGGCCTCTACGCCTCCGCGCCTCCGCCCGTGCTATACGCTCCACAACAGACAGGGAGAAAAGTTGTTCCTTATTATCAGGCTTTATGAAATCCACCAGGGCCCCATTATGGGAAAACAAGAGAGTTTTCAGCAGTAAAGAGATGTATAGAAAGAATCACAGGAAGCTGGTGAGGGGAGGACGGCTCATAATAATGTCTGGAATGGAGTGCACAGAATGGTGTGATGTGTTTGATACCATTTCATTCATTCCGTTCCAGCCATTCCTATTAGCCCGTCCTCCCCAATGAAGGTACCACCAGCCTCCTGTGAAAGCGTTAGATGTAAGCACAAAGCTAAAGAAAATATGCGTTTCTTTATTACAGTGGTTCTGTTAAATGATCTAAGGGGTAATGAGAAAGAAAACAAAAGGGATTTGAGGGACTGGGAGATGTGTTTGACATCAACTTTGGCCTCAGAAAAGCATCTAGAGACAGAACCTCAAAAGAACAAACAAAACGCACGGTTGCTTCATCCAGGAATACATAGACGTTGTCATGGATCCCCTTGGTACTGCTGCTCATTCTGTTCCCCAGTTCCGGAGGTCTACGTCACCTGTTTTCAGGCTTCACTGAACGGGATTCATTATCATCAACTGTCTTGTCTAATTACACACACCTGGTTCCCATTTCCCCTGATTAGTATGTTATATATTATTGTTATTGGTTATTGTTCACATGTCCATTGGTGGTGTGAGTACCTATGCGTTGGTGCAGCTGTTACGCCACGTGCTTTATATATTGTGTATTACGGGTATCATCCCGTGGCGTTCAACAAGGTTTACCTTCGCTCTTCTGTTTGGGTACAGCCCAGTGTTTTTGTATACGTGTTTGTTTTGGGTGTATTAAAAACCCCTGTTGTGTATTCCTGCACCTGTCTCCAAAATCCTTTATACCAGTGTGACAGGTGTCGTTATACACAAGAGTGTGGTACACACTCTCATGCTCCATGTGCATTCTACAAGGATGCTCTCTTGAGTACGTTCTTGTGAGGACAAGTGTGGAGTATGCAGAACACATTACATTTAAGAAGCACTTTTTTAGGCAAGGGTAATTTCAGTGTAGGAAAGGAAGAAACAGCGTCTGTGCCACCAGTAAGTACAGATAGTAACGTTAGTATAAATCCCCCCGCACAGTCCCCGCAGCCGGACAACTTTCTCATGGCTTCTGGAGGGAAATGCTGTTGGAATGCTCAACCGGTGTCGCTCATTCAGCCGACAGAAACTTTCAACCGGTTTTCCCCATTATGTAGCGAGTCGGAGTCTGAGTCTGAGTCTTCTCTTGTCTCTACTCCTCCCGTTACGGGGTCTGAGACGCCGAAGGCTCCCACCGTTAGCTCTGACAAATTGAAAACCCTAGTCATTGGCGACTCCATTACCCGCAGTATTAGACTTAAAACGAATCACCCAGCGATCATACACTGTTTACCAGGGGGCAGGGCTACCGACGTTAAGGCTAATCTTAAGATGGTGCTGGCTAAAGCTAAATCTGGCGAGTGTAGAGAGTATAGAGATATTGTTATCCACGTCGGCACCAACGATGTTAGGATGAAACAGTCAGAGGTCACCAAGTGCAACATAGCTTCAGCGTGTAAATCAGCTAGAAAGATGTGTCGGCATCGAGTAATTGTCTCTGGCCCCCTCCCAGTTAGGGGGAGTGACGAGCTCTACAGCAGAGTCTCAGCACTCAATCGCTGGTTGAAAACTGTTTTCTGCCCCTCCCAAAAGATAGAATTTGTAGATAATTGGCCCTCTTTCTGGGACTCACCCACAAACAGGACCAAGCCTGACCTGCTAAGGAGTGACGGACTCCATCCTACCTGGAGGGGTGCTCTCATCTTATCTACCAACATAGATAGGGCTCTAACTCCTTTAGCCCCACAATGAAATAGGGTGCAGGCCAGGCAGCAAGCTGTTAGCCAACCTGCCAGCTTAGTGGAGTCTGCCAATAGCACAGTCAGTGTAGTCAGCTCAGCCATACCCATTGAGACTGTGTCTGTGCCTCGACCTAGGTTGGGCAAAACTAAACATGGCGGTGTTCGCCTTAGCAATCTTATTAGGATAAAGACCTCCTCCATTCCTGCCATTATTGAAAGAGATCGTGATACCTCACATCTCAAAATAGGGTTACTTAATGTTAGATCCCTCACTTCAAAGGCAGTCATAGTCAATGAACTAATCACTGATCATAATCTTGATGTGATTGGCCTGACTGAAACATGGCTTAAGCCTGATGAATTTACTGTGTTAAATGAGGCCTCACCTCCTGGTTACACTAGTGACCATATCCCCCGTGCATCCCGCAAAGGCGGAGGTGTTGCTAACATCTACGATAGCAAATTTCAATTTACAAAAAAAAAAATGGCGTTTTCGTCTTTTGAGCTTCTAGTCATGAAATCTATGCAGCCTACTCAATCACTTTTTATAGCTACTGTTTACAGGCCTCCTGGGCCATATACAGCGTTCCTCTCTGAGTTTCCTGAATTCCTATCAGACCTTGTAGTCATAGCAGATCATATTCTAATTTTTGGTGATTTTAATATTCACATGGAGAAGTCCACAGACCCACTCCAAAAGTCTTTCGGAGCCATCATCGACTCAGTGGGTTTTGTCCAACATGTCTCTGGACCTACTCACTGCCACAGTCATACTCTGGACCTAGTTTTGTCCCATGGAATAAATGTTGTAGATCTTAATGTTTTTCCACATAATCCTGGACTATCGGACCACCATTTTATTACGTTTGCAATCGCAACAAATAATCTGCTCAGACCCCAACCAAGGAGCATCAAAAGTCGTGCTATAAATTCTCAGACAACACAAAAATTCCTTGATGCCCTTCCAGACTCCTTCTGCCTACCCAAGGACGTCAGAGGACAAAAATCAGTTAACCACTTAACTGAGGAACTCAATTTAACCTTGCGCAATACCCTAGATGCAGTTGCACCCCTAAAAACAAAAAACATTTGTCATAAGAAACTAGCTCCCTGGTATACAGAAAATACCCGAGCTTTGAAGCAAGCTTCCAGGAAATTGGAACGGAAATGGCGCCACACAAAACTGGAAGTCTTCCGACTAGCTTGGAAAGACAGTACCGTGCAGTACCGAAGAGCCCTCACTGCTGCTCGATCATCCTACTTTTCCAACTTAATCGAGGAAAATAAGAACAATCCAAAATTTATTTTTGATACTGTTGCAAAGCTAACTAAAAAGCAGCATTCCCCAAGAGAGGATGGCTTTCACTTCAGCAGTAATAAATTCATGAACTTCTTTGAGGAAAAGATCATGACCATTAGAAAGCAAATTACGGACTCCTCTTTGAATCTGCGTATTCCTCCAGGGCTTAGCTGTCCTGAATCTGCACAGCTCTGCGAGGGCCTGGGATCGGGAGAGACACTTAAGTGTTTTAGTACTATATCTCTTGACACAATGATGAAAATAATCATGGCCTCTAAACCTTCAAGCTGCATACTGGATCCTATTCCTACTAAACTGCTGAAGGAGCTGCTTCCTGTGCTTGGCCCTCCTATGTTGAACATAATAAACAGCTCTCTATCCACCGGATGTGTACCAAACTCACTAAAAGTGGCAGTGATAAAGCCTTTCTTGAAAAAGCCAAACCTTGACCCGGAAAATATAAAAAACTATCGGCCTATATCGAATCTTCCATTCCTCTCAAAAATTTTAGAAAAAGCTGTTGCGCAGCAACTCACTGCCTTTCTGAAGACAAACAATGTATACGAAATGCTTCAGTCTGGTTTTAGACCCCATCATAGCACTGAGACTGCACTTGTGAAGGTGGTAAATTACCTTTTAATGGCGTCAGACCGAGGCTCTGCATCTGTCCTCGTGCTACTAGACCTTAGTGCTGCCTTTGACACCATCGATCACCACATTCTTTTGGAGAGACTGGAAACCCAAATTGGTCTACACGGACAAGTTCTGGCCCGGTTTAGATCTTACCTGTCGGAAAGATATCAGTTTGTCTCTGTGAATGGTCTGTCCTCTGACAAATCAACTGTACATTTCGGTGTTCCTCAAGGTTCCGTTTTAGGACCACTATTGTTTTCACTATATATTTTACCTCTTGGGGATGTTATTCGAAAACATAATGTTAACTTTCACTGCTATGCGGATGACACACAGCTGTACATTTCAATGAAACATGGTGAAGCCCCAAAATTGCCCTCGCTAGAAGCCTGTGTTTCAGACATAAGGAAGTGGATGGCTGAAAACGTTCTACTTTTAAACTCGGACAAAACAGAGATGCTTGTTCTAGGTCCCAAGAAACAAAGAGATCTTCTGTTAAATCTGACAATTCATCTTGATGGTTGTAAAGTCGTCTCAAATAAAACTGTGAAGGACCTCGGCGTTACTCTTGACTCTGATCTCTCTTTTGACGAACATATCAAGACTGTTTCAAGGACAGCTTTTTTCCATCTACGTAACATTGCAAAAATCTGAAATTTTCTGTCCAAAAATGATGCAGAAAAATTAATCCATGCATTTGTTACTTCTAGGTTAGACTACTGCAATGCTCTACTTTCCGGCTACCCGGATAAAGCACTAAATAAACTTCAGTTAGTGCTAAATACGGCTGCTAGAATCCTGACTAGAACCAAGAAATTTGATCATATTACTCCAGTGCTAGCTTCCCTACACTGGCTTCCCGTTAAGGCAAGGGCTGATTTCAAGGTTTTACTGTTAACCTATAAAGCGTTACATGGGCTTGCTCCTACCTATCTTTCCGAGTTGGTCCTGCCGTACATACCTACACGTACGCTACGGTCACAAGACGCAGGCCTCCTAATTGTCCCTAAAATTTCTAAGCAAACAGCTGGAGGCAGGGCTTTCTCCTATAGATCTCCATTTTTATGGAACAGTCTGCCTACCCATGTGAGAGACGCAGACTCGGTCTCAACCTTTAAGTCTTTACTGAAGACTTATCTCTTCAGTAGGTCATATGATTGAGCGTAGTCTGGCCCAGGAGTGTGAAGGTGAACGGAAAGGCTCTGGAGCAACAAACCGCCCTTGCTGTCTCTCCAGGGCCGGTTCCCCTCTCTCCACTGGGATTCTCTGCCTCTAACCCTGTTACTGGGGCTGAGTCACTGGCTTGCTGGTGCTCTTTCATGCCGTCCCTAGGAGGGGTGCGTCACTTGAGTGGGTTGAGTTACTGACGTGAACTTCCTGTCTGGGTTGGCGCCCCCCCTTGGTTGTGCTGTGGTGGAGACATTCCTGGAAGAAGCTAGCTAGCTAACAAGGAGTGTCTAGTTGGCAGAAGAGAAGAAGGGACAAAGAAGGGACAAAGTGGGACAAAATAAGGACAGAAGAAAAGGGAAAGGGGGGAAAAGGGACATTAAGGTGAAGCAGTCCTCTAAAGACACAAAAGACAATAATACAAGAAACAACACTTCTATTGCCTCTCCCTCTACGATACGCACTTCCGGGTTGGAGCGAGTAGTTGCATTCCGCTTTGCTCCACAGGTAGTATAACATTTCATTTCATTACAGTACAACAGTTTGATTTGTTTGATCTTAGCTGGCTACATAGCCGTCTTTGTATCCAAGATAATTGTGTAGTCTAGAGTAATTGTCGAGGTTACCTAGCCAGTTAGAGGTTACCTAGCCAGCTACACTTTCAAACAATGTCAACAACGCAGCCACTGCTAGCTAGCCTATTTCACCAGCCAGCAGTACTATATCATTTTAGTCAATAAGATTTTTTGCAACGTAAGCTTAACTTTCTGAACATTCGAGACGTGTAGTCCACTTGTCATTCCAATCTCCTTTGCATTAGCGTAGCCTCTTCTGTAGCCTGTCAACTATGTGTCTGTCTATCCCTGTTCTCTCCTCTCTGCACAGACCATACAAACGCTTCACACCGCGTGGCCGCTGCTACTCTAACCTGGTGGTCCCAGCGCGCACGACCCACGTGGAGTTCCAGGTCTC
Organism: Salvelinus fontinalis; assembly: GCF_029448725.1. NCBI lineage: Eukaryota > Metazoa > Chordata > Actinopteri > Salmoniformes > Salmonidae > Salvelinus > Salvelinus fontinalis. The sequence continues at coordinate 5,446,199 of NC_074683.1, forward strand.
AGGCAGCCTCTGGAACTGCCGATCTGCGGCCAACAAGGCAGAGTTCATCTCAGCCTATGCTTCCCTCCAGTCCCTCGACTTCTTGGCACTGACGGAAACAGGGATTACCACTGATAACACTGCTACTCCTACTGCTCTCTCCTCGTCTGCCCACGTGTTCTCGCACACCCCGAGAGCTTCTGGTCAGCGGGGTGGTGGCACTGGGATCCTCATCTCTCCCAAGTGGACATTCTCTCTTTCTCCCCTGACCCATCTGTCTATCGCCTCCTTTGAATTCCATGCTGTCACAGTTACCAGCCCTTTCAAGCTTAACATCCTTATCATTTATCGCCCTCCAGGTTCCCTTGGAGAGTTCATCAATGAGCTTGACGCCCTGATAAGTTCCTTTCCTGAGGATGGCTCACCTCTCACAGTTCTGGGTGACTTTAACCTCCCCATGTCTACCTTTGACTCATTCCTCTCTGCCTCCTTCTTTCCACTCCTCTCCTCTTTTGACCTCACCCTCTCACCTTCCCCCCCTACTCACAAGGCAGGCAATACGCTTGACCTCATCTTTACTAGATGCTGTTCTTCCACTAATCTCATTGCAACTCCCCTCCAAGTCTCCGACCACTACCTTGTATCCTTTTCCCTCTCGCTCTCATCCAACACTTCCCACACTGCCCCTACTCGGATGGTATCGCGTCGTCCCAACCTTCGCTCTCTCTCCCCCGCTACTCTCTCCTCTTCCATCCTATCATCTCTTCCCTCTGCTCAAACCTTCTCCAACCTATCTCCTGATTCTGCCTCCTCAACCCTCCTCTCCTCCCTTTCTGCATCCTTTAACTCTCTATGTCCCCTATCCTCCAGGCCGGCTCGGTCCTCCCCTCCTGCTCCGTGGCTCGACGACTCATTGCGAGCTCACAGAACAGGGCTCCGGGCAGCCGAGCGGAAATGGAGGAAAACTCGCCTCCCTGCGGACCTGACATCCTTTCACTCCCTCCTCTCTACCTTCTCCTCTTCTGTCTCTGCTGCTAAAGCCAATTTCTACCACTCTAAATTCCAAGCATCTGCCTCTAACCCTAGGAAGCTCTTTGCCACCTTCTCCTCCCTCCTGAATCCTCCTCCCCCTCCTCCCCCCTCCTCCCTCTCTGCTGATGACTTCGTCAACCATTTTGAAAAGAAGGTCGATGACATCCGATCCTCGTTTGCTAAGTCTTCCGACACCGCTGGTTCTGCTCACACTGCCCTACCCTGTGCTTTGACCTCTTTCTCCCCTCTCTCTCCAGATGAAATCTCGCGTCTTGTGACGGCCGGCCGCCCAACAACCTGCCCGCTTGACCCTATCCCCTCCTCTCTTCTCCAGACCATTTCCGGAGACCTTCTCCCTTACCTCATCTCGCTCATCAACTCATCCTTGACCGCTGGCTACGTCCCTTCCGTCTTCAAGAGAGCGAGAGTTGCACCCCTTCTGAAAAAACCTACACTCGATCCCTCCGATGTCAACAACTACAGACCAGTATCCCTTCTTTCTTTTCTCTCCAAAACTCTTGAACGTGCCGTCCTTGGCCAGCTCTCCTGCTATCTCTCTCAGAATGACCTTCTTGATCCAAATCAGTCAGGTTTCAAGACTAGTCATTCAACTGAGACTGCTCTTCTCTGTGTCACGGAGGCGCTCCGCACTGCTAAAGCTAACTCTCTCTCCTCTGCTCTCATCCTTCTAGACCTATCGGCTGCCTTTGATACTGTGAACCATCAGATCCTCCTCTCCACCCTCTCCGAGCTGGGCATCTCCGGCGCGGCCCATGCTTGGATTGCGTCCTACCTGACAGGTCGCTCCTACCAGGTGGCGTGGCGAGAATCTGTCTCCGCACCACGTGCTCTCACCACTGGTGTCCCCCAGGGCTCTGTTCTAGGCCCTCTCCTATTCTCACTATACACCAAGTCACTTGGCTCTGTCATATCCTCACATGGTCTCTCCTATCATTGCTATGCAGACAACACACAATTAATCTTCTCCTTTCCCCCCTCTGATAACCAGGTGGTGAATCGCATCTCTGCATGTCTGGCAGACATATCAGTGTGGATGACGGATCACCACCTCAAGCTGAACCTCGGCAAGACGGAGCTGCTCTTCCTCCCGGGGAAGGACTGCCCGTTCCATGATCTCGCCATCACGGTTGACAACTCCATTGTGTCCTCCTCCCAGAGTGCTAAGAACCTTGGCGTGATCCTGGACAACACCCTGTCGTTCTCAACTAACATCAAGGCGGTGACCCGTTCCTGTAGGTTCATGCTCTACAACATTCGCAGAGTACGACCCTGCCTCACGCAGGAAGCGGCGCAGGTCCTAATCCAGGCACTTGTCATCTCCCGTCTGGATTACTGCAACTCGCTGTTGGCTGGGCTCCCTGCCTGTGCCATTAAACCCCTACAACTCATTCAGAACGCCGCAGCCCGTCTGGTGTTCAACTTTCCCAAGTTCTCTCACGTCACCCCGCTCCTCCGCTCTCTCCACTGGCTTCCAGTTGAAGCTCGCATCCGCTACAAGACCATGGTGCTTGCCTACGGAGCTGTGAGGGGAACGGCACCTCCGTACCTTCAGGCTCTGATCAGGCCCTACACCCAAACAAGGGCACTGCGTTCATCCACCTCTGGCCTGCTCGCCTCCCTACCTCTGAGGAAGTACAGTTCCCGCTCAGCCCAGTCAAAACTGTTCGCTGCTCTGGCACCCCAATGGTGGAACAAACTCCCTCACGACGCCAGGTCAGCGGAGTCAATCACCACCTTCCGGAGACACCTGAAACCCCACCTCTTTAAGGAATACCTAGGATAGGATAAAGTAATCCTTCTAACCCCCCCCCCCTTAAAAGAGTTAGATGCACTATTGTAAAGTGGTTGTTCCACTGGATATCATAAGGTGAATGCACCAATTTGTAAGTCGCTCTGGATAAGAGCGTCTGCTAAATGACTTAAATGTAAATGTAAATGAGACCTTTGTGGGCTATACTCGGCCTTGTCTCAGGATTGTAAGTTGGTGGTTGAGGATATCCCTCTAGTGGTGTGGGGGCTGTGCTTTGGCAGAGTGGGTGGGGTTATATCCTTCCTGTTTGGCCCTGTCCGGGGGTTTCTTCGGATGGGGCCACAGTGTCTCCTGACCGCTCCTGTCTCAGCCTCCAGTATTTATGCTGCAGTAGTTTATGTGTCGGGGGGCTAGGGTCAGTTGGTTATACCTGGAGTACTTCTCCTGTCTTATCCAGTGTCCTGTGTGAATTTAAGTATGCTCTCTCTAATTCTCTCGTTCTCTCTTTCTCTCGGAGGACCTGAGCCCTAGGACCATACGTCGGGACTACCGGCCGTGGTGACTCCTTGCTGCCCCCAGTCCGCCTGGCCTTGCTGCTATTCCAGTTTCAACTCTTCTGCCTGCGGTTATGGAACCCCTACCTGTCCCAGACCTGCTGTTTTCAACTCTTAATGATCGGCTATGAAAAGCCAACTGAGATTTATTCCTGATTATTATTTGACCATGCTTGTCATTTATGAACATTTTGAAAATCTTGGCTCCCTCTAATTTTCTCCTTCTCTCTTTCTTTCTCTCGGAGGACCTGGGCCCTAGGACCATGCGTCGGGACTGCCGCCCGTGGTGACTCCTTGCTGTCCCCAGTCCGCCTGGCCTTGCTGCTATTCCAGTTTCAGCTGTTCTGCCTGCGGTTATGGAACCGCCACCTGTCCCAGACCTGTTGTTTTTCAACTCTTAATGATCAGCTATGAAAAGCCAACTGAAAATTATTCATGATTATTATTTGACCATGCTTGTCACTTATGAACATTTTTGAACATCTTGGCATAGTTCTGTTATAATCTCCACCCGGCACAGCCAGAAGAGGACTGGCCACCCCTCATAGCCTGGTTCCTCTCTAGGTTTCTTCCTAGGTTTTGGCCTTTCTAGGGAGTTTTTCCTAGCCACCGTGCTTCTACACCTGCATTCTAGCTGTTTGGGGTTTTAGGCTGGGTTTCTGTACAGCACTTCGAGATATTATCTGATGTACGAAGGGCTATATAAAATAAAATTGATTGATTGATTGATTGACTTGCACTCCCCCTACTGTATTACCTCACGCTGCATCTCCCATTCACTGAACCTTCTTCCAACCAGGACATTGGCAACAATAGAGACGAATAAAGCTATACACAAAGCAAACATTTTACTTCATGATTATCAGCTAGATATATGTGAATCGTTGTAATCTAGCTACCCAGCTAGCTAATGAAACAAGGATAAATTACCTAAAACTAATGTTATGCAAGGTACAGTAGATGTCAATTCTTCGTGGGTAACTAGCTAACAATTCTTTGTGGCTATCTGGCTAGCTAACAGTAGTAGCCAGCCAGTTAGCTCTATTGACTTACTTGGGCTTGAGACTTACGCACACCAACGTGGGTATTGTAGGCAGGTAACCATGCCAAAATGAACACAGCATGTACACTGCTCAAAAAAATAAAGGGAACACTTAAACAACACAATGTAACTCCAAGTCAATCACACTTTTGTGAAATCAAACTGTCCACTTAGGAAGCAACACTGATTGACAATAAATTGCACATTCTGTTGTGCAAATGGAATAGACAAAAGGTGGAAATTATAGGCAATTAGCAAGACACCCCCAATAAAGGAGTGATTCTGCAGGTGGTGACCACTGACCACTTCTCAGTTCCTATGCTTCCTGGCTGATGTTTTGGTCACTTTTGAATGCTGGCGGTGCCCTCACTCTAGTGGTAGCATGAGACGGAGTCTACAACCCACACAAGTGGCTCAGGTAGTGCAGCTCATCCAGGATGGCACATCAATGCGAGCTGTGGCAAGAAGGTTTAGAGTGAAAGAGAGTAGAGTGAAAGCACCGCCAGCATTCAAACTGTCAGGTATTACATGCATTTCTGGAATACTGTCAGGTATTACATGCATTTCTGGAATATTGTCAGGTATTACATGCATTTCTGGAATACTGTCAGGTATTACATGCATTTCTGGAATATTGTCAGGTATTACATGCATTTCTGGAATACTGTCAGGTATTACATGCATTTCTGGAATACTGTCAGGTATTACATGCATTTCTGGAATACTGTCAGGTATTACATGCATTTCTGGAATACTGTCAGGTATTACATGCATTTCTGGAATACTGTCAGGTATTACATGCATTTCTGGAATACTGTCAGGTATTACATGCATTTCTGGAATACTGTCAGGTATTACATGCATTTCTGGAATACTGTCAGGTATTACATGCATTTCTGGAATACTGTCAGGTATTACATGCATTTCTGGAATACTGTCAGGTATTACATGCATTTTAGCAAAGATGCAAATGTACAGTATCTACATGTATTTGAAATACATTTTACGTAACGTTAAATATACTGAAATGTGTTTTGTTCCTGTATGGGTTGTTTAGCTACTGCAGCACGTGTGTGTGTGTGTGTGTGTGTGTGTGTGTGTGTGTGTGTGTGTGTGTGTGTGTGTGTGTGTGTGTGTGTGTGTGTGTGTGTGTGTGTGTGTGTGTGTGTGTGTGTGTTTGAGATGATATGTGTGTGTGGGCCTGTGTATTTACATGTCTGGGTGTATGTGCGTGTCTTTTACAGTAAACTGTGTGTTCTTAAGTGTGTGTTCCATCTCCCTTCTCCAGAGACAGAGGCTGAGAAGTCCACCCACCCTGGCAAACTCTTCCCCAGTCTTCTAATTATAAGATCTCCACTGGAGATCCCTGCATTGTAAAGAGCTCCAGTAGCATAGCAGTAGGCTCCAGGCCAGGCTCCATGCAGCCCAGCTCAGGCCCCATTGTGGACCAATGTTCTGAGGAAGCAGTCAGGAGGAGTCTGAGACAGGGGTCTGGAGGGGAAACCATGTGACCTGAGTGGATTAGCAGGAAGTCCTCTGGGGCTAAAGAGAAGTCTTCTCATCTGACTGCCACTCCTCTTCCTCTACCGCCCCCAGGGACAGATTAACCTGCAACACATACTCACACACACACACACACTCACATAACCGTCCGCTGCAACACACACTCACATACCCACCACCTGCAACACGCACTCACACCCGGCACACTGCAACAAACACACGCACGCACACACACGGCCCTGCTGCAACACATTTACTGCAACACAACACATTTACAGCTCAAACTGAGAAAGAAACAAGCAGATATATGGGGGCCTTGTTAACACGTGTGTGTGTGTGTGTGTGTGTGTGTGTGTGTGTGTGTGTGTGTGTGTGTGTGTGTGTGTGTGTGTGTGTGTGTGTGTGTGTGTGTGTGTGTGTGTGTGTGTGGGAGGAGTGTTTGAGGGAGCGGGAATGATAACAGTGATGACCTGAGTGAATGTGGCCAATTATCTGTGTGGACTGGGGGCGGGGGGGGGGGGGGGGGGGGGGTGGTATGTGTGTGTTTTGTGTTGGGGAGTGGTGGGTGGGAGTGAAGAAGGCCAGAGGCCTTGACAACATGTAACAGGTTCACAGATTGGCCACAGGGTAAGAGCCTGGGAGAATCTCACAGCTGCCACTATCTCTGACTGATGGCACTGAGAACAGGACTGACCTGAGGATCGATGGAGAGAAAACACAGAAACAGCAAAAATTGTGTGTGTGTGTGAGGTTCGTAAATATGGGAATGCACCTGCATTAATACGTCATTTGTCAAATGTGAGCTCAGCTGTTATATTGTTTAGCACAACAATGTAAAATATATCACTTATTATCAGTTGAATAACATTTCTTTAAAGTACCATTAAGATGACTGACTATGTACTCATGTAATGGGGCATGGAAGTACTGAAATAAGTGGATTCCACTGTGCCATAGCATCGTAATACTGAATACATTCACAATACAAAAATATGCTCTGAAAGCTATTCAATTTGCAGCTTATCTTTATGGATGCGCATGCACAGTGTGGACAAGGAGCCAGCTCTCTGTCAATTCAGAATGGTCTCCAACCCTAAAAGTTTATATTCAAAAACAAAACCAGGCATAAACAACGTCAATTTCAAGCTTTCTATTCTTCAGACACAAATGCAGTACAATTGTAGGCGCCATGCCAGGGGAAAGAAAGAAAACACTGTGAAATGAATGTTGGAGAATAACATTTTCTAAGAGGCCTGAGTGGTCTCTGAAAGTGACATTTGCTGCCATGTCATGTAAACCATAACTAGAACCATTAGTTGAATACACACAGTGATCACATGCGCAGCCACCATGGCAATAAGGATTAAGATATTTTGTGTTTGTCCTGTAAACCAGAGTGGCCAGTTAGCCTATTCCCTTCTCCCACACCAATCAGTCAGTCCTGTAAGTTAGCACAAGTCTATTTTTACACGACAGCCCTCAGTGTTTTCTCTTGCACGGCAAATTAAAGCACAATAAAGCACAATAACAAAATGAAAGTGCAATAACAAGGTCCAGTATTTTTCCTGGCCTCCCCTTTCCTCTGCAATTAAAGAGAACCAAAACAAAGGGGAGATAACGAGATTTTAGCCCTCTCTCCCCCTCCCCCCCTTTCCCTTGCTTGCCACACCAATACACCACAAATTGAGAGAGAAAGCAATCCTCTGCCTCCCCCCCTCTCCCTCCTTCCCTCACCCCTCGACCCCTCCTTAAGCCTCCGATCACCCCAGGCTGTGGCCTAAAGCTAAAGCGGCCATGTGTAACGTAGGGCAACAAGGCTAACGAAGGAGAGAGGGGGAGTGAGGAGGAGGAAGAGGAGGAGGAAAATAAAGAGGAGAAGATAAGAATTCAATCCATTTACAGATGAAGAATGTAGGGCGGATGGAGAGGAGCAGCAGAGCAGACCATGGTGAAAGAGTGGAGGGATAGAAGAAGAGGGGGGAGGTATGGAGGAGAAGGATGAGTATGGAAGAGTGGAGCTGGAGGAAGAGGAAGCAGGGAGCAGCTCTGAGAAGAAGGGAAGGGGAAAGAATAGGAGATGGAGGAGGATTGGAGGAGGAAGAGGAGGAGTAAGACTGTGTTAGTCTGAGGGCTGATCCTAGATTAGCTCATGTCGTCACTGTTATGAGAGAAAAGAAAAGAACAAGTAGAGGGATGAGCCGGAAGAGAGAAAAGAGGAGTAGTTTGTCTGTAAGGGTTAATCCCACTGGTAAAGCCTGCGGACACCCTGGAGAGAGACAAAAGATAATGGGAGAAAATAGAGGGAATGGCAGAACAGAGCGAAAGGAGGAAAATGATGGAGAATGAGGGAAAGAGAGGTGCACTTAGAAGGACTGAGATTTAGAAAGAGAGAGTTACAAGGCGAACGTATGTATGATTAGGAGATAGAGCGTATGGCGAAAGAGAGAGTGATGGGGGCATTGTTGTGGAACCGTGTCCGTAAACCCTGTGGAACGCTATGTTTTTTCTTACCCGGGTTTAACCACCCCATCAGATAAGGGGCCGAGCTGACCCCCATTCAGGGGCGACAGGGCAGAAGTGATATCTTGGCCCTCTGACTGACAGGCCTAGGATCAGTGGGGCGGGGATAGAGGATGCCGGTGGTGGTGGGGGGGGGGGGGGGGGGGGGTCCGTTTGTCACTTTATCCATCTTAGGGCCAGGTCAGCTGACCTATGGACAAACGCGGGTTGACAGGCCAATGAGGCACAAACACTAACATTTACCCCACTCACTTTGCTCATTACTGGGCCACACACCACTAGAGAAGACACTAAACTCACACACATCACTGTAGCTAATGTACTGGGCCCAATGACAAGAGAACAGTGGGAAGAGGGGGGAATGGGATGGACAGGGTTGAGTTTCCCAAAAGACCCGAACATGGCACATTGTTTTCTCACCGCACAGCTGCAATAGAGAGTTTAAATTTTTAAAATGTTGTATAGTCAATCTTCTGCGCATGAACAAATGACATTTGTCAAATCAAGCCCTTTGCTGTTCTACGAGTGGCGTTGGTCTGGGTCAAATAGCCAGGCGGACAGTGGTCCCACTGACATACAGACAGACATATAGACCAGGAGTGGGCAACTCCAGTCCTCCAGGGCCTGATTGGTGTCACACTTTCCCCCATCCCTAGCAAACACAGCTGATTAATCAAATCGCATTCTAAACTGAAGATCATGATTAGGTGATTATTGGAGTCAGGTGTGTTAGCTGGGGCTGGGGCAAAACTGTGACACCAATCAGGCACTCGAGGACTGGAGTTACCCACCTGATATAGACAGATGCATAGACAGACAGACAGTGGCGTCATTAGGCCTGGGAACTCTATCCCTCTCTGTCTCTCTCTCTCTCTCCTGCTGCATGCTCATGGTTATGAGTGTGTGTGAGTGTGTGGCTCCGGAGCCCTGTGTCCCTTTGTCCAGCAGGGCTGATCCCACACTGATAGTGTCTGCCTGGCCAGGAAGCAGGACAATGCCAGGCAGCAGAAGAGGAAAGGCTGGATCAACCAACCCCACTCAGACGCAAGGAGAGAAAGGGAGTGGGGGGTTACAGAGAGAGGGTGGGATGAGAGAGATAGAGGGAGAGAGAGAGGGGGGTGAGAGAGAGACAGAGAGACAGAGAGAGTCAGAGAAAGAGAGAGAGTCAGAGAGAGAGTCAGAGAGAGAGAGAGAGAGAGAGAGAGAGAGAGAGAGAGGGAGGGGGAGGGGGAGGGTTGGGGCAGGAGAGAGACAGAGAAGTGAGCCTGTCAATGCCTATTTCATGCAGAGTTTCATGAGGGATTTGCTATCTGGAATGACACAGGATGTCAAATTAAATATAAAATAATATCTAAATATATTTGTCACATGCGCCGAATACAAAAGGTGTAAACCTCACAGTGAAATGCTTACTTACAAGCCCTTAAACAAAGTGTTAAGTGTAAGTAAAACATAGATAAGTAAAATATTGAAAATAAAAGTAACAAATAATTAAACAGCAGCAGTAAAATAACAATAGCGAGGCTATATACAGCGGTTACCGGAACAGAGACAATGTGCGAGGGCACCGGTTAGTTGAGGTAATTGAGGTAATATGTACATGAAGGTAGAGTTAAAGTGACTATGCATAGATTATAAACAGAGAGTAGCAGCAGTGTAAAAGAGGGGTCTGGGTAGCCCTTTGATTAGCTGTTCAGGAGTCTTATGGCTTGGGGGTAGAAGCACAGGACCTGCACAGGATCGGTACTTCGGAACATCACACCTGCGGGACAAAAACAACTGCCCAAGTTACACCAGGAACGCACAATGCCTCCATCAGTGCACAGAATGTCCGCAATAGGCTGAGAGAGGCTGGACTGAGGGCTTCTAGGCCTGTTGTAAGGCAGGTCCTCACCAGACATCACTGGCAACAACGTTGCCTATGGGCACAAACCCACCGTTGCTGGACCAGACAGGACTGGCAAAAAGTGCTCTTCACTGACGAGTCGCGGTTTTGTCTCACCAGGGGTGATGGTTGGATTTGCATTTATGGTCGAAGGAAGGAGCATTACACTGAGGCCTGTACTCTGGAGCGGGATCGATTTGGAGGTGGAGGGTCCGTCATGGTCTGGGGCGGTGTGTCACTGCATCATCGGACTGAGCTTGTTGTCATTGCAGGCAATCTCCTACGCTGTGCGTTACAGGGAAGACATCCTCCTCCCTCCAGTGGTACCCTTCCTGCAGGCTCATCCTGACATGACCCTCCAGCATGACAATGCCAGCAGTCATATTGCTCGTTCTGTGCATGATTTCCTGCAAGACAGGAATGTCAATGTTCTGCCATGGCCAGTGAAGAGCCCGGATCTCAATCCCATTGAGCACGTCTGGGAACTGTTGGCTCGGAGGGTGAGGGCTAGGGCCATTCCCCCCAGAAATGGCTGGGAACTTGCAGGTGCCTTGGTGGAATCTCACAGCAAGAACTGGCAAATCTGGTGCAGTCCATGAGGAGGAGATGCACTGCAGTACTTAATGCAGCTGGTGGCCACACCAGATACTGACTGTTACTTTTTATTTTGATCCCCCTTTGTTCAGGGACACATTGTTCAATTTATGTTAGTCCCATGTCTGTGGAACTTGTTCAGTTTATGCCTCAGTTGTTCAATCTTGTTATGTTCATACAAATATTTACACACGTTAAGTTTGCTGAAATTAAACGCAGTTGACAGTGAGAAGATGTTTCTTTTTTTGCTGAGTTTACAACCAGTCAGGATGCTCTCGATTGTGTAGCTGAAGAACATTTTGAGGATCTGAGGAACCATGTCAAATCTTTTCAGTCTCCTGAGGGGGAATAGGTTTTGTCGTGCCCTCTTCACGTCTGTCTTAGTGTGTTTAGACCATGTTAGTTTGTTCATATGGACACCAAGGAACTTAAAGCTCACAACCTCTTCCACTACAGCCCTGTTGATGCGAATGTGGGTGTGCTATGTCCTCCTTTTCCTGTAGACCACAATCATCTCCTTTGTCTTGATCATGTTGATGGAGAGGTTGTTGTCCTGGCACCACACGGCCAGGTCTCTGACCTCCCTATAGGCTGTCTCATTGTTGTCGGTGATCAGGCTTACCACTGTTGTGTCATCGGCAAACTGCCTGGCCATGCAGTCATGAGTGAACAGGGAGTACAGGAGGGGACTGAGCAGGCACCCCTGAGGGGCCCCCGTGTTGAGGATCAGCGTGGCGGATGTGTTGTTGCCTACCCTAACCACCTGGGGGCGGCCCGTCAGGAAGTCCAGGATCCAGTTGCAGAGGGAGGTGTTTTGTACCAGTGTTCTTAGCTTGGTGATGAGCTTTGAGGGCACTACGGTGTTAAATACTGAGCTGTAGTCAAGGAATTGCATTCTCACATAGGTGTTACTTTTGTCCAGGTGGGAAAGGGCAGTGTTGAGTAAAATAGAGATTGCATCATCTGTGGATCGGTTGGGGCATCATGCAAATTGGAGTGGGTCTAGGGTTTCTGGGATAATGGTGTTGATGTGAGCCATGACCAGCCTTTCAAAGCACTTCATGACTACAGATGTGAGTGCTACGGGTCGGTAGTCATTTAGGCAGGTTTCCTTAGTGTTCTTGGGCACAGGCACTATGGTGGTCTGCTTGAAACATGTTGGTATTACAGACTCAGTCAGAGTCCGGTTAAAATTGTCAGTGAAGACACTTGCCAGTTGGTCAGCGCACGCTCGGAGTACATATCCTGGTAATCTGTCTGGCCCACCGGCCTTGTGAATGTTGACCTGTTTAATAAAGGTTACTCACATCGGCTACAGAGAGCGTGATCACACAGTCGTCCGGAAAAGCAGATGCTCGCATGCATGTTTCAGTGTTACTTGCTTCGAAGCGAGCATAGAAGTAATTTAGCTCATCTGGTAGGCTTGTGTCACCTTGCAGCTCGCGACTGTGCTTCCCTTTTGTAGTCTGTAATATTTTGCAAGCCCTGCCACATCCAACGAGCGTCGGATTCGGTGTTGTACGATTCAATATCAGTCCTGACATTAAACGCTTTGCCTGTTTAATGGTTCGTCGGAGGGCATAGCGGGATTCATTATAAGCTTCCGGGTTAGAGTCCTGCTCCTTGAAAGTGGCAGCTCTAGCCTTTAGCTCAGTGCTGATGTTGCCTGTAATTCATGGCTTCTGGTTGGGGTATGTACGTACAGTCACTGTGGCGACGACGTCATCGATTCACTTATTGATGAAGCCAGTGACTGATGTGGTGTGCTCCTCAATGCCATCGGAAGAATCCCGGAACATATTCCAGTCTGTGCTAGCAAAACAGTCCTGTATCTTAGCATCTGCTCCGCTATCATGTGAATAAAAAAGACACCCCCTCCCAGATAACAGATGAATAATGCTAACACTAATAGCTAATACAGGTAAGGTCGTCTTGCCCGAGCTGCAGAGGACAGGGTTAGCTAGAATAGCTGTGGTTAACAGGGGGCTCCAGAGGCCAGGGTTAGCTAGCCTAGCGGTGGGTAACAGAGGGCTCCAGAGGCCAGGGTTAGCTAGCATAGCGGTGGGTAGCAGAGGGCTCCAGAGGCCAGGGTTAGCTAGCCTAGCGGTGGGTAACAGAGGGCTCCAGAGGCCAGGGTTAGCTAGAATAGCTGTGGTTAACAGAGGGCTCCAGAGGCCAGGGTTAGCTAGAATAGCTGTGGTTAACAGAGGGCTCCAGAGGCCAGGGTTAGCTAGCCTAGCGGTGGGTAACAGAGGGCTCCAGAGGCCAGGGTTAGCTAGCCTAGCGGTGGGTAACAGAGGTTGTGGTGGTGATGAAGCTGGAGCAGGAGTTGTTGCCTGTTTGTCAAGGCTAATTCCATGTCCCGTGGGACTGAGGCCATTGACTAGAGCTGGGAGTTAATAGGACAGAAGAGAGGGATAAAGACACCCTGTTGAGGCAGAGGGGGAAAGGAATGATTGAGAGTGAGAGGGGAGGTAGAGAGAGAACATAGGGTACAATCTGGAGAAGAAAGAAGGTTGAGTGATAGAGGAGGAAAAGCGGAAATTGGGGAACGAGAGACGGATGGGAAAGAGGAGACTCTGTGAAGAAAATGTTCTTTTTAGATGTGGTAACATCTTTTGCATCTCATGAAAGTTTCAATCCAATAATAACTAATGAGATACCATTTTAATCCCAAAAGCCAAGCGATAGTGGAACTGGAGGTGTGGAGAGAAAGGGATGAATAAAAAAGAGAGGAGTCCTGGGAAGAGGGTTTGTGAGAGGGCCCACCCCCTACGGTCAATGCTATTCTATCTCTTCTCTCCCCTCCCTCTCGGTTCCCCCCGTCTGTCCCTCCCCTCAATCAGATCCATTCTACCTCCTCTCATGGCTAATCCACGTAGCAGGGGCTGGGAAACACCCTCATTAGAGAGAGAGAGAGAGAGAGAGAGAGAGAGAGAGAGAGAGAGAGAGAGAGAGAGGAGAGAGATGAGAGAGAGAGAGAGAGAGAGAGAGAGAGAGAGAGGAGAGAGAGAGAGAGGAGAGAGAGAGAGAGAGAGAGAGAGAGAGAGAGAGAGAGAGAGAGAGAGAGAGAGAGAGAGAGAGAGAGAGAGAGAGAATTCATAGTCAAATCATAGCTATTATTAACCCTTACATAGGTTCACATTCAACATATCACTTCAATGTAAAACAATGGAACCATCTATCCATATCATCACTTTGCTTGGTTTCCAAAACATCAGCTAAATGCTTTATTAGTGTGGCACTAATATAGTGGCAGCTATACATTAATCACCTGGGAAAGCCATCAGCCCCAAAAATGAAAGAGAGACGGAGAGAGAGAATAAGAGGAGGGGGGGGGGGGCAGCGAAAGAATAACAGGCTAATAACAATGTCCATTGAGGCCTTGTATGTGTGTTTCCCCTGGGAAAGCTTAGCGGCCCTTTCCTGCCATAGAGCTAGGAAAACGAGCCGCCAGGGTGTGTGTGTGTGCCACCTGCAGAATGCGTTTGGGACCTCAAACACCAATGGGGCCTGTCGACCAACCACCCGATCGGGTTTCAGCAAATGGTCACAACATAAGCCACCGCCACAGCCGCTCACTTTGAAGAAGAAGAAGAAGGGAGAAAATTAGCTTCAAGACCTCCTCTCCTCCTTTCTTCTCCTCTCTTCTGTACCTATTTGTTCCCCAAACCTGGCCCCACCACCGTGAGAGAGGTGCAAGCATGAGAAGTTACAACTTGAGACGCATCGGAGGTTAACTTCTCATTTGACCTCAGGAGGACCCCGGGTAACTTAGCGCCAAGGGTTAACCTCCACCTGAAAGGAGATTTTAACCTGAGCGAGATGCCGTCCCCACAGGAACCTCACACAGCTGGCTCCCAGCAATGTTATGACGTGGGGACAAAGGCAGTTGTCACTCTCTAACTCACAC